>NC_050101.1:51341335-52578368 GCF_902167145.1 Zea mays
AGGGAGGGGATAGAAATTCTTGAATTATATGGTCCTTTTCATGGGGTAGGCGTAATGGGTGTTATCTTGTATTTTTTAATAGGTTTTGTATTTTTCTGTGGTGGTCTACTCCATCAATTATTTGGTAAAAATTCATTTTCCTACTGTTGCACAATTTTAGACTTTCTTATGATTTAATTAGAACATGGGCCAAAATCAAGTTTTAATTGTTCATCCCACTTATTATGATGGGTTGGGGTGTTTATTATTTTTCTAGTGGTGCCCTAGTAGTTAGGAGTCTACTAAATTTTCTTACCATTTTTTAAATGAGTCTGATATTTTTAATCATGGTTTTCCTTGGTTCCTTGTTGCCTAATAAATTATATAACCCTGGTTTAGTCTTGGACTCGGGTTCTCTGTATTTTTCCTAGGTTCCTCATTACTTAAGTATACTAGGAAAAATATGCTCCTTCTCTGTTTATTATCTTCCACTACTGTCACACCCGGTTTTTGGAAGGTAAACCGAATGCGACCCATGTACGTGCCAGGATCAGAAATTCACGTACATAGCGATTACATAAATGACTCATCATAACACAATGCTTCGATTAACAATAAAGAATAAATAATGATATTAAAGACTAGAGTCATTTACATAATATAAATCAAAGTGCACATAATAGATACGTAGCCAACGTAAATAAACCCACCACAGGCAGCTGACTGCGGGAGGTCGCTAGCCTAATCCTCAAACTCGTCGAAGTCCTGGAACTCCTGAAGATCTGCCTCGACGCCTTCTTCTTTACCTGAGCATAGATTGTAGCAAAGGCAATCTGGTATTTTGTGAAAGCAAGGGTGAGTACACATCAACGTACTCAACAAATGTCCCGTTTGGCTGAGGTGGACTAGCTTTATGTGGGGTTAAGGTCAAAGCAGTTGCTTTTAGTTGGTCAGGTATTTATTATTAGTGGAAGCCAAGTTTTAGTAATAGCCAACCTGTGAACCTTTTCCTCATCGAGGAACAACATTATCATCATCGAGCCAAAACCATAAATAAAACCATTGTATCTCGAACCATATGTATCTCAAATCATCTGCATCTCTAATCAAAGAGGATCCCAAGGCTGCTCTTAACCGTGAGCACGGTTGATATATCAATTTCTAATCCTCTGCAGAGGTTGCACACTTTACCCACGAGTCATGATTCCCTTTCTGCCCAGGGAGAGCTAATCCCCATTGACCACTACCTAGGTGGCCTAGCAGGGTATCATTACGTAGCCTTTACAAAGACTCTCATGGTGCATAGCTGCTCGTTAGGTTTCGCCAGTCGTACAAACGCAGTACACCTCCCCAAGGTGGGTGACTAACAAAACCAAATCGAATGAACCTCTGCACCCCCACTTGGCAGAGCGAGCACTACGCCCCGGCCCCTATTGACGGCCCTCTGGCAAAGCCAACTACACCCCCAGGTTCATCTAATTATTCAGCTAAGGGCGTCCCATTCCACCCTCATGGTTGCACTGTTATCCCGGGTGGTCACTCCACGAACAGGTCCTTACGGAGAGGTACTCAGGGAAAATGGCCCGAGCCCCATAAAATATCACAAGATCATCATCGGGATAACATCATCGTATCATAAATATTCACATCATGTTCATTGATTAAAGTAAAGCAATAGCATGAAGCTAACCATAGTAACCCAAAAGGTAATCAAGGACAAGGTAAATACAAAGCTAGTCAATCCTTAGGTTTCAATTAAGTAATGTGGGATAGTGAATTATAAGTAGATAGGACATAATGGGTCAGAGGACACTTGCCTTCACCAAACAGATGCTCTGGATCTTCAACCTTGTAGAACTTGAAGAACCTGACCACTTGGACACCAACGCTTGGCTGTCGATTTCCTCGAAGCTCGGAAACGAATCGCGATCTATTCGCAACGCGTAGCAAATACAAACAGGAACAAACAACCAAACATATATATACGCATAAGAAAATTACACCATACAAGATAAAATGTAATAAAACATGTAAGAAGAAAAGGAACGTGTTACTACGGTGACGCGAGGAAAAAGAAACGCGACAATCGAAGCTACGGTCGAGAAGTTATCGCGTTTACGTTAAACAAATATTAACTATAACATTTAATTCAACATTATCAAATATAAATAATATCTACCATTTAGTTTCGCTTAACCTATTACACTAACCACTATCAGTTAAACCAGTAATTTAATTAAAGCGAGAGATTTTAAGCGAGATGATTTTATGACGCATGAAACAGCACGATATCGTGCAAACGACACACGGACACACGCGACATAGCACGCTTACGACACACGAAACAGCACGTGCGACGAGCGCGAACGAGCACACCATCACGTGCGGAACAGCATGCGCGACAGGCGGGAACATGTTAAATAGAGGACATGTTTACACTAAACAAATATTAAATAAATAAAAAGTATTTAAGTTAACATTAACCATGGTAATGTTTATTATCCAAGCACAAGTCGAAAAATATACATAATCAAATTGGAATATTAATCTAATCAACATTAGTCGAGCAAACATTAAATAAATTATTTAAAATATGTGACCCGACAGATTAACGTTATTAACATGAGTGTTCGTAAGCGAAAACAATTTATTATCACGCGCAGACGCCGCGCGACACACGTGGTCGACACGCGGCACTATACAAAACAGCGCGTGGACGGCACGCGAAACAACGCGCACGACGGTGCGCGTCACGCAAACAGCACGCGACCCGCGAAAATAGTTTATACTACACATATATTAAATGCAACACTTAAGTTGGCATAACCACAATTAGAGGTATTTATCGCATGCATCGATAGAATTAACACTTAGTTCTGATTGATTTACTACTCGGTTAGCCATCGTTTAATTACGTAAATTAATTAACGTGAGTGATTCTAGGCGAAACAGTTTATTGTTGTGCGACACGGCGCACAACTCACTAAACAAGGTGCGCGGAACGGCACACGCGACAACGCGTGTCAACACATGTGAATGACACACACGGTGACGCGTAAACGATGTCGCGCGCGAACAACGAACAAATAATTAATGACGAGTATTTCAGTTGGTATTAATCACGTTAATTAACATTTATATTTATAAAGCATGAGTTAAAACTACCGACTCATTCTACTTAAGTTGTTATTTTATTAACCCTCGAACAAACCAATAATTAATTATTCAACTGAAACATGCGACACGACGACGAGCGCCACACGTGGGAACAGCGTGCGTGTCACGTGCGAAAGAGCACACGGGAAGCGCGCATGGCCACATGTGACCATGTGCAAAAGACGCGAGACGATGCGTGCGAACAGCACACGACAACGTGCGTGCCAGACGCGCGGCACGAACGTGCGAACGAACAATGGCGACGCGCAAACAGCGCGCGATTGATACGCGAAACTAAATAAACATTGCATTTATATTAAATGAACATTAGGGCAAAACGTTTGAGTTACTATTATTGCCATGGATTTATAAAGCGTAAGTTAACTACTATAAATTAGTCTAATCAAAAGGTCTAATTAATTAACGTTAGTTAAACAAAAGTGTAATTAATTATTTAAAACGTGTGATATAGTGAAACAAAATTACTAATGCGTCGACGATGCTCACCCGCGATGACGGTGGACGACCGGACGAGCTCGCGGCGAAGCACGAGGACGACGATGCTGCTGCTGCACCAGGGTCGTGCAAAGACGAGTCAGGGCTACGCAGAGGGCTGCGCAGGAGGAAGCGGGGGCAGCTAGGCCACGCCACGGGCTGCCATGGCCGCCGAGCTGAGCGAGCTCGCGGGGAGAGGCTTGGACGCGAGGCAGGCGTGCAGGAGGAAGCTTCGCTAGAGATCGGGCTCCGGCCGTCCATCAGAGGCGTTCACGGCGATTATCGATGGCAGGGCGAGCACGGCACGGTGGAACTCTGGGCGCAGGTTTCTGCTCGACTACTGCTGCGCATGGGGAAAGAGGAGAGGCGGGGTGGAACTGCATGGAGTGGGGATGTGGGGCAAAGCGGTTCCAGATCTAGGGGGAAGATGAACAGAGCGATCGGCGGCGGGTTCCTCGGTGCGGGCGCGTACATAGCTGAGGGAGTTGTGCGGCTGACCGGGTCGCTGGGCGCCTGTGCGTCTGCGCGGCTGGCTGCGCAAGAAATAAAACGCGCTTGCTGGAGGGGAAAGGGGCGCGGGAGTGGGCCAGAGGGGTAGCGCTGGGCCGTGCGCAGGCTGGGAACGAGCATGCAGGCACACGTGGGCAGCAGTTCGTGCATGCAGGCTGGGGCGTCTGCTCAAGTGCGCGTGTGGGAGGCCAGGGCGCGCTGGCTGGGCTGCATGCGCGTGCGGGCGAGCAGCTGTGCAGGCACTACATTATAGATGTCCATCTGGGCCGGGCCCACCGGGTGGCCCGCGACACGGCACGAAAATGGCCCGGCCCAGAACCGGCACGGCCCAGCTTCTAACGTGCCTGGGCTGGCCCGGCCCGTTCACCGTGTCGGGCTGGGCCCCAGAATTCGGCCCGTCGGGTTTAACCCGGCCCGGCCCGTCTGAGGGGGAGGCACGCGGCGGCCCGGTTACGTTAACCGGCCGCGCGCGACGCGCCCCGCGGCCCAGCCCACCCCCCGCCGTCCCATAATGGGATGACTCCGCCTCGCTCGCTTCGCGAGTCGCCAGTCCTCCCATTTACGCAGTCGCCCTCGCCTCGCTCGCTTGCTCTCGACGACTCCGCCCGAACCCTAATCTCCTCTCTCCTCTCGGATCTGCGCGCCGCCGTCCGCCGGTGTCTCTTGTGCTTGGAATCAGTTGCACGTCGGTCGCCCGCGCCGTGCTTGGACATCTATAGTTCTATACTTCCTCTCTGTCCTTACCTTCCTCTCCCGGTTCTCTCCCTAACCCTAATCCCCTCCGGTGTTCCTCGCTCCACGGATCTCGGCCATCGTCCGTCGTCTCCGGTGCTCCGACTGCACAAGGTGAGTCCCTCGGGCCCTACTCCTTTCCCTATTCTATGATTCTATCGGTGTGTTCTTCGGGCAATATTCCTAACCCTAATTCTTCCGGTGTGTTCCTCAACGTAGGTATCGGTTAAATCGGGTGCCGTGCAGTCGTTGAGGAGTCGGAGACGGGTGTCGAGAGCCGAGAGCCGAGAGTCGGAGACCGCCAGACCGGTGTGTTCCTCGTGCTCGTTGTCGAGGTCAAGGTCTCAATACTATGGATCTTGACCCGGCTGCAGAGGATGAGGAGGCGGAGCGACAACTTGAGGACCACAATGAGGCGATGGATGCTAGACAAGCCTTATTGGGTGTTGGTGTCACTCATTTAACTGATAAAGTATTTGCAATCACCTTAGATAATGCTTCATCAAACAATACTGCCATGAAATATCTCAGACCTTTCTTGTCTGGTTACCTTGGTGTGCATGCTCCTGTTGTGACTGATGATGATGATGATTCTTTTACACCTACTGATGATGACTTGTGCACTATGTTCTTGCATCAAAGATGTTCCTGTCATGTTATTAATTTAATTGTTAAAGCTGGTCTTCAACATTTGAAAGCTTATATTGATGACTTTAGAACTGCTATAACCTTTTTAAATGCTTCAAATCAACGAATAGCTGCATATAAAAGCTATTGTATGAGTATGGCTATTCGTCCTCGTAAGTTTGGTGTTGACATGGATGTTAGATGGAATTCTACATACTTAATGCTTAAACATCTAGTACCATACAAGTCCAGCTTTTCTGTTTTTATCAAAACTCAGTATCCTTTGCATTCTGATGGTACTCCTTTACTCACTGATGATCATTGGACAATTGCTGAAAAAGTTCTTTCTTTCCTAGAATTATTTTATGAATCCACTGTTGCATTGTCTGGTGTGTACTACCCTACTGCTACTTTGATGCTGCACCATATTCTGAGGATAGCCAGACATCTAAATTCATTTGAGAATGATAGACTTCTTAGGGCTGCTGTTGTTCCTATGAAAGATAAATTTTTGAAATATTGGAGGGATATTCCTATTCTATATGCTGTTGCATTTATTTTAGACCCAAGGGCTAAGATGAGGGGTTTTAACAAACTCCTTGTCAGGTTAGCTAGCTTAACTGGTACAAATTATTGTAATGTTCCAATTGAAGTTAGATCTAAACTATCCAAGATATTTCAGTTGTATGAAGCTAAATTTGGTGACACACGCCTGCGTGCTAATCAACACCCAACATCTCTTGGTTCTGGTAAGAAAAAAATGGCATGGGATGACATCTATGGTGATGATGACTATGATGGTGAGTTTTCTGTGGGAAGGAGACCAGGTTCTAGTTCTATCTCTACTGCTGCATCCACTTCTGAGCTGGCATCTTACTTAGATAGTGATACTATAACTGAGTTTGATGAGGACTTCAATGTCCTATCTTGGTGGCATCAGCATAAGCTCACTTATCCTATTCTTGCTCTACTTGCTAAAGATGTTTTGACAGTCCCAGCTTCTACTATATCTTCAGAGTCTACCTTTAGTCTTGCTGGCAGGGTGATTGAAGAGCGTCGACGTCGCCTGGCTCCAGATATGGTCGAGGTTTTGTCTTGCATAAAAGACTGGGAGCTTGCTGATGCTCACCTGCAGCATACTGTGGAAGAAGAGACACGGGAACTTGAAGCTGAACATGAGAACTTGTACCTTGATGATCTAGAAGAACACAACCAGTAGTTGGTGGTGGACAGTGGACTGGTGGAGTGGTGTTTGGCTAGCTTAGTTGTTTGCCTGATGCCTGATGGCTTATTCTTGTAATGAACATGAACTCATGGACTGTACTGTATGAACTTATGCCTTAGGGCTTAGGAGCTGTGGCTGTACTCTTTTTTCCTTCTTAGGCTTTTTTTCTCACGAGGTGTGAGTTTTTGCCTAAGAAGGTTTTTAATGAGGCAGCCATTGCACACAGCTCCATAATTATATGTTTCCATATTATATGTGTGCTTGTGTTTTTCATATTAGTTGGTTGCCTGATGCCTGATTTTAGAATTTTAGTATTTTAGTTTTTTTTGTAATTCTGTGGTTTTTCGGGCCAGTGGAGGGCACGGCCCGGAATGGCCCAGAGGTTTTCGGGCCAGCACGGCACGTTTTGGGCCTCTCTGGGCCGTGCTTGGACACATGTCCTGGCACGTGACCCGAACCGGCACGGCCCGATGCAACAGCGTGCCGGGCCAGGCACGACCCTGTTCGTGCCGTGCCTAACCGGGCTCGGGCCGGGTCCGTGCCGGGCGGCCCGGATGGACATCTATACACTACATGCACGATGTCCTAGGAAGCATGCACGATGTGCTAGGATGCATGCACGTGGGCTCCACATGCAATTCTCCACACGCACACACAAAAACGGTTCCTGCTTTCTCTTTTCTTTTTCTATTTACTCCTTTTATTTAGATATAGATATATATTTATATACATATGAATGTATTTGATTATTTTAGATCGTGTCCAACTAGCATAAATGTGGTAGCAGACAAAAATTGTGCTTCGGCATGAAATGCAACAACCAAAGTTTTCTCTAGGATTTTATTTTACTACGCTAAAAACTTATATATATATATATAAAATAACTCTTCTCCATTCAGAATAAAGAAAAGAAAAGCAAGAAAAAGAGATGTAACACCTGAATTTGGTGAATATTAGAAAAAAATTTATACCCCCAAATTTAGGGTGTTACAACTACCTTTCTTAATTTTCTAAGTTTCGGACAGATGTAGTTTTAAATAGCAAAACTTGAGTTAATCTTGTATAATGGGGTGCTCAATATTTTTAAGCAGTGTCTAAGTTGGGTTTGCATTTCTACAAATTTTCTTAAGCCTAGCACAGGAGTATTTCTATTTTTCTTCATTTTAATAAGGTTTGGGCAGTTTCGTTATTTAATTCAAAGGGGTTTTCTATTTTTGCTTGATAGTTTATATTATTTGGAATCCAGCAAAATTGGTTTGACTAATTTTGGATAAATATTCTTCAAGTTATGAATTTTCTAAGTTCTCTGTTTATTAAAAAGGATATTCAGAAATAGTTAAATGGAAACTAACTTTGCATCGGGGTCCCTGGCAAAAGTTTCTAAGTTTCCTTACGGACTAGTCCTCGGGTCACTATTCAAATGTGCCACTGACAATTCAGAAACCCCCTGGGGTTTTGCTAAACCTAACTCGAGGTCCTTCTCCCAATTAAACAGTACCCGCGGCAGAGGAAAGGGCGGAGAGTCTTACCGGCGGCGAGATTGCTCCGGTGATGTGGCCGAGGGTGTAGGGGAGGTCGTGACGGTCACGCCGATGTGCGGATCGTCTCCGGGGATGGTCGGAGTAAGCCGGTCCACGTGCGCAGGCGGGGGAGCTCGTCGGCGGTGAGGGCTCCGGCCTATCCAGGGCAGTAGAGTTCAATTAAACTGGTCAGTGAGCTTCACTAGGTGCTAGGGAAGGCATGGGTGCGAGGAATTGAAGAATTTCTCACCGGATAGCTCGGTCTACGTCGCGGCGGTGGGCAACCGAAGTCCGGCAACGATGATCTTGCTGTTCCGGTGAGGCACGGCTTCGATTCTCGCTTGGAGAAGCTTCACGACTCCTTGGGGAAGCTGTCCAAAGGCTCGATTGAGGCTGAAGGTCTCTGAAAATGGCTGGCCGCGGTGGCCGACGCTCGGGTGGCTCGGGTGGGTGGCTCAGAGCTCGTCGGAGCTAAAGGTGGTGTCTAGCCAGCGAAGGTGAGTGCGGAGTGAGGGGAGGCACGTATGGGGGTGGTATTAAAGGCGCGGGCGAGCACGGCCGAGGGGTGGCTCTGACACGCGCTCGGGGTGTGCGTGGGCGAGCGCTAGTGCGCGCTCTGGCGCCTGGGCACGACGTCGAGCACGAGGCAGCGCAGAGAGGGGTCAAGTTCAAGCGCGGATTGGATCCAAATCTTCATGATTATAGCCATGATCCCATTGAGAGGTCTCTTCCCCTGACATTCCTTTGTCGTTTGTGTGTGGAGGCTTATGGGTTTTGCTGACTGGATCAAAAGATATGGAGGGATGAAGTTGGGTTTGTCTCACTGCTGAACTCTGAGAGGAAATCCCAGGTTTGACGTGTCTAGGGCACAAATCTCAATGCCATCTTCACACACGTTGTAGAGGGGTTAGTTTAGAAAATTTTTGTCAATGGGGACTTAAGGATTTGAGATAGGGATCAAGGTGAACGTGCTCAAGTTCTAGGTGAAGGCTGAAATTCAGAAATCTGAATTTCAGATTTTCCCTAGGGAGCTTCCACTTGGATGGCCTTTTTGGGGATTTTAGTCAACTATTTTGGCCAAACTTTAATAACAATTGTTGCAGCTTAATTAGTGTATTTCAACTTTTATAATTGGCTTAAGCCATGATTCCATGTTTTTCATGGTCTTATTACCAATTTCTTCCTCTCTACTTAAATGGCCTAATTAGGGTTGTTCTAGGGTTTTAACATTTTTCTCATTTTGAATGCATGATATGATTTAGGCATGAGTCTTAAGACAAAAGAATTAGTTGAACTTTTATTCTCAAGTTTTTGGTGTCTTTTGCTCAATTTGATTCACATGAAATAATGGTTCTTGAGTTTGCACTGAGAAGAACCCTAGGAATTACTGGGGTGTTACACTAACTTCCAAGGCGCCACGGAATGCTTTCGAGGAGCCATCCAGGCAGCCCTCACTGCTGGACCATCGACGACTTCCTCCATGCAGGCGGACACAAAAGCCTAAGAAAGACCTCGCAATACCCACGAACGAAGCTCAAGCCGTGACCTCTATGCGGCCGACTGAGGAGACTAAGAGGATCAACTTGGGATTCGCTGATGAGCGTAAGATTGCCATCATTAGCTCCAGCCTTGACGACAAATAGGAAAGTGCGCTCGTCCGGTTCCTGCAAGATAACCGAGACATATTCGCATGGCAACCTGCGGATATGCCAGGAGTCCTGAGAGAACTGGCCGAGCACAAATTGAAGGTCTATCCTCAAGCAAGGCCAATTCGACAGAAGCTGCGTTGTTTCACACCTGACAAGATAGAAGCTATTCGCGCTCAGTTAGCTCGCTTAGTGGCTGCAGGGTTCATTAGAGAAGTGTTGCATCCTGAGTGGCTAGCAAATCCTGTTCTTGTACTAAAAAATAATAAAGTGGATTGGCGCATGTGCGTCGACTATACTGATCTCAACAAACATTGTTCGAAGGATCCCTTCGGGCTCCCTAGAATAGATTAGGTGGTTGATTCGACCGCTGGTTGTTCTATGTTGTCCTTCCTAGACTGTTATTCTGGATACCATCAAATCAGCTTGGCACTGCATTCATCACCCCATTTGGAGCTTTCTTCTATACCTCCATGTCGTTCGGCCTCAAGAACGTGGGAGCTACCTACCAGAGAGCCATTCAGACATGCTTAGCCGACCATTGGGGCAACCAAGTGGAAGCCTATGTCGATGATGTGGTGATCAAAACAGAAAATTCAGAAAACTTCATTGAAGATTTGCAGCTGGTCTTCAACAGCTTGAGGCGATACCGGTGGAAGCTCAATCCAGAAAAGTGTGTCTTCGGAGTACCTGTAGGGAAGTTACTCGGATTCATTGTCAGCCACCGAGGGATTGAAGCTAACCCGGAAAAAATTGAGGCCATCATGAGAATGGAAGCGCCACGATCGCATAAAAGGTACAAAGGCTTACTGGATGCATGGCAGCCCTGAGCAGGTTCATATCAAGGCTAGGGGAGAAAGGCATGCCATTCTACAAATTACTCAAAAAGGTGGACAACTTTCAGTGGACCACAGAGGCACAGGAAGCTCTTGAGGCACTAAAAAAGTTCCTGACTACACCACCAGTACTCAAGCCACAACGCCGAGCCACGCCGAATCAGCCAGCAGAAGTTCTGTCGTTATACATCTCCTGCACGACTCACGTGGTGAGCACCGCGTTACTAGTCGAGCGGGTGGAGGAAGGACATACATACCCTGTGCAGCATCCGGTCTACTTCATCAGCGAAGTTCTCGGGCCCTCAAAAATGAAGTATCCCCAAGTCCAGAAACTGCTATACGCGGTACTTCTAACCGCTCACAAGATCCGTCACTACTTTGACGACCACAAAGTCATAGTAGTCACAGGATTTCCAATAGGGGACATTCTCCACAACAAAGAAGCTGTCGGAAGGATAGCCAAGTGGGTGTGTGAGCTGGGAGCTCATGACATAGAGTTCCGTCCTCGCACGGCAATAAAGACTCAAGCACTGGTTGACTTCGTATCAAAGTGGACTGAGCACCAGGTCCCAGACAACCCGAAGACTACCAAAGTATGGATAATGTATTTTGATGGCTCGCTAAAGTTGCAAGGAGCAGGTGCAGGGATTCTCTTTATTGCTCCTGGAGGTGAACAACTCAAGTATGCACTCCAGCTATTATTTCTGGCATCAAATAATGCAACAGAATATGAAGCACTGATCCACGGATTAAACATCGCCACATCACTCAGCATCAAGAAGCTGATGGTATATGGAAATTCGCTAGTGGTCAAGCCAGATAAACAAAGACTGGGATTGCTCGACTGATTCCATGGGCAAGTAGTGTGCAGCCGTCCGAAAATTGGAGGACTAATTCGAAGGATTGGAGTCCCATCACGTGGAAAGAGATCGCAACGCGGCAGCAGACGTGTTGTCGAAGCTGGGATCCAGTCGGGCCTAGGCTCCACCCAGGATCTTCGTCCAAGAAATATCACAACCAAGTATCCTCTCAGATCAGATGGAAGAGTGCAACACCTTGAGCCAATCAGAGTCAGACCCCAATGACTAGAGAGAGCCTATCATTAGGTACATAAAAAATGAAGAAGAACCGGATGACAAGGCAGTAGCGGAACGCATGGCAAGGCAGTCAGCCCACTACAGCCTCATAGGGGGCGTACTATACAGAAGAGGTGCAGCAGGAGTCCTCATGAAGTGCATTCACTCGGCTATTGGGAAGCAACTGTTAGATGAAATCCATGCCGGGTAGTGCGGAGTACATGCAGTGTCCAGAACTCTGGTCAGGAAGGCTTTCAGATTTGGTTTCTATTGGCCAACAGCGAATAGTGATGCTGCCGAGTAAGTACAGAGATGTGAAGCTTGCCAATTCTTATCAAAGCAGCAACATTTGCCCGCGCAGCAACTGCAGACCATTCCTGTAACATTGCCATTTGCATGCTGGGGGCTGGACATGATTCTACCTTTCAAGAAAGCTCAGGGAGGCTACACTCATGTACTTGTTGCCATTGACAAATTCACAAAATGGATAGTGTCGGGTACCGTAATTAGGGGTACTGTCACACCCGGTTTTAGAAGGCAAACCGAATGCGAACCATGTACGTGCCAGGATCAGTTATTCACGTACACAGCAGTTACATAACATTGACATCATCACACAGTGCTCAAAATAGTATTAATAAGGGAAATAGTCGATTACATCATACGTTTGAGACGTCCATATAGTCCTTACAATAAATCAAAGTGCGGAAAAGAAACGTAGATAACCGCGGCCTTCACAGACAGCCGACTGGGGGTTGCCGCTAACCCACACCTAGAACTCGTCGTAGTCTTGGAACTCCTGGAAGTCTCCTTCCACAGCTTCATCTTTGCCTGAGCAGTGGTTGCAATGCTGACAACCTGGGGATGGGGGGGTTTGGTGTGTAGAGCAAGGGTGAGTACACATCAACATACTCAGCAAGTATCCTGTTTGGCTGTAGTGGACTAGCTTTATGTGAGGATAAGTCAAGCAGTTGCTTTTAGTTGGTCAGGTTATTACTTACTAGTAGAAAGCCAAGTTTTAGCATTAACCCAAGTTATTAACTCGATGTACCCTTTCCAAACGGAAAGAATACCACTTACCAGCACCATAGTCATAACCAAAACCATCAATCTCATAACCACCTGTACCAAAGTATCTCTGATCAAGTACCACTAATCACTGGAGCTCCCTTGGCTGCTCATAACCGCGAGCACGGCTGATATATCAGTTTTTCAAACACTCTGCAGAGGTTGTGCACTTTACCCACAAGCTGTGATTCCCGTTCTGCCCGGAGATCATGAGTCTCCATTGATCACTACCAAGGTGACCCAGCAGGGCATCACTACGTAGCCTTTACAAAGATTCCCCGGGCCTGTAGCCACCCGTTAGGTTTCCTAAATGCACCGCACTCCTCCCCAAGGGGCGAACCCAAACTTGGCAGAGCGAGCCGCATACACCGAGCCCCATTGACGGCACGATGGCTAAGTGAACTACACCCCGGATCCTCTAATTATTCAGCTAAGGGCATCCCATTCCACCCTCATGGTTGCACTGTTTTCCCGGGCGGTCATCCATAGAACAGGTCCTTACGGAGAGGCACTCGAGAAACCGCTCGAGCCCCCTTGATGACCACAAGTACAACATCATAATAAGAGAAGGGAAAACAGCGTATCATAGATATTCTCATCATGTTCATTGATTAGAGTTAAGCAATAGCATAAAGCTAAACAGTAATAATCCAACCCAGATAGGTAAACAAGGACATGGATAACAAAAGCTAGTCAATCCTTAGGCATAAATGTGTAAAGCGGGAGGTGAATTAAATAATGAATAGGACATAGATAGGTCAAGGGACACTTGCCTCCACCAACCGACTGCTGCTCAGGGGCTTCTCCTGCGAGTTCCTCGGGCTCTTCAACCGGATCGTTCTCTATGCGAGCGCAAACATACATACATCCACATATTTAATACCAAAGAACAGTACACCATACAATAGAATGCAATAAGTAAACAGACGTTCTACGCAGGCTCGCGAGTACGGTTAAGAGAGAAAGAGGAAAAGACAGTCGAGAAACGATCACGTTACATGATTATAAATTAACCACTCGCTTAATGGAAGGAAATTTAATGTAGACACTATGTTTAGCATAAAGTAAAGTCATGTTTCATGTCTAATTATTATAAGCAGGTGGAGATAAATAAAAGGATGGTCGCGCGGCGAGACGCGCGACAAAGCTCTCTAAAACAAATTAAGAAGTTAACGACTCGTCGCGCGACCGAGCACGCAACGAGACACTTCGCCTTAGTTATGAGGAGACGTTAAGCGTCGCGCGACGAAGCGCACGATGGCATACGTCGACTAAACTGAGTCCAAAGTGGAACGTCGCGTGAATACACACGCGGCGTTACACTTTAAACAACCTGAAACAAAAATGGATCGTCGCGCGACGAAGCGCACGACGCAACACAAGATAGAATCTAAATTTAGACAAATCCGTCGCGCGGCGAAGCGCGCGACGCAACACGCTAATTAACGAATAATCACCGCGAGCGCGGGCGAGCGAAGATACGGTCGGGCGAGGCCGGGACGGGGGAACGGGCGACCGGGCCGGGGCAGCGCCGGGGGCCGGAGGCCGTGCCGGGGTCGCGCCGGCGAGCAGGGGCCACCGGGGCCGCGCTAAGCGCGAGCAGGGGAGGAGCGGGGGCGGGCGGGCGCCGCCACGGGGCCGGGACGGGCGGGCGCCGCCGCGGGGCCGGGTCGGGCGGGGAGCGCCGCCGGGGAGGCCGGGGAAGGGGTCGAGCGGGGGGGGGGGGGGGGGCGAGCGGGGGGCCGAGCGCCGCCGCGGGGAGGGGCGGGCAGGGGCCGCGCCGCCGCGCCGAGGGGCCGAGCGGGGGCCGCGCGCCGCCGCGGGGAGGGGCCGAGCGGGGGGCCGAGCGCCGCCGCGGGGAGGGGCGGGCAGGGGCCGCGCCGAGGGGCCGAGCGGGGGCCGCGCCGCCGGGGCAGGGGCGGGGACGGGGTCACGCGCGGGCAGGGGGAGAGGGAGGGCGCGTGCGGGGGGAAGAAGAGGAGGGAGAGAGAGGGGAGAAGGGGAGGGGAGGGGGTGTCACACCCGGTTTTGGAAGGCAAACCGAATGCGAACTATGTACGTGCCAGGATCAGAACTCACGTACACAGCGATTACATAAATGAACATCATCACACAATGCTCGGATAATAACATAAAAGAGTATTAACTTATTACATCACAGAGTCATAGACATCCACATAGTCATTGTCTTAACAGGTGAATCAAAGTGCTAGCGAAACGCAGTAAAGATAAGGCCTTCACAGGCAGCTGACTGGGGGTTGCCGCCAACCCACACCTAGAATTCGTCGTACTCTTGGAACTCCTGGAAGTCTCCTTCCACGATTTCGCCTTCTCCGGAGCAGTGGTTACAATGCGGACAACCTGGTGTTTTGTGGTAAAGCAAGGATGAGTACACATCAACGTACTCAGCAAATGTCCCGTTTGGCTGAAGTGGACTAGCTTTATGTGGGG
Organism: Zea mays; assembly: GCF_902167145.1. Classification (NCBI taxonomy): domain Eukaryota; kingdom Viridiplantae; phylum Streptophyta; class Magnoliopsida; order Poales; family Poaceae; genus Zea; species Zea mays. The sequence goes on from NC_050101.1 coordinate 51,356,657, forward strand.
TTAAGCTCAAGCAGTTGCTTTTAGTTGGTCAGGTATTTATCATTAGTAGAAGCCAGATTTTAGCATTAACCAACCCGTAAACCATTTCCTCATCGAGGAACATCATCATCATAGTCGAACCAAAACCATAACATAATCCTTGAATCTCGAACCATCTGTATCTCTAATCAATGAGGATCCCAAGGCTGCTCTTCACCGTGAGCACGACTGATATATCAGTTTCACTACCCTCTGCAGAGGTCGCACACTTTACCCATGAGTCATGATTCCCTTTCTACCCGGGCAGAGCTAATCCCCATTGACCACTACCTAGGTGGTCCGGCAGGGCATCACTACGTAGCTTTTACAAAGATTCCCTAGAGATCATAGCTGCCCGTTAGGTTTCTCCAGTTTGATAAACACAGTACCCCTCCCCGCAGGAGAGTGACTAACAAAGAGCAAAACGAAAGAACCTCGGCACTCAGCCTCGGCAGAGCAAGCACTGTGCCTGGACCCCTTTGACGGCACGACGGCTAAGCAACTACACCTCTAGTTCATCTAATTAATCAGCTAAGGGCATCCCATTTCACCCTCATGGTTGCACTGTTATCCCGGGTGGTCTCTCAACGAACAAGTCCTTACGGAGAGGTACTCAGGAAACAGTCTGAGCCCCCTAGAGTATCACAAGATCATCAACATCATCAGGATAACAGTATCATAAATAGTCACATCATGTTCATTGATTAAGTTAAGGCAATAGCAGAGTGCTAACCATAACAGCCCATAAGGTCATCAAGGATAAAGTAAAGTGTAAAGCTAGTCAATCCTTAGGTTTCAAGTAAGTAATGCGGGGTAGTAAGTTATAAATGAATAGGACATAATGGGACAGAGGACACTTGCCTTCACCAAACTGCTGATCAGGGACTTCCTCTGCAACCTCCTCGGGAAACACAGACTGCTCGTTGTCTACGTAAAGTAATCATTCACACTATGCACTTGGGAAGATAACAAACAAAAGCAACATACCAAACATATGCAGCAAAGAGATCACAAGTTCATAGTAGAACAGGGATAGGCACTCTGGTGTTCCCTAGGTCTGGGCTAGAGGACTATACAAAGTGATTCATTATCCACTAATCAGGTTTAAGTCAGTGGTGGGATTAAATCATTACATGGTTTTAAGTTCCTAATCTTAGGTGTTTAAGTCTATAAACTTAAGTACTCTAACTTTTATTAAAGTCTACCAACTTCTAATTATCTCAAATAGGGTTCCAATAACCTTAATCCTATCCTAATGATTAATTATTAATTGGTACATGGAAACAGCAGGGAAACATTGTTTAAATAGATAGACAAAAACATCATGAGCATTTTGCAATTTGAAGCACCTAATTTGGAGTTCATATGACAAAGTTATGAATTTTACAAGTTTAGGGGTTAAAAATATACCCTAAATACCTATTTTGAATTAAATAAAAGGTCCGAGGACCTAACTGTGAGAAACCAGGGACGGCGGGTTTAAATTCCAGAAAACCGGGGGTCTCTTTAAGAAAACGCGCGGGCGAAGGGGTATCGGGCTCCTACGACCGTTGGATCTCGGGCGGACGGCCAGGATTAGATCCGCGGGCGGGCGCGCGAGCGCGCGGCGACCTGAGCGGCTGACAGGCGGGGTCGGGTGGGCAGCGCGAGCGCGGCGGCTGACAGGCGGGGCCAGCGGGCAGCGCGGGCGCGGGCGGGCTGACAGGCGGGGCCAGCGGGCAGCGAGGGGCGCGAGCAGGCTGACAGGCGGGGCCCAACGGCAGGGAGGCGGGGTGTGGGGGAAGCGGGCCTGGGCCGCTGGATCTCCGGCGGACGGCCAGGGTTAGGCTCGGCCTAATTAAAACGGGGCCGCCCGATCTGGGACGGACGACGGGGATCGGGTGGGCGGCCTTGGCTTCTCCTACGGCTAGCTGGGGCGGCGGCGCTCGTCCCCACGGCGGAGGACTCGCCGGAGACGAGGGGTGCGGGCGCTCGGCGGGTCTCTGGGGCGACCTGAGCGGCCGGGAAGGTTGGGGAGGGCACGGGGAATCGCCCGGTGGGGGCTGGGTCGGGGCAGGGACACCGGAGGGGGGCGGTCTACGGCAAAGCGGCTCGGCGGCGGCATTAATCTACTCCGGCGAGGAATTAAACGTGGCAGAAGGCAATACACGGGTTTGGAGGGGGCGGGAGAGGTTCTTTACCTCAAGGCGGGCTCCGGGGACTCCTCGGTGGCGGCGATGACGCAACGGCGGCCCGGGGCGACGGTGGCGGACTTCCGCGGCTGCACGGAGGACAGCGGGTGAGCGCGGGCAGAGAGAAATAGGGAGGGGGAGGTGGAATTGGGGCGCGTCCCGGGTTGCGGACGTCGGGGCGGAGCTCACCGGGGCAAAGGGCACGGCGGAGCTCCAACGGCGACGGGGAAACGAGCTCGGGACGGCGGGGGTTTATGGCGGCGGCGCTCGGGCGTGCGCGCAGCGAGGGGGAGGTGGAAGAGGGGTCTGCTGGAGCGCAAATGAGGGAGGGGGAGAGGGCGAGTGGGGCTCTGGGCTCAAGTGGCCAGGGGCGGGGCGGTTGCGAGCTCCACGCGCGACGTGGGCGCGGAGAAGGCGGCCGCGCGCAGCTCGGGCGGTGGTTACGCGAGGACGACGGGGCTGACAGGCCGGGCCCGCGAGCAGAGAGAGAGGGGAAAGCGGGGGCGGGCGCGCGGAAGGCGGCCGCGCTGACGGGCGGGCCCGCCAGGGCAGAGAGAGCGGGGGGGGGGGGGGAGAGCGCGCGCGCGCGCGGGATGGGCCTAGCTGGGCCGAAAGGCTGAGGGGGCGGCGGGGTTGGGCTTCTTTCCTTTTCTTTTTATTCTGAAATTTGTTTTCTCTTTTCTTTTTATTTTCTCTATTTGATTCAAATCCAAATAAGCCACAAATTCAAATTAGACTTTCCAAGAATTATGCACCAAGCAAAAGTGAAATCTAGGGTTCAACATGATGCAACAATTCATACTCCCTTAGGGTTTAACCTATTAAACTATAATTACAAATAAAATAAGCACTTTTCTCCTATAGAAATGAGAAAGAAAAGAATGAGGAAGGATGAGAAAAGGGAAGTAACACCTGAATTTGTGAATATGAGCAAAGAAATTTTATACCCCCAAATTCAGGGTGTTACAAACCTATCCCCCTTAAAAGAATCTCGCCCCGAGATTCAAGGTTGGTCAGCAAAGAGTTCAGGGTATTTGGTCTTCAGGTCATCTTCTCGTTCCCAGGTTGCTTCTTCCTCAGAGTGGTGACCCTATCTGACTTTGCACATTCTGATGGTGTTCCTCCGGGTGACTCTGTCTGCAAACTCCAGAATCTGCGTTGGCTTCTCTATGTATGTCAGATCCTCCTGGACTTCCAAACCCTCCACTGGCAACTGTTCTTCTGGTACTCGCAGACACTTCTTCAATTGGGACACATGGAACACATTGTGCACTGTCGACAAACTTTCTGGTAGGTTGAGCTGGTAGGCCACTTCTCCACGCTTTGCTTGAATCTGATATGGTCCAACGTACCGAGGTGCTAACTTGCCTTTAACTCCGAACCTTCTGACTCCCCTGATAGGTGACACCTTCAGATAGACGTAATCTCCAACTTCAAAACTCAGTTCTCTTCTCCTTCGGTCCGCATAGCTTCGCTGTCGTGATTGTGCTACCTTCAGATTCTCCCGAACCATTTTGATATTCTCTTTGGCTTCAAGCAAGATGTCGGGGCCAAACACCTGTCTCTCTCCAGGCTAGTCCCAATGCAGCGGAGTCCTACAACTCCGTCCATAGAGTGCCTGAAACGGTGACATCTTCAAGCTGGCCTGGTAACTATTGTTGTAGGAGAATTCTGCATAAGGTAACCTTTTGTCCCATCCTGACTTGTCTTGCAACGCACAGGCTCTCAACATATCTTCTAGGATCTGATTAGTTCTTTCAGTCTGACCGTCTGTCTGTGGGTCATAAGCTGAGCTGAAGTTCAAATGTGTGCCCAAAGCTTCTTGTAGCTGCTGCCAAAAATGAGAGGTGAACTGCGTTCCTCGATCTGACACTATCTTCTTCGGCACACCATGAAGGCAGACTAACCGTGACATGTATAACTCAGCTAGCGTTGCTCCGGTGTATGTTGTCTTCACAGGTATGAAATGGGCCACCTTTGTTAAGCGGTCCACAACTACCCAGATGGAATCATAACCGGCCCGGGTACGAGGTAGGCCGACTATAAAATCCATCCCGATCTCGTCCCACTTCCATTGAGGGATCCGCAATGGCTGCAACAATCCGGCAGGCCTCTGATGCTCTGCTTTGGTCCTCTGACAGCTATCACAGATGGCGACATATTCTGCGATCTCTCTTTTCATACCATACCACCAAAACCTCCTTTTTAAATCCTGGTACATCTTTTCACTTCCCGGGTGTATGGAGTAGGCTGTCTCATGAGCTTCCTTGAGGATCAGTTCCCGAATAGGTTTGAGGTCGGGAACACACAATCGGTCCTTGAACCATATTACTCCCTCTTCGTCCTCTCGAAAGTCTTTGCCTCTTCCTTCTAAGATCAGCTGCCGGATCTTGTTAATGTTTTCATCATCCTTCTGCCCCTCTTTGATCTCCCGCTCTAGGGTGGGCTCTAATTCCACTGCTACTCCTTGCGTACTGTTCAGGAAACCAAGGCTCAGTCTGTCGAACTCTTTGGCTAACTCATACGGCATCGGGTACGAGGCCAACATATTGACCTGACTCTTCCTGCTCAGAGCATCTGCAACAACATTGGCTTTGCCTGGATGGTAATGTATCTCCAACTCATAGTCTTTGATCAATTCCAACCATCTTTGCTGCCTCATGTTTAACTCTGACTGGGTGAATATGTACTTCAGACTTTTATGATCTGTGTAGATGTCGCACTTCTGCCCATACAGGTAATGTCTCCAGGTCTTTAAGGCATGAACCACTGCTGCCAACTCCAGGTCATGTGTGGGATAATTTTTCTCATGGATCTTCAGCTGTCGAGATGAGTATGCTACCACTCTTCCTTCTTGCATTAGCACACATCCCAATCCGGTGTACGAAGCGTCGCAATACACTGAGAATGACTTGTGAACATCAGGCAGGACTAACACAGGAGCTGTAGTCAATCTACTTTTCAGTTCTTCAAATGCTTCCTGACACTTTTGGGTCCACTTAAACTCAACTTTCTTTGCTAGTAACGCTGTCATTGGCCTAGCAATCTTTGAGAAGCCTTCAATGAAACGCCTATAATATCCAGCCATTCCAATGAAGCTCTTGATCCCACGAACATCCTTCGGTGCTTTCCAGTTCAGGATATCTGCTACTTTCTTTGGATCCACTGCTAACCCACCTTGATTTATGATGTGACCCAGAAATAAGACTTCATGAATCCAGAACTCGCATTTGCCCAGCTTGGCATACAACTGATGCTCTCGAAGCCTTTGCAATACCATCTTCAAATGCTCTACATGATCTTCCTCACTTTGAGAGTATATGAGAATGTCATCGATGAACACTACCACAAACTTGTCCAGATAATCCATGAACACACTGTTCATCAGGTACATAAAGAAGGCTGGCGCATTTGTCAAACCAAAGGACATAACTGTGAACTCATATAATCCATACTTGGTGATGAACGCTGTCTTCGGTATGTCCGAGGGTCGGATTCTGAGTTGATGGTAACCTGACCTCAGGTCTATCTTCGAGAATACGCTGGCACCTCTGAGCTGGTCGAACAAATCTTCTATCCTTGGCAGGGGGTACTTGTTCTTGACAGTGACTTCATTCAAGGCTCTGTAGTCTATGCACATCCTTTTGGTACCATCTTTCTTCTCTACAAACAACACTGGAGCGGCCCAAGGCGAGGTACTTGGCCTGATGTAACCCTTCTCTAACAGCTCATCTATCTGTTTCTTGAGTTCCACCAATTCTGGTCCAGACACTCGATAGGCTCTTTTGGAAATGGGGGCGGTACCAGGGATAAGCTCTATGGCAAATTCAACCTTTCTCTCGGGTGGCATGCCCATTAGCTCCTCGGGAAACACATCCGGAAAGTCTGACACAACCTTGATAGCCTCGAGCGGGTTGGGCTCCTTACTATCAACTGAAATCTGGTGACAGACTCCCTCTTCTGATTTAGGCATCCTTAGCTCGGCCACTACCTCTTCTCCTGACGGGGACTTCAATGTTACGGTCCTCTTGTCACAACTAACATTTGCTTCATACTTCATTAACCAATTCATCCCTAGGATGATATCTACCCCAAGGGTGTCTATTACTATTAGATCACTGGGGAACCCTATCCCCCTTATTTCCACCCTTACATTTGAGCATATTTTATCTGTTTGCACCTTGCCACCAACCGAATTAATCCTCATGGGCGGCATCATTGCCTCTACCGAGATGTTATGCAATTCTACCCAGGTTGCAGTGACAAATGAATGAGTTGCACCAGTATCAAATAGCACTTTTGCGGGATGAGATTCGACTGAGAACATACCTACTGCCACATCTGGTGCATCCTGGATTGCTTCGGCCTCCAAGTGGTTCACCTTTCCACGGTTGTACGCTTGGTTACGATTGCCTGCTGCCGGCTGCAGTACACCTTGCCTTGTTGGAGCATTGGGGTTGGTCTGCTGCTGAGCCATCTTCTTTGGGCACTGCATCGCCCAGTGGCCTTGATCTCCACATTGGAAACATCCTCTGCCTCCTCCTTGTGCTGGGGCTGCTTGGTTGCTCTGATTTGCTGCTGGGGCAGGAAGGCGAGGTGCCTGGTTGTTCTGCTTCTGATACTGATTACCTCCCTGTTGGCCGTGCTGACGATACTGCTACTGCTGCTGTGGGTACTGCCTCTGAAACTGCTGCTGATGCGGACGCTGATTCTGATTCTGATATCCCTGTGGGTGACCAGGCCTGCCTTGCTGAGATGAACTGCTTGAGAAACGTGGACGGCTGATGCCTCCGGACTGGGGTCCACTCATCTTGCGCTTCCAATCTTCCATATCCTTACGCTTCTTCTCAGTCATAACTGCCCTATCGATCAGGTGCTGGAAGGTGGGGAAGGTGTGATTCATCAGCTGGTAATGCAGGGGATCCACTAAACCCCTCATGAACCTGTACTGCCTCTTAGCATCAGTATTGACGTCCTCAGGTGCATAACGAGACAGCTGCAGAAACTTGTCTCTGTACTCACTAACAGACAGGGGTCCCTGCTTCAGAGCCAGAAACTCCTCCTTCTTCACGATCATCAGTCCCTCTGGCACATGGTACCTGCGGAAACTCTCGCTGAATTCTTCCCAGGTGATGGCTTCGGGGTCAGCATGTGTGGCGAGGTAGGACTCCCACCAGGACTGGGCTGCTCCCCTCAGTTGACGGGGGCCATACAGAACCTTCTCCCTGTCGTCACATTGGGCGGTGCGCAGTTCCCTTTCCACTGCACGCAACCAGTCTTCTGCATCCATGGGGTCAGCAGAATGGGCGAAGGTAGGAGGGTGCCCTCTCATGAACTCACCACGCTTATCTCGTGGCATCTGGGGCATCTGCACTTGCAATTGGGGTTGGGGTTGCTGTTGAGCCTGCTGCATGGCTGCCAGAGTCTGCCCAATGGCCTGCACTGCCTGGGTCTGCATCAAGAACATCTGCTCCACTGACATCGGGGGTGGTGGGGGAGGCTGCCTCTGTTGTTCCTCCTGCTGGTCATGCTGCTCTTGCTGAGCACGCCTGTTGCATCGGCGCCTGTTGTCAGACATCTGTGGAAGACATTTATACATCAGCATTGATCTTACAATCCTTCAGCATAAGAAAAGAGAATACAGAATTCTTCATGACACTGAGTGAACAAAGAGCTTCACTGATCCTCATTATGATTCAACACCGCTTCTCAGATAAGAAGAAAAGTAGAAGTAAATGGTTTCCCAACTAAGCAACTGACTTCATTAACATTACTAGCTAGGCCAAACTGCAGGGGAAACCCATAGGTTGGCAACAGTCATTACAAAGATTCGAATCAGCACAAGTTCATCATAACAAGCATGAAAGCAACTGATAAGCAAACTAAACTAAATGGAAGCAACTGATAAGCAAACTAAACTGACTACCTAAGACTGAGACATCTGACTTAAGAATTATTACAAACTCCGATGCTAACGATCTAAGGATCCAGGTCTATCCTGGTCTTACAGATAGGGGAACCATAAGTGTGGTGACCACGTGGCGGCGAGCGGTATGGGTGCTGAGTCCCAACAGGTGCGGGAGAACCACCCTCCTGGTGATGGCGCTCTGCCAGCTCAGCACGCAACTCCGCAATCTCCGTTCGAGCCCTGCTTAGCTCGTCCAGAGAGTGGTCCAGCTCAGTGTTAAGCACTGCGACTAGGTTGACTGTGCTGCTCAACCTAGGGTTAGCCTCACCAACAGGTGAGACAACCACACTCTCGGTGCTGCCAGTAGGGCAGTGGGGGTAGTACCGAAGGTTAAGACCGTCGGCCACCCCACCGAACAAAGAGCAGTACTGGGAGAGTGCACGTCGTGCTGCATCCTGCATAGCCGCCTCTGGAGTGTCCCTCTCGGAGATGGAATAGTGCTCCGAAACGGCCTCCGCACCCCGGAGGTCATCCTCCGGACGGCGAACTAGGCAGGTAGCCTCCCAGCGGTCCGGGTACCTCCCGCGATTGTGCTGGTAGACTACACAACGATACTCGATCGACTAGGTGTGCCGGTCGAAAGCCTGGCGCAGCAAGGTGTCGAGTGCGTCGTGGAAGTTACAACCGCGAGCGGCGTCACGGGTGATGGGTCGGGCGACCCATCCTTCCGCCTCCTGCGGCTCAGAGGACTCCGTGTTGTGGTCTGAGTCGTCGTCGGGGTCTCCTCCAGGATCTCCTCCAGTAGCTCCTCCAACAGCCGGGGCGTCCCGCGGTGGTGCAGGGGGCGCCTCCAGCTGGGGAGCAGAGGAACGGCGCCTCACGGACTCCACCTCTCGCTGGGGTGGGGAGGAAGAGCCTTGCTGCTCTCTGTGCTGGCGCCGGCATTCCTGCTCCTCACGCAGGCGGTGGTGCAGCCTCTCCAGGTGACTCGACTGACCGGACACGGTGCGGTGCAGAGGACGCTCCGCAAGTCGAGACGGCAGGAAAGGAATCACCGACTTACGTGCAGTGTGTCTAAGACGAGCCATCTACAAAAGACACCGTAAGCATAAGAGTAAGAGCAGAACTAATATGACAAGTGAATGAACCATAAACAGAACCAGATAAAAATTTTAACAAGGTATAGTATAGTATATATATGTAGTAAAACATAGGGTTGGTCGAGGTGACCGACTTTTGAAGTAACATCAGAGGTCAAGGTGAGGGGGAAGGTCAATAGTCCTTAGTACGACCAGTGCTACTCTAGGTCAGCGATCCTACAGTCAGCACGGCTCTGATACCACTTATGTCACACCCGGTTTTGGAAGGCAAACCGAATGCGAACTATGTACGTGCCAGGATCAGAACTCACGTACACAGCGATTACATAAATGAACATCATCACACAATGCTCGGATAATAACATAAAAGAGTATTAACTTATTACATCACAGAGTCATAGACATCCACATAGTCATTGTCTTAACAGGTGAATCAAAGTGCTAGCGAAACGCAGTAAAGATAAGGCCTTCACAGGCAGCTGACTGGGGGTTGCCGCCAACCCACACCTAGAATTCGTCGTAGTCTTGGAACTCCTGGAAGTCTCCTTCCACGGCTCCACCTTCTCCGGAGCAGTGGTTACAATGCGGACAACCTGGTGTTTTGTGGTAAAGCAAGGATGAGTACACATCAACGTACTCAGCAAATGTCCCGTTTGGCTGAAGTGGACTAGCTTTATGTGGGGTTAAGCTCAAGCAGTTGCTTTTAGTTGGTCAGGTATTTATCATTAGTAGAAGCCAGATTTTAGCATTAACCAACCCGTAAACCATTTCCTCATCGAGGAACATCATCATCATAGTCGAACCAAAACCATAACATAATCCTTGAATCTCGAACCATCTGTATCTCTAATCAATGAGGATCCCAAGGCTGCTCTTCACCGTCAGCACGGCTGATATATCAGTTTCACTACCCTCTGCAGAGGTCGCACACTTTACCCATGAGTCATGATTCCCTTTCTACCCGGGGAGAGCTAATCCCCATTGACCACTACCTAGGTGGTCCGGCAGGGCATCACTATGTAGCTTTTACAAAGATTCCCTAGAGATCATAGCTGCCCGTTAGGTTTCTCCAGTTTGATAAACACAGTACCCCTCCCCGCAGGAGAGTGACTAACAAAGAGCAAAACGAAAGAACCTCGGCACTTAGCCTCGGCAGAGCAAGCACTGTGCCTGGACCCCTTTGACGGCACGACGGCTAAGCAACTACACCTCTAGTTCATCTAATTAATCAGCTAAGGGCATCCCATTTCACCCTCATGGTTGCACTGTTATCCCGGGTGGTCTCTCAACGAACAAGTCCTTACGGAGAGGTACTCAGGAAACAGCCTGAGCCCCCTAGAGTATCACAAGATCATCAACATCATCAGGATAACAGTATCATAAATAGTCACATCATGTTCATTGATTAAGTTAAGGCAATAGCAGAGTGCTAACCATAACAGCCCATAAGGTCATCAAGGGTAAAGTAAAGTGTAAAGCTAGTCAATCCTTAGGTTTCAAGTAAGTAATGCGGGGTAGTAAGTTATAAATGAATAGGACATAATGGGACAGAGGACACTTGCCTTCACCAAACTGCTGATCAGGGACTTCCTCTGCAACCTCCTCGGGAAACACAGACTGCTCGTTGTCTACGTAAAGTAATCATTCACACTATGCACTTGGGAAGATAACAAACAAAAGCAACATACCAAACATATGCAGCAAAGAGATCACAAGTTCATAGTAGAACAGGGATAGGCACTCTGGTGTTCCCTAGGTCTGGGGTAGAGGACTATACAAAGTGATTCATTATCCACTAATCAGGTTTAAGTCAGTGGTGGGATTAAATCATTACATGGTTTTAAGTTCCTAAACTTAGGTGTTTAAGTCCATAAACTTAAGTACTCTAACTTTTATTAAAGTCTACCAACTTCTAATTATCTCAAATAGGGTTCCAATAACCTTAATCCTATCCTAATGATTAATTATTAATTGGTACATGGAAACAGCAGGGAAACATTGTTTAAATAGATAGACAAAAACATCATGAGCATTTTGCAATTTGAAGCACCTAATTTGGAGTTCATATGACAAAGTTATGAATTTTACAAGTTTAGGGGTTAAAAATATACCCTAAATACCTATTTTGAATTAAATAAAAGGTCCGAGGACCTAACTGTGAGAAACCAGGGACGGCGGGTTTAAATTCCAGAAAACCGGGGGTCTCTTTAAGAAAACGCGCGGGCGAAGGGGTATCGGGCTCCTACGGCCGTTGGATCTCGGGCGGACGGCCAGGATTAGATCCGCGGGCGGGCGCGCGAGCGCGCGGCGACCTGAGCGGCTGACAGGCGGGGCCGGGTGGGCAGCGCGAGCGCGGCGGCTGACAGGCGGGGCCAGCGGGCAGCGCGGGCGTGGGCGGGCTGACAGGCGGGGCCAGCGGGCAGCGCGGGGCGCGAGCAGGCTTACAGGCGGGGCCCAACGGCAGGGAGGCGAGGTGTGGGGGAAGCGGGCCTGGGCCGCTGGATCTCCGGCGGACGGCCAGGGTTAGGCTCGGCCTAATTAAAACGGGGCCGCCCGATCTGGGACGGACGGCGGGGATCGGGTGGGCGGCCTTGGCTTCTCCTACGGCTAGCTGGGGCGGCGACGCTCGTCCCCGCGGCGGAGGACTCGCCGGAGACGAGGGGCGCGGGCGCTCGGCGGGTCTCTGGGGCGACCTGAGCGGCTGGGAAGGTTGGGGAGGGCACGGGGAATCGCTCGGTGGGGGCTAGGTCGGGGCAGGGACACCGGAGGGGGGCGGTCTATGGCAAAGCGGCTCGGCGGCGGCATTAATCTACTCCGGCGAGGAATTAAACGTGGCAGAAGGCAATACACGGGTTTGGAGGGGGCGGGAGAGGTTCTTTACCTCAAGGCGGGCTCCGGGGACTCCTCGGTGGCAGCGATGACGCAACGGCGGCCCGGGGCGACGGTGGCGGACTTCCGCGGCTGCACGGAGGACGGCGGGTGAGCGCGGGCAGAGAGAAATAGGGAGGGGGAGGTGGAATTGGGGCGCGTCCCGGGTTGCGGACGTCGGGGCGGAGCTCCAACGGCGACGGGGAAACGAGCTCGGGACGGCGGGGGTTTATGGCGGCGGCGCTCGGGCGTGCGCGCAGCGAGGGGGAGGTGGAAGAGGGGTCTGCTGGAGCGCAAATGAGGGAGGGGGAGAGGGCGAGTGGGGCTCTGGGCTCAAGTGGCCAGGGGCGGGGCGGTTGCGAGCTCCACGCGCGACGTGGGCGCGGAGAAGGCGGCCGCGCGCAGCTCGGGCGGCGGTTACGCGAGGACGACGGGGCTGACAGGCCGGGCCCGCGAGCAGAGAGAGAGGGGAAAGCGGGGGCGGGCGCGCAGAAGGCGGCCGCGCTGACGGGCGGGCCCGCCAGGGCAGAGAGAGCGGGGGGGGGGGGGGGGGAGAGCGCGCGCGGTATGGGCCTAGCTGGGCCGAAAGGCTGAGGGGGCGGCAGGGTTGGGCTTCTTTCCTTTTCTTTTTATTCTGAAATTTGTTTTCTCTTTTCTTTTTATTTTCTCTATTTGATTCAAATCCAAATAAGCCACAAATTCAAATTAGACTTTCCAAGAATTATGCAACAAGCAAAAGTGAAATCTAGGGTTCAACATGATGCTACAATTCATACTCCCTTAGGGTTTAACCTATTAAACTATAATTACAAATAAAATAAGCACTTTTCTCCTATAGAAATGAGAAAGAAAAGAATGAGGAAGGATGAGAAAAGGGAAGTAACACCTGAATTTGTGAATATGAGCAAAGAAATTTTATACCCCCAAATTCAGGGTGTTACAGGGGGGCTCACCTCGGGGTCCAAAATCCGGTGATCGCCGTCTCCAAATCCTAGGGCACCACGGGGAGAGAGAGGTGGAAGAGGGAGAGGAGAGGTTGTTGCGCGGGAGATCCAAATGAGAGAGGGAGAGAGGAGGGGGGCGCATGGGGGGGGTTGGGCGCCAGGGGCGCGCGGGCCGGGGCGGGCCGGGCCGGTTGGGCTGGGCTGGACTAGGTTGGGCTGGGCCGGGCCACTTCGCGGATCGAAAACCCACGACGAGCGCGGACCACTAAACGGAATTAAATCGCGAACCGAAATCCGGAACGGAACGAGACGAACACTCATCATCAGACAAAAAAATGCGCTTCGGCATGATGCAACACCCATGACACTTAGGTTTTGGTTTATACATGACACGGACACCTGCCGCTATACTGGTTTGAAATTGGGAAGAAGGAGCAAACGGGGAAAGAGAAAAGAGAGTAACGCCCGAATTTGGTGAGAGAAAAGAAGAAAAAGTTCTACCCCCAAATTTAGGGCGTTACAAACCTATCCCCCTTAAAAGAATCTCGCCCTCGAGATTCAGGGTTGGCTAGCAAAGAGCTCAGGGTATTTAGCCATCAGATCATCTTCACGCTCCCAGGTTGCTTCTTCCTCGGAGTGGTGATTCCATCTGACTTTGCACATTCTGATGGTCTTCCTTCGGATGACTCTGTCTGCAACCTCAAGGATTTGCACAGGCTTCTCAACGTAGGTCAAGTCCTCCTGGACTTCAAGACCTTCCACTGGCAACTGCTCTTCTGGCACACGCAAGCACTTCTTCAACTGAGACACATGAAAGACATCATGCACAGCAGACAAATTCTCGGGCAAACTGAGCTGATAGGCCACTTCTCCACGTCTTGCAAGAATCTGATACGGACCAATGTAGCGGGGTGCTAGCTTGCCTTTCACTCCGAATCTTCTGACTCCCCTAATCGGTGACACTTTTAGATAAACAAAGTCTCTGACTTCGAAACTCAGCTCTCTTCTCCTTGTGTCTGCATAGCTTCGCTGCCTCGATTGCGCTATCTTTAGATTCTCTCGGACCATCTTGATGTTCTCTTCGGCTTCAAGCAAAATGTCTGGCCCAAACACTTGCTTTTCTCCAGGCTGATCCCATTGCAACGGAGTTCTACAACTCCTTCCATAAAGCGCCTGAAATGGTGACATCTTCAAACTGGCCTGGTAACTGTTGTTATAGGAAAACTCCGCATAAGGCAATCTCTTATCCCATCCGGACTGATCTTGCAACGCACAGGATCTCAACATATCTTCAAGAATTTGATTGGTTCTTTCGGTCTGGCCATCTGTCTGCGGATGATAAGCTGAACTGAAATTCAGATGCGTGCCCAAAGCTTCATGCAACTTCTGCCAGAAATGAGAGGTGAACTGCGTTCCTCTGTCTGACACTATCTTCTTTGGCACACCATGAAGAAAAACGATCCGAGACATATACAATTCTGCCAATACGGCACTGCTGTAGTTGGTCTTGACAGGTATGAAGTGGGTTGACTTGGTCAAGCGGTCCACCACTACCCAAATGGAATCGTAGCCGGCTCGAGTGCGAGGCAATCCGACTATGAAATCCATACCAATTTCATCCCATTTCCACTGAGGGATCTGCAACGGTTGCAACAATCCAGCAGGTCTCTGGTGCTCTGCCTTAATTCTTCTGCAACTATCGCACATAGCCACATGCTCTGCGATTTCCCTCTTCATTCCGTACCACCAGAATTTCTTCTTCAGATCCTGATACATCTTCTCACTGCCAGGGTGAATCGAATAGGCTGTCTCATGAGCTTCCTTACGAATCAACTCCCGAATGGACTGGACATTGGGAATACACAAGCGGTCTTTGAACCATATCACGCCTTCTGCATCTTCTCGAAAATCTTTGCCTCTGCCATCTAGAATCAGTCGTCGGATCTCACTGATCTTCTCATCATTCTTCTGTGCTTCTTTGATTTCGCGCTCCAAGGTAGGTTCCAACTCGACTGTGACTCCTCGCGAATTGTTCAGAAATCCGAGACTCAACCTGTCAAACTCTTTGGCCAACTCATAAGGCATCGGACGAGCGACCATCAGATTGACTTGACTCTTTCTGCTCAAAGCATCTGCCACCACGTTTGCTTTGCCTGGATGGTAATGAATCTCCAACTCGTAGTCTTTGATCAACTCTAACCATCTTCGTTGCCTCATGTTCAACTCTGACTGAGTGAATATGTACTTCAGACTCTTGTGGTCTGTGCAAACATCACATTTCTGTCCATACAAATAGTGCCTCCATGACTTCAGTGCGTGAACCACTGCTGCCAACTCTAGATCATGGATTGGATAATTCTTCTCATGAACCTTCAACTGTCGGGACGAGTAGGCCACAACTCTTCCCTCTTGCATCAACACACATCCCAGACCTGTGTAACAAGCATCGCAATACACCGAGAAGGGCTTGTGCACATCAGGCAAGACTAGGACAGGCGTTGTAGTCAACTTCTCTTTCAGCGCTTCAAAGGCCTCTTGGCATTTCTGGGTCCACTTGAACTCAACTTTGTTGCCTAGCAACGCTGTCATTGGTTTCGCAATCTTCGAAAACCCTTCAATGAATCGCCGATAATATCCGGCCATTCCAATGAAACTCTTGATTCCTCTAGCATCTGTTGGCGCTTTCCAGTTCAAAATGTCTGCCACTTTCTTTGGATCCACAGCCAATCCTTCTTTGTTGATTATGTGACCCAAGAACAGGACTTCACTGATCCAGAACTCACACTTGCTCAACTTTGCATACAGCTGGTGCTCTCGCAATCTCTGCAATACCATCTTCAAATGATCTGCGTGCTCTTCTTCGCTTTGAGAATAAACCAGAATGTCATCAATGAATACCACCACAAACTTATCAAGGTAATCCATGAATACACTATTCATCAAGTTCATGAAGAACGCTGGCGCATTGGTCAAACCAAAAGACATCACTGTGAACTCATACAAACCATACTTGGAAATGAATGCCGTCTTCGGAATGTCCGAAGATCGGATCCTGAGCTGATGATAACCTGACCTCAGATCAATCTTGGAAAACACGCTGGCTCCTCTCAACTGGTCGAACAGATCTTCTATTCTGGGCAAGGGATACTTGTTCTTGATCGTGACTTCATTCAAAGCTCGATAATCGATACACATCCTCTTGGTGCCATCTTTCTTCTCCACAAATAGGACAGGGGCGGCCCAAGGCGAGGTGCTTGGCCGGATGTAACCTTTCTCTGACAGCTCATCAATCTGCTTCTTAAGCTCAACCAACTCTGGTCCGGATATTCTGTAAGCTCTCTTAAAGATAGGGGCGGTTCCAGGAAGAAGCTCTATGGCAAACTCAACTTTCCGCTCTGGTGGCATACCCGGTAAGTCCTTTGGAAACACATCTAGGAATTCGGACACAACCTTGATCCTCTCAATTGGGTCTTCTTCACTGCTATCAACAGCTATCTGATAACAACTTCCTTTCTTTGGCTCAGGCGGGACTAACTCGATCACCACTTCCTCTCCTAGTGGGGACACCAACTTGATGGTCCTTTTATCACAACTGATAACTACCTGATACTTATCTAGCCAATTCATCCCTAGGATGACATCTATTCCCTGAGTACCCATTACTATAAGGTTGGCGGGAAACGCTATCCCCCTTATTTCCACACTTATATTCAAGCAAATGCTATCGGCTCGAATTCTACCACCGGCTGAGTCGATTTGAATGGGGGTTGACATGGTAGTATTTGGAAGATTATGTGCTTCTACCCATGATGCAGTAATGAAAGTATGCGTTGCTCTAGTATCAAATAACACTTCTGCAATATGGGAGTCGACTGGGAACATACCTACTATCATGCCGGGGGGCTCCTGAACTGCTTCAGCCTCCAAGTGGTTCAGTCTTCCATGATTATAGCGCAGCTGAGGGCGATTGCCTGCTCCAGGCTGAGGCACATTCTGCTTTGCTGGGGCATTGGGGCCTGACTGCTGCTGGGCTGCCTTCTTCGGACATTGCATCACCCAATGGCCTTGCTCTCCACAGTGGAAACATGCTCTGTTTCCAACCTGAGCTGGTGCTGCCTGACTGTTCTGCTGGTTTGCTGGGGCAGGAAGACGAAGTGCCTGCTGATTCTGCCTCTGAAACTGACCTCCTGACTGATTGCTCTGACGGTTCTGGTACTGGTGCTGAGGATACTGCCTTTGAAACTGCTGATACTGCTGAGGTGGACGCTGGTTCTGCCTGAACTACTGAGGTTGATTGCCTGAGAAACGAGGACGATTGCTGCTTCCAGGCTGGGGTCCACTGATCTTGCGCTTACGATCCTCCATCTCCTTACGCTTTCTCTCTGTCATGATTGCTCTGTCAATCAGGTGCTGGAATGTCGGGAAGGTGTGATTCATCAGCTGATACTGAAGAGGGTCAACCAAGCCTCTCAGGAAACGGTACTGTCGCTTGACGTCGGTGTTGACATCTTCAGGAGCATAGCGGGACAACTGCAGGAACCTGTCCCGGTACTCACTGACAGACGATGACCCTTGCTTGAGAGCCAGGAACTCCTCCTTCTTCATTGTCATCAGACCTGCAGGAACATGGTACTGACGAAAGCTTCCTCTGAACTCTTCCCAAGTGATGGCATCAGGGTGGGCATGGGTGGCGAGGTAAGACTCCCACCATGATTGGGCTGCTCCTCTCAACAGACGGGGACCATACAGAACTTTCTCCCTGTCATCGCACTGAGCGGTATGCAACTCCCGCTCCACAGTGCGCAGCCAATCTTCAGCATCCATGGGGTCAGAAGAATGAGCGAACGTTGGTGGATGACCTCTCATGAATTCAGCACGCTTGTCTCTGGGCATCTGAGGCATCTGAGGCTGAGGTGGGGCCTGCTGCTGCTGCTGCTGCTGAATGGCGGCCAAAGTCTGACCGATGGCCTGAACTGCCTGAGTCTGCATCAGAAACATCTGCTCGATCGACATCGGGGGCGGGGGCGGCAGGTGCTGCTGCTGGGGCACCTCCTCCTGTTGAGCGGCTCGCTCCTGCTGAGCACGCCTTCCTCCTCTGCGCCTGTTCTCTGACATCTGCAGAATGCAACCACACATCAGAACTGATCTGGCAAATCTTGCAGCATAAGAAAAGAGTATAGAATTCTTCAACAGCACTGAACAGATGAGCATCTTCACTGATCTCCAACACTGACCACACAGCTTCTCAGATAAAGAGGAAAGTGGAATAAAAGGTTTCCCAACTATATAACTAACTCCATTAACATAATGGGTAAACCAAAATGTAGGGGATACCCACACTCTGGTGACAGTCATTACAAAGATCCAAACCAAACATAGTTCATCATGACAAACATAAATGCACA
Source organism: Zea mays (assembly GCF_902167145.1). Taxonomy (NCBI): domain Eukaryota; kingdom Viridiplantae; phylum Streptophyta; class Magnoliopsida; order Poales; family Poaceae; genus Zea; species Zea mays. The sequence continues at coordinate 51,375,071 of NC_050101.1, forward strand.
GGATATAGCAAACTACCCTGTGTAACTAAGACTAACTAAGACCGAGACTAACGCTAAGACTGAAGCTTCTACGTATATATTTTGTATTAATTACAAGATCCAACTCTAACGATCTATGGTTCTAGAGTTATCTTGGTCTTGCAGGCGGGATTGCCATAAGACTGGTGTCCACGCTGAGGTGAGCGGTACGGGTGCTGAGTCCCGACGGGAGCGGGGGAACCACCATCCAGGTGACGACGTTCCGCGCGCTCAGCCCGCAGCAGGGCGATCTCAGCACGAGCCCTACTCAGCTCGTCTAATGCATGGTCCAGCTCCGTGTTTAGCACGGCGGCTAGGTTGACTGTGCTGCTCAACCTAGGATTGCCCTCACCGACCGGTGAGACAATCACACCTCCTGTGCTGCCAGATGGACGGCGGGGGTAATACTTCAGGTCAAGACCATCAGCTGCCCCACCGAAAACCGAGCAGTAGTGTGAAAGCGCACGCCGTGCAGCATCTTGCATGGCTGCCTCAGCTGAGTCCCGCTCAGAGATAGAATAGTGCTCTGAGCAGGCCTCCGCATCCTGGAGACTGTTCTCCGGGCAGCGCACCAAGCAGGTTGCCTCCCAGCGGTCCGGGTAGACCCCGCGACTATGCTGGTAGACCACACAGCGATACTCGACGGACCAAGTATGCCGGTTAAATGCCCGACGTAGCAGGGTGTCGAGCGCATCGTGGAAGTGACACCCGCGAGCAGCGTCGCGAGTGATGGGTCGAGCAACCCATCCTTCCGGCTCAGGGTTAGCAGAGAAGTCGGTGTCGTGGCTCGAGCTGTCGTCGCCACCTCCGTCGTCTGGGTCTCCTCCAGAAGCTGGGGCGCCCAGTGGTGGTGCAGGGGTGTAACACCCTGAATTTAGGGGTATAAAATTTCTTTCCTAATATCCACCAAATTCAGGTGTTACCCTCTTCTTCCTTTGCCTTTCTTTATCTTTTCAAAGTAGTGAAGGAATATTTTGCTTTTATGTAAGTATTAGATGTATTAATGAAACTCTAAAAGGGTTTTTTTGATAGTTGCATCACATGCTGGAGCATTAATTTTGTTTGTTGTTGATTGAGTTAAAAGAGTGTTACTATTTAATTTATTCTCTTTTTGTGAAGCCCAACTTAATTAATAATAGAAATTTACCTAAAAATATCTATTGAATATTTTATTTGAAAATATTATTATTTCAAATTATTATAATTTTTCATATTTAGAAAGACATATTTATTCATATATTTCGAATAACTTCTGTGAAAAAAAGAAAAGAAAAGGGAATTTCGAAATAAATAAATAAAAGAAGAAAAAAAAGAAATCTAAAAAAAACAACCGTCCGGGGGCAAGTCCACCCCACGTGCGCGCATGTAGGCATGCAGCGGCTAGCGCCCACGCACGCTAACGCCCAGCCGCTCCCACGATCTCTCCTCGCGCCCACGCGTCAGGTGCATGCAGGAGCCCAAGCGCGTCATCTCTCCCACGAAAAGAAAACTACCTAGCCGTCCATCTCTCTCTCCCTTTCCCATTTTCTCTCCCTGCCCCACGATGCACGCAGCAGCCAGCAGCGCCCAGCGCTAGCGCTCCGCGCGGCCTGCGCTCCCCACGCCGCAGCTAGGTGCCCCGGCCAACGCCCCCTCCCAACGGCAAGCCGGTGCCCCTCCGCGGCGTGCAGCCATGGCTGCCAGCCCGCAGCCGCCGCGGTTCGTTACCCTGCTCGACCGGCCCTAGCCCTTGCGCGCGGTCGGCCTGCCAGCGCGGCGGCGCGACCAGCTAGCACTATCGTCGTCATGCTCGTGTCCTCGTCGCTCGTTCGGTGCGTCGTGCACGCAACATGTCGTCGTACCTCGCCTCGTCTCGCCGTCGTCGCGAGGTAAGCCTCGCCTACCCCTTGCGCGTAATTCAGATGAGGTTCGCCCGACGACACGCAAAATGCTAATTACACGTTTTAAACAAAGTCATTTCGTCATGTCGTTTAGGCTAAATAATTAGTTAATGGTGTGGTTATCGGTTGTTAAAAAACATGAGGTTCAATCGAATCTAGTTTATAATTTTAATTATGCGATTATAAATACTTGGCAATGTGATTTTAACCACTTAGATGTTGTATTTAATATCTATTTAGTGTTTGGTATAAAAACAACATTTAGTTAGTGAGTCTTGCATGTGGTGGTGCGCGTCGCTCGTGCTGTTTGGCTCGTGCTAATTCACATGCTGTCCATGTGTGTCGTCATTCACACGAGTCGTTATTCACGCACTTTAATAAAATTATTTCGTCACATCGTTCATGTTAAATAATTAATTACTTATTTAGTGTCGGTTATTTAAAATAATAGTTCAATCAAACCAAATTTATAATTTTAATTACACGCTCGCAAATACCTGTTATTGCGATTATGCCAACTTAAATGTATATCTAATATTGGTTTAATAAAAAAACGATACAATTTAGTAGTATTCGTAGACCATGTCATTTATTAGCCGTGATGTGCTAATTATTCAATACGTTATGTGTCGCAATCCTGTTTTGACTCGTTTCGGACGTGTCAACTCCATACCAGTGTTAATTTCATTTTACTAATATTATTTTGTCACGACGTAAGTTTTAATCAAATAGTTAATTATTTGTTGTACAATATTTATTAGAATAACAATTTGAATAAAACTAATTTCTAGTTTTTATTCGCGCTTTTATAGATACATATTAATATGATTACGTCTGCTCGAATATTTTTGAATTAATACTTGTTAGTATAGACGTATTGCAGCGTGTGTCGTCTCTTGTCGATCATGTGTGTCTCACGCGCTGTCCGCACGTTATTTAATTATTTCTGTTATTGTCGTTTGCGCTAATTAGTCAATTATTGTTTAGTCGTTGGTTATTTAAAATAACAATTCAATTAGAACGAGTCTGTTTTAACACACGATTTTATAAATATAAATGATAATTAACTTGAGTGATACCAGTATAAATACTCTTACTTAATTATTTGTTTACTGTTGTTAGCACGTGGCATCGTTCGCGCGTCATCGTGTTGTTCGCGCGCATAGTCGCGTTGACTCAGGTGTGACGAGCACTGTCATGCGCGTTGTTTCGTGTGTCCGTATGTTGTTCGGCATGCTGTCGTGCATCATCACATGTCATCCACGTGTGTTGCGCGCGCCGTTTTCACGTGTCATGTGCTATCTGTGCGCTAGGTCGCGTGCGGGCGTGCTGTTTCACGCGTTACGTATTTCGTCTCGCTCCGCTAATTCGTCCCGCTTAGAGTTGCTGATATTATTTAAATTACTTATTTAACTAAGAATTACTAGTGTGGTCAGCTAATTAAAATTGTGTGATAGCTATAGTTTCATTTTAAATAAATATCGATTAATATAAGCAGATCAAACTAAATGTTATGACTAATACTCGTTTATTGTAGACGCGATAACTTCTCGATCGTAGCTTCGTCTGTCGCGTTTCTTTTTCCTTGCGTGATCGTAGTAACACGCTCTATTTCATTTTGCATATTTTATTATGTTTCTATTTGAATGGTGTAATGTTCTTATGTATATATGTTTGTTTGTTTGTGCCTGTTTGTATTCGATGTGCGTCGCGAATAGATTGCGATCCGGTTCCAAGCTTCGAGGGATCGAGGATCAAGCGTTGGCGACCAAGTGATATAGCTTTACGAGTTCTACGATACTAAAGACCCTGAGCATCTGTTTGGTGAAGGCAAGTGTCCTCTGACCCATTATGTCCCATTTACTTTATAATACACTGTCCCGCATACTATGAACAACCTAAGGATTTACTAGCTTTCTATTTACATTGTCCTTGATTTACCTTTTGGGTTACTATGGTTAGCTACCTGCTAGCGCTTTACTTTAATCAATGAACATGATGAGATACAATGATGATACTATGATTTTATTCTGGATATGATGATATACTGGTGGCATTTAGGGGACTCGGGCTGTTTCCCGAGTACCTCTCCGTAAGGACCTGTTCGTTGAGAGACCACCCGGGATAACAGTGCAACCATGAGGGTGAAATGGGATGCCCTTAGCTAACTAATTAGAGGAACTAGAGGTGTAGTTGCTTCGCCGTCGTGCCGTCAATGGGGTCCAGGCACAGTGCTTGCTCTGCCGAGGCTGGGTGCCGAGGTCCTTTCGTTTTGCTTTTGTTAGTCACCTTCCTGCGGGGAGGAGTACTGTGTTTATCAAACTGGAGAAACCTAACGGGCGGCTATGACCTCTAGGGAATCTTTGTAAAAGCTACGTAGTGATACCCTGCCGGACCACCTAGGAAGTGATCAATGGGGAGTCATGATCCCCGGGCAAAACGGGAATCACGGCTCATGGGTAAAGTGTGCGACCTCTGCAGAGGGTAATGAAACTGATATATCAGCCGTGCTCACGGTTAAGAGCGGCCTTGGGATCCTCCTTGATTAGAGATACATATGATCTAAGATACAATGGTTATATTTATGTTTTGGTTCGATGATGATAATGATGTTCCTCGATGAGGAAATGATTCACAGGTTGGTTACATGATAAAACTTGGCTTCCACTAATAATAAATACCTGACCAACTAAAAGCAACTGCTTGAGCTAAACCCCACATAAAGCTAGTCCACCTCAGCCAAACGGGACATTTGCTGAGTACGTTGATGTGTACTCACCCTTGCTTTCACAAAACACCAGGTTGCCTTTGGTGCAATCTATGCTCAGGTAAAGAAGAAGGAGTCGAGGCGGATCTCTAGGAGTTCCAGGACTTCGACGAGTTCGAGGATTAGGCTAGCGACCTCCCCCAGTCAGCTGCCTGTGGTGGGTTTGTTTACGTTGGCTACGTTTCTATTCTGTGTACTTTGATTTGTGCTATGTAAATGACTCTAGTCTTTAATATTATTACTCATTCTATATTGTTATTCGAAGCATTGTGCTATGATGAGTCATTTATGTAATCGCTGTGTACGTGAATTTCTGATCCTGGCACGTACATGGTTCGCATTCGGTTTACCTTCTAAAACCGGGTGTGACATAAGTGGTATCAAAGCCGTGCTGACTGTAGGACCGCTGACCTAGAGTAGCGTTGGCCGTTTTAAGGACTTATTGACTATTACTTCACCCCATCCTTGGTTCTGCTTCAAAATATTAGTCACCTCGACTAATTCTATGTTGTGCTCCTATATGCCCCCTTGACAAAAGTATTTTATTCTAGTATGGTTTATACTTCTCTCAATCTATTAGATCCGATCTCACTCTTGTGCTTGCGATATCTTTGTAGATGCCCCTTACCATGACCTTCTAGTCTCTTGGGATTCTTTCCTCTTCCATCATTAAGTTGCTGCCATTTGACAATCATTATTCCCTTGGTATTGACATGCTTTTGATTCTTCCATACCCTTATTCCTTAATTCAAACACTTAACCCTAAAAACTCTATTGCCTAGTTAAACATTTCAGTTTATATGTCCATGACCTTCCTGTCTTTTGAGAACCTTTCCTATTCTATTGTTAAGTCGCTATCTTTTGGCAATTTGTACTCTCTTCGTCTTGGTATGCTCGTACCATTGGAATCTTGCATACTAATATTTTTATATATGCTTACCTTCATATCCCAATGATTGTTCAAAAAATTTCGGTTAATATGCCCTTGATCATCCTTGCTTCTTGATGGTCCATGAGCGACCCTTCTATTTCGCACATCCTTGACGATCTCACCGTTTCCTCATAACTTCCCTCGATAATAATTTTTGTTACTTCAACCATTCTGTTGGGACCTTACCTATCTCACCCTTGATTGTCTTATCCACTTCGCCACTTCGAGAGTCTTGCCTTAACTCTATCCTGGGTTATGATTTCACGATCATCATCTTTACCCTTGTCGCCTCTATATCTTACCTTGATGCTTATATTATACCCGTCCTTTAAAAACCTTCTCTCTGCCATCTCAATTTTATAGTTGTAGTTTACCTATTTTCCCTTGGTCGTATTCTCTTCCTTATCGCTTGCGAGTTTTTAACTCCATCCCTTGTCGTGCTCCAGTTGGGTATTACCTTTACCTTTCTCATCCCTCGATCTTACCTTTAACTACACTATGTCCGTTCTCTAAAATCTTCAATCTCATATCTCAATGTGAGAGCGATGTTTTACTTATCTTATCCTTGGCAATATCCTCTTCTTTTCCGCGTGTAAGCCTTGACATACCTCCATTCTTTATTGTGCTTATACCACTCGCTCTTCTAAGTCTTCATCTTTTCTCCTATACTCTTGTCTGTTATCGCCTTTGGCCCTTGCGATATTTATGTCTTCTACCTAAATGCTTACCTTGAACTTATCCTTTAAAGCCTCTCCTTTATTTTGAGAAAGTTTGAGGGTTGTGATTTACCTATCTCTCCCTTGAATTCTTGTCACTTCGTGTCGCCTTACAAGTTTTGTGTTAATTCCATCCTTTGTTGTGTTTTATTTGCTATCACCATCACCTTGTCATCCATCGATCTTGCCTTATACTCATCTGTATTCCCACTCTAAAAAAATCTCCTCTCTTCCACCTCAATTTGAGAGTGGCAGATTACCTTTCTGGCCCAAGGACGTACCCTCTCCTTTTCCATTTGCAGGTCTTGTCTTAACTCCATCCTTTGTGGTATTTATATTCTTGGTTCTTATGCACATTTACCTCCTCTCTTACATCCTTGTCCGTTATCACCTTTAAACCCTCATGATACCTATGCCCTTGCCACATGCCTACTTTTAACCTACCCTTTAAAGCCACCTCTCTTTCATCGCTGTTTGAGAATAATACCTCACCTACTTCACCATTGATTGCTTCCCCTTCTTTGATGCCTCTCAAGTTTTGTCTAAAATATATCCTTGGTTGGATTCTCTCCCTTGGCGGTTACAATCATTACTTTAGCTCCATCCTTTATTATGCTCATGCCCCTATCCTCCATGTCTTATTATTTCTCCTTGCCTTTTGTTGGCCTTAGAGTAGTTTCCTTTTTTAAGGAAAGACCACCATTTAATTAAAAGGAACATATAACATCGAGATGTTGGTGGTTGTATGCTTGTGATGTTTGTCTTTGTGTGATGACCGATTTGCTTCTTTGTGATGAGTGTTGTTGTGTTGTGGCCTTTGGTCCGCAATGACATCAGTTTACTAGTTGGGTGCTCTCCCTTTTCTCTCTTTAATCCATTTATGCTTACCTTTTCTATCTTACCTTTTCTATCTATACTCTTTCCTCTTGCACCTGTCCAGTTTGCAACCTCCAACCTCTCTCAATCAATCAAGACCAGAGTCGACAGCATCTTTATCAAGTGCGTATCAACGCTTCTGTTAAGGGGGTTAGTCGCTAACCCCAATGAAGACAATGTGAATAACATCAGCCAACAAGATCAGAGTGGTGTAGCGAAAGCGTGTGTGGGTCCTAACCCACAGGTCCAAGGGATCCTCAAGAATTGTATCGATTGGTCTCAAGCGCCTGAAGGTCAAAGCATCCAGTCCGCAAGCTAAGCTTGCAAAGTCAAAGTCAACTCAAGAAAGCCGTGAACAACGGATGAACCAACCTTGTTTCTCTTGCTAGCTTCTTGAATCTCGAGGGCGAGATTCTGTTAAGGGGGTTAGATTTGTAACACCCTGAATTTGGGGGTATAAAATTTCTTTCCTAATATCCACCAAATTCAGGTGTTACCCTCTTCTTCCTTTGCCTTTCTTTATCTTTTCAAAGCAGTGAAGGAATATTTTGCTTTTATGTAAGTATTAGATGTATTAATGAAACTCTAAAAGGGTTTTTTTGATAGTTGCATCACATGCTGGAGCATTAATTTTGTTTGTTGTTGATTGAGTTAAAAGAGTGTTACTATTTAATTTATTCTCTTTTTGTGAAGCCCAACTTAATTAATAATAGAAATTTACCTAAAAATATCTATTGAATATTTTATTTGAAAATATTATTATTTCAAATTATTATATTTTTTCATATTTAGAAAGACATATTTATTCATATATTTCGAATAACTTATGTGAAAAAAAGAAAAGAAAAGGGAATTTCGAAATAAATAAATAAAAGAAGAAAAAAAAGAAATCTAAAAAAACAACCGTCCGGGGGCAAGTCCACCCCACGTGCGCGCATGTAGGCATGCAGCGGCTAGCGCCCACGCACGCTAACGCCCAGCCGCTCCCACGATCTCTCCTCGCGCCCGCGCGTCAGGTGCATGCAGGAGCCCAAGCGCGTCATCTCTCCCACGAAAAGAAAACTACCTAGCCGTCCATCTCTCTCTCTGTGATACCCGGTTTGCAAAGAAGAGAAGTTGAAGGTTATTCTTTTTGTTTGTTTTTTCTCTTATTCGGGTGTCGCGCTTTGGGGATTTAGAATTTGTGGAAATCATTCACCAGTATAGCAGTAGAGTGGTTGGTCGGGAGCTGTCGTGCAAGCGAGTTGGGCCGCGAATCGCAATCCGGCCCACTAACCCTCCCCCTAACCCTAGCCGCCCCCCTTTTTCCCCCTTGGGTTGTTGCAGCCGCCCCTTCCCCTCCCCTTTCTCTTGGACGCCCCCCCCCTCTCCCATCTTCTTCCTCCTCAAACCTTTGCAGCCCTCACCACCCAAAACCCTAGCCGCCCCCCCCCCCCCCCCCCATTTCTCCCCCTCCTCCAAGGTGCAGCCCTCCCGTGTGGTTCTCCGTCGTGTGGCTGCGATCTCAATTGGAGTTTGGAGGGAGGAAGAAGGAAGGAGGAAGGGAAGAACCTAAGGTGAATTTGTGATTAACTTTTGTTGTTTTTGTGCTGCAATCAATTGGATTATGTGTTTATCTTTGCGAATCGGTAGAGGTGCTGTCCAGGAATTTTGTGAGTGGGTGAACAGCAGTAGTTCTAGGGATTTCTGGGAATTTTCGTGGGGTAATTAGTGGGAATCAGTGGGATAATCATGTAGAGCTTTGTCATACCTTTCCAACGAGTACTTATGCGCTCGATTCGGAGTTATAATTTAGGAGATATCGTTGTTTGAATCCGGGTATATTGCTGTCCAAAAAAACAGATTTTTCAGGTGGGTGAACAGCAGTAGTATTAGCAGTTTCTGGGAATTTTTCGTGGGTAATTAGTATTAACCAGTATTATAATCATGTAGGGCTTTGTCTTATCTTTCCAATGAGTACTTATGTGCTTGATTTGGAATTATATTTTAAAAGATATCGCTGTTTGAATCCGGGTATGTTGCTGTAAAAAAAACAGATTTTTCAGGTGGGTGAACAGCAGTAGTATTAGCAATTTCTGGGAATTTTTCGTGGTTAATTAGTGCTAACCAGTATGATAATCATGTATGGCTTTGTCTTATCTTTCCAATGAGTACTTATGCGCTTGAATTGGAATTATATTTTAAAAGTTATCGCTGTTTGAATCCGGGTATGTCGCTGTCCAAAAGAGAAAAAAACAGATTACAGGGTTCATCTTGTGAACTGTTTTGGGCTAATTAGATGTTGGAGTTTAATTATAAATTGTATACAAAACTTGTGGGGAATTTTATGTAGATGCCTCTGGAGTTTTTGTTTGTTACCAATGCTGTCATAATTTTGAAGTTATGAAATTATTAAGCAGCGCCGCTGCAGTTTGGTGGGTGTGGGGAGAGATGTAACCCGCGGCGGGGTTTGAGTTTGTGCGTAGGTGCGGCGTCGTTTATGAGCCTGGTTATGTGAAATTGGTGCACTAAGTTGTGTGTCAAAAACAGGTGGTGGACTTCCGGATCGTACTTAGGGATTTGCCCAAACTTCCGGTAAAGGCAAGTAAATACAGTGGTGGTTGCTACCGTTTGGTTTGCATCCTATTCCCTGTCATTGAGTATGCATAAGTTTTAAATATGTTAATCATTGAATTCTATGATGAAGTTTATTTGTTCGAAAGTATTAATTCTCAATTGTCTAATATTGTGGATGATCATGATTTGGTAATGATATATGTGGTTGATTCCTATCATGGATGGAGTTGAAGTATTTTTATTTGAATCACGTTATATGAAGTGTTGTAGGCATGTCATGCACATTGCATCATCCATCTTGCATTCTGAAGTTATGTCGTGATCTTATGGTCCGACTGTACCGGTACATTTTTAGCATCGTACGTTGTCCGAGGAGGGGTACGATGCGGCTTCATATCCTTAGAGGTATGAAGGCAGAAGTCATCCTTGCATTTGCAGACATTTGCACTCATGAGGTATATATATGAAGAGTGACATTACTATGTTACTATTGTGGTTTCTACCTGCGAGGTGTGGTAGCTAGGAGTGTTGTACGTTGTATACGTGCTGCACCTTTGTAATAAGAAGGTTGTGAAATCAAGTGGTGGTAAAACAATATTCTTATGTGGTTAAACAGTTTGATATTATTTTACTTGCTGAGATGTGTCATCTCACTCTTGCATTACTCAATGCAGGTACTTGATATATGTTGGGAATGAGGGGAGTAGCAGCACGTCCACTTTCACTCTCATAATAGCGCTGCCCAGGCGTAGCCATGATTTAATTAGAAACTTGTTGTCAAAAGAAGTTATTTTTTTTTGCTAGTCGTGCGCACTGGTTAATTCAGTTCATGTCGTATGTTTAACTTCCCTTTGCTAGCCGATTAATAATACTTGGTATGTTTTTGTCATGATATATGTTTATACATTGTTGTCCCCCCCCCTCATTTATGCAATTTTGCAAAGGAGATGCTGCCAAAATTTTATATAGATGTCAGAAGTGTAGTTCAGTAGCATTCCGGGGTGTTTGTGGATCCCGGGGTGTTACAGTTGGTATCAGAGGATAGGCTTTAGATTCTACGCAATTTGAAGATAAATTTGACACACTTGCACATATAGGAAGGGTATGGGTTCGTAAATCTTTCATATTAGTATTTTATTGTATAGATGACTAGAACTTCCTTACTCCAAATTCCTTTATGGTTTGATGGGGTACGTCATTAATGACGTAATGCTTGATATGATATGTTATTTCTATTTAATATTGGTTTCTTGATGTGGTTGTTATTGAAGATATTATGCAAGTGAAGCTACTACTGTACTTGTTTTATATACATATTGTCATGATGTTTTTTTTGATGCAATGTTTTCAAATCTCTGAGCTATTACTATCATATATTTCTATATGCTTGACTGTGGATGTTTTTTTCCAAAAGGATTCTTGGGTTCTAGTACTTGTAGGACCGATTGTTTATTGAGCTTGTCTATAGTGGGTCTAATCCGACTTGGTGTAGTGTGAAAACACTATATAATGTAGTTTTATGGTGTTGTTGAGTTTGATTGACTGTTGGGTTACAACCCAACTTATCAATGTAATATTTCCATGGGTGCAATGCTTTGCGCCTCACTTTTTTGGCTAGTGTGGCTACTTGCTAACTTGATCTTAGTATAAAATTGGTTTGTCTCTATAGAGCAAAGGCAACATTGTAATGTCTATGAAATCTTGAGACTGGTAGAACTCAAGTGAATTTGTAAGATGACGTAGATTGATAAGTCCAACCATGTTTACCTGATAGGTTTTCTTATTATGTGCAACCTTATTTTTTTTAACAATAAATAGGGTGGTTTCAAGTGGATTTTATGTCGTGCATGTTTTCCTTCTATGGTTTGTTTCAATAGCCATAAAGGCTATGCATAATTTTTAGTTGTTGCAGGCTAGTCATGTGGACGATATTGACAACCCATTTTATTTTTTTTTATTTGCCAACATTGTATGGTAGTTTGATTTTTTTTATGATCAGTTTCTCTATGCATGCTTGTTGAATCATTATTTGGACCGCTTTATCTTAAACGAAGTCAATGCTTAACTGGGAGTTGCTTATGTTTGTTAGTCATCTATCTCTTTAATGATGGGGTTGTTGCATCGGATTGAGATTTTTCTTATATGAATGATGGTTTGATAGATCATGTATGTCTACTACTTTGAATGCATCCTGTGATATCACGAGGTACAAATTGTTCAAGTGCAGTAATAGTAGGTTTTGTTGTATGTGAGGTTAATCAAGGTAGTTTGGTTATGTGGATTGTCTTATTGACATCCAATTACTCCTGATGAGCATAGTATCGTGTTGCTATTTTAGTATTGAAAGTAATATTTATGAAGCTTTTGCATGAGTCTGTGTCAAGAAGTACATTAGTTTTTCTTGTTGTTATCCCTCCATTGCTTTATGAGTATTGCAAATTTTATCTCTTTTGAGAGGAGGAAAAGACGTTACATGACATGAGCACCATTTGCTTCACGTCAACAGAATAGTTGTGGAGAGCTCTAATAGTTGGATTCTAGTGTAATAACAACCATGTCTTATAGTGCTAGAGACGGGTATGTCAGGTGTTTCATACATTGTCGATACATGGATGTTTGACCTTAGTGGCATTAACAAACGAGGTTGTTTAATTCGTTGATTGTTGTGCTTAGTGTTCTAACCTATTAGGTAAAGTGTTGCTTAAAGGCTTTGGGGAGTTGCATCCCCATTTGGTAGTGGAAAATCCTAGTGTTGATCGCACCTTCCAATGCCTTGGGTTTTATTTTATATTGTTTTTTTATTATGAGTAAGGTGTTGTTTGGTTTTGGGAGTCATTTTAAATTAGTTGGAGGCTGAATCAGGCTTCACTTATCTAGAATGTTTTGTAGTAGGCTTCTTCATCTTTGCATAGATGCTCAATCACCCAGTTTGGTCTAAACATTGGAGAGTTATGGGTTTCCTATAGCAGCCTTAATTTTGTACGGAAGTAGAGACATTGAAGACGGTAAATTTTGGTTTTTGTTGGATTATGAAAGTTTTAGTAATTTCATGATCTTTCCAAAGATTATTGGTTTGTAATTTTCATTGCATATAATTGGAGTTAGGCTACTCTGAAGTTGTTTCACCGTTGTGTCTGAACTTTAGGTGTCGTTAAAACCACCAATAAATCGACCGTGTTCTGATAGTTTCAGAGCCCAAATTTGGGAATTCTCTTTAAGAAAAACTTTTAGTTTTTCTAAGTACCTTTTAATGGGTATTTACTTGTAACTGCCTATTAAATAGATTGGGAGAGGTGGTTGTCCGGATATAAGTCGAATCTCTGATGTGCAGTATCTCAGGTTGAGTTTAGCTGTAGGTCATGCAGAGTTGAGGGTTATAAAGATAAATTTGGGTGCAACTTTATTGCAAAAGTCGTGGACAATTTCCAAACTTTTCCAACGCATGTTCGTTGTAGTTTTAAGTTGAGTATAGCAGGAGTTATAGGATTTTGAATTTTAGTTGTCCAATATTTCTATCCTATCAGTTTTGCAACAAAGCAGTTGCATTGTTTTATCGGTTTGGAAACCAATTCTGAGACACTCATTATAATAAAAGTTTTAGGGAATGTTATAACCTTTCCAATGAGTTTGTATTTGCAAAATTTTGTTAGATGCAGATTGGGTGAGTTATTGGATGGATATATATGCATAGTATAATTAAAAAAAGTGTTCTTCGATGGAATGATATAATGTATAGAATATGCTTGGATGGATATATGGGCAGGCGTAGTATGCTTAAATCGATTCTTGCTTCCATGATGTGAGATAAGGCTTAAAATGATTTAAAATGTTAGCATATGGCTTCTATCTTTATGTTGGCTCTGAGTGTCTCGTAATGAAGAACCTAAAGTTATTAGTCCTTCGATGAACGCTTAATCTTAGAAGAGTATAGAACCTGAATAAATCTATTGCTTGCTGTTTGGGACTACATGACCAATTTTGGTTATGCAGCTAGTTCAACGAATTAAACCATGTTTTCTGTAGAGGTGTTGTATATAAAAGTTGTAGCCAACTTCTTCATCTTACTTGTGTAAAATTTCATGACCATAGGTCTAGTAGTTTGGGAGTTATGATTTTCTCAAGTCCAGTCTTGGAATCTGTCCAGATTCTGTACAGATTTTGAAACAGACCTTGTTTGCCCAAGTTAAACTTTGAATCAGTTCTTATAAATTATAAAGAAGTGGAGTACTTTCCTTAAGATTTCCAACAAATATTGGATCACCCTTTTTGGTGACCTATAAGTTAAGCTACAGCTGTTTTAAGTGGAATCTTTGAATCTGTCCAAATTTGGACAGCAAAGCCTTTCTTATGTCTTTTGACCTTGATATGCATTGAATTAACCTGATATGTTTATAAATGAAATATAGACAATTTTACTGGCTTTCAAAAAAAGTCTAGGAGCGCCTAAATTGGATGACTGAGACTCCAATTATGGATTTTTTAAGTGAGTAGTTGAATTCTGTCCAAGTCTGGACAAAATTTACGTTTCGCATTGTTTGTCCTTTCTAAGTGTCAAATCTTGTGGTGATGATAATACCAAGGGTATAGTGGACTTTGTAAGCTTTCCATAAAGTCCTAGTTTACTACTGTTGGATGCATATTTTGTGAGTTTATGAGCAAAACAATTAACCGTTGTGCTGATGTCTAGAAATATGCAAGCATTAAATTGATCTTTTGAAGTTACTCTTGTTTGGATAGGTTTGGTTTAGGCTATTGGAGCACAGTATGTATTGCTTTCATTATATATATTCATTGAAGAACTTGCATGTGTCAATGTTGATTTGGTGTCAGGAAAACTTTGTCCGGGTTATATAGGACTGTCTATTATCTTAGCCCGAGTTGGCAGCTTGGCTTAGCACATGCAATTGTCGGAGTCTATGATCAGAGTACGCCATGTATTCCATGTCTCTATGTTGAGAAAGTATTTGCGGAATCCATATCAATAATCGAGCTAGAGTCAATTCCCATGTAGCAAGACCTGACTCTAGAGTGTCGTCTGCTGCGTATCCTAGAATCCTTGAAGCTCGAGGAGCTGATGCGGCAGAAGTACCCCGAACTTTTCGTTATGGGGTGAGTTTTTGTTGTCGCTGATCTTTCCTTGTCGTTCCGATAGAAGCGTCGGAATTCGAGGTCGAATTCTTTTTAAGGGGGGTAGAGTGTGATACCCGGTTTGCAAAGAAGAGAAGTTGAAGGTTATTCTTTTTGTTTGTTTTTTCTCTTATTCGGGTGTCGCGCTTTGGGGATTTAGAATTTGTGGAAATCATTCACCAGTATAGCAGTAGAGTGGTTGGTCGGGAGCTGTCGTGCAAGCGAGTTGGGCCGCGAATCGCAATCCGGCCCACTAACCCTCCCCCTAACCCTAGCCGCCCCCCTTTTTCCCCCTTGGGTTGTTGCAGCCGCCCCTTCCCCTCCCCTTTCTCTTGGACGCCCCCCCTCTCCCATCTTCTTCCTCCTCAAACCTTTGCAGCCCTCACCACCCAAAACCCTAGCCGCCCCCCCCCCCCCCCCCCCCATTTCTCCCCCTCCTCCAAGGTGCAGCCCTCCCGTGTGGTTCTCCGTCGTGTGGCTGCGATCTCAATTGGAGTTTGGAGGGAGGAAGAAGGAAGGAGGAAGGGAAGAACCTAAGGTGAATTTGTGATTAACTTTTGTTGTTTTTGTGCTGCAATCAATTGGATTATGTGTTTATCTTTGCGAATCGGTAGAGGTGCTGTCCAGGAATTTTGTGAGTGGGTGAACAGCAGTAGTTCTAGGGATTTCTGGGAATTTTCGTGGGGTAATTAGTGGGAATCAGTGGGATAATCATGTAGAGCTTTGTCATACCTTTCCAACGAGTACTTATGCGCTCGATTCGGAGTTATAATTTAGGAGATATCGTTGTTTGAATCCGGGTATATTGCTGTCCAAAAAAACAGATTTTTCAGGTGGGTGAACAGCAGTAGTATTAGCAGTTTCTGGGAATTTTTCGTGGGTAATTAGTATTAACCAGTATTATAATCATGTAGGGCTTTGTCTTATCTTTCCAATGAGTACTTATGTGCTTGATTTGGAATTATATTTTAAAAGATATCGCTGTTTGAATCCAGGTATGTTGCTGTAAAAAAAACAGATTTTTCAGGTGGGTGAACAGCAGTAGTATTAGCAATTTCTGGGCATTTTTCGTGGTTAATTAGTGCTAACCAGTAAGATAATCATGTATGGCTTTGTCTTATCTTTCCAATGAGTACTTATGCGCTTGAATTGGAATTATATTTTAAAAGTTATCGCTGTTTGAATCCGGGTATGTCGCTGTCCAAAAGAGAAAAAAACAGATTACAGGGTTCATCTTGTGAACTGTTTTGGGCTAATTAGATGTTGGAGTTTAATTATAAATTGTATACAAAACTTGTGGGGAATTTTATGTAGATGCCTCTGGAGTTTTTGTTTGTTACCAATGCTGTCATAATTTTGAAGTTATGAAATTATTAAGCAGCGCCGCTGCAGTTTGGTGGGTGTGGGGAGAGATGTAACCCGCGGCGGGGTTTGAGTTTGTGCGTAGGTGCGGCGTCGTTTATGAGCCTGGTTATGTGAAATTGGTGCACTAAGTTGTGTGTCAAAAACAGGTGGTGGACTTCCGGATCGTACTTAGGGATTTGCCCAAACTTCCGGTAAAGGCAAGTAAATACAGTGGTGGTTGCTACCGTTTGGTTTGCATCCTATTCCCTGTCATTGAGTATGCATAAGTTTTAAATATGTTAATCATTGAATTCTATGATGAAGTTTATTTGTTCGAAAGTATTAATTCTCAATTGTCTAATATTGTGGATGATCATGATTTGGTAATGATATATGTGGTTGATTCCTATCATGGATGGAGTTGAAGTATTTTTATTTGAATCACGTTATATGAAGTGTTGTAGGCATGTCATGCACATTGCATCATCCATCTTGCATTCTGAAGTTATGTCGTGATCTTATGGTCCGACTGTACCGGTACATTTTTAGCATCGTACGTTGCCCGAGGAGGGGTACGATGCGGCTTCATATCCTTAGAGGTATGAAGGCAGAAGTCATCCTTGCATTTGCAGACATTTGCACTCATGAGGTATATATATGAAGAGTGACATTACTATGTTACTATTGTGGTTTCTACCTGCGAGGTGTGGTAGCTAGGAGTGTTGTACGTTGTATACGTGCTGCACCTTTGTAATAAGAAGGTTGTGAAATCAAGTGGTGGTAAAACAATATTCTTATGTGGTTAAACAGTTTGATATTATTTTACTTGCTGAGATGTGTCATCTCACTCTTGCATTACTCAATGCAGGTACTTGATATATGTTGGGAATGAGGGGAGTAGCAGCACGTCCACTTTCACTCTCATAATAGCGCTGCCCAGGCGTAGCCATGATTTAATTAGAAACTTGTTGTCAAAAGAAGTTATTTTTTTTTGCTAGTCGTGCGCACTGGTTAATTCAGTTCATGTCGTATGTTTAACTTCCCTTTGCTAGCCGATTAATAATACTTGGTATGTTTTTGTCATGATATATGTTTATACATTGTTGTCCCCCCCCCTCATTTATGCAATTTTGCAAAGGAGATGCTGCCAAAATTTTATATAGATGTCAGAAGTGTAGTTCAGTAGCATTCCGGGGTGTTTGTGGATCCCGGGGTGTTACACTCTCCCTTTCCCATTTTCTCTCCCTGCCCCACGATGCACGCAGCAGCCAGCAGCGTCCAGCGCTAGCGCTCCGCGCGGCCTGCGCTCCCCACGCCGCAGCTAGGTGCCCCGGCCAACGCCCCCTCCCAACGGCAAGCCGGTGCCCCTCCGCGGCGTGCAGCCATGGCTGCCAGCCCGCAGCCGCCGCGGTTCGTTACCCTGCTCGACCGGCCCTAGCCCTTGCGCGCGGTCGGTCTGCCAGCGCGGCGGCGCGACCAGCTAGCACTATCGTCGTCATGCTCGTGTCCTCGTCGCT
The DNA here is from genome assembly GCF_902167145.1 of Zea mays. Lineage (NCBI taxonomy): Eukaryota > Viridiplantae > Streptophyta > Magnoliopsida > Poales > Poaceae > Zea > Zea mays. Next base: position 51,392,803 of record NC_050101.1, read on the forward strand.
CGTTCGGTGCGTCGTGCACGCAACATGTCGTCGTACCTCGTCTCGCCGTCGTCGCGAGGTAAGCCTCGCCTACCCCTTGCGCGTAATTCACATGAGGTTCGCCCGACGACACGCAAAATGCTAATTACACGTTTTAAACAAAGTCATTTCGTCATGTCGTTTAGGCTAAATAATTAGTTAATGGTGTGGTTATCGGTTGTTAAAAAACATGAGGTTCAATCGAATCTAGTTTATAATTTTAATTATGCGATTATAAATACTTGGCAATGTGATTTTAACCACTTAGATGTTGTATTTAATATCTATTTAGTGTTTGGTATAAAAAACAACATTTAGTTAGTGAGTCTTGCATGTGGTGGTGCGCGTCGCTCGTGCTGTTTGGCTCGTGCTAATTCACATGCTGTCATTGTGTGTCGTCATTCACACGAGTCGTTATTCACGCACTTTAATAAAATTATTTCGTCACATCGTTCATGTTAAATAATTAATTACTTATTTAGTGTCGGTTATTTAAAATAATAGTTCAATCAAACCAAATTTATAATTTTAATTACACGCTCGCAAATACCTGTTATTGCGACTATGCCAACTTAAATGTATATCTAATATTGGTTTAATAAAAAAACGATACAATTTAGTAGTATTCGTAGACCACGTCATTTATTAGCCGTGATGTGCTAATTATTCAATACGTTATGTGTCGCAATCCTGTTTTGACTCGTTTCGGACGTGTCAACTCCATACCAGTGTTAATTTCATTTTAGTAATATTATTTTGTCACAACGTAAGTTTTAATCAAATAGTTAATTATTTGTTGTACAATATTTATTAGAATAACAATTTGAATAAAACTAATTTCTAGTTTTTATTCGCGCTTTTATAGATACATATTAATATGATTACGTCTGCTCGAATATTTTTGAATTAATACTTGTTAGTATAGACGTATTGCAGCGTGTGTCGTCTCTTGTCGATCATGTGTGTCTCACGCGCTGTCCGCACGTTATTTAATTATTTCTGTTATTGTCGTTTGCGCTAATTAGTCAATTATTGTTTAGTCGTTGGTTATTTAAAATAACAATTCAATTAGAACGAGTCTGTTTTAACACACGCTTTTATAAATATAAATGATAATTAACTTGAGTGATACCAGTATAAATACTCTTACTTAATTATTTGTTTGCTGTTGTTAGCACGTGGCATCGTTCGCGCGTCATCGTGTTGTTCGCGCGCATAGTCGCGTTGACTCAGGTGTGACGAGCACTGTCATGCGCGTTGTTTCGTGTGTCCGTATGTTGTTCGGCATGCTGTCGTGCATCATCACATGTCATCCACGTGTGTTGCGCGCGCGGTTTTCACGTGTCATGTGCTATCTGTGCGCTAGGTCGCGTGCGGGCGTGCTGTTTCACGCGTTACGTATTTCGTCTCGCTCCGCTAATTCGTCCCGCTTAGAGTTGCTGATATTATTTAAATTACTTATTTAACTAAGAATTATTAGTGTGGTCAGCTAATTAAAATTGTGTGATAGCTATAGTTTCATTTTAAATAAATATCGATTAATATAAGCAGATCAAACTAAATGTTATGACTAATACTCGTTTAGTGTAGACGCGATAACTTCTCGATCGTAGCTTCGTCTGTCGCGTTTTTTTCCTTGCGTGATCGTAGTAACACGCTCTATTTCATTTTGCATATTTTATTATGTTTCTATTTGAATGGTGTAATGTTCTTATGTATATATATTTGTTTGTTTGTGCCTGTTTGTATTCGATGTGCGTCGCGAATAGATTGCGATCCGGTTCCAAGCTTCGAGGGATCGAGGATCAAGCGTTGGCGACCAAGTGATATAGCTTTACGAGTTCTACGATACTAAAGACCCTGAGCATCTGTTTGGTGAAGGCAAGTGTCCTCTGACCCATTATGTCCCATTTACTTTATAATACACTGTCCCGCATACTATGAACAACCTAAGGATTTACTAGCTTTCTATTTACATTGTCCTTGATTTACCTTTTGGGTTACTATGGTTAGCTACCTGCTAGCGCTTTACTTTAATCAATGAACATGATGAGATACAATGATGATACTATGATTTTATTCTGGATATGATGATATACTGGTGGCATTTAGGGGACTCGGGCTGTTTCCCGAGTACCTCTCCGTAAGGACCTGTTCGTTGAGAGACCACCCGGGATAACAGTGCAACCATGAGGGTGAAATGGGATGCCCTTAGCTAATTAATTAGAGGAACTAGAGGTGTAGTTGCTTCGCCGTCGTGCCGTCAATGGGGTCCAGGCACAGTGCTTGCTCTGCCGAGGCTGGGTGCCGAGGTCCTTTCGTTTTGCTTTTGTTAGTCACCCTCCTGCGGGGAGGAGTACTGTGTTTATCAAACTGGAGAAACCTAACGGGCGGCTATGACCTCTAGGGAATCTTTGTAAAAGCTACGTAGTGATACCCTGCCGGACCACCTAGGAAGTGATCAATGGGGAGTCATGATCCCCGGGCAAAACGGGAATCACGGCTCATGGGTAAAGTGTGCGACCTCTGCAGAGGGTAATGAAACTGATATATCAGCCGTGCTCACGGTTAAGAGCGGCCTTGGGATCCTCCTTGATTAGAGATACATATGATCTAAGATACAATGGTTATATTTATGTTTTGGTTCGATGATGATAATGATGTTCCTCGATGAGGAAATGATTCACAGGTTGGTTACATGATAAAACTTGGCTTCCACTAATAATAAATACCTGACCAACTAAAAGCAACTGCTTGAGCTAAACCCCACATAAAGCTAGTCCACCTCAGCCAAACGGGACATTTGCTGAGTACGTTGATGTGTACTCACCCTTGCTTTCACAAAACACCAGGTTGCCTTTGGTGCAATCTATGCTCAGGTAAAGAAGAAGGAGTCGAGGCGGATCTCTAGGAGTTCCAGGACTTCGACGAGTTCGAGGATTAGGCTAGCGACCTCCCCCAGTCAGCTGCCTGTGGTGGGTTTGTTTACGTTGGCTACGTTTCTATTCTGTGTACTTTGATTTGTGCTATGTAAATGACTCTAGTCTTTAATATTATTACTCATTCTATATTGTTATTCGAAGCATTGTGCTATGATGAGTCATTTATGTAATCGCTGTGTACGTGAATTTCTGATCCTGGCACGTACATGGTTCGCATTCGGTTTACCTTCTAAAACCGGGTGTGACAAGGGGGCGCGTCCAGAGGAAGCACAGGGGAGCAGCTCCTCACAGACTCTATCTCCTGTTGGAGCGAGAAAGAAGAGCTCTGTTGCTCCTGTCGTCGACGCTCCTGCTCCTCATGCAGGCGGTGGTGCAATCTCTCCAGGTGGCTGGACTGTCCGGCCACGGGACGGCGAAGCGGACGCTCAGCAAGGCGGGAGGGTAAGAAGGGGATGACTGACTTTCGTGCAGTGTGTCTAAGTCGAGCCATCTACAAAAGACATCGCAAGCAAAAGGGTGAGAACAGAATCAATATGACCAGCAAGTAATGAACCATAAATAAATGAAGGATTAGAATAAAACACAATTTTCAGCAAGGTATATTATATAGTAGAACATAGGTTTGGTCGGTATGACCAACTTTTGAAGGGATATCAAAGTCAAGGCAGAGACAGAGGTCTATAGTTCTTAGAACGACCATTCTATCCTAGGTTAGTGGTCCTACAGTCAGCACGGCTTTGATACCACTTATGTCACACCCGGTTTTAGAAGGCAAACCGAATGCGAACCATGTACGTGCCAGGATCAGTTATTCACGTACACAGCAGTTACATAACATGGACATCATCACACAGTGCTCAAAATAGTATTAATAAGGGAAATAGTCGATTACATCATACGTCTGAGACGTCCATATAGTCCTTACAATAAATCAAAGTGCGGAAAAGAAACGTAGATAACCGCGGCCTTCACAGGCAGCCGACTGGGGGTTGCCGCTAACCCACACCTAGAACTCGTCGTAGTCTTGGAACTCCTGGAAGTCTCCTTCCACAGCTTCATCTTCGCCTGAGCAGTGGTTGCAATGCTGACAACCTGGGGATGGGGGGGTTTGGTGTGTAGAGCAAGGGTGAGTATACATCAACATACTCAGCAAGTATCCTGTTTGGCTGTAGTGGACTAGCTTTATGTGGGGATAAGTCAAGCAGTTGCTTTTAGTTGGTCAGATTATTACTTACTGGTAGAAAGCCAAGTTTTAGCATTAACCCAAGTTATTAACCCGATGTACCCTTTCCAAACGGAAAGAATACCACTTACCAGCACCATAGTCATAACCAAAACCATCAATCTCATAACCACCTGTACCAAAGTATCTCTGATCAAGTACCACTAATCACTGGAGCTCCCTTGGTCGCTCATAACCGCGAGCACGGCTGATATATCAGTTTTTCAAACACTCTGCAGAGGTTGTGCACTTTACCCACAAGCCGTGATTCCCGTTCTGCCCGGAGATCATGACTCTCCATTGATCACTACCAAGGTGACCCAAGAGGGCATCACTACGTAGCCTTTACAAAGATTCCCCGGGGCTGTAGCCACCCGTTAGGTTTCCTAAATGCACCGCACTCCTCCCCAAGGGGCGAACCCAAACTTGGCAGAGCGAGCCGCATACACCGAGCCCCATTGACGGCACGACGGCTAAGTGAACTACACCCCGGATCCTCTAATTATTCAGCTAAGGGCATCCCATTCCACCCTCATGGTTGCACTGTTTTCCCGGGCGGTCATCCATAGAACAGGTCCTTACGGAGAGGCACTCGAGAAACCGCTCGAGCCCCCTTGATGACCACAAGTACAACATCATAATAAGAGAAGGGAAAACAGCGTATCATAGATATTCTCATCATGTTCATTAATTAGAGTTAAGCAATAGCATAAAGCTAAACAGTAATAATCCAACCCAGATAGGTAAACAAGGACATGGATAACAAAAGCTAGTCAATCCTTAGGCATAAATGTGTAAAGCGGGAGGTGAATTAAATAATGAATAGGACATAGATAGGTCAAGGGACACTTGCCTCCACCAACCGACTGCTGCTCAGGGGCTTCTCCCGCGAGTTCCTCGGGCTCTTCAACCGGATCGTTCTCTATGCGAGCGCAAACATACATACATCCACATATTTAATACCAAAGAACAGTACACCATACAATAGAATGCAATAAGTAAACAGACGTTCTACGCAGGCTCGCGAGTACGGTTAAGAGAGAAAGAGGAAAAGACAGTCGAGAAACGATCACGTTACATGATTATAAATTAACCACTCGCTTAATGGAAGGAAATTTAATGTAGACACTATGTTTAGCGTAAAGTAAAGTCATGTTTCATGTCTAATTATTATAAGCAGGTGGAGATAAATAAAAGGATGGTCGCGCGGCGAGACGCGCGACAAAGCTCTCTAAAACAAATTAAGAAGTTAACGACTCGTCGCGCGACCGAGCAAGCAACGAGACACTTCGCCTTAGTTATGAGGAGACGTTAAGCGTCGCGCGACGAAGCGCACGACGGCATACGTCGACTAAACTGAGTCTAAAGTGGAACGTCGCGTGAATACACACGCGGCGTTACACTTTAAACAACCTGAAACAAAAATGGATCGTCGCGCGACGAAGCGCACGACGCAACACAAGATAGAATCTGAATTTAGACAAATCCGTCGCGCGTCGAAGCGCGCGACGCAACACGCTAATTAACGAATAATCACCGCGAGCGCGGGCGAGCGAAGATACGGTCGGGCGAGGCCGGGACGGGGGAACGGGCGGCCGGGCCGGGGCCGGGGCGGTTGAACCGGCCAGGGGGGCGGTTGAACCGGCCAGGGGCGGCTGGGTCGGCCGGGGCCGCGCCGGGGGCCGGAGGCCGCGCCGGGGTCGCGCCGGCGAGTAGGGGCCACCGGGGCCGCGCCGGGCCACGCCGGGGGCGTGCCGGGGCCGCGCTGCGCGCGAGCAGGGGAGGATCGGGGGCGGGCGGGCGCCGCCACGGGGCCGGGACGGGCGGGTGCCGCCGCGGGGCCGGGACGGGCGGGGAGCGCCGCCGGGGAGGCCGGGGAAGGGGTCGAGCGGGGGGGGGGGGGCGAGCGGGGGGCCGAGCGCCGCCGCGGGGAGGGGCGGGCAGGGGCCGCGCCGCCGCGGGGAGGGGCCGAGCGGGGGGCCGAGCGCCACCGCGGGGAGGGGCGGGCAGGGGCCGCGCCGCCGCGCCGAGGGGCCGAGCGGGGGCCGCGCCGCTGGGGCAGGGGCTGGGATGGGGTCGCGCGCGGGCAGGGGGAGAGGGAGGGCGCGCGCGGGGGGAAGAAGAGGAGGGAGAGAGAGAGAGGGGAGAAGGGGAGGGGAGGGGGGCTCACCTCGGGGTCCAAAATCCGGTGATCGCCGTCTCCAAATCCTAGGGCACCACGGGGAGAGAGAGGTGGAAGAGGGAGAGGAGAGGTTGTTGCGCGGGAGATCCAAATGAGAGAGGGAGAGAGGAGGGGGGCACATGGGGGGGGGGTTGGGCGCCAGGGGTGCGCGGGCCGGGGCGGGCCGGGCCGGTTGGGCTGGGCTGGACTAGGTTGGGCTGGGCCGGGCCACTTCGCGGATCGAAAACCCACGACGAGCGCGAACCACTAAACGGAATTAAATCGCGAACCAAAATCCGGAACGGAACGAGACGAACACTCATCATCAGACAAAGAAATGCGCTTCGGCATGATGCAACACCCATGACACTTAGGTTTTGGTTTATACATGACACGGACACCTGCCGCTATACTGGTTTGAAATTGGGAAGAAGGAGCAAACGGGGAAAGAGAAAAGAGAGTAACACCCGAATTTGGTGAGAGAAAATAAGAAAAAATTCTACCCCCAAATTCAGGGCGTTACAGGTACCCCCAACACTCCTAAACACGGCTGGTAACCACCATCAGCACGAACCGCAAAGACTGATGGGCGCGGTTCAGGTCAAGGCCTCGTCTACCAAGGGACGCAATCTCGCCTCGCCCGAGCCTGGCCTCGGGCGGGAACAGTAGTCCCGGACGAATTCACGCCTCGCCTGAGGGCCTCCTCAGGCAGTGGGCGCACCCTCGGCTCGCTCGAAGCCCAGCTCAGGCAGGCTTCATCGAGAAGCAACCTTGGCCAAATCGCCTTACCAACCGACCATATCACAGGCGCATTCAATGCAAAGATCGCCTGACACCTTATCCTGACACGTGTGTCTCAGTCGGCAAGGTCGAAGTGACCGCAGTCACTTCGCCCTTTCACTGACTGACCTGACAGGAAAACAGCGCCACTCGCCCCGCTCCGACAGCTGTGCCACCCACCAAGGTGAGACTGACAACAGCCGAGTTCAGCCTCGGGCGCAACAGGAAGCTCCGCCTCGCCCGACCCTGGGCCTCGGCCTCGGAAGGAGGTCTCTGCCTCGCCCGACCCCAGGACTCGGCCTCAGCCTTGGCCTTGGGAGGAATCGCGTCCTCACCCGACCCTGGCCTCGGCCTCAGGAGAAGTCTCCGCCTCGCCCGACCTTGGGCTCGGACCGACCGCGCCACAGGGGATACATCATTACCCTGCCCCTAGCTAGCTCAGGCTACAAGGGAACAAGACCGGCATCCCATCTGGCTCGCCCCGGTAACAGGTAATGATGGTTCCCCGCGTGCGTCCATGACGTCGGTGGTTCTCAGCCCCCTACGGAAGCAAGGAGACGTCAGCAGGATCCCAGCGGCATCGACAGCTGTGCTTCTACAGGGCTCAGGCACTTATCCGACGACCATGTTATCGCGTACACAAGGCTCAAGCACCTCTCCGACAGCCATGTTGGCATGTACACAGGGCTCAGGCACTTCTCTGTCAGACACGTTAGCGCATAGCTACACCCCCCATTGTACATCTGGACCCTCTCCTTACATCTATAAAAGGGAGGTCCAGGGCCTTCCTGGAGGGGGGTCGCGCGGGGAACGAGCTAACGAACAGGCTCACTCTCCCTCTCTCTCGCGACGCTTGTAATCCCTACTACGAGCACACCCCTGGTGCGAGATAATACAGGCCATGTTTTCCCCTTGTGTTCCATCTCGCGCCAACCCATCTGGGCAGGGGCACACAGCGACAAATTTACTCGTCGGTCCCGGGACCCCCCGGGTCCGAAACGTCGACAGTTGGCGCGCCAGGTAGGGGCCTGCTGCGTTTTAACGAACAACTTCCCGTTGAGTTCCAGATGGGTAGTCTTCAACAACCTCTTCAGCCCGGGATGGTGATCCGCTTCGGGAGTCTCGAGTTCATGTCCCTCGACGACAGCTACGACATGGTACTCCTCCCCCCACAGCGCGACAGCAACAACGATGGTCGTCAGCTCGCCCGGCGGCGGCGAACTCGACGACGTCTTCCCCCCGTGGCAGAAGAGCAGCATCCGGGTTTGTCCTGCCACCCTCCTCGCCGCAGGAGGAGGAGACGGGGCAACCATGGCCAGGTAGGAGGCGGCACCTCGTCGGCTGTCGGTCCGGAGCGAGTCGACGACGCCGGCACCCCAGCGGGGGACATGTTAGGCGTTGTCCTCGCACCAGGGACAACGGCGGATGTCGTTTCCCCGTGACATGCCAACCCCAAGCGGACTGATGATGCCAGCACTCTCGCGAAGGACTTGCTGGGCGTTAGCTTCGTACCTGAGATAACGGTGCAGTCCGTCCCCGATGCGACTTCCCCACCGTCCATCGATCAAGAGGTACCGTCCGTTTTCCACCCTGTGCCTTTTAGATTTAGCTTCGATCCACCAAGCGACCCGCTTCGGTGAGCGCTTTCGTAAAGGCATATCCTAACCTTCTGGGGTACCATATGTGGTCATCTTGGGACCGACTGATGGCCGTCTCAACCTACGGGCCCCCGGGTTCCGAGGAAGAGGATGGTCCCGACTCTGGTTGGGATTTCTCTGGGCTCCGTGATCCCAGTGCCATGCGATACTTCATGACCGCATGTGACTATTGCCTCTCCGGTTGCTTTGATGATGGCCACAACCCTAACAACGAAGGTTGTGGCCCAAGTCGCGAATGTTTCCACGTCGATCTAGGGGGTCACGACGAAGGCAACCACCTCGGTATGTCGGAGGATGACGATCCCCCTGGGCCTGCTTCTCGTGTTGACATCCCGCGGGAGCTAGCCGTGGTCCCAGTCCCTGCGGGGGGTCAGGACACATAGCTCGAGCAAATCCGCGAGATGCAGGCCAAGCTAGACGAGGAAGAAGGGCAACTTGTGCAGCTCCGACAAAACATCGAGCAGGAGTGGGCAGGCCGAGCACTGGTCGGAGAAGCGAGTCATCGGGCCTGGGACGCCCAACGCCGTATCGTTGGCGATGCCAGGGCAAGGCTGCCCCCGGCCTCCAGCGGGGTCGGCCAAAACCTGGCAGCAGCGGCGATGCTGCTTCGGACGATGCCGGAGCCATCCACCACTGAGGGGCGCCGTATCCAGGGAGAACTCAAGAATCTCCTGGAGGATGCCGCGGTCCAACGGGCCGAAAGCTCTGCCTCCCGGAGGAAAGGGTGCCCCCCGGAGCATCGTGCAACGACTTCCCGACTCATGCGGGAGGCCTCGGTCCACACCGGGCGCACGCGGGACGCGACGCCTGCAGCCCCGGATCGCCTCGGCAACGAGCACCACCGCCGCGACCATCGAGCCCGCCTCGACGAGAAGGTACGCCGAGGCTACCACCCCAGGCGTGGGGGACACTACGACAGTGAGAAGGATCGGAGCCCCTCGCCTGAACCACCAGGTCCGCGAGCCTTCAGCCGGGCCATACGACGGGCGCCGTTCCCGACCCGGTTCTGGGCCCTGACTACCATCACCAAGTACTCGGGGGAGACGATGCCGGAGTTGTGGCTTGCGGACTACCGGCTGGCCTGCCAGCTGGGAGGAACGGATGACGACAACCTCATCATCCGCAACCTCCCCCTGTTCCTCTCTGACGCCGCCCGGGCCTGGCTGGAGCATCTGTCTCCTGCGCAGATCTCCAACTGGGACGACCTGGTCAAGGCCTTCGCTGGAAACTTCCAGGGCACGTACGTGCGCCCTGGGAACTCCTGGGATCTCCGAAGCTGCTGCCAGGGGAATCCCTGCGAGAGTACATCCGGTGGTTTTCGAAGCAGCGCACCGAGCTGCCCAACATCACCGACTCGGATGTCATCGGGGCGTTCCTCACCGGCACCACTTGCCGCGGCCTAGTGAGAAAACTGGGCCGCAAGACTCCCACCAAGGCGAGCGAATTGATGGACATCGCCACCAAGTTTGCCTCTGGTTAGGAGGCGGTCGAAGCCATCTTCTGGAAGGACAAGCAGCCTCAGGGACGCCAGCAGGAAGACGTCCCCGAGGCATCCACCCAGCGTGGCACGAAGAAGAAGGCCAAGAAGAAGTCACAAGCGAAGCATGACACCGTCGACGCAGATCTTGTAGCTGTTGCCGAGCACAGGAACCCTCGGGAGCCTCCCGGAGGGGCCAACCTGTTCGACAAGATGCTCAAGGAGTCGTGCCCCTATCACCAGGGTCCCGTCAAGCACACCCTTGAGGAATGCGTCATGCTTCAGCGCTACTTCCATAAAGCCGGGTCCCCGGCGGGAGATGGAAAGGGCCAAGACAACAACAAGAAGGAGGGCGACAAGGAAGAGGAGTTCCCAGAGGTCCACGGCTGCTTCATGATCTACGGCGGGTAAGTGGTGAACGCCTCGGCTCGGCACCGCAAGCAGGAGCGCCGGGAGGTCTGCTCGGTAAAGGTGGCGGCGCCAGTCTACCTAGACTGGTCCGACAAGCCCATCACCTTCGACCAAGGCAACCACCCCGACTGCGTGCCGAGCCCAGGAAGGTACCCGCTTGTTGTCGATCCCATCATCGGCAACGCCAGGCTCACCAAGGTCCTCATGGACGGAGGCAGCAGCCTCAACATCATCTACGCTGAGACCCTCGGGCTCTTGGGGATCGATCTATCCAAATCCGGGCCGGTGCGGCGCCCTTTCACGGGATCGTCCCCGGAAAGCACGTCCTGCCCCTTGGACAACTTGACTTGCCCGTTTGCTTCGAAACTCCATCCAACTTCTGAAAGGAAACCCTCACATTCGAGGTGGTCGGGTTCCGAGGAACCTACCACGCGGTGCTGGGGAGACCGTGCTACGCCAAGTTCATGGCCGTCCCCAACTACAAGTACCTCAAGCTCAAGATGCCAGGCCCCAACGGGGTCATCACCGTCGGATCCACGTACCGCCACGCGCACGAATGCGACGTGGAATGCGTGGAGTACACTAAGGCCCTCGCCGAGTCCGAGGCCCTCATCGCCAACCTGGAGTGCCTCTCCAAGGAGGCGCCTGACGCGAAGCGCCACGCCGGCAACTTCGAACCGGCCGAGGCGGTTAAGTCCGTCCCTCTCGACCCCAGCAACGACGCCGACAAGAAGGTCCGGATCGGCTCCGAGCTCGACCCCAAATAGGAAGCAATGCTCGTTGACTTTCTCCGCGCAAACGCCGAAGTTTTTGTGTGGAGTCCCTCGGACATGCCCGGCATACCGAGGGATGTCGCCGAGCACTCACTGGACATCCGAGCCGGTGCCCAACCCGTGAAGCAGCCTCTGCGCCGTTTCGACGAAGAAAAGCGCAGAGCCATAGGCGAGGAGATCCACAAACTGATGGCTGTAGGGTTCATCAAAGAGGTATTCCATCCTGAATGGTTAGCTAACCCTGTGCTTGTGAAAAAGAAAGGTGGGAAATGGAGGATGTGCGTCGACTACACGGGTTGAATAAGGCATGTCCGAAGGTTCCCTACCCTCTGCCTCGCATCGACCAAATTGTGGACTCCACTGCTGGGTGCGAAACCCTGTCATTCCTCGATGCCTATTCAAGTTATCACCAAATCAAGATGAAAGAGTCCGACCAGCTCGCGACTTCTTTCATCACACCTTTTGGCATGTACTGTTATACTACTATGCCATTTGGTTTGAGGAATTGAAAGGGAAATGTGCCTTTGGGCCATTTCTAAGTATTTTGGTGATTGAGTGTCAACACAAGTGCTTAAATGTAAATCTATGCCCATGGATGAACAAAGTGCAAATCACAAGTAAAGGTATGTTTCTAAGCCTTAGTACATTGGTTTTGTGTACTAATATACTTGTCTAAGTGTTAGAAACAGAGAGAAGAAGAAAGAAGGAGAGTTGGCTGTGTACAGCCAAAAGGCTGCTTCGGTCTGGGGCACCGGACTGTCCGGTGGTGCACCGGACAGTGTCCGGTGCGCCAGGCTGCCTCGGCCTGAAGACGCCGCTCTCGGGAAATTGCCGACGGCGTACGGCTATAATTCACCGGACTGTCCGGTGTGCACCGGACTGTCCGGTGAGCCAATGGTCGGCCAAGCCAACGGTCGGCCGCGAAATCTGCGCGCGACACGTGGCCTGGCCAACGGTCGGAAGGAGGCACCGGACTGTCCGGTGTGCACCGGACATGTCCGGTGCGCCAGATCTACAACGGTCGGCAACGGTCGACTGCGCTGTTTATGGAAATAAATCGGGCACCGGACAGTGTCCGGTGTGCACCGGACTGTCCGGTGCACCCGACGACAGAAGGCAAGGATGGCCTTCCAGATTTGTTCTCAACGGCTCCTAGCTGCCTTGGGGCTATAAAAGGGACCCCTAGGCGCATGGAGGAGAAAAAAAAGCATTCCTTGAGCACTCTTGATCACTCACACATCAACTTGCGCACTTGTTCGACATTCTAGTGATTTGAGCTCCGTTCTAGTGTGCTAGTCTCTTGAGCTCAAGTCTGGGTCTTGTGTGTGCGTATTCGCTGTGATCTTTGTGTCGTGTGTGAGTTGCTAATCCCTCCCTTACTCCGTGATTCTCTGTGAACATCTTTTGTAAGGGCGAGAGGCTCCAAGCTGTGGAGATTCCTCGCAAACGGGATTGAGAAAAGAAAAGCAAGAACACTGTGGTATTCAAGTTGATCATTGGATCACTTGAGAGGAGTTGAGTGCAACTCTCGTCCGTTGGGACGCCACAACGTGGAGTAGGCAAGTTTTGTACTTGGCCGAACCACGGGATAACCACCGTGTCATCTCTGTGATTGAATTCTTGTGGTTATTGTGTTTTGACTCCTCTCTAGCCACTTGGCATTAACTGTGCTAACGCTTAATCAAAGTTTTGTGGCTATAAGTTTAAGTTTGACAGGATCACCTATTCACCCCCCCTCTAGGTGCTCTCAGGAATGCAGGTGCGACATACCAAAGGTGCATGAACCACGTGTTCGGAGAGCACATCGGGCGAACGGTCGAGGCTTACGTCGATGACATCATTGTCAAAACGAGGAAAGCCTCCGACCTCCTCTCTGACCTTGAAACGACGTTCAAGTGTCTGAGAGCGAATGGCGTGAAACTCAATCCCGAGAAGTGTGTCTTCGGAATCCCTCGAGGCATGCTCCTGGGGTTCATCGTCTCCGAGCGGGGCATCGAGGCCAACCCGGAGAAGATCACGGCCATCGCCAACATGGGACCGATCAAAGATTTGAAAGGAGTACAGAGGGTCATGGGATGCCTTGCAGCTCTGAGCCGCTTCATCTCGCGCCTTGGCGAGAGAGGGCTGCCCTTGTACCGCCTCTTAAGGAAGACCGAGCGCTTCACTTGGACCCCCGAGGCCGAAGAAGCCCTCAGAAACCTTAAGGCACTCCTTACCAATGCGCCCATCTTGGTGCCCCCCGCTGCGGGAGAAGCCCTCTTGATCTACGTAGCCGCAACCACTCAAGTGGTCAGCGCCACGATCGTATTCGAGAGACGAGAAGAAGGGCATGCACTGCTCGTCCAGAGGCCGGTTTACTTCATTAGTGAGGTACTATCCGAGACCAAGATCCGCTACCCGCAAATTCAGAAGCTACTGTATGCGGTAATTCTGGCGCGGCGAAAGTTGCGACACTACTTCGAGTCTCATCCGGTGACTGTGGTGTCATCCTTCCCCCTGGGGGAGATCATCCAGTGCCGAGAGGCCTCGGGTAGGATAGCAAAGTGGGCAGTGGAACTCATGGGCGAAACACTCTCATTCGTCCCTCGGAAGGCCATAAAATCCCAAGTCTTGGTGGATTTTCTGGCGGAATGGGTCGACACCCAATTGCCGACAGCTCCAATCCAGCCCGAACTTTAGACCATGTACTTCGATGGGTCGCTGATGAAAACAGGAGTAGGTGCTGGCCTGCTCTTCATCTCACCCCTCGGGAAACATCTCCGCTACATGCTGCGCCTCCATTTTCCGGCGTCAAACAACGTGGCCGAGTACGAGGCTTTGGTTAACGGGCTGCGCATCGCTGTTGAGCTAAGGGTTCGACGCCTCGACGCTCGTGGCGACTCGCAGCTTGTCATTGACCAAGTCATGAAGAACTCCCACTACCGCGACCGTAAGATGGAGGCCTACTGCGACGAAGTTTGGTGCCTGGAAGACAAGTTCTACGGGCTTGAACTCAACCATATCGCTCGACGATACAACGAGACTGTGGATGAGCTGGCTAAAATAGCCTCGGGGCGGACAACGGTTCCCAATGACGTCTTCTCCAGAGACATACATCAACCCTCCGTCAAGATCGATGACACGCCCGAGCCCGAGGAGGCCTCGGCCAACCCCGAGGTATCCTCGGCCGCCGAGGGTGAGGCCCTGCGCGTCGAGGGAGAGCGGAATGGGGTCGCGCCTAACCCGAACTGGCAGGCCCCGTACCTGGAATATCTCCTCCGAGGGGAGCTACCCCTCGACAAGGCCGAAGCTCGGCGACTGGTGCGGCGCGCCAAGTCGTTTGTCTTACTGGGTGATGAAAAGGAGCTCTACCACCGCAGGCCCTCAGGCATTCTCCAACGATGCATATCTGTCGCCGAAGGACAGGAGCTGTTGCAAGAAATACACTCGGGGGCTTGCGGTCACCATGCAGCACCTCGGGCCCTCATTGGGAACGCTTTCCGATAAGGTTTCTACTGGCCGACCGCGGTGGCCGACACTACTAGGATTATACGCTCCTGCCAAGGGTGTCAATTCTACGCAAGACAGACGCACCTGCCCGCTCAGGCCCTGCAGACAATACCCATCACCTGGCCGTTTGTTGTGTGGGGTCTGGACCTCGTCGGTCCCTTGCAGAAGGCACCCGGGGGCTTCTCGCACCTGCTGGTCGCCATCGACAAATTCTCCAAGTGGATCGAGGTCCAACCCCTAACCAGCATCAGGTCCGAGCAGGCGGTGGCGTTCTTCACAAACATCATCCATCGCTTTGGGATCCTGAACTCCATCATCACCGACAATGGCACACAGTTCACTGGGAAGAAGTTCCTGGACTTCTGCGAGGACCACCACATCCGTGTGGACTGGGCCGCCGTAGCTCACCCCATGACGAATGGGCAGGTGGAGCGTGCCAACGATATGATTTTACAGGGACTTAAACCGAGGATCTACAACGACCTCAACAAGTTTGGCAAGCGGTGGATGAAAGAGCTACCCTCGGTGGTCTGGAGTCTGAGGACGACGCCAAGCCGAGCCACGGGTTTCTCGCCGTTCTTTCTAGTCTATGGGGCCGAGGCTATCTTACCCATAGACTTAGAATACGGTTCCCCGAGGGCAAAGGCGTACGACGACTGAAGCAACTAGACCAACTCGAAGAGGCTCGGGACGTGGCCTTACTACACTCGGCGCGGTATCAGTAGTCTTTGCGACACTACCATGCCCGAGGGGTTCGGCCCCGAGGCTTCCAGGTGGGAGACTTGGTACTTCGGCTGCGGCAGGACGCCCAAGGACGCCACAAGCTTACTCCTCCCTAGGAAGGGTCGTTCATCATCGCCAAGATTTTGAAGCCCGGGACATACAAGCTGGCCAACGATCAAGGCGAGGTCTACAGCAACGCTTGGAACATCCAACAGCTACGTCGCTTCTACCCTTGAAATGTTTCAAGTCGTTCATATACCTCGTTCTCTTTACATACATAAATAAAGTCTAACTGTCAAGGAAGGATCAGCCTTGCCTCGGCAAAGCCCGACCCTCCCTCGGGGGCTAGAAGGGGGGAACCCCCTCTACGTCAAAAGTTTCCTCGGAAAATTTTTTCTACCAAGAAAGATTTTCTACCAAAATGACTTTCGTGCCTTCTCGACTATATCGATAACAGAATCCTGCAAACGGGTAAGAGTGCACGTAAGCGGCAAGGCCGACCGAGCCGAGGGACTCCTACGCCTCCGGGATACAGATACCTCACTCATCACCTTCCGCGAAAAGTAACTCTCGCCCGGATAAGCGATTCTGCTACCGACGAACAAGTCCTGATACTCGAAAGAAGAGGAAAGGAAATGCAGCTTTATAGCACAACAATAAAAGTGTTTAGGCCTCAGCGGCCGCGAAAAACACATGCACACTGCAGACAAACTGTTCCGGCGGGATCAGACATTGGCAGGGCCACCCTCGCCATCGTCTCCACCCTCGGCAGAACCTGACCCAGCCTCGGACGGTGACACAAGAGGAAGGATCTCCACCTCAAAGGAGGACGTCAGCATCGCGCTTGGGCCCGCCGCGGCCGCGTCAAGCCTCTGAACCTCGGCTAAGGCAGCCTCATCTTTGTCAGGTAGGTAGTACCCCTCGCTGACCCGCTCCAGATCCACGTCGTAATGGGAAGCAAGCACGGCAAAGGCTCGCCTAACGCCGTGGTGCAGTGCCCCGCGGAGTCTGCTGCGCACATGGCCGCCCAAGGCCCGCAGGTGACTCTAGGGGGAGCTACCCGAGGGGACGTCGTCAAGGTCAAAGGCCCGGCAGAAGTCCGAGATGGCCTCAGACATAGCCACGCGGTCGGCCTCCTTCTGCTCGGCCGCCTGGGCGAGCGCCTTGACGTACTCTGCAGAAAGCCGAACAAAATTCTTCAGACACGAGTTGAAGAATGAAGCTGAATCGAGGTCACAAAGCGGTCGAAACATACCTTTGGCCCGGGCACGCTCCTGCGAGGCCACAGCCTGGGCGGACCCGACGGCTACGACCAGATCCTTAGCATGGGTCCTAGCCCGAGCGGACGCCTCGGCTAGCTGCTCCGTAGCCTCAGCCAGCTGACCCCTAAGGGCCTCAGCCCGGCCCACGGCCTCGGCAGCTTGACTCCGAGATTGGTCCCGCTCGCCGAAAACCTGGCCAAGCTCCAGCTGCCGCTACTGCATCTCCATCCGTGCCAACGCCGCCGCTACCTCCGACTTCAGCTCATCACAGAGCAGCCGGAGGTCCGCCACCTTGGTGCTCCATTGGGCTAGGCATTCATTAGCCTCGGCAAGCGCGGCCTTCTGGGACCACAGCGAACCCCAGACGCTGCTCTCACGGCAGATGAACAGCGACTTGGCGGTGCTCATATCCGCAAGTTTCTGAGGAAGGAAGACAGGATATTACAAAGAATGCCCTAGTCATGCAAGGTGTACACCTAAATCCTTACCTGGCAGACCATGGGAACATCCCTAGAAAGGATCTCCATGGTCAACCGAAGCGACCTCATCGCCGCCTCAGCATGCTCACGGAGCTCATTCCGAGACTGCTCCTCCCGATCATCATTGAGAAAAAGGAGGAGCTCCGAGGCACCGCGGCTCCAGAACCGGAACGGCTGCCCGCGCCACTTGTTGGGGTTGCGATGCGTGGGGATAAGGCCGCTGCTCCCTAAGATGGGCCACGGTTCTGCGTGCCCCTCCACCAAGGCGTCGGGTCCCCCTGCAGTCGATGCGTCAAACACCATCGCCGTCGACGTACTGGGCCTCCCCTCAGCTAAGGTGGTGGACCTCCAATCACCAACCTCAGCGACGGCGGTCGCCCTCTCCTCGTGGCCAAGAACGAGGAGGTCGGGGACGACCACGAGCGGTAACACCTCAACCATCCCGACGTCGGAAGTGACGGGCGGCTCTGTGGGCGAATCAGCGATGGCCCCAGCGGGAGTCGACGCCGGCGCCAGCAACAGGTCAGGCGGGCTTGGGCCACGACCACGTCAGCAGTCTCCTTAGGCACGATGGCCGACCCGACAGAGGGGTCGGCCTGGGGGACTTGCCCCGTGGCAACTCGTGCCGCCTGGGCCCCCCGCTCGAGGGCGCTTTGTGCGGAGGCCAGCCCCGTCTTAAGGGCCTTCTTGGGGGCCAGACCAGTCGAGCTCTGCCTCTGCTTGCTGAGAGAAAGAGAGAAGACAAGATCAAGACACACGGAGGAAAAACCAAAGCAGAGGTATCCTCGGATACTTACCCGCTCCAGACCAGGGCCAATCGTGCCTGTGGGGAGGCCCCCCGGGCCTCGGCCCTCGCAGGCGCTGCAGAGGGTAGCCCCGCTGCCAACTCCTCCGCCGCCTCCACCTCGGGCGCCCGAGGCGCCGAAGGGGTGGCCCGCCCAGGCGTCGTCACGATGGCCGGAGGACCAACTTCCTGTGCAGCCGGCACGGGCGCCTGCTCATGGGGGACAGGCGGATCGGTCTGACTCTTCGGAGTCACCTCAACTACCTCGGCCAAGGGGTCAAGTCCCCCCTCGGCCTGCCCCCGCTCCTCGGACCGGGACCTTGATGTCCCAGCCCTAGATTCTGATGGCGCCAACCCACTTGGAGGCTGGCTAAGTGACCCCTGGCCTAGCCTCAGATCCGGGCTGAGGCCAAGACGGGCCGCCACGTCATCGTCCTCGTCATCATTGTTGTCATCGTCGTCGTCAGGCGTCTCCGGCGACGGCTCCCTCGGGAGCCCGTCCCTCTCCTGCCTCCGACGGCGCCTCTCCATGGCTTCCCGAGCCCGCATCCGCTCGTGCGCCTCAGCCTTTTCTGCGTCCTTCTTCTCCTTTTTCTTCTCCGCGGCGACCCTCTGCGCGGCTCGGCCCACCGCGTCCTCCGGGACCGGTGGCAGGGAGGGCTTGTAAAACCTCAACCCCTGGAGACGAACGAAAAACCCGACGGTAAGAATCAAAGGCAACTCGGCGCAAAACAGGAGAAGAAGCGGACACTCACCAGGGACACGTACCCACGCTCGGGATGCATCACGGGTTGGGTAAGGGCGCCGGCATCCAGCCTCCCTACTGTACCCGCTACTCGCCTGCGGAGGTCGTCGGCGGAGAGGGAAGCCTTTTCTGCGTCCTTCTTCTCCTTTTTCTTGAGCAGCAATGGATTCCACTACATCAGAGATAGAGCTTGTTCAGGAACAACGACGCCGCAGGATTTCAACTGGGCAGATACTCAACCAACAAAATCATGTGATCATAGACAGATGAGCAAAAGAAAGATAATTCGCTAGTATGTACAACAAAGAGCAAAAGACCGACTCACCTAGAGATTGGAAAGGAACAGTAGTAGACCTAGGGTAGGAGGAGCTGGGGCATGGCTTGTCGAGGGAAGGTCAACAGGAACAATCTGAAGGGCACTATCCGGGGTGACCTCAGCCCCACCAGCAGACAGCAGGCTCCTTGCATCTAGCTCGCCGACCTCTAAGGCGACTTGTCCAGTTAAAGTTGTGGAAGCACGTGCCACCGTTGCTCCTCAGACCGAGGTGGGGACGACCCGATGTAGACATCCATGGAGGCATTAGAAAGAGAGCACACCTAAACACCCTCGGGGTCTAGGTTGTAGTTTGCACTACCCACAAGAGATGGATCGCTACCAGCAACACCCTCGGGGGTTGGGTAGCTGCCAGCCCACTCTCGGAGGCTAGGTCTTTTGTAGTAGCCACCTCTAAGGCTGAAGGCCCCTCAGCCACCTCCATGGGAGTCGGATGACTTAGATCAGTGTCTCTTCATGGAAGACTACCCTCCAAGGTCGACGATGCACGAGACACCACTCGGGTTACCTCTTGCCCGGTAGAATCAAACAACGAAAGCCCACCATCTGGGACCTCTGAACAGACGGCTAGGATATCATCTTCAGGAGGCTCTGATAACATGTCTTCAGGGACGACCTCCTCCAGTACTTGATCAAAATCTGATATTGAAAGCCCCTGAAGACTGACAAGTGCCGACAAAGCTGGAGAGGGAATATCGCTACCCCCTCGCTGCCTCTATAGTGTCGGCTGTTCTTGCAGATCAGCGAGACTTCTTCTTCCTCTTCGTCCTCATCAAATGTGCACCCAGCAGTCTGTGCACGATCACAACCCTTGGCATCATCCTCAGGAATGACCTCTGTCGGGACATCATCAGGAACCGGTACGGAAGGGCTGGCATCCTGGTCCAAGCACGACAGTCACCGAAGTCACCTCTTCTTTCTTTTCTCCTCGACAGGTGCAGTTGGGTGGTTCACTCGGCGTGGACGCTTTGGGCGGGCACCTTTGGGTTTCTGAGTTTCCACCTCTTCACCAAATTCTTGCTCAGTTGTGATGGCCATCGGCTCGGTGCGGGTAGAGTCGGATGATTCCCCAGCCAGCAGGCTAAGGACAACATCTATCTCAGCGTCATCAGTGCTGGCTAGCATCTCAAAGTGAGTCTGCCTCTCATCCTCAGGAAGACTCTGAAGTGGAGCAATCAAAGCCTCAATATCCTCAGGAGAGGGTCGCACTCTATGACCCAGGCTACCGTCACGAGCAGGAGGGTTGGATACAAACTCAGAGAATGGCCTAAGTGGAGGCAGGTTCCATGCAGAATAGGCCATAGGGGCACCAGCATTTGAAACCCTGCCCCTCAGGATCATGTCCAGATGACTCGACAAATCTTCAGTGGGAATCCTTGTGTTCATGACCCGGGTAGAATCTTTGACACCGCTATACAAGTAAGCGGGGTAAACCCTATCCTTTAAGGGCTAAATGTTCTTGAATACGAAGTCAGCAACTACAACTTCAGTAGTTAGACCCCCATCCCTCAGTGAGCAGATCTTGGCAAGTAGCACTTTGGCCTCTGTTACCTCCAAAGAGGTCGGAGATTCTATCCAACTAGGTGTGCGAACATCTGGCTGCCTCCCCAACCGAGGGGGGGAGAGATTTGCAGTGGTTCTCCACAATGAACCACTCAAGGCGCCACCCCTTGATACTGTCCTTGAGAGGAATGTCAAGATACTCTGCTTTCCTCCCTCGGCGAAGCTCCAGACTTGCGCCGCCAACAAGTTGGTGTTGTCCCCCAGCCATCCTGGGCCGACAATGATAAAAGATATTTCCAGATACCGAAATGGGGGAGTATCCCGAGAAAGGCCTCACACAGATGTACGAAAATGGAAATTTGTAGAATGGAATTAGGGTTCAAATGCATCAAGTTCATCTCATAGAAATCAAGGAGACCGTGGAAAAAGGAGGAGATAGGAAGAGCAAGTCCACGAATGAGAAAAGGAACGTAAATGATAGATTCACGGGTATCCTCCGTAAGAACGGTGACACCACGACAAATCCACCAAGAGTAGAGCTCTTTTGGAAGAAAAACCCCAACTTCAACGAGATGAAGGAGGTCAGATTCAGAAATGATAGACATATGGTTACCAGCAAATGGAAGCTGACTGTTGGGGTCGATGGGCGGGATGATTGCAGCAGCGGTGCTCTGCCTCTTCCGCTTTGGCGCCATCGCGATCTTTCTGGCGGAGCGAGCAGGGTCGAAATCTCAGGGAAGCAGATGAGTGGTTCGAAGGGAAAAAGTGAAGTTAGGGCTCAGAAAGCAAAAAAAGCACGTTGGCGCGAGTATAAATGGGATTTCCTGGGTCGGTCACTATTTCTAAAGTGCCAAGTCGCTACTCGGGAAAGCAAAGTTTCAGGCATCACTCGGCGGTTACCTCTAAAACGCCGGTAGTATCAGGCATATGGACGAACTATCAAGCGCGTAAACAGAACAAGCAGCAAAAGACATCAATCACTTGGAGCAACTAAAGTTCTTCATTAATATTGGAGGGGGTTACACAAACTCAAAAGCCGACTCATTATGAGTTAGCCTTTCCCCCTTTTTACTACATTACATTACATTACTTCACTACTTACACTACACTACACCTACTAACTACCACTACATTATTCTACTACTACTACTACTAATTATCTATACTAATATTTAGACCAGTGACACTTAGCCACTGGCCTTGCCGCTGCCACTACCGACGTCGCCACTGCCGCCCTTGCCGCCACCGTCGCCATCGCCGCCGTTGTCGCCTCCACCACCGCTGCCACCATCGCCTTCGCCGCCGCCCTCATCGTCGCTGTTGTCGCCGCTCCACTCCTCGGACGAGCCGGAGGAGTTCTTTTCATCTGAGGAGACCTCTGACTCATCCCACCCCTCGAGCCCGACGTGCTCGATGGAACGGATGTATGTCCAGACCTCAGTGGCTAACCCTGGGCTAGTCGTCTAAGTCATCAGACGACGTTGGGGGAGAAGCGAGAGCCAGCGATCCCTCGGACCCGGAGGAAACCTCCTCCTCTGAATACTCGAATCGCTGAAGTCCTCCGAGGAAGGACTTGGGTCGCGCTTCCGCTTGTCGCTAGCACGATGGGGCGAGCCTCGACCTCTCTTGACTTTGCCCATGGTCGTATGGAGAAGAGGAGAAAGGGAGAAGAAAGTAACAGATGATCGAAAGATGAGTGAAGAGAACAACGTTGCAAGCAGGCTATTTATAGAGGCCAGGGGTGACCGTCCACTTCCTACCACGCTCGCCGAACAGTCACAAGTATTTAATAAGCAATTCAAGCCACCTGAAAATGAGTCAGGCAATAGGCGCCGCTTTGCGTAACACGACACCATTTGGACCAAAGTCAACTACTCAGGCGGTATGATTACACCCCACGGTCACATCAAGTTACTACTCCAGGATAGTGTGCTAAACGCTCTGTGTACCAAGACGCCCCTTGGTCACACCCATTGGGGTGGTAACCTGGAAATTTCAATAGATTTTCTGAAGAAGTCATATCCATACAGTATATGCAATGAATGTACTGAGACAGAAGGAAGAGATCGGTAGAGATCAGAGGAAATCCAAATATAGATACTGAATCGCAAGTCTAATCAGCAGAGGCATTGAACCGTAGAGCGGGGTGATGACCAGCCAAGAGCCATCTACCAAACGTCAAATCTATCACCAATCAAATAAATTTCAGACCTAACAAGGTGCGGGCAGATAGTATCGTTTGAATTCTCAAAGAGCATGAGATGAAGACAAAATGCTTATTTCTAAAGCATAAGATGATGACAAAATGCTGATTTCTAAAGCATGAGATGAAGATCTTTGAGTGGATCATTTTCAAAAATCCACTCAAAGCTCGGGGGCTACACTAGATTTTCAATCCTAGAAGACCAAATGCTGATTTCTAAAGCATAAGACGATGATAGAATGCTGATTTCTAAGGCATGAGATAAAGATCTTTGAGTGGATCATTTTCAAAAATCCACTCAAAACTCGGGGGCTACACCCAATAGATTTTTTAATCCCAGAGGACAAAATGCTGACTTCTAAATCATGATATGATGACAAGACACTGATCTCCAAAGCATCAAATGAAGACCTTTGAGAAGACTGTTTTTACTTAATCACTCAAAGTTTAGGAGCAACGCCCAACAGGAGCACCTTCATCACGCCCATTGCTAGAGTGGAAATCATGCCACAAACTGGCGAGCTGGACCTAGAATTTTTGGGCTGGTTATTTCAAAATCAACTCAAAGATTGGGGGCTTGTGGGGGACAGATATCCCCTGTGTCCACTAGAAGGTAAGAAGGTCTAGCGAGAGGCTTTAAGCCTGTTATCTCGCTAGACCACCCCTTTGTGGGTCAGGAGAAAACTGCTGGCAGAATGGGCCGGCATGAAAAGAAAGCAGGCTTAGGCGCAAGCAACTCGTCAAACTCGAGCGCTATCCGCAGCACCCACCCGACTTTCCCGCGTGCAACGACCTTGAATATCAGAGCGAATTAGAGATAAGTCAGAAAGATTATAGGAAGATCAGTTCAGTCGGTTCACTATTGTATAGGAACATGTCATCATCATATACGCATGTAGTGCCCCACGGCCGAATATATAAGGCCTAGGGGGTACCCCATCGTTTCCAAGGCAATCACCAACCCATCTCACTAGTTTCTCTCCATTCCGGAGATTCCTCTTGTAACCCACCACATAAAGATCCTCACTAGGAAGTAGGGTATTACGCCTCTCCAAGCGGCCCAAACCTGTAGAAAATCGCCTGTCGTCTCTCGTGCATCTCGCACGAACCATTGAGTTACAGTCAACAGCATCGTCCTACCTAAAAGCACCACGAGGGGCAACCCCGGGTGTGCGATCAGGCTCCAAACACCAACATCGGGGTCCTGTTGTTGGTGAAGGGGTTCTTCGCCTTGCATTTCTACAATCTGCTGCTCTAGCTCTCTTTCTTTCTGCTCCTCATCTAAAATCATTTGCCTGACCTTGGCTTGCAAGTTGTTACGCTGGCGCTTAGCGGCAATGATTTCCTTCTATGTCTGCTGGTGATTGTTCTTGATGTAGAACGCGTGCAGCTTTAGCTGGTCCTCGATCCAGATGCCTAGGACCTCACTGTCCTCGATGATATCGTCAACTTTCGGGGGGTGAAGCCTGGCGGAGGGTTCCGGGGTAGTCCTTTAGAGCTACACATGCGAACGGGGCCCTCAGGGGTAGGCGGGTTCTCCGTGCGAGGTCGCGTGTTGTTGACTGCTCCATCCTTGAGGGCTTGATGAGGGACGTCACCGACAAGGGTTGTCTTGCCCTTCTTTTCAGCGAGGGCTACCTTCGCCGCATCATCTAGGGAGGTGGTGGCCTTCGAAGTTGCTTTCTTAGGAGCCATTGCGGGATTGGTTTGTCGTAGCATGAACGGTGTGTGCTAAATGTTGGAACCGACTGACACGTGGTCAAGTGGGCCCAAACAATGGGATGTATGTGTGCTTTGGTCCTCAACAACACAACAGAGTGGGGCAATGGTGTTGTTAAGCGTGTCCTGTCAATGTACAGTGCAGGGGTATTTATAGGTAACAAAGTGAGAGGACATGCCTTGACACATGGTCAAGTGGGCCCAAACAATGGGAGCTAGTGCCACACATGGTTTTAGAAGGCAAACCAAATGTGAACCATATACGTGCCAGGATCAGCAATTCACGTACACAACAATTACATAGTTGGACATCATCACACAGTGCTCAAATAATAACATAAAGAAGGTAGTAGATCTGATTACATCATAATATCCGAGACATTCGTAGAGTCTTAAACATAGATCAAAGTGCGAAAACGAAACGTAGCAATACACGACCTTCATAGGCAGATGACTGGGGGTTTGCCGCTAACCCACGCCTAGAACTCATCATAGTCCTAGAACTCCTGGAAATCCTCCACCATGACTTCATCTTCTCCTGAGCAGTGGTTGCAATGTGGACAACTTGGTGTTTTGGTGATTTTAAGCAAGGGTGAGTACACATCAACGTACTCAGCAATTATCCCATTTGGCTAAAAGTGGACTAGCTATATGTGGGGTGAAGCTCAGAGCAGTTGCTTTTAGTTGGTCATGTAATTATTACTAGTAGAGAGCCAGGTTTTAGCATTCGACCCAAGTTATTAACCCGAAGGTACTCCTTCCAAATGGAAAGAACATCGAAATCCATAGTCATAATCATCACCATTAAAACCATCATTATCCTCATCATCATCTGTAATCATAGTATCTCTAATCAAAGGAGCTCCCAAGGCCGCTCATAACCGTGAGCATGGCTGATATATCAGTTTCATAACACTCTGCAGAGGTTGCACACTTTACCCACGAGCCATGATTCCCTCTCTAGCCTGGGTTGTACAGACCTGATCTTCACTTCCGAGGTGAATGGCAGGGTTCACTACGAAGCCTTTACAAAGATTCCCTGAGATGTAGCTACCTGTTAGGTTTCCTAAATGTACAGCACTCCTCCCCAAGGGGCAAACCACCCTCGGCAGAGTGAGCTGCATACACCGAGCCTCATTGACGGCACGACGGCGAAGCAAACTACACCTCAGTTCCTCTAATTAATTAGCTAAGGGTGTCCCATTCCACCATCATGGCTATACTGTTTTCCTGGGTGGTCAACCAACGAACCAGTTCTTACGGAGAGGCACTCGAGAAACCGCTCGAGCCCCGTTAAATATCACAATACCATCATCATATCCATAAGTAAACATCGTATCATAAATAATCTCATCATGTTTATTGATTATAGTAGAGCGCTAGCGTAGAGCTAATCCAGAAATAATCCAACCCAAATAGGTGAACAAGGACAGGATAAACAAAGACTAGTAAATCCTTAGGCATAAATTATGTAAATACAGGGAGATGAATTATAAAATGAATATCACATAGATAGGTCAGAGGACACTTGCCTTCACCAACCATCTATTGCTCAGGGTCTTCGCCAGCAACTCCTTCGGACTCCGCCAACGGATAGTTATCTATACGAGTTCAAACATACATTCCACATTCTTAACATAGAAAGGAACAATACACTACACAATAAAATAGAACAACTAACTAGACACGTGGCGCAGGGCTCACATCTACGACTATGCAAGAAAATAAGCTACAACGGTCAAAGCTACGATCGAGAGACATGGCGATTACGTTAAGCGGTTATGGACTAAAATACTTATCTCAACATAATCATATTAATTGATATTTGTGCAACACATAAATAAAATTGGCACTAGGTCCTGATTAGTTTGATACTCGATTATCCATCGCTACACTACACATTTTAGTAAATATACATGATCCTGTGAATTAAAAGGGTTGTCGTGCGACACAACGCATGACTTCAACAGAATTTAAAAGGATTGTCGTGCGGCGAAGCGCGCGACATTACACGCAAATCCAACGAAGTTTAAAACGCTACGCCACGCGCACGGGGACTGGGCCATGTCGAGGCTACGCACCGGGGGTGAGGCCACGGGGAAAGGGCCGCGCCAGGGCGAGCACACCGGGCCGCGCCGCCGTGGCAGGGGGGCGCGCCGAGGGGCACCGCATCGGGGCCGCCAGGGCCAGGCGTCGCCGGGCCGGGGAAAGCGCCGGGGTCCGCGCCACCACATGGACAGGAGAGGGTGCATCAGGGGCCGAGGGTCACCGCGACCGGGCAGGAGAGGGCACACCGGGGGCTGGCCGCCGCGCGGGCCGGGGGCCGCGCCAGGGCTTGCCACGGGGAGGGGCTGCACGCTGGGACAGGGTGAAAGAGAGGGAGGAGGGACGGGAGGAGAGGGAGGGGCTTACCACAGAGCTTGACAGACGGCAGCAACCGCTCACCGGGGATCCAAACGAGGGCAGGGAGAGAGTGGGAGCGAGGAGGAAGAGGGAGAGGGTGGTTACTTGTGACACCCCACGTGTCAGTTTCGTGTTACATCGGGAGATTTGTCCCTAACTTGAATGCTCAGTGAAAATTTCCTATTTCTCGATCGTGTCTATCTCTGCTTATCAGGATTATTCATGGAAGCTCACCGAAGTCAGAGTTATTTGATCGTGAGAAACATCCAATTTTGGAGTGTGTTAAAACTTTTATTTCTCGGATCGAATGCAAACTCGAAAAATCATTCTCGAATTATAAATCTCATCTGAAGCTCTTTAAATCAAACTCTCGACAGCTGTTATTTGATCTGAGCCCGAGTCTAATTCCTCGAACTTGATCTATGTCCGACTATTTTATTCGGATCCGTACTCGCAAACGGAATACTCAGTATATCGTCCTCTAATTAATTTCTATCTGATTCGGCTTAATATCTCTGTATCCAATCCGATTTCAAAATCAACACCAGCAATGATTTTTATTAACCCAACCTGCTTGATCTCGATCACGAATCCGAAGCCAATTGGTCTCAATTCATTTTATTCCTAATTGGGTGTGAGGAATTATTTTCCGAGCAACGCTAAACAAATCAAATTCCTTGTCCGGATAATCCTTCGCCCGCTATTCCGAACTCTATTTCGCTCTGTTCTCCGTAGGGACGAATTCCGCAGGAGCATTTGTATTCCGGAAATAATTAGCGTTCCGATAATCCGTGTTTAATCAAAACGCCATAAAATAAAATGGAAATAAATTATCGCGGCCCAGTTTAGTGTTTGGGCCAGCCCAACCCAGCCCAATATGCCCACTAAGAAACCCTAACCCTACCACATGCCTATAAATAGGAGCCCTCTCTCCTTGCACTTGGCTATTTTGCACTCCCACCCTCAAAATTTTTCAGCCGCCAGCAGCCTTTTCTTTCTCCCACGCGCAGCAGCAGGCGCCCTTCTTCCTCCCTGCTCCACGGCAACAGCAGCCAGCGCGCAGGAGCTCCATGGCTGCCAGCCTTCCCCTGCGGCGAGCTCCTTCCTCCAGCCTCCCATGGCCGCCGAGCTCCCTCCCCTGCTGCTGCTCTCCCTTCCTCCCTCCTCTGCGCAAGTCTGCTCCACCCATGGCGCCCAGAAAATTCTAGCCGAGCTCCCTGCCCATGGCGTCCATCCCTCTGTCCCTTGCCGTAGAAGCTCCCAGGGTGTAGCCGGCGTCCTGCACAGCGCCCCTTTCACCTTTGGTCACGGGCCCCTCTGCTCCTAGCGTGCAGGGCACTTCTCTGGTCTGAGCTCACGCAGCCGTGGAGCACCTCCCTGCCATCTTCCCTCCCATGGCCGAGCATAGCTCCATGGCCCCATCTAGGGTCGTCGGCCAGCCTCCTTTCCCCTACAAGCGACCCCTCTGCTCGGCTCCCCCTCCCCAAACAGTGAGCCCCCTTCCTCACTGTTCTCCGTGGTGCTCGCCGACTGTTCGTCAAAATGCACAGCAAGCCGCGCGCTGAAGCAGCCCTCCCGTTCGTTCTCCACTCCCCTCGTCGCGTGTCGTCCCTCTCGTGCTCGCTGCGCATCCCCATCCGTGATGCCGTAAGTCCTCGGTGAGATTCCTCTCTGCCCTTTCTGCTATTATATTTTTATTTTTGTGCTCGGTAAAACTGTTGAACGGTTGTGTGTGTCTAATCGCAGCTAGCCGTCAATGCCATCCGTCGCGCACTCGTGTTCGATACAAGACCGGTCGGGTGAACCACATGCATGCACAACTCAGATCCGATCCCGTTCAGGTGGATTGATTTATAGTTTACGATACGTATGATTTGGTTGATGTCAGGCAGTGCATGTATGTGTGGATGTGGTTGAAATGTTTCGGCGGTAGGTCGTAGTATGGTTATGTTCATGATTTTGAATTAGAGATTGGTGGTTTACGATTCGTATAAATCGGTCGATGATGTGCATGTGTGATTATATGTGTACAAAAAATGTATTTGATGGATGGTTTGCTGTGAGGATAATTTTTGAAATACCGGTTATGTTGTGAGAAATGCATCGTGTGGCGGAACTGCCCGAATTATTCCAACTTAAGTGCCTAAGTCCCGCCTTAGAGGCTAGACCACACTTAATTAGGAATAACACATCAATCCCTCGGATCGAGTCCGACGAGGCCACTAACAGGATCAAGTACCACATACTCAATCGATGGTGAGGCATAGAGCAAATACAATAAAGCATAAAACCATACATTGAGGAGTATTTAAAGTTATTACATCATCATCGGAGTTTTAGCAAAATTAGTCATCATTGTTCGGTATGCATCAGAGTAAAACTAACGATAAATAAACAGAGAGATGGGGAAGCCTGTCCCATCACTCCTCATGCTCCTCCTCAGCCGAGGCAGGGTCCCACTCGACTGTCCAACCCGGTGGCAAGATGGACGGCCAAGTCACTCTAGCAACCATGTCCTCCAGAGAACCTGTAAAATTATGCCACAAGCAAGGCTGAGTATACTAATACTCATCTAGACTTACCCGGTGTGAGGAGTCTACTCCTCTACCTCTAGACATGCAACTGTTTGGCTGAGGGGTTTGGTTGCCAAAAGCACTAGCTGAGTCTATAAATCAAGTTTTAGCTTTGTCAAGTTTTAGTGTGACTCTCTTAAGACTAAATGTATACCTATCTAATCATACATGGTATCAAACATTTAGCAATCAACAACTTTTGCCAAGTCATCACATTTCCACTTGTTACTCAATGTAGCAGCATGGATCAAGCAGGCTCATTAGCTGCGAGAAGGAGACGATTCGAATCGAGTTTTTATCCTTGCAAGGTAAACCTAAACACACAACGTGGTGAGGCACTCCGTCCCCACACACATCAACCATCCCCGTCGATTCCCTGGCAACAGATCAGGGCTCACCGCCTTGGCGTACAATGCCTCACTGACCCCGACTGCTGTAGTGCAGTGACCGCACTTGTACCCACCATAACCGGAATGGGAGACCACGTCTCAGTTCGCATGAGGGGATATGTCTGCTGGAAGGTTCAATCAGGTACTAGGCTTACCGATTTACCATATTCTCGGCATGTGCTTAGTACATTCAAACGCTTGACACATGGTACCACAGCTTAATCCTTATTCCAATTTCCGTCTCGTAGACAACGCATCCCCATGGACCGTTGTCCACAGACCACCATCATTACGATATCAAAAATGGATACAACCAATTTCCTGACCTCGCGCGAGTGCTAGAAAAATCACTCGACTTCTACCGAGATCCGTAATTAATAAAGCAGCTACCCGACCTAGCATACTAGTATCCATCTCAAAAGGTATCTTGAGTTCATGCAACTAAGGTTTCAGTCAACTCCTACACTTAAGTGCATAGTACAAGTCTACAAACATTAAGTGTAGTAAAATAGCATAATAAATAGGTTATGCATAAAACCGGGGCTTGCCTTCCAAAGCTGGGGCAGGCAGATCCTCTAGGGCAGGCTCTGGTGCTGGATCCGGGGCTACCTCCTGAGCAACTCCTTGCTCCGGCACGAGGATGTATTCTCCGTCAGCGAGGTTGCAATCTATCGAATGCAATGAGTAAGAAACATGTATGCTATGATTATGCAGGATTTTGAAGTCATTATGCTAAATGAAGAAAACTAAGTTAGTGAATAACTTAGGGTTTCCTGGTTATAAGAGGCTCTTAGTGGTTTATGCTTACCAATTTAGGTTTGAGATTTTGCCTAATCATAATGGATTAAGACTTGGATTGCCTCTTAAATGTTTTAGTAGGCACTCAAGGGGTTTGCTAGTTTGGTTAAGGTAACGTTAGTCTCCACTATTATTTTCCCTTTTCTTTTTCTATTTATGCTTTTAGGGTGGGTTTGAACTACAACAGTGGTTTAAGTTTTTCCGAAAATTCTGTAAAAATTACAGTGGGTTACTATTTGTCACTGTAGTCTGCCCTATAAGTGTGAGGTCCAGAAAAATTAGAATATGCCCTGGACAAAAATAACAAAAGTTGGGGCAAAGGGGTCACTTTGCACTACAACTCTTATCTAGGGGTGGGTTTTGTACTAAGAGTCATTTTTGCTGGTATCTATAGGTAATAACATGCTTCTGTGCCAAACATCACAGAAGGTTACTTAGTGGTTATTTAGTTATGATTTTCTAAAGTTTAATGCTAAAAGGTCACTTACAACTAACTTGTTATTTGAAAACTGTCAAACAACAAAACTCATAATTTTACCATGTTTATAATAACAAAACATTAGTTATCCCAAGGTTTGGGGTGTTTCCTCTTCAGGGTTATTTTTCTAGGATGTTTCTAAGTTTTCCTTGTTTTTCTAAATTAAAAGGTATCTCCTTTCTTTTGTACTAAACAAAGGTATAATAAATTTTTCTAGTAAACTACACTGAATAAGGGAGCTAACAAAAATGTGGGTTCTCCCTAGTTCTTATTTTAAACTACCTTTTATATTTTCTCTAACTTTAGGCTAAAAATGATTTAAATGGCAAACTCTACTTTAATTTGGTGTACAGAGGGGTTTATTATTTTTAAACATGTTAAGAAGTGATTAAGTACTTCTCTGAATTTTCTTAACCCCAGTCTAATAGTGTAGCTATTTTTCCTTATTTTCTTTAGCTTTTGACCAGATAATCAATTAAATCATAACTTTAAAGTTTTCTGCAACACTTAGGGGTTTTATATTTTTCCTAAGTAGTTTATATTATTTAGGATCTAGCAAAATTGGTTTGACTTGATTTGAATGAACCAAACTGAAGTTATGAATTTTTCAAGTCCTGGCTGCATTTAAATCAGAATATTAAAAAGGTTTTCTGGAAATCCACTTTGTATCGAAGACCCTGGGTTCTTTCTAAACTAATCCCTACAGTTATACCCCTGCGCCACTATTCCCTTGAGTCGCTGACAGCGCACAAAACCCCCTGGCCTTTTCTTCTTCTCCCCCGAGGTCCCTCCGCTTATGAAAAAAGTAACCGCGGAAGGAAAAAGGGCGGCGCGCCTTACCAGCGGCGAGAGAGGTCCAGCGAGGGGCGGGGTTGGCTCCGGGAGGTTCTTGCGGTCACAGCGAGGTACGGCTCGACGACGGTGGTGGCCGGAATCAGCCGGTCCACGTGCGCAGGCGGGTGAACTCGTCGGCGGCGAGTGCTCCGGCCTAACCACGGCGGCATAGGTCAGTCCAAGGGCACGAGGAGTTTCACGGGGTGTTGATGAGTCGACTCGTGCAAGGAATTGAAGAACAACTCACCGTGGAGCTCGGTCTACGTTCACCAGCGGTCGGGGGGGTCCGGCGACCGTGGACTGGCTTCTCCGGCGAGGCAAAGTTTGATTCCTTGCTTGGGGAGCTTCACCGAGGCATGCACGGTCTACTCCTAGGGTCGGACGCGGCTAGGAGAGGCTCGGCTGGCTGGTCTACGGTGGCGGGGGATCGGGTAGCCGCGGGCACGCCGTGCGCGGGGCAATGTTGGTGATCTGGTGCTCCGGTGAGGTCGAGCGCGTGCGGAGGAGTACGGTCGAAGTCCCTGGGGGCTTCATAGGTGCGGGCGTGGGCAACGGCGCCGGCTCGGCTTTGGCGTGACACGGGGCACGCGGGGGCGGGCGTCGGGCATGCTCTGGCGAGCTCAGAGCGCGTCGAACACGTGGCTCTTTGCTTCTGTTCTTGTTCTACCCTCTGCTGAGCGGCCAAAACGTGTGAATCTTGCCCTAAGACCTGTGAGAGATCTCTTCCCTGCACCTAGGGCTACCTAGTTCATGTGAGTTCCAAGGGGAGATGAGGTCGGGTTAGAGAGATATGGGGGTGGGAAGTTGTCTTTGTCCTAGCTGTCCAAACCGAGACAAATCTTGTGCCAAGTCGTGTCAAACTATTTAGGGTTGGGTTCAAACTTTTCCAGGGTGTTCTAGAGGTATTTTGGCGCCACTTTGTCAATTGGGCCAAGTGGTTTTGAGTTTGGGATTAAGGTGAACATGTTTGATCTTTGCAAAAGGTTTGGTTTTTGGACTTAGAAAATTCTGATTTTCCTTTTATGCTCAACTCTTTGGTGAACCTTTTGGGGTTTTTCTGAAATCTTTTTGGGGTCACTTTCTTACTATCATTTGTAGGGTATTAAGTGTACTACATCTTTTATAATTGGCCTAAGTCATGATCATGTGGTTTTCATAACCTTTTGATCATACTTACATCTAGTGCTCCACTTGTCCAAAGGGGTTTGAATTAGGGTTTGGGCAATTCTCCCCATTATATGTGCATGACAAGCCAAGGCATGACATCTAAGATGGGTTGCACTTACTTAGGATCTTGAGTTCCAAGTTTGGTGTACTTCCCAACTTAAGTCACATGTGATGATGGGCTTACTTGTGTAGCCTTGAGTGGAAAACTCTAAGTAACACCTGAGGTGTTACACATCGATGGAAATTTATGTGATAAGTAAGTTTGGAAATACAAGTTATGTGAGGATTGAATTAGTACATGTATGTGTGTGTGCCGTGGTGCATTATAATAGTGGTGGCGTAAGATATTTGATTCAGGTGTGCGGGTATATGTCGTAATATGGTTATACTCACAATGAAGCAAAATGTATGTATTGTGTAACACAACGTTTAGGTTGCTGTCGTATAACCTTGTGAAGGATGCTCCCGATGGTCATGTGACTAAAGGGTGTTGTAGTGGCAAAGCGAGAAGTAAGTTTAATATTTTTAAACGATTAGTGGATAATATCTATCGGTGTTGTCATGATTTTTGTTGTATGACAATGTGATGCTTCGCTTTATCAATTATTGCATTCCATGCCCATCGGATAAATAAATGTCTTGTTGATCGATTAGAGGTCTCATATGAACGTAATCGCAGCCCAATAATTATTGGAGGCGAGTAGCGTTCGTAAGTCGATCCTTGTTAAAATTGAAAAACAATCTGATAAGATATGCACATAAGTGCTTTAGGTTCTTCAGTAGCAAATGTAGTCTTATGGAGTTTTACGCCATGTGTTAACGCCTCTATGTTAGACCCCTAAAATGTGCTATTTTAGGTGACTTGTGTGATAACTAATTCAAGTTGAGCAATGGTTAAGAAACACTGATTAATCTGCTCCAACCTATGTTTTTGAGTTGCGATGTCAAAAATAGTTTGCTAAGTTTTATACTGCGTTAACCAACTCATGTTAAGTAGGAGTCGATTGCGTAAGTGATTTTGATATATAGGTTCTGTCTCGGATTGCGATAATAACAGGCAAGCCGACGTGTATGTTGTATAGCGGCCTAAGTTGTTGCTCTCGTTAACCAACTTGTTAGATGGCTTTGGTTAAGCTCATAGTCATGGGAATTGCTTGCTATGGTCTAAATGCGTATGGTTATGATCACGGGTAAAAAATTTTGTAGTGCTTATGTGGTATCTAAGCTAAAATACGAACTAGTGGGTGAAAAGCATTTCGATATACATATATGCCGGATTTGATGATTGTGGTGAATACGTTGATTAATTGTGTATGTTAGTTCTAGCGCACGAAATAACTTGTATAAAAATTAGTAAGTCTACTTGATAGTCCTCATTTGATTAATTTAAGTCTAACAAATGGTAAAGTGTTAGAAAAATTCAAGTCTCTAGAACTTGGCAATTCTTGAGTTGTATAGGAGCTGAAATTTATTAATTGTTGTTTTGGGCTGCACACACTGTTTTCGTCGTGCTATATGTTTAATGAACTAAATTATGTTTTCTGTAGAAAAGTCATATAGAAGAGTTGTATATAACCTTATTATTTTGTTTGTGTTAAAATTTGACAGCCATAAACCTGATCGTTTAGGAGTTGTGCTTTTCACAAGCCCAGCACCTGAATCTGTCGAATTTCTGAACAGATGTCAGAAATTGCAATGGTTGCTTAAGTTATTTTTGAAATCAGTTATTGGTGGTCACAAGAAAGTTGTAGATAACTCTATTATCTTACTTGTGTTAAAATTTGACAGGCATAAGTCTGATCGTTTAGGAGTTATGCTTTTTACAAATTTAGTAACTGAATCTGTCCAAATTCTATACAGATTTCAGAAACTGCATTGTTTGCTTAAGTTAATGTTACAATCTGTTCATGGTCGTTATAAGAAATCTGTAGATTCTTTTCTTATATTGCTTGTGTTAAAATTTCACAACCATAGACCTGACAGTTTAGGAGTTAAGAATTTTACAAACTGGTTGCTGTGTTCTGTCCACCGTCGGGACATTTCAAAAACTGTGTTGTTTGATTTAGTTAAACACTGAATCACTTCTTGGTGATTATAAAAGTTGTGTAGTACGTTTGCTGAGATTTCCAAAAAAGTCTTGGATCACTCTTTTTGGTGATCTGAAGATTAAGTTATGGATGTTTAAAATGTGAAGACTGAATATGACCAGTTCTGGACAGCAAAGCCTTCTAATGTCTTTTATCCTAAATTGTATATTGAATCACCTTGGAATGTTTATAAATGAATTGTATAAAATTTCATTAGCTTTACAGAAAGTCTAAGATCTCTTTGTTTGGATGTCTGAATCTTTAGTTGTAAATTTTTAAAGTTGCAAGTCTGAATCTGTCCAAATCTGGACAGAGCTGTTGTATTAGCATGTTTTGACCTTGCTAACTGTTGGATCTTGTTGTGATTACAATACCAAAGTTGTAGAGCGTTTCCCAAGATTTCCAAAAAGTATTTGTTCACTATTTTTAGATTAATACTTGAAGAGTTATGACTGAAACAAGCACCTGCTGTGCTGCTGTCCTGATTTTGTTATGTTTGGTGGACGCTCTACTCTGTTGTGTTTTACTCGAGTCGACTGTTTCCTCGTTTGATGATTGGTTGAATCCGCAGTAATGATAATATAACTAATACAATTGGGTTTAATTATATAAGTAATAAGTATACATCTCGCTAAGTTAGTGAACCAAACTAGTGAGGGTCTAATAAGTGTTTGCCTAGTGAATAATTTTAAAGCTCAATTAAGTGTCTAGTTCCTTTTCAACAAGTCTATCTATATATAAGTCATAGCGAACTTGTGTACTTAACTAATTTAATGTTAGGTAACTAATGAATGATTAAAGTGAACGTGGTAAACACTTGTGCTCATGCTTGTGTGGTCATGTTTGTATTGGTTAAGTAAAGTAAGTGTCGTCATCTTTCCAGTGGTAGTAACTACGTATGCCCGACGACGTGTAGATAACTGATGCTAACGTGTGGTTATTTACGGTGTCTTCCAATTTAATGTTAGTTCGCTACTGTGTCTTTGTATATCTTGTGGTATTTTTCATTATATTCATACATATGCATCATGCATCTCATTTAGAACCGAGAGATGATGATCGTGCAAGTGATATAGTGCCAACCACAAGATGCAGTTGGTGGACGACTTAGAATGATGGACATATCAGTGGATGCTCGCCAAACGAATACCCACCCCAACAAACACTATCTAAGTGTTAAATTCAAGGCAAGCCCCGGTTTTATGCATAACCAATTCTATATGATATTTTACTGCACTTAATGTTTGTAGGCTTGTACTATGCACTTAAGTGTAGGAGTTGACTGAAACCTTAGTTGCATGAACTCAGGATTTCCTTTGTGATGGATACTAGTATGCTAGGTCGAGTAGCTGCTTTGCTAATTAGGGATCACGGTAGAAGTCGAGTGATTTTTCTAGCACTCGCACGAGGCCAGGAATTGGTTGTATCCATTTTTATATCAGAATGATGATGGTCTATGGACAACGATCCATGGGGATGTGTTGTCTACGAGGCGAGAAATTGGAATAAGGATTAATGTGCGGATACCTGTGTCAAGCGTTTGAACGTACTAAACACATGCCGAGAAATATGGTAAATCGGTAAGCCTAGTACCTGAGTGAACCTGGCAGCAGACTTTACTCCTCACGCGACCTGAGACGTGGTCTCCCATTCTGGTTATGGTGGGTACAAGTGCGGTCACTGCACGACGATAGTCGGGGTCAGTGAGGCATTGTACGCCAAGGCGGTGAGCCCTGATCTGTTGACGGGGAATCGATGG
Organism: Zea mays; assembly: GCF_902167145.1. Taxonomy (NCBI): domain Eukaryota; kingdom Viridiplantae; phylum Streptophyta; class Magnoliopsida; order Poales; family Poaceae; genus Zea; species Zea mays. The sequence goes on from NC_050101.1 coordinate 51,429,974, forward strand.
GGACGGTTGATATGTGTGGGGACGGAGTGCCTCGCCACGTCGTGTGTTTAGATTTACCTTGCAAGGTTTAAAAACTCGATTCGAATCGTCTGCTTCTCGCAGCTAATGAGACTGCTTGATCCATTATACTGCATTGAGTAATAAGTGGAAATGAGTTGATTGGCAAAAGATGTTGATTGTTAAATGTTTGATACCATGTATGATTAGCTAGGTACACATTTAGTCTTAAGAGAGTCACACTAAAACTTGAAAGGCTAAAACTTGATTTTAGACTCAGCCAGTGCCTTTGGCAAACCAAACCCCTCAGCCAAACAACTGCATGTCTAGAGGTAGAGGAGTAGACTCCTCACACCGGGTAAGTCTAGCTAAGTATTAGTATACTCAACCTTGCTTGTGGCATAATTTTTTACAGGTTCTCTGGAGGATATGGTTGCTGGAGTGACTTGGCTGTCCATTTTGCCACCGGGTTGGACAGTCGAGTGGGACCCTACTTCTGCAGGGGAGGAGCATGAGGAGTGATGGGCCAGGCTTCCCCATCCCCACGTTTATTTACCGTTAGTTATATTCCGCTGCATTCCGAGCAATGATCACTACTTTTGGTAAACTCCAATGATGTTGTAATAAATTTAAGTACTCCTTAATGTATGGTTTTATGCTTTATTGTATTTTCTCTGTGACTCACCTTCAAGTGAGTACGTGGTACTTGATCCTATTAGTGGCCTTGTCAGACTAGATCCGAGAGACTGACGTTTTATTCCTATTTAAGTGTGGTCTAGCCTCTAAGGCGGGACTTAGGCACTTAAGTTGGAATAATTCGGGCGGTTCCGCCACAGCTGGTATCGGAGTGAATACCATTACAGAGAAGTCAATAAGTCATGAATACCAACTTTTCAAAAGTAAAACTTGCTTAGAAACCAATGTTGGATAGATCGTCAGGACAATAAGTTAGACCCAGGACATGAAGCCTTAGGAAATAGATGGGTAGCTAGGTGGCTATTTATATAGGCCATAAAGGCTACTACTACTATTAGGATGTTGTAGAAGCATCCGAAAAATTAGCTAGGTCTGAGAAGTCGACTAGAATGAGCATGCATCATGATTGTCGCATTATAATTGTCTCTTGTGCACCAACATGCTTCTCTCACCTTTATTCCAATAATAAGAAATTGTGAATAATGTGTTGTATTGCAATGAACTACAAAAAAATGTCTTACCCTGTGTGTCATGATAGTTTTGACTAGGTTGTGTTATATGCTTCTCTTGTCTTGCTATCTAGGTGATATTGTAATTGTTCAACCCTTTTTGCAAAAAAGGTGTTGTCTGTCCTGCTCATAAAAAGACCCCCACCCAAACAACCTTGAGTTTAGCAAGAGAAACCTCAAAAAAAATATGCTTGTGTTGGTATTTTCTAGCCCTTATGTGTTTTACCCTTGAAGTTGCACCTGCACAACTTGTAAACCCCCATAACTTGATCGCTATACCAACCCAAGTCTCCTTGTGCACTTGTTATGTCAAAAAAATTGTTGTTGGTGTCTAGTTGCGCAAACCCTATCAAGACCATGTTTCTTTCCATAAATCCTTGCCCCTAAAACTTCATAGCATTCCTGTTGATCATCCAGCTGATCTTGTTGCCTACCTCTCCTTTCGCATGGATCTGGTGATCTTTTTCCTTGTGAATCATGTTGTGGTTTTATCATCCGAATCTCTGGATCCCTTAACGATTCTGCCTCGTTATCTGGTTATCTGTTATAACCCGTTCTCAAGTATCAGATGTTAATTTACCTAAATCTCTCATTTCTAGTATTTCTGATGCTCATTCTCTAGGCATCATGACGTCGTTTTATCCATTTTATCTGTAAACAGTGTATCCCTTTGGTTCAATGGATTATGATGTTGACTTTAGTTCTCTCATGTCTCGGCAAGTTGCCAATCTTGATCTCATGGTTGGTTCCCCTCACATCCACTCTCGTATAAATCTCTGACCTGATAATCTCCATGTTCATCATAAAATAGTTCTCTGAGTTGAAGAAAATTCTCATGTGATGCTCTTTCGCCAGCAATCTCTATTTCAACTCTGGTCACATCCTCATTTTCTAAGCCATACTCTCATGGGCTCCATCTATCTGTGCTATGTGGATTTCTCATTGGTTGCGTTTGGTAATGGTATTATGACTAAACGATCGATGGTGCCACGACGAAACGAGAGCCTACTATGGTGCACACATGGTTGAGCTGCTCGGCACGCGCTGGTATCGTGGTTAATAGTCGTGATCCATTATGAGACTATACTGATGTGCTATATTTTGTGAACGTTCTCTCATAGTGATCGCTGCATTTTGTCTCAACATGCCGCGATATTCTACCCAAATCTATCTCCAGTATCTTGTCAGATACCCTCTCATGAATTTGCATCTATCTTCAGCCAGGGAGTTACATGCTTCTCCACCCTTAAAGATCCTCATCCGAATCTCGGGACGAGATTCTTTTAAGGGGGGAAGGTTGTGACACCCCAAGTGTCAGTTTCGTGTTACGTCAGGAGATTTGTCCCTAACTTGAATGCTCAGTGAAAATTTCCTATTTCTCGGTCGTGTCTATCTCTGCTTATCAAGATTATTCATGGAAGCTCACCGAAGTCGGAGTTATTTGATCGTGAGAAACATCCAATTTTGGAGAGTGTTAAAACTTTTATTTCTCGGACCGAATGCAAACTCAAAAAATCATTCTCGAATTATACATCTCATCTGAAGCTCTTTAAATCAAACTCTCGATAGCTGTTATTTGATCTGAGCCCGAGTCTAATTCCTCGAACTTGATCTATGTCCGACTATTTTATTCGGATCCGTACTCGCAAACGAAATACTCAGTATATCATCCTGTAATTAATTTCTATCTGATTCGGCTTGATATCTCTATATCCAATCCGATTTTAAAATCAACACCGGCAATGATTTTTATTAACCCAACCCGCTTGATCTCGATCACGAATCTGAAGCCAATCGGTCTCAATTCATTTTATTCCTAATTGGGTGCGAGGATTATTTTCCGAGCAACGCTAAACAAATCAAATTCCTAGTCCGGATAATCCTTCGCCCGCTCTTCCGAACTCTATTTCGCTCTGTTCTCCGTAGAGACGAATTCCGCAGGAGCATTTGTATTCTAGGAAATAATTAGTGTTCCGATAATCCGTGTTTAGTCAAAACGCCATAAAATAAAATGGAAATAAATTATCGCGGCCTAGTTTAGTGTTTGGGCCAGCCCAACCCAGCCCAATAGGCCCACTAAGAAACCCTAACCCTACCACATGCCTATAAATAGGAGTCCTCTCTCCTTGCACTTGGCTATTTTGCACTCCCCCCCTCAAAATTTTTCAGTCGCTAGCAGCCTTTTATTCCTCCCACGCGCAGCAGCAGGCGCCCTTCTGCCTCCCTGCTCCACGACAACAGCAGCCAGCGTGCAGGAGCTCCATGGCCGCCAGCCTTCCCCTGCGGCGAGCTCCTTCCTCCAGCCTCCCATGGCCGCCGAGCTCCCTCCCCTGGTGCTGCTCGCCCTTCCTCCCTCCTCTGCTCAAGTCTGCTCCACCCATGGCGCCCAGAAAATTCCAGTCGAGCTCCCTGCCCATGGCGTCCATCCCTCTATCCCTTGCCGCAGAAGCTCCCTGGGTGCAGCCGACGTCCTGCACAGCGCCGCTTTCATCTTTGGTCGCGGACCCCTCTGCTCCTAGCGTGCAGGGCACTTCTCTGGTATGAGCTCGCACAGCCGTGGTGTGGCAGAACCGCCCGAATTATTCCAACTTAAGTGCCTAAATCCTGCCTTAGAGGCTGGACCACACTTAAATAGGAATAACACGTCAGTCCCTCGGATCTAGTCCGACGAGGCCACTAACAGGATCAAGTACCACGTACTCACTCGATGGTGAGGCACAGAGCAAATACAATAAAGCATAAAACCATACATTAAGGAGTATCAAATTATTACATCAACAACGAAGTTTTTTTTAACAAAAGTAGGGATCATTGTTCGGATTGCAGCGGAATAAAACTAACGATAAGTAATTGGAGAGATGGGGAAGCCTGTCCCATCACTCCTCATGCTCCTCCTCAGCCGAGGTAGGGTCCCACTCGACTGTCCAACCCAGTGGCAAGATGGACGGCCAAGTCACTCCAGCAACCATGTCCTCCGGAGAACCTGTAAAAAATTATGTCACAAGCAAGGCTGAGTATACTAATACTCAGCTAGACTTACCCGGTGTGAGGAGTCTACTCCTCTACCTCTAGACATGCAGCTATTTGGCTGAGGGGTTTGGTTGCCAAAAGCACTAGCTAAGTCTAAAAATCAGGTTTTAGCTTTTTCAAGTTTTAGTGTGACTCTCTTAAGACTAAATTTATACCTATCTAATCATACATGGTATCAAACATTTAGCAATCAACAACTTTTGCCAAGTCATCACATTTCCACTTGTTACTCAATGTAGCAGCATGGATCAAGCAGTCTAATTAGCTGCGAGAAGCAGACGATTCGAATCGAGTTTTTAAACCTTGCAAGGTAAACCTAAACACACGATGTGGCGAGGCACTCCGTCCCCACACACACCAACCGTCCCCATCGATTCCCCGTCAGCAGAGAGGGGCTCACCGCCTTGGCGTACAATGCCTCACTGACCCTGACTGCCGTCGTGCAGTGACCGCACTTGTACCCACCATAACCGGAATGGGAGACCACGTCTCAGGTCGCGTGAGGAGGGCAATCTGCTGCCAGGTTCACTCAGGTACTAGGCTTACCGATTTACCTTATTTCTCGGCATGTGCTTAGTATGTTCAAACGCTTGACACACGGTACCACACCTTAATCCTTATTCCAATTTCCATCTCGTAGACAACACATCCCCATGGACCGTTGTCCACAGACCATCATCACTCCGATATAAAAATGGATACAATCAATTCCTGACCTCGCGCGAGTGCTAGAAAAATCACTCGGCTTCTACCAAGATCCCTAATTAGTAAAGCAGCTACTTGACTTAGCATACTAGTGTTCATCTCAAAGGGAATCCTGAGTCATGTAGCTAAAGTTCCAAACAACTCCTACACTTAAGTGCACATTCAAACCTACAAACAATAAGTGTAGTAAAATAGCATAATAAGTAGGTTATGCATAAAACCGGGGCTTGCCTTCCAAAGCTGGGGCAGGCAGATCGTCGAAGGCAGGCTCTGGTGCTGGATCCGGGGCTACCTCTTGAGCAACACCTTGCTCCGGCACGAGGATGTACTCTCCGTCAGCGAGATTACAATCTATCGAATGCAATGCATGAGATATATGCATAAGTATGACATGAACATTTGTAGGGTTATGTATAGTAAAACAGTATTACTTTAGTGTTTCTCCAGAGTTTCTTTTTGGCCATACTTAAGGGTTTTGTATTTTCATCTATTCTTCCCAAGGTTTTCCCTTTTTCTCTTTCTATTGCTTTTTATTAAGCAGTTTTGAACTATCAGGTTTAGTCAACATTTTCCAAAAATGTTGTAAAAATTACAGTTGGTAATTATTAACATTTGTGGGTTCTCCTAAAAATTTGAGGTGGATACTAATTCAGATACTACTTGTGCAAAATTAACAAAAACAAGTGTAAAGGGCATTTTACACTATAGCTATGACTTAAGTGAGGGTTCTGTACCAAATCTTATTTTTGTCCAGATTCATAGGTGATATTAGGCCTCTGTGTTAAAAATCACAGAAAAAGACTTATTGGATATTTAGTTGTGAATTTCTAAAGTTTAATGCCAAAAAGGTACTTATAACTAACTTGTTATTTGAAAAATATCCAACAACAGAACTCATATTTTTCCTATGTTCATAATAACAAAGTATTAGTTATCCCAAGGTTTGGGGTGTTTTCTCCTTAGGATTATTTCTCTAAGATTTTCCTAAGTTTTCGTTGTTTTCATAAAATAAAAGGCATCTCATTTATTTGGTACTAAACAAGGGTCTAATGAAATTTTCCAGTGAACTATATTAAATAAGTGAGCTTAACAAAAATGTGGTTGCTCCCTGGTTTCCATTTGAAATTGCCTTTTCTATTTTCCTTATCTTTAAGCTAAAAATGATTTAAATGGCAAACCCTATCTTAATTTTGTGTACTGAGGGGTTTACTATTTTTAAACAGATTAGAGGGTGATTAAGTACTTCTCTGATTTTTCTTAACCTCAGTCTAACAGTGTAACTATTTTTCCTTCTGTTATTTAACTTTTGGCCAAATCAATATTTAAAGCCAAACTTTAAATTCTTTTCAATACTAAGAGGGTTTTGTATTTTTCCTAAGTAGTTCACATTATTTAGAATCACGCAAAATTGGTTTGACCAAATTTGGTTGAATAAAACTGAAGTTATGAATTTTATAAGCTCTGTTTGCATTTAAATTAGAAATATTAAAAGATTTCCTGGAAAACCAGTTTACACCGAGGACCCTGGGTTCTTCCTAAACCATTTCTTTAATTTATACCCCTACACAACTATTCCCCTGAGTCACTGACAGTTCAAAAACCCCCTGACTTTTATTTCTTCTTCCCCGAGGTCCCTCCCCCCCTTTTGAATAGTACTCGTGAAAGGAAAAAAGGGCGGTGCAACTTACCGGCGGCGAGGGAGGCCCGGCGAAAGGTGGGGTTGGCTTCGAGAGGTCCTTGCGGTCACAACGAGGTGCGGCTCGACGACGGTGATGGCCGGAATCGGCCGGTCCACGTGCGCAGGCGGGTGAGCTCGTCGAAGGCGTGTGCTCCGGCCTATCCACGGCAATACAGGTCAATCCAAGGGCACGGGGAGCTTCACGGGGTGCTAATGAGTCGACCCGTGCACGGAATCGAAGAATAACTCACCGTGGGGCTCGGTCTACGTGCACCGGCGGTCGGGTGAAGTCCGGCGACCTTGATCCGGTGTCTCCGGTGAGGCAGAGCTTGATTCTTGCTCTGGGAGCTTCACTGAGGCACGTAGAATCTATTCCAAGGGTTGGACGGGGTTGGGGATGGCTCGGCTGGCTGGTCTATGGTGGCGGGGGATCGGGCGGCCGCTGGCACGCCGTCTACAGGGCAAACGCCGGTGAACTCTTGCTCCGGTGAGGGCGAGAGCGCGCGGGGGAGTACGGGTAAAGCTTCGGCGGGCTTTATAGACACGGGCGCGGGCAGGAGGCACGGGCGTTGCTTGGCGCGGCGCGGGGCACGCGGGGTCGGGCGCTGGGCGTGCTCTGGCGCGTTCAGAGCGCGTCGAACACGTGGAAGTGTTCTTCTGCCCTTGTTCAACAGCTCGCCGAGATCGCAAACGTGCGAATCTTGGCAAAAATCCAGAGCAGGCCTCCTCCTAGCACCTAGGGCTGTCTCTTGTATGTGAGTTCCAATGGCAGATATGCCCTAGGTAGGGAGATTTGCGGACGCCAAATCTGGCTTGTCCCTCTGCCCACCACGCGACAAAAACGATGTCAATTCATGTCAAACGACTTGGGCTCGGTTTCAAACTTTTCCAGTGGGTGCCTTAGGTGGTATGACACCTTTTTGGTATTCAACCCAAGTGGTTTTGGTGCCATTTACTAAGTGAACACGGTGGATCTTTAGATTAGGGTTAAAATTTAACTTAGAAAGAATTAGAGAGCTCTAGTGTGCTCTCTACTTAAGGGGGTGAATTTGGAGTCTTCAAGGGGTCTTTTTGCAATGTTCCCTCCCTGTATTTGGTAGGTTACAATGCTACTAAAACTTGTTTAAGAACTAGGATCATGCTTTGGCAATTTGATTAACTTATCCACTGATCCCTTGCTTGAAAGTCTAGTGCCCTTAGGTGTCTTTAGGGTTTAATCACCTTGGCTCCACATGACCATTGTTCCCATTGTGTGAGTGAAGCCTTTGCCATTAACCTATCTTAACTAACCCATGCTTCCAAGGTTTTAAGTTCTTCTTCCCCTCCACTTAACCACATATGATCACAAGTTATCAGTGCATAAATGAAACCATGGCCTTGGTAACACCTGGTGTGTTACAGCCCTCCCCCCTTAAAGGAATCTCGTCTCGAGATTGTTGGGTAGGGATCCTTTAGGGGTACCAAGAAGGTGTGCTGGTATGTTGCCTTTTTCCCTTAGTCAAGTTTCTCTATTTAACTGCTCTTCGAATGTCATTCTCTTTGCAACTTCAGAAGGAAGTCCTTTTAAAGTTATTTTCAAAGCTTAGTATACCCTAAGTATCTAAGTTTCTCTTATATTTAGTTTCAAAGGGCAGGTGGGGGTGTGGTTTTGGATTACGTACCGATTCCTTTGGGCAGAAAGTCGGGGAAGCGAGAACGTAGAAAATTCTCAGTCTCCCACGTAGCCTCTTCCACTGAATGGTGACTCCACTGAACCTTATACATCCTGATCGACCTTGCCCGCGTTGACCTCTCCTTTTGATCCAATACCTTGACGGGGTGCTCTTGATAGGATAAGTCTGGTTCTATCTCCAATTTTGGTTCCGGTAGCACTTCTGTGGGTAAGCGAACACACTTTCACAGCTGAGATACGTGGAACACATCATGAACTGCCGACATATGGGGTGGCAACTCCAATTGATTTGCTACAGGTCCACAAATCTCTTTGATCTCATAGGGCCCAATGTAGCGAGGAGCTAACTTGCCCTTGAATCCAAACCTCTGAACACCTTTGGTGGGTGACACCTTAAGATAAACATGATCTCCCACTCCAAACTGTAGAGGCTTCCTCCTCTTGTAATGATAGCTCTTTTGCCTGGCCTGAGCAGCTTCTAAATTCCTCTTAATGACTCTAACTTTCTCCTCGGCTGCAAGAACCAGGTCAGGTCCAAAAATTTCCCTTTCTCCAGCTTGAGACCAATTCAGCGGTGTCCTACACCTTCTCCCATACAAGGCTTCAAAAGGTGCCATCTTCAAACTGGTTTGGTAGCTGTTATTATAAGAGAACTCTGCCAGTGAAAGACACTTGTACCAATCCTTTCCATAGTGTAGCACACATGCCCTCAACATAGCTTCCAAAATCTGATTTACCCTTTCTGTCTGACCATCTGTTTGAGGGTGGTATGCTGAGCTTCTTATTACGTGAGTCCCAAGTGATTCTTGCAATTGCTCCCAAAAACGTGCCACAAATGGTGCTCCTCTGTCAGATACGATAGTCCTTGGTATTCCATGCAAGAGAACTATCTGGTCAATGTAGATTTCTGCATACTTCTCTGCCCTATGGGTGGTATGTACTGGCAAGAAATGAGCTGTCTTAGTCAATCTATCCACAATGACCCAAATAGAATCGTGGTGTCGGGAGGTATTGGGCAATCCCACAATGAAATCCATGCAAATATCCTCCCATTTCCAAGATGGTATGGGAAGGGGCTATAAGGTGCCTGCTACCTTCAAATGACTGGCCTTGACTCTCTGGCAAGTGTCGCATTCAGATATATACTTCGCAATTTCCCTCTTCATTCTGGTCCACCAGTACAAGGATCTGAGGTCCTGATACATCTTGTTACTGCCCGGGTGCATGGAGAACTTGGAAAGGTGAGCTTCATCCAATATTTTCTTTCTGAGCTCGGGGTTCTTGGGAACAACCAATCGGTCTCCAAACCATAGAATCCCCTTGCTGTCCCAACGGAAGCATTTGTATTTTTCTGCCTTCTGTTCGATCATTTCCTTAATAACTTGAACACCCTTATCACCGATTTGTGCCATGACTATCTGCTCATGTAAGGTGGGCTCTACTGAAATATACCTCAAAGCACCGGAGGAAATGACTTCTAGGTTCAATTTGCACAACTCATCACATAGGGTGGTGATTCTTGCATCCATATTCATACAGTTGCACTGGGCTTTCCTGCTTAAGGCATCTGCCACAACATTGGCTTTGCCAGGGTGGTAATGCACCTCCAAATCATAGTCCTTGATTAATTCTAACCATCTTCTCTGCCTCATATTCAGATCAGCCTGAGTGAAAATGTACTTGAGGCTCTTATGATCAGTGTAAATATTACAATGAGCTCCCATCAAGTAATGTATCCAAATCTTGAGAGCATGAACCACGACGGCTAACTCCAGGTCATGTGTGGGGTAGTTCTGCTCATGGGGTCTGAGTGCACAGGAGGCATAAACAATAACTCTGTTGTCTTGCAACAAGACACAACACAATCTAGTACTGGAAGCATCGCAATAAACCTCAAAGGGTTTGGTGTTGTCTGGTTGAGCTAGCACAGGTGCTGTTGTCAAATGTTGCCTTAGTGTATGAAAGGCATCCTCACATTTCTGGCTCCATTCATATTTGACTCCTTTCTTCAACAATTCAGTCATTGGCTTGGCAATCCTGGAGAAATCTGGAATAAATCGCCGATAATACCCTACTAATCCCAGAAAACTCCGAATCTGTCGTATTGTGGTAGGAGGTTTCCAATTCATCACTTCTTGTACCTTCTCAGGATCAACTGATATCCCATCCTGAGAAATGGTGTGCCCCAAAAATTTTATCTCCTTCAACCAGAAATCACATTTGGACAATTTAGCATAAAGACGATGATCGCGCAGTCGCTGAAGCACGATGTGTAGATGCTCAGTATGCTCGTCTTCATTTTTGGAGTAAACCAAAATGTCATCAATAAAAACCACCACAAACTTGTCTAGCTCTGGCATGAATACTGAGTTTATCAAATACATGAAATAAGCCGGGGCATTGGTCAGCCCAAAAGACATCACCAAATACTCATAAAGCCCATATCTGGTAGAGAAAGCCGTCTTGGGAATATCGCTGGCATGGATCTTGATCTGATGGTAGCCCGAGCGAAGGTCTATCTTGGAGAACACTTTGGCTCCCACCAACTGATCAAACAAAACATCAATGCGGGGTAGTGGGTATTTGTTCTTGATGGTCACCGCATTGAGAGGGCAGTAATCGACACACAATCTCAGACTTTCATCCTTCTTCTTTACAAACAAGGCTGGACATCCCCATGGTGAATTACTTGGGCGAATGAACCCCTTGTCCAACAACTCTTGTAGTTGCTTTTTCAATTCCGCCAATTCCGCTAGAGGCATCCTATTGGGTCTCTTGGATATAGGAGCAGTCCCAGGTTGTAATTCAATCGCGAACTCTATGTCTCTGTCGGGTGGCATCCCTGGCAATTCGTCAGGAAAAACATCTGGGTAATCACATACTACAGGGATTCTTTCAACCAGTGACTCTATCATGGTGAATGCACAAGAGCGGGTACAACCATGATCGGGCAAATATAAAGTAGTCTCGCCACAAGTAGGAGAGTGAATCTCAATGGTCCTTGCTGCAATATCAAGTACTACCTGATGCCTGGATAACCAATCAGTTCCCAATATAATGTCCACACTATCCAACCCTAAGATGAGAAGGGTGGTTCTAATCACAAGACTACCAAATTTTATAGGCACCTGCCTGTTGATTTGATAGGTGGCAACCCTGCCTCCTGGTGTTGAAATGGTAACACCCCCATTGGTGTGGTGAAAAGGTAACTGGCACTTGGCACTAAATTTGGCACTGATAAAACTGTGTGATGCACCAGAATCAAAAAGAATAATTGCAGGATAATTCAAAACGGAAAAGATACCAGTCATGACGGGTGCTCCCTCCGGAATGTCAGCCATGGTGGTGAAGTTCAGCCTGCCTTGCCTCACTTGCACCTTCTGCCTCTTGCCTTGGTTCTGGTTGGAATTCTGTCCCTGCCTCTGCTGATTTCTGTGGCAATTCTTAGCATAATGCCCGGTGTTACCACAAGTGAAACACCTGTTGTCATTGGCCTGACGGTACTGCTGCTGTTGTGGCTGATTGTTCCTCTGAACTGGGGGCTGAGAGCGGTTGGGTGCCTGCTGCTGCTGCTATGGTCGGATCACCAAACGTCCTTGCTGCTGCTGGGGTCCCCTGTTCTGAGTGTCAGATACGATCCTAAAGCGCTGTGGCTGAGCTGAAGGTCCTGCCACAGGGGTCTTCCTCTTCTTTTCTACCTGATGGGCTGTGATGCAGTCCTCCTGAGATATGGCCATGTTGACTAACTCATTGTAACTGTTGGCCCTGACGGTGTTGAGACGGTCGCGGAGCTTAGTGCTGAGCCCCCTCCTGAACCTATCCTTCTTCTTCTCATCAGTGTCTGCATGATATCCGGCATACTAGCACAGGTCATTGAAGGCCTGAGCGTACTGTAACACTGTCTGATTTCCCTGAGTGAGTGCCAAAAACTCATTGATCTTGCCATCCATAATGCCTGCTGGTATATGATGCCCCCTGAAAGCTGCCTTGAACTCTCTCCATTCCACCTCATGGTCAACTGGCTGCATAGCAAGAAAGTGGTCCCACCATGTCCGCGTGGGTCCACGAAGCTGCTGGGTGGCGAACCTGACCTTAGTCACCTCTGAACAAACTCCATTGAGTAGTGGGAATTTGGATTCCACTACCCTAAGCCATACATCCGCATCAAGTGGATCCTCTACCCGAGTGAACAAAGGTGGATGCGTGCCGAGAAACTCCTGATAAGTGGCTGCTGCTGGGTGACGCTGATGATCACCACCACCATAATGCTGAGGTGGCGGCTGACGCTGAGCCAACTATCGCAAGATCTCATTCTGCTGAGCCATCAGCTCTTGCAGAGTAGGAGGCGGTGGCAGAGGAATGTGTTCATTCTGTCCACGACTCGCTCTTCCTGCCATCTGAAAAATCATGAATGCTCTCAATATCACATTTCCGATGTCAAGGTTCATACGTGGTGAAAGATTCGAAAGGGTAAAACCAATATCTTCTTGCGTAATTCCTAAAAAGATTCCACATGGCATAAAAATATTCCTTCATAAATTAAAACTGACATCATTAATCATCCATACTTCCAAAAGAGTTTACTAAGATTACATCAGTGACCCAAAAGACTCAACTCTGTCCAGCCTAGTACCCCAAGGGTGCAAAAGCTAAGCTAGCCTCGAGGATTTCTACCGCCACACACTGCTAACCCTATCCCGGCGACCTAGTGAGCAAACGAGGCAACACTCGACTCGGGGGAAGGTGGTCTCCCTGAGCCAGCAGTGTCCAAACTAGAGGCAGGCTCCGGCTCCTCTCCTCCCTCGATGTCGACATCCTCGTTGGCCTCCATGTCCTGGATCTCTTGGTGGTGCATATCCAAATGTTGGTTAGCTTTCACGAGTTGCTGCTGAGTGTTGATGAGCTGATCCTCGAGAACCTAAATGGTATTCTCCCTGGTTCCCACTAGCTCCTCCAGCTCCTGAATCTCGTTAGACATTTGTTCCACTTGTAGATCCTTTTCCACCATCTCAGTGGACAGATCTACCACAAGTTCCTCTCTGTTGTCCAAGGTAATCTTGGTAGCCTCCAATAATGCCATCAGATGAGACATTGCCTCTCCTCGCCTCACCTGCAGACGATACAGAGCATCCATGCATCGAACCGTCAAGTGCGCAGTCTGCCCTGGGTAAAGAGCCCAGATATCCTTGGCATGCTCCACTCTATCTTTCCACATTGGGTCGTCCTCCTTTTCAGCAGGGAACAAGCCAATGGGATGAGTAGACAGCTCTAAGGGGTGGAAACCACAGAAGGTGGTCAGCCCGTGAAGAGCAATCGCCTCGATAGTGTCCTCAGCACGGTATTCGAAAGACTCGGAGTCCAACGAACGCCAGCCTGGCTGTAGGGGATGAGGCTCCAGGGTCATCCTCGCCCTACAGCGGGGCACTCGGTGCTTCTCAAACAGATGCACCGCATACTGGGGAGGCGTCGTGTATCTTGCTCCCTGAAGTACCTCCCACAAGATACGGGGAAAACCCTCTCGTGCATGTCCGTCCGTGTGGGAAAGTGTGTTCCCTCCTTCCAAGGATCCGTGAGAAGCCATCTGTGTACTGTTAAGCATAAGTAAAAAGAAAAAGAATTATAAAATAAAAAGGGACCAAAACTCAGCCTCTCAATGACTACGACAATGGCACTAGGGGTACTTACTATTGTCATCATCGTGTATTTAAGTTCTTACCAAATTATCAAGTATTTTAAGTAAGGATGCATGCATGTTCGTCCTAAACGACCTCACTTCAATTTAGAGGGAATAGGGAGAACTCCCATCCCTTATAGTAGCATGTAGGGCTTACTCAATTAGCCACCTAGCTAACCCTCTATCATCTTAAGGCTTCACGTCCGAGGTCTATCCTTATCGTCCTGACGATCTATCCAACACTTGTTTCTATTAAGTTTTACTTTTGAAAAGGATGGTATTTATAGTTTATTGATTCCTCTGTGGTGGTACAAGCTCTGATACCAGCTGTGGCGGAACCGCCCGAATTATTCCAACTTAAGTGCCTAAATCCTGCCTTAGAGGCTGGACCACACTTAAATAGGAATAACACGTCAGTCCCTCGAATCTAGTCCGACGAGGCCACTAACAGGATCAAGTACCACATACTCACTCGATGGTAAGGCACAGAGCAAATACAATAAAGCATAAAACCATACATTAAAGAGTATCAAATTATTACATCAACAGCGGAGTTTTTTTAACAAAAGTAGGGATCATTGTTCGGATTGCAGTGGAATAAAACTAATGATAAGTAAACGGAGAGATGGGGAAGCCTGTCCCATCACTCCTCATGCTCCTCCTCAGCCGAGGTAGGGTCCCACTCGACTATCCAACCCGGTGGCAAGATGGACGACCAAGTCACTCCAGCAACCATGTCCTCCAGAGAACCTATAAAAAATTATGCCACAAGCAAGGCTGAGTATACTAATACTCAGCTAGACTTACCCGGTGTGAGGAGTCCACTCCTCTACCTCTAGACATGCAGTTGTTTGGCTAAGGGGTCTGGTTGCCAAAAGCACTAGCTGAGTCTAAAACCCAGGTTTTAGCTTTTTCAAGTTTTAGTGTGACTCTCTTAAGACTAAATGTATACCTATCTAATCATACATGGTATCAAACATTTTGCAATCAACAACTTTTGCCAAGTCATCACATTTCCACTTGTTAGTCAATGTAGCAGCATGGATCAAGCAGTCTCATTAGCTGCGAGAAGCAGATGATTCGAATCGAGTTTTTAAACCTTGCAAGGTAAACCTAAACACACGATGTGGCGAGGCACTCTGTCCCCACACACACCAACCGTCCCCATCGATTCCCCGTCAGCAGAGAGGGGCTCACCGCCTTGGCGTACAATGCCTCACTGACCCCGACTGCCGTCGTGCAGTGACCGCACTTGTACCCACCATAACCGGAATGGGAGACCACATCTCAGGTCGCGTGAGGAGGGCAATCTGCTGCCAGGTTCACTCAGGTACTAGGCTTAACGATTTAACATATTTCTCGGCATGTGCTTAGTACGTTCAAATGCTTGACACATGGTACCACACCTTAATCCTTATTTCAATTTCCGTCTCGTAGACAACGCATCCTCATGGACCGTTGTCCACAGACCATCATCATTCCGATATAAAAATGGATACAATCAATTCCTGACCTCGCGCGAGTGCTAGAAATATCACTCAGTTTCTACCGAGATCCCTAATTAGTAAAGCAGCTACTCGACTTAGCATACTAGTGTTCATCTCAAAGGGAATCCTGAGTCATGTAGCTAAAGTTCCAAACAACTC
Source organism: Zea mays (assembly GCF_902167145.1). Lineage (NCBI taxonomy): Eukaryota > Viridiplantae > Streptophyta > Magnoliopsida > Poales > Poaceae > Zea > Zea mays. The sequence goes on from NC_050101.1 coordinate 51,445,581, forward strand.
CTACACTTAAGTGCACATTCAAACCTACAAACAATAAGTGTAGTAAAATAACATAATAAGTAGATTATGCATAAAACCGGGGCTTGCCTTCCAAAGCTGGGGCAGGCAGATCCTCGAAGGCAGGCTCTGGTGCTGGATCCGGGGCTACCTCCTGAGCAACACCTTGCTCCGGCACGAGGATGTACTCTCCGTCAGCGAGATTACAATCTATCGAATGCAATGCATGAGATATATGCATAAGTATGACATGAACATTTGTAGGGTTATGTATAGTAAAATAGTATTACTTTAGTGTTTCTCCAGAGTTTCTTTTGGGCCATACTTAAGGGTTTTGTATTTTCATCTATTCTTCCCAAGGTTTTCCCTTTTTCTCTTTCTATTGCTTTTTATTAAGCAGTTTTGAACTATCAGGTTTAGTCAACATTTTCCAAAAATGTTGTAAAAATACAGTGGGTAATTATTAACATTTGTGGGTTCTCCTAAAAATTTGAGGTGGATACTAATTCAGATACTACTTGTGCAAAATTAACAAAAACAAGTGTAAAAGGGCATTTTACACTATAGCTATGATTTAAGTGAGGGTTCTGTACCAAATTTTATTTTTGTCCAGATTCATAGGTGATATTAGGCCTCTGTGTTGAAAATCATAGAAAAATACCTATTGGATATTTAGTTGTGAATTTCTAAAGTTTAATGCCAAAAAGGTACTTATAACTAACTTGTTATTTGAAAAATATTCAACAACAGAACTCATATTTTTTCAATGTTCATAATAACAAAGTATTAGTTATCCCAAGGTTTGGGGTGTTTTCTCCTTAGGATTATTTCTCTAAGATTTTCCTAAGTTTTCATTGTTTTCATAAAATAAAAGGCATCTCATTTATTTGGTACTAAACAAGGGTCTAATGAAATTTTCCAGTGAACTATATTAAATAAATGAGCTTAACAAAAATATGGTTGCTCCCTGGTTTCTATTTTAAATTGCCTTTTCTATTTTCCTTATCTTTAAGCTAAAAATGATTTAAATGGCAAACCCTATCTTAATTTGGTGTACTGAGGGGTTTACTATTTTTAAACAGATTAGGGGGTGATTAAGTACTTCTCTGATTTTTCTTAACCTCAGTCTAATAGTGTAACTATTTTTCCTTCTGTTATTTAACTTTTGGCCAAATCAATATTCAAATCCAAACTTTAAATTCTTTTGCAATACTAAGGGGGTTTTGTATTTTTCCTAAGTAGTTCACATTATTTAGAATCAGGCAAAATTGGTTTGACCAAATTTGGTTGAATAAAACTGAAGTTATGAGTTTTATAAGCTCTGTTTGCATTTAAATTAGAAATATTAAAAGATTTCCTGGAAAACCAGTTTACACCGAGGACCCTGGGTTCTTCCTAAACCATTTCTTTAATTTATACCCCTGCGCAACTATTCCCCTGAGTCACTGACAGTTCAAAACCCCCCTGACTTTTATTTCTTCTTCTCCGAGGTCCCTCCCCCCCTTTTCAACAGTACCCGTGAAAGGAAAAAGGGCGGCGCGGCTTACCGGCGGCGAGGGAGGCCCGGCGAAGGGTGGGGTTGGCTTCGAGAGGTCCTTGCGGTCACAACGAGGTGCGGCTCGACGACGGTGATGGCCGAAATCGGCCGGTCCACGTGCATAGGCGGGCGAGCTCGTCGGCGGCATGTGCTCCGGCCTATCCACGGCGATACAGGTCAATCCAAGGGCACGGGGAGCTTCACGGGGTGCTAATGAGTCGACCCATGCACGGAATCGAAGAATAACTCACCGTGGGGCTCGGACTACGTGCACCGGCGGTCGGGTGAAGTCCGGCGACCTTGATCCGGCGTCTCCGGTGAGGCAGAGCTCGATTCCTTGCTCTGGGAGCTTCACCGAGGCACGTAGAATCTATTCCAAGGGTTGGACGGGGTTGGGGATGGCTCGGCTGGCCGGTCTACGGTGGCGGGGGATCGGGCGGCCTCTGGCACGCCGTCTGCAGGGCAAACGCCAGTGAACTCTTGCTCCGGTGACGGCGAGAGCGTGCGGGGGAGTACGACTGAAGCTTCGGCGGGCTTTATAGACGCGGGCGCGGGCAGGAGGCATGGGCGTGGCTTGGCGCGGCGCGGGGCGCGCGGGGTCGGGCGCTGGGCGTGCTCTAGCGTGTTCAGAGCACGTCAAACACGTGGAAGTGTTCTTCTGCCCTTGTTCAACAGCTCGCCAAGATCGCAAACGTGTGAATCTTGGCAAAAATCTGGCGCAGGCCTCCTCCTAGCACCTAGGGCTGTCTCTTGTATGTGAGTTCCAATGGCAGATATGCCCTAGGTAGGGAGATTTGTGGACGCCAAATCTGGCTTGTCCCTCTGCCCACCACGCGACAAAAACGATGTCAATTCATGTCAAACGACTTGGGCTCGGTTTCAAACTTTTCCAGTGGGTGCCTTAGGTGGTATGACACCTTTTTGGTATTCAATCCAAGTGGTTTTGGTGCCATTTACTAAGTGAACACGGTGGATCTTTAGATTAGGGTTAAAATTTAACTTAGAAAGAATTAGAGAGCTCTTAGTGTGCTCTCTACTTAAGGGGGTGAAATTGGGGTCTTCAAGGGGTCTTTTTGCAATGTTCCCTCCCTGCATTTGGTAGGTTACAATGCTACTAAAACTTGTTTAAGAACTAGGATCATGCTTTGGCAATTTGATTAACTTATCCACTGATTCCTTGCTGGAAAGTCTAGTGCCCTTAGGTGTCTTTAGGGTTTAATCACCTTGGCTCCACATGACCATTGTTCCCATTGTGTGAGTGAAGCCTTTGCCATTAACCTCTCTTAACTAACCCATGCTTCCAAGGTTTTAAGTTTTTCTTCCCCTCCACTTAACCACATAATATCACAAGTTATCAGTGCATAAATGAAACCATGGCCTTGGTAACACCTAGGGTGTTACACGTGGAGCACCTCCCTGCCATCTTCCCTCCCATGGCCAAGCACAGCTCCATGGCCCCATCTAGGGTCGTCGGCCAGCCTCCTTTCCCCTACAAGCGACCCCTCTGCTCGGCTCCCCCTCCCCAAACATTGAGCCCCCTTCCTCGCTGTTCTCCGTGGTGCCCGCCGGCTGTTCGTCAAAATGCGCAGCAAGCCACGCGCTGAAGCAGCCCTCCCGTTCGTTCTCCACTCCCCTCGTCGCGTGTCGTCGCTCTCGTGCTCGCTGCACATCCCCATCCGCGACGCCGTAAGTCCTTGGTGAGATTCCTCGCCGCCCTTGCTTCTATTATATTTTTATTTTTGTGCTCGGTAAAACTGTTGAACGGTTGTGTGTGTATAATCGCAGCTAGCCGTCAATGCCATCCGTCGCGCACGCATGTTCGATATAAGATCGGTCGGGTGAACCACATGCATGCACAACTCTGATCCGATCTCGTTCAGGTTGATTGATTTATAGTTTACGATACGTATGATTCGGTTGATGTCAGGCAGTGTATGTATGTGTGGATGTGGTTGAAATGTTTCGGCGGTAGGTCGTAGTATGGTTATGTTCATGATTTCGAATTAGAGATTGGTGGTTTACGATTCGTATAAATCGGTCGAAGATGTGCATGTGTGATTATATGTGTACAAAAAATGTATTTGATGGATGGTTTGCTGTGAGGATAATTTTTAAAATACCGGTTATGTTGTGAGAAATGCATCGATGGAAATTTATGTGATAAGTAAGTTTGGAAATACAAGTTATGTGAGGATTGAATTAGTACACGTATGTGTGTGTGCCGTGGTATATTATAATAGTGGTGGCGTAAGATATTTGATTGAGGTGTGCGGGTATATGTCGTAATATGGTTATACTCGCAATGAAGCAAAATGTATGTATTGTGTAACATAACGTTTAGGTTGTTGTCGTATAACCGTGTGAAGGATGCTCCTGATGGTCATGTGACTAAAGGGTGTTGTAGTGGCAAAGCGAGAAGTAAGTTTAATATTTTTAAACGATTAGTGGATAATATCTATCGGTGTTGTCATAATTTTTGTTGTATGACAATGTGATGCTTCGCTTTATCAATTATTGCATTCCATGCCCATCGGATAAATAAATGTCTTGTTGATCGATTAGAGGTCTCATATGAACGTAATCGCAGCCCAATAATTATTGGAGGCGAGTAGCGTTCGCAAGTCGATCCTTGTTAAAATTGAAAAAAATCCGATAAGATATGCACATAAGTGCTTTAGGTCCTTCAGTAGCAAATGTAGCCTTATGGAGTTTTACGCCATGTGTTAACGCCTCTATGTTAGACCCCCCTAAAATGTGCTATTTTAGGTGACTTGTGTGATAACTAATTCAAGTTGAGCAATGGTTAAGAAACACTGATTAATCTGCTCCAACCTATGTTTTTGAGTTGCGATGTCAAAAATAGTTTGCTAAGTTTTATACTGCGTTAGCCAACTCATGTTAAGTAGGAGTCGATTGCGTAAGTGATTGTGATATATAGGTTGTGTCTTGGATTGCGATAATAACAGGAAAGCCGACGTGTATGTTGTATAGCGGCATGTGTTGTTGCTCTGGTTAACCAACTTGTTAGATGGCTTTGGTTAAGCTCATAGTCACGGGAATTGCTTGCTATGGCCTAAATACGTATGGTTATGATCGCGGGTAAAAAAATTAGTAGTGCTCATGTGGTGTATAAGCTAAAATGCGAACTAGTGGGTGAAAAGCGTTTCGATATACATATATGCCGAATTTGATGATTGTGGTGAATGCGTTGATTAATTGTGTATGTTAGTTCTAGCGCACGAAATAACTTGTATAAAAATTAGTAAGTCTACTTTATAGTCCTCATTTGATAAATTTAACTCTAACAAATGGTAAAGTAATAGAAAAATCCAAGTCTCTAGAACATGGCAATTCTTGAGTTGTATAGGAGCTGAAATTTATTAATTGCTGTTTTGGGCTGCACACGTTGTTTTCGTCGTGCTGTATGTTTGATGAACTAAATTATGTTTTATGTAGAAACGTCATATAGAAGAGTTGTAGATAACCTTATTATCTTGTTTGTGTTAACATTTGACAGCCATAAACCTGATCGTTTAGGAATTGTGCTTTTCACAAGCCCAGCACCTGAATCTGTCGAATTTCTGAACAGATTTCAGAAATTGCAATGGTTGCTTAAGTTAATGTTGAAATCAGTTATTGGTGGTCACAATAAAGTTATAGATAACTCTATTATATTACTTGTGTTAAAATTTGACAGGCATAAGTCTGATCGTTTAGGAGTTATGCTTTTTACAAATTCAGTAACTGAATCTGTCCAAATTCTGTACAGATTTCAGAAACTGCATTGTTTGCTTAAGTTAATGTTACAATCTGTTCATGGTCATTATAAGAAAGTTGTATATGCTTTTCTTATCTTGCTTGTGTTAAAATTTCACAACCATAGACATGACAGTTTAGGAGTTAAGAATTTTACAAACTGGTTGCTGTGTTCTATCCACCGTCAGGATATTTTGAAAACTGTGTTGTTTGATTTAGTTAAACATCGAATCACTTCTTGGTGATTATAAACGTTGTGTAGTACGTTTGCTGAGGTTTCTAAAAAGTCTTGGATCACTCTTTTTGGTGATCTGAAGATTAAGTTATGGATGTTTAAAATGTGAAGATTGAATCTGTCCAGTTCTGGACAGCAAAGCCTTCTAATGTCTTTTATGCTAAATTGCATATTGAATCACCTTGGAATGTTTATAAATGAATTGTAGAAAATTTCATTATCTTTCCAGAAAGTCTAAGATCACTTTGTTTGGATGTATGAATCTTTAGTTGTAAATTTTTGAAGTTGCAAGTCTGAATCTGTCCAAATCTAGATAGAGCTGTTGTATTAGCACGTTTTGTTCCTTGCTAACTGTTGGATCATGTTGTGCTGACAATACCAAAGTTGTAGAGAGTTTCCCAAGCCTTCCAAAAAATATTTGTTCACTATTTTTGGATTAATATTTAAAGAGTTATGACTGAAACAAGCACCTGGTGTGCTGCTGTTCTGGTTTTGTTATGTTTGGTGGATGCTCTACTCTGTTGTGTTTGACTCGAGTCGACTGTTTTCTCGTTTGATGATTGGTTGAATCCGCAGTAATGATAATATAACTAATACAATTGGGCTTAATTATATAAGTAACAAGTATACGTCTCGCTAAGTTAGTGAACCAAATTAGTGAGGGTCTAATAAGTGTTTGCCTAGTGAATAATTTTAAAGCCCAATTAAGTGTCTAGTTCCTTTTCAACTAAGTCTATCTATATATAAGTCGTAGCGAACTTGTGTACTTAACTAATTTAATGTTAGGTAACTAATGAATTATTAAAGTGAATGTGGTAAACACTTGTGCTCATGCTTGTGTGGTCATGTTTGTATTGGTTAAGTAAAGTAAGTGTCGTCATCTTTCCAGTGGTAGTAACTATGTATGCCCGACGACGTGTAGATAACTGATCCTAACGTGTGGTTATTTACGGTGTCTTTCAATTTAATGTTAGTTCGCTATTGTGTCTTTGTATATCTTGTGGTATTTTTCATTATATTCATACATATGCATCATGCATCTCATTTAGGACCGAGAGATGATGATCGTGTATGTGATGTGGTGCCAACCACAAGATGCAGTTGGTGGACGACTGAAGAATGATGGACATACCAGTGAATGCTCGCCAAACGACTACCCACCCCAGCAAACACTATCTAAGTGTTAAATTCAAGGCAAGCCCCGGTTTTATGCATAACCAATTCTATATGCTATTTTACTGCACTTAATGTTTGTAGGCTTGTATTGTGCACTTAAGTGTAGGAGTTGACTGAAACCTTAGTTGCATGAACTCAGGATTTCCTATGTGATGGATACTAGTATGCTAGGTCGAGTAGCTGCTTTGCTAATTAGGGATCACTGTAGAAGTCGAGTGATTTTTCTAGCACTCGCGCGAGGCCAGGAATTGGTTGTATCTATTTTTATATCAGAATGATGATGGTTTGTGGACAACGATCCATGGGGATGTGTTGTCTACGAGGCGAGAAATTGGAATAAGGATTAACGTGCGGATACCTGTGTCAAGCGTTTGAACGTACTAAACACATGCCGAGAAATATGGTAAATCGGTAAGCCTAGTACCTGAGTGAACCTGGCAGCAGACTTTACTCCTCACGCGACCTGAGACGTGGTCTCCCATTCCGGTTATGGTGGGTACAAGTGCGGTCACTGCACGACGACAGTCGGGGTCAGTGAGGCATTGTATGCCAAGGCGGTGAGCCCTGATCTGTTGACGGGGAATCGATGGGGACGGTTGATATGTGTGGGGACGGAGTGCCTCGCCACGTCGTGTGTTTAGGTTTACCTTTTGCAAGGTTTAAAAACTCGATTCGAATCGTCTGCTTCTCGCAGCTAGTGAGACTGCTTGATCCATTGTACTGCATTGAGTAATAAGTGGAAATGAGTTGATTGGCAAAAAATGTTGATTGCTAAATGTTTGATACCATGTATGATTAGCTAGGTACACATTTAGTCTTAAGAGAGTCACACTAAAACTTGAAAGGCTAAAACTTGATTTTAGACTCAGCCAGTGCCTTTGGCAAACCAAACCCCTCAGCCAAACAACTGCATGTCTAGAGGTAGAGGAGTAGACTCCTCACACCGGGTAAGTCTAGCTGAGTATTAGTATACTCAGCCTTGCTTGTGGCATAATTTTTTACAGGTTCTCTGGAGGATATGGTTGTTGGAGTGACTTGACCATCCATCTTGCCACCTGGTTGGACAGTCGAGTGGGACCCTACTTCTGCAGGGGAGGAGCATGAGGAGTGATGGGCCAGGCTTCTCCATCCCCACGTTTATTTACCATTAGTTATATTCCGATGCATTCCGAGCAATGATCACTACTTTTGGTAAACTCCGATGATGTTGTAATAAATTTAAGTACTCCTTAATGTATGGTTTTATGCTTTATTGTATTTGCTCTGTGCCTCACCTTCGAGTGAGTACGTGGTACTTGATCCTGTTAGTGGCCTTGTCGGACTAGATCCGAGGGACTACCGTTTTATTCCTATTTAAGTGTGGTCTAGCCTCTTAGGCGGGACTTAGGCACTTAAGTTGGAATAATTCGGGCGGTTCTGCCACATTACTCTCTTCCTAGTTCCTAGGTGCGCGGGAAAGGGAGTTGGGCAGGGAGGGGGCGCGCATGGGGGGGCAGCGACGACTGGACCATGCGCCGGGTGAGGTCGAATCTAAGTAGACCGAGGCGGATTCTCCTCTAATTGATCTCGCTTGCTCTCTAACCCAAATCATTCCACGAATCAAAAACCCAAACTAAACAAATGCACGCCTAGGCACAACATCAGACAAAAATAAATATGATCCGGTATGATGCAACAACAATATCAACTTAGGGTTTTGTTTACACGCGACACGGACACCGATCTCTATATTGCTTTGAAAATAGGAGGACGGAGCAAAACCGGAAGAGAAAAAGAGAGTAACGCCCGAATTTGGTGAATATTGGAGAAGAAAATATATACCCCCAAATTCAGGGTGTTACAAACCTATCCCCCTTAAAAGAATCTCGCCCTCGAGATTCAGGGTTGGCTAGCAAAGAGCTCGGGATACTTGGCCATCAGATCATCTTCACGCTCCCAAGTTGCTTCTTCCTCAGAGTAGTGACCCCATCTGACTTTGCACATTCCGATAGTGTTCCTTCGGGGTGACCCTGTCTGCAGTCTACAGAATCTGCGTTGGCTTCTCTATGTAGGTCAAGTCTTCTTGGACTTCTAGGTCCTCCGCTGGCAACTGCTCCTCTGGCACACATAGACACTTCTTCAACTTTTTAGTTTCAGTAGTAACAGACTTGTACTGTGGTGCAGTTGAGCTCTCTCCCCCTCCGGAGCCATACAACCCCAAAGTTGATCCATCTATGAAGGAGGCGCTCGATGTAATTAGGATTGCCAACGAAGCCATTGACGAAGTTGTCAATAGACTCTTGGAGGAAGTTGCTGATAAAGTTCTAAAAGAGGGTGACTAGAGCTTATCTTTTAAGGCTTTAGATTCTTTGTAAAGAATTTTTCCTGTGTAAGAAACACTTATCAAATATCTGTGTATTTAATGATGTAATATATTTCTTTGTGAGGCGTGAAATCTTCATATGTACCGTTTTTTGAGCCACAGGCAAAAAACACCTCCCCTTCTTTTCACGCTTCAAAAAGAAATTCCCCTTCTTTGCCGAAGCGACTGTGTAGTTCTTGCTGTAGGCGTTGCATAAGAATACCATTGTCGAAGGCATAAACTCCATATGATAGTACCTCTGTCACAAGCATGGATCATGCCTTGTTGATACGTTCTCTCATGAGTCTCATAAGAATACCATTCTCTCAGGAGCGATTTTCCTTGTTTTTCCATTGTTTGTATCAGTGCAAAATAATGCATGATGCGATGTCATGCCATATGATGCGATGGTATGATGCAAATGATGTTGATGCAGAAAACATAGGAACAACTTTGGAGTCTCTTCACCATTTACTTAGGTGGTATTTTAGCTCTACATTCCCTTAGTAACGACTTTGGAGCTAAGCTCTTCATCCCCTTAGGAACGACTTTGGAGCTTCTTCACCTTTTACTTAGGTGGTATCTTAGCTCTGTATTCCCATAGGAATGACTTTGGAGCTTCTTTACCTTTTACTTAGGTGGTATGTTTGCTCTGCATTCCCTTAGGAACGACTTTGGAGCTTCTTCATCCTTTCTATTACACTCGATGGTGTAACCCCAAATTTATTACATCAGGCCAAAGGTTGACCCTTCTTATATTGTTTTCGGAAGAGATATGTAAAGGAAGAAAAGTAAAGAGTACATTAAGCATGAAAATTTTCTAATTGAGCTCCTGTGTATCTTCAGTAAATGTGCCTCGACTCGGGCACAGTGCTGTTGACTGTGCGAGCTTCGGACTCTTCACGTGTATCTCGCTGTTGTTGTGCTTGGCGGTGCCCTTCTAGCTGCTGATTGTGGGTCAAGGTTGGTGCCATGGGTGGTGGAGGTAGCGGGGTCCATGCTTCTTGAGAGTGACTTGCCGAAGCAACCGATGTTGTGGGCTGCTGATTGCCCACATACTCGGGAATGTATGGAGAATATCACGAAGCAGTATGCAGGACCTGCTTCGGCTGATTCTGCCTTGCTTCGGCTTCAGTTATCTCTTTTTGCTTTTGAATCGTGACTTGGCACGTCCTTGTTGTATGTCCTTTATCCTCCCCGCAGAATAAACAGAACAACCTCCTAGGTTGGGAGTTGAATATTCCTCCGAAGCTTCTTCCTCCTCTGCCTCTTGGAGCTGGTGGCTTGTAAGAATTTTGTTGTGTCCTTGAAGACTGGGACCTTTGCTAGTGCCCTTGAGCGTGGTTCTCTCCTCTATCATCACTTGAGCTGGGATTGTGGATTGTTCTGACATGTCTAGGGTGGAACCTTCCTCCGAAACCCCTAGTCATTTCTAAGTATCTATAGGCCTCTTCCCTTCTCTGTCGGAAGTCGTTATCGGCCCTGATGTACTCGTCCATATTCTAGAGGAGCTTTTCCAAAGTTTGTGGTGGCTTCCTGGCAAAATACTGTGTCATTGGTCCTGGTCGGAGCCCCTTGATCATAGCTTCGATGACAATCTCGTTTGGCACCGTTGGTGCCTGAGCCCTGAGACGCAAAAACCTTTGGACATATGCCTGTAGGTATTCCTCATGGTCTCGCGTGCACTGGAACAGAGCTTGGGTAGTTACTGGCTTCGTTTGGAAACCCTGAAAGCTGGTTACCATCATATCCTTCAGCTTTTGCCATGACGTGATCGTTCCTGGGCGAAGGGAAGAATACCACGTCTGAGCCACGCTCCTGACTGCCATGACGAAGGATTTCGCCATGACAGTCATGTTGCCACCATATGAATATATGCTTGCTTCGTAACTCATAAGAAACTTATTTGGATCAGAATGCCCATCGTACATGGGAAGCTATGGTGTCTTGTAGGATGGTGGCCTTGGGGTAGCCTGCAATTCTGCTGCTAGAGGAGAAGCATCATCAAAAGCAAAGTTACCATGATGAAAGTCATCATACCATTCATCATCATTGATTGCACTTTCTTGACAAAGCTTTCTCTGTTGAGGCCTTCATCCTTGGTCATCTTGTGTGATATGACGCATTTCTTCACCAGCTTCGTCGATCTTCCTCTGAAGGTCAACTAGCCGAAGCATCTTCTCTCTTTCTCTGCACATGTTGGTGTATGGCTTCCAAGTCTCTGATTTTTTAGTGGAAGGGAAATAGGGTTAACCTTTTCCCAGTATTAATTTTGGTGGTTGAATGCCCAACACAAATATATGGACTAACTACTTTGCTCTAGATTATATGTTCTATAGGTGCATAAAGGTTCAACACAAACCAATAAAAGATTGAAGTTAGGGATAAAATTCAAAGGAGCAAAGAAATCGAGTGTGCTCTGGTCTAGCGCACCGGACTGTCCGGTGTGCCACCGGACAGTGTCCGGTGCACCAGGATCATACAGAGTCCAACTAGCCACTCTCGGGTTTCTTCAGGCGCACTCCGCTATAATTCACCGGACTGTCCAGTGCACCAGCGGAGTAACGGCTATCCAGCGCAATGGTCGAATGCAACGGCTCACTGCCAATGCTATAGTGCGCAACAGTGCGCGGCAGAGTCAGAGCGCAGTGTCAGAGTGCACCGGACTGTCCGGTGCCACTAGAGGACAAAACTTCCAATGGTCAAATGCTCCAGAACCCTAATGGTTGGGTGACGTGGCTGGCGCACCGGACTGTCCGGTGCGCCCATCGTCAGCAGCCTGCCCCAATGGTTGTTTGGTGGTTGAGGGCTATAAATACCCCCCAACCACCACCACCACAAACATCCAAGTTTTTTGAGTTTCTCATTCAATAAAAGAGCTAGTGCATTCACTCCTAGACACAATTCAAAAGGTCAAAGCCTCTCCAAGTCACAAATTCAACTCAAGCACTTAGTGACTTGTGAGAGAGAGATTTTTGTGTTCTTTTGAGCTATTGCCTCTTAGATTGCCTCCTTCCTTTCTCATTTCCTTTCTCAAGTGATTTGTAATCGAAGCAAGAGACACCTAAGTGTGTGGTGGTCCTTGCGGGGTCCAAGTGACCCGGGAGATTAAGGAAAAGGCTCACTCGGTCTAAGTGACCGTTTGAGAGAGGGAAAGGGTTGAAAGAGACCCGGTCTATGTGACCACCTCAATGGGGACTAGGTTCTTTAGAACCGAACCTCGGTAAAACAAATCACCATGTTCATCTGTTTGATTCGCTATTGATTTGTTTTCCCCTCTCTTTTGGACTCGAATTCATTTCTAACATTAACCCCGGCTTGTAGCTTGTGTTTTAAGTTGTAAATTTCAGATTCCGCCTATTCACCCCCCCCCCCCCTCTAGGCGACTTTCAATTGGTATCAGAGCCCGGTTCTTCATTAGAGTCTAACAACTCGAAGTGATGTCGGGAGGATCCGCCAAGAGGGAGATGGAAACCTGCGAGAAGGCCACAAGACACGGGAAGGCTCCATCAAGGGAGTCCGGCACCAAATCCAAGGAGGGATCCCCTCCCCGTGTCAAGTCTCATCGGAGTGGCGACAAGAAGAAGAAGATGAAGAAAGTGGTCTACTACGAGACCGACTCTTCGTCGCCCTCCACATCCAGCTCCGACGCGGCGTCCGTCACTTCTAAGTGCCATGAGCGCAAGAAGTATAGTAAGATGCCACTTCGTTATCCCCGTATTTCTAAGCGTGCTCCTCTACTCTCCGTTCCATTAGGCAAACCACCATATTTTGATGGTGAGGATTATTGTATGTGGAGTGATAAAATGAGGCATCACCTAACCTCACTCCATGCAAGCATTTGGGACATTGTTGAATTTGGAGCGCAGGTACCTATGGTGGGGGACGAGGGCTACGACTCGGACGAGGTCGCCCAAATACGACACTTTAACTCCCAAGCAACTACTATACTCCTCGCCTCCTTGCCAAGGAGATTTGGGACGTCCTAAAGACCACGCACAAAGGAGATGAGGTGACCAAGATCACCAAGCAGGAGACGATCAAAGGGGAGCTCGGTCGATTTGTCCTCAACCAAGGAAGGAGCCACAAGCAATGTACAACCGGCTCAAGACCTTGGTCAACCAAGTGCGCAACCTCGGGAGCACCAAATGGGATGACCATTAAATGGTCAAGGTTATTTTAAGATCCCTTGTTTTTTGTAACCCTACTCAAGTTCAATTAATTCATGGGGATCCTACATACAAATTAATGTCTCCCGAGGAAGTGATAAGAAAGTTTGTGAGCTTTGAGCTAATGATTAAAGACTCCAAACACATCGTCAACTGGGAGCAAGGCGGCACCTCTACACCCGAGGTGCAACCCGTCGCATTTAAGGCGATGGAAGAAAAGAAAGAGGAGCCTACATCAAGTAGGCTTCCCATCGACGCCTCCAAGCTCGATAATGAGAAGATGGCGCTCATCATCAAGAGCTTCCGTAAAATCCTCAAGCAACGCGAAAGTAAATGCCAAGTCAGCGTGAACAGTACGGGAGCATTGTTCATCTATTTATAGGTACGGGACGCAGCCCATGTAAAATTACACCCTTGCCCTTTACATTTGCTAATAACTCTATAGCAATCCATCGGGGTCTAAATAGCCTTTTCCCTTTTAAGTCGGTTTCTTTTTTTTGCTATCACGCCGAAGCTCCCCTGCGCATAGCTTCGGCTATGCGCCATCCTTCATATTCTTTGTGCATCTTCACGCTGTGGTTTTGATTTAAGTTCGAAGGTACCTGTTTACACATTATACTCCAGAGACATTGTTAAATCATGTTTTTGAGGACCTTCGGAAGCCGAAGGCCCCCAACAGCTCCCAAGTGGAGCAAGTTGATCTTGATGAATTAGATGATGAAGAGGCTACGTGCATCACGCTAAGGAACATGTCCATTGGGGATGTGTGTCCTAAGGAATCCGAAGAGCCCCCACAAGCACAAGATCAACCATCATCTTCCATGCAAGCATCTCCACCAACTCAAGATGAGGAACAGGCTCAAGTTGATGAAAATGAAGATCAAGAGGATGAGCCACCTCAAGAGGAGGACAATGATCAAGGGGGAGATGAAGATAATGAAGACAAGGAAGATGATCAAGAAATACAGGGTCAAAGACCGCCACACCCAAGAGTCCACCAAGCAATTCAAAGAGATCACCTTGTGAACTCCATTCTTGGTGACATTCATAAGGGGGTAACTACTAGATCTCGAGTTGCACATTTTTGTGAACATTACTCTTTTGTGTCCTCTATTGAGCCGTACAGGGTGGAGGATGCACTAAGAGATTCGGATTGGGTGCTGGCTATGCAAGAGGAGCTCAACAATTTCACGAGGAATGAGGTTTGGCATTTAGTTCCACGTCCTAACCAAAATGTTGTAGGTACCAAGTGGGAATTCCGCAACAAGCAAGATGAGCATGGTGTGGTGACAAGGAACAAAGCCCGACTTGTGGCCATGGGTTATTCACAAGTCGAAGGTTTGGACTTTGATGAAACTTATGCACCCGTAGCTAGGCTTGAGTCAATTCATATATTACTTGCCTATGCTACTTACCAAGGATTTAAGCTTTATCAAATGGACGTGAAAAGTGCCTTCCTCAATGGACCTATCAAGGAAGAGGTCTATGTTGAGCAACCTCCCAGCTTTGAAGATAGTGAGTACCCTAACCATGTGTATAAACTCTCAAAGGCGCTCTATGGGCTCAAGCAAGCTCCAAGAGCATGGTATGAATGCCTGCGAGATTTTCTAATCACTAATGGCTTCAAAGTCGGTAAAGCCGATCCTACACTATTTACTAAAACTATTGCAAAAGATCTGTTTGTATGTGAAATTTACGTTGATGATATCATATTTGGGTCTACTAACAAATCCACTTGTGAAGAGTTTAGTAGGATCATGATACAAAAAATCGAGATGTCTATGATGGGGGAGTTGAAGTATTTCCTAGGATTTCAAGTCAAGCAACTCCAAGATGGCACTTTCATCAGCCAAACAAAGTACATTCAAGACATACTTAACAAGTTTGGTATGAAGGATGCCAAGCCCATCAAGACACCCATGGGAACCAATGGGCATCTCGACCTCGACACGGGAGGTAAGTCTGTAGATCAAAAGGTATACCGGTCGATGATAGGATCTTAGCTATAATTATGTGCATCTCGACCAGATATTATGCTTTATGTATGCATGTGTGCATGGTTCCAAGCCGATCCTAAGGAAGTTCACCTTAGGGCCATGAAGAGGATCATGAGATATTTAGTTTATACTCCTAAGTTTGGACTTTGGTACCCCAAAGGATTCACTTTTGATTTAATAGGATATTCCGATGCCGATTGGGCAGGGTGTAAAATTGATAGGAAGAGCACATCAGGACTTGTCGGTTTCTGGGAAGATCTCTGGTGTCTTGGGCTTCAAAGAAACAAAACTCAGTAGCTCTTTCCACAGACGAAGCCGAGTATATTGCCGCAGGCCATTGTTGTGCGCAATTATTTGGATGAGGCAAACCCTCAGGGACTATGGCTACAAATTGAGCAAAGTCCCTCTCCTATGTGACACTGAGAGGGCTATCCGCATGACGGATAATCCCATTGAACACAGCTGCACTAAGCACATATACATTCGGTATCACTTTTTGAGAGATCACCAACAAAGGGGGATATCGAAATTGCTTATGTTAGCACCAAAGAACAATTAGCTGATATCTTTACCAAACCTTTAGATGAGAAAACCTTTAGCAAACTTAGGAATGAGCTAAATATTCTTGATTCTCGGAATTTTGATTGAAATATTGCACACATAGCTATTTTATATACCTCTCATCATGTCTCTTTCATTTGGCACATATACATATTTCTCATTCTGATCATGGTTCAATGAGCATCTTTTGTATTAAGTCTTAGATTGAAAGGGAAATGGAGTATTCGGCAAAGACATCGCTTCCACTCAACTCCATCGGTATTATTTAAACCCTTTGCCAGTATTCTAACGTCACTCTCCAAATTGGTATAATCCTTCACTCATATTTACTTGTATCAATAGGGGAGAGAATATAACAAGGGCTCTCAGGTCTCCGTTTTTGGCGATTAATGCCAAAGGGGAGAAGATATTAAGCCTAAAGCAAAAGGACCGCACCACCACCTAATTTTAAATTGTGTTTCGAAATTTTTTTAATTGGTGTATTTCAAATTGGTATGTTTATTTTCAATTGGTATATTTAAAGATAGATTTTCAAAATTGGCATCTAAATTACGAACATACTTCCGATTGTTATCTACTAAAACCCTCTTGAAAACTAAGAGGAGAATTTCATTCAGGGGGAGTTTTGTTTAGTCAAAGGAAAAGCATTTGAAACAAGGGGAGAAATTTCAAATCTTGAAAATGCTTTGTGCAATCATATTCATATACCTTTGACTATTTGCAAAAGACTTTGAAAAGATTTGCAAAAACAAAACAAGTGGGGCAAAGGTGGTCCAAAATGTTAAATAAAAGAAAGCAATCCATGCATATCTAGTGAAACTATAAATTGGTTTAATTCCAAGTAACCTATGCACTTACCTTATGCAAACTAGTTCAATTCTACACATATATTTGCTTTGGTTTGTGTTGGCATCAATCACCAAAAAGGGGGAGATTGAAAGGGAAATAGGGTTAACCTTTTCCCAGTATTAATTTTGGTGGTTGAATGCCCAACACAAATATATGGACTAACTAGTTTGCTCTAGATTATATATTCTGTAGGTGCATAAAGGTTCAACACAAACCAATAAAAGATTCAAGTTAGGGATCAAATTCAAAGGAGCAAAGAAACCGAGTGTGCTCTAGTCTGGTGCACCGGACTATTCGGTGTGCCACCGGACAGTGTTCGGTGCACCAGGACCGTACAGAGTCCAACTAGCCACTCTTGGGTTTCTTCAGGCGCACTCCGCTATAATTCACCGGACTGTCCGGTGTGCCACCGGACTGTCCAGTGCACCAGTGGAGTAACGGCTATCCAGCGCAAGGGTCGACTGCAACGGCTCACTGCCAACGCTAAACTGCGCAACAATGCGAGGCAGAGTCAGAGCACACAGTCAGTGCGCACCGAACAATGAACAGGAGCTGTCCGGTGCGGCACCGGACTATCCGGTGCCACTAGAGGACAAAGCCTCCAACGGTCAAATGCTCCAGAACCCTAATGGTTGGGTGACGTGGCTGGCGCACCGGACTGTCTGGTGCGCCCATCGACAGCAGCCTGCCCCAACGGTTGTTTGGTGGTTGAGGGCTATAAATACCCCCAACCACCATCACGACAAGCATCCAAGTTTTCTGAGTTTCTCATTCAATACAAGAGCTAGTGCATTCACTCCTAGACACAATTCAAAAGATCAAAGCCTCTCCAAGTCACAAATTCAACTCAAGCACTTAGTGACTTGTGAGAGAGAGATTTTGTGTTCTTTTGAGCTCTTGCCTCTTGGATTGCCTTCTTCCTTCCTCATTTTCTTTCTCAAGTGATTTGTAATCGAAGCAAGAGACACCTAAGTGTGTGGTGGTCCTTGCGGGGTCTAAGTGACCTGGGAGATTAAGGAAAAGGCTCACTTAGTCTAAGTGACCGTTTGAGAGAGAGAAAGGGTTGAAAGAGACCCGGTCTTTGTGACCACCTCAACGGGGACTAGGTTCTTTAGAATCGAACCTTGGTAAAACAAATCACCGTGTTCATCCATTTGATTTGCTCTTGATTTGTTTTCCCCTCTCTTTCGGACTCGGATTCATTTCTAACACTAATCCCAGCTTGTAGCTTGTGTTTTAAGTTGTAAATTTCAGATTCCTCCTATTCAGCCCCCTCTAGGCCACTTTCACTTAGTCTAGCTCCTCATCCTGTGGTGTTGGGCTGGTAGCCTTCCTTTTCTGGCTTCAGGATTTTCTCAGAGAAAGAGAGAGAGAGTCTCTTGCTTGGTGTCCAGTGGCTGAAGGGCAGCCCCTGGCGCTATTGCCTTCTTCGGCGGCATGACGAAGGTGAATGCTTGCCGAAGGTGGTCGTTTGAGTTCACTGGAGGTGGGCGCCAATGTTGGTCACTTATTCTCAAATGTTGTGAATCAAGAACAAGGCAACACAATTGTTAAAGGTCGAGGATCTTCGTCCTTCGAAGTGTTATATCCTCTCGGATATAATAATCTTCAAACGAAGGTGATATAGGACACACCTCCATGATTTATAAGAATAAGAATACATAAGACAATGAATGTAATTTAATGGCTCATACACATATGTATTTTGTAATACGTATATGAACATTAACAAAATTTATATGCTTCATCTTTCATTATCATATACTGCGATGATGAAGGTAAGTCCTTCATGACCTTCGTCTGAAGATTGTTATATCCTAAGGGAAATAATGCTTCGAAGGACGAAGGGCATTAACCATTAATCTCTTTTTGTGTTGCCTTGTTCTTAATTCGAAGCATTTGAGAACAAGTCCCCAACAATAAATATCCCTCCTAATAAAGAGTTCATTAAAAGGTACCCATATGAAGTACCACTTAAATGAGAATTGTGTTTAATATTTGGAATTTGAAGTTCAAACTTGAATTTAGTTGGGAATCCATTGGGACTTTTTAATCAATTGAGAATACTAAATTAACTAAGTGACCAATAAATAGATAAGGAAAGGTTGATCTCCTGCCGATAATTTTGTGTGATGCCTTTTATTGAAAATGTAATCCAAATTTGAACTCAACTTATAAATGAAACACAAAATGGAAAATGAGAAAGGAAATCTTAATAAAGCCATTTATTACCTCCATAATTAAATAATAGGGAGAAAAATGCATAATAATGAAAATAGGATTTACCTTTACATTAGAGTTATCCTTGAGAATTGAAATCAGAAAATTCAAACAGGGATTCAAATTTGAATTGGATATTTGAAATCTGAAATAGGAAAACTAAATGGAAAAGAATAAAGGAAGCCTGCGCTTGGGCCATTTTCCCTGGCCGGCCCACTTTCTCCACGCGCCAGCCCACCACTTCTCTGTTCTGCGCGGCCCACTAACTCCTATCGCGCACCCTGCCAGCCCACGCAGTTCGCTCCGCTCTCACCCCGCCATGTGGGCCCTTTCTGGCAGCCACCCACTCGTGACACCCTCTCTAGGTTGCGGGACCGCGTCGTCGTCTTCCCCGTCGCGCCGTCGCAGTGACCGGCGATTTTGTCGGGATAGGTTGTGGTCCGCCTGTGGATTCCAGGCGTCCAGTCCACGCGCCAAACTGTTCGCCAGGTGCGGAGGAATCTCTGCTGACCCTTCCTCTATGGCGCTGCCAGCTGGGCCCCGCCAACCCTCCAGCCGGATCCATGCGCGCTCTGGTCACCAGGACCGGCTTCTCCGCCGTAGGAATCTCCGGGCGCAACAGAAATCCTGCCGCCGTGGATCTCAGGGGCGGCACCGGCTGGAGTCTTGCGTCGCGGGCCATATATACCGGGCAGTCGCGATCGTTTTCTCTCCTCGCCACTCGCGCCCATGTTCGCTGAGCCATCTCACCACCGCCACCGCAAACTCGAGGACGGGTCCGCCGTCGTCGTCTAGCAAGTGCACTAGCGCTCGTGCTTTGGTGCCAAGTCTGGGTACTTGTGACGTTACCCCGGTGGAGATAGCGAGCTCTCCTGCCCCGGACCAGCGCTACCTCGCCACAATTGCTCGTCGTCACCCACTGTGTACCCCGATCTGCACCTCGTCGTGGTCAGGTCACTCCGTCGCGACGTTCTTAGTGAGAAACCCCCTCATAGATTAGGAATTTTCTACTTTGCGTATAGCGTCGGTTAGAATAGCTGGGGAAGCTTCAGGTGTGTGGGGCGGTTCTCCGGCGAGGGCCGCTGCCATAGATGCTTGATCTGATGGCGAGGAGTGGATACCGGTTCAGTGTTATGGGTTGATCTAATCTCAGCCACAGAACTCCGATCCTACGGCTCAGATCACACAATACCTTTTCGGATAGACAGTCTTGCAAAAGAAACCCCACTCTTTTTATGAATCAACCCGCCGTCCTCTGCGGGGTTAGCCTGAGTCTAGGGATTTTTTATAGATTAGACCCTGGGTTTCAGTTTAATCATGCGAGCAGTCCAGACCTATAGGAAAACAGAGAAATTCATTTAGAAAAGGTTTTTAATGCAAAATTAATTTCAGAAATTTGTTTAATTCCTAGAAAATACATTTTAACTCATTTTTAATCTATTCCAGTTCCTATAATTTTATAATATTATTGCTTATTACATAGTACCTCTGGTTTGACATGAAATCTGTATTAAAATTAATCTCTTAATTAATCTTGTATCAAATACATAAAAATCTTAGGAAATTCGTAACTCCACCGTTTTAACTCCAATTTGATTCATTCAAGTTGCGTTAGTCTCGTATAAATATTTAATATGCAATAACAACATTTATTATACCATGTCTTGTTCTTTTATAATTAGTTCTTTATTTAACTTATGTTGGTTAGTCTCGTTAAACTACTTATCATGATAATCTACTAGAATATAATCTATGGTCAATTTATAACTTAGATTAAAGTTGATATAATTATTTATAGAATAACCTCTCACATGATTTATATTAACCAATTTATAATATAGTTTAATATTTTAATCACATAAATCCTCTATAAAATCATAACTTCTTAATCGTAACCCCGATTTTAGTGGTTCTCGTTCCCACGATCTCGTAGATTCGAGTAGATTATTATTATTCAGTTTGTACTTATGTCTGGTGTGATGTTAATTTTGTCTATACCATGTCTGTTTGTATTGCTACGACTAGCAGTGCGGTCACGAGGATTTGAAGAATCACCCTGGTAACTGGAATCTCTTCTAAGTGCCATGAGCGCAAGAAGTATAGTAAGATGCCACTTCGTTATCCCCGTATTTCTAAGCGTGCTCCTCTACTCTCCGTTCCATTAGGCAAACCACCATATTTTGATGGTGAGGATTATTGTATGTGGAGTGATAAAATGAGGCATCACCTAACCTCACTCCATGCAAGCATTTGGGACATTGTTGAATTTGGAGCGCAGGTACCTATGGTGGGGGACGAGGGCTACGACTCGGACGAGGTCGCCCAAATACGACACTTTAACTCCCAAGCAACTACTATACTCCTCGCCTCCTTGCCAAGGAGATTTGGGACGTCCTAAAGACCACGCACAAAGGAGATGAGGTGACCAAGATCACCAAGCAGGAGACGATCAAAGGGGAGCTCGGTCGATTTGTCCTCAACCAAGGAAGGAGCCACAAGCAATGTACAACCGGCTCAAGACCTTGGTCAACCAAGTGCGCAACCTCGGGAGCACCAAATGGGATGACCATTAAATGGTCAAGGTTATTTTAAGATCCCTTGTTTTTTGTAACCCTACTCAAGTTCAATTAATTCATGGGGATCCTACATACAAATTAATGTCTCCCGAGGAAGTGATAAGAAAGTTTGTGAGCTTTGAGCTAATGATTAAAGACTCCAAACACATCGTCAACCGGGAGCAAGGCGGCACCTCTACACCCGAGGTGCAACCCGTCGCATTTAAGGCGATGGAAGAAAAGAAAGAGGAGCCTACATCAAGTAGGCTTCCCATCGACGCCTCCAAGCTCGATAATGAGAAGATGGCGCTCATCATCAAGAGCTTCCGTAAAATCCTCAAGCAACGCGAAAGTAAATGCCAAGTCAGCGTGAACAGTACGGGAGCACTGTTCATCTATTTATAGGTACGGGACGCAACCCATGTAAAATTACACCCTTGCCCTTTACATTTGCTAATAACTCTATAGCAATCCATCAGGGTCTAAATAGCCTTTTCCCTTTTAAGTCGGTTTCTTTTTTTTGCTATCACGCCGAAGCTCCCCTGCGCATAGCTTCGGCTATGCGCCATCCTTCATATTCTTTGTGCATCTTCACGCTGTGGTTTTGATTTAAGTTCGAAGGTACCTGTTTACACATTATACTCCAGAGACATTGTTAAATCATGTTTTTGAGGACCTTCGGAAGCCGAAGGCCCCCAACAGCTCCCAAGTGGAGCAAGTTGATCTTGATGAATTAGATGATGAAGAGGCTACGTGCATCACGCTAAGGAACATGTCCATTGGGGATGTGTGTCCTAAGGAATCCGAAGAGCCCCCACAAGCACAAGATCAACCATCATCTTCCATGCAAGCATCTCCACCAACTCAAGATGAGGAACAGGCTCAAGTTGATGAAAATGAAGATCAAGAGGATGAGCCACCTCAAGAGGAGGACAATGATCAAGGGGGAGATGAAGATAATGAAGACAAGGAAGATGATCAAGAAATACAGGGTCAAAGACCGCCACACCCAAGAGTCCACCAAGCAATTCAAAGAGATCACCTTGTGAACTCCATTCTTGGTGACATTCATAAGGGGGTAACTACTAGATCTCGAGTTGCACATTTTTGTGAACATTACTCTTTTGTGTCCTCTATTGAGCCGTACAGGGTGGAGGATGCACTAAGAGATTCGGATTGGGTGCTGGCTATGCAAGAGGAGCTCAACAATTTCACGAGGAATGAGGTTTGGCATTTAGTTCCACGTCCTAACCAAAATGTTGTAGGTACCAAGTGGGAATTCCGCAACAAGCAAGATGAGCATGGTGTGGTGACAAGGAACAAAGCCCGACTTGTGGCCATGGGTTATTCACAAGTCGAAGGTTTGGACTTTGATGAAACTTATGCACCCGTAGCTAGGCTTGAGTCAATTCATATATTACTTGCCTATGCTACTTACCAAGGATTTAAGCTTTATCAAATGGACGTGAAAAGTGCCTTCCTCAATGGACCTATCAAGGAAGAGGTCTATGTTGAGCAACCTCCCAGCTTTGAAGATAGTGAGTACCCTAACCATGTGTATAAACTCTCAAAGGCGCTCTATGGGCTCAAGCAAGCTCCAAGAGCATGGTATGAATGCCTGCGAGATTTTCTAATCACTAATGGCTTCAAAGTCGGTAAAGCCGATCCTACACTATTTACTAAAACTATTGCAAAAGATCTGTTTGTATGTGAAATTTACGTTGATGATATCATATTTGGGTCTACTAACAAATCCACTTGTGAAGAGTTTAGTAGGATCATGATACAAAAAATCGAGATGTCTATGATGGGGGAGTTGAAGTATTTCCTAGGATTTCAAGTCAAGCAACTCCAAGATGGCACTTTCATCAGCCAAACAAAGTACATTCAAGACATACTTAACAAGTTTGGTATGAAGGATGCCAAGCCCATCAAGACACCCATGGGAACCAATGGGCATCTCGACCTCGACACGGGAGGTAAGTCTGTAGATCAAAAGGTATACCGGTCGATGATAGGATCTTAGCTATACTTATGTGCATCTCGACCAGATATTATGCTTTATGTATGCATGTGTGCATGGTTCCAAGCCGATCCTAAGGAAGTTCACCTTAGGGCCATGAAGAGGATCATGAGATATTTAGTTTATACTCCTAAGTTTGGACTTTGGTACCCCAAAGGATTCACTTTTGATTTAATAGGATATTCCGATGCCGATTGGGCAGGGTGTAAAATTGATAGGAAGAGCACATCAGGACTTGTCGGTTTCTGGGAAGATCTCTGGTGTCTTGGGCTTCAAAGAAACAAAACTCAGTAGCTCTTTCCACAGACGAAGCCGAGTATATTGCCGCAGGCCATTGTTGTGCGCAATTATTTGGATGAGGCAAACCCTCAGGGACTATGGCTACAAATTGAGCAAAGTCCCTCTCCTATGTGACACTGAGAGGGCTATCCGCATGACGGATAATCCCATTGAACACAGCTGCACTAAGCACATATACATTCGGTATCACTTTTTGAGAGATCACCAACAAAGGGGGATATCGAAATTGCTTATGTTAGCACCAAAGAACAATTAGCTGATATCTTTACCAAACCTTTAGATGAGAAAACCTTTAGCAAACTTAGGAATGAGCTAAATATTCTTGATTCTCGGAATTTTGATTGAAATATTGCACACATAGCTATTTTATATACCTCTCATCATGTCTCTTTCATTTGGCACATATACATATTTCTCATTCTGATCATGGTTCAATGAGCATCTTTTGTATTAAGTCTTAGATTGAAAGGGAAATGGAGTATTCGGCAAAGACATCGCTTCCACTCAACTCCATCGGTATTATTTAAACCCTTTGCCAGTATTCTAACGTCACTCTCCAAATTGGTATAATCCTTCACTCATATTTACTTGTATCAATAGGGGAGAGAATATAACAAGGGCTCTCAGGTCTCCGTTTTTGGCGATTAATGCCAAAGGGGAGAAGATATTAAGCCTAAAGCAAAAGGACCGCACCACCACCTAATTTTAAATTGTGTTTCGAAATTTTTTTAATTGGTGTATTTCAAATTGGTATGTTTATTTTCAATTGGTATATTTAAAGATAGATTTTCAAAATTGGCATCTAAATTACGAACATACTTCCGATTGTTATCTACTAAAACCCTCTTGAAAACTAAGAGGAGAATTTCATTCAGGGGGAGTTTTGTTTAGTCAAAGGAAAAGCATTTGAAACAAGGGGAGAAATTTCAAATCTTGAAAATGCTTTGTGCAATCATATTCATATACCTTTGACTATTTGCAAAAGACTTTGAAAAGATTTGCAAAAACAAAACAAGTGGGGCAAAGGTGGTCCAAAATGTTAAATAAAAGAAAGCAATCCATGCATATCTAGTGAAACTATAAATTGGTTTAATTCCAAGTAACCTATGCACTTACCTTATGCAAACTAGTTCAATTCTACACATATATTTGCTTTGGTTTGTGTTGGCATCAATCACCAAAAAGGGGGAGATTGAAAGGGAAATAGGGTTAACCTTTTCCCAGTATTAATTTTGGTGGTTGAATGCCCAACACAAATATATGGACTAACTAGTTTGCTCTAGATTATATATTCTGTAGGTGCATAAAGGTTCAACACAAACCAATAAAAGATTCAAGTTAGGGATCAAATTCAAAGGAGCAAAGAAACCGAGTGTGCTCTAGTCTGGTGCACCGGACTATTCGGTGTGCCACCGGACAGTGTTCGGTGCACCAGGACCGTACAGAGTCCAACTAGCCACTCTTGGGTTTCTTCAGGCGCACTCTGCTATAATTCACCGGACTGTCCGGTGTGCCACCGGACTGTCCAGTGCACCAGTGGAGTAACGGCTATCCAGCGCAAGGGTCGACTGCAACGGCTCACTGCCAACGCTACACTGCGCAACAATGCGAGGCAGAGTCAGAGCACACAGTCAGTGCGCACCGAACAATGAACAGGAGCTGTCCGGTGCGGCACCGGACTGTCCGGTGCCACTAGAGGACAAAGCCTCCAACGGTCAAATGCTCCAGAACCCTAATGGTTGGGTGACGTGGCTGGCGCACCGGACTGTCTGGTGCGCCCATCGACAGCAGCCTGCCCCAACGGTTGTTTGGTGGTTGAGGGCTATAAATACCCCCAACCACCATCACGACAAGCATCCAAGTTTTCTGAGTTTCTCATTCAATACAAGAGCTAGTGCATTCACTCCTAGACACAATTCAAAAGATCAAAGCCTCTCCAAGTCACAAATTCAACTCAAGCACTTAGTGACTTGTGAGAGAGAGATTTTGTGTTCTTTTGAGCTCTTGCCTCTTGGATTGCCTTCTTCCTTCCTCATTTTCTTTCTCAAGTGATTTGTAATCGAAGCAAGAGACACCTAAGTGTGTGGTGGTCCTTGCGGGGTCTAAGTGACCTGGGAGATTAAGGAAAAGGCTCACTTAGTCTAAGTGACCGTTTGAGAGAGAGAAAGGGTTGAAAGAGACCCGGTCTTTGTGACCACCTCAACGGGGACTAGGTTCTTTAGAATCGAACCTTGGTAAAACAAATCACCGTGTTCATCCATTTGATTTGCTCTTGATTTGTTTTCCCCTCTCTTTCGGACTCGGATTCATTTCTAACACTAATCCCAGCTTGTAGCTTGTGTTTTAAGTTGTAAATTTCAGATTCCTCCTATTCAGCCCCCTCTAGGCCACTTTCACTTAGTCTAGCTCCTCATCCTGTGGTGTTGGGCTGGTAGCCTTCCTTTTCTGGCTTCAGGATTTTCTCAGAGAAAGAGAGAGAGAGTCTCTTGCTTGGTGTCCAGTGGCTGAAGGGCAGCCCCTGGCGCTATTGCCTTCTTCGGCGGCATGACGAAGGTGAATGCTTGCCGAAGGTGGTCGTTTGAGTTCACTGGAGGTGGGCGCCAATGTTGGTCACTTATTCTCAAATGTTGTGAATCAAGAACAAGGCAACACAATTGTTAAAGGTCGAGGATCTTCGTCCTTCGAAGTGTTATATCCTCTCGGATATAATAATCTTCAAACGAAGGTGATATAGGACACACCTCCATGATTTATAAGAATAAGAATACATAAGACAATGAATGTAATTTAATGGCTCATACACATATGTATTTTGTAATACGTATATGAACATTAACAAAATTTATATGCTTCATCTTTCATTATCATATACTGCGATGATGAAGGTAAGTCCTTCATGACCTTCGTCTGAAGATTGTTATATCCTAAGGGAAATAATGCTTCGAAGGACGAAGGGCATTAACCATTAATCTCTTTTTGTGTTGCCTTGTTCTTAATTCGAAGCATTTGAGAACAAGTCCCCAACAATAAATATCCCTCCTAATAAAGAGTTCATTAAAAGGTACCCATATGAAGTACCACTTAAATGAGAATTGTGTTTAATATTTGGAATTTGAAGTTCAAACTTGAATTTAGTTGGGAATCCATTGGGACTTTTTAATCAATTGAGAATACTAAATTAACTAAGTGACCAATAAATAGATAAGGAAAGGTTGATCTCCTGCCGATAATTTTGTGTGATGCCTTTTATTGAAAATGTAATCCAAATTTGAACTCAACTTATAAATGAAACACAAAATGGAAAATGAGAAAGGAAATCTTAATAAAGCCATTTATTACCTCCATAATTAAATAATAGGGAGAAAAATGCATAATAATGAAAATAGGATTTACCTTTACATTAGAGTTATCCTTGAGAATTGAAATCAGAAAATTCAAACAGGGATTCAAATTTGAATTGGATATTTGAAATCTGAAATAGGAAAACTAAATGGAAAAGAATAAAGGAAGCCTGCGCTTGGGCCATTTTCCCTGGCCGGCCCACTTTCTCCACGCGCCAGCCCACCACTTCTCTGTTCTG
The DNA here is from genome assembly GCF_902167145.1 of Zea mays. Lineage (NCBI taxonomy): Eukaryota > Viridiplantae > Streptophyta > Magnoliopsida > Poales > Poaceae > Zea > Zea mays. The sequence goes on from NC_050101.1 coordinate 51,472,877, forward strand.
CGCGGCCCACTAACTCCTATCGCGCACCCTGCCAGCCCACGCAGTTCGCTCCGCTCTCACCCCGCCATGTGGGCCCTTTCTGGCAGCCACCCACTCGTGACACCCTCTCTAGGTTGCGGGACCGCGTCGTCGTCTTCCCCGTCGCGTCGTCGCAGTGACCGGCGATTTTGTCGGGATAGGTTGTGGTCCGCCTGTGGATTCCAGGCGTCCAGTCCACGCGCCAAACTGTTCGCCAGGCGCGGAGGAATCTCTGCTGACCCTTCCTCTATGGCGCTGCCAGCTGGGCCCCGCCAACCCTCCAGCCGGATCCATGCGCGCTCTGGTCACCAGGACCGGCTTCTCCGCCGTAGGAATCTCCGGGCGCAACAGAAATCCTGCCGCCGTGGATCTCAGGGGCGGCACCGGCTGGAGTCTTGCGTCGCGGGCCATATATACCGGGCAGTCGCGATCGTTTTCTCTCCTCGCCACTCGCGCCCATGTCCGCTGAGCCATCTCACCACCGCCACCGCAAACTCGAGGACGGGTCCGCCGTCGTCGTCTAGCAAGTGCACTAGCGCTCGTGCTTTGGTGCCAAGTCTGGGTACTTGTGACGTTACCCCGGTGGAGATAGCGAGCTCTCCGGCCCCGGACCAGTGCTACCTCGCCACAATTGCTCGTCGTCACCCACTGTGTACCCCGATCTGCACCTCGTCGTGGTCAGGTCACTCCGTTGCGACGTTCTTAGTGAGAAACCCCCTCATAGATTAGGAATTTTCTACTTTGCGTATAGCGTCGGTTAGAATAGCTGGGGAAGCTTCGGGTGTGTGGGGCGGTTCTCCGGCGAGGGCCGCTGCCAAGCCAGGTTGCGCCACCGCAGTTGGCCGCGGCAGGTGGAAGAAGGATCCACGACCGTCCGATCACCTTCGGAGGGTCGAGATTAGAAGTGTGTACCCCCTTCACCTAAGATTAGATCCTGGCGGTTGGATCGTGATCTGGCGGCCAGGATTGTATGCGAGTTTGAAGAGGGTGGGGTTTAATCCATACCATAGATGCTTGATCTGATGGCGAGGAGTGGATACCGGTTCAGTGTTATGGGTTGATCTAATCTCAGCCACAGAACTCCGATCCTACGGCTCAGATCACACAATACCTTTTCGGATAGACAGTCTTGCAAAAGAAACCCCACTCTTTTTATGAATCAACCCGCCGTCCTCTGCGGGGTTAGCCTGAGTCTAGGGATTTTTTATAGATTAGACCCTGGGTTTCAGTTTAATCATGCGAGCAGTCCAGACCTATAGGAAAACAGAGAAATTCATTTAGAAAAGGTTTTTAATGCAAAATTAATTTCAGAAATTTGTTTAATTCCTAGAAAATACATTTTAACTCATTTTTAATCTATTCCAGTTCCTATAATTTTATAATATTATTGCTTATTACATAGTACCTCTGGTTTGACATGAAATCTGTATTAAAATTAATCTCTTAATTAATCTTGTATCAAATACATAAAAATCTTAGGAAATTCGTAACTCCACCGTTTTAACTCCAATTTGATTCATTCAAGTTGCGTTAGTCTCGTATAAATATTTAATATGCAATAACAACATTTATTATACCATGTCTTGTTCTTTTATAATTAGTTCTTTATTTAACTTATGTTGGTTAGTCTCGTTAAACTACTTATCATGATAATCTACTAGAATATAATCTATGGTCAATTTATAACTTAGATTAAAGTTGATATAATTATTTATAGAATAACCTCTCACATGATTTATATTAACCAATTTATAATATAGTTTAATATTTTAATCACATAAATCCTCTATAAAATCATAACTTCTTAATCGTAACCCCGATTTTAGTGGTTCTCGTTCCCACGATCTCGTAGATTCGCGTAGATTATTATTATTCAGTTTGTACTTATGTCTGGTGTGATGTTAATTTTGTCTATACCATGTCTGTTTGTATTGCTACGACTAGCAGTGCGGTCACGAGGATTTGAAGAATCACCCTGGTAACTGGAATCTCAAGTGCCAGGCAAGTTGTGCCCTTGATCCACTTTTGTTACCCAATAATGTTCTTTAATGTCATTTATTCAATGCATATGTTTAATTTTGACGGGACCCAATAGGTCACCCTAGTCTGTTTATCCATTTTACCTTGTTTACCCCTGAATCATTTAGGTAGCTTGCTATTGCTCTATATGGTTTTGGGATTAATATTTCATTATATCCATGTTCCAATTATTTTGTTATTCTATTTATGTTCATGTCAAGATCATTAATGTTAATTGGAACATGGAGCTTAACTTGAGAAACACGTGCCACCACAAGGGTTTAATGGGACGCCATTGGCCAACTAACTAGGAAAGCTAGTGGAAGACTACCTTACCCGAAAGGGGCAAGGGCAGTAGGGGAGTTGCATGCAAGGAGGTTCTCGGGTTGATTTTGCTGCGATGGCGGTCAGACGGGGGATTCTTGCAAGTGCTCTTCCCATAAACTGTAGTGGGTTTTCGGAAGCTAGTGGAACTTTGTAAAGGCCTCGTAGTGGATCCCTAGCCATTCACCTCGGTAGTGTCTAAGGGTCTAGCTAACCCTGGCAACATGGGATACACGACTTGTGGGTACAGGGTACAACCTCTGCAGAGTGTAAAACTGGTATACTAGCCAAGCTCACGGTCATGAGCAGCTCAGGACTCTCGCATGATTAAATTATGGAACCTAAATTCAATTTGTCATATGCATTGCATGGGATTTTGTTATTAATTTTGTTCTATTATTTTTATTATGGTTTGGTATTTACTTACATTTAGTAATTGCTGATAAAACTTTGACCAACTTTAAAAGCAATGCTCAGCTTTAAACCCCTATTGTTGATCAGCTTTACACATCACATGAACTCCCACCTTTGGTTAGTTCATGTCACATTATTCCCCACAACTTGTTGAGCGATGAACATGTGTGAGCTCACCCTTGCTGTCTCACACCCTCCACAGGAGAAGATCAGGTGGTTCAGGAGGAGCCACACATCGAGGAGTTCGATTCGATCTAGGTGGCGTCTCCCAGTTGACTTTCTGGCACCAAGGACGATCCTTAGTTCATTTTATATTTATAATTTATTTTGTAAGTCTTCCGCTATATAATAAATACTTTGATTATTGTGACATTTATCTCTATACACTCTGTTATTATATATGTTGTCTTTTTTGATGCATGTATGAGATGCACCCGATTTTGTCCTTTAAATCCGGGTGTGACAGATTTCTAGGCTTTTTGTTTGTTCCGCCAAGTCAAACTTGGTAATCTAGGCACTCAATCATATGTTGTTTTTCTTGGATCCACTTTTTAGTGTAGATTTTTGACATCCCGTGCTTTTAGACCAATTTTAAAGTTTTCATCATTTCTTATGAGCTATGACAAACTGGTTTTAGGTATTTTAGGGATCATGAAACTATTGACGACTCTTAGACATTTTTAGTCTACTATTAAGGCCATTAGAATGTAAACTAGGACTGTTTTTTGCAGCTAGTTTCTACTCATAAATAATGAGTTCTTTATATTTAATGTACCTGTAAAGAGCTCACAAATTTGGGTTCATAAGTTTTTTTACTATTTTGGGTTTGTAATCCCTAAGTTTGTTTTGTCAAAACCACTAGATGGGGATCCCCGGCAACGTACTGCATGTTCATCTATGCTCTGCTAATACTGTTCCGTGTGTTGGGAGATATCAAACATGTAAAGGGACAAAGTAAAATGCAGTAGCGATATTTAAACTTGACATGCTTAAAATCAAGAAAAAGTGCCCTGTAACCTGGCTAGTCCGTACAAAATCGTCTTGTCGGGTACCGTAATTAGGGGTACCCCCAATACTGCTAAATGCGGCCGAAAACATCTTCTACACGGCTGATAAAGCGCGGTTCAAGTCAGAGCCACGTCTACCAAGGGACGCGACCTCATCCGAGCCCAGCCTCGGGCGGAAACAGTAGTCTCGGACGGATTCACGCCTCGCCCGAGGGTCCCCTCAGTCAGCAGACGCACCCTTGGCTCGCCCGAAGCCCAGCTCGGGCAAACTTTGTCGCGCAGCGACCTTGGCCAAATCGCCTTACCAGCCGATCGTATCGCATGCGCATTTAATGCGGGGATCGCTTGACACCTTATCCTGACACGCGTGCCTCAGTCGGCAAGGACGAAGTGACCGCAGTCACTTTCCCCTTTACTGACGGATCTGACAGGAAAACAGTGTTGTTCGCCCCGCTCCTATTACCATGCCAACCACCAGGATAAAACTGAGCCATGATCTCCCACGAGTTCGGCCTCGAGCGCAACAGGGAGCTCCGCCTCGCCCGACCTTAGGCCTCGGCCTCAGCCTCGGCCTCGGAAGAAGATCTCTGCCTCGCCCGGCCTCAGGCCTCGGCCTCGGAAGAAGATCTTCGCCTCGCCCGACCCTAGGCCTCGGCCTCGGAAGAAGATCTCCGCCTCGCCCGACCTCAGGCCTCGGCCTCAGGAGAAGTCTCCGCCTCGCCCGACCTGGGCCTCGATTCGACTACGCTACATGGGATGCATCATTACCCTACTCCTAGCTAGCTGCCTCAGGCTATGAAGGAACAAGACCGGTGTCCCATCTAAGGTTACTCTGGTAACAGGTAATGATGGTTCCCCGCATGCGCCCATGACGTCGGATTGCTCTCAACCTCCTACGAAAGCAAGACAAAGTCAGGAGGATCCATGCCACACCGACAGTTGTGCTTCTACAGGGCTCAAGGAACTTCTCCGATGGCCACGTTAGCTCGTGCACAGGGCTCAAGGCGCTTCCCCGCTAGCCACGTTAGCACATACTACACCCCATTGTACAGCTGGGCATCTCCTTGTATCTATAAAAGGGGGTGTCCAGGGCCTTCCTAAGGCACGTTGAACGACGTTGAACAACGGGGGACGTCGGGGACAGAAGGGGAGAGGTTCACGGCCACATGAAGATACGTTGACATTGAGACAGAGACACGCAGGGACTCTCTCTCTCTCTCTCTCTCGCTCTCGCCCTCGCTCCCTCGCGCGATGCTTGTAACCCCTACTACGAGCACCCCGGTGCGAGATAACATAATCCCCATTTCCCTCTTGTGTTCCATCTTGCATCAACCCATCTGGGCAGGGACACGCAGCAACAAATTTACTGGTCGGTTGACGGTCCTCGCGGGTCCGAAACGCCGACAGTTGGCGCGCCAGGTAGGGGCATGCTGCGTGTTAACGAACACTTTCCCGTTGAGTTCCAGATGGGTAGCTTCCAGCAGCCTCTTCAGCCGGGGACGGTGCTCCGCTTCGGGAGTCTCGAGTTCATGTCCCTTGACGGCAGCTACGACATGGTACTCCTCCCCCCGCAGTGCGACAGCAACAACGGTCGTCGGCTCGCCCGGCAGCGGCGAACTCGACGACGACTTCCCACCGTGGCAGAAGAGGAACACTCGGGTTTGCCCCGCCACTTTCCTCGCCGGAGGAGGAGGAGACGGGGCAACCGTGGCCATGCAGGAGGCGGCACCTCGTCGGCTGTCAGGCCAGAGCGAGTCAACGACGCCGGCACCCCTGCGTGGGCCATGTCGGGTGTTGTCCTCGCACCTGAGACAACGACGGTGTCACTTCCCCGCTACGTGCCAACCCAAGCGGACTGATGACGCCAGCACCCTTGCGAAGGACTTGCTGAGTGTTAGCCTCGTACCGGAGATAACAGTGTAGTCCGTCCCCGACGTGACTTCGCCACCGTCCATCGACCAAGAGGTACCGTCCGTTTTCCACCCTGTCTCATTTAGATTCAGCCTCGATCCACCAAGCGACCCCGCTTCGGTGAGCGCTTTTGCAAGGGCATACCCTGACCTTCCAGGGTATCCTACGCGGTCATCTTAGGACCGACTAACGGCCGTCTCAACCTCCGGACCCGTGGGTTCCGAGGAAGAGGATGACTTCGACTTCGGTTGGGATTTCTCCGGACTCGGTGATCCCAATGCCATGCGAGACTTCATGTCCGCATGTGACTACTGCCTCTCCGGCTGCTCTGACGATGGCTATAGCCTCGGCGACGAGGGTTGCGACCCAAGCCACGAGTGTTTCCACATCGATCAGGGGGATCACAGCGAGGACAACCACCTCGGCATGCCGCAAGATGACAACGCCCTCGTGCCTGCGTCTCGCGTTGACATCCTGCGGGAGCTAGTTGTGGTCCCAGTCCCCACGGGGGGTTAGGACACACAGCTCGAGCAATTCCGCGAGATGCAGGCCAAACTCGACGAAGAAGCGGGGCAGCTTGTGTAGCTCCGACAAAACATCGAGCAGGAGTGGGCAGGCCGAGCACTTGCCGGAGGAGCGTCTCATCGGGCCCGAGACGCCCAGCACCGTATCATTGACGATGCTAGGGCAGGGCTGCCCCCGGCCTTCAGCGGGGTCGGCCAGAATCTAGCTACAGCGGCGATGCTACTCCGAGCAATGCTGGAGCCATCCACCACCGAGGGGCGGTGTATCCAGGGTGAACTCAAGGGTCTCCTGGAAAACGCAGCGGTCCGACGAGCCGAGAGCTCTGCCTCTCGAAGGCAAGAGTGCCCCTCGGAGCATCGCGCAACGTCCTCCCGACTCATGCGGGAGGCCTCGGTCCGCACCGGGCGCACGTGGGATGGGACGCCCGTAGCCCAGGATCGCCTCGGCGATGAGCAGCACCGCCGCGACCGTCGAGCCCGCCTCGAAGAGAAGGTGCGCCGAGGCTACCACCCCAGGCGCGGAGGACCCTACGACAGTGAGGAGGACCAGAGCCCCTCGCCCGAACCGCCAGGTCCGAGGGTCTTCAGCCGGGCCATACGACGGGCGCCGTTCCCGGCCCAGTTCTGAGCCCCGACTACCATCACCAAGTACTCAGGGGATACAAGGCCACAGTTGTGGCTTGCGGATTACCGACTGGCATGCCAGTTGGGAGGGACGAATGACGACAACCTCATCATCCGCAACCTCCCCCTTTTCCTCTCCGACGCTGCCCGGGCATGGCTGGAGCATCTGCCTCCTGCGCAGATCTCCGACTGGGACGACCTAGTCAAGGCCTTCGCTGGAAACTTCCAAAGGCCATAGGCGAGGAGATCCACAAGCTGATGACTGCAGGGTTCATCAAAGAGGTATTCCATCCCGAATGGTTAGCTAACCCTGTGCTTGTAAAGAAAAAAGGTGGGAAATGGAGGATGTGCGTAGACTACACTGGTCTAAACAAAGCATGTCCGAGGTTCCCTACCCTCTGCCTCGCATCGATCAAATTGTGGACTCCACTGCTGGGTGCAAAACCCTATCATTCCTCGACGCCTATTCAGGTTATCACCAAATCAAGATGAAAGAATCCGACCAGCTCGCGACTTCTTTCATCACACCCTTTGGCATGTATTGTTATATTACTATGCCATTTGGCTTGAGGAATGCAGGTGCAACCTACCAAAGGTGCATAAACCATGTGTTCGGGGAGCACATCGGCAGAACGGTCGAGCCTTACGTCGATGACATCGTTGTCAAGACAAGGAAAGCCTCCGACCTCCTCTCCGACCTCGAAGTGACTTTCGGGTGCCTGCGTGCAAAGGGCGTGAAACTCAATCCCGAAAAGTGCGTCTTCGGGGTCCCCCGAGGAATGCTCCTAGGGTTCATCGTCTCCGAGCGAGGCATCGAGGCCAACCCGGAGAAAATCGTGGCCATCACCAACATGGGACCCATCAAAGACTTAAAAGGAGTACAAAGGGTCATGGGATGCCTTGCGGCTCTGAGCCGCTTCATCTCGCGCCTTGGCGAGAAGGGATTGCCCTTGTACCGCCTCTTAAGGAAGGCCGAGCGCTTCACTTGGACCCCCCGAGGCCGAGGAAGCCCTCGGAAACTTAAAGACACTCCTTACTAACGCGCCCATCTTGGTGGCCCCTGCTGTGGGAGAAGCCCTCTTGATCTACGTAGCCACAACCACTCAGGTGGTCAGCGCCGCGATCGTAGTCGAGAGACGGGAGGAAGGGCATGCACTGCTCGTCCAGAGGCCGGTCTACTTCATCAGTGAGGTACTATCCGAGACCAAGATCCGCTACCCACAAATCCAGAAGCTACTGTACGCAGTAATTCTAACGCGACAAAAGTTGTGACACTACTTCGAGTCTCATCCGGTGAATGTGGTGTCATCCTTCCCCCTGGGAGAGATCATCCAGTGCCGAGAGGCCTCGGGTAGGATAGCAAAATGGGTAGTGGAACTCATGGGCGAAACAATTTCATTTGCCCCTCGGAAGGCCATAAAATCCCAAGTCTTGGTAGACTTCCTGGCTGAATGGGTCGACACCCAATTGCCGACAACTCCGATCCAGCCCGAACTTTGGACCATGTACTTCGATGGGCCACTAATGAAAACAGGAGTAGGTGCTGGCTTGCTCTTCATCTCACCCCTCGGGAAACATGTGTGCTACGTGTTGCGCCTCCATTTTCCTGCGTCAAACAACGTGGCCAAGTATGAGGCTTTGGTTAATGGGTTGCGCATCGCCATCGAGCTAGGGGTTCAATGCCTCGACGCTCGGGGCGACTCGCAGCTTGTCATTGACCAAGTCATGAAGAACTCCCACTACCGCAATCAAAAAATGGAGGCCTATTGCGACAAAGTTCGGCGCTTGGAGGATAAGTTCCACGGGCTGGAACTCAACCATGTTGCTCGGCGGTACAACGAGACTTCGGATGAGCTGGCTAAAATAGCCTCGGGGCGAACGACGGTTCCCCCGGACGTATTCTCTAGGGACATATATCAACCATCCGTGAAACTCGATGACGCGCTCGAACCCGACGAGACATCGGCCCAGCCCGAGGTACCCTCGGCTGCCGAGGGGGGGCCTTGCGCATCGAGGGAGAGCGGAATGGGGTTGCGCCAAACCAAAACTAGCAGACCCCGTACCTGCAATATCTCCTCCGAGGAGAGCTGCCCCTCGACAAGGCCGAAGCTCGGCGACTGGCTCGGCGCGCCAAGTCGTTCGTTTTACTGGGTGATGAAAAAGAGTTGTACCACCGCAGCCCCTCAGGCATTCTCCAACGGTGCATATCTGTTGCCCAAGGACAAGAGCTGTTACAAGAAATACACTCGGGGGCTTGCGGTCACCATGCAGCACCTCGGACCCTCGTCGGAAACGCTTTCCAACAAGGTTTCTACTGGCCGACCGCAGTGGCCGACGCCACTAGGATTGTACGCTCCTGCAGAGGGTGTCAATTCTACGCGAGACAGACGCACCTGCCCTCTCAGACCCTGCAAACCATACCCATCACTTGGTCGTTTGCCGTATGGGGTCTGGACCTTGTCGGTCCCTTGCAGAAGGCACCTGGGGGCTTCAAGCACCTGCTGGTCGCCATCGACAAATTCTCCAAGTGGATCGAGGTCCGACCTTTAACCAACATCAGGTCCGAGCAGGCGGTGGCGTTCTTCACAAATATTATCCATCGCTTTGGGGTCCCGAACTCCATCATCACCGACAATGGCATGCAGTTCACCGAGAAGAAGTTCCTGGACTTCTGCGAAGACCACCACATCCGTGTGGACTGGGCCGCCGTAGCTCACCCAATGACAAATGGGCAGGTGGAGCGCGCCAACGGTATGATTTTGCAGGGACTAAAGCCGAGGATCTACAACAACCTAAACAAGTTTGGCAAGCGGTGGATAAAGGAACTACCCTCGGTGGTTTGGAGTCTGAGGATGACGCCGAGCCGAGCCACGGGTTTCTCGTCGTTCTTTCTAGTCTATGGGGCCGAGGCCATCCTACCCACGGACTTAGAATACGGTTCCCCGAGGACAAAGGCTTACAACGACCAAAGCAACCAGACCAACCGAGAAGATTCGTTGGACCAGCTGGAAGAGGCTCGGGACGTGGCCTTACTACACTCGGCGCGGTATCAGCAGTCCCTGCGACGCTACCATGCCCAAAGGGTTCGGCCCCGAGGCTTCCAAGTGGGAGACTTGGTACTTCGACTGCGACAAGACGCCCGAGGGCGCCACAAGCTTACTCCTCCCAGGGAAGGGCCCTTCATCATCGCCAAGATTTTGAAGCCTGGGACATACAAGCTAGCCAACGATCAAGGCGAGGTCTACAGCAACACTTGGAACATCCAACAGCTACGTCGCTTTTTCCCTTAAAATGTTTCAAGTCGTTTATGTACCTCGCTTTCTTTACATAAATAAAGTCTAACCATCAAGGAAGGATCAGCCTTGCCTCGGCAAAGCCCGACCCTCCCTTGGGGGCTAGAAGGGGGGAGCCCCCTCTGCATCAAAATTTTCCTCAGAAAAGTCTTTTACCAGAACGTCTTTCGCGCTTTTCGACTGCGTCGATAACAAAATCCTAAAGACGAGCGAGAGAGACCTTGAACGGCAAGGCCGACTGAGCCGAGGGACTCCTACGCCTCCGAGATACGGATACCTCACTCATCACCTTCCGCGAAAAGTAACTCACACTTGGATAAGCGATTCTGCTACCGAACAAGTCCTAACGCTCGAAAACTTTTCTGCCAGAACGACTTTCGTGCCTTTTCGACTGCGTCGATAACAGAATCCTAAAAACGACGGGAGAACACATAAGCGACAAGGCCGACCGAGCCGAGGGACTCCTACGCCTCCAGGATACGGATACCTCACTCATCACCTTCCGCGAAAAGTGACTCACGCTCGGACAAGGGATTCTGCTACCGAACAAGTCCTAACACACGAAACGAGAGGAAAGAAAACGCAGCTTTATAACCCGACAATTAAAATGTTTAGGCCTCGATGGCCGTGAAGAACATACGCATACTTCAAGCAAACTGTTCTTGCAGGCTCAGACAGTGGCAGGGGGAGGAGCGGCACCCTCGGCGTCGTTTCCACCCTCGGCAGAATCCGGCACGGCCCCAGGCGGCGACACGGGCGGAAGGACCTCCACCTCAAAGGTGGAAGCCAGTGCCGCACTTGGGCCCTCGACAGCCGCGTCAAGCCTCTGGACCTCGGCTAAGGCAGCCACTTCTTCGTCAGGTAAGCAGTACCCCTCGCTAACCCGCTCCAGATCCACGTCGTAGTGGGAAGCGAGCACGGCGAAGGCCCACCTAACGCCGTGGTGCAGCGCCCCGCGGAGTCTGTTGCGCACATGGCTGCCCAAGGCCTGCAAATGACTCTGGGGGGAGCTACCCGAGGGGACGCCGTTGAGGCCAAAGGCCTGGCAGAAAGCCGAGATAGCCTCGGACATGGCCACAGGCTCGACCTCCTTCTGCTCAGCCGCCTCGGCAAGTGCCTTGCAGTTCTAGACGGCCTCGTCAAGAGCCGTCTCGAACCCTCGGCCCGGTGAAGAATGGAGACAAAAACAAAGTCACAAAGCGGGCAAAACATACCCTCGGCCCGGGCACGCTGCTATGAGGCCATGCCTCGGGCAGACCGGGCAGACCCGACGACCACGGCCAGACCCTCCGCAAGGGTCCCGGCCCGAGCGATCGTCTCGGGTCTAGAAAGGGGGAAGCCCCCTCTGCGTCAAAACTTTCCTCGGAAAAGTTTTTCGCCAAAACGACTTTCGTGCCTTTTCGACTGCGTCGATAACGGAATCCGAATGACGAGCAAGAGAGACCTTGAACGGCAAGGCCGATCGAGCCGAGGGACTCCTACGCCTCCGGGATACGGATACCTCACTCGTCACCTTCCGCGAAAGGTAGCTCATGCTCGGATAAGTAATTCTGCTACCGACGAACAAGTCCTAATGCTCGAAACAAGAGGAAAGAAGCACGACTTTATACCCAAATGTTCGGGCCTCAGCAGCCACAAAGAACAAACACACGTACTTGGGGTAACAATGGTACCTAGACTCAGACGTCGGCAGCGCCCTCGGCGGTTGTCCCAACCTACAGCAGATGTCTTAGTACTTAAAGCTATTACATCTCGCTCTCAAGAGGGTACCATTACAAACGGGACTCTAGGTCCAATCCCGCAGGAATGAACAACCTCCACACCGGAAGGCCTGCGGGATAACAAACTCCAGGTGGCTCGCCAGCGACCACTGCACCAGCAGCGCGACAACGACCTCCGCCTCAGGCGGCTAGACAGCAGCAGCGATGGCCTCAGGGCAAACACTACTGCTGAAAGGCCCTCGTTCACGTCCCCTCACGGGGGACGAGAACCAGCCATTAAAGCCAAAGAGCCGGAGGCCCCGAGCGCAGGTGGCACTAACGGTCTCGTCGGCGGAGGCAACCACTTTGGCATAGGAAGCCTCACCTATGGCGACCACCACCTCAGCACCAACGACAGCGGCCACCTGCCCACCAACACCGCACCGGCGACAACAGCCACCTGCGCACGGTACGACCGTCGCCCGGATGGAGGACGAACTGCTGCACCCTGGCCAGGTAGCAGCAGTTCGCCTTCCCCTGCATGGCTGGAGGACGCCTCCTCCGCAGAGCTGGAGGATGCCCTTCTCCCCCGAATGCTAGAGGAAGAAGCGGGTCACCGGCCCACGCGGAGGGAGGCCCCAACTCGGCGCGCTCTCCTCCCCAGCCCGGATGATGAACATCCTTGAAGCTGAGGGCGGGGCAGAGGCTGCAGCCCGACTTGCTTCTCCCCACCACAAGGCTGGTGATCATCCCTACGGATGACCATTGGTGAGGGACTGCAGCCGGGCTGCATGATGAAAATCCTTGAAGCCGAGCGGTGACCGAAGAGCACCAACCCCCACGGGGTCGCGCTCCTCAAACAGCAGCAAAAAGAAAGCAACGCAGGTGCACCCCATCTGGGGGCTCGGAAGGTGGAAGGGCACGATGAATGCGAGAAGTGTGAAGGCATGGCTACTGCCTGGGGGATCGGTCCCTTTTTTAAAGACAGATCTCCTCACTCGCACCCCAAGCATCACGGGCAAAGTCTCCACCGACGTGTTCCAGGGTTCTCACCCTCCGACGCGGGGGCTGGGTCCCACACGTCATGCGGGCTGACCCGAAACGGAAGAAGCCAAATCGCCGCACACGAAGCATGTAACTGCCCCGCGGTTATAAGCATTCCCCCATCCTCGCCGAAACCAGCGGTCGAAAGGGCGGACCGCCGCGCAGGAAGCATGTAACCGCACCGCGGTTGTGCACCCTTTCGGCTCCGTCGCATCCGGCGGACCAGCATGGAGGCCCGGGCCCACATGTCATGCAACCGGCGCAACAGTTGCTGCGTGCAAGGAAACCGCACCGCCACTCGCGACAATACTGCGCCTTCTCGACTGCGGAACCAGTGCCGCGACTCGAGGTAGCCTTGCGCGTGACCCAATAGTGCCAATTGAGTGTGACGATCACGGGTCAGTTAGCCGCGAGGATAGGCACGACTGTTGATATGACTAGAGGCGGGCCGGCAGTAATTGCAGCAGCAGACGGGCGGAAGTAGCGGTCCAATCACCTACAGGCTCGCATCCTCTCCTAAAACGGCAGGGAGACCTCTCCCGCGGAGTAAAGACGACGCGCCCGTGTTCTGTTCCTCGAACGGCTCACACACGTGCAACAGACGCCCCGCGAATCGCCCGTCCCGTCGCATTAACTCCTTGGCAGGGCAAGCGACACCTCCGGCAGGAGAAGCGGGTGCCATTTCGCCCCCGTCATGATGACCGCATCAAAAAAGGTGCACCACCTTATTTAAATTCATGTCCTTTTCTTTCCCTCTCTCTCTCTTGCCACAGGGACCGGGAAAGGGGGTATTTTGAAAAAGGATCCTTCCCAGCGAAGGAAACGGGCCCCGAGCCCTCCTACTGATCAGGGGTTCAAAGGTTGCGCCCTCCGGGGTTCGGCAACCGCCCCAGAGCACTCGGGCTCTGAGCCCTTTACTGATCAGGGGTTCGAAGGCTGGCCCCTCGGAAGGGTTCGACAGCCGCCCCAGAGCATGCAGAGTCAGGGATGACCCTGGGTACGTCTGTTACATGGCCAAGGCCCGGGCTACGCTCTCGAGGTACCCTAGGACATTTCCGAGACCAGCAGGAACGATTTGTAACGGAATCCCACCGGAGGGAGACATCGAGCCCTCAGACCCTATCGAATGGGTCCGGGTCCGGCAAATCACCTGCAGGTACTTTTGGAGCACGCCTCTGGGCCACTAGCCGACCCTTATCGAACGGGGCTCGGGCGTCCACTCGGATCACCCGCTAGCAACTCACCGGAAACACCATGTTCGGTGCCCCCCGAGGGTAACATGGCGCTTCCCCCCCTTCCTCCTTGCGGAAAGGCGGCGAAGGGGCGTACAATAAAAGTCGAGACGGTCCTTGATCATCCTCTCGCTCCGTGCAGAGGCTCGAGGGCTGCTCTCGCACCAGGCTACGGCCGAACAGTTGACCACATCAACAAACCAGCGTGAAAACTCGAAGCCTGACCATGCACCTGGGCTACGGCCAGGCCGCATGAAGGAACAACAAGGCCGACCGAGGCATCGCAAAAAATTAAGACCTCAGAGGAGTCAAACCACTCCTTCGAGGCCTCGAGAGCTACACCCGGCGGGTGCGCTCGCGCTCACCCACCAGAACAAAATGCAACCAAGAAGGGTCGATCCCCTTGCAAAATTCGGCAGAACCTCCAAGCGAGTGCCTGCAATCCCTTTGAGGCTCGGGGGCTACTGTCGGGTACCGTAATTAGGGGTACCCCAATACTCCTAAACGCGGCCGAAAAACATCTTCTACACGGTTGATAAAGCGCGGTTCAAGTCAGAGCCACGTCTACCAAGGGACGCGACCTCATCCGAGACCAGCCTCGGGCGAGAACAGTAGTCCCGGATGGATTCACACCTCGCCCGAGGGTCCCCTCAGTCAGCAGACGCACCCTCGGCTCGCCCGAAGCCCAGCTCGGGCAGACTTTGTCGCGCAGCGACCTTGGCCAAATCGCCTTACCAGCCGATCGTATCGCATGCACATTTAATGTGGGGATCGCCTAACACCTTATCCTGACACGCGTGCCTTAGTCGGCAAGGACGAAGTGACCGCAGTCACTTCGCCGCTTTACTGACCGATCTGACAGGAAAACAGCGCTGTTCGCCCCGCTCCCGTTACCGTGCCAACCACCAGGATAAAACTGAGCCACGATCTCCCACGAGTTCGGCCTCGGGCGCAACATGGAGCTCCACCTCGCCCGACCTCAGGCCTCGGCCTCAGCCTCATCCTCGGAAGAAGATCTCCGCCTCGCCCGGCCTCAGGCCTCGGCCTCAGCCTCGGCCTCGGAAGAAGATCTCCGCCTCGCCCGACCCCAGGCCTCGGCCTCAAGAGAAGTCTTCGCCTCGCCCGACCTGGGCCTCGGACCGACTACGCTACAGGGGATGCATCATTACCCTACTCCTAGCTAGCTGCCTCAGGCTATGAAGGAACAAGACCGGTGTCCCATCTAAGGTTACTCCGGTAACAGGTAATGATGGTTTCCCGTGTGCGCCCATGACGTCGGATTGCTCTCAACCACCTACAGAAGCAAGACAACGTCAGCAGGATCTATGCCACACCGACAGCTGTGCTTCTACAGGGCTCAAGGCACTTCTCCGATGGCCACGTTAGCTCGTGCACATGGCTTAAGGTGCTTCCCCGCTAGCCACGTTAGCACATAGCTACACCCCATTGTACAGCTGGACATCTCCTTGTATCTATAAAAGGGGATGTCCAGGGCCTTCCTAAGGCACGTTGAACGACGTTGAACAACGGGGGACGTTGGGGACAGAAGGGGAGAGGTTCACGACCACGCGAAGATACGTTGACATTGAGACAGAGACACATAGGGACTCTCTCTCTCTCGCTCTCGCCCTCGCTCCCTCGCGCGATGCTTGTAACCCCTACTACGAGCACCCCGGTGCGAGATAACATAAGCCCCATTTCCCTCTCGTGTTCCATCTTGCATCAACCCATCTGGGCAGGGACACGCAGCAACAAATTTACTGGTCGGTTGACGGTCCTTGCGGGTCCGAAACGCCAACACGTCTAAACCAGATTTGCTCAAACCAGATGTCATTGTGTCGTGCCACATTGGAGCGTATTAATGAAAGTTCAGAAATCTAATTGACACAACATGCCAAGTTTAGAGATCCATCATGTTAAGTTTAGGGACCAAGTAACTTTAATGTGGCACGCTATATCAATATCTAGTTGGAGGAAACCTTGTTTTGAATGAGCTACCAATTATTAGCATTTTTTCTGGTTTTGAGAGCACAGGGATTTATGTGATACCACATGCCAAATTCGAAAACCGCAAATATATTTTACTCAAAAGGAGTAACAGCAACGGTAACCCATTAATCACAAAGAAAACAAAACTAATGGACCTAAAGTAGTAGCCGAGAGCCCAGCAAAGAAGGCATCCACTCCCACTCGGCCACTCCCCATGCTTTCCTTGCGCAACCCAGCCCCGGCGCCCCGCTGACCTGGTCGGGTGCGCCTCCGCAGCTGCCGCTCCGGTGCCCCCAGGCCGCAGGCCGCTGTCCTCCTGTGATGCCATGGTGATTTGGAGTTGCTCTTCTTGTCTCCATGGATTCATTCCCAGAGCGGCATGGAGGAGGCACTACCCACTCTTGTCTCCCAGGCCTCCTGCATCGCCGCCGCCTATCCACCACTTCTCCTCCGCTAGACGGTCCACCAAGAAATCTGCCCCAAAGGCGCCAATGGGCTCTTCCATTCCTGCCGCAAAGGCGCTAATAGACTCTTCCAGAGAGCCCTTCTATGTCATCCGCAAGGGGGATGTCATTGGCGTCTATAAGAACCTCAGTGATTGCCAAGCCCAAGCCAGCAAATCGGTGAGGGCGATAGACAGACCTTTCCTTCTCTTACCACCTGCGCTGATTGCTTATTTCTTTCTTATGAGATATCAAATGTATCCTGCTCCGACGTAGGTACTTCATCCTTCAGTCACTGTCTACAAAGGCTATTCTCTGCGTAAAGAAACTGAGGAATATCTTGCTGCACGTGGGTTCAGGAACGCTGTCTGTTCCATTGGTGCAGCGGATGCAAGTGACGAATTGTTTGGCGATCTGGTTCCCTGCCCTTTTCAGGTAAACAACGGCAGTGCTCTATGTCCAGTGTTTTAACACTACAGATTTATTTGATTCCTATGGTCTACTTTTTTTTTGTCCCCCTTGAACCAGTTCGTGTCATGGTGTCCGTTCATATAGTAACATATAAAGCAACTTTTTATCATCACGGAAAATAGTTTCATGTTTGTACTTTATATTAGGTAGTAGTATCTATCTCAGCAGCCCTCGGCAACTGCCCTTGATTCTGAGAGCCTTACCTTGTCTAACACGACTTAAGCGTTAAGCTGATCTTTTCAAAGTTACATCTTCAGGTGGTTGTGCCGCTACTTGATTTTGCTTTCTTTTTTCCATGGCATTTATTGCACAGTACTGATTTATGCAAGTTTCATTTCAGCAACCTGATGAGAACACACAATCTATTTTGAAAATGTCACAGGGACAGGAGATGGTAAGATTATTTATTTCCTTCATGATAATCATGAATGTATGGTCTCTTCAAAGGTGTTCCCTACAATACTTATGAATTTGTTATTATCTTGTTTACTCACACTGGCAATCGTTTTTTGAAGGAAACAAGATCATCAGAGCATCCCAAAGTTGCTGATCTGGAACCATTACCAGATAGCGAAGTGAGTATGAATGAAATATGCTTACTTCTGCCTTTCTTGTCTGATCTGTTATGTACTTATGTAGTTATGGTTTGATCTCTGCATGTATATTTGTGATGTACCTTCACTGTTTTCGGAATCTTGAGCTCTTCCCACCAATGCACGCTATCTTTTACAGCTCTCTTGTATTCTTGAATTTGATGGAGCTTGTAAAGGAAATCCTGGGAAATCAGGTGCTGGAGTCATTATTCGGCGGTTAGATGGATCTGTGGTATGTAGACCAGTCTTGGCTAAGCTGTTTTATCTTTTCTTCAATAGTCATGCCTAGCTGTTTATTGTGTCCCCCCACCCCTCTACTGAAGATTGCTGTACTACGTGAGGGTTTGGGTATTATGACCAACAACGCTGCTGAATATCGTGCATTGATCCTGGGGCTAAATTATGCTTCCAAGAAGGGATTCAAGTATATTCGTTGTCAAGGTGATTCTAAGCTTGTCTGTAACCAGGTGAATTGTTATTTCTTGGCCTTTATATTTGACTAAACCTTCAATAGATAAGAATGCTGCAGTTCATTCTAACTCTTAAAAGAACTCAACCCCTAGGGGTTTGACCTCCACCGAGTTATATCACAAAAGGAAGAAATTTCCTCGAACAATAGGGTCGAGAAAAGGGCCCAAAAGTTGGCTGCTCAGGACGCGCCTGCAGCACGTAAATCTTTGTGGACAGTTTCTGTTAGGGATCAGGATCTGGTGGGTTGATAGGATTGCGAATCCTACCGGGGACATGGCGCAGCAAGTAAGGATGGGGCGCTGGGGAGGCCGGCCGCAAGGCTTCGCCCACGGTCGGCAAGAGAGAAGAGATTTCCTTTTAATCTCTTGCTTACCTTCAATTGATACAATCCTTCTCCTTATATAGAGAGGGTTATTTGACCTCTAAGCACTAGATCTAATATTATCTCTAATTCTCATCTTATCCCAAACTAGCCTTATCTTTATCTAACCTACCTGAGGGGTGTGCTACAGTATCAACGTCATTGTAGCGGGCCCTCTTGGGCCCTGATAGTTACACAGTGAGGGACCTTTTTTTCGTGCACCCCAGAATCTTAACCTTGGTCGACAGCCTCTCAACCGGACGACTTTCCACCGCACTATCGACGCTTTTGTCATTCTAACTCTTGAAATTCTACTAGAACGACTCTCCAGCAGGTCCTCTAAAGCCTCCTCTATCCTAAATTTTAGAGGACGCTGCTAGATCCTCTATACATAAAGTTTCTCTCCCCTCTCCTCTATTCATTTTAATATTTAAAACAACAGATTTAGTAAAACAAAAATATGTACAATATATTTGAGAGTGACCAATACATATGTACAAAAATTAAAAGTAAAATATGTATCTAATATAGGTATTTACATATAGAGAACAAGATATAGAGAATGTTGTTAAAAAGGGAGGAGATATAGAGGAGAGAATCTTTTAACGGAGAGTAAAGAATGAATATAGATGATGAATTTAGAGGACGTTGTTGGAGATAATTTAAGAGCTTATTTGAGGGCAAGGGTAATGGAGGGGATTAAGGGAGCCAAAATACCTTACTATTCAAATAGTAAGGTATTTTGGTCCCTTTAATCCTCTCCATTACCAATAGTAAGGTATTTTGGCCCCCTTAATCCCATCCATTACCCTTGCTCTTAAACAAGCCCTTAGTGTGTGGAGGGTTGACAATTTTCTGGTTTTCTCTCATATACTTTGATCTGACTGCCATATTCTGCAGTTTTTATTCACCAAAGGAATTATTTTGATCAATCACTTAAAATGCATGGCCCAAAGCACATGTCACAATCATAGAATCAGGTCGCATTTGTAATTTTGTATGATCAGGCCTTCATTTCTGCAGCATATGAGTCCGATGGACCTAGATGCTGGAGCACTTGGAATAACTTGTGTAGCTGCTAGCAGCTTTACCAACATTCAACTATTTCTTAAGAAGTAACAATTATGCTTTCTGGCGCAGGTTCAAGGTGCCTGGCGTGCTAGGAGCGATAATATGTCTATCTTGTGCGATATAGCCAAGGAACTTAAGGAAACATTCCTTACATTTCAAATCAATCATGTTTTGAGGGTAGGTCTTTCATTTTCCATTGTTATTTGGCCTTGTTGCGAAAGGGCCTCTAGCCGAGTGGGTTAGGTGGTTTGAGTAACACTCCTCAGGTCTTGGGTTCTACTTCTCTGGGAGCGAATTTCAGGTTGTGATTAAAAAAAATCCTCTCGTCTGTCCCACGCCTAGCACAAGTCTAAGGTCTGGACCCGGTCGTTTCTCACATGGGCTACGGTAGAGCAGGGGTTCCGAGGTTTTCTCGATCTACGTGAGAAGATCTTTTTCTTAATATATAATGCCCGGTGGCGGTCTTACCCCCTAGTTTTTTTTTATTTGGCCTTGTTCACATTTATCTTCCATCTGCTAAGCATCAGTGAGGTGGCACCTGAGGTTCTTGAGCATGTTTCCAAGTGTGTTGTTTCCAAAAGGCTGGTAAAAGATGCTCTAACAAATCTGAATTGGGTGGCTGATATAAGGGGTGCGCTTTCAGTTAGGGCGCTTGCACAGGTTTTAGATCTCTGTGACTTGCTGGAGGGCTTAGTTCTTCAACCTGGGATTCCTGATAAGCATTCTTGGAAGTTCAGCGCGTCGGGGGATTACTCCTCTAGTTCTGCCTACCAGGTTCTTCTCCTTGGAGCTGTTGAGTTTAGGCCGGCTGAACGGATTTGGAAGACCTGGGCACCAAGGAAATGCAAATTTTTTATGTGGCTGGTTGTGCATGATAGATGTTGGACAGCTGACAGGTTGGCAAAAAGGGGAATGGATCATCCCGTCTGCTGTCCGCTTTGTGACCAGGCGGATGAAACTATTAATCACTTATTGGTCGAGTGCAGCTTTGCGAGGCAGTTTTGGTTCCTTTTCCTTCGGTCTGGGGACTTCCAGGTGCTCTGTCCCTCTGCAGGGGATGGCTGCTTTGACTCTTGGTGGGAGAAGAGTGCCGAGGTGGTGGGCAAGCCTTTGTCGGATGGTTTCAACTCGCTGGTCATATTGGGTGCGTGGTCGATCTGGAAAC
Organism: Zea mays; assembly: GCF_902167145.1. Lineage (NCBI taxonomy): Eukaryota > Viridiplantae > Streptophyta > Magnoliopsida > Poales > Poaceae > Zea > Zea mays. Next base: position 51,493,551 of record NC_050101.1, read on the forward strand.
ACAGGAATAGGTGTGTGTTTGATGGTTGTAGCCCGAATGTTGAGGTCGCCCTTTCGGCAGCTAGGGAGGAGTTGATGTGCTGGCGTTTGGCTGGCGCTAAAACTCTCTCTTTCTTCCATTTAGAGGAGCTGTCTTAGGCGTTAATGGTGGTGTGAGTTTGTAAAACTGTTGTTTCTGTTTTGGGGCTCCCCCCCCCTTTTTTCTTCTTAATATAAAAATACGCAGACCTCCTGCGTATTCAAGAAAAAAAAATAAACACGTGTTCTCTGCAACTATTACTCTATAGCTAGGTACCATAACGTGAGGTTGAAAAGATCTAGGTCGACAGCTCTATAGATTTGTTAAGACTTCTCTAGTTTGATTTAGCGGTCAAGACAAGGTGTTGCTTTTCAGCAGCCCTCTGAATACTGCTCGAGTAGGAACTCTCGATTTGATCTGTAAGCAAGCATGGCCAGCACGTATAGTTCTAGAATCTCAAGGGCACTTGGGATTATTCTCCAGGAAACTAATCCTTGAAAGCATTGTTACTCAATTTTGTTTGTTACACAGGAATTCAACTCCGATGCTGACGTTCAAGCTAACTTTGGATGCCAACTTGCTGGTATTGACCTCGCCTTTGAATTGCTAGCTACGAAACAGATACCTGATGATTGATGTCTTCCTTTGTACAGTTGATGAAGTTCAAGAGCTGTCCGTTTGAATTGCCATTGGCAGAGAAAACAAGACACGGTGCTTGAGAGTAGACTGTTAATCAATACTAATTGACCCACGTGATCATATCACAGGGTGCAAAGAGCTGTTTCGGCTTTTTCCAAGAGCTGTTTCGTTTTTACCGGTAAAAAGATGGATTGGAAAGAGGAGAAACTGGTAGAGAGCCACAAGTTCTAGCTTCATGGGCTCTGTGCGCTGCTAAAGTAACAAACAACACGTAGCCGAAGCAGGTGAGATATGCACCAAGACCTGCAATATTTTGCTGTTGGTTTGGTTTTGTGTTGCCATGAGGATTGAGGAGCTTGATTCTTTGTACATGCAATTGTGAACTGAATTGAAGTATACTTAACTCACAAATACATGATTTCAGAAATTATTGAGGGTTTATTCGTTTCTTTCTCAATTTATGTGGATTGGATGGATGAAATTTAATCTCTAGAAAGTCAAAATTTCTTATTTTTTCAATTACATCTAATCCACGTGGAATAGCAATAACCGAAAACCTCAATGAAAACGACCGTGTATCCTTGAAATCTGTAGTGGAGATCCACAGTCATCTCTCATCTGCCAAGTAACGAAAACGTGCTCAGGCGTGCGGCTTGGTGAGTACTCTCCGAAAAAGGGCATAATTCTAGATTTGAACCAAGTTAAATTTTATCAAATCTGGCTAAGTTAGTAGAGAATAATAATATAAACATTTATACTTAGAAATAGGTTTATTATGTCATTTTTTTTCTATTATTAGTCTAATAATACTCATTCGGTATTATAAATATCGATTTTTTTAGTTTAAATTAGTTTACGTTGTGTTAGTTTGAGGAAACAACTCATTCTAGATGAAGTGATGTACAATAAGCCAATTATTTAAATTAAATAGAATGACCCCATTCTTTATACTGGTACTTCTCGGTATTCAGACTAAGGGTCCTAACCAACCAGTAAATAATGTCGCGTGCCCAGAATCTAGATGATGTGCGAGTTAACATAAACAATTTATCCTGGTTCGGGCAATGTAAAGCCCTACTTCCAGCAGAGAGGGGATGGGCCTTATATTACTCACAACTGGGTGCCTGCAGTAAGGATTACAAGCACAACGGGAGAGGGGAAGTCCCAAAGTCTCTAGAACTGATTGAGACAAGTTAAAAGAAACATGTGACACCTAAAAGGGGGTGAATTAGGACTTCTAAAACTTTCTCTAAACTAGGCCACAAATAAATCCTTAGAGCAAAACCTATGCAATTAATCAAACTAAAATGTGCAGACTAGGCTTTGTCTAAGTGTTTGCTATCTCTACCACAATGGCTAAGTTTCAATCTACAATAATATAAGTATAAAGACAAGATTGAAACTTAAATGCTTAATATAAATGCGGAAGCTAAAGAGCGAGGTAGAGATGCAAACTCTCGTGGATGACGCTGGTATTTTTACCGAGGTATCCGAAACCACGCAAGGTCCCGACTAATGCTTGTTGGTGTCCCTACGCAAAGGGAAGCCCACGCGAGAGCCAAGCACCTCGGTCGAGTAACTCCGTAGAGAGCCATGGGCCTTCTCCACGCGCAAGTGGTGCTCCGCTTCCGGCTCCTCTAGGACGCTCCCCATCGTCTCCACTATCGAGCTTCCGACCGAAAACGCCGCGGGCCTCGTTCCCTCCGGTACACGGTGGCAGCCGTGACACAAACGCGGTTGTCACGGTCTCGCAAGACTCTTGCCCCACTCGGTACAATTACAACGGCTCGTGAAAGAGCCGAGGGGTTGTGTGGTTTTTCTAAACTCACTCAACTAACTAGGGTTCACCTAGAGCAAGCGCTAAAGCGGTCTAACTAACCTAAGCACTTCGCAAAGCACCTACACTAATCACCGAGTGATTCTATTAAGCACTTGGGTGTTTGAGCACTTGGAAATGTCTACTATATGCCTTGTTATGTTGCTTGGGCTCCCATACACTAGAATGGTCGGTTGGGAGTGTATTTATAGCCTCCAACACAAATCTAGCTGTTGGAGAAAAGTTGTGCTCTCTGTGGCACACTGGACAGTCTGGTGGTGCACCAGATAGTGCACTGTTCACTGTTCGGTGCGCCTAGCCGTTGCTCTGACACTGCAGTCGACCATTGGCGCACAAGCTTTTTACACTGGACACTCCGGATGTCACGTCGGACACTCCAGTGGTCTTCTCTCCACAGTGCCACCTAGAACTATCCGTTAGGGCTACTGTTCTTGGTGCACCGGACAGTCCAGTGCTCCAGACTAGACAGTCCGTACGCAACACTTTGTTTCTTGGACTTCGCTTGATCTTCATAATGTCTTCTTTTGAGGTGTTTCTTTCCTCAATGCCTAGGTCCGAGTAACTTTAGCATCCGGTGAACTACAAACACAAACACTAGCAAATTCATTAGTCCATAGGTTATGTTGATCATCAAACACCAAAACTTATTTAGCCAAATGGCTCGAGGTCCGTTTTCCTTACAATCTCCTCCTTTTTGGAGATTGATGACAACACAACCAAGGCAAGCAAATATAACAAACATTTGAATGAAAATATGCAATCTACTTGCTAGGATGCATGTTTGTTCCCACAATGAGGTATTACAGACTTAATCCTCCCCCTAATTCCATAATTCACTTACTTCCTATTTTAGACCAAAGGGCCAAAACCACTTGAGGGATCAAAATTTTAATTTGGCGGTGTTTGGTGTTTGATACAATTTTTATTGCTTTGGTCCCTAAACTTCTCCCCCTTTGGTATCAACCACCGAAAAGAAAGATATTAAAAGCATGTAGGAAGCAAATAAGGACTTGCCCACATAAAAGTTTTATCAATTAAAACCAATTGAAGAACTTGACATTATAACTCCCCCTAAATGAGTGTTCTACTTTAGAAAGAATTTTCTCCCCCATTAGAGACGAAGAAATACTCTCCCTGACAGAGATATTCTACTTAGGAAAAAGCATGTGAAAATAGAGGGTCAAGACATGATTTGATTAGACTAGCTTCCCTTATGCATAGGTAACGAAATATGATTTAGCCACTTATGCATGTATAACAACATGGGAAGTATAAGATATGAAATATATTCTAATAAAAAATTGGAGAAGACATGTAAATGATGCTAAATGTAGTCTCAGAGTTACCAATTGAAAATCAATGGCAGACCATTTAAAGACAAATGGTAGGCTTGTGAGACATAGGAGTTCTTGTAGATTTGCAGTGGAAGCTTGTTGTCTTTCTCCGAGGACTTCATTTTTCTTACAATGAGACTACTACATGAAATAGACTCGAAAAAGGTATTAGTCTCAAAGTCTTAGATTATAGAGTAACCTCCCCCTAAAAGTGTGCATACAAGTTTTGAATACTTGTAGGAGACATGCACTTTGATTTGATATCTGTTGGTACTCGCTTTTCGGGGCAAGTGAATCCAACGGGAGAGTGGAGAGTGTTTGCAAAGTTCAACGGGGAATGACTATAGCTCTGTTAATTAGGCCTCTCAAGGGCACTGTACGGGGGTATTTATAGGTATCCGAGTGTCCACTGTCCTCCGGTATGGACGTTTATGCCCTCGGGTACCCGGACTATCCCCAGAATATTCCCACATGGGGAGGTTACAGATCGTCATTACAGAAAAGGCTATTACAGATGAGGCCCGTAACACGCTTATACGCGCGGGGCCCGTTACTGTGGGCCGAATCCCACATGGGCCTCCGAGCGCGACGAGGACGTGGGATTAGCAGACTTCGTCGGAGTCTTGCCTTCGTCTTGCAATGGAGAGGACGAAGGGAGACCGCTCAGGCGTGGTCTTCGTTGGTGTTGCGAGGCGACGAAGGCATCGAGCGAAGGGTAGCGTCTTTGCCTTCGCCCCAACATTTGCCCTCTGAGGGACCAGTTCGACTGAGTCATCTGGTGCTGAAGACGTCGCTAGATGGTAGAAACGCTGCCCTCGCTCGAAGTGGTCCCGTGGGGTTTTTTGAGGTGACCGTTGATGGACGTGGCACTGTTGGACTGCGCGTTTCCCGAAGCGCCACGCTGCGTCCTGTCTATAAAAGGCGTCGCGGCTGGGGCTGTTGCTTACCCTTGTGTGCGCCGGAAAACCCTAGCTTTTTCAAACCGCTCGCTTGCCCTCCTTTGTTCTTCTGCTTCGGAGATCTGGCCCGCGTCAAGCAGACCGTGCTCCGCCGTCGACGATACGCAGCAATGTCTTCCTCCTCATCTGCTGCGAGTGCGTCGTCGACCGATCCGTTGACCGAGGATACCCTGAGCGATTTGGCGGCGATGGAGTTACAGCCGGGCCACAAGGTGGAGTTCGGCACCTCGAGGATTTCCTCGGTTCGTGTGCAGGAGATGCAGCAGTTGGGGTACTTTGGTGACGGTGTTGGGCGCGTCCCGGGCGCTGAGGAGATCCCGGAGCCTGAGGGCGAATTAGTTGTGTTTGAGGCATTCTTCATCGCCGGCCTTCGCCTTCCAGCGCATCGTTTCGTGGCGGAGGTCTTGCAGAGGTTCGAGGTTTAGGTCCACCAGTTGACACCTAACACCGTGGTTGCCCTGGCGAAGTATGCCTGGGCAGTGACTTCATACGACGGTCAGCCATCCGTATAAGTCTTTGCCAAGAACTATTGTCTGCACTGGCAAAAAAAGAAAATTGGAAATAAGATTGCACAATTTGGATCGTGCACCTTCACGCCAAGGACAGGAAAGACTTCGGCGGAAGTCCTGGAAATAGTTCCTTGCGCTCGGAATAAATGGGGCAACTGGTGGGCCTATTGGTTTTATGTTTTGGGAGGGGAAGTCGAAGACCTCCCAGGGCTCCCTGCGGCCGTCATGTGCTCCCACTGTTACGTGGTGTTCCCACCGTTTGAGGTGGCGGAGGACGATGAGGACGAAGGGGCCCTCCGGTGCGCTGCCCGCATGAGTAGTGGGCGTGATTTGGTTGAGGAATTCATCGGTTATGGAGTGTGGCCCCTGGCGCATGGCTGGGTGCTTGGCGAAGTGTGCCCTTGCCAGATGCCTACTTTGGGCGGGCAGTTGGTGCGAAGTCCTACCTTCGCTTTGGATTTGCTCGGCCGAAACCCAGCCGTGTTCGTGCGTGAAGTAGAGGACGAAGCAGTGAGGATTGTGGGCGGTATGTGCCGAGGATAGAGGCTCTGCGGAGCTGGGATATTCGTGGATCCAATGTCCGTTTGAATCATGTCTTTGAGTTAAACCGTCTGCCATATGGCGGTTACCCTGGAGACGACGCTGCTACTGCTGTTGATCGCCGGGGGAAAAAGCCGGTGGCTGCAGCTAAGGAAGGCCCTTCACGGGATTCTGCGCCGGTCGTTAAGAAGAGAAAACTAGTTACTGCAGCTGAGGGGTTGGGGGTCTCTGATCGTTTTGCTGTGGATTTAATGGGAACTTGTGCGGCCCTCGGGGGAAGGATGTCTTCGCCCGAGCTCCGGGAGTCTTCGGCGTGAATGCTGGAGGTTACCGAGGGTCCATGGCCAAGGAACGTTCTGATCCCCCGGGCGGTTGACGAGGACATATTTACGTCTCGTTTGGCCCGTGAGATGAAGATTTTTCCTTATGGGCGGAATATTGCTGCTGTTGTATCGGCAGTGATGGACAAGGATTGCGAAGATGCGACGCGGAAGCGCCGGGCGTTCACTAGGGTTGGCGACCCTAGTCGCGAGGTCAAGAGGGCACGGGGAGGCGTGAAGTCCACCGCCCCCGGCAGCAGCAAACCACCACCGGCTACGAAGCCAGCCGTCCCTGGGCCCAGCAAGTCTTTGTTGGGTGCGAGGGCTGTCGCTTCTGGCTCGGGCAAGCCGCCCTCGGCTGAGCCCACGAAGGAGCGAAGGCCACCGTCTCAGGTATGCACCGACGAGGCGGCGGCGGGTGGGGTCGACCTCGACATGGACATCTGCGTGGATGATTACCACGTAGGTGGTGTCATGATGTTCGATGCCCACACGGGCCGAGGACTCGTTGGTGAGTGTTTATTTTTTGTTATTGTGTGTTTTTTAACGGGGACTGGGTCTTGGACAAGATTGTGATGCAGGGCCGGATGCTGGGCAAATGGATGTTGTCCCGGCTCCGGTGGCGGCCACGCCGGCTGCAGCGACGGCCGAGGCAAAGGGTGCTTCGCAGGACCCATGGTCCAAGTTTTGCGCCAGCAGCAATGTTTCGTCAGCCACCACCGTTAAAGACGTGGAGGGTTCTGTTTCCCAGCAACTGAAGCATGCAACGCAGCAGCTGAAGCATGTAAGTCGTCTTGGACTTCGCCAGTTCGTTGTGTTTATGTGGTTGTGAATCTGATGGATTTTTCATGGCAGGCGGCCGCCTTCGCCGATCATGTTGCGTTGGGTGCTCTGACTTTGGAGTTCGCTGCCGAGAGGCAACGACTCGAGAGCAGGGTTGAGCGCCTCCGGGCGCAGCATACGGAAGCGGTGTGGGACAAGTCAGCTGCGGAAAACAAGAGCCGCAGGCTGGCGGAGAAGTTGGCGGCTGCGGTGGTCGATAAGGAGGACCTCAGCCGCCAGTTGGCGGCGGAGAGGAGAAACGCAAACAGGGCCTGCGCTGAGGCGCAGGCTGCACAGACCGAGGCTAAACTTGCGCGTGCGGAGGCCAGTCTCACTCACCAACGCGCCGAGGAGTTTGAAGCGCGCCTCAGCAGCCTGCGCGATTGCTAGGACAAAGTGGAGGCCTCTACTCGCGTAGAGGTCGACCGGACGCATGCACAACTCGTGGACGCGTACCGGGAGCTTGGTGCGTGGACCGCTCCCTTTGAAGCGTCCAGTAAGGAGGTGGGACTCCGCTTTCTCGGATGGCTGCAGGAGGAGTTGGAGGTGCTCCCAACGATTGTGACGGGCCTCATGTCCTTCGCCTCGCTCATCACCTGCGAAGGGGCCGTGAATGCCCTGTCCCACGAGGGATGTGGGCACTTTGAAGTCTTCGACCGATCGGACAAGGACTTCGAGCGCGGAATCTTCCAGGTTGAGGACCCGGTGCTGAAGCGGTCGGCTGCGGCGCTTTACGATAGGATGTGGGACCCTCACGACCGTGAGACTATCCGGGAGAGGTCCGACCGGGCGATGGAGCAGGTATGGAGAATATGTGTATATTTGTGATTGTGTGTATGGGTATATGTGTGTATTTGTGTGGTTTTTGTTGAATGAGTATGCTATTTTTGTACATGGCGCATGATGAAGAGGTCGAAGACCTCGGGGACTTGGATAGCACACTGCCCGAGGCGTCGGGTGCGAAGGAGGGGACTGGGGGGAGCCGGCGCCACCATCCGATGCTGGCGAGGGCCCCTTGGTGACCCCCGCGCCGACCTGTGCTGGCGAGGACCACGTGCCGCCCGCTGCGCCGACTGGTGGGGACACTTCGGGGGTGGTGGGCGAACCAACTGCCGAAGACCCGGCAGCGTCGACCGGCCCTTCACAGGTGGCGGGATAGGGCTTAGGGCTATCAGGTGTGAGATTTTGTTTTTGTGATACTAAAACTCGGTTGCTGCGTAGGTTCCGACGTATGGGCCTGCGCAAGCAACCGCTGCTGACGATACAAATTTTGTGGCGGCCACAACCGTGGTGCCTGCTAATGACAATTTATGAGGTTCTGGATCTGGTTCTTTTTTGTCTGATGGTGAGTCTGGGAGTACGTTTTCCTGGACCGAAGAGTCTTCGGATGAAGACTTGGATTATTTTGCTGCGTTAGATGTGGCCGCGACGGAGTCCTCGCCGCGGGTGGAGGTTGGCGAGGTGGCTGGTCTTCCTAGTGCGAGGACCAAGTGTAGGCGACGAAGGGTGGTGTTGAAGCATAGTGTGGGCGAGTTTTCGCGGAGTGGTAGGCACCGTCGGATGGGGATGGAGCGGGACAATCTTCGAGTAGAGAGGTTTGGTAAACAAGAGCTATTGTCTTCGCCGATTGGGACGAGCATTGATGAGGGGGATCTGCAAGATCTTTTTGAGGGTGAGGAGTTGAAAATAATGTTGTTCAATTATAGGGAGGCGGGCATCATCCCGAAGGTGGAGCCGATGTAGTATGAGGTGCCCTCGCAGAGTGTATAAGGTGTCCTCGCTGAGTGTAGTAATTGCAACTTGTATTGTAATATGGCCTGTTGGCCATTTTCGCGCGCTTGTGAGCTAATCTGGCTGCACCCTTGGGCGACTTTTGCACGGGGTGTCTTTTTAGTAAAAAACTTCGATTAACGCACTTATTGTGCTATTCCGGCTGCACCGTTAGGCGACTTTTGCTCGGAGTTTCTTTTTAATAAAAGACTTCGATTAACGCACTTGTTGTGCTATTCCGGCTGCACCCTTAGGCGACTTTTGCTCGGAGTGTCTTTTTAATAAAAGACTTCGATTAACGCACTTGTTGTGCTATTCCGGCTGTACGCTTAGGCGACTTTTGCTCGGAGTGTCTTTTTAATAGAAGACTTCGATTAACGCACTTGTTGTGCTATTCCAGCTGCACCCTTAGGTGACTTTTGCTTGGATTGTCGCACGCGAGGGTAGTCTACACTACCTGTCACGGTGACTTCTAAGTGGTCGAATGCCGAAGACCGTCGAAACGGTCTTTTTCGACACGTTGCGTCTGAGTTTTTGTTTTTGCAGGGGCTTTTGCTGGTATATTACATGGCTCCGCCTCGTTAAAAACCTCACCCCCCGGGAGGAAAAGAGTGCGGGCCGGAATAACATTGTCTGCTGGATTACAAGGGCGCGTGGGCCCTGATGGTTAAACAAAAAATTTGTGGAGATTGTCAATGTTCCAGGAGTGCTCTAGGACTTCGCCGGAAGGTGTTACTAGCCTGTACGCGATGGGGGATGCCTTCGACTTGACGATGAATGGACCCTCCCATTTCGGCTCCAGCTTGCCCCGTGATTCTGTCTGGGTGGTCCGGACGAGTACGAGGTCTCCTTTGTTGAACTCTCTTAGGACAATCGCGTTGCCGCGCCAGGCCTTGGTTTGAGCCTGATATTTGTTGAGGGCCTGTTGGGCGAGGACGTGGTCTCCATCGATGTGATCTTTGGACGTTGGTTCGTCGACATCGGGGACTACTGATGTGCTTGTTCGGGGCGACCCATGCTTTATCTCTTGCGGTGTCATGGCCTTGGATCCATACAATAGATGAAAAGGGGTGAATCTGATTGCTCGACATTCTATCGTGTTTAGGCCCCAGACTACTTCGGGTAGTTGGTCGGCCCATTTTCCCTTCTTGTCGTCGAGAAGTCTTTTCTTGATGGCAATGAAAATCTTGTCGTTGGCACGCTCAACGACGTCGTTGGATTGCGGGTGGTATACCGAGGCGAAGACAGGGTTGGTGCCGATGGAGAAACAAAAATCCCTGAAGTCTTGGCTGTCAAACTGTTTGCCGTTGTCGACTGTGAGTTCGGACGAGACTCCCAATCGGCAGACGATGTTTTGCTAGAAGAACTTTTGGGCGGTCTTCGACGTTATTATGGATATGTCTCTGGTCTCGATCCACTTGGTGAAGTACTCGACGACAACAAAGGTGAATTTGAGGTTCCCTTGAGCCGTAGGCAATGGTCCAACAATATCCAGCCCCCAGCGCTAAAGTAGCCATGTGTGGGCGATCAGCTTGGTGAACTGCGAAGGGTTGCTCGAGCGGGGGGAAAACTTCTGGCATGCTTCGCAAGACCTCATGACTCGATTCGCAGTACAGATTATTGCGGGCCAGTAAAATCCTTGACGGATCACCTTGGCAGCGAGGGCCCTCGGTCCTGAGTGGGAGCCACAAGTTCCGCTATGGACTTCGCGAAGGATTTGAATGCCTTCGGTTTCGGTCACGCACTTTAGCATGGGCTGACTGATCCCCTTTTTGTACAGCTGGCCTATCACACCCGGTTTTAGAAGGCAAACCAAATGCAAACCATGTACGTGCTAGGACCAGCAATTCACGTACACAACAGTTACATAACTAGACATCATCCCTTAGTGCTAAAATAATGACATAAAAGGGTAATAATAGTCGATTACATCATGATATCCAAGACATCCACATAGTCTTTAACAATAATCAAAGTGTGGAAAAGAAACATAGATACACACGACCTACACAGGCAGCCGACTGGGGGTTTGCCGCTAACCCACACCTAGAACTCATCGTACTCTTGGAACTCCTGGAAGTCCTCCTCCATGACTTCATCTTCACCTAAGCAGTGGTTGCAACACGGACAACCTGGGGGGGGGGGTTGGTGTGTAAAGCAAGGGTGAGTACACATCAACATACTCAGCAAATGTCCCGTTTGGCTGTAGTGGACTAGCTTTATGTGGAGTTAAGTCAAGCAGTTGCTTTTAGTTGGTCAGGTTATTACTTACTAGTAGAAAGCCAGGTTTTAGCATTAACCCAAGTTATTAACCCGATGTACCCTTTCCAAACGAAAAGAATACCACTTACCAGTACCATAGTCATAACCAAAACAATCATCCTCGTCACCACCTGTAAACTATACATCTCTGATCAAGTATATCTAATCAATGGAGCTCCCTTGGTCACTCATAACCGCGAGCACAGCTGATATATCAGTTTCATAACACTCTGCAGAGGTTGCGCACTTTACCCACAAGCCGTGATTCCCTTGGGCCGACCAAACCCTTAAACACTACCAAGGTGAATAGGCAGGGTCTCACTACGTAGCCTTTACAAAGATTCCCTGGGGCTGTAGCCGCCCGTTAGGTTTCCTAAATGCACCACACTCCTCCCCAAGGGGCAAACCAACCGTGGCAGAGTGAGCCGCATACACCGAGCCCCATTAACGGCACGACGGCGAAGCGAACTACACCCCAGTTCCTCTAATTACTCAGCTAATGGCGTCCCACTCCACCCTCATGGTTGCACTGTTTTTCTGGTCGGTCATCCAACGAATAGGTCCTTACAGAGAGGCACTCGAGAAATAGCTCGAGTCCCCTTAAGGGCCACAAGTACCGTCATCATAATCAAAAGGGAAAACAGCGTATCATGGATAATCTCATCATGTTCATTGATTAATGTGAAGCGCTAGCATAAAGCTAAACCATAATAACCCAACCAGAATAGGTAAATAAGGACAAGATAAACAAAAGCTAGTTAATCCTTAGGTATAAAATGTGTAAATGCGGGAAATGAATTATAAGAATGAGTAGGACATAGATGGGTCAAGGGACACTTGCCTTCACCAACCAGCTGCTGCTCAGGGTCTTCACCTGCAAGTCCTTCGGACTCCGCCAACTGACCGTTATCTATACAAGTTTCAAACATACATTCCACAAGTTTTAATACAAAAGAATAGTACACCAAACAATAGAATGCAATAAATAGACAGACGTCCGATGCAGGGCTCACACCTACGACTAAGCGAGAAAGAGAAAGTAACGACGAGGCCACGACCGACGAGCGATCACGTCACGCGATTATAAATTAAAATACTCGTCTAAATAGAATGGTAATAATTTAGCCATCGCGTTAAGAATAAGGTAAAGTCATGTTCCATATTTAATTATTATGAACAGATTAAGGTAAATTAAAAGGATTGTCGCGCAGCAAAACGCGCGACACAGCACTTAAATTGAATTAAGAAATAAACGACCCATCGCGCGACGAGGCGCGCAACGAGACTCTTGCATTAATTATAAATAAACGTTAAGCGTCGCGCGACGAAACGCACGACGGCATAGGTCATCTGAACTGAATTTAAAATGAAACATTGTGCGACGAAGCGCGCAACACAGCTCATTAATAAAGGTGAATTTAAAATGAATCGTCGCGCGACGAAGAGCGCGACGCAGCACATCGACTAAACTAAAATAAAGAAAATGGATTAAACTGAAAGTTGAACGTCGTGTGACACAGTCGCACGCGCGCCAGGGGCACGCGAGCCACGCAGGCACGCGGGACGCGAGGCCGCCAGGGCACGAGGGCCGCCGGGGCACACAGCCGCAGGGGCGCGGACGCGGGGGCCGCAGGGGCGCGGGGCTGAGATGGAGCGTGAGGGCGCGGCCGAGGAGGGCGGCGTGGGACGCAGCCGAGGAGGGTGCGGGGCGCGGCCAGGAGGCACACGGGCCGCGACCGAGGAGGCGCGTGGGGGGCGCGGCCAGGAGGCGGCGCGGGGGCGCGTGACCAGGGAGGGCGCGCGAGGCGCGCGACTAGGGGCGCGGGGGAGCGCGGCCAGGGGAGGGCGCGTGGGGTGGGGGAGAGGAGGAAGAAGAGGAAGGAGAGAGAGAGAGGAGGGGCCTCACCACGGGGATCCAAATTCCGGGAATCATCGTCTCCAAATCCTAGGGCACCACAGGGAAGAGAGAGAGGTGGGAGAGAGAGGGAGTTGTGCGTGGGAGAATTGAATGAGGGGAAGGAGACCAGAGGAGGGGGCGTGGCATAGGGAGGGGCAGGGCGCTAGGGGCATGTGGGCCTGGCTGGGCCAGGCTGGGCCGCACCGCGGGTCAAAACCCCGTGGCACGTACAACCACAGATCAGAATTCAATTCGTGAAGCAAAATCCGAAATGAGACTAAGCAACACACGCGACTAAACACGACATCAGACAAAAGAAATATGATTCGTCACGAAAATAAATATGATTCGGCATGATGCAACACCCATGACAATTTAGGTTTTGTTTACACACGATATGGACACCAGTCGCTATACTGCTTTGTAATTGGGAAGAAGGAGCGAAACAGGAAAAGAAAAGGGAGTAACGCCTGAATTTGGTGAGTAAAAAGAAGAAAAAATTCCACCCCCAAATTCAGGGCGTTACAAACCTATCCCCCTTAAAAGAATCTCGCCCTCGAGATTCAAGGTTGGCCAGCAAAGAGTTCAGGGTATTTGGCCATCAGATCATCTTCACGCTCCCAGGTTGCCTCTTCCTCGGAGTGGTGACTCGATCTGACTTTGCACATTCTGATAGTTTTCCTTCGGGTGACTCTATCTGCAGTCTCAAGAATCTGCGTTGGCTTCTCTATATAGGTCAAGTCCTCCTGGACCTCCAGACCTTCCACTGGCAACTGCTCTTCTGGCACACGCAGACACTTCTTCAGCTGAGACACGCGAAAGACATCATGCACTGCGGACAAACCTTCTGGCAGACTGAGCTGATAGCCCACTTCTCCACGCCTTGCGAGAATCTGATACGGACCAACATAGCGGAGTGCTAGCTTGCCTTTGACTCCGAATCTTCTGACTCCTCTGATAGGCGATACCTTCAAATAGACAAAATCTCCAACTTCGAAACTCAGCTATCTCCTTCTTGTGTTTGCATAGCTTCGCTGCCTTGATTGCGCTATCTTTAGATTCTCTCGAACCATCTTAATGTTCTCTTCAGCTTCAAGCAATATGTCTGGCCCAAACACTTGCTTTTCCCCAGGCTGATCCCATTGCAACGGAGTTCTACAACTCCTCCCATAAAGTGCCTGAAATGGTGACATCTTCAAGCTGGCCTGGTAACTGTTATTATAGGAGAATTTTGCATAAGGTAACCTCTTGTCCCATCCAGACTGATCTTGCAACACACAAGCTCTCAACATATCTTCAAGGATTTGATTCTGACTGCCTGTCTACGGATGGTAAGCTAAACTGAAATTTAAATGTGTACCCAAGGCTTCATGCAACTGCTGCTAGAAATGAGAGGTGAACTACGTTCCTCTATCTGACACTATCTTCTTTGGCACACCATGAAGACAAACGATCCGAGACATGTACAACTCTGCCAATACTGCACTGTTGTAGTTGGTCTTGACATGTATGAAGTGGGCTGACTTGGTTAAGTGGTCCACTACTACCCAAATGGAATCATAGCTGGCTCGAGTGCGAGACAATCCGACTATGAAGTCCATTCCGATTTCATCCCATTTCCACTGAGGAATTCGCAACGGTTGCAACAATCCAGCTGGCCTCTGATGCTCTGCCTTGATCCTTTGACAACTATCACATATAGCCACATGCTCTGCGATCTCCCTTTTCATTCCGTACCACCAGAATTTCTTCTTCAGATCCTGATACATCTTCTCACTTCCAGGGTGTATAGAATAGCTGACTCATGAGCTTCCTTGAGGATCAACTCCCGAATGGACTGGACATTGGGAACACACAAACGGTCTTTGAACCATATCACACCTTCTGCATCTTCCCAAAAATCTTTGCCTCTGCCCTCTAGAACTAGGTACCGGATTTCACTGATCTTCTCATCATTCTTCTGTGCTTCTTTGATTTTCCGCTCTAGGGTAGGCTCTAACTCAACGGTCACTCCTCGCATATTGTTCAGAAATCTGAGGCTCAACCTGTCAAACTCTTTGGCCAACTCATAAGGCATCGGATAAGCGACCATCAGGTTGACTTGACTCTTCCTGCTCAAAGCATCTGCCACTACGTTCGCTTTGCCTGGATGGTAATGAATCTCCAATTCATAGTCCTTGATCAACTCTAACCATTTCTGTTGCCTCATTTTCGACTGAGTGAATATGTACTTCGGACTCTTCTGGTCTGTGTAAACATCACACTTCTGCCCATACAGATAGTGCCTCCATGTCTTCAATGCATGAACTACTGCTGCCAACTCTAGGTCATGGATTGGATAATTCTTCTCATGAACCTTCAACTGTCGGGATGAGTAAGCCATAACTCTTCCCTGTTGCATCAACACACATCCCAAACCAGTGTAACAGCATCGCAATACACTGAGAAGGGCTTGTGCACATCAGGTAAGACTAAGACAGGCGCTGTAGTCAACTTCTCTTTCAGTGCTTCGAAGGCTTCTTGGCATTTCTAGGTCCACTTGAACTCAACCTTGTTGCCTAGCAAAGCTGTCATCGGTTTCGCAATCTTCGAAAACCCTTCAATGAATCACCGATAATATCCGGCCATTCCAATAAAGCTCTTGATTCCTCGGGCATCTGTTGGCGCTTTCCAGTTTAGAATGTCTGCCACTTTATTCGGATCCATAGCAAATCCGTCTTTGTTAATTATGTGACCCAAGAATAGGACTTCATTGATCCAGAATTCACACTTATTCACCTTTGCATACAACTGGTGCTCTCGCAATCCCTGCAATACCATCTTCAAATGATTCACATGATCTTCTTCACTTTGAGAATATATAATAATATCATCAATAAATGCCACCATAAACTTGTCAAGATAATCCATGAATACATTGTTCATCATATTCATGAAGAAGGCTGGTGCATTCGTTAGACCAAAAGACATAACAGTAAACTCATACAACCCATACATGGTAATGAATACCGTCTTTGGAATGTCTGAAGGTCGAATCCTGAGCTGATGATAACCTGACCTCAGATCTATCTTTGAGAACACGCTAGCTCCTCTCAACTGGTCGAACAGATCTTCTATTCTGGGCAAGGGGTACTTGTTCTTGATCGTGACCTCATTTAGAGCTCGATAATCGGTGCACATCCTTCTGGTGCCATCTTTCTTCTCCACGAACAGGACAGGGGCGGCCCAAGGCGAGGTGCTTGGCCTTATATAACATTTCTCTGACAGCTCATCAATCTGCTTCTTAAGTTCAACCAACTCTGGTCCAGACACTCTATAGGCTCTTTTAGAAATGGGGGCGGTGCCAGGAAGAAGCTCTATAGTAAACTCAACTTTCCGCTTAGGTGGCATGCCTGGTAAGTCTTCCGAAAACACATCTAGGAATTTAGACACCACTTTGATAGTCTCAAGTGAATCTAGCTCCTTGCTATCAATAGCCATCTGATGACAACTTCCTTTCCTTGGCTCAGGTGAGATTAACTTAGCTACCACTTCTCCTCCTAGTGGGGACATCAACTTAATTATCCTCTTATCACAACTGATAACTGCCTGATACTTATCTAGCCAGTTCATCCCTAGGATGACATCTATTCCCTGAGTATCCATTACTATGAGATTAGCGGGAAATGCTATCCCCCTTATTTCCACACTTACATTCAAGAAAATGCTATTGGATCGAATTCTACCACCGACTGAGTCAATTTGGATGAGAGTGGATGAAAGGGAAATAGGCTTACACCTTTTCCTAAATGATTTTGGTGGTTGAATTGCCCAACACAAATAATTGGACTAACTAGTTTTCTCTAGATTATAAGTTCTACAGGTGCCAAAGGTTCAACACAAACCAATAAAAAGTCCAAGAAAGGGTTCAAATAAAAAGAGCAAAAGACAACTAAAGGCAACCCTGGTCTGGCGCACCGGATAGTGTCTGGTGCACCAGGGAGATCAACTCCAAACTTGCCACCTTCGGGAATTCTGGGAGCCACTCCGCTATAATTCATCGGACGGTCCGGTGTAGCACCGGACTGTCCGGTGTGCCAGTGGAGTAACGGCTAAACAGCACCAACGGTCGTCTGCAAAGGAACAGTGAAACGCTACAGTGCGCGCCTGCGCGCGCAGAAGTCAGAGCAGGCATCAAAAGGCGCACTGGACAGTGAACAGTGCATGTCCGGTGCACCATCGGACTGTCTGGTGGCCCACATGTCAGAAGCTCCAACGGTCGAACCCTAACGGTTGGGTGACGTGGCTGGCGCACCGGACTGTCCGGTGCGCCATACGACAGCAGAGTTCCCCAACGACTGTTTTGGTGGTTGAGGGCTATAAATACCCCCAACCACCTCTCTTCAAGACATCCAAGCATTCACTACTCCTCATTCAATACAAGAGCAATACACAACACTCCAAGACACAAATCAAAGCCTCCGATCAAATCAAAGTCCCCAATTCAACTCTAGTTCTTAGGACTTGTGAGAAGATCAGATTGTGTTCTTTTGTTGTTCTTGTTGCTTGGTTGGCTTTCTTCTTCCTCTATTCTTGTTCCCAAGATCATTGTAATCAAAGCAAGAGACACCAAGTTGTGGTGGTCCTTGTAGTGGACTAAGTGTCCCATTTGATAGAGAAGAGTAGGTTTGCAAAAACCGAACCTCGGTAAAACAAATCACCGTGTCATTCGCCTTATTTGCTTGTGATTTGTTTTTCGCCCTCTCTTTTGGACTCGATTATATTACTAACGCTAACCCCGGCTTGTAGTTGTGCTTAAACTTTATAAATTTCAGATTTTCCTATTCAACCCCCTCTAGGCGACTTTCAATTGGTATCGGAGCCCGGTACTTCATTAGAGCCTAACCGCTCGAAGTGATGTCGGGAGCATCAGCCATGAGGGAGATTGGGACCGGCGACAAGTCCGCAAGCTCGGGGAGAACACATTCAAGGGAGTCCGCCCACAAGCACAGGGAGGAATCCTCTTCCTCCATCAAGTCCCAACGGAAGGGTGACAAGAAGAAGAAGATGAAGAAAGTGGTCTACTACGAGACCGACTCTTCGTCACCTTCCACCTCCGGCTCCGAATCGGCCTCCGCCACTTCTAAACGCCATGAGCGTAAGAAGTATAGTAAGATGCCCCTTCGCTATCCTCGTATCTCAAAACACACTCCATTACTTTTCATCCCATTAGGTAAACCACCTATGTTTGAAGGTGAAGATTATTCTATGTGGAGTGATAAAATGAGACATCACCTAACCTCACTCCACAAAAGCATATGGGAAATTGTTGAGTATGGAGTGCAGGCACCGAAGAAAGGGGACAAGGATTATGATTCAGAGGAGGTTGAACAAATCCAACACTTCAACTCCTAAGCCACTACTATACTCCTCGCCTCTCTAAGTCGAGAGGAGTATAATAAGTTGCAAGGGTTGAAGAGTGCAAAGGAGATTTGGGACGTGCTCAAGACCGCGCACGAAGGAGATGAGGTGACCAAGATCACCAAGAGGGAAACGATCGAGGGGGAGCTCGGTCGATTCATGCTTCACCAAGGAGAAGAGCCACAAGCCATGTACAACCGGCTAAAGACCTTGGTGAATCAAGTGCGCAACCTTGGGAGCACCAAATGGGATGACCATGAAATGGTCAAGGTTATTCTTGGATCTCTTGTGTTTCTTAACCCTACTCAAGTTCAATTAATTCGTGGTGATCCAAGATATAAAATAATGTCTCCCGAGGAAGTAATAGGAAAGTTTGTGAGCTTTGAACTAATGATCAAAGGCTCCAAACAAATCATCGAGCGAGGTGCCACCTCCACACCCGAGGTGCAACCCGTCGCCTTCAAAGTGACGGAGGAGAAGAAGGAAGAGTCTACATCAAGTAGGCTCCCCATCGACGCCTCCAAGCTCGACAATGAGGAGATGACTTTAATCATCAAAAGTTTTCGCCAAATCCTGAAGCAAAGGAGGGGAAGGACTACAAGCCCCGCTCCAAGAAAGTTTGCTACAAGTGTGGTAAGCCCGGTCATTTCATTGCTAAATGTCCATTATCAAGTGATAGTGACAGGGGCGACGACAAGAAGGGAAGAAGGAAGGAGAAGAAGAAATATTACAAGAAGAAGGGCAGCGATGCCCATATATGCCGCGAGTGGGACTCCGACGAGAGCTCCACCGACTCCTCCTCCGACGAGGACGCCGCCAACATCGCCATCAACAAGGGCCTCCTCTTCCCCAACGTCGGCCACAAGTGCCTCATGGCAAAGGACGACAAGAAGAAGAAGGTAAAATCTAGATCCTCCACTAAGTATGCAACATCTAGTGATGCGGCTAGCTCTAGTGATGATGAGGATGATTTATTTACACTTTTTGCCAACCTAAACATGCAACAAAAGGAGAAATTAAATGAATTAATTAGTGCTATTCATGATAAGGATGAACTCTTGGATAGCCAACATGACATCCTAATTAAAGAAAACAAAAAGCATGTTAAGGTTAAAAATGCTTATGCTCTAGAGGTAGAAAAATGTGAAAAATTAACTAGTGAGCTAAGCACTTGCCATGACACTATTTCCAACCTTAGATGTGAAAATGCTAACTTAATTGCTAAGGTTGAGAAGTTAGATGATTGTGATGATTCAATTGCTAGTCTTAGAAATGATAATGCAAATCTGATTGCTAAGATTGACAAATTGAATGCATCTCTCTCTAGCCTTAAAATTGAGAATGAAAAATTAATTGTTAAGGCTAAAGATTTAAATGTTTGCAATGTTTCCATTTCCAATCTTAAAGATGAGAATGCTATTTTACATGCTAAGATTGTTGAATTAAATACTTGCAACCCTCTACATCTACCGTTGAGCATATTACTATTTGCACTAGATGTAGAGATATTAATGTTGATGCTATTCATGATCACCTAGCTTTAATTAAACAACAAAATGATCACATAGCTCAACTTAGTGCCAAAATTAATGAGCATGACTTAGAAAATGAAAAATTTAAATTTGCTAGAATCATGGTCTATAGTGGGAGATGCCCTGGCATTAAGGATAGCATTGGCTTCCAAAAGGGAGACAATGTCAAGCTTAATGCCCCTAAAAAATTGTCTAATTTTGTTAAGGGTAAGGCTCCCATGGTTCAGGATAACGAGGGTTGCATTTTATACCCTGCCGGTTATCCTGAGCACAAAATTAGGAGAATTCACTCTAGGAAGTCTCACTCTGGCTCTCATCATGCTTTTCTGTATAAGAGTGAGGCATCTATCTCTAGGCAATCAACACATGTTAAATTGCCTAAAAAGAAATCTCCTATTGCATCAAATGAACCTAATATTTTATTTAAGACTTTTGATGCATCATATGTGCTAACTAACAAATCAGGCAAAGTAGTTGCCAAATATGCTGGGGGCAAACACAAGGGGTCAAAGACTTGTGTTTGGGTACCCAAGGTGCTTGTTTCTAATGTGAAAGGACCCAAGACCATTTGGGTACCTAAGAACAAGGCCTAAATTTGTTTTGTAGGTTTATGCATCCGGGGGCTCAAGTTAGATCATTGATAGCGGGTGCACAAACCACATGACTGGGGAGAAAAGGATGTTCTCCTCCTATGAGAAAACCAAGATCCCCAAAGAGCTATTACATTCGGGGATGGAAATCAAGGTTTGGTCAAAGGACTTGGTAAAATTGCTATATCTCCTGACCATTCTATTTCCAATGTTTTTCTTGTAGATTCTTTAGACTATAACTTGCTTTCAGTTTCTCAATTATGCAAAATGGGCTACAATTGTCTTTTTACGGATATAGGTGTTACTGTCTTTAGAAGAAGTGATGATTCAGTAGCATTTAAGGGAGTATTAGAGGGTGAACTCGATACTTGCTTAATTGCTAAGACTAACATGGGTTGGCTATGGCATCGCCGACTAGCCCACGTTGGGATGAAGAATCTTCATAAGCTTCTAAAGGGAGAGCACATTTTGGGACTAACAAATGTCAAGCAGGGAAGCAAGTTGGTGTTCATTATCCACACAAGAACATCATGACGACCGACAGGCCGCTTGAGCTACTCCACATGGACCAATTCGGCCCGATTGCTTACATAAGCATCAGCGGGAGTAAGTACTGTCTAGTTATTGGGGATGATTATTCTCGCTTCACTTGGGTGTTCTTTTTACAGGAAAAATCTCAAACCCAAGAGACCTTAAAGGGATTCTTGAGACAGGCTCAAAATGAGTTCGTCTTAAGGATCAAAAAGATTAGAAGCGACAACGGGACAGAGTTCAAGAACTCACAAATAGAAGGCTTCCTTGAGGATGAGGGCATCAAGCATGAGTTCTCTTCTCCCTACACTCCAGAACAAAATGGAGTAGTGGATAGGAAGAATAGAACTCTACTTGACATGGCGAGGACCATGCTTGATGAGTACAAGACTTCGGACCAGTTTTGGGCGGAAGCAATCAACACCGCTTGCTACGCCATCAACCGTCTCTACCTTCACCGAATCCTCAAGAAGAAATTGTATGAACTCCTAACCGGTAAAAAGCCAAATGTTTCATATTTTAGAGTCTTTGGTAGCAAATGTTTTATTCTTTTTAAAAGAGGTAGAAAATCTAAACTTGCTCCTAAGGCTGTAGAAGGCTTTTTACTTGGTTATGACTCAAACACAAGGGCATATAGAGTCTTTAACAAGTCCACTGGACTAGTTGAAGTTTCTTGTGACATTATGTTTGATGAGACTAACGGCTCTCAAGTAGAGCAAGTTGATCTTGATGAGCTAGATGATGAAGAGGCTCCATGCGTCACGCTAAGGAACATGTCCATTGGGGAAGTGTGTCCTAAGGAATCCGAAGAGCTTCCACATACACAAGATCAACCATCATCGTCAAATCAAGCATATCCACCAACTCAAGATGAGGATCAAGCTCAAGAGGATGAAAATGAAGATCAAGAAGATGAGCCGCCTCAAGAGGAGGACAATGATCAAGGGGAAGATGTCCATGATCAAGATAAGTAAGATGATGAGAATCCAAGACCGCCACACCCAAGAGTCCACCAAGCGATACAACGAGATCACCCCGTGAACTCCATCCTAGGCGATATTCATAAGGGGGTAACTACTCGATCTCGTGTTGCTCATTTTTGTGAACATTACTCTTTTGTGTCTTCTATTGAGCCATACAGGGTAGAAGATGCATTAAGAGATTCGGATTGGGTGTTGGCGATGCAAGAGGAACTCAACAACTTCACGAGGAATAAGGTATGGCATCTTGTTCCACGTCCTAACCAAAATGTTGTAGGAACCAAGTGGGTCTTCCGCAACAAACAAGATGAGCATGGTGTGGTGACAAGGAACAAAGCCTGACTTGTGGCCAAGGGATATTCACAAGTCGAAGGTTTAGATTTCGGTGAAACCTATGCACCCGTAGCTAGGCTTGAGTCAATTCGTATATTACTTGCCTATGCTACTT
Organism: Zea mays; assembly: GCF_902167145.1. Classification (NCBI taxonomy): domain Eukaryota; kingdom Viridiplantae; phylum Streptophyta; class Magnoliopsida; order Poales; family Poaceae; genus Zea; species Zea mays. Next base: position 51,515,939 of record NC_050101.1, read on the forward strand.
ACCATGGCTTCAAGCCTTATCAAATGGACGTGAAGAGTGCCTTCCTCAATGGACCAATCAAGGAAGAAGTCTATGTTGAGCAACCTCACAGCTTTGCAGATAGTGAGTACCCTGACCATGTTTATAAACTCTCTAAGGTGCTTTATGGGCTCAAGCAAGCCCCAAGAGCATGGTATGAATGCCTAAGAGATTTTCTTATCGCTAATGGCTTCAAAGTTGGAAAAGCCGATCCTACTCTCTTTACTAAAACAATTGCAAATGATTTGTTTGTATGCCAAATTTATGTTGATGATATTATTTTTGGGTCTACTAACAAATCTACATGTGAAGAGTTTAGTAGGATCATGGTACAAAAATTCAAGATGTCTATGATGGGGGAGTTGAAGTTTTTCTTAGGATTTCAAGTCAAGCAACTCCAAGAGGGCACCTTCATTAGCCAAACGAAGTACATTTAAGATATTCTCACCAAGTTTGGAATGAAGGATGCCAAGCCCATCAAGACACCCATGGGAACCAATGGGCATCTCGACCTCGACATGGGAGGTAAATTCGTAGATCAAAAGGTATACCGATCGATGATAGGATCTCTACTTTATTTATGTGCATCTCGACCGGATATTATGCTTTCCGTATGCATGTGTTCAAGATTCCAAGCCGATCCTAAGGAAGTTCACCTTAGGGCCGTAAAACAAATCTTGATATATTTAGTTTATACTCCTAAGTTTGGCCTTTGGTACCCCAAGAGATCCACATTTGATTTAATAGGATATTCAGATGCTGATTGGGCAGAGTGTAAAATTGATAGAAAGAGCACATCAGGGACTTGCCAGTTCTTTAGAAGATCTCTGGTGACTTGGGCTTCTAAGAAACAAAATTCTGTAGCTCTTTCTACCGCCAAAGCCGAGTACATTGCCGCAGGCCATTGTTGCACGCAATTGCTTTGGATGAGGCAAACCCTTAGGGACTATGGTTACAAATTAACCAAAGTTCCTCTCCTATGTGATAATGAGAGTGCAATCCGCATGGCGGATAATCCCGTTGTGCACAGCCGCAGTAAGCACATAGCCATTCGGTATCACTTTTTGAGGGATCACCAACAAAGGGGGGATATCGAGATTGCATATGTTAGCACCAAAGAACAATTAGCCGATATCTTTACCAAGCCATTAGATGAGAAAACATTTACCAAACTTAGGCATGAGCTAAATATTCTTGATTCTAGGAATTTTGATTCATATTTTGCACACATAGCTCATTTATATACCTTTGATCATCTCTGTGCTATGACTAATGTGTTTTCAAGCGTATTTCATGCTAATTCATAGATTGAAAGGGAAATGGAGTCTTCGGCGAAGACAAAAGCTTCCACTCCACTCCATCGAATTACTCATCCTTCGCCGTCACTCCGCACCGCTCTCCAATTTGGTATAATCTTCACTCATATTTATTTACCAAACGGAGAGAGAACTTGACAAGGGCTTATATTTCATTCACAAGTATCCGTTTTTGCGATTCATGCCAAAGGGGGAGAAAGTATTAGCCCAAAGCAAAAGGACCGCACCATCACCAATTTCAAAAATGTAGTCTTTCAAATTTGTATTAAAAGAAGGTTTTTCTATTGGTATCTTACTTTTGATAGAATTCTCAAATTGGTATAAACCCCTTCAAAATTTATATCTAAAACCCTCTTGAACACTAAGAGGAGAATTTCATTAAGAGGGAGTTTTGTTTAGTCAAAGGAAAAACATTTGAAACAGGGGGAGAAAATTTCAAATCTTAAAAATGCTTCTCAAAATCTTATTCATTTACCTTTAACTATTTGCAAAAGACTTTGAAAAGAATTTCCAAAAAGAGCTTGCAAAAACAAAACAAGTGGTGCAAGCGTGGTCCAAAATGTTAAATATGAAGAAAGCATCCATGCATATCTTATGAAACGTATATTGGTTTAATTCCAAGCAACCTTTGCACTTACCTTATGCAAACTAGTTCAATTCTGCACTTATATATTTGCTTTGGTTTGTGTTGGCATCAATCACCAAAAATGGGGAGATTGAAAGGGAAATAGGCTTACACCTTTTCCTAAATGATTTTGGTGGTTGAATTGACCAACACAAATAATTGGACTAACTAGTTTGCTCTAGATTATAAGTTCTACAGGTGCCAAAGGTTCAACACAAACCAATAAAAAGTTCAAGAAAGGGTTCAAATAAAAAGAGCAAAAGACAACCGAAGGCAACACTGGTCTGGTGCACCGGACTGTCCGGTGTGCCACCGGACAGTGTCCGGTGCACCAAGGAGATCAACTCCAAACTTGCCACCTTCGGGAATTCTGGGAGCCACTCCGCTATAATTCACCGGACGGTCCAGTGTAGCACCGGACAGTCCGGTATAGCACCGGACTGTCCGGTGTGCCAGCGGAGTAACAGCTAAACAACGCCAACGGTCGTCTGCAAAGGAACAGTGAAACGCTGCAGTGCGCGCCTGCACGTAGAAGTCAGAGTAGGCGTCAAAAGGCGCACCGGACAGTGAACAGTGCCTGTCCGGTACACCACCGGACTGTCTGGTGGCCCACATGTCAGAAGCTCCAACGGTCGAACCCTAACGGTTGGGTGACGTGGCTGGCGCACCGGACTGTCTGGTGCGCCATACGACAGCAGAGTTCCCCAACGGCTGTTTTGGTGGTTGAGGGCTATAAATACCCCCAACCACCTCTCTTCAAGACATCCAAGCATTCACTACTGCTCATTCAATACAAGAGCAATACACAACACTCCAAGACACAAATCAAAGCCTCCAATCAAATCAAAGTCCCCAATTCAACTCTAGTTCTTAGGACTTGTGAGAAGATCAGATTGTGTTCTTTTGTTGTTCTTGTTGCTTGGTTGGCTTTCTTCTTCCTCTATTCTTGTTCCCAAGATCATTGTAATCAAAGCAAGAGACACCAAGTTGTGGTGGTCCTTGTAGTGGACTAAGTGTCCCATTTGATAGAGAAGAGAAGCTCACTCGGTCTAGGTGACCGTTTGAGAGAGGGAAAGGGTTGAAAGAGACCCGGTCTTTGTGACCACCTCAATGGGGAGTAGGTTTGCAAGAACCGAACCTCGGTAAAACAAATCACCATGTCATTCGCCTTATTTGCTTGTGATTTGTTTTTTGCCCTCTCTTTCAGACTCGATTATATTACTAACGCTAACCCCGACTTGTAGTTGTGCTTAAACTTTATAAATTTCAGATTTGCCTGTTCACCCCCCTCTAGGCGACTTTCAGTGGACATGGTAGTGATTGGAAGATTATGTGCTTCTACCCATGATGTAGTAATAAATGAATGCGTTGCTCCAGTATCAAATAACACTTATGCAATATGGGAGTCGACTGGGAACATACCTACTGTCATGCCAGGGGTGTCCTGAACTGCTTCAGCCTCCAAGTGATTCAGTCTCCCATGGTTATAGCGCGGTTGAGAGCGATTGCCTGCTCCAGGCCGAGACACATTCTGCTTTGCTGGGGCACTAGGGCCTGACTGCTGCTGGGCTGCCTTCTTTGGACATTGCATCACCCAATGGCCCTGCTCTCCACAATGGAAACATGCTCTGCTTCCACCCTGAACTGGTGCTGCTTGACTGCTTTGGTTGGTTGCTGGGGCGGGAAGACGAGGTGCCTGCTAATTCTGCCTCTGGAACTGACCTCCTCCTAACTGGTTGTTCTGGCGATTCTGCTGCTGGTGCTGAGGGTACTGCCTTTGAAACTGCTGCTGCTGAGGTGGGCGTTGGTTCTGCCTGAACTCCTGAGGCGGGTTGCCTGAGAAACGAGGGTGATTACTGCTTCCAAGCTGAGGTCCACTGATCTTATGCTTGTGATCCTCCATCTCCTTGCGCTTCTTCTATGTCATGATCGCTTTGTCGATCAGGTGCTGAAATGTGGGGAAGGTGTGATTCATCAGCTGATACTACAGAGGGTCAACTAAGCCTCTTAGGAAACGATACTGCCTCTTGGCATCTGTGTTAACATCCTCAGGAGCATAGCGGGACAGCTGCAGAAACTTGTCTCGGTACTCACTAACAGATAGACATAGGCCCTTGCTTGAGCGCTAGGAACTCCTCCTTCTTTACTGTCATCAGACCTGCGGGAACATGGTACTGACGGAAATTGTCTCTGAATTCCTCCCAGGAAATAGTGTCGGGGTTGGCATGGGTGGCGAGATAGGACTCCCACCAAGACTGGGCTGCTCCTCTCAACAGACGGGGACCATACAGAACTTTCTTCCTATCGTCGCACTGAGCGGTGTGCAACTCCCGCTCCACAGTACGCAGCCAACCTTCAGCATCCATGGGATCAGAAGAGTGAGCAACAACCGAGGGATGACCTCTCATGAATTCAGCACGCTTGTCTCTGGGCATCTGAGGCATCTGAGGCTGAGGTGGTGGCTGTTGCTGCTGCTGAATGGTGGCCAGAGTTTGACCAATGGCTTGAACTGCCTGAGTCTGCATTAAGAACATCTGCTCGATCGTCATCGAGGGCGGGGGTGGAGGCTGCCTGCTCCTGCTGAGCACGCCTTCCTCCTCTGCACCTGTTGTTTGACATCTGCAGAATGCAATCATACATCAGAACTAATCTTGCAAACCTTGCAGCATAAGAAAAGAGTATAGAATTCTTCCACAATACCGAGTAGATGAACATCTTCACTAATCTCCAACACAGACCAACACAGCTTCTCAGATAAAGAGGAAAGTAGAACAAAAGGGCTTCCCAACTAGGTAACTAATTTTATTAACATTCAACAGGTAAACCAAAGTGCAGGGGATGCCTACACCCTAGCGACAGTCATTACAAAGATCCAAATCCAATATAGCTCATCATGACAAACATAAAGGCACAGGATAAGCAAACTATCTTGTCTAACTAAGACTAACTAAGAGTAAGACTGATGCTAAGACTATAGCTTCTATGTATATATTTTCGTATTAATTACAAGATCTGACGCTGACAATCTATGGTTCTAAATTAATCTTGGTCCTGCAGTCAGGGTTACCATAAGCATGGTGTCCACGCTGAGGTGAGCGATACGGGTGCTGAGTCCCGACGGGAGCGGGGGAGCCATCCTCCAAGTGACGATGCTCCACGCGCTCAGCCCGCAGCTGGGCGATCTCAGCACGAGCCCTACTCAGCTCATCTAATGCATGGTCCAGCTCCGTGTTTAGCACGGCGGCTAGGTTGACTGTGCTGCTCAACCTAGGATTGTCCTCACCAACAGGTGAGACAACCACGCCTCCTGTGCTGCCAGATGGGCAGCGGGGGTAATACTTCAGGTTGAGACTGTCGGCTACCCCGCCGAGCACTGAGCAGTAGTGCGAAAGCGCACGTCGTGCGACATCTTGCATGCCCGCCTCAGCTGAGTCCCGCTCAGAGATGGAATAGTGCTCTGAGCAGACCTCCGCACCCAGGAGACTGTTCTCGGGACGACGCACCAAGCAGGCCGCCTCCATGCAGTCCGGGTAAACCCTGTGACTGTGCTGGAAGACAACACAGCGATACTCGATAGACTAAGTACATCGGTCAAGTGCCTACGTAGCAGGGTGTCGAGCGCGTCGTGGAAGTCACACCCGCGAGCGGCGTCACGGGTGATGGGTCGGGCAACCCATCCTTCCAGCTCCTGCTCCTCTGAAAGGTTGGTGCTATGGCTCGAGCTGTTGTCGCCACCTCCTTCGTCTGGGTCTCCTCCAGCAGCTACTCCAGAGGCTAGGGCGCTCAATGGTGGTGCAGGGGGTGCCTCCAGCGGGAGCACAGGGGAGCAGCTCCTCACAGACTCTATCTCGTGCTGAAGCGAGAAGGAAGAGTCCTGCTGCTCCAGCTCCTGTCGTCGACGCTCCTGCTCCTCGTGCAGGCGGTGGTGCAGCCTCTCCAAGTGGCTAGACTGACCAGTCACTGGACGGTGAAGCGGACGCTCCGCGAGACGAGAAGGCAAGAAAGGAATGACTGACTTCCGTGCAGTGTGTCTAAGACGAGCCATCTACAAAAGACACCGTAAGCATAAGAATGAGAACAGAACTAATATGACCAGCAAGTAGACCATAAATAAATGAGGAAATAGAATAAACAAAAGATTTTTAGCAAGGTATAGTATATAGTAGAACGTAGGTTTGGTCGATATGACCAACTTTTGAAGGGATACCAAAGTCAAGGTGATAATAGGGGTCTATAATCCTTAGAACGACCATTCTATTCTAGGTTAATGGTCCTACAGTCAGCACGGCTTTGATACCACCTATGTCACACCCGGTTTTAGAAGGCAAACCGAATGCGAACCATGTACGTGCCAGGATCAGCAATTAACGTACACAACAGTTACATAACTGGACATCATCACACAGTGCTAAAATAATGACATAAAAGGGTAATAATAGTCGATTACATCATGATGTCCAAGACATCCACATAGTCTTTAACAATAATCAAAGTGCGGAAATGAAACGTAGATACACACGGCCTACACAGGCAGCCGACTGGGGGTTTGCCGCTAACCCACGCCTAGAACTATCGTACTCTTGGAACTCCTGGAAGTCCTCCTCCACGACTTCATCTTCACCTGAGTAGTGGTTGCAACGCGGACAACCTGGGGGGGGGGGGGTTTGGTGTGTAAAGCAAGGCTGAGTACACATCAACATACTCAGCAAAATGTCCCGTTTGGCTGTAGTGGACTAGCTTTATGTGGAGTTAAGTCAAGCAGTTGCTTTTAGTTGGTCAGGTTATTACTTACTAGTAGAAAGCCAAGTTTTAGCATTAACCCAAGTTATTAACCCGAGGTACCCTTTACAAACGGAAAGAATACCACTTACCAGTACCATAGTCATAACCAAAACCATCATCCTCGTCACCACCTGTAAACCATACATCTCTGATCAAGTATCTCTAATCAATGGAGCTCCCTTGGCTGCTCATAACCGTGAGCACGACTGATATATCAGTTTCATAACACTCTGCAGAGGTTGCGCACTTTACCCACAAGCCGTGATTCCCTCTTGCCTCGGGCCGATCAAACCCTTAAACACTACCAAGGTGAATAGGCAGGGTCTCACTACGTAGCCTTTACAAAGATTCCGTGGGGCCGTAGCCGCCCGTTAGGTTTCCTAAATGCACCGCACTCCTCCCCAAGGGGCTAACCAACATTGGCAGAGCGAGCCGCATACACTGAGCCCCATTAACGGCACGACGGCGAAGCGAACTACACCCCAGTTCCTCTAATTACTCAGCTAAGGGCGTCCCACTCCACCCTCATGGTTGCACTATTTTCCTGGGCGGTCATCCAACGAACAGGTCCTTACGGAGAGGCACTCGAGTCCCCTTAAGGGCCACAAGTACCATCATCATAATCAAAAGGAAAAACAACGTATCATGGAAAATCTCATCATGTTCATTGATTAATGTGAAGCGCTAGCATAAAGCTAAACCATAATAACCCAACCAGAATAGGAAAACAAGGACAAGATAAACAAAAGCTAGTCAATCCTTAGGTATAAACTGTGTAAATGCGGAGAATGAATTATAAGAATGAGTAGGACAAAGATGGGTCAAGGGACACTTGCCTTCACCAACCAGCTGCTGCTCAGGGTCTTCACCTGCAACTCCTTCGGACTCCGCCAACTGACCGTTATCTATACGAGTTTCAAACATACATTCCACAAGTTTTAATACAAAAGAACAGTACACCAAACAATAGAATGCAATAAATAGACAGACGTCCGACGCAGGGCTCACACCTACGACTAAGCGAGAAAGAGAAAGTAACGATCGAGGCCACGGCCGACGAGCGATCACATCACGCGATTATAAATTAAAATACTCGTCTAAACAGAATGGTATTAATTTAGCCATCGCGTTAAGCATAAGGTAAAGTCATGTTCCATATTTAATTATTATGAACAGATTAAGGTAAATTAAAAGGATTGTCGCGCGGCGAGACGCGCGACACAACACTTAAATTGAATTAAGAAATAAATGACCCGTCGCGTGACAGGCACGCAACGAGACTCTTACATTAATTATAAATAAATGTTAAGCGTCACGCGACGAAACGCACGATGACATACGTCATCTAAACTGAATTTAAAATAAAACATCGCGCGACGAAGCGCGCGACGAAGCACATCGACTAAACTAAAATAAAGATAAACGGATTAAACTGAAAGTTGAACATCACGCGACACAGTCGAGCGCGTGCAAACACGCTGCGCGCGCTGGGCGCACGCGAGCCGCGCGGGACGCGAGGCCACCGGGGCACGAGGGTCGCCGGGGCACGCAGCCGCAGGGGCGTGGACGCGGGGGTCGCCGGGCGCGGGGCAGAGACGGCGCGCGAGGGTGTGGCCGGGGAGGGTGCGCGAGGGCGCGGGGGGCGAGGTCGGGGAGGGCACGGGGGGGCGCGGCCAGGGAGGCGCGCGGGGGCGCGCGGCTAGGGGAGGGCGCGTGGGGTGGGGGAGAGGAGGAAGAAGAGGAAGGGGAGAGAGAGAGGAGGGGCTCACCACGGGGATCCAAATTCCGGCGATCAGCGTCTCCAAATCCTAGGGCACCACGATGAAGAGAGTAAGGTGGGAGATAGAAGGAGTTGTGCGCGGGAGAATTGAATGAGGGGAAGGAGACCCGGGGAGGGGGCGCAGCATAGGGAGGGGCAGGGCGCCAGGGGCGCGTGGGCTGAGCTGTGCCAGGCCGGGTCGGGCTGGGCTGGGCAGTGTGGGCCGCACCGCGGGTCAAAACCCCGTGGCACGCACAACCACAGATCAGAATTCAATTCATGAAGCAAAATCCAAAATGAGACTAAGCAACACACGCGACTAAACACGACATCAGACAAAAGAAATATGATTCGGCATGAAAAGAAATATGATTCGGCATGATGCAACACCCATGTCAATTTAGGTTTTGTTTACACACGATATGGACACCAGTCGCTATACTGCTTTGAAATTAGGAAGAAGGAGCGAAACGGGAAAAGAAAAGGGAGTAACACCTGAATTTGGTGAGTAAAAAGAAGAAAAAATTCTACCCCCAAATTCAGGGCGTTACATGGCCCTCGACTAGTGCGAAGTCCCGGCTTCGGTGCTTGAGGCGTTTGGCCTCATTGATGTCACTTGGGTGGTAATGTCCTTGCAGATACAAAGTTATTGGGGCCCGCCAATCTTCAGTCATGATGAGGTTGACAATGCGATGGCCTTCGGCGTCATTAGTTACTTGTAAGCCTTCTAGGTTGCGGACAGTTGGTGTGCCGATGACATGGTAGAACACGTCGGAGGGCAAGGTCTCGCCTTTGGCCGCTGCCTTAGCCAACGCGTCAGCCTCTTCGTTCCTGGCGCGGTCCACATGCTGTAGGGTGAATCCCTTGAACTGTTTCTCGAGACTGCGAACAACCGTGAGGTACTGCATGAGCGCGGGGTCTTTTGTTGCTGAATATTCTTTTTCGACCTGTCCGGCAACTACGTTGGAATCTGTCTTGACTATGCATGTGGTGACACCGAGTGCTCGCAGTTTGCGAAGGCCCAGGATGACGGCTTCATATTCTGCTATATTGTTGGTGCATCTGTCAGACTCCAAGGCGAATCTAAGGCGTGCCGCGTATCTGTACTTGACGCCTATGGGTGACGTGATAATTGCCGTTGCGCCTGCCCCCGCATGACACCATGCACCGTCGTAGTGGATGGTCCACACCTTCTCTTGAGACTCTTCTTGCTGACAGGTTGGTCATGTCCAGTCAACGATGAAGCAGAGGCGGACGTACAGGGGGGGCAAAGTAGGCCATGGCCCCCCCCTGAAATTTTGAAACTATTTATATATATAGTATAGTTTACTGTAAAAGTGTATAAATAATAAAATGTATGATGGGCCAAAATAAACTGAGTCTTTAGGCCCGTAAGCTAACTGCATTTGAGGCCTGAGTTTGAGCATTCGAGGGATCGAGGCCTGTTAGCTTTCCTGTTTTGGCCGTCGTGGTTTTCTAGGACCAAAATCTGCCGTCGGCCACCGCTCCGTTTCGCAGACGGCCGCCGCCGCCACTGCTGTCCCCGTCCTGCCGTCCAGCGTGGCTGTCGGCTGCTGTCCCCGTGAGGCTGTCCACCTCATATTCCTAGCCGCTGGCAAGCAGCCCGTCCACCTCCTATATTTCTATTCCTAGCCGCTGGCTCGGTCCACGTTCTGAAGAACAGAAGAAGCCAATTAGCCAAGAAGACAAGCAGGCAAGCAGCCACGAAGGTAAGCACTTAGGCACTTAGCAGTTAGCACTAAAAAGACAAGCGTATAAGTAGATTTGCAATCTTGTATGACTAATAAATGGATTAGATAAATTTATAAGTAGCTAATATGTTGATGATTATTACTCCTCTTTGTTTAGATAAATGAGGAGATTTTTTCAGCCACTTTCAAGGGGGTCCACAATTGGTGGTCAGGATAATAATAATGTCAATGATATGCCAATCACGCAAACAAGAATTTCAGATCAGTCAAATGTTGGAAGGGCATTTAATCCAGATTAAATAGTTGCAGATCCAGCATTAAGAAGACAAATTGATGAGTATAATATAAATGTACAAGATGAAGTGAGAAGGTCATATATTTTGAAAGGTCCATGCCAACCAAGAGGTTTAGATTTTCCTCGCATACAATATGGCCAGAGATCAAGACATTTTCAAGAACAATGGTATGAAAATTATGATTGGTTGGAGTACAGTGAGTCAAAGGATGCATCTTATTGCTTTCTTTTTAAGCAACTAGCAAAGGGTGATAAATACGAAGCTTTCACCAAAGTTGGGTACAATAATTGGAAAGATGCGGTTGTAAAGTTTAAAGCTCATGTGGGTGGTGTTAATAGTATTGTAATACCCAATTTGTAGATATAATATAAAAGGAGAAAAGTTATTTTCCTTTATCTATATGTGTGTGTTATATCTACTTACTATCACAAGTGAACACCTCATTTAAAAACAAAAGATTAATAAAAGCCATTAAATTGTGCATCATGCTGGAGTTTAATTGTTTGTGCATTTAATAATAAAGAAAATATTAATAAGGTTACATTAATGATGTGAATTGAGGATTAAAACCTAATTCAAATCTTAGAATTTGGGAATAAAAATGTAAAGAAAGAAATATTATTCAATATAAAATAATATTAAAATTGAATAACTTCACCACATGATGGTGTGACTAAATTGCATAGTTAACATGAACTTGAATTTACACTTAAGTGGAATTCAAAATTTAAATTCAAATGAATTATAGGAATAAAGAAGAAAGCAAAAAAAAAATAAAGAAAAGGAATAATCCCTGCAGTTGGGCCGAATCCACCCATTCGGCCCATTCACCCATTGGTCCACTGCGCAGCCCAACGGCCCCTTTTTCCGCCTGCCTACGCTGACAGCCATGACCCATCCCCCAGTCGACCGACCGTGCGACTGTGCTCCTCGCGTGTGGCTGCTTCACGGACCCACCGGGTAGACTCACAAGCGCAGCGACTCCGTCTTCCTCGCCGCAACGAACGCGCGTGCATGGCGGAGCTTCCTCGTAGACTTCGGTGTCTGTTGCAGCCGCTCCGTTCCTCACCGCATCTACTAACAACCATGGGCGTGCGCCGCAACACCTTGTCGCGATCCCCGCTTTTGCCTGGCCTATAAATTCATTGGCCCTGGAACTCACTGCCTCGGTCGACCAGAAGTGGAGCAGCATGATCGTCACCGTGTGCCATGGCCATTGGAGAGAGAGGGTGAGTGCAGGAAACCGAGAGGAGGGTGTGGATTCTTCATCGAAGCATGGGGGAAAGGCTGCGACGTCTCCCTGTTCAGAGTGGGGGGAATCGTCCTCGACATCACGGAGACGAGGATACAGAACCTCACCGGCGGTGAAGAAGGAGCACCGTTGCGCAGGCCGGCCGACCTATGCCTTAATCACCGGTACGTGCACTTTCCTGTAAGATTCGCCATCGGCTTCGCTAAGCGCAGAGGAGAACAACAAAGCTGGGGCGATGACCCGCCTGCGTCGTCGGGTGGATGGCGCTTCGCTGGGGCAGACACCACGCGAGATGAGGGGAAGAATGACTGGAGCACGTGAGAGGTGGAAGATGATGCGATCACCGTCCGATTTAGGTTGAGTGGATGGGATTAGATCTGGGGAAGCAATCACCGTAGACCGTTGATCGGGTATCCAACGCCTGGGGTTTGATCTCACATAAATTGAATCCGAGCCATTGGTCACAAATCCATCGGTGGAAATCGTGTACCCCTTCGGCTTCTAATCTCGACCCTTGAAACTTGATCGGGCGGTTGTGGCTTGGCTGTACCCCCTTCGGCGCGCTAGATTTTCAAAAGAGACCCTGTGTTTTATTAAAACTAACCCGCCATCCTTTTCTGTTGAAACTAATCACAAGCGGGTCCCTGGTTTATACAAAATCACCCTTGGGCTTTGTTAAAATAGTGTGCCCAGTCCAATCAGTGAATAAAAGGGGATAAATCAATATAGGAAATAAGTTTTTGGGTATTAAATTAATGTTAGGAACTTGTTTAATCCATATTAAATCCATTTTAAGTCCAAATTAATCCATTCCAGTTCCTATAATTTTGTAATAATATTGTTTATCATTTTGTGTCACTGTTTTAACATAAAAGCCATATTAAAATTGATATCCTAATTAATCTTGTACAAAGCACATAGAATCTTCAGAAATTCATAACTTAAAATCTACAACTCCAAAATTAATGATTCATGTTCCTAGAATCTTATTTTAATGTGTAGATTATTATGTATTTTGTTTACATGTTTGGTGTGATGTTAATTTTGCCTATACACTGCTTGTTTGTATTGCTACGACTAGCGTGAGGTTACGAGTCACCTGAAGAGCAAGTTGGTACCTGGAATCTCAAGTCCCAGGCAAGTTGTGCCCTTGATCACTTCTTTTTACCCAGTCATGTTCTGATTAATCATAATGATCTGCATAGGTTAATTTTGATGGGACCCAACAGGTTACCCTAGTTTGATTATCTTTATACCTTGACTCCACTAAACTTTTTGGGTAGTACCTGCTATTGCTTTATGTGGTTTTGGGTATGAAGATTACACTATTCATGATTATACTTTTGTTATCAGTTGTTATTTATTGTTCATGTTAAGATCATTATGTTAATTGGAACATGGAGAACCACCCGGGAAAACAGTGCTACCACAAGGGTTTATGGACGCCCTTGGCTGATTAACTAGGAAAGCTAGTGGATGATTACCTTACCCGAAAGGGGCAAGGGCAGTAGGGGAGTGGTCAGTGTAGGGAGGTCCTTGGTTGATTTTGCTGCGATGGCGGTCAGTCGAGGGACTCCTGCACTGGAGCTTCCTATAAACTGTAGCGGGTTTTCTGAAGCTAGTGGAACCTCCTCGGTAGAGGTGTATGGGATTGGCCGTCTCTTGGCAGATGGGTAACATGACTTGTGGGTAAAGATGTGCAACCTCTGCAGAGTGTAAAACTGGTATACTAGCCGTGCTCACGGTCATGAGCAGCTCAGACACTCACATGATTAAATTATGGAACTTAAACTCAATTTGTTATATGCATTGCATCGCAGGTGATGTTGTTATTTTTGTTCTACTACTTAATTGGGTTGGTATTTACTTATACTTAGTAATTGCTAATAAAATTTTGACCAACTTTAAAAGCAATGCTCAGCTCTAACCATCCTCTTTGGTAAGCCTTACACTTCACGTGAGCTCCCACCTTTGGCGAGTTCATGCACATTATTCCCCACAACTTGTTGAGCGATGAACGTATGTGAGCTCACTCTTGCTGTCTCACACCCCCACAGGTCAAGAATAGGTACCGCAGGATGAGGCGCTTGGAGGATGCTGTGACGAGATCGTGAGAGGTCTAAGCCGTCGTCTCCCAGTCAACTTTGGGTTGCTGGACCGTTGTCTCCTTATAATGTAATTATTTATTTTGTACAGAACTCCTGTTATATAGTAAAGATGTGACATTCGATCCTGTGCCATGATTCATCATATGTGTGAGACTTGGTCCCAGCACACCTGGTGATTATGTTCGCGCCTGGGCTTTGGACCCCTAAAACCCGGGTGTGACAAGTATCCACAACAATGCTAGATTGCATTTTGATGATTTTAGTAATCAAAGACAAAGCATAGATTCTATCATGTCCAGTGCTACTCGTGAGGCTGAAGAGCTATATAAAATCAGATTGACTTGTTCATTACATTGTACAAGATTTCTTTTAATGCAAGGCTTAGCTTTTCGTGGTCATGATGAGTCAGCTAGTTCCATAAATAGGGGGAATTTTCAAGAGTTAGTTTATTGGGTGAAGGCTAAAATTAAATAAGTGATGAATGCTTTTGATCGTGCTCCAAGAAATTGCATTATGACATCTCCACATATTCAGAAAGATCTTACAAAAAGTTGTGCTCAAGAGATTATAGAGAAGATCATGGGAGAAATAGAAGATAGAAACTTCTCTATTCTTATTGATGAATCACGTGATATTTCTATTAAAGAACAAATGGCGTTGATATTGAGGTAAATGTGTTTGCAATATAAGTGATATTAGGCTTATTAGATATCTATATTATGTTGCATGAGTAACTAACTTTTAACTTTTTGTAATGTAGATATGTGAACAATGAAGGCCATGTAGTGGAACGGTTCCTTGCCATCAAGCATGTCAAGGATACTACATCAGATGCTTTGAAGGAAGCTCTTTTGGCCCTTCTGGATCATCATGGCTTATCTATATCCAAGATTAGAGGACAAGGATATGATGGTGCATCAAATATGAGAGGTGAATTTAATGGCTTGCAAAAAAAAGATTATGGATCTTAGTCCACATGCTTATTATGTTCACTGTTTTGCACATCAACTACAACTTGTGGTAGTTTCTGTTGCTAGTAGTGCTTGTTGTCAATCCGTTCATGACTTTTTTGAGTACATTCAATTAATTGTAAGCACCACAAGCTCATCTTGCAAGAGAAGGGGTGCCCTAAGGGAAAAAGAACATGAGAGTATTGTAGAAAAACTTGAAAGAGGTGAATTTATTACTGGAAAGGGTCTTCATCAAGCAACCAATCTTGCTAGACCCGGTGACACGAGATGGGGTTCACATTATTTAACCTTGCTTCGTTTAGAAACAATGTGGGAGTCAGTATTGCATGTTCTTGCTATTGTCCATGAAGATGGTCGTGTACCAACACAAGCAGCAGGGTTGATAGAAAAAATGGAGAGTTCCAAATTTGCTTTCATTCTAAAATTGATGTTGAAAGTGCTTGCAATCACAAATGAGCTCTCTCAAATGTTGCAAAGGAAGAGTGTTGATATTGTTCTTGCCATGGAGTTACTTGATGTTGTTAAAGCCCGAATGGCTATGATGAGGACAGATAATGGTTGGGAGTCATTCTTTGAAGATGTGAAGGAATTTTGTGCTAATAAGAGTATTCCTGTGGTAGACATGGATGCAGAAGTACCTATTAGAGGTCGATCAAGGCGAGATGGATTCACAGTCACAAATCTTCACTACTACCACACCGAGATATTTTTTGTTATTCTTGATAAAATCAATACAGAGTTGTGCCATCGGTTCAGTGAAGTTTTAAGTGAGTTGCTAGTTGGTTTTGCTTGCCTTGATCCAAAGAAGTCATTTTCTATGTTCAATTTGGAGAAGCTTGTTAAGCTTGCTAAGTTATATGATCAAGATTTCACAGTTGTTGATCGTGCAATGTTAAGAGAGCAACTCGAGACATATATTGTTCATGTGAGAAGGCATGCTGCTTTTAGTACTTGTGAAGATATTGCAACTCTTTCTATTAAGATGGTTCTGACTGGAAAGCATGTTGTGTTTCCTTTAGTCTACAAGCTAATTGAGTTGGCCCTATTATTACCTGTGTCAACGGCAAGTGTTGAAAGAACATTTTCAGCTATGAATATAATTAAGAGAGAATTGCGTAACAAGATTGAAGATGATTGGTTGAATGATTTAATGGTTTGCTACACTGAGAAAGAGATCTTCAAATCCATTGATGATGAGCTTATTATTCGACGATTTCAACGTCTCAAAACTAGAAAGATGCAATTGCCTCGGTCAACAAGAACTTAACGGTATGTTTGCTTTTTTATTTATATGGTTTTTTTCTTTGAATTTTATATCATGTATTGATATAAAACTTGAATTTTATGCGACAGTAGTTGTTTACGGTATGACTTGATTTTATCATGTGATTTTTTGGCCCACCCTGAATTCTCGTCCTGCGTCCGCCACTGCGATAAAGTCTGCTAGGACCTACGACTTGATCGCTGTCCTGGATTCGAAGGTGATGTGGTACCCGGAGAGTTCAGCTGCCCATTTGGCGATTCAGACGGACGCCTCTGGGTTTCTAACAGTTCTCCCAGACCCCTGTCCGAGGTGACCCGCACCTTGAACGCCTCGAAGTAGTGGCACAGCTTGTGCGATGCCATGACAACTACGTATGAGATTTTTTCTAGTTCAGTCATGTTGCACTTGGAGGTCGTGAGGACTTCAGAGACGTAGTAGACTGGGCATTGCCGGGTCGTGCCCTCTCTGTCTTGCTCTTGGACTAGCGCTGCGCTGACTGCACATGGCGAGGCTACAATGTAGAGTAGCAGAGGCAGCAAGGGGTCGGGGCTGGTAAGAATTGCCAAGTCTCACAGGTGTTGCTTGAGTGATTCGAAGGCTGCTGCCTGCTCTGGTCCCCACGCGAAGTCTTTTGCACCGCGTAGTGTCTTAAGAAAGGGTAGACTCCGCTCTGTTGACTTGGAAATGAATCTGTTCAAGGTGGTCAATCTGCCTCTCAGTCGCTGGACATCCCTGGTTGACTGCGGGGGTGTCATATTGATGATTGCTTGAATCTTGGTTGGGTTGGCCTCGATCCCGCGGTGTGACACCAGGTAGCTAAGTATCTTCCCCTGGCGAACTCCGAAGACGCACTTCTCGGGGTTGAGGCGAAGTCGTGCGTCCCGCATGTTAGCGAACGTCTCCGCAAGGTCAGCCAGGTGATCTTCTTTATTTTTTCTCGCGACGACGATGTCGTCCACGTACGTGAAAATATTGCGGCCCACTTGGCTTTCGAGCACCGTCTTGGTGAGGCGAGAGAAGGTTGACCCGGCGTTCTTGAGTCCCTCTGGCATCCTGATGAAGCAGTACATGCTGAAGGGTGTGAAGAAGTTGGTGCTGGCCTTATCTTCCTCTTTCATGTATATCTGGTGGTAGCCAGAGAAGCTGTCGAGAAGGGACATGACTTCGCAACCGGCTGCGCTATCGACTATTTTGTCGATCCGTGGCAGTGGGAAATTATCCTTGGTACATGCCTTATTGGGGCTGGTGAAGTCGATGCACATGCGCCATTTTCCGCTTTTCTTTTGTACTATGACCACGTTGGCGAGCCACGTAGGGTAGGCGATTGGTTCGATGAAGTTGGCTTCCAGCGGGCGGTGCACTTCGGCTTTGGTGGCTTCTGTCTTTTTGTCATACATTTTGCGCAGTCGCTGCTTTTTGGGCGCACCGAAGGGTCGATGCCTAGACCGTGCTCAATGATGGAGCGGCTGACTCCGACCAGGTCGAGGGCGGACCAAGCGAAGACGTCCTTGTTTCAAGAGCGACAGGAGATGAGTTTCTCCTCGTCTCGCGAGGTCAGGTCTTTGCTTATCACGACCGTTTGCTTAGGCGTCGCCGGATCGAGGGGTACTGCCTTCGTTCCGTCGTTGCTCTGTAGCTGCGCCTTTACTTTTTTGTCGGCGACTGGGCGGGTCGCTTCGGAGTCTTCGCGCTGTGTTGTGAGGCAGTGTATGTTCCGTTGGCCTAGAACGAAGTCTCTCTCGATGTTGCGCGCAGTCTGCTGGTTGCCATAAACTGTTATCACGCCTTGCGGACCTGGAATTTTCATGCAGAGGTAAAGTCCGTGAATGGCCGCTTCAAATTTGTTGATGGAGCCTCGGCCCATTATAGCATTGTACGGGTAAACCATGTTGACGATGTCGAAGGTGACCTGCTCACTCCGCGTGTTGGGTGCTACGCCGAATGACAGGGGTAATTCTATCTTGTCGACGGGGAAGGTGCCCTTGCCGCCGAAGCCATATAGGGGGTTGTCCGAAGGCTTGAGTAAGCTGTGGCTGATACCCATGCGGTTGAAGGCGTGCAGGAAGATGATGTCCGCTTGGCTGCCGTTGTGAACCAGGACTTTGTGTAGGTCCTAGCCTGCCACGCTGCAGTTGATCACCATGGCGTCGACGTGAGGTGCGCTGCGCAGATCGACATCTCTGGCGTTGAAGGTTAGTGACACATGTGACCACCTCGTTTGTACCACTGGGCCGGTGAGAGCAACGTGGTTGACACTCCGGCAGTGATCCCTTTTCTGCCGCTTCATTTCGAAGTCGACACTGGACCCTCTGGTGATCATGTGGATGACTCCGCGATATGGCTGCTCGGCGAAGTCTTCCTACTTTGGTGCTTGGGGTGATTTTGGTGATGTGGGTTCGGGTGATGTGGAGGCAGAGGCAGGGGTGGAACAACTTATACTTCCTGATGATGCTGATATGCGTGGTTGGGTGGATGCTAGACGTGGCCGTTGTTGTATGGTTGTTGTTGGTGGTGGTGGTATGTGTGCGCGACAACTCTCTGGTTGTCAGCTGGTTGTGCTCGAGACATCCTGTCCCTGGTGGCCTTTGTTTCCGAGCAATCTCTTATTGGGTGTGTGTAATCCTCGCCGTGGAACAGGCAGTAAAATCTGCACGGTTGCTGCGTCCGTCCCCGGCCCCGCCCTCTCGTGCCATTACCGTGGCCTTGGGGGGATATTCCTGACGGCGAGCGACCTCGCCGGCCGGGTGCTGGTTGGCTATGTTGTGCACCTGCTGCTGACTGCGGCTGTCCCGTCCGGAGTCTGACTGCGAAGGCCTGGTCCAGGTTCGGCTGGACTGCGGATGGTCCTTGGGCTTTCTCTGGGACTCGACCTTTCGCTGATGTAGCTCTTCGGATCTGGCGTACTTCTCGAATAGCTGATATAGCTCTTGGAGATTTTTGGGTGGGTCCCTGATGCAGTAACTGTATAGGACGCTAGCCTAAAGGCCGCTGATGGCGTAATGTATCGTGATGTGGTCGTCGACCGATGTCAGTTGTGACTTGAGAGTCAGGAACTTGAGGTAGTACTCCCGTAGGGTTTCCTTCTCTTGCTGCTTGCGGAGTGATAACTCGGCCAAGGCGTCGGTATCGGGTCGGTACCCTTGAAAGTTGAGCAGAAACTTGTCCTAGAGTCCTTTCTAGGAGTCGATGGACAATGGCGACAACATGGTGTACCAGGTCAAGGCCGGACCCTCGAGGGCGATGATAAAAGATTTGGCCATTGTGGCGTCATCTCCTTCGGACGATGCGACGACGACTTGGTATCTCATAATGTATTGTGCTGGGTCGGTGCTGCCGTTGTACTTGGGGTAGGTCCCTGCCCTGAAGTTGGCAGGCCACGGTGACACTTGGAGTTGCGGAGCTAGGGGGCTTCGTTCATCAAGGTAGTTGATTCCTTGGAAAGCTGTGGCATGCGGGATGATGGGCCCGCGCTGGGGTACGAATAAGTCTCCGACTGGGATGCGCTATTGGAGGGGCGGCCCGTGCTGCAGATCATGTTGGCCTTCGCTCTTCATGAGCGTGATCTCTTGCTCGAGCTCCCGAGCTCTCTGCTCCTCGTCTCGTATCATCTGACGCACCTTGGCTTGCGCGGTCACACGTTGGCGCTTGGCCTCGAGGATGTCTTTCTGTTTTTGGAGGTTACGGTTCTTGATGCACAGGGCCCGTAGTTGTAGCTGTTCTTCGGCTAAGATGCCGATGACTTTGCCGTCCTCTGTTGCGTCTTCGCCCTCTGGTGGAGCGAAGCCTTGAGGTGGTGCTTGTGGTAGTCCTCTAGAGCTGCAGGTGCGTAGGGTGCCTTCGGGAGTGGGGTGTTCTTGGCGTTGTCTCTTGCTGAGAGCTTCGTCTTCGGAGGCTTCTTGGGGGGTGTTGTCCACGAGGGCCTTGCCTTTTTTCTTAGCCAGCAGCGCTGCCTTCGCTGCTTCGTTCATGGATGGGGCTGCCTTCAAACTAGCTCGCTTGGGTGCCATCGCGGGTGATCTGTTCGTAGCACGAACGGTGGGTGCCAAATGTTGGTACTCGCTTTTCGGGGCAAGTGAATCCAACGGGAGAGTGGAGAGAGTGTTTGCAAAGTTCAATAGGGAATGACTATAGCTCTGTTAATCAGGCCTCTCAAGGGCACTGTACGGGGGTATTTATAGGTACCTGAGTGTCCACTGTCCTCCGGTATGGACGTTTATGCCCTCGGGTACCCGGACTATCCCCAGAATATTCCCACATGGGGAGGTTACAGATCGTCATTACAGAAAAGGCTATTACAGATGAGGCCTGTAACACGCTTATACGCGTGGGGCCCTTTACAGTGGGCCGAATCCCACATGGGCCTCCGAGCGCGATGAGGACGTGGGATTAGCAGACTTTGTCGGAGTCTTGCCTTCGTCTTGCAATGGAGAGGACGAAGGGAGACCACTCGGGTGTGGTCTTCGTTGGTGTTGCGAGGCGACGAAGGCATCGAGCGAAGGGTAGCGTCTTTGCCTTCGCCCCAACAATATCAAGAGGGGCAAATTATATATAATCCGAGCTTTGGCACATATAAGTTAAATGATACCAATTGTAGGATATAAGCTTTTGAAGCATTAGTGTCATTTACTTAGGGATGTTAAATAAGCTATGTGTCGTGCTTAATTAAACATTTTAAACCATGTAGGTTTGCTCAAGATTATGAATTGAAAACAAGCAATCCTACCATGTGATTTACCTAGTATGCATGCATTGTTAATCTAAAATAAGTACCAAATGAAATACTAGGTATGAAAGGTAAAACTAGATACAAGAAAATAGGTACGCATATCTAAAAACAAGAAATACAATAAATCTAGTTACCTTAGTCATGGGTGGGGAAATTTGGGTCCAAAATATTCTCTAACCCATTTGGCTATAAACTTGATCCAATATGATGTATCCCATGATATACATCCCAACTTTGCCAAGTCTCCAAATTCCCCGTTGTCCTTTGGACTCCTCACTTCCCTTTCGGGATCCAAACCTTATTGGTGCTTTTCATGATTGAAATTATTTCCTTTGGCACCCAGATGCATTTGGCCCCTTTCCCTTTGTTTGCTTTCTTGTTGGCCTTGATTGCTATCACCTTTCCATTCTTTTTCTTCTTGATCAAGTATGGTGTAGCATCCTTTTGTCCACCTTTTTGATGTAGGTGTTGGATATTTTGCTTATTGGCCTTTGCTTGAGCTTTTGCTTTTGCTTATCCCCGGTCTTCGCCTTGCACTGGAAAGACTTGTGGCCTTCCTTATGGCATTGCCTACAAATCACAGTTTCACCCTCTACAGACTTGTTCACTCCCGTAGTGGTGTTACCCTGTGGAGGTTGGATTTGTTTGGCTTTGCCTTTCTTATCGTACAAGGCCTTCCCAAGGCGAGCCACTTCTTGCCTTAATTGCTCATTTTCCTTTGCAACCTCATTCGAATGTGTTTCTACAATAATATTCTTAGCAAGAATGTGGTTGCAGGGATTAGAATTATCAATTAAATCAAAGCAAGAAGTAGAAGCATCTTTCTTAATAATATCAGTAATTTCAACTAAAGATGCCCCTAGGGTGCTACCAATGTTTTCTAGCTTAGTAGTTAGCTCATTATTGTGTATGCTAAGAATCTCCATTTCCCTAGCAAGTTTTCAATAGCTTCTTGGGAGCTAGCTAACTTAGTCTTAAGTTTTTCATTCTTTTTAATAAGGCCATCATCGGTAGTTGTGGATGTAGCACTAGACTCTAATTGCTCAATTTTAGTTGATAGCTCACAATTCAAGTTTGCAAATGCTTCAAATTTTTCTAGCAAACCTTTATAACCATTTTGAGAGCTAATCAACTTTTTTTAAAAGTTTTAAGTTGAGCTTTTTTTGTTTAGTGCATACATCTTGAAAAAATTTAATGGCTTCCGCAAGCTCATCTACGGAGGGCTTTCCCTCACCTTCATCATCACTACTACTTTCATCACTAATTTTACCTCTTGGCATAAGGCACTTGCATGATGGCCATGATGAGCGTGATGAGGACCGGTGGCTGCGCATCCTTGGAGGTTCATCTTCGCTTGAAGAATCGTCCCAAGTTTTGACACTTGTTAGCGCCTTGCCTTTGCTCCTCTTCTTTTTGGGTTCGGTCATAGTTGGACAGCTGTCCCTGAAGTGGCCCTTCTCCCCGCATGCGAAGCATCCTCTCTTTCTTTGCTTTTTCTTGTCAATGTTAAAGAGAAGATCCTCTACCTGCAGGGGCACACCCATTAGATTAATCTTGCGGATCATCCCCATTACCTTTCCAACGCGTCGGATTGTTTCTTCGTCCTCAGACGATGATGTTGATGGTTGATTATCATCGTCGTCATTAATTTCTTCTTCCTCCTCTTCTTCACTTGAGGAACTTGGAGTGGGAGCCTTCTTTTTACCCTTCCTTTCATCACATGCAAAAGCATATGGTCTTGAGGAAGTTGGCTCCTCTCCCCGACATATTTTTCGCGACATTTCAAAGTCCGCGATTTAACCAATCATGATGGTCGGGGTCATTGTACTCAAGTCCTCCTTGTTGTGAAGAATAGTGATGATGCTCCCATATCTTTGTTGTGGTAGCAGGGAGATAATCTTCCTCACAATGTCCGCATCACCTAGCTTATTAATGCTAATAGAATTAAGCTCATTGATGATTAGATTAAAACGAGAATATATATCTCTAACAAGCTCATTATCCTTCATAGCAAAAGAATTATATTCATTTAAGACTAGGCAATGTTTTTGCTCACGGACATTGGATGTGCCGTCATGGAGCTCATGCAATTTTAGCCAAATCTCATTAACAGTTTTCAATGTAAAAACTTGATTAAAAATATCCTTTCTAAGAGATTCATACAAGCAATTTTTGGCTCTAGCATTTAAATGAATTTCTTTTTCCTCACTCATGGGGGGTTTCTCAGGATTTTTGGGTGGTTTCATCCCGTCACGAGTGACTCTCCAAACACCTAGATCAACCACCTCTAGGTAACAAGCCATTCTAGCACTATAATATGGGACGTTAGTGTGGCGGAACCGCCCAAATTATTCCAACTTAAGTGCCTAAGTCCCGCCTTAGAGGCTAGACCACACTTAAAGAGGAATAAAATGTCAGTCCCTCGAATCTAGTCCGACAAGGCCACTAACAGGATCAAGTACCACATACTCACTCGAAGGTGAGGCACAGAGCAAATACAATAAAGCATAACACCATAAATTAAAGAAGTACTTAATGTTATTACAACATCATCGGAGTTTTGCAAAAGTAGTAGCCATTGTTCTTGATGCAGCGACAATTAACTAACGGTGAATAAAAGGGAGGATGGGGAAGCCTGGCCCATCACTCCTCATGCTCCTCTCCTGCTGAGGTAGGGTCCCACTCGGCTGTCCAACCTGGTGGCAAGGTTGACGGCCAAGTCACTCCAGCAACCATATCCTCCAGAGAACCTGTAAAAACTATGCTACAAGCAAGGCTGGGTATACTAATACTCAGCTAGACTTACCCGGTGTGAGGAGTCTACTCCTCTACCTCTAGACATGCAGTTGTTTGGCTGAGGGGTTTGGTTTGCCAAAAGCACTAGCTGAGTCTACAATCAAGTTTTAGCTTTTCAAATTTTAGTGTGATCCTCTTAAGACTAGATGTGTACCTAGCTAAGCATACATGGTATCAAACATTTTATCAATCAACATATTTTGCCAATCAATTCATTTCCACTTATTACTCAATGCAGTACAATGGATCAAGCAGTCTCATTAGTTGCGAGAAGCAGACGATTCGAATCGAGTTTTTAAACCTTGCAAGATAAACCTAAACACACGACGTGGCGAGGCACTCCGTCCCCACACATATCAACCGTCCTCATCGATTCCCCATCAACAGAACAGGGCTCACCGCCTTGGCGTACAATGCCTCACTGACCCCGACTGACGTCGTGCAGTGACCGCACTTATACCCACCATAACCGGAATGGGAGACCATGTCTCAGGTCGCGTGAGGGATAAAGTATGTTGCCAGGTTCACTCAGGTACTAGGCTTACTGATTTACCCTATTTCTCGGCATGTGCTTGGTATGTTCAAACGCTTGACACAGGTATCCGCACATCCTTATTCCAATTTCGCATCTCATAGACAACACATCCCCATGGATCCATGTCCATAGACCATCATTATTCTGTTATAAAATGGATACAACCAAGCCTGACCTCGCGCGAGTGCTAGAAAAATCACTCGACTTCTACCGAGATCCCTAATTAGCAAAGCAGCTACTCGACCTAGCATACTAGTATCCATCTCAAAGGAAATCCTGAGTTCATGCAACTAGGGTTTCAGTCGACTCCTACACTTAAGTGCACAATACAAGCCTACAAATATTAAGGGCAGTAAAATAGCATATATAATGGTTATGCATAAAACCGGGGCTTGCCTTCCAAAGCTGGGGCAGGCAGATCCTCGATGGCAGGTTCTGGTGCTGGCTCCTGGACTACCTCCTGAGCAACTCATTGCTCCGGAATGAGGACTACTCTTTGTCAACGAGATTACAATCTATCAAATGCAATTAATAAGATACATGCGTATTAATGACATGTAAATTTGTAAATGCTACGCATGGTGAAACAATATTAAAACAGTGGGTAAACTAGGGTTTCTTTATCGGGTGGGGTCTTAAGTGTTCCACATACACTTATCTTAGGGCCTTGAGTGAACTTAAAACTTTTAATCATCTCTTTTATGTTTTATGGGACTCTTAGAGAGATTTAGTTGTATAATATTAACTTCGTCCACAATTCCACTTTTACTTTCTATTTATGCTTATTTTTGAGTGCTATTGAACTATCATGGTGATTTAGAATTTTCCAAAAATGTTGCAAGAATTACAGTGGTTAAACATTGATCTCTGTAGTTTATTCTAAAAATTTGAGGTCAGAATTAATTCAGATAAACCTTGTGCAAAAATAACAAAAGTGAGGGGTAGATAGTCACTTTGTACTACAGCTCTGATTTAGGTGAGGGTTCTGGACTAAATATTATTTTTGTCAATATCTATGGTTAATGACAGATCTCTGTGCCAAAAATCACAGAAAATGACTCAAGGGTTATTTAGTTGTGGTTTTCTAAAGTTTAATGTCAAAAAGGCACTTATAACTAACTTGTCATTTGAAAAATATCAAGCAACAAAACTTATTTTTTTCCTAGATTCATACTAGCATATTAGTAGTTATCCCAAGGATTAGGGTGGTTTCTCCTTAGGGTTATTTTTCTAGGATTTTTCTAAGTTCTTATTGTTTTTATGAAATAAAATGTGGTGCATTTCTTTTGTACTAACAAAGGTTTCAACAAAATTTTCTTGTAAACTATATTACTTAAGAAAGCTAGAAAAAATGTGGTTGTCCTCTGGTTCTTATTTTAAATCCCCTTTTTCATTTTCTTAAGGTTTGAATCAAAGCAAGTTTTTGTGGTTAATCCTTCCTTAATCTAGTATACTAGGGAGTTTAACATTTTTAAACAGGGTAGTTGATAGTTAAGTATATCCCTAATTTTTCTTACCCTTGGTCCAAAAGTATTTCTATTTTTCCTCTAATTATTTAGTTTTGGGCAGTATACTTATTTAAATTAAAACTTTAAAAAGTCTTGCAGTACTTAGGGTGTTTGTTATTTTTCCTAAGCAGTTCATAATATTTAGGACCTAGCATAATTGGTTTTACCAAATTTGGTTGGATAAAATTCGAGTTATGAATTTTGCAAGTTCTGTATTCATTTAAAGGAATAAAACTTAAAAGGTTTAAAGAAAACAGGTTTGCACCGAGGCCCCTGGGGTTTCCTCTAACTATTTCTTTCAACGGTGCCCCTGCGGAACTATTCCCCTGAGTCACTGACCTTGCAAAAACCCTCCTGGCTTTTCTCTCTTTCAACTCGAGCTCCTTCCCCCTTGCAACAGTAACTACGGAGAGGAAAAAGGGTGGCGCGGCTTACCTGCGGCGAGGGAGGTCCGGTGAAGGGCTGGGTGAGGTACGGGAGGTCGTGACAGTCACATCGAGGTGCGGGTCATCGACGATGATGGCCTGAATAGGGCTGACCGCGTGCGCAGGCGGTCGGGCTCGTCAGCGACGTGTGCTCCGGCCTGCTCACGGCGGTATGGCTCAATCAAATGGCACAGGGAGCTTCACGGGATGCTAAGGATACTATAGGTACAAGGAATCGACGAATGGCTTACCGTGGGGCTCGGTCTACGTGCGACGGCGCCCGGTTGAAGTCCGGCAACGTCGATCCGGCGTCTTCGGTGAGGTATTGCTTAATCCTCGGCTCAAGGAGCTTCACTGAGGTCCGGAGAAGCTGTCCCAAGGGTTGGACGGGGCGGACCATGGCTAGTTTGGCCGGTCTATGATGGTTGTGGCTTGTGCGGCCGCTGGCACGCCGTTCTCTGGGCAAACGCCGGCGAACTCGTGCTCGGGCTGGGTCAGGAGCGCGTGGGGGTGTACGGTCGAGGCCGGTGTGGGTTTTATAGCCGTGGGCGTGGGCGTGGGCATGGGCGCGGGGAGACACGGCACGGGGCTGCGCGCGTGGGCTGAGCGCCGAGGGCGTGCTCTAGCTTTGCCAGGGCGCGTTGAATACGTGGTTGTGTTCATCTACCCAAGTTCTTGCGCCTGCAGAGATCACAAACGTGCGAATATCGCCAAAGGTCTTGTGCAAGATTTCTTCCTGGCACCTAGGGCTAGCTAATTCGTGTAAGTTCCAAGGGAAGATCTGCCCTAGCTTAGGAGATATGGGGGCACCAAGTCTTGTCTGTCTGCACTGTTCACCAATGACAAAAAGGATGCCAAACCGTGTCAAATGGCCCTGGTTTGGTTTCAAAATTTTCAGGGATGTGCCTTGGGTAGTTTGGTCACTTTTTTTATTTGGACCAAGTGGTTTTGGTGCCAGCAAAAGGGTGAACACATCTGATCTTTAGGCTAGGGTTGATTTGGTACTTAGAGAAAATTTTGATGGCCCTAGTGTGCTCTCCACTTGGTGAATTGTTTTGGGGTTTTTGTTGGGCCTTTTTGCAATATTTCCCTTACTAAATCTTGTAGATTTACTAATATACTTCATGTTGAAGACTTGTTCTCAAATTCTATGAATCAAGAACAAGGCAACACAAAGTATTAAATGTTAAAGTCCTTCGTCCTTCGAAGCATTATTTCCCTTAGGATATAACGATCTTCGGACGATGGTCATGAAGGGTGTACCTTCATCATTACGGTTATAAGATAATGAAAGATGAAACATATGAAACATGAAAGATAACGCGAACAAACACATAATATCATTCATATGTTTCATTATACAAACTTGAATATTTAAATACGATATTTAATTATATTTATACCTTTGGCTTGACAGAAGGCAAAAATCCAAGTGTTGCGCGCGAGCGATTACAAGATAGCGTGAACAGTACGGGGATACTGTTCATCTATTTATAGGCACAGGACACAGCCTGTGAGAAATTACATTCATACCCCTTACAAAGGTTTACAATCATAATACAAGTTGTCATGGGCCGGTTGGTCATTTCATCTTTAAGTCGGTGCATTTGGAAATACACTCCGAAGCCTTTTGATTGATAGCTTCGGCTTTATGTCAATCTTCTGAAGGTGTTTCTTCTTATGGGACCTTCGGCGACGAAGCAGACCCCCAACAGTAGCCCCTTCACGGTGCCAGATCGTTTTTCGTGACGAGATCGACCCGTGAAAAACTCTCTCAGGCTTCGGAATGCCGAAGGTCCAAAAAATACCTTCCCTGAGCTCGTTGCCGAGAAACGGTTAAAATATTCCGAGTGAAGGATGGTCCCACCATGCAACGGGTACGCACGATCTGGCGATTCAGCTTATTGGGCACTATGGTCCACCGTTCAGCGAGTGCGGGTGACTGTTCAACGGGTGCGAGCGGCTTGACGATTCACCTTCCCACCTGCAGCACTATATAAACAGACGGGTAGGTGTGAAGTTACCACAACATTTACTGCTATTGCATCGTTGTGCTGCCAAAAAATTTGACCACAGCCGAAGCTTGCTCACTGCATTCTGAACCGAAGGATCATTTTGCTCTAGCTTCGTGACAAGAGGGAGCTTCAGCAAAGATAAAAAAATTCAACTTCGTCAAAACACAAAAAATTCAACATCAAATGGCCAGGGTGCGCTCAACAGCTAGGGTTACTCTCGACGAAGAGGAAGTCGAAGCTGCTGAAACTGCTCCAATCTCCGAAGTTATGAGGCGGTCGGGATTGGTTGTGACTGAAGGCGCTTCTGGCGAAGAAGCACCTGCTGCTGAAACCGAGCAGGCAGATATTGAAGAGGGTGATGCTAATGAAGGAGAGATTGAATATAACATCATTATGCCATTTGGATTTTGGGAAATCGATTGTGTCTGAAGCTGATATGACTATGATGACGAAGTTAGGCTACTTCAGAGAAGCCTAGAAGGGGTTGGTTCACTTTGGCGGGGAAGAGACTATCCCGAAACCAGAAAATGATGAAGTTGTAGTTTTTAAGAGCTTCTTCAAAGCAGGGTTGAGATTTCCTCTGCACGGAATGATTGCAGAGGTCTTGGAAAAATTCGGGATTTACCTTCATCAGCTGACCCCTAACGCGATTGTTAGGCTCAGCATATACATCTGGTCTCTCCGAAGTCAAGGGGTAGAGCCGCTCGCCGAAGCATTCTGTCGAGTACATGAACTTCACTATCAGACGAAGACTAGAGAAGACGGGTTGCATGAGAACTTCGGCTGCTATAATTTTGCTTATCGAAAGGATATGAAGACACCGGTGGTCAGCTATCGTACTAAATGACCGACCGGTTGGAAATCTGAATGGTTTTATGTTAAAATTGATGAGAAAAAGGAGAAGCTAGTTCAGAGCCCGTTGAAGCTAATCTTCGGGCTGACTAGGCCTCAGTGCAACATGACGCCGGGGGATCCATGCCAAGATGTTGTGTATGAGTTTAGAGTTGTGTCTGAACATATTGGAACTAGGGATCTAGTCCAGGAATACTTAGCCAACAGAGTATTCCCAACGCTGAGGGAGTGGGGTATGCTGAAGCTTGAAGAAGAGAAGAAAGAGAGTCAACTCGTTCGGCTGCCTTATCACTTTAAGTTCAAAAAACACTTCAAGGAACCCTGCCAAGAATGGTTGGATATGATCGAAGTTATGTGTAATGAGATTTTAGGGAACTATACGAAAAAAGAAGATCAATTGATGACTGCAGACTTCGGCTCCCGACCGAAGCGAAGATTGAATCGGGTAATGGATGCTCTACATTTTGAATATCCTGATTATGAGCGATTGAACAAGGGCACCGAAGGGCAAAAAAGAAAAAGAGTTGTCAGTGTTGTGGGCAGACAGGCCGCTAGAATGGTAAAAGAAGATGAAGAAAACCTGAAGAAGAGGAAATTGAGCCCTGAGCCGAAGGCAGTTGCTCCGAAGAAGAGAAAAGATGCGGCTCCGAAGCAGAAGGTGACTGATATAGAAGAAGAAACTCCTGCAACACCTTCTGCTACCGACGTGGCAGAAATTCTAAAGGTAATGACTGAATCCTTACCTATCAAGCTAAGTCCACTAGCGCCACATCTGACGAAGCTTTTTCAGAAGAAGAAGGAGCCTTCGATAGCAAAGAAGGCAGCTGGGCCAAAAAAACGAAGAATTATTACTGTGACAGAAGCTATTGAAGAGACACCACCACCAGCTTCGCCTTCAAAGGCACCAGCTGTCGAGAGCGCTACAGCTACCGAAGCTGCACCGACTGAAGCTGCAACTGTCGAAGCTGAACCGGCCGAAGATGCAAATCTAGAAAGCACACTTTCTAATATTGATAAGATACTTCTTGACATGGCCGCAGAAGAAGCTGCTACAGCTGCCGAAGAGGTCGTGGCCACAGTGCCTGAGAAAGAGAAGGAAATAGTCGAAGATGCTTCGAAAGAAGAAAATTTTAACTTTCAAAACTTAATTGGACAAGAATTGTCGAAGGCTGAGAAAGAAGAGTTGAGAGACTATGCCATATCCTACGGGTATGAACCAGGGGCGCTACTCTTCGGCGGTGTTGACGATGAAAGCTTAGGCTGTCTCCGGGACTGAACCGGAGCGAAGGTTATCGATACTCTGCCGAAGAGTATTGGTTTCCCAAAGCTTGAGGCTGACATCAGTCTCTACCGACGACAGCATATCATCGGTAGTTTATTCTATTCTAATTTCAAGGTAAAGACTTTTCTTTGACTTTTTATTGTTTTTAACAATGAAGGTGTTTTCTAACGAAGGTTGCTTCTGCACAGAGCATGCTATTGAGTAAAGCTTTGAGGATGCAACAAGATCTTGAAGATAAAAAGCATGAAGTTATAATTGAGGGTTTAGAAAGCAAAATAAAAGTTCCAGCAACTGCTCTTGAAAAGAAGGATTTCAAACTTCAGACAGCAGAGGGTTTATTGGCAGAAGCTGAAGCTAAAATTGCAAAGTTGAATACGGAGCTTCTCTCAAAGTCAGAAAGCTTCGAACAAGAAAAATAGAAATTTGATACAAAATTTGAGGCTGAGGTCGAAAAAAGTTCAAATTTGCAAAAATCATTGAAAGAGCTTCAAAATAAATGTCTGGAGTTCAGCAACCGATGTGTGCAACGGCTGAAACAGGTCTTCAATTCGGTTGGAGCCGGCTATGAAAAATTTAGTCCTTCGATTGAAGACCTGCCGGGGGCCTTCAAACATATTGAGGGTGAAATTGATGCTCTTGATGAGATTATAGCTGAACACGACGATTTCTGTGCCCTGGTAGCTTCTCGGGGCACAGCTGTTGCCTTCCTGAAATCTGGTTGCACACATGGGAAGATTGTCAATAGACCAAACTTTAGCTTATCACCAGCAGATTTGATTGATATTCCCAGTCTTGCCCGTAGCATAGGAAATAGATTTATAAAGCTAGTATGGACGAAGGGTGGACGAAGCTTAGCTGGTGACGAAGCTCGAAGTCATCTTAAGCCGGTAATAAAATCATACCTTATGCTTACCTTTTTCTTTAAACTTGAATTTTCCTTATAACACTTTAATATGTACAGTATGACGAAGCCGAAGAGCACAAAGCCAAAGCTTAGCAGACGATATGAAGCTCAATAGATGGTGATGAAGCTTGAATAGCTAGTTGTGGAAAAAACTCTAAGAACTCTTGTATTAACCTTTATAAAGAATATTGTAATTTAAGAATTAGATTCTACTCTGTAAATTTTGTCCATACCTTTGTAATATATTTTTACCTTTCCATCAATGTGTGAAATGCTTCGATGTGAACAAAACTTTGTACTTTTTGAGCCGAAGGCGAAAAACACCTTCCCTTCTTTTCGTACACAATGAAGCATGATTCTGCTTTCGAAGCTGCATTCTTAGAGCCGAAGCAACTGTCTGTATCTGTATGATATGATGATGATGATGATCCTATGTATGTCTGAATGAATGTTTATGTATGCAATGTATGATGTAATGTATCGTGCAAATGAATGCCCAAACACACACATCCGAAGCTTCATCCACAACCTACATTCCCTAAGGAATGACTGAAATCTCTTTGCCATTTATTTTTCGGCTGCACCATTTATTTTTCGGTGTAAGTTCTGCATTCCCTAAGGAACATCTTTTGAACTTCTTCGCCTTCTATTTTGGCGGTATTCGCGTTGACTTTTCACGCTTCGCCTTATATTTCGGCGGTATTTGGCTCTGCATTCCCTAAGGAACGACTTTTGAACAGAAAACTTACGCTGCGCTCCCTTAGGAATGGCTTTTTGTAGCTTCGTCATGCTCTGCATCCCCTTAGGGACGACTTCCGAGCTTCTCCCTATTTTTTCTTTTTCTCTGCACTCGATGGTGCATGCTCAAATTTTACATTTACATATTTGGGGGATTTTGCTCTTGTGGAGCTGAATAAGAAAGGAAAAGATTACAAACTATGGCCCCATTAAAAACCTCCCCCCCCCCTCGGAAATGAAAAGGGTGCCATAGAAAAATAGAAAAAGATTACATGAATCTGTACATAATACCGCCGAAGCTCATCCGCATTCCAAGACCTAGGAATATCATTGCCATCCATATCTTTTAGTCTATAAGAACCGGGCCTTGACGAAGATACGACCAGAAAAGGTCCCTCCCACTTCAACTATAGTTTGCCTACTGTGTCCAGATTAGCCACTCTCCGAAGCACCAGATGCCCTGGCTTGATATTTTTCAGCCGAACTTTTCTGTCGCGCCATTTTATTATTTCGGCTTGATATTTATTAATATTTTCCACATCCTGAAGTCTGACCCCTTCTATAGTGTCTTTTGCTACATGATAATCAGCTTCGTTTTCAGTCGAAGTTGTTGTTCTTATTGACCCCGTTTTAGCTTCTTCTGGGGTTATGGCTTCGTCACCAAATAATAGCTTGAATAGCGTAAAACCTGTTGATCTTGATACAGTCGTGTTGTGGCTCCACACCACTTTAATCAACTCTTCCGGCCACTTTCCTCTGGGCTGGTTAAAAATTAACTTCATTATTCCTGTCATTATAATACCATTTTCTCTTTCGACAAGTCCATTTGATTCTAGATGCCTGACTGACACAAAATGGATCTTCTTGCCGATTTGATCACATAATTCCTTGAAGGTTTCGACATCAAACTGTGTTCCATTGTCCACAGTTATAGCCTTTGGTACACCGAAGCGACAAACAATGTTTTGCCAAAAGAATTTTTGGACTGTGACCGAAGTTATTGTGGCCAAAGGCTTCGCTTCAATCCACTCGGAACAATATTCTACAGCCACCACAACATATTTTAAATTTCCTTATGCTGGTGGAAGTGGACCTAACAAATCTAGGCCACATCTTTGCAATGGCCAGGTTGGTTGTATCAGTTGGGTTAACGACGAAGGTTGTTTCTGGTCTCTTGCGCATTTTTGGCAATTTTCACATTTTTGAACTAGATCTGCTGCATCCGAAGCTGCCTTCGGCCAAAAAAATCCTTGTCTGAAGACTTTCCCTAGCAAAGGTCTAGATCCAATGTGAGATCCACACAATCCTGCATGTATTTCCTTCACCAATTCTATACCTTAAGCTCTTGATAGACACATGAGCAGTGGAGAGCAGACTCCATGTTTTTATAACTCCCTTTCTATTATTACATATGGTCGAGCTCTTGCCTCTATTCTCTTATTATAAGCTTCGTCGTCTGAAAGGCAGTTGCCTTAGAGAAAAGATATAATCTCAGTCATCCAATCTTCACTATGAACAGGAGATATATTGAGCACTGCTCTTTCGAGAAGTTCCACCGAAGGTGCTCTTATTGTCTCAAAGAATACTTCCGAAGGTAAAGGCAGCCCCTGTGTTGCTGACTTAGCTAGCAGATCAGCGTGCTCATTTTCTCCTCGTGGAATATTCTTGACAGAAAATCCTTCAAAAGAAGCTTCAAGCCTTCGAACTGTATCCAGGTATTTATCAAGCTTCGGGTCTCTTGCTCTACAACTCTTGTCAACATGACCAGAAATAACTTGGGAATCGGTTTTAAGGACCACCCTTCTTATCCCTGAAAGAGAAATGTGCCCTTGGGCCATTTCTAAGTATTTTGGTGATTGAGTGTCCAACACAAGTGCCTAAGTGTTAAATTGTGCCAAGAACTGAAGAAGTGCAAATCAAGATTAAAGGTATGTTTCTAGACTTAGTACATTGTTTTGAAGACTAATGTATTGTGTCTAAGTGCTAGAAACAGGAGAAACAATTATGGAGAAGTTGGCTGTTTACAGCCAAAAGACTGCTCGGTCTGGGTGCACCGGACTGTCCGGTGGTGCACCGGACAGTGTCCGGTGCGCCAGGCGACAGAAGGCAAGAATTGCCTTCCTGGAATGCTCTCAACGGCTCCTAGCTGCCTTGGGGCTATAAAAGGGACCCCTAGGCGATTGGAGGAATACACCAAGCATTCTCTAAGCATTCCTAAGCACCAAGACTCCAATTCCGCGCATTCGATTCTTTGTGATAGCAACTAGAGCTCCATTTGAGTAGAGAACTTTTTGAGTTGTGTTGTAAGCTCGAGTTGTGACTTGTGTGCGTACTGTGCTCTGATTTTGTGTCTTGTGTGCGTTGCTCATCCCAGCCTTACTTCTGTGCTTCTTTGTGAACATCAAAGTGTAAGGGCGAGAGGCTCCAAGTTGTGGAGATACCTCGCAAGCGGGATATAGTAAACAAAGCAAAACACCATGGTATTCAAGTGGGTCTTTGGACCGCTTGAGAGGGGTTGATTGCAACCCTCGTCCGTTGGGACGCCACAACGTGGAGTAGGCAAGTGTTGAACTTGGCCGAACCACGGGATAAACCACTGTGTCTATCTATGATTGATCTTCTTGTGGTTATCGTGTCTTGCAAGAACTCCTCTCTAGCCACTTGGCTTTATTGTGCTAACTCCTAATTAAGTTTTGTGGCATTAAGTTTCAAGTTTTTATAGGATCACCTATTCACCCCCCCCCCCTCTAGGTGCTCTCAATTGGTATCAGAATCGTTCTCTTCACGTAAGGGACTAATCGCCCGAAGAGATGGATCCTAAGGGCAAGGGGGTGGTGAAGAAGATAAGGAGCGACAATGGGTCCGAGTTCAAGAACCTTCAAGTAGAGGAGTACCTTGAGGAAGAAGGTATCAAGCACGAGTTCTCCGCTCCCTACACACCACAGCAAAATGGTGTGGTAGAGAGGAAGAACAGGATGCTCATAGACATGGCGAGGACAATGCTTGGAGAATTCAAGACACCCGAGCGGTTTTGGTCGGAAGCTGTGAACACGGCTTGCCACGCCATAAACCGGGTGTACCTTCATCGTCTCCTCAAGAAGACTTCGTATGAGCTTCTAACCGGTAACAAACCCAGTGTTTCGTACTTTCGTGTATTTGGGAGCAAATGTTATATTCTAGTAAAGAAAGGTAGAAATTCTAAGTTTGCTCCCAAAGCTGTAGAAGGGTTTTTGTTAGGTTATGACTCAAATACAAAGGCGTATAGGGTCTTCAACAAATCATCGAGTTTGGTTGAAATCTCTAGCGATGTTGTATTTGATGAGACTAATGGCTCTCCAAGAGAGCAAGTTGTTGATCTTGATGATATAGATGAAGAAGACGTTCCAACGGCCGCAATACGCACCATGGCGATTGGAGATGTGCGGCCACAGGAACAAAAGGAGCAAGATCAACCTCCTTCCTCAACAATGGTGCATCCCCCAATTCAAGACGTTGAACAAGTTCATCAAGAGGAGGAGTGTGATCAAGGGGGAGCACAAGATGATCATGTAATGGAGGAAGAAGCACAACAGGCTCCTCCAACTCAAGTTCGAGCGACGATTCAAAGGAATCATCCCGTCGACCAAATTTTGGGTGATATTAGCAAAGGAGTAACTACTCGCTCTAGATTAGTTAATTTTTGTGAGCATTATTCTTTTGTCTCTTCTATTGAGCCTTTCAGGGTAGAAGAGGCCTTGCTAGATCCGGACTGGGTGTTAGCCATGCAGGAAGAGCTCAACAACTTCAAGAGAAATGAAGTTTGGACACTGGTGCCTCGTCCCAAGCAAAACGTTGTGGGAACCAAGTGGGTGTTTCGCAACAAACAGGACGAGCACGGGGTGGTGACAAGGAACAAGGCACGACTTGTGGCAAAAGGTTATGCCCAAGTCACAGGTTTGGACTTTGAGGAGACTTTTGCTCTTGTGGCTAGGCTAGAGTCAATTCGCATATTGTTAGCCTATGCTGCTCACCATTCTTTCAGGTTGTTCCAAATGGATGTGAAGAGCGCCTTCCTCAATGGATCAATCAAGGAGGAGGTGTACGTTGAGCAACCCCCTGGCTTCAAGGATGAACGGTACCCCGACCACGTGTGTAAGCTCTCTAAGGCGCTCTATGGACTTAAGCAAGCCCCAAGAGCATGGTATGAATGCCTTAGAGACTTTTTAATTGCTAATGCTTTCAAGGTTGGGAAAGTCGATCCAACTTTATTCACTAAGACTTGTGATGGTGATCTTTTTGTGTGCCAAATTTATGTCGATGACATAATATTTGGTTCTACTAACCAAAAGTCTTGTGAAGAGTTTAGCAGGGTGATGACTCAGAAATTCGAGATGTCGATGATGGGCGAGTTGAACTACTTCCTTGGGTTCCAAGTGAAGCAACTCAAGGATGGCACCTTCATCTCCCAAACGAAGTACACGCAAGACTTGATAAAGCGGTTTGGGATGAAGGACGCCAAGCCCGCAAAGACTCCAATGGGAACTGACGGACACGTCGACCTCAACAAAGGAGGTAAGTCCATTGATCAAAAAGCATATCGGTCTATGATAGGGTCTTTACTTTATTTATGTGCTAGTAGACCGAATATTATGCTTAGTGTATGCATGTGTGCTAGATTTCAATCCGATCCAAGGGAGTGTCACTTAGTGGCCATGAAGCGAATTCTTAGATATTTAGTCGCTACGCCTTGCTTCGGGATCTGGTATCCAAAGGGGTCTACCTTTGACTTGATTGGATATTCAGACTCCGATTATGCTGGATGTAAGGAAGAGTACATCAGGGACATGCCAATTCATAGGAAGGTCCCTGGTGTCATGGAGTTCTAAGAAACAAACTTCCGTTGCCCTATCCACCGCTGAAGCCGAGTATGTTGCCGCAGGACAGTGTTGCGCGCAACTACTTTGGATGAGGCAAACCCTCAGGGACTTTGGCTACAATCTGAGCAAAGTCCCACTCCTATGTGATAATGAGAGTGCTATCCACATCGCGGATAATCCTGTTGAACACAGCCGCACTAAGCACATAGACATCCGACATCACTTTTTGAGAGACCACCAGCAAAAGGGAGATATCGAAGTGTTTTACGTTAGCACCAAGAACCAGCTAGTCGATATCTTTACCAAGCCTCTAGATGAGTCGACCTTTTGCAGGCTACGTAGTGAGCTAAATGTCTTAGATTCACGGGACCTGGATTGATGTATAGCATACATGTGTTTTATGCCTTGATCATGTTCCTTATGCATTTTTTTTGTTTATTAATGGTGCTCAAGTTGTACAAGCACTCCCCGGACCTCACAAGTCCATTTGCAAGTGATGCACTTATTTAGGGGGAGTTGTGCTACAACTTGACCCTTTGAGACTAACCATGTGCTTGAGTTTTCTTAATCTAGTCTCAAAGGAGGTTTGAAAGAGATCAACCTCCTTTTTACTCTTAATTGAAGATTTTGGTGAGGCAATGGGGTTCTAAGGCCAAAAATGATCCCGTTTTGGTGCTTGATCCCAAAGGGGGAGAAAATAAGGCCAAAGCAACAAATGGATCAGCTACCACTTGAGAATTTTGAAAATAGTAAAATAGAGCTTTTGGTTTGTCAAAAATCTCTTGTTGTCTCTTTTGTCAAAAGTTGGCCTCTTGTGGGGAGAATGGTTGATCATGGGAAAAAGGGGGAGTTTTTGAAATCTTTGATCAATTTCTCTTGGAACAACTCTCTTGATGTCTCAACAAGTGTGTTTGACTTAGAGATAGGAAATTGAGGTTGATTTGCAAAAACAAAACCAAGTGGTGGCAAAGAATGATCCAAATATGCCAAATTTGAATCAAAACAAATTTGAGTTTTCATTTGCATTAATGTTGCACTTCTTTTAGTTGCTTTTTGTTGTGTTGGCATAAATCACCAAAAAGGGGGAGATTGAAAGGGAAATGTGCCCTTGGGCCATTTCTAAGTATTTTGGTGATTGAGTGTCCAACACAAGTGCCTAAGTGTTAAATTGTGCCAAGAACTCAAGAAGTGCAAATCAAGATTAAAGGTATGTTTCTAGACTTAGTACATTGTTTTGAAGACTAATGTATTGTGTCTAAGTGCTAGAAACAGGAGAAACAATTATGAATAAGTTGGCTATGTACAGCCAAAAGACTGCTCAGTCTGGGTGCACCGGACAGTGTCCGGTGCGCCAGGCTGGCGTCTGTCAACTAGCTGCTCTCGGGACTTCGACGATGGTGTACGGCTATAAATCACCGGACTGTCCGGTGGTGCACCGGACTGTCCGGTGAGCCAACAGTCGGCCGAGCCAATGGTCGGCCGTGTAATCCGCGCGCGACGCGTGGCAGAGCCAACGGTCAGAAAGGGGCACCGGACTGTTCGGTGTGCACCGGACTGTGTCCGTTGCGCCAACGGCTCTGAATCTCCAACGGTCGGCTTCGCCAAAGAAGGAAAGAAATCCGCACCGGACAGTGTTCGGTGGTGCACCGGACTGTCCGATGCGCCAGGCGACAGAAGGCAAGAATTGCCTTCCTGGAATGCTCTCAACGGCTCCTAGCTGCCTTGGGGCTATAAAAGGGACCCCTAGGTGCATGGAGGAATACACCAAGCATTCTCTAAGCATTCATAAGCACCAAGACTCCAATTCCGCGCATTTGATTCTTTGTGATAGCAACTAGAGCTCCATTTGAGTAGAGAACTTTTTGGGTTGTGTTGTAAGCTCGAGTTGTGACTTGTGTGCGTATTGTGCTCTGGTTTTGTGTCTTGTGTGCGTTGCTCATCCCAGCCTTACTTTTGTGCTTCTTTGTGAACATCAAAGTGTAAGGGCGAGAGGCTCCAAGTTGTGGAGATACCTCGCAAGCGGGATATAGTAAACAAAGCAAAACATCATGGTATTCAAGTGGGTCTTTGGACCGCTTGAGAGGGGTTGATTGCAACCCTTGTCCGTTGGGATGCCACAACGTGGAGTAGGCAAGTGTTGAACTTGGCCAAACCACGGGATAAACCACTGTGTCTATCTGTGATTGATCTTCTTGTGGTTATCATGTCTTGCAAGAACTCCTCTCTAGCCACTTGGCTTTATTGTGCTAACTCCTAATCAAGTTTTGTGGCATTAAGTTTCAAGTTTTTATAGGATCACCTATTCACCCCCCCCCCTCTAGGTGCTCTCAATCCCCATTGCCTTTAACTTCCGAAGCCCCAAAAGCAAAGCTTCATATTTAGCAATATTATTTGTGTAGCTGAAATCAAGTTTTACTGCATAGCATGTTCTGACTTTGGAAGGTGCAACTAAAATAGCAGCTGCACCTGCCCCGAAGGTTCCCCAGGAACTGTCGCAGAACACTGTCCAAGCTTCGGCATCTTTATTTGCTTCTTCTTCCTGAGCCCCTGGCGTCCAGTCAGCAATGAAGTCTGCTAACGCCTGGGACTGGATCGAGGATCTATGCACATAATCAATGCTGAATTCATTGAGTTCCGCAGCCCACTTTCCAATCCTTCCAGTAGCTTCTCTGTTCCTCATAATATCCTTCAAAGGCTGTGATGAAGGAACAATTATATGGAATGCGTGAAAGTAGTGTCGAAGCTTCCTGTAAGCCATTAAGACAGCATATAGCACCTTCTCCAATTCTGTATAGTTTTTCTTTGATAAACTGAGGACTTCGGAGACAAAGTATACTAGGGCTTGCTTTTTAGTTTGTCCTTCGAGTTTTTCCTGCACAAGCGCTGCACTTACTGCAAAATGCAAAGCTGCCACATATAATAGTAACGGAGCCCGCCCCACTGAAATACTTCGGCTGACTTTAGTATTTCAAAGAATGGCAAGTTTCTTTCTGTTGATCTAGATATAAATCTATTTAATGAATTA
Source organism: Zea mays (assembly GCF_902167145.1). Lineage (NCBI taxonomy): Eukaryota > Viridiplantae > Streptophyta > Magnoliopsida > Poales > Poaceae > Zea > Zea mays. Next base: position 51,555,704 of record NC_050101.1, read on the forward strand.
AGGCGGTAAGGGGTAGGCTGCCATTCTGTGTTCTGCCATTCCCATTCCCGCACTGTCTTTCTCATTCTCCCCTCCCCGCAAAGCTCATTCCCATTCTCATTCCCGGCTGCCATTCCCATTACCCCCTCCCCGCACTGTCTTTCTCATTCCCCCCTCCCCGCAAATCCCATTCTCATTCCCACGTGCATCCCACGCCTAGCTAAAATTAAATTAAAAAACACAAATGTGGCTTCAATGGGATTCGAACTTGCGACCTCTCAAGCAAATGTTCTCGTAGCTACCACTACACCACATGTGTGTTTATGTCAATATTTGTTACAGTAAAAATATATACTACATCTCTCCCAAAGCCCACCTGCTACCTTTGCACAATGTGTAGTAGTAGATAATTATCAACGAGATTCCTGAATTATATTTTTGGATGGAGGGAGTAGTATTTAACTTTTGTTTAAATAATGTTTTCAACTTAAATTCTTTTTTATATGTGTGACATTTATTCTCCGTAATATTTTTCCATGGCTCTGACTTGTGAGTCATTTTCATAAACCAACGGCTAGGTGTACTACCTCGCTGTTGAGCCCGGGGTGCACTTCGTTTGGCAGCCCAGCCAAGAGTCATCAGTACTCGCCATGTCGTGCGCGTTCGACAACTACTATATCAAGGACTATGGCGTCATCTTGACACCAGAGGTGACGCAAAGGAGGACCGACAACAATGACCACTCGCCATCGTCGGGGTAGCTTTTGTGCCGACCTGCTTTTAATTCTCTTCACAAACACATACACTTGCTTTTTTGTTTAAGCAAGCATGTATGGTGGTGCGTACCTGATGACTGACAATGTACGAGGGAACTTCTACCGGCAGGTGTGACACGTGCTCTTCAATGATGAGACCATGCAAATCGTGGCATATATCAAAGTCTGCATGATACTGATGGTTGCAATGGAGTAGTGAAACAGCTAAATTAAAATAACAAAATTTATGTATGGCTAGGATTACAAATGGATTATGAAATATTTTTTATAACAATATAAGACACATTTTGTATATAAGTTATTATGTTATTATATGTTCCAGTTGCAACGCACGGGTACTCACCTAGTCTAATTAATGAAGCCAATCTTCCTGCCAACCATTGGGCCCCCTTCTTCGTACTTGGCGGTTCCATTTGAAGTATGGCTTCGATCTTGCTTGGGTTAGCTTCGATCCCCTTCGTTGAAACTAGGCAACCAAGGAACTTACCCTTCTTTACTCCAAAGACACATTTTTCAGGATTTAATTTCAGGCCAGCTTGCCTAAAATTAGCAAATGTTTCTTGCAGGTCAGTGATATGATTTTCTTGCTTCGTGCTTTTTACTATGATGTCATCAACATATGTTAGCACATTTCTGCCTATCTGAGAATGAAGGACCTTGGCTGTCATTCTGCTGAAGCTTCCTCCAGCATTCTTGAGCCCCTTAGGCATCCGAAGATAGCAATATGTACCGCTGGGGGTTATGAAGCTGGTCTTCGGCTCATCTTCCTTCTTCATCCAGATTTGGTGGTAGCCTGAGTAACAATCTAGTAAACTCATAAGCTCTGATGAAGCTGCTGCATCTACTAGAGAATCTATTCTTGGCAATGGGAACTCATCCTTTGGACAAGCCTTGTTAAGATCTGTAAAATCGATGCACATTCTCCATTTACCATTTGCCTTCTTCACCATAACAGTGTTAGCTAGCCACTCTGGGTATTTGACCTCTCTAATAACGCCAGCACTAAGAAGCCTCTTTACTTCGTTCCGAGCACCTTCAGCTTTGTCATCGGACATTTTCCGAAGCCTTTGTTTTCTTGGCCTGAAAGATGGATCCACATTGAGTGAATGCTCAATGACATCTTTGTTGACCCCGCAAAGATCATTAGCTGACCAAGCAAACACATCTTTGTTGTTGAATAAAAACCTTATCAAGGTTTTCTCCTGCTCTTCAGATAACTGAGATCCCAGCAATACCTTCTGCTCTACTATGTCTTCACATAGAAGCATAGGCTTCGGCTGATCAGCCGAGGCAGCCTTCTCTCTTCTGTACTTGTACTATTCACAAGCTTCATTTCCATCTATGTTGTGGATTGATTTTGAATCTGTCCAGTTTCCTTCAGCTTTTCTAGCAGCTTCCTGACTGCCATGAACAGCAATGGGTCCTTGTTCCGAAGGTATTTTCATGCATAGATATGCTGGATGAAGTATTGCTTTGAAAGCATTGAGTGTCCTACGACCAATGATTGCATTGTAGGGGTATTCCATGTCAATAATATTGAACACAACCTGTTCAGTCCTTGTATTGTGGATGAAGCTAAAAGTCACTGACATCGTGATTTTGCCGAGCGCTGCAATCTGCCTTCCTCCGAAGCCACAAAGAGGATGTGTAGCATCATGAATCTTGTCCTCTGGTTCTTGCATCTGTCTGAAGGCCTTAACAAATAAGATGTCGGTTGCACTGCCTGTATCAACCAAAACATTGTGGACCAGAAATCCCTTGATGACACAAGATATGACCATAGCATCATTATGAGGATAATCCTTGAGCTGAAGGTCCTCCTGGGAGAAGGTGATTGCGATGTGGGACCATTTTGACTTGATGAAGGGTCCCTGCACCCCAACATGCTGCACCCTACTCTGAGCCTCCTTCTTCTTCTTCTTGTTGGCTGGTTCTGAGCATGAACCGCCTGTTATTGGGAGCACTAGCTTCGTAGCCGAAGCAGCTTCAGCTTGGGTGTTGGACGAAGCCATCAGCTCAAAAGTAGAAGTGAGTTCACCAGAGGTGGGCGCCAATGTTGGAGACTTGTTCTCAAATGCTATGAATCAAGAACAAGGCAACACAAAGTATTAAATGTTAAAGTCCTTCGTCCTTCGAAGCATTATTTCCCTTAGGATATAACGATCTTCGGACGAAGGTCATGAAGGACGTACCTTCATCATTACAGTTATAAGATAATGAAAGATGAAACATATGAAACATGAAAGATAACGCGAACAAACACATAATATCATTCATATGTTTCATTATACAAACTTGAATATTTAAATACGATATTTAATTATATTTATACCTTCGGCTTGACAGAAGGCAAAAATCCAAGTGTTGCGCGTGAGCGATTACAAGATAGCGTGAACAGTATGGGGGTACTATTCATCTATTTATAGGCACAGGACACAGTCTGTGAGAAATTACATTCATACCCCTTACAAAGGTTTACAATCATAATACAAGTTGTCATGGGCCGGTTGGTCATTTCATCTTTGAGTCGGTGCATTTGGAAATACACTCTGAAGCCTTTTGATTGATAGCTTCGGCTTTATGCCAATCTTCCGAAGGTGTTTCTTCTTATGGGACCTTCGGCGACGAAGCAGACCCCCAACACTTCATCTTTGGTAAAGGTTTCTGTTGGGGACTTGTTCTCAAATGCTATGAGTTAAGAACAAGGCAACACAAAATGTTAAATGTTAATGTCCTTCGTCCTTCGAAGCATTATTTCCCTTAGGATATAATGATCCTCGGACGAAGGTTATGAAGGACATACCTTCATCAACGCGATACATGTTAATAAAAGAAGCATATGAAATATAAGAGGCAAGATAAGCAATCACATAACATTATTAATTCGTTATCATTATATTATTTTAAAAAGACAGAGACAATTTTGAATTAAAAATGTACCTTCGGCTTGATAGAGGGCAAAAAGTACAAGCGTGACGCAAAAGTAAGTATAAGTCAGCGTGAACAGTACGGGGGTGCTGTTCATCTATTTATAGGCACAGGACGTAGCCTGTGAGAAATTACATGCATGCCCTTTACATTTATTATTGACTTATATACAATTCTATGAGGACTAGATAGCCATTTCCCCTTTAAGTCGGTTCCTTTTTCCGCCACCTTTTCCCCTTTAAGTCGGTTCCTTTTTCCGCCATTTAGCCGAAGCTCCCCTGCGCGTAGCTTCGGAGCAACTCCAACCTTCGTCACGATCATGCTTTTTACATCGTACATGCTTTTAGCCCGAGTCTGAAGGTACCTGTTCATATGTCACACTTGGAAGATATTGTTAAATCACGTTTTTAGGACCTTCGGAGGACGAAGGCCCCCAACAGTAGCCCCTCGCAGTATTAATTTGTTTATGATAGCGAATTCAGACTGTGACATGGACGAAGGCCTTAAGCCGAAGGTCCGAAAAAACACCTTCCCTTTGCTAGAATAGCAACAGTCAATGACAGACGAAGCCCCCCCATTTGGAGCGTGTCGAGCGTATAAATAAGAACTCGCATCAACCACATTTGGTACGCTGCTTGTGCCATTTGCTTTATTTTCTCAATTTTATAGCTGTTGGGGACTTGTTCTCAAATGCTATGAATTAAGAACAAGGCAACATAAAATGTTAAATATTAATGCCCTTCGTCCGCTGAAGCATTATATCCCCAAGGATTTAATGGGCTTCGGACGAAAGCCATAAGCAAAATATCACGAAGGTCATACCTTCGTGATCAGACTTGAGAAACAATATGAAGTAAAATATAAAACACAAAACATTATAGAAAGATATACCGAAAGTAAATAACATTATTCACATATTTTATTATATGAACCTAAATATTAAAACATAATATTTAGATACGTTTATACCTTCGTCTTGGCAGAAAGCAATAATTCCAGCGTAATGTGCCAGTGATTGCAAGATTGCGTGAACAGTACAGGGGTACTGTTCACCTATTTATAGGCACAGGGCGCAGCCTGTGAGGAATTACAATTATGCCCCTCATAAGGGATTACAACAGCGACTCAAACATTTATGGACTAAAAGGTCATTCTACTTTTATGTCGGTTTGTAAATTCCGAAGCTTCATGAAGAGGAACCTTCGGTTATCACATGCGGACAGCTTCAGCCGAAGTTGTTTCTTCCTACCAGACCTTCGGCGACGAAGCATAGTCCCAACAATAGCTCTTGCTCACTAACGCTTGCTAGTTCTCAAGCTTCCTAAGCTTCGGTTAGAAAGACACATTTTTGTCATCTCTAGAGGAAAAAATGTCTCAAGACAAGAAGATTGCTGCTGAGATGAAGCTAACTGAAGAGGAGAAGCTTTTTGAGGAGAAGAAGGTTGTGAATCCTTACATTGCTGGATTTATCGAGTCAATGGCAAAATCGAATACAGAAAAGATCACTAAGGAGATACTGGAGGGCCTGTGTGAAGATACCGGTGATAGTGACAGTTATGATGCAGAAAGTGGAGGCGAAGATTTCGAGGATCGATTCTGGAGACCAAGTCATGCAACTTTAGCAAAATCGACCATCAAGCAAAGTCACCTTGAAAACATGAGGGGAAGGTACTTTCGGGACATGTCTATTGTGAGGGCTAATGGAGACAACAACGTTCATGTGCCTGACGAGAACGAAGTTGTGATTTTCCAAAGCTTCTTCAAAGCTAGGCTTCGGTTCCCACTGAGCAGGTTCGTAGTTGAAGTGTTGAAAACCTTCCAAATTTTCCTTTATCAATTGACCCTCGAAGCTATATTGAGGATGGGAGTCTTCGTCTGGGCAGTAAGAAGCCAAGGGATAGAGCCAAGCGCAAAATGCTTCTGCAGCATGCACGAACTTCTGTATGAGACGAAGGCCACGGGGAAAGAACAGTATCACAACAACTTTGGTTGTTATGGTTTTATCGCCCCTCCCAACGCAAGCTACCCAGTGCCAACATTTCGGAAGAGATGGCCGGGAAATTGGATGGAAGAATGGTTTTATGTGAAGAATGACTTGATAGCAAGAGAGGACATCAAGGAGGTTATTATGCGCCTCATATGGTCCCTCTTCGGCCTTCGAAGGCCGAAGGTTGAAATTGACGAAGTCGTCGAAGCATGCCAGAAGGCATTTGGTACTATCTGCTTCTTTATTGGTATGAGAGATTTAATTCAAGAGCACATAGCATTCAGAGTATGGCCGCTTGTAGAGAGCTGGGAAATGTCAAAGGAGACCATCACCGAACCTAGTGAAGGTGAACTGGTCCGGCTGAAGTACACATTCAGATATAGGGATAAATTCGATGAACCAAACGATGACTGGCTAAAATGCATCGAAGTTACAAGTGATGAACTGCTTGGATCATATTCCAAGGCGGAAGATAATGCATTATTCACAGCCTTCGGAGGCCGGGGAAAAAAGAGATTGAATAGAGTTTTTGATGCCATTGGCTTTGTTTACCCCGACTACCGCTATCCGCTGCGAGGACAGGGAAAGAAGAGAAAAACTGCCACTTCGGCCACTCCAGACGAGCCTGTGCCGAAGGGCAAAAAGCTAAAGGTTCTTACCCACCGGCCGCGCTATATTGAACCAGCTGTGGTGCCTGAGTTTGGTGGGGAGGCTTCTTCAGCTGCTGAACCAAGAGAATTTGTTCCTCCCACGCAGAAGGCTGAAGAGCCGGCTTTAATACTGAAGGCACCTTCGGTTGAGCTAGTTGAAATAGAGGTTAATAAAGATAAGACTGAAAAGTCAAAAACTGAAGAAGTAACAAAGATGCTAGGGATTTTAAGTCCTTCAACAGAAGCAACAGCGCTGAAGGCAGAAAAGAGTTCTGCCACAACTCCTAAGAGAAGGAGGATGGTAAATGTGTTAGATATTTTAGAAACAACCGACTCCATAAGTCCTGCTCCCATAGGGAAGGTTGCCGAAGCTGACAAAACGCAACCCAAAGCTGATACTAAGCAAATAGAAGTGGAGACTACAATAACCCAGGCTGAAGCCGAGGCAGAGCCCACGATGCCTACTAAGACAAAGCTTGCCGCCAGTGAGCAGAAGGCCGAAGAAATAACTTCAAATATTAATATAGCTTTTGAGAAGAGTGTGGCCAAAGAGGTCGAATCCCTTGCCCCTGAAGCACTCTCCGAAGATCTTGATTATATCATTTGACATGCTTCGGGAAAGAGATTATCCGAAGAAAAATTTTTTGAAGCTAAACACTATGCCCGAGAACTGAAGTATCCGAAGGGGGCCTTAGTGTTTAATGGTACAGACGAAGATGATTTCCTGTACTGCCTCCCAGACAACAAAGAATTATCTGTCTTCCGGGAGATGGCCAGAAGTATGGGTTTTCCGAAGCTCGAAGCTGGCCTCTGTGCCATGACGAAGGACGATCTCGCAGATAGTCTTGCATACAACAGTCTGAAGGTACTGAAGTTGTGAATTTTGAAGCTTATAGACTCTGGAATGGAGTCTTTTCATTCTTATGTTAATCCCTTTATTCTATCTTGCAGGGCTTAATACTTAGCAACGCACTAAGGGCGCAAAAGAATGCTGAAGATGAGAGTTGCACTATAGCTCTCAACAACCTTCGAGCAGAGGTTATCAGGCTGAGAAACGAAGCTACGGAAAAAGACATGATTCTACATTCATTGGTGAATAAAGTAAATGAAGATGAGTCTAGCTTCAAAGCTCAATCGGAGGCCCAAAAATCGAGATTGAAGACCTTCAGAAACAGCTGGCCAAAGCCAAAGAAAAATGTGCTCTCGCAGAAGCTAACCGAGAGGCCAGCGAATATTGGAGAAATTATTTAGAAAAAATAGTTGCAGAACTTTGCGCATCCAAAGAAAGATGCTTCGAAAAATCCCTGAGCTGCGTGGAGAAAATAAAGGCTAGCTTCGCCAACGTGGGCGCCTATTCCAAGGAAGATAACTTTATACGAGGCGACCCTGAAGGCGTTATCGAATGGATAAGCGGAGAAGCTGAAGCTTTCGAAGAAATTTTAAGTGATCGCGGGGATGTCTGCGCATTCTCCGGTGCGAGAGGAATTTCAGCCATCTTGGAGAAGGTGGGTTATGAACATGTCAAAACCCTGGCCCAGGCCGAAGCTGCCTTCTCCGTGGATGACACAAAGGATCCCTCAGGCGAAGCAAGTTTAATAGGCGGAAAATTTTATACTGACATCTGGGCAAATGGCAGCCGAGAAATGGCCCACGAAATAATGAAGAAAAGTGAAAAAGATATGCATGACACTTGAGAAGCAGCGAGAAGAGCTGAGGAAGCTGCAGAACGCGAGAGACGGATAGGTATCATTTAATGGCCTCTAGCTTCGTCATTTGTCTTTGTGACTTTGAACTGATTGATTTTTTCTACCGCAGCTGAATTATCTCCTCCACCGGAGCCGTTCGACCCCCTTGCCGACCCAGAGATGAAGAAAGCAATAGAAATCATCAATATAGCTGAATCTATTGTTGAAGAAGTTGTTAACAAGTTGTTGAATGAGATTGCAGAAAAGGTCCTGAAAGAGGACTGATATAGTAAAAACATTTTCAGACGATCAATGTAGCTTTGTTGTATGAAGACTATAATATTTGATGTGCATATTTTTGAATTTAATGTGTAAATTACTTGTAATTCAGTTCTTTGTGATGCATTAAACTTTATACATACCGTTTTTGAGTCTTCGGTGAAAAAACACCTTCCCTTCTTTTCATGCTTCACAAAGAAGAAAATTCGTGCTTCGTGAAAATATCCATGCTCCATAAAATCCTCCCAGCTTCGTAAACAAAGGATCCCTTCTTTTGCAATAGAACTGACGAAGTTGTATTTCTCAGCTTACTTTGTGCCTTAGCACATTTTCATTTTTTATAAAGCAGTCTCCGAAGGTCAACTTCGTATTCAATTTGTGTCATCAGTGCAATATGATGTATGATGTGATGCTATGTGGGATGATGTGACGCAATGATGCGAATGATGCTAATGCCAGAGATACGCACCCACACGCCCACACTAGAACACACCATCTCTGCGTTCCCTTAGGAATGATCGAAATCTCTTTGCCGTTTATTTTTCGGCTTCACCGCTTATTTTTCGGTATAAGTTCTGCATCCCCTTAGGAACGTCTTTTGAACTTCTTCGCCTTCTATTTTGGTGGTATTTTTCGCGTTGACTTTTCGCGCTTCACCTTATATTTCGGCGGTATTTGGCTCTACATTCCCTTAGGAACGACTTTTGAGCAGAAAAATTACACTGTGCTCCCTTGGGAACGACTTTTTGTAGCTTCGGCAAAACTTATGCTGCGCTCCCTTAGGAACAACTTTTTGAGCTTCGGCAATTTGCGAGCTTCGTGAATCTGTGAAGAAGATATATTTCATTATAATAGAAGCGAAACTATTACAAGGAATTAAAACTAGATTTGCATTACTTGTCCCTTATTAAAAAACAAATTGGCATAGAATAAAAAAGTGTTTCAGAAAGTAGGATATCTCTCAATAGATGTGCTTTGACTCTGGCACAGTACTATTGACTGTGCGAGCTTCGGATTCCTCCCTGAAATCCCGCTGCTGTTGGGTGTGCTAGCGCCCTTCTGGCTGCTGACCTCGTGAATAGGTAGGTTGTAGTGGTGGCGGAGGTGGAAGCTGTGGCCAAGAAGCCTGTGGCTGGCTAGCCGAAGCAACAGAAGCTGCAGAATGGTTACCCACATATTCTGGTATGTAGGGTGAGAGGCACGAAGCAGTGTGCAAGACCTGCTTCGGTTGACTCTGCCGAGCTTCGGCTTCTGCGATCTCCTTCTGCTTTTGGATGGTGATTTGGCTCATTCTTGTAGTATGGCCCTTGTCTTCACCACAAAATAAGCAGTAGATCTTCCTGGGCTGATCCCCATACCGTCCTCCGAAGCCCCTGGCGCCTCTGCCTCTTGGAGCTGGCGGTCGGAAAGAGCTTTGTTGCTGCCCCGAAGATTGTGAGGTATACTGTGGCCTCTGTAGCTGACTTCCTTTGTCCTCACTCTGAGTGGAGTTATGAATTGACCTAACATGCCTCGGGTGGATTCTTCCTCCGAAGCCCCTGGTCATCTCAGAGAATCTGTAAGCTTCCTCCCTTCTTTGGCGAAAGTCATTGTCAGCCCAGATGTACGCATCCATCTTTTGAAGCAGCTTCTCTAGAGTTTGTGGGGGCTTCCTAGCGAAATATTGGGCGGTAGGTCCTAGGCGAAGACCCTTGATCATGGCCTCAATGACAATATCATTGGGCACCGTAGGCGCTTGTGCCCTCAATTGCAAGAACCTTCGTACATATGCCTGAAGATACTCTTCGTGGTCTTGTGTGCATTGGAACAGAGCTTGAGCTGTGACTGGCTTCGTTTGAAAGCCTTGGAAGCTGGTAACCAACATGTCCTTAAGCTTCTGCCACAATGTGATAGTCCCTAGCCGAAGAGAAGAATACCATGTTTGGGCTACATTCTGGACTGTCATGACGAAGGACTTCGCCATAACTGCAGTATTGCCTCCATACGAAGATATAGTTGCTTCATAGCTCATCAGAAACTGCTTTGGATCTGAATGCCCATCATACATGGGAAGCTGAGGTGGCTTGTATGACGGGGGCCATGGGGTAGCCTACAGTTCTGCTGCCAAGGGAGAAGCATCATCAAAAGTAAAGGTATCATGATTAAAATCATCATACCATCCATCTTCGTTGAATAAGCCTTCTTGACGAAGCTCCCTGTGTTGGGGCCTTCGATCTTGTTCATCTTGAGCAAGATGACGTACTTCTTCAGTAGCTTCGTCGATCTTCCTTTGAAGATCGGCCAGCCGCGCCATCTTCTCCTTCTTCCTTTGTACTTGCTGATGGATGATCTCCATATCCCTAATCTCTTGGTCCAACTCCTCCTCCTCCAGTGTTGGACTGGTGGCTTTCCTCTTCTGGCTTCGGGCCTCTCAGAGAGAGAGGGTCTCCTGGTTTGGGTCCAGAGGCTGCAATGCAGCAGCCCCTGGCGCTGAAGCTTTCTTCGGCGGCATAACGAAGGTCAGTACTTGCCGAAGGTGGTCGAAAGAGTTCACCGGAGGTGGGCACCAATGTTGGGGACTTGTTCTCAAATGCTATGAGTTAAGAACAAGGCAACACAAAATGTTAAATGTTAATGTCCTTCGTTCTTCGAAGCATTATTTCCCTTAGGGTATAATGATCCTCGGACGAAGGTTATGAAAGACATACCTTCATCAACGCAATACATGTTAATAAAAGAAGAAGCATATGAAATATAAGAGGCAAGATAAGCAATCACATAACATTATTAATTCGTTGTCATTATATTATTTTAAAAAGATAGAGACAGTATTGAATTACAAATGTACCTTTGGCTTGATAGAGGGCAAAAAGTACAAGCGTGACGCAAAAGTAAGTACAAGTCAGCGTGAACAGTACGGGGGTACTGTTCATCTATTTATAGGCACAGGACGCAGCCTGTGAGAAATTACATACATGCCCTTTAAATTTATTATTGACTTATATACAATTCTATGAGTACTAGATAACCTTTTCCCCTTTAAGTCGGTTCCTTTTTTCGCCATTTAGCCGAAGCTCCCCTGTGCGTAGCTTTGGAGCAACTCCAACCTTCGTCACGATCATGCTTTTTACATCGTACATGCTTTTAGCCCGAGTCTGAAGGTACATGTTCATATGTCACACTTGGAAGATATTGTTAAATCACGTTTTTGAGGACCTTCGGAGGACGAAGGCCCCCAACAGTAGCCCCTCGCAGTATTAATTTGTTTATGATAGCGAATTCAGACTGTGACATGGACGAAGGCCTTAAGCCGAAGGTCCGAAAAAACACCTTCCCTTTGCTAGAATAGCAACAGTCAATGACAGACGGGGCCCCCCAATTTGGAGCGTGCCGAGCGTATAAATAAGAACTCGCACCAACCACATTTGGTACGTTGCTTGTGCCATTTGCTTTATTTTCTCAATTTTATAGCTCTTGCTCACTAATGCTTGCTAGTTTCTCAAGCTTCCTAAGCTTCAGTTAGAAAGACACATTTTTGTCATCTCTAGAGGAAAAAATGTCTCAAGACAAGAAGATTGTTGCTGAGACGAAGCTAACTGAAGAATGTATAAGGGATAGGGTACTTAGGGTTAAGAGGGAACTTAGGGTTTGAGAATCTTTTTCATGAGTGAGAATGTATAAGGGCTAGGGTACCTCTCTTATTATGATCAATACTTAGCTTAGCCATGATTCCAAAGCTTTTAGTGCCTTCCCTTTCCAATTTGACATATTGGATAATAGACCATAGGTGTGTTCATTAGGCCAGGGTCTTGGGTAACACGTGGGGTGTTACAGTTAGTGTCGTCGAAGTGTGGTGGCCTATGGGTATCCATCCCTTCCTCTAAAAATCGTCGACTCTTTTAGCAGTGAAGCTAAAGTGTTTCAAATGAGCCAAATCAGGCTCTAATACCAATTGAAAGAAATAGGTGACACCTAAGAGCAGGGTGAATTAGGACTTCTAAAACTTTCTCTAAACTAGGCCACAAATAAATCCTTAGAGCAAAACCTATGCAATTAATCAAACTAAAATGTGTAGACTAGGTTTTGTATAAGTGTTTGCTATCTCTACCGCAATGGCTAAGTTTCAATCTACAAAAATATACATATAAAGACAATATTGAAAGTTAAATGCTTAATATAAATGCGGAAGCTAAAGAGCGAGGTAGAGATGCAAACTCTCGTGGTTGACGATAGTATTTTTACAGAGATATCCGGAACCACGCAAGGTCCTGACTAATCCTCGTTGGTGCCCCTACACAAATGGAAGGCCACGCGAGGGCCAATCACCTTGGTCGAGTAACTCTGTAGAGAGCCGTGGGCCTTCTCCACGTGCAAGTGGTGCACCGCTTCTGGCTCCTCTAGGACGCTCCCCGTCGTTTCCACTATCGAGCTTCCCGCCAAAAACGCGGCGGGCCTCGTTCCCTCCGGTACATGGTGGCGGTCGTGACACAAACGCGGTTGTCACGGTCTCGTGAGACTCTCACCTTACTCGGTACAATTACAATGGCTCGCGCAAGAGCTGAGGGGTTGTGTGTTTTTTCTAAACTCACTCAACTAACTAGGGTTCACCCAGAGCAAGTGCTAAAGTGGTCTCACTAACCTAAGCACTTTGCAAAGCACCTACGTTAATCACCGAATGATTCTATTAAACACTTGGGTGTTTGAGCACTTGGGAATCTCTACTATATGCCTTGGTATGTTGCTTAGGCTCCCACACACTGGAATGTCCAGTTGGGGTGTATTTATAGCCTCCAACACAAATCTAGCCGTTGATTTCTAGGACTACGCTTAGCTCTTCCACCCAGGCTCGGGCAGTCGCCTCACAATCCTAGGCTATAGATCATGAATTTACAGCCCAATCAATAGCCCTATCCCGCTCCACAATCTCCCGCTGCAAACGGTCAACCTCTGCTGACAACTCAGTGATGCGGCGGCTATCACACGCATGCTCCCTACTTCCATGGCACAGTTCCATTGTTAGACGTTCAACTCTAGCCTCCAGATCCCCTATGGGATCATTACTCCCACTACTACTCCCCTCATGTCAAGGAGCCAACTGGTGCCGAGGTACACCCTAAGGTATGGTCGCCTTCCGTTGGGTAACCTTTGTGCATGCCATATCTCTATAAGAGGGAAATATTACTTAGTATTGTTTAAATATGATGCATGCATGACCTACGATTATGAAATCAACCACTTGTTGATCCCATACATCATATATAACCTATTATTTAGCACTCTTTTACTCGACTTCAAAAGATAAGTTGCTATAAGAAAGGATCAAGGTAAGAATGAAAGAATATTCAAAGGTAAGGATTTTAAAATCTTTTGAAGCACTAAGTAATGTCTGAAGGAATGGGCTTCGCTCCGATACCAGCAGTCATGGAACCTCCCAAGATATTAGGCCCACCTACAGATGTCCTTGTCCTAAGGACCTCAGATAGTCATGCAGGTGCGCTCAATGGCTCGGTAGGTCCGGTTATCTGTATCACCATCACATCGCCCAAGAGCGCTTATCCCATAACACAGACATTACACACCATCGGAGTAAGCGGAAAGGATTACAATAATATAATTTACATTCATAAGTGTAGTATAGAAAGAGTTGATTATTACATAACCGGGTACTGAGTGCTTAAACTTATTACATCATAGGGAGGCAAAACACCCTCCCCAGGTAGTTCTTAATTCTCCTCCTCCTGCTTCGAAACAACCTTGGAGCAGAAATAGCAAAACTAAAAGTCGCCTAGAGGGGGGTGAATAGGCAAATCTGAATTTATAACTTAAAAGACAAGCTACAAGCCGAGGTTAGCGTTAGAATTAAAACTGAGTCCGAAAGAGAGGGCGAAAACAAATCAACCAAGAAATAAGGCGGGTGACACGGTGATTTGTTTTACTGAGGTTCGATTCTCACGAACCTAGTCCCTTTGAGGTGGTCACAAAGACCAGGTCTCGTTCAACCCTTTCCCTCTCTCAAACGGTCACCTAGACTGAGTGAGCTTTCTCCTTAATCAAACGGGTCACTTAGACCCCTCACAAGGACCACCACAACTTGGTGTCTCTTGATTTGATTACAAATGTCTTGAGAACAAGAAAGAGGAAGAAGAAAGCGATCCAAGCGACAAGAACTCAAATGAACACGAAAATCTCTCTCTCACAAGTCACTAAGTGTTTGGAGTGGTTTTGGACTTTGGAGAGGATTTGATCTCTTGTTTGTGTCTTGGAGTGAAGTCTAGAGCTCTTGTATTGAATGCAATATGCTGGAAACTTGGATGCCTTGAATGGTGGTGGTTGGGGGGTATTTATAGCCCCAACCACCAAACCAACCGTTGGGGAGGTTGTCTATCGATGGGCGCATCGGACAGTCCGGTGCACCACCGGACACTGCCTGATGCGCCAGCCATGTCACCCAACTGTTAGGGTTCTGACGGTTTTGACCGTTGGAGCTCTGATAGCTTGGGCACCGGATAGTCCGGTGCCACACCGAACAGGCACTATTCACTGTCCGGTGCGCCTTCTGGCGCTGCTCTGACTCTGCGCGAACTGTCCGCGCACTATAGCGCTTTTGCAGGTGTCCGTTGGAGTCGACCGTTGCGCTGGAGCCGTTGCTCCGCTGGCACACCGGATAGTCCGGTGGCCCACCGGACAGTCCGGTTAATTATAGCGGAGCGACTCTCCAGAAACCCGAAGGTGAAGAGTTCAGTCTGTACGGTCCCTGGGGCACCGGACAGTCCGGTGCGCCAGACCAGGGTTCTCTTCGGTTTCTTTTGCTCCTTTCTTTTGAACCCTAACTTAGATCTTTTTATTGATTTGTGTTGAACCTTTGGCACCTGTAGAATATATAATCTAGAGCAAACTAGTTAGTCCAATTATTTGTGTTGGGCATTTCAACCACCAGAATCATTTAGGAAAAGGTTTGACCCTATTTCCCTTTCAATCTCCCCCTTTTAGGTGATTGATGCCAACACAAACCAAAGCAAATATATAAGTGTAGAATTGAACTAGTTTGCATAAGGTAAGTGCAAAGATTGCTTGGAATTAAACCAATTTATACTTTAACTAGATATGCATCGATTGCTTTCTTTCTTTTAATATTTTGGACCACGCTTGCACCACTTGTTTTGTTTTGGCAAAATTGTTTTGGAAAATCTTTTCAAAGTCTTTTTGCAAATAGTCAAAGGTATATGAATAGAATTGCAAGAAGCATTTTCAAGATTTGAAATTTTCTCCCCCTGTTTCAAATGCTTTTCCTTTGACTTATACAAAACTCCCCCTCAATGAAATTCTCCTCTTAGTGTTCAAGAGGGTTTTAGATACCAATTTTGGAAGTGGTCATGCCAATTTGAAATATATCAAAAATAAGATACCAATTGAAAACTTCCTTTTTCGAAATTGGTGGTGGTGCGGTCCTTTTGCTTTGGGCTAATACTCTCTCCCTCTTTGGCATGAATCGCCAAAAACGGATTCTTTGTGAGTGAAATATGAGCCCTTTTACTTTCTCCCCAAATGATATATAAGAATATGAGTGAAGATTATACCATAGTGGAGAGCGGTGCGGAGTGACGGCGAAGGGTAAATAATACCGATAGAGTGGAGTGGAAGCCTTGTCTTCGCCGAAAACCCCATTTCCCTTTCAATCTACAACTTAGCATAGGAATACACTTGAAAACACATTAGTCGTAGATATAAAAGAGATATGATCAAAGGTATATTAATGAGCTATGTGTGCAAAGTATCAATCAAAGTTCCGAGAATCAAGAATGTTTAGCTCATTCCTAAGTTTGGTAAAGGTTTTATCATCTAATGGCTTGGTGAAGATATCGGCTAATTGTTCTTTGGTACTAAAATAAACGATCTCGATATCCCCCCTTTGTTGGTGACCCCTCAAAAAGTGATACCTGATGGCTATGTGCTTAGTGCGGCTGTGTTCAATGGGATTATTCGCCATGCGGATTGCACTCTTATTGTCACATAGGAGAGGGACTTTGCTTAATTTGTAGCCATAGTCCCTGAGGGTTTGCCTCATCCAAAGCAATTGCGCGCAACAATGGCCTGCGGCAATATACTCGGCTTCGGCGGTAGAAAGAGCTACTGAGTTTTGTTTCTTTGAAGCCCACGACACCAGGGATCTTCCCAGAAACTGACAAGTCCCTGATGTGCTCTTTCTATCAATTTTACACCCTACCCAATCAGCATCTGAATATTCTATTAAATCAAAAGTGGATCCCTTAGGGTACTAAAGTCCAAACTTAGGTGTATAAACTAAATATCTCATGATTTTTTTCACGGCCCTAAGGTGAACTTCCTTAGGATCGGCTTGGAACCTTGCACACATGCATACAGAAAAGCATAATATCCGGTGGAGATGCACATAAATAGAGTAATGATCCTATCATCGACCGGTATACCTTTTGATCTACGGATTTACCTCCCGTGTCGAGGTCGAGATGCCCATTTGTTCCCATGGGTGTCTTGATGGCTTGGCATCCTTCATTCCAAACTTGGTAAGTATATCTTGAATGTACTTGGTTTGGCTAATGAAGGTGCCCTCTTGGAGTTTCTTTACTTGAAATCCTAGGAAATACTTCAACTCCCCCATCATAGACATCTTGAATTTTTGAATCATTATCCTACTAAACTCTTCACAAGTAGATTTGTTAGTAGACCCAAATATGATATCATCAACGTAAATTGGGCATACAAACAAATCATTTGCAATGGTTTTAGTAAAGAGTGTAGGATCGGCTTTATCGACTTTGAAGCCATTAGTGATAAGGAAATCTCTTAGGCATTCATACCATGCTCTTGGGGCTTGCTTGAGCCCATAAAGCGCCTTAGAGAGTTTATACACATGGTTAGGATACTCACTATCTTCAAAGCCAGGAGGTTGCTCAACATAGACTTCTTCCTTGATTGGTCCATTGAGGAAGGCACTTTTCACGTCCATTTGATAGAGCTTAAAGCCATGGTAAGTAGCATAGGCAAGTAATATACGAATTGACTCAAGCCTAGCTACGGGTGCATAGGTTTCACCGAAATCCAAACCTTCGACTTGTGAATATCCTTTGGCTACAAGTCGGGCTTTGTTCCTTGTCACCACACTATGCTCATCTTGCTTGTTGTGGAATACCCACTTGGTTCCTACAACATTTTGGTTTGTATGCTAAGTTATCTAAATGCGAATTCTGGCTGAAGGAGATCAAATTCTTGGGTCACACAATTTCTCAGGATGGGATATCAGTTGATCCTGAGAAGGTGCAGGAGGTGATGGATTGGAAACCCCCGACTACAGTGAAGCAAATTCGGAGTTTTCTGGGATTGGCAGGGTATTATCGACGATTTATTCCGGATTTTTCCAGGATTGCCAAACCAATGACTGAACTGTTAAAAAAGGGAGTCAAGTATGTTTGGAGCCAGAAGTGTGAAGATGCCTTTCATACTTTGAGGCAGCATTTGACAACAGCCCCAGTGCTAGCTCAACCTGACAACACCAAGCCATTTGAAGTTTATTGTGATGCTTCTGGTACGGGATTGGGATGTGTTTTGATGCAAGATAACAAAGTAATTGCTTATGCTTCCCGAGCACTCAGGCCCCATGAGCAGAACTACCCTACACATGACCTGGAGTTGGCAGCTATGGTTCATGCTCTTAAGATATGGAGACACTACTTGATGGGAGCTCACTGTAACATCTACACTGATCATAAGAGCCTCAAATACATCTTCACTCAGGCAGATCTGAACATGAGGCAACGAAGATGGTTGGAGTTAATCAAGGACTATGATTTAGAAGTGCATTACCATCCTGGAAGGCCAATGTTGTGGCAGACGCCTTGAGCAGAAAGGCCCAGTGCAATTGTATGAGCATGGATGCAAGAGTCACCACCCTGTGCGATGAGCTGTGCAAGCTGAACCTGGAAGTTGTTTCTTCAGGTAACTTGAGTTATATCTCGGTGGAACCCACATTGCAAGAGCAAATAGTCAGGGCACAGATTGAGGATAAGGGTGTGCAAATGATTAAGGAAATGATCAAGCAAAAGGCAGAGAAGTACAAGTGCTTCCGTCAGGACAGCAAAGGAATTTTATGGTTTGGAGATCGATTAGTTGTTCCCAAGGACCCTGAGCTCAGAAAGAATATACTAGATGAAGCTCACCTTTCCAAATTCTCCATGCACCCTGGTAGCAACAAGATGTACCATGATCTCAGATCTTTATATTGGTGGACCAGAATGAAGAGGGAAATTGCCAAGTACATCTCCGAGTGTGATACCTGTCAGAGAATCAAAGCTAGTCATTTGAAGGCAGCCGGCCCTTTGCAACCCCTTCCCATACCATCTTGGAAATGGGAGGACATTTGCATGGACTTTATAGTGGGATTACCCAATACATCCAGGCACCATGATTCTATTTGGGTTATTGTGGACAGATTGACAAAGACTGCGCATTTCTTACCAGTGCACACCACCCACCGGACAGAGAAGTATGCGGAAATCTACATTGACCAAATAGTTCGTCTGCATGGGATACCAAGGACTATAGTCTCGGACAGAGGAGCACCATTTGTGGCACGATTTTGGGAGCAATTGCAGGAATCCCTTGGGACCCATGTCATACGAAGCTCAGCCTACCATCCTCAAACAGATGGCCAGATAGAAAGGATAAATCAGATTTTGGAAGACATGTTGCGAGCATGTGCACTACACTACGGGAAGGATTGGGACAAGTGTCTCTCCATGGCTGAGTTTTCCTATAATAACAGCTATCAGTCCAGTCTAAAGATGGCACCTTTTGAGGCTTTATATGAGAGAAGATGCAGAACCCCGCTGAATTGGTCTCAAGCAGAAGAAAGGGAAATATTTGGGCCAGATTTGGTACTTGAAGCAGAGGCAAAGGTCAGGATCATCAAGAAGAACTTAGAAGTTGCTCAGGCCAGGCAAAAGAGCTATCATGACAAGAGGCGGAAGCCTCTACAGTTTGAAGTGGGAGATCATGTTTATCTCAAGGTATCACCAACCAAGGGTGTCCAGAGATTCGGGATCAAGGGCAAGTTAGCTCCTCGCTACATTGGACCCTACGAGATCAAGGAAGCTTGTGGACCCGTTGCCTATCAACTGAAGTTGCCACCCAGCATGTCAGCTGTTCATGATGTATTCCATGTATCTCAATTGCGGAAATGTGTTCGCCTACCCACTGAAGTGCTGCCCGAACCGGACATTGAGATAGAACCAGACTTATCCTACCAAGAGTACCCCGTCAAGGTATTAGATCAGAAGGAAAGATCAACTCGGGCAAGGTCGGTCAGAATGTATAAGGTTCAGTGGAGTCACCATTCAGCAAAAGAAGCTACATGGGAGACTGAGGATTTTCTACGCTCTCGCTTCCCCGACTTTCTGCCCAAAGGAGTCGATACGTGACCCCAAAACCCCACCCCCACCTGCCCTTTGAATTCAATTATAAGAAAAACTTAGATAACAAGGATAGTCTAAGTTGTGGATTTAACTTAAGAAGGACTTCCTTCTGAAGTTGCAAAGAGAATGACATTCGAAGAGCAGTTAACAAGAGAAACTCGAGTATAAAGAAAGAATAGCACCAACACACCTTCAAGCACCCCCGAGGGACTCTACCTAAAATCTCGGGATGAGATTCCTTTAAGGGGGGAGGGCTGTAACACCCCAGGTGTTACCATGGCTAGAGCACACCTTGGCACTAAGGACTGTGATTATATGTGGTAGAGGCTTAAGGCAACACATAAGACCTTTGGAGATCATGTGCTAATCAAAGTTGCCAATGACCTAAGAAGCATTACTCTAATCCTTGCACACTTACTACCTTGGATAAGAGGGGAGAAGAACCCTAGACCTCTCTTAAGCACTATCTCCCAAAACCCTAGATAAGAGGGGAGAGAGAGTGAGCAAGTGTGCAAAACATGAGTAATTTTTACCCAAACCTTAAGCAACCTTATAACCAGCAATTAGGGGAAGGAAATATTGCAAAAAGACCCCTGGAGAAACCCCAAATCAAATCTCCCAGTAGAGAGAGAGCTAGAGCTCCCTATTTCTCTCTAAGTTAAAAACTACACCTACACTAAAGATCAGTCGTGTTCACCTCGAAGCTGGCATCAAATCCACCTATGTCCTATACCAAAAATGTGGCATACCACCCAAGGCACCCACTGGAAAAAGCTGAGCCCGAGACTTGGACGTTTGACATGCCTTGGCATGGTTTTTGTCGCGAGGTGGGCAGTGTGACACACCCGATTTGGCGACCAGAGATCTCCCTACCTAGGCCATATCTGCCATGGCAGCTCACGGATGAGAGACAGCCCTAGGTGCCAGGAAAAGACTCGCGCCAGATTTTTGCCAAGATTCGCACGTTTGCGACTTGGGTGAGCTGTGGAACACGGGCAGATCGAAAGCTCCATGTGTTCGACGCGCCCTGAGCTTGCCAGAGCACGCCCACGCGCGCCCCGCGTCGCGCCAACGGCCAGCCGGCGCCCTGTCCCGCGCCCGCGCCTATGAAGCCCTCCCAAGCGTCGGTTACACTCTTCCGCGCACGCTCAAGCCTCACCGGAGTTTAGTTCGCCGTCGATTGCCCGTGCGCGGTGTGTCCGCGGCCACCCGAGCCACTGCCGCCGCAGACCGGCCAGTCCAGCTTTCCCCAGCCCCATCCAACCCTCTGAGACGAGTGTACACACCCCAGTGAAGCTCCCCGAGCGAGGAATCGAAGCATACTTCGCCGGAGAGGCCAGTCCACGGTCGCCGGAGCTCTCAACCCCGTCGGAGTGTGTGGACCGGGTAAATCACTGAGTCATTTCTCAATTCACTGCACAGATAGCCTATACGTCACCCCAGGAAGCTCACCGTGCCCTTGGATTGAACCAGATCGCTGTGGTTTGACCGGTACACTCGCCGCCGACGAGAACACCTGCCTGCGCTCGTGGACCGGGCGATTCCGGCCATCCCCGCCGTCAAGCCGCACCTCGTTGTGACCGCCAGAGCCTCCCCGAGCCAACCCTGCCCTTCGCCGGACCTATCTCGCCGTCGGTAAGCCGCGCCACCCTTTTCTTTCCCGCGGGTACTGTTTACATTGGGGGAAGGACTGCGGGTGAGAGGAAGAAAAGGTCAGGGGGCTTTTTGAACTGACAGCGACCTAGGGGAATAGTGGCGCAAGGGTAGAACTGCGAAGATTGATTTAGCTTTAACCCAGGGACCTCGGTGTAAACTGTTTTTCCAGGAAACTCTTATTAAATCTGTTTTTAATTTGAACAGAGACTTTAAAAATTCATAACTTCTGTTTAGTTCATCCAAATTTGGTCAAACCAATTTTGTCAGACTCTAAATAATGTAACCCACTTGAGAAAAATATAAAACTCCCTAGGTGCTATGAAAAACTTTAAGGTTCTGATTTAATTATAGTTATAGCCAAAAGCTCAATAATAGAAAGAAAAATAGTTGTGCTATTTGACTAGGGCTAGAAAATTTTGGAGAAGTTTATACCTACCTACTGACCTAATTAAAAATGTTGAATCTCTCTGTCCACACCATTAAATTAGTTTTTACCCTTTATTTTACAATATGCTTAAGGTTAAGAAAAATAGAAAATGTGATTTAAATAATGAACCAGAAGGCACCCCTATTTTTGTTAGGATACTTATTCAATATAGTTCACTAGAAAAATATATCACACCCTGTTTTAGTATAAAATAAGTAGGATACCTTTTAATTGAATAAAACAGGGATAACTTAGAAAAACCCTACAAAAATAACCCCAAGGTGAAAACACCCCCACCCTTGGGATAGTAAATGTTTTGTTATTAAGAACTTAGGAAAAATATGAATTCTGCTGTTTGACATTTTTCAAATAACAATGTAGTAGAAAGTGCCTTTTAGGCATTAAACTTTAGAAAATCATAACTAAATAACCACCCCTTGGCTTTCTGTGGTTTTTGGCACAGAAGCCTATTATTAATGTTAGATGCTAGCAAAAATAACCCTTAGGGCAGAACCCACCCTTAATTAGAAAATGTAGTGTAAGTGACCCATTTTACACCACTCTTACTATTTTTGTCTAAAGCATAGCCTTTATATTTTAAGCCTCAAATTCTTAAAACAAGCTAGAATAGCAAATGGCAACCGACTGTAATTTTTACAGAATTTTTGGAAATTTTTAAAAACACTGTCATAGTTCAAACCTACACTAGAAACCATAAGGAGAAATTAAAGTGAGGAAAAATGAATAAGGGTAATTAGTGCCATCCTAAAACCCTTGTAATTTGTCCACTGAAATGTATAAAGGCAATACAAGTCCACTAGGTTATCTTCAATGGAAACCTAAGACTAAAAGGTAATAAGTATAAACCACTTGGAGCCTCGCATGACTAAGAAACCCTAAGTCACTTCTTGACGTAGTTCTTTTTAGCATAATGTTATTAAATCTTGCATAATCATGACATACATGTTCATTGCATTCGATAGACTGTAACCTTGCTGACGGAGAGTACGTCCTCGTGCCGGAGCAAGGAGCTGCTCAGGATGTAGCCCCGGATCCAGCACCAGAGTCTGCACTAGAGGACCTGCCTGCCACTACTTTGGAAGGCAAGCCCCGGTTTTATGCATGACCTGTTATTTATGCTACTTTACTTCACTTAATGATTGTAGGATTGATTGTGCACTTAGGTGTAGGAGTTGTGTTGAAACCCTAGTTGCATGATCTCAGGAATCCTATTGAGATGGATACTAGTATGCTAAGTCGAGTAGCTGCTTTATTAATTAGGATCTCGGTAGAAGTCGAGTGATTTTTCTAGCACTCGCGCGAGATCAGGGAATTGGTTGTATCCACCTTCTCATCATAATGATGCTGGTTTGTGGGCAACAATCCATGGGGATTGGTTGTCTACGGGATAAAAATTGGAATAAGGATTAAGGTGTGGTACCGTGAGTCAAGCGTTTGAACGTACTAAACACATACCGAGAAATATGGTAAATCGGTAAGCCTAGTACCTGAGTGAACCTGCCCGCAGACATATCCCCTCACGCGACCTGAGACGTGGTCTCCCATTCCGGTTATGGTGGGTACAAGTGCGGTCACTGCACGACGGCAGTCGGGGTCAGTGAGGCATTGTACGCCAAGGCGGTGAGCCCTGATCTGTTGCCAGGGAATCGATGGGGACGGTTGATGTGTGTGGGGACGGAGTGCCCCTACATGTTGTGTGTTTAGGTTTACCTTGCAAGGTTTAAAAACTCGATTCGAATCGTCTGCTTCTCGCAGCTAATGAGACTGCTTGATCCATGCTGCTACATTGAGTAACAAGTGAAATTGTGCTGAGATGATACAAGATGTTGATTGCTAAAAATGTTTGCTACTATGTATGAATAGATAGTACATCTTTAGCCTTAAGAGAGTCACACTTAATTTTGACAAAGTTAAAAACTTGATTTAGAAACTCAGCTAGTGCTTTTGGCAACCAAACCCCACAGCCAAACAGCTGCATGTCTAGAGGTAGAGGAGTAGACTCCTCACACCGAGTAAGTCTAGCTGAGTATTAGTATACTCAGCCTTGCTTGTGGCATAATTTTTTACAGGTTCTCTGGAGGAAATGGTTGCTGGAGTGACTTGGCCGTCCATCTTGCCACCGGGTTGGACTGTCGAGTGGGACCCTGCCTCGGCTGAGGAGGAGCATGAGGAGTGATGGGACATGCTTCCCCATCTCTCCGTTTAATTACCGTTAGTTTTATTCTGCTGCACTTCGAACACTGATGGCTACTTTTGAAAAACTCCGATGATGATGTAATGACTTAATACTCTTTCATGCATGGTTTTATGCTTTATTGTATTTGCTCTGTGACTCACCATCGAGTGAGATTGTGGTACTTGATCCTGTCAGTGGCCGCGTCGAACTAGATCCGAGGGATTGACGGGTTATTCCTATTTAAGTGTGGTCTAGCCTTTAAAGCGGGACTTAAACACTTAAGTTGGAATAATTCGGGCAGTTCCGCCACATCATCACAAATAATTCTCTTTTCAACCTTAGCAATCAAATTAGCATTCTCAATTCTAAGGTTGGAGATAGTGTCATGGCAAATGCTAAGCTCACTAGTCATTTTTTACGATTCTCTATTTCCTGAGCATAAGCATTTTTCACCTTAACATGCTTTTTGTTTTCCTTAATAAGGAATTCCTCTTGGCTATCCAAGAGTTCATCCTTCTCATGAATAGCACCTATCAATTCATTTAATTTTTCCTTTTGTTGCATGTTTAAGTTGGCAAAGAGAGCAAGCAGATCATCTTCATCATCACTAGAGCTACCCTCATCACTAGATGTCGTATATTTAGTGGAGGCTCTAGATTTTACCTTCTTCTTTTTGCCGTCCTTTGCCATGAGGCACTTGTGGCCGACGTTGGGGAAGAGGAGGCCCTTGTTGACGGCGATGTTGGCGGCGTCCTCGTCGAAGGAGGAGTCGGTGGAGCTCTCATCGGAGTCCCATTCCCGGCATACATGGGCATCGCCGCCCTTCTTCTTGTAGTATATCTTCTTTTCCTTCCTCTTTCCCTTCTTGTCGTCGCCCCTGTCACTATCACTAGATAATGGACATTTAGCTATAAAATGACCGGGCTTACCACATTTGTAGCACACTTTCTTGGAGCGGGGCTTGTAATCCTTCCCCCTCCTTTATTTGAGGATTTGGCAGAAGCTCTTGATGATGAGCGTCATTTCCTCGTTGTCGAGCTTGGAGGCGTCGATGGGGAGCCTACTTGATATAGACTCTTCTTTCTTGTCTTCCATCGCTTTGAATGCGACGGGTTGCACCTCGGGTGTGGAGGTGCCGCCTTGCTCGACGATTTGTGTGGAGCCTTTGATCATCAACTCAAAGCTCACAAACTTTCCTATCACTTCCTCGGGAGACATTAACTTATATCTAGGATCACCACGAATTAATTGAACTTGAGTGGGATTACGAAAAACAAGTGATCTTAGAATAACCTTGACCATTTCATGGTCATCCCATTTTGTGCTCCTGAGGTTGCGCACTTGGTTGACCAAGGTCTTGAGTCGGTTGTACATCGCTTGTGGCTCCTCTCCTTCATTTAGGATGAATCGACCGAGCTCCCCCTCGATCATCTCCCGCTTGGTGATCTTGGTCACCTCATCCCCTTCATGCGCGGTCTTTAGTACGTCCCAAATCTCTTTGGCACTCTTCAACCCTTGCACCTTACTATACTCCTCTCGACATAGAGAGACGAGGAGTATAGTAGTGGCTTGGGAGTCAAAGTGCCGGATTTGGGCAACCTTGTCCGAATCATATCCTTCATCCCCCACGGATGGTACTTGCGCTCCAAACTCAACAATGTCCCAAATGCTAGCGTGGAGTGAGGTTAGATGATGCCTCATTTTATCACTCCACATACAATAATCTTCATCGTCAAAGACCGGTGGTTTGCCTAATGGGACGGAAAGTAAATGAGTGCGTTTAGAAATGCAGGGATAGCGTAGGGGGATCTTACTAAACTTCTTGCGCTCATGGCGCTTAGAAGTGACGGACGGAGCGTCGGAGCTGGAGGTGGAGGGCGACGAAGAATCGGTCTCGTAGTAGACCACTTTCTTCATCTTCTTCTTGTCACCACTCCGATGCGACCTGACGCGGGGAGGTGATTCCTCCCTTCCTTTGGCGCCGGACTCCTTTGATGGAGCCTTCCCGCGGCTTGTGTCCGTTTCCATCTTCCTCTTGGCAGATCCTCCCGACATCACTTTGAGTGGTTAGACTCTAATGAAGAACCTAGCTCTGATACCAATTGAAAGTCGCCTAGAGGGGGGTGAATAGGCAAATCTGAAATTTATAACTTAAAAGACAAGCTACAAGCCGGGGTTATCGTTAGAATTAAAACTAAGTCTGAAAGAGAGGGCGAAAACAAATCAACCAAGAAATAAGGCGGGTGACACGGTGATTTGTTTTACGGAGGTTCTGTTCTTGCGAACCTAGTCCCCGTTGAGGTGGTCACAAAGACCGGGTCTCTTTCAACCTTTTCCCTCTCTCAAATGGTCACTTAGACCGAGTGAACTTTCTTCTTAATCAAACGGGTCACTTAGACCCCTCACAAGGACCACCACAACTTGGTGTCTCTTGCTTTGATTACAAATGTCTTGAGAACAAGAAAGAGGAAGAAGAAAGCGATCCAAGCGACAAGAACTCAAATGAACACGAAAATCTCTCTCTCACAAGTCACTAAGTGTTTGGAGTGGTTTTGGACTTTGGAGAGGATTTGATCTCTTGTTTGTGTCTTGGAGTGAAGTCTAGAGCTCTTGTATTGAATGCAATATGCTGGAAACTTGGATGCCTTGAATGGTGGTGGTTGGGGGTATTTATAGCCCCAACCACCAAACCAACCGTTGGGGAGGCTGTCTGTCGATGGGCGCACCGGATAGTCTGGTGCGCCACCGGACACTGTCCGGTGCGCCAGCCACATCACCCAACCGTTAGGGTTCTGACGATTTTGACCATTGGAGCTCTGACAGCTTGGGGCACCGGACAGTCCGGTGCCGCACTGGACAGGCACTGTTCACTGTCCGGTGCGCCTTCTGGCGCTGCTCTTACTCTGCATGAACTGTCCGCGCACTGTAGCGCTTTTGCAGGTGTCCATTGGAGTCGACCATTGCGCTGGAGCCGTTGCTCCGCTGGCACACCGGACAATCTGGTGGCCCACCGGACAGTCCGGTGAATTATAGCGGAGCGACTCTCTAGAAACCCAAAGGTGAAGAGTTCAGCCAGTACGGTCCCTGGGGCACCGGACACTGTCCGGTGGCACACCGGATAGTCCGGTGCGCCAGACCAGGGTTCTCTTCGGTTTCTTTTGCTCCTTTCTTTTGAACCCTAACTTAGATTTTTTTATTGGTTTGTGTTGAACCTTTGGCACCTGTAGAACATATAATCTAGAGCAAACTAGTTAGTCCAATTATTTGTGTTGGGCATTTCAATCACCAAAATCATTTAGGAAATGGTTTGACCCTATTTCCCTTTCAAAAACTCAGCAGTTTCATCACCTACAACAACATGGGTTCAAAAACCCTAAGTACAAAGTGTACTTTCGCAAGTCTTATCAGATTAAAGAAAAAGACTCTCAAGGATATGTTGGCTTTTGGGAATCAAGGTAAAGCTTATCAAGATTCAAAGACTCTTTTATAGAAAAGCTTACTATGAGTGGATCCTTAAGAATTCATTTTACTTGTCAGGTTAAGTAGTTACCTGCATCTAGATTTCTTTCTATTCTAGATCAAGCACTTGGCCTATACTAGCCATCTTTTATCATCCCTTGAGTTTACTTGTCACTACGTGTAGGTCAATGACCAAGTCTTCATGTCCGGGAACTAACGGCGATCCGAATCAATTAATACCCAGCTGGGGATCTCCAACCACACGACATATGTCAACTCGCATATGTTAATTCGCACCCGAGTTTCTCAAGACCAGAATGGGTTCACGCCAACCGAGAGCACAGATACTCTACTGTCTAGCCTCTTTCCATGGAGGGTACACGCTACTCTCGCCATCTCTCCACGCCATTGTGTGGTAGCCTTTCTGGTATTGGTCCGACCGAGGCAAAGCTTACCCATGACGAGGCATGTGGCCAGTTAAAAGGTCATCGATCAGCAGGCCTACATCGGCTCTGTCCTTAAGCGACTCAGACAGAGACACTACACCGAGACTCTCCTCTCGTGCAAGTCACCCGCCCGATCTCATCTTTTATTACTTAAACCCTAAAGTTTGGTACCTGATAGAGGTACTCTTTTTAGATGTTGAACCCATCACGGTCGTGATGGATTCCCCATCACGGCCATGATGGATTCCCCATCATAAGTCTTTTCTTTGTAAAAATTCCCATCCGGTATGAAGCATCACCTTTGTTTTAAAACAAAACATTTTGTTTTCTATAGAGAGACTAAGCATTAGAAAACTTGTATAAATAAAACAGGTAAACAAGGATTGGTAACCAAATTTTCCAAGGACGGAAAATGCATCAACTGTTTATCACACAATTCCTATCACCTAATGCATCATATAAGGTGATAAAGATTTTAAAACGTCGAGGAAAAGGGGAAATGCACCGGGGCTTGCCTTGTGTTGCAGGAGTTTCTGTTTCCACACCGTAGATGTCGAAATAAAAGTTGTTCTCCACGGGAGGATTCTCGGTCTGGGGGACAACTTGTTCCTCTACTACAGATTCTTCCTCGTGTTCTATACATGAGAATACATGTACATGAATGCTCATGCTATGTCATGAATATGCAATCGTGTAATAGAAATATAGTAAGTTGTGTCTTGAATACAAATTTGCTTCACGGTATGAATTAATCACTATGATTTCCTAGTTAGGTGTCCCTTTAGGATTAGTATTAAATAATTAATACTATCAAGCTAGTTATTGGGTTTTCTGGTCAAACAGTGTCCAAACTATTTCAAACTTCACTCAGGGTCTCAGACTATCATATTAAGCCTACCCAAAAAGTTTTATGATTTTTGGAATTACTAAATTATTTCTAAAATCCTAAAAGACTTTATTTAAGCACCTTTAATTGCTACATAATTCCAGGTTCGAACTAAAAATCTTGGAATGATTTTTATTAAATACTACTTGATTTTAGAAATCTAACAAAATTGGTCTCGTAATTTGACCATTTTCTACTATTTTCTACAGATTTCCCGAGCTGACAGTAAAAACAAAAGAATAAAACATAAATAGTAACAGGCTCAATTCAGCCCGACCGGCCCAAATGTCACACCCGGGTTTTAGGGGTCCAAAACTCGGGCGTTAACATAATCACCAGGTGTGCTGGGACCAAGTCTCACACATATGATGAATCATGGCACAGGATCGAATGTCACATCTTTACTACATAACAGGAGTTCTGTACAAAATAAATAAATAGTTACATTATAAGGAGACAACGGTCCAGCAACCCAAAGTTGACTGGGAGACGACGACCTAGACCTCTCACGAACACATCGCAGCATCCTACATACGCCTCATCCTATGGTACCTATTCTTGACCTGTGGGGGTGTGAGACAGCAAGAGTGAGCTCACATACGTTCATAGCTCAACAAGTTGTGGGGAATAATGTGCCTGAACTCGCCAAAGATGGGAGCTCATGTGAAGTGTAAGGCTTACCAAAGAGGATGGTTCAAGCTGAGCATTGCTTTTAAAGTTGGTCAAAATTTTATTAGCAATTACTAAGTATAAGTAAATACCAACCCAATTAAGTAGTAGAACAAAAGTAATAACAATCTCGCCTGCGATGCAATGCAAATGACAAATTGAATTTAGTTCCATAAATTAATCATGTGAGTGTCCGAGCTGCTCATGACCGTGAGCATGGCTAGTATACCAGTTTTACACTCTGCAGAGGTGGCGCATCTTTACCCACAAGTCATGTTACCCATTTGCCAAGAGACGGCCAATCCCATACACCTCTACCAAGGAGGCGAGGCAGGGTAACACTACGAGGCCTTTACAAAGTTCCACTAGCTTTAGAAAACTCGCTATAGTTTATAGGAAGCTCCAGTGCAGAAATCCCTCGCCTGACCGCCATCGTAGCAAAATCAACCAAGGACCTCCCTACACTGACCACTCCCCTACTGCCCTTGCCCCTTTCGGGTAAGGTAGTCATCCACTAGCTTTCCTAGTTAATCAGCCAAGGGCGTCCCATTAAACCCTTGTGGTAGCACTGTTTTCCCGGGTGGTTCTCCATGTTCCCATTAACATAATGATCTTAACATGAACAGTAATAATAAACAGATAGTAAAGATGAAAGCATGAATAGTGTATCTCCATACCCAAAACCACAATAAGCAATAGCAAGTACTACCCAAAAATATTCAGTGGTAACAAGGTATAAAGATAGCCAAAGCTAGGGTAACCTATTGGATCCCATCAAAATTAACCTATGCAAATCATTATGATTAATAAGAACATTACTGGGTAAAAAGGAAGTGATCAAGGGCACAACTTGCCTGGCACTTGAGATTCCAGGTACCAACTCGCTCTTCAGGTGCCTCGTGTCCTCACTGCTAAACATAGCAATACAAACAAACATGGTATGGACAAAATTAACATCACACCAAACATAAGAATAAAATGCGTAATAATAATATACGCGCTGCTACGAGATCGTGGGTTCGAGAACCACTAAAATCAGAGCTACGGTTATCAAGTTATGATTTTTCGAAGATCCACGTGGTTAAATATAGAATAGACTAAGTGCAACATTTTAACCCATATTTCATGACAAAACAAAATTACCAGATAATAATAAATATTATTGTGAGACTCATGCAACTAGAATGGATCAAAACGGAGTTACGGTTATTGAGTTATGAATTTCTGGAATTATTTAGCACCTAGAATAGATTAATTCAATTGAGCAATTTTAATTCAAGTTTCATAGTTAAACAAAGGTACTAGGTGATAAACAATATTAATACAAAATTATAGAAACTGGAATGGGTCAATTCAGAGTTAGAATGAATTAAATACGGATTAAACACGTTTATGGATTTTTTTATACTAAAAACATATTTCTTTATTAATTTCTGAATATCCTAAGTGTTCTGGACCAAGGACACTAATATCAGTGAGCCCAGGGTTAAATTTGCAAAACTCTACCAGACTCAGACTACTCCCGCGAGGACGGTGGGTTGGTTTATTAGAAATACAGGGGCTTATATAGCCGAAGGGGTATCCACGAATTCTGGCCGTTGGATTTGATTCAACGGCCTAGATTAAATCTTCATAACTCTGAACCGGTACGCAGCGCCAACCGATGGATCGAGATCCGAAGGCCCGGATCCATTTAACCGAACAGCTCACCTACGGTCTAATCATATCCGTTGAACTCCAGATGGATGGCTTAGATCTCGGCTTCAATGTGACAACAGGAGATCTAATCTTCACCGTTCAGCAAGCGATTAACGGTTAGCGCACCTTTAATCTCCCAGCCTTTGATTCCGGGATCGACGGTCGGATTGTTTTCTTCTTCCTTCAGACAGGTCGTAGGGGACCATCACGACGATGTCACTGGGTCTTCGCGCCGGGGTCGACGGCGAGGATGTCATTTGACCCCGCCCAGCGCGGCCACGGGGAGCCGCGGCAGCGCGGCCGCGAGTGGGACGAGCCAACGCGCGCGAGCTGTGCCAGATGGGAGTGTGCGGAACAGCAGGCGGAGACGGAGGCGCGGGTGCGCCATGGCGACCACATTATCGCAGTCGACGCACGGCAGAGGCAGTTCGAGGAGGATCCAGGGACCACCGGCGGGCGGGAGTTACTGCCATGGCGACGGCGAACGAGCATAACCACGGCGGCGGCACAGATTTTCTCTCCCTCACTCTCTCCTTTCCAACTCTACATGCCATGGCTACTGGATTGGCACAGGAGTTCGCGGCGACCTACACTTTATAGCCCCGCATCGCCCCGGCCCCCTGAAACACGCGCGCAGAAATCAGGCGGAAACTACGGGATCTTCTTGAGTTTGTTACGGAGTCTGTTTTGCAGAGAGAAGCTGACAGCCTGCATGGCTTGCATGCTGCCCTCATCTCTGATGTCATGCTGAGGTAAGTTCCGGCCAAATGAATAAAAATGGAAAATCGTATGGCAACTGCATGTGAGCTATCTAGGTGAGATTGGCCCAATGCAGATTTTTCTTTTTTTTTGTTTCCTCTTTTCTCTCGTTTTTTTAGTCTAAAGTTCCAATCAGTTTCAAATAGGTTTTAAATTTATAAATTCAATTTATATGCACAATCAAAGATCACAACGTGAATGCTAAATATCACTTTATTTATTCATTTATGTATTATATTCTTCATTTATGCAAATGCTTTCAAATATGAAGTATACGCACATTCTCTCCCTTTTTTAAGAAAATAATATTTTGAATGTATAGTCAAATTAATGTTTTATTTTAGAACTCAATAATAATTACCTATTCGATTTAGTAGAAAATAATTTATAGGGAATAATCTTTGTTATAGTATACTTTTAATTTGAAACTTTTTAGAGGACATTTATAAGTACATTATTAACTGGACTCATATAAGGATCTTCTCATTTAACCTTTTATTATGAACGACATTTATTTAGACCTTTAGAAGAATCTTTTTAACAAATCCAAAATAAAATTTGGGTGTTACAGCAAACCCGCGCAGAATCCGAGCGCGCCCGCGCCCGCGTTGACGGATTTGCACTGAGGCCCCTAGGCATTTGAATAACCAGTAAAGAATCCTTGAACACTATTCATATGTCTCACTGACAATTACACAAAAGTCCTCCCATTTCTATTTCTTCATGGCTCTAGGTCCCCGACGGCGCTCTGGTCGAACACTTGGCTGGAGTCGTGGGTTCCCGTCACCGGCGACCCCCTCTTGAGGTAACAAGCACCCGGATTTCGTGCTAAAGACTACTCGAGCATATGCCCTCACCAAATTGGACTGGTCCGATCATAATTCATGCTTGTTCATGACCACGGTGGCTCTAGAGCTCCGGTAAGCTCGTTCCGAGCAACAAAACGCGGTAGCGTTTGAATCGAAGCTAGGGCGGGTATCACTGACTCACCAGAGGTATGGTACACGCGTGAATTTGAACAGAGGGAGCACGAGAGGTCTGGTCGACGTGAGGGCACTCTCGGGGGTGTTCTGTGGCGGCGATGTGAAGTTCTCAATGCCCTGCTACAGTAGTGTTCTATCGGTCGAGCCGGTGAGCTTCACTAACACTAGAGGATGCTAAAACATGGCTTAGAGGAGCACAATATAACCTGAAGAAGGGCTGGCCATGGCGAGGTGTATCACGGCTTCGTTCCGACCGATTTGGGGGAAATTCGGAATTCACGAGCTATGGTTGATGATCGGGAGTGAGGGGTGGTGCGCTTGGTGCGTAACGAGAGGGCAGAGCAAGGAGAGGCATCAATTTAAAGGGATCCATCACCGGTGCCATGAATTTGAGATGGGATTAACTCTTCGGCACCAAGATCCTTTACTAGCCTAGGCTTCATGGCGCGTAGCAGTGCAGCCACTCACGGAGGGGTAACTTGCCATCTACACGGTTACGATGACATGGTGAATCGGCCCCTGGTCTCGCGCGACCGAGGAAGCTGTCAGCCACCAAAACGACTGCTGCTCGGCCACGTCGCTAGCAAGTGGGTACGGCAAGGTAGAGCCCCGATTCAACCCAACCGGATCTTTTCACTCTCTCGCTGATCCATTTGCTCACCGCGCAGACGTCGTCCCTAGCCGTACGCGAATCATGGCGCTGAGCATGGATCACAGCGCGCGACACACCGGCGACGAGGTGCACTACATCTTTGATCTTATTCAGACACTGTACCATGGCGATCTCGTTCAGTTCGTCTTACAGAGCAACCTCAGGGTCATTTCTCTTCGATTTTCATGCAGTGAACTACCAATCCGACTGCATCGAAGTCGTTTCCCTATATACCAGCTTCAACTCTGCCATAAGAACCCTGGTCATTTTCTCACTGGATCGACCACAATCTAGCTTCAAAGTTGAAGAATTTTCACTAAAACTCAGTTTCAGAACCATCCCCAGTCTGACAGCCACACTTTGGGGACATTTTACACTAGATTCCATATGGTTTTGGGGCTAGATTACTTAATCAAGTTTGTACTATTATAATAGCTCTACAACTTTGCTATGGTGACCCACAATAAACTCCTCATAGATCAAGAGATATATAGGCTTAAAGTTGGCCTGTTGACACTGTTTTTAGGGTTTAAGAACAAGGGTGTCCTTGGACCTTTTTGCAACTTACTCCAATTTTCACCACAAAACATGGAAATCCCCAAACATGAAAGTTGCTTAACTTTTGTTATTCTATCACTTTGATGTATACACTTTTGACTAAAAGTGCATAGAACTTGAAATCACCCAATAGAGCACTAATTAGGGTTTTAGGGTTCCAAATTAGGGTTTTGAGTGTTCTAGGGTACATGTGGCACTTAAGCTCTCTAAACTTAACCTTTCTTGAACATTTTTACCAACTTGTTGAGATCATACCTTAGTGCTCATCTCACAAGGCCATAGGTTTCTAAGCCTTAAGGAGAGATACTCTAACATAGGGTCAAGAATCCCTTTTACCAAGTCAGAGCATCACATCACATGTTTGTGTTGAAATTTTAACCTAGTGGATGCATCCTAGGTGGATCATACATAATGACATGCCAATGCATATGATGTCATGCCAAAGTTTAAGTTTTCGTAACACTAGGGGTGTTACGATAGTCCTCCCCACGAGTGCTATAACCTTCTGAGCTCTCAGAGAGCATTTCGTCGCATGCATACAGGAACTTGAGAGCACCTAGAGTGGGGTGAATAGGTGATCCTATAAAAACTTGAACTTTAATGCCACAAAACTTGGTTAGGAATTAGCACAATAAAGCCAAGTGGCTAGAGAAGAGTTCTTGCAAGACACGATAACCACAAGAAGATCAACACAGATAGACACAGTGGTTTATCCCGTGGTTCGGCCAAGTTCAAGACTTGCCTACTCCACATTGTGGCGTCCCAACGGACGAGGGTTGCAATCAACCCCTCTCAAGCGGTCCAAAGACCCACTTGAATACCACGGTGTTTTGCTTTTTACTATGTCCCGCTTGCGAGGAATCTCCACAACTTGGAGCCTCTCGCCCTTACAATATGATGTTCACAAAGAAGCACGGAAGTAAGGCTGGGATGAGCAACGCACACAAGACACAAAATCAGAGCACAACACGCACACAAGTCACAACTCGAGCTCACAACACAACCCAAAGAGTTCTCTGCTCAATATGGAGCTCTAGTTGCTATCTTAAAGAATCGAATGCGTGGAATTGGTGTATTGGTGCTTAGGAATGCTTAGAGAATGCTTGGTATATTCCTTCATGCGCCTAGGGGTCCCTTTTATAGCCCCAAGGCAGCTAGGAGCCATTGAGAGCATTCCAGGAAGGCAATTCTTGCCTTCTGTCGCCTGGCGCACCGGACAGTCCGGTGCGGATTTCTTTCCTTCTTTGGTGAAGCCGACCGTTGGAGTTTCAGAGCCGTTGGCGCACCGGACACTGTCCGGTGCACACTGGACAGTCCGGTGCCCCCTTCTGGCCGTTGGCTCTGCCACGCGTCGTGCGCGGATTACGCGGCCGACCGTTGGCCCGGCCGACTGTTGGCTCACCGGACAGTCCGATGCACCGCCGGATAGTCCGGTGATTTATAGCCGTACGCCGCCGACGAAACCCGAGAGCAGCCATTTCGCCAGAGTCAGCCTGGCGCACCGGACACTGTCCGGTGCACCCAAACTGAGCAGACTCTTGGCTGCTTCGAGCCAAGCTTTTCCAATTGTATTTTCTCTGATTCTAGCACTTAGACAAACATGTTAGTACACACAAACCAATGTACTAAGTCTAGAATCATACCTTTGTATTGATTTGCACCTTATCCACCATTTGGCATAGTTTATCACTTAATCACTTGTGTTGGACACTAAATCACCAAAATATTTAGAAATGGCCCAAGGGCACATTTCCCTTTCAATCTCCCCCTTTTTGGTGATTTATGCCAACACAACATAAAGCAACTAAAGGAAGTGCAACATCAATTCAAATGAGAACACAAATTTGTTTTGATTCAAATTTGGCATATTTGGATCATTCTTTGCCACCACTTGGTTTGTTTTTGCAAATCAAACTCAATTTCCTATCTCTAAGTCAAACACACTTGTTGAGACATAAAGAAAGGTATTCCAAAAGAAACTGATCACTGATTCAAAACCTCCCCCTATTTCCCATAATCAACCATTCTCCCCACAAGAGATCAACTTGTGACAAAAAGAGACATTTAGAATTTTGACAAATCAAAAGTCCTAACTCTACTATTTTCAAAATTCTCAAGTGGTAGCTGATCCATTTATTGCTTTGGCCTTATTTTCTCCCCCTTTGGCATCAAGCACCAAAACGGGATCAATCTTGGCCCTTGAACCCCATTGCCTCACCAAAATCTTCAATTAAGAATTAAAAAGGCAATAAGAGCATGGAGATGAACTTGGAGTTAGTTACTCTTTCATTGGAGTGCAGTGGAAGTCTTGCATGGTCCAAGTCCACCTTTTCCCTTTCAATCCTCCTTTGAGACTAAATTAAGAACACTCAAGCACATGGTTAGTCTCAAAGGGTCAAGTTGTAGCACATCACTTTGCAAATGGACTTATGAGGTCCGGGGAGTGCTTGTACAACTTGAGCACCATACATAAACAACAAAATGCATAAGGAACATGATCAAGGCATAAAACACATGTATGCTATAAATCAATCCAGGTTCCACGAATCTAAGACATTTAGCTCACTACGCAGCCTGCAAAAGGTCTTCTCATCTAGAGGCTTGGTAAAGATATCGGCTAGCTGGTTCTCGGTGCTAACATAAAACACTTCGATATCTCCCTTTTGCCGGTGGTCTCTCAAAAAGTGATGCCGGATGTCTATGTGCTTTGTGCGGCTGTGTTCAACAGGATTATCCGACATGCGGATAGCACTCTCATTATCACATAGGAGTGGGACATTGCTCAGATTGTAGCCAAAGTCCCTGAGGGTTTGCCTCATCCAAAGTAGTTGCGCGCAACACTGTCCTGCGGCAACGTACTCGGCCTCAGCGGTGGATAGGGCAACAGAAGTTTGTTTCTTAGAACTCCACGACACCAGGGACCTTCCTAAGAATTGGCACGTCCCTGATGTACTCTTCCTATCGACCTTACATCCAGCATAATCGGAGTCTGAATATCCAATCAAGTCAAAGGTAGACTCCTTTGGATACCAGATCCCGAAGCAAGGCGTAGCGACTAAATATCTAAGAATTTGCTTCACTGCCACTAAGTGACACTCCCTTGGATCGGATTGAAATCTAGCACACATGCATACACTAAGCATAATATCCGGTCTACTCGCACATAAATAAAGTAAAGACCCTATCATAGACCAGTATGCCTTTTGATCAACGGACTTACCTCCTTTGTTGAGGTCGACGTGTCCGTCGGTTCCCATTGGAGTCTTTGCGGGCTTGATGTCCTTCATCCCAAACCTCTTGAGCAAGTCTTGTGTATACTTCGTTTGTGAGATGAAGGTGCCATCCTTGAGTTGCTTCACTTGAAACCCAAGGAAGTAGCTCAACTCGCCCATCATCGACATTTCAAACTTCTGAGTCATCACCCTGCTAAACTCTTCACAAGACTTTTGGTTAGTAGAACCAAATATTATGTCATCGACATAAATTTGGCACACAAAAAGATCACCATCACAAGTCTTAGTGAATAAGGTTGGATCGGCTTTCCCAACCTTGAAAGCATTAGCAATTAAAAAGTCTCTAAGGCATTTATACCATGCTCTTGGGGCTTGCTTAAGTCCATAGAGCACCTTAGAGAGCTTACACACATGGTCGGGGTACTGTTCATCCTCGAAGCCAGGGGGTTGCTCCACGTACACCTCCTCCTTGATTGGCCCGTTGAGGAAAGCGCTCTTCACATCCATTTGGAACAACCTGAAAGAATGATGAGCAGCATAGGCTAACAATATGCGAATTGACTCTAGCCTAGCCACAGGAGCAAAGGTCTCCTCAAAGTCCAAACCTGCGACTTGGGCATAACCTTTTGCCACAAGTCGTGCCTTGTTCCTTGTCACCACCCCGTGCTCGTCTTGTTTGTTGCGGAACACCCACTTGGTTCCCACAACATTTTGCTTGGGACGAGGCACCAGTGTCCAAACTTCATTTCTCTTGAAGTTGTTGAGCTCTTCTTGCATGGCCAACACCCAGTCCGGATCTAGCAAGGCCTCTTCTACCCTGAAAGGCTCAATAGAAGAGACAAAAGAGTAATGCTCACAGAAATTAACTAATCTAGAGCGAGTAGTTACTCCCTTGCTAATATCACCCAAAATTTGGTCGATGGGATGATTCCTTTGAATCGTCGCTCGAACTTGAGTTGGAGGTGCCGGTTGTGTTTCTTCCTCCATTACATGATCATCTTGTGCTTCCCCTTGATCACACGCCTCCTCTTGATGAACCTGTTCATCGTCTTGAGTTGGGGGATGCACCATTGTTGAGGAAGAAGGTTGATCTTGCT
Source organism: Zea mays (assembly GCF_902167145.1). Lineage (NCBI taxonomy): Eukaryota > Viridiplantae > Streptophyta > Magnoliopsida > Poales > Poaceae > Zea > Zea mays. Next base: position 51,594,134 of record NC_050101.1, read on the forward strand.
CCTTTTGTTCCTGTGGCCACACATCTCCAATCGCCATGGTACGTATTGCGGCCGTTGGAACGTCTTCTTCATCTACATCATCAAGATCAATAACTTGCTCTCTTGGAGAGCCATTAGTCTCATCAAATACAACGTCGCTAGAGACTTCAACCAAACCCGATGATTTGTTGAAGACCCTATACGCCTTTGTATTTGAGTCATAACCTAACAAAAACCCTTCTACAGCTTTGGGAGCAAACTTAGAATTTCTACCTTTCTTCACTAGAATGTAGCATTTACTCCCAAATACACGAAAGTAAGACACATTGGGTTTGTTACCGGTTAGAAGCTCATATGAAGTCTTCTTGAGGAGGCGATGAAGGTAGACCCGGTTGATGGCGTGGCAAGCCGTGTTCATGGCTTCCGACCAAAACCGCTCGGGGGTCTTGAACTCTCCAAGCATCGTCCTTACCATGTCAATGAGCGTCCTGTTCTTCCTCTCTACCACACCGTTTTGCTGTGGTGTGTAGGGAGCGGAGAACTCGTGCTTGATCCCTTCCTCCTCAAGGTACTCCTCCACTTGAAGGTTCTTGAACTCGGACCCGTTGTCGCTCCTTATCTTCTTCACCTTGAGCTCAAACTCATTTTGAGCTCTCCTTAGGAAGCGCTTGAGGGTCCCTTGGGTTTCAGACTTATCCTGCAAAAAGAATACCCAAGTGAAGCGGGAAAAATCATCAACTATAACAAGACCATACTTACTTCCTCCTATGCTTAGATAGGCGACGGGTCCGAAGAGGTCCATATGAAGCAACTCCAAAGGTCTTGATGTGGTCATCACATTTTTGGTATGATGAGAGCTTCCCACCTGTTTACCTACTTGACAAGCTGCACAAGGTCTATCTTTTTCAAAAGTAACATTTGTTAGACCTATCACATGTTCTCCCTTTAGAAGTTTGTGAAGGTTCTTCATCCCCACATGTGCAAAGCGGCGAGGCCACAGCCAGCCCATGCTAGTCTTAGCGATTAAGCATGCATCTAGACCGGCCTCCTCTTTTGCAAAATCAACTAAATAGAGTTTGCCGTCTAATACACCCTTAAAAGCTAATGAACCATCACTCCTTCTAAAGACAGACACATCTACATTTGTGAATAAGCAGTTATATCCCATGTTAAAAAGCTGATTCACAGACAACAAGTTATATCCAAGCGACTCAACTAAGAACACATTGGAAATGGAGTGCTCGGATGAAATAGCTATTTTTCCTAACTCTTTCACCTTGCCTTGATTCCCGTCACCGAATATGATTGAGTCTTGGGAATCTTTGTTCTTGACGTAGGAGGTGAACATCTTCTTCTCCCCCGTCATGTGGTTTGTGCATCCGTTGTCGATAATCCAGCTTGATCCCCCGGATGCATAAACCTGCAAGGCAAATTTAGGCTTGGGTCTTAGGCACCCAACTCTTGTTGGGTCCTACAAGGTTAGTGACAATATCCTTAGGGACCCAAATGCAAGTTTTATCTCCCTTGCATTTTGCCCCTAATTTCCTAGCAATCACCTTTCTATCCTTTCTACAAATTGCAAAAGAAGCATTGCAAGCATGATAAATTGTAGAAGGTTCATTAATTTTCCTAGGAACATGAGCAACATTTCTCCTAGGCATATGATGAATGACATTTCTCCTAGGCATATCTCTACTATGCACATAGGAAGAACTTGAAGCACACATTGCATTTGAATCATAAGCATTACAACTCCTATCATGATGAACATTTCTAGAAAATTTCCTATCATAAATAAATGCATGATTCTTTTGAGCACTATTAGCCATAGGGGCCTTCCCTTTCTCATTGGTGGAGATGGGAGCCTTATGGCTTGTTAAGTTCTTGGCTTCTTTCTTAAAGCCAAGCCCATCCTTAATTGAGGGGTGTCTACCAATAGTGTAGGCATCCCTTGCAAATTTTAGTTTGTCAAATTCACTCTTGCTAGTCTTAAGTTGGGCATTAAGATTAGCCACTTCATCATTTAACTTTGCAATAGAAACTAGGTGTTCACTACAAGCGTCAACATTAAAATCTTTACACCTATTGCAAATCACAATATGTTCTATACAAGAGTTAGATTTATTTGCTACATCTAGTTTTGCATTCAAATCATAATTCACACTTTTTAAACTAGAAATTGTCTCATGGCAAGTAGATAGTTCACAAGAATGTATTTCATTCCTTTTAACTTCTAAAGCAAGAGATTTTTGTGCCTCTACAAATTTATCATGTTCTTCATACAAAAGATCCTCTTGCTTTTCTAACAATCTATTCTTATCATTCAAAGCATCAATCAATTCATAAATCTTATCAATTTTAGTTCTATCTAAGCCCTTGAACAAACTAGAGTAATCTATTTCATCATCGCTAGATTCATCATCACTAGAAGAAGCATAAGTAGACTTTCGAGTACATACCTTCTTCTCCTTTGCCATGAGGCATGTGTGACGCTCGTTGGGGAAAAGGGATGATTTGTTGAAGGCGGTGGCGGCGAGTCCTTTATTGTCGGAGTCGGACGAGGAGCAATCCGAATCCCACTCCTTTCCAAGATGTGTCTCGCCCTTGGCCTTCTTGTAGTTCTTCTTCTTTTCCCACTTTCCACTCTTCTTTTCCTGGTCACTCTCATTATCGGGACAATTAGCGATAAAATGACCAATCTTACCACATTTGAAGCAGGAGCGCTTCCCCTTCGTCTTGTTATTGTTGGGATGCTCCTTGCGGCCCTTTAGCGCCGTCTTGAAGCGCTTGATGATGAGGGTCATCTCTTCCTCATTTAGCCCCGCCGCCTCAATTTGCGCCACCTTGCTAGGTAGCGCCTCCTTGCTACTCGTTGCCTTGAGAGAAATGGCTTGAGGCTCATGGATTGGGCCATTCAATGCATCATCGACGTATCTTGCCTCCTTGATCATCATCCGCCCGCTTACAAACTTCCCAAGTACTTCTTCGGGCGACATCTTGGTGTACCTGGGATTTTCACGAATATTGTTTACAAGATGTGGATCAAGGACAGTAAAAGACCTTAGCATTAGGCGGGCGACATCGTGATCCGTCCATCGTGTGCTTCCATAGCTCCTTATTTTGTTGATGAGGGTCTTGAGCCGGTTGTACGTTTGGGTTGGCTCCTCTCCCCTGATCATTGCGAATATTCCAAGTTCGCCCTCCACCAACTCCATCTTGGTGAGCATGGTGACGTCATTTCCCTCATGTGATATCTTGAGGGTGTCCCAGATCTGCTTGGCATTGTCCAAGCCGCTCACCTTATTGTATTCTTCCCTGCACAAAGATGCTAAAAGGACAGTAGTGGCTTGTGCATTTTTATGGATTTGTTCATTGATGAACATGGGACTATCCGTACTATCAAAGTGCATTCCATTTTCTACTATCTCCCATATACTTGGATGGAGAGAGAACAAGTGGCTACGCATTTTGAGACTCCAAAATCCGTAGTCCTCTCCATCAAAGTGAGGGGGTTTACCGAGGGGTATGGAAAGCAAATGAGTATTGGAACTTTGTGGAATACGAAAATAATCAAAGGAAAAATTTGAATTAACCGTCTTCTTTTTCTCGTAGTCGTTGTTGTCGTCCTTTTGGGAAGAAGAGGACTCGTCACTGTCGTCGTAGTAGACGATCTCCTTGATGCGCCTCGTTTTCTTCTTCTTCCCGTCGTTTCTTTTGTGACTCGCGCCCGAGTCAGTAGGCTTGTCATCCTTTGGATCATTGACGAAGGACTCCTTCTCCTTATCATTGACCACCATCCCCTTGCCCTTAGGATCCATCTCTTCGGGCGATTAGTCCCTCACGTGAAGAGAACGGCTCAGATACCAATTGAGAGCACCTAGAGGGGGGGTGAATAGGTGATCCTATAAAAACTTGAACTTTAATGCCACAAAACTTGGTTAGAAATTAGCACAATAAAGCCAAGTGGCTAGAGAAGAGTTCTTGCAAGACACGATAACCACAAGAAGATCAACACAGATAGACACAGTGGTTTATCCCATGGTTCGGCCAAGTTCAACACTTGCCTACTCCACGTTGTGGCGTCCCAACGGACGAGGGTTGCAATCAACCCCTCTCAAGCGGTCCAAAGACCCACTTGAATACCACGGTGTTTTGTTTTTTACTATATCCCGCTTGCGAGGAATCTCCACAACTTGGAGCCTCTCGCCCTTACAATATGATGTTCACAAAGAAGCACGGAAGTAAGGCTGGGATGAGCAACACACACAAGACACAAAATCAGAGCACAACACGCACACAAGTCACAACTCGAGCTCACAACACAACCCAAAGAGTTCTCTGCTCAATATGGAGCTCTAGTTGCTATCTCAAAGAATCGAATGCACGGAATTGGTGTCTTGGTGCTTAGGAATGCTTAGAGAATGCTTGGTATATTCCTTCATGCGCCTAGGGGTCCCTTTTATAGCCCCAAGGCAGCTAGGAGCCATTGAGAGCATTCCAGGTGAAAGGGAATTAGGCTTACACCTATTTCCTAATTGATTTTGGTGGTTGAAATGCCCAACACAAAAAATTGGACTAACTAGTTTGCTCTAGTCCATAAGTTCTACAGGTGCCAAAGGTTCACAAAAAGCCAATAAAAAGACCAAGAAAAGGGTTCAACAAAGAGAGCAAGGGATAACCGAAGTGTGCCCTGGTCTGGCACACCAGACTGTCCGGTGTGCCACCGGACAGTGTCCGGTGCACCAGGGGACTCCAAGCTAAACTCTTCACCTTCGGGAATTTTCAGAGGCGCTTCGCTATAATTCACCGGACTGTCCGGTGCCTCACTGGACAGTGTCCGGAGCTCCAGGGAAGAGCGACTCTGAACTCGCCAGCTTCGGGAATCCGCTCCGCTAAAATTCACCGGACTGTTCGGTGAGTCACCGGACAGTGTCCGGTGCACACCGAACTATCCGGTGTAACGGCGGAGCAACGGCTACTTCAAACGCAACGGTCGTCTGCAACGCATTAAATGCGCGCCAGCGCACGTAGAGGAGCAGAGCACGCGCGGGTGGCACACCGGACAGTCTACAGGACTTGTCCGGTGCACCACCGGACAGCCAGGCGGGCCCATAAGACAGAGCTCCAACGGTCGAACCCTAACGGCCGAGTGACGTGGCTGGCGCACCGGACACTGTCCGGTGCGCCCGTCGACATCAGCCTTCACCAAACGGCTAGTTTGCTGGTTGGGGTTATAAATACCCCCAACCACCCCACATTCAAGTCATCCAAGTTTTCAACCTTCCAACTACTTACAAGAGCTCTAGCATTCAATTCTAGACACACCCAAGTGATCAAATCCTCTCCCAATTCCACACAAAGCATTAGTGATTAGTGAGAGAGATTTGTTGTGTTCATTTGAGCTCTTGCGCTTGGATTGCTTCTTTCTTTCATTCTCTCTTGCGAACAACTCAATTGTAACCAAGGCAAGAGACACCAATTGTGTGGTGGTCCTTGCGAGGAAGTTTTGTTCCCGTTTGATTGAGAAGAAGAAGCTCACTCGGTCCGAGGGACCGTTTGAGAGAGGGAAAGGGTTGAAAGAGACCCGGTCTTTGTGACCACCTCAACGGGGAGTAGGTTTGAGAGAACCGAACCTCGGTAAAACAAATCCGTGTGTCACACTCTTTATTCGCTTGCGATTTGTTTTGCACCCTCTCTCTCGGACTCGTTTCTATTTCTAACGCTAACCCGGCTTGTAGTTGTGATTAACTTTGTAAATTTCAGTTTCGCCCTATTCACCCCCCCCCCCCTCTAGGTGACTTTCAATTGGTATCAAAGCCCGGTGCTTCATTAGAGCCTAACCGCTTGAAGTGATGTCGGGAGATCACGCCAAGAAGGAGATGGAGACCGGCGACAAGCCCACTACAAGCCACGGGAAGGCTTCATCGGAAGAGTCCCGCAACAAGGGAAAGGGGAAGGAGAAGAAATCCTCTTCCCACAAGTCGCATCGGAGTGGCGACAAGAAAAAGAAGATGAGGAAGGTGGTCTACTACGAGACCGATACTTCATCGCCTTCCACATCCGGCTCCGACGCGCCATCCATTACTTCTAAGCGCCATGAGCGCAAGAAGTTTAGTAAGATCCCCCTACGCTATCCTCGCATTCCTAAACATACGCCTTTACTTTCCGTCCCATTAGGCAAACCACCAACGTTTGATGGTGAAGATTATGCTAGGTGGAGTGATTTGATGCGATTTCATCTAACCTCACTCCACAAAATTATATGGGATGTCGTTGAGTTTGGTGTACATGTACCATCTATAGGGGATGAAGATTATGATGAGGACGAAGTGGCCCAAATCCAACACTTCAACTCCCAAGCCTCAACTATACTCCTCGCCTCTCTAAGTCGAGAGGAGTATAATAAGGTGCAAGGGTTGAAAGGTGCTAAGGAGATTTGGGACACGCTAAAAACCGCGCACGAAGGAGACGAGGTGACCAAAATCACCAAGCGGGAAACGATCGAGGGGGAGCTCGGTCGCTTCCGACTTCGCCAAGGGGAGGAGCCACAAGACATGTACAACCGGCTCAAAACCTTGGTGAACCAAGTGCGCAACCTCGGGAGCAAAAAATGGGATGACCACGAAATGGTTAAGGTTATTTTAAGATCACTTGTTTTCCTTAACCCTACTCAAGTTCAATTAATTCGTGGCAATCCTAGATATACACTAATGACTCCCGAGGAAGTAATCGGGAATTTTGTGAGCTTTGAATTGATGATCAAAGGCTCAAAGAAAATCAACGAGCTTGACGGCCCCTCCACGTCCGAAGCACAACCGGTCGCATTCAAGGCGACGGAAGAAAAGAAGGAGGAATCTACTCCAAGTCGAACACCCATCGACGCCTCCAAGCTCGACAACGAGGAGATGGCGCTCATCATCAAGAGCTTCCGTCAAATCCTCAAGCAAAGGAGGGGGAAAGATTACAAGCCCCGCTCCAAGAAAGTTTGCTACAAGTGTGGTAAGCCCGGTCACTTTATAGCAATATGTCCTATTTCTAGTGACAGGGGCGACAACAAGAAGGGGAGAAGAATGGAGAAGAAGAAGTATTACAAGAAGAAGGGCGGCGATGCCCATGTTTGCCGGGAGTGGGACTCCGACGAGAGCTCCACCGACTCCTCCAACGAGGACGCCGCCAACATCGCCATCACCAAGGGTCTTCTCTTCCCCAACGTCGGCCACAAGTGCCTCATGGCAAAGGACGGCAAAAAGAAGAAGGTAAAATCAAGATCCTCCACTAAATATGAAACCTCTAGTGATGAGGGTGATGCTAGCAATGAGGAGGATAACTTGCGCATTATTTTTGCCAACCTAAACATGCAACAAAAAGAAAAATTAAATGAATTGATTAGTGCTATTCATGAGAAGGATGATCTCTTGGACTCTCAAGAGGACTTCCTTATTAAAGAAAATAAGAAGCATGTTAAGGTTAAAAATGCTTACGCTCTAGAAGTAGAAAAATGTGAAAAACTATCTAGTGAGCTAAGCACTTGCCATGAGACTATTGACAACCTTAGAAATGATAATGCTAATTTGTTAGCTAAGGTTGATTCAAATGTTTGTGATGTTTCAATTCCCAATCCTAGAAATGATAATATTGATTTGCTTGCTAAGATTGAAGAATTGAACATTTCTCTTGCTAGTCTTAGAAATGAAAATGAAAATTTGATTGCTAAGGCTAAGGATTTAGATGTTTGCAATGTCACTATTTCTAACCTTAGAAGTGAAAATGATATATTACATGCTAAGGTTGTAGAACTAAAATCTTGCAAACCCTCTACATCTATCGTTGAACATACTTCTATTTGCACTAGATGTAGAGATGTTGATATTGATGCTATTCATGATCATATGGTATTAATTAAGCAACAAAATGATCATATAGCAAAATTAGATGCTAAAATTGCCGAGCATGAACTTGAAAATGAAAATTTTAAATTTGCTCGTAGTATGCTTTATAGTGGGAGACGCCCTGGCATCAAGGATGGCATTGGCTTCCAAAAGGGGGACAATGTCAAACTTAATGCCCCTCCTAAAAGATTGTCTAATTTTGTTAAGGGCAAGGCTCCCATGCCTCAGGATAACGAGGGTTACATTTTATACCCTGCCGGTTATCCCGAGAGCAAAATTAGGAGAATTCATTCTAGGAAGTCTCACTCTGGCCCTAACCATGCTTTTATGTATAAGGGTGAGACATCTAGTTCTAGGCAACCAACCCGTGCTAAGTTGCCTAAGAAGAAAACTCCTAATGCATCAAATGATCACAACATTTCATTCAAAACTTTTGATGCATCTTATGTTTTAACTAACAAATCCAGCAAGGTAGTTGCCAAATATGTTGGGGGCAAACACAAGGGATCAAAGACTTGTGTTTGGGTACCCAAAGTTCTTGTGTCTAATGCCAAAGGACCCAAAACCATTTGGGTACCTAAAGTCAAGAACTAAAATTGTTTTGTAGGTTTATGCATCCGGGGCTCAAGTTGGATCATCGATAGCGGGTGCACAAACCATATGACTGGGGACAAGAAAATGTTCTCCTCCTATGAGAAAAACCAAGATCCCCAACGAGCTATCACATTCGGGGATGGAAATCAAGGTTTGGTCAAAGGTTTGGGTAAAATTGCTATATCTCCTGACCATTCTATTTCCAATGTTTTTCTTGTAGATTCTTTAGATTACAATTTGCTTTCCGTTTCGCAATTATGTCAAATGGGCTACAACTGTCTTTTTACTGATGTAGGTGTCACTATCTTTAGAAGAAGTGATGATTCAATAGCATTTAAGGGAGTGTTAGAGGGTCAGCTATACTTGGTAGATTTTAATAGAGCTGAACTCGACACTTGCTTAATTGCTAAGACTAACATGGGTTGGCTCTGGCATCGCCGACTAGCCCATGTTTGGATGAAGAATCTTCATAAGCTTCTAAAGGGAGAGCACATTTTAGGATTAACAAATGTTCATTTTGAGAAAGACAGGATTTGTAGCGCATGCCAAGCAGGGAAGCAAGTTGGTGCCCATCATCCACATAAGAACATCATGACGACTGACAGGCCACTGAAGCTCCTACACATGGACCTATTCGGCCCGATAGCTTATATAAGCATCGGCGGGAGTAAGTATTGTCTAGTTATTGTGGATGGTTATTCTCGCTTCACTTGGGTATTCTTTTTGCAGGAAAAATCTCATACAAAGAGACCTTAAAGGGATTCTTGAGACGGGCTCAAAATGAGTTCGGCTTAAGGATCAAGAAAATTAGAAGCGACAACAGGACGGAGTTCAAGAACTCTCAAATTGAAGGCTTTCTTGAGGAGGAGGGCATCAAGCATGAGTTCTCCTCTCCCTACACGCCACAGCAAAATGGTGTAGTGGAGAGGAAGAATAGAACTCTATTGGACATGGCAAGAACCATGCTTGATGAGTACAAGACTTCGGATCGGTTTTGGGCCGAGGCGGTCAACACTGCCTGCTACGCCATCAATCGGTTGTATCTACACCGAATCCTCAAGAAGACATCATACGAACTCCTAACCGGTAAAAAGCCCAATATTTCATATTTTAGAGTCTTTGGTAGCAAATGCTTTATTCTTGTTAAAAGAGGTAGAAAATCTAAATTTGCTCCTAAGACTGTAGAAGGCTTTTTACTAGGATATGATTCAAACACAAGGGCATATAGAGTCTTTAACAAGTCCTCAGGACTAGTTGAATTTTCTTGTGACGTTGTGTTTGATGAGACTAATGGCTCTCAAGTAGAGCAAGTTGATCTTGATGAGATAGGTGATGAAGAGGCTCCATGCATCGCGCTAAGGAACATGTCCATTGGGGATGTGTGTCCTAAGGAATCCGAAGAGCCTCCAAATGCACAAGATCAACCATCCTTCTCCTCGCAAGCATCTCCGCCAACTCAAAATGAGGATGAGGCTCAAGTAGATGAAGGAGAAGATCAAAGAGATGAGCCACCTCAAGATGACGGCAATGATCAAGGGGGAGATACAAATGATCAAGACAAGGAGGATGAAGAACCAAGACCGCCACACCCAAGAGTCCACCAAGCAATCCAACGAGATCACCCCGTCGACACCATCCTCGGCGACATTCATAAGGGGGTAACCACTAGATCTCGTGTTGCACATTTTTGTGAGCATTACTCTTTTGTTTCCTCTATTGAGCCACATAGGGTAGAGGAAGCACTACAAGATTCGGATTGGGTGGTGGCGATGCAAGAGGAGCTCAACAACTTCACGAGGAACGAGGTATGGCATTTGGTTCCACGTCCTAATCAAAATGTTGTAGGGACCAAGTGTGTCTTCCGCAACAAGCAAGATGAGCATGGTGTGGTGACAAGGAACAAAGCCCGACTTGTGGCCAAAGGATATTCACAAGTCGAAGGTTTGGATTTCGGTGAAACCTATGCACCCGTAGCTAGGCTTGAGTCAATTCGTATATTATTAGCCTATGCTACTTACCATGGCTTCAAGCTTTACCAAATGGACGTGAAAAGTGCCTTCCTCAATGGACCAATCAAGGAAGAGGTCTATGTTGAGCAACCTCCCGGCTTTGAAGACAGTGAGTATCCTAACCATGTCTATAGGCTCTCTAAGGCGCTTTATGGGCTCAAGCAAGCCCCAAGAGCATGGTATGAATGCCTTAGAGATTTCCTTATTGCTAATGGTTTCAAAGTCGGAAAAGCCGATCCTACTTTATTTACTAAAACTCTTGACAATGATTTGTTTGTATGCCAAATTTATGTTGATGATATCATATTTGGGTCTACTATTGAATCTACATGTGAAGAATTTAGTAGGATCATGACACAAAAATTCGAGATGTCTATGATGGGGGAGTTGAAGTATTTCTTAGGATTTCAAGTGAAGCAACTCCAAGAGGGCACCTTCATTAGCCAAACAAAGGATACCCAAGACATTCTAAACAAGTTTGGAATGAAGGATGCCAAGCCCAACAAGACACCTATGGGAACCAATGGGCATCTCGACCTCGACATGGAAGGTAAATCCGTAGATCAAAAGGTATATCGATCGATGATAGGTTCACTACTCTATTTATGTGCATCTCGACCGGACATTATGCTTTCCGTATGCATGTGTGCAAGATTCCAAGCCGACCCTAAGGAAGCTCACCTTACGGCCGTAAAACGAATCTTGAGATATTTGGCTTATACTCCTAAGTTTGGGCTTTGGTACCCTCGGGGATCCACATTTGATTTGATTGGTTATTCGGATGCCGATTGGGCGGGGTGTAAGATTAATAGGAAGAGCACATCGGGGACTTGCCAGTTCTTGGGAAGATCCTTGGTGTCTTGGGCTTCAAAGAAGCAAAATTCCGTAGCTCTTTCTATCGCCGAAGCCGAGTATATTACCGCAGGCCACGGTTGCGCGCAACTACTTTGGATGAGGCAAACCCTTAGGGACTATGGTTACAAAAACCAAAGTTCCTCTTCTATGTGATAATGAGAGTGCAATCCACATGGCGGATAATCCCGTTGAGCATAGCCGCACTAAACACATAGCCATTCGGTATCATTTTCTAAGGGATCACCAACAAAAGGGAGATATCGAGATTGCATATATTAACACTAAAGATCAATTAGCCGATATCTTTACCAAGCCACTAGATGAACAAACTTTTAACAAACTTAGGCATGAGCTAAATATTCTTGATTCTAGGAATTTCTTTTGATGTCTTGCATACATAGCTCATAAATATACCTTTGATCATATCTCTTTCATATGCTATGACTAATGTGTTTTCAAGTGAATTTCAAACCAAGTCATAGGTATATTGAAAGGGAATTAGAGTCTTCGGCGAAGACAAAGGCTTCCACTCCACTCCATGACTCATCCTTCGTCGTCGCTCCGAGCAATTCTCCAACGTTGGTATAATCTTCACTCATATGTCTTTTACCAAAGGGGGAGAAAAGTAGTTTCAAAGGGCTCTAATGACTCCGTTTTTGGCGAATTATGCCAAAGGGGGAGAGAGTATTAGCCCAAAGCAAAAAGACCGCACCACCACCTAATTTTAAAAACTAATGATTTTCAATTGGTAAATTTCAAATTGGTATCTTATTGTGTTCAAAAGGAGGAGAATTTCATTGAGAAGGAGTTTTGTTTAAGTCAAAAGAAAAGCATTTGAAATAGGGGGAGAAAATTTCAAATCTTGAAAATGCTTCACAAAATCTTATTCATTTACCTTTGACTATTTGCAAAAGGACTTTGAAAAGGATTTACAAAAGAATTTGCAAAAACAAAACAAGTGGTGCAAGCGTGGTCCAAAATGTTAAAAATAAAGAAACAATCCATACGTATCTTATAAGTATTTATATTGGCTCAATTCTAAGTAACCTTTGCACTTACATTATGCAAACTAGTTCAATTATTCACTTCTATATTTGCTTTGGTTTGTGTTGGCATCAATCACCAAAAAGGGGGAGATTGAAAGGGAATTAGGCTTACACCTATTTCCTAATTGATTTTGGTGGTTGAAATGCCCAACACAAATAATTGGACTAACTAGTTTGCTCTAGTCCATAAGTTCTACAGGTGCCAAAGGTTCACAAAAAGCCAATAAAAAGACCAAGAAAAGGGTTCAACAAAGAGAGCAAGTGATAACCGAAGTGTGCCCTGGTCTGGCGCACCGGACTGTCCGGTGCACCAGGGGACTCCAAGCTAAACTCTTCACCTTCGAGAATTTTCAGAGGCGCTTCGCTATAATTCACCGGACTGTCCGGTGCCTCACCGGACAGTGTCCGGTGCTCCAGGGAAGAGCGACTCTGAACTCGCCAGCTTCGGGAATCCGCTCCGCTAAAATTCACCGGACTGTCCGGTGCACACCGGACTGTCCGGTGTAACGGCGGAGCAACGGCTACTTCAAGCGCAACGATCGTCTGCAACGCATTAAATGCGCGCCAGCGCGCGCAGAAAAGCAGAGCACGCGCGGGTGGCACACCGGACAGTCTACAGGACTTGTCCGGTGCACCACCGGACAGCCAGGCGAGCCCACAAGACAGAGCTCCAACGGTCGAACCCTAACGGGCGGGTGACGTGGCTGGCGCACCGAACACTGTCCGGTGGCGCACCGAACACTGTCCGGTGGCGCACCGGACTGTCCGGTGCGCCTGTCGACAACAGCCTTCACCAAACGGCTAGTTTGCTGGTTGGGATTATAAATACCCCCAACCACCCCACATTCAAGTCATCCAAGTTTTCAACCTTCCAACTACTTACAAGAGCTCTAGCATTCAATTCTAGACACACCCAAGTGATCAAATCCTCTCCCAATTCCACACAAAGCATTAGTGGTTAGTGAGAGAGATTTGTTGTGTTCATTTGAGCTCTTGCGCTTGGATTGCTTCTTTCTTTCATTCTCTCTTGCGAACAACTCAATTGTAACCAAGGCAAGAGACACCAATTGTGTGGTGGTCCTTGCGGGGAAGTTTTGTTCCCGTTTGATTGAGAAGAAGAAGCTCACTCGGTCTGAGGGACCGTTTGAGAGAGGGAAAGGGTTGAAAGAGACCCGGTCTTTGTGACCACCTCAACGGGGAGTAGGTTTGCGAGAACCGAACATCGGTAAAACAAATCCGCGTGTCACACTCTTTATTCGCTTGCGGTTTGTTTTGCACCCTCTCTCTCGGACTCATTTCTATTTCTAACGCTAACCCGGCTTATAGTTGTGATTAACTTTGTAAATTTTCAGTTTCGGCCTATTCACCTCCCCTCTAGGCGACTTTCACCAGGAAGGCAATTCTTGCCTTCTGTCGCCTGGCGCACCGGACAGTCCGGTGCACCACCGGACACTGTCCGGTGCACACCGGACAGTCTGGTGCACACCGGACAGTCCGGTGCCCCCTTCTGACCTTTGGCTCTACCACGCGTCGTGCGCGGATTACGCGACCGACCGTTGGCCCGGCCGACTGTTGGCTCACCGGACAGTCCGGTGCACCACCGAACAGCGGTGATTTATAGCCGTACACCGCCGACGAAACCCGAGAGCAGCCATTTCGCCAGAGTCAGCCTGACGCACCGGACACTGTCCGGTGCACCACCGGACAGTCCGGTGTACCCAGACTGAGCAGACTCTTGGCTGCTTCGAGCCAAGCTTTTCCAATTGTATTTTTCTGATTCTAGCACTTAGACAAACATGTTAGTACACACAAACCAATGTACTAAGTCTAGAATCATACCTTTGTATTGATTTGCACCTTATCCACCATTTGGCATAGTTTATCACTTAAGCACTTGTGTTGGACACTAAATCACCAAAATATTTAGAAATGTCCCAAGGGCACATTTCCCTTTCAGAACTGCAACATGGACTCAAGATCTTGCAGCCCGGAGAAGTCTAACCCAAAGCTCGGACCATCCTCTTCCTTGGAGTCCAAGCACCCCGAGGGAAAAGGTCTGGTGTGGCTAGTATTGCTCGCTCCACAGCATGGGGAACCGATGCTTCCCATGCGAGAGAAGGTGGTACCAGGAAAGTTGATGCAGGTGCCGCCGGCGGTGCTTCAGGTGAAATGTTGGTGTTGGCTAGGTCCTTCGAAAGGGAGTCTACGCCATCGGCCATCCTAGGAGCTTCACTGCGGCATGGGGTGTCTTGCGTGGCGTGGCTACGGTTGTTCCATCTCTGCCTCCTGCAACGACAAGGACGGCGACGCGTGCTCGGGCGCTCGAGAGGAATAGGCGGGAGGAATACCATGTCATACTCAATGTCGAGTGACATGAATTCTAGACTCCCGAACTTGATCACCGTCCCAAGCCTGAGCGGGTGATGAAAGCTTGCCATCTAGAGTCTTAACAGGAACTAGGGGTGTTTCACGCGACAGACACCTACCTGGCGCGCCAACTGTCGGTGTTCGGACTAAGGGTCCTAACCAACTAGTAAATAATGTCGCGTGTCCAGAATCTAGATGGTGTGCGAGTTGACACAAGCAGTTTATCCTGGTTCGAGCAATGCAAAGCCCTACTTCCAGCAGAGAGGGGATGAAGATTATATTACTCACACATGGGTGCCTGCAGTAGGGATTACAAGCACAGTGGGAGAGGGGAAGTCCCCAAGTCCCTAGAACTGATTGAGGCAAGTGCCAATATCGAAAGACTCGAAGGAAAACTACTGAGTGTTCGCCTACCCTTGGAAGAGTTACTACTGCCCTATTTATACACCTAGGAGATGTATACTGGTGAAGCCTGGGGCCATCATATTCTCAAGGGAGGTCTTGGCATCCTGTGAGAGATATGACGGTGCACTACGTTGTTGACTTGTGCTTGCTGATTTCCTGCTGAGAGCCGAGGCCGAGGCGAGGGAGAGGGGTTGGTCGTACGCTCGAGCCCCCGGGGGAGGGGTCGCCCATACCGTAGTAGTTGTAACATCGTTGTGGTATGGGTAAAAGCCTGCTTACGGGGTGCGTCAGCGTCCCTGTGCCGGATGACATTATGATTCCTTTGCTGCGATTATCGAGGTCAGAGCCCTGCTCGGGTGAGGCGGAAGTCTTCTCGAGGCGATGGTTGAGCCTTTCTTGATGTGTGCCACAGTTGGCGGAGTGACCGTCTGCGGGATTCGCGGTGGGGCAGGTAGCCGAAAGCCGAGCTCGAGCGAGGCAGAGACATCACCTGAGGCCGAGCTTGACGTCGGGCGAGGCGGAGATTTGCGCCTGAGGGCGAGCCCCGGTGTCGGGCGAGGCGGAGATTTGCGATCGAGGGCTGGTCTACTTCTCCTGTCGTATTAGATGTCCCATCGGGGGGATGGCAGGCGGCGTGCGTGCACAGTGGCAGGAGCGTAATCATGTTTTGCGCCTGGACGTGATCGCTGCCTTGTTAGTCACTGTACTCTTATGCCTCTGCGTGGGGTAGGTGTGCGCATTAAATGCGAGTGTCCCCGGTCGGCCTTCGGGTGCCTTTGTCTTATCTGTCTGGGATTGGCTCGGGCGAGACGAACGGAGCGGTGGTGACCTCGGGTGAGGCGGAGTTTTGCCTGAGGTGGGAGACCCTCGGGGAGGGGCCTCGGGCTAGGAGGTGTCTCGGTTGCTTTCCTTCGGGGGTTACGTCTTGACCTCTCCTGAGTGTGTTTTTATAGGGATAATCTAGGTACCCCTAATTATCACGTCCGACAGTACTAATTACTATCTTTTCAAGAATGTAACGACGCTCATTCTATTTTACAAAGCAAACAAAAAATACTAAATAGAGTGAAATGATAATGGAGCATTTCATTTCACAAACCAAACACCTCCATTAAATAAAGAATTATTTTCTATGATGATAGCCAGAGCACTATATAAGTTACTAGCACTGGTATGGTTCGTCTTTAGTTCATGTCAAACAAATATAGTCTTAATTAAATTTAATAATTTTGTCTCGTCTTTTAGTATTTATCTGTTTAATTATTTTTATGATTAAACTATATTTAATACTCAAAATTACCATTTAATATTTGATGTGGCAGAGACTAAATTTTAGTTGGGTGGAACTAAATACCCCTAAGATAAATTTAAATGGTTTTAAAAATTATTTTTAATTTAAATATGAAATAAAATAACTTGTCCTCTAGTTTAATAATTTTCTAGATCTTCTAATAACCAGCTCGATTATTTTACTATATATTTTTTTTAAAAAAAACGGAGTAGTTATAAACAGGACTTTAGTTTGTCCCTCGGCACACCGCACACCCTTGCTTGTCTCCAGGCGTACTTGCGTTTAGCGTCTCTTCCCTGCTGCCATCTCTGTCCGGAGGGCAAGCCATGGCGGCGGGCGGGGACGGCGTCGCTCGCCAGGCGGAGCTCCGCCGGATCGAGGGCAACATCTGCTTCAAGAAGGCGCGCCTCGGCGCCGCCATCGACTGCTACACCGAGGCAAGACATCTCCCGCTGCCCTCCTCCCTGGCTTCCCCAAATTCCCCCCGCCCGTGTCCTCCATCCACTCCCGCGAGCTGGCTATAGCCCTGAGCTCAGAGATTCCTTCCAATTTCAGAACGCGTTCCGCCACGATGCGATTCACGCCTCCTCCTGTCCTTTGATCCCCTGCAAATGCAATGGCCTCGTCTTCTTCTTGTTTGGAAATTTGCCACTTAAACGTTGGCTCCTTGACTGTGTCATGTGTCCATGTGTGTCGATTCTGAAAGATTCCTTCTCCTTGGGTGTTCAGTTTCTTGATTGATGAAAATTGCCTGGCTAACTAATCTGTGTTTCCTCGCCAGGCAATTGCGCTCTGCCCCGACGTCGCCGTCTACTGGATCAATCGGGCCCTGTGCCATTTCAAGCGCAAGTGAGCGACTTTACTTTTTGTTGCCTCCCTTCCTGGCAAGAAAGAAACAAACGTCTGGAATAGTAATCTTTGTGCACAGGGAGTGGGCCAAGGTCGAAGAGGACAGCAGGAGGGCTCTTGCGCTTGATTACACTTTAGTCAAGGTCACATTCTTGTTTCTTCTTTCGTCTCAAAACTAAAGCGCCGACTTCAGTTACCTCTACATTATGTAATCGCTATTCTTAACTAACCGTTTGACACCAATAAAGATACAAAAGTAAGTAGCCGTGATTATTCCGTTCCTTGTGTGATGTAGGGGCACTATCTGCTGGGGTGTGCGCTACTCGAGAAGGAAGAATCTGCTCTTGCTATCAAGGAATTCGAAAAGGTTTACCTCAACCGTTTGTCTCTTGCACGCTTGATGTGAGTTTCCTTGTGTAGGAGTGATTCAATTCACTCGTAGGGCTAGTTTGGAAACTTTAATCTCCTCCGGAATTGGAGGGGATTGAGGAGGAAATTAGTTCATTTCTCTTTAAATCCCAAGTTTAAACCATGTCAAACCGTGTGTGCCCCAAGTTTGTTGAACTGCTGGGCTGCATTTTCTTCTGGACATGTTATCCATTTTTGCCCGTCTTGCCATGATTACATCTTGCCCCTGAGACACCAACTAGAAGCATTAACTTTAAATTTCATATATAAGATTTCCATTTATGATAAATAAAACAACAAAATACTACCATACCAGAATGTGAGATGGCGCTGACCTCTGAGCAATGATAACTACCATTAACAGTTAACTTGAAAGTTTCTAGACTTGTGCAAACATGTGGCTGTTTCATGCATCTAAGTTTTACTTACCTTGTTAATCCTATTAAGTTGTTTTCTTCACCTTATAATGCAATTCCAGCATAGCTATACATATTTCCAGTTATTCAAACTTTCAGTAGCAAATAGCAATGGTCAATAGTACTCTATTATTATTTATATATTGCATAACATTGTCATGATATCCTGTTTCCTCCGTTATGTGGATAAAATATGCCTTATTGGTACTTTACTTTTGAGAAGTAGAAGCACTGCAAGGAAATAAATGTGTAAAATAGTATAGTCCTGGGTTTGTCTCCCTGCGAACTATGAAATGCCGTTGAGTCACAGGGAAGGGAATCTCGGTCGGTTTTTACCGGTAACCGGTAAAATTTCCCGTTCCCACTACTAAACGGGAAACGAAAAGGTTCGGGTTTAAGTATATTTCGGTTTAGAATTTGAAAATATGAAAGTCAAATTCTGGTCAACAAAACGGTTTTCAAAAAATGTAACGAGATTGTAATCCCTGAGTCATAAGCTTTAACGGCCTATATATTAATAACTAGTAACATGCTAAGGCCCCGTTTGGTTAGAGAGACTAATCTTTAGTCTCTGGTTTTTAGTCTCGTTTAGTCTATATTTTGCCAAACGGAGGGACTAAAGTATGGACTAATTGACTTTTAGTCTCTAATCCCTCACATGGGTGGTAAAGGGACTAAAGGGCAACATTTACTCCAATTGCCCTTGCCTAGAAAACTGACGCGAAACAAGAAAAGCGGTATTTTGGTCTTTATGTGTTGCATTTAATATATTTAAAATCTGTTTAGTCCCTACAACCAAACAATGTAGGGACTAAAGTTTAGTCATGAACTAAATTTTAGTTCTAGGACTAATGGAACCAAACGGGGCCTAAGGCTATGAGGTTACCTGATTCCTTTGCTAAGGTGGCTAGATGGGTCATTGCAAATACACTTGTATATTGACATCCTTGTTTAGTATATTGTTTTGACTACGGATACTGATGGTCCTGTCCTGTCACATTATTTCTAAGCTCTTGCCTTATCATGGGAAACAGGCTCTAACTCTCTTAAAGTCTGTGGATTCAACGTATGAAATGGCTGAGGACATTTGGCAGGTCCTTGCAAAGGCAAAATACTTAGATTGGGAGAAGCATTCCACTGAACGACTATGGAGGATGGAAAGTTTGAAGTATGTTAGATATTAAACCTAAAACAACACAGCACTATCATTTTGCTCTAGATCATACTGTGCTTATATTGATATGGCTGATTGGTTGAAGTTTCTGGCTATTGAAGTCTCTTAACAGAAGCGTATCCCCGTGGACATGCAGGGAAGCTTGTGAAACTGCTCTGCAGGAGCATCACTTTCTAACTGGTACACTTGAGGAAGACTCCAACAGGTCAGACAACGAGTATTCAGAGCAAATTAAACTACTATCAGAGGTCTTCAGCCAAGCGACAGTCGCCGATACACCAACAGATGTATGAGCAAATACTCTGACCAAACTTTGTTTTTTTTGGTAACTCTTTGGTTTCTATGTCTGATCTAAAACTGCTGCTGCCATGCTGTAAAACCTAGGTGCCCGATTACCTTTGCTGTCAGATAACATTCGAGATCTTCCGAGACCCAGTGATCACACCGAGTGGTGTAACATATGAGAGGGCTGTACTTGTTGAACATCTCCACAAGGTGTGCCCTTCCGCTGACGTGAAGCTGTTTACTTTTTGTATGTACACAAAATGACAGCAGAATTTTGCTCTAGCAGATGTGGTTACCATAAGCCTAACCTAACCGCTGTGTTTCCGTAACAGGTTGGCAATTTCGACCCGGTGACGCGAGAACCTCTGAAGGAGCATCAGCTGGTTCCGAATCTGGCCATCAAGGAAGCAGTGCAGGCCTACCTGAAAGAGCACAGCTGGGCCCACAAGTTGAACTAATTGGATGCCGTGTGCTTTGCTGACTGCAGATGCTGATAAATCGGGGATGGCCTGTTATTAGAGTTAGATTTTATGTTGTGTTGGAATGAGATTGATTGGATAGCTCGATTCATCGTTCTTAGTATTGATTGGGTAACTTGACCTGTAACTGCAATTCTGCAAACACTCATTGGATGGATGTAATGAAGCAAGTGTACATGAAACATTGGTTGGTTCAGCTCACTGCATGTATATGGTTGCAGCATTATATATGGTTGGTCGTAGACCCAGTGGGCCTCAAACAAGTTAGGCCTAGTTTGGATACTCTAGTAATGAGTGGGATTGAAGTGGATTAAGATGTATTGAGAGAGTATTTGATGTATTGGGGATTTACACCCTCTCCAATCCCTTCAAAACACTCCAATCCTAAAGTATCCAAACTAGGCCTTAGGTGGGCCGGCCTCTATCCAAGGCCCAGCCTTTTACTTGGCGCTGACAAGACAAAAGAGAGGAGACGAGAAAGAAAACAAACCCTAGCCCGCTACCCCTGCCCCTTCTCTCTTCGTCGCGCCTCCGCCTCCGCCGTCGTAGCATCCTCCTCCGCCACCTCGGCCATGGCGACATCCCCAGCGCTCCTCTTCCCTTCTCCCTCCTCGGCATCCTCTGCGCCTTCGTCGGCGCGGGTGGAGGCAGTGGTGCTTTTCAACGTCTGCGACAGCTACGTGCGGCGCCCGGACCAGGCGGACCGCGTCATCGGCACCCTCCTCGGTTCCCTCCTCTCCGACGGCACCGTCCACGTCCGCAACTCCTATGTCGTCCCCCACAGCGAGTCAGCCGACCAGGTCGGCTCAGATCACATCTCCAACGAACTCACTCGTTCGTTCGCATTGGGTTACTTGCTGATGATTGGCGCTGATGCAGGTCGCCATCGACATCGACTACCACCATAACATGTACGCCTCGCACCAGAAGGTGAACCCCAAGGAGGTCATCGTCGGATGGTGAGCAACCATCCCCTGGGCTCACAATTCTACATCCATAGCGCGAAACTAGGCATTTTAGGCAGACTCCGATTATATGCAATAGCTGAATCCCCAATGCAGAGTAACTTTGTTTTGGGGCTGTATTAGTTTTAGTGGATGCAGTCATTTTTTTTGCATCAAATGCACCACACGTCTTGTTGCTAGAATACGAGTTTGACATTACATGCCTGATTGCAGCTACAGTTATTGTCTTTTTTTATTGCATTGTGGACAGAATCAGAATAGTTCCTTCTTTGTGCTTCACAATAATTGATGGGCTCAGAGTTTAACATTACATGCCTGATTGCAGTTACAGTTAGTTCCTTCTTTGTGCTTCACAATAATTGATGGGCTCAGAGCTATATTTCGTGTCTGTTGGTTTGATATCATCGAAAGAACATTCCCAAGCACTAGAAAAGTCACTTCGAAAAGTCTGTGAATTAATTTACCAAGTATCCTTAATGAACTTTTTGAACCTGTTTGATACATATCTACTGTCTGTTTGTAGGTTCTCGACTGGATTTGGTGTTTCTGGGGGGAGTACGCTCATCCACGAGTTCTATTCAAGGGAAGTACAAAACCCCATCCATCTTACAGTCGACACTGGCTTCACTAGGGGGGAGGCTTCCATCAAAGCCTACATCTCATCCAATCTGTCCCTCAGAGATAGTCAACTCGCTGCACAATTTCAGGAAATCCCTCTGGATCTGAAGATGATTGAGGCGGAAAAGGCTGGATGTATGTTACCGGTGAATAGCAGATATATACCTTCTATCTGGGGGAGATCTCATTTTGCACCTGTATTAGTTGGTCCTTCTGTTACTGTGTTGAACTTCTCAGGAATAGTCACATCAGTAGTTGGATTTAGTAATAATGTCTCTGTTTCTATTTCTGTTTCTGTATTAATTTCTCGTAGACAACTGATGTTTGTAAGAACCATATTTTGCTCTGCTACATCCTCAGTTTTAGTAGCAGAACATTTTGAAGCTTCCATCACTCTTACTACCTTCTGTTACAGTTGAGATCCTGAAATCTACTATGGTAGAGAAGCTCCCCAATGATCTGGAAGGAATGGAGTCATCGATGGGGAAGCTTTACATTCTTATCGATGAGATCTACAAATACGTCGATGATGTTGTGGTAAGCATCTCTCCTGTGACCATTTCCTATTTTGTTTGGATGAGAGTGTCAACCGTCTCTGTATGACGTTGTAGGAAGGACGCGTGGCACCCGACAACAGAATTGGAAGGTTCATCTCTGATTCTTTTGCTTCGGTGCCGAAATTGTCCCCGGCTGCTTTCGATAAGCTTTTCAATGACAAGATTCAGGTAAATTACTTGTGCACCCCTTTTGATGCCAGTGTGGATGGTAACCTTGCTGATGATCTAATTAATAATCACTGACCCCACAGGATAACCTTGCGCTGGTATACCTGTCAAGCATCACAAGGACACAAATCAGCATCGCCGAGAAGTTGAACACTGCTGCTCAAGTGCTGTAGGTTTGGCGGTGTGGCATCTGGTTTGGACGTGGATGGCTTGATGCTATCTGTGATGCTTGGCGTAAGTGTGATTGGTGACAGAAATGCATTTTTGTACTCATTATTATTATTGCTAAATGAGAGACCTGATGGAAAGGGTTAGCCAACGATGAGATCCCATAATGTTGCCAGAATGCCAGTAGAGTGGTGGATGGCGAGATGTTTCTGTTTGGATAGTATTCTGTGCTCCAGGTTGAATATTTGTAATGCTCGTTGGTTTTGTGTAGCGACACATCGGCAATGTGGAGCAATGAAGAGATTTGCTCCACATTTTACGTCGTCATTTAGAGGTGTGGTGGCATGCAATGTGATGCTGTTGTTGCAGGAAAATCGGTTTTGCTGTCCTGTTATAGCAAGCTTTCCTCCTGCGGCCCTGCTTTTCATTTCCCTCTTGATTCTTGCCTCTGCCCTTCGAAACCGGTCTAGGCCGGGAACAATCACGTCATCCCATGTTATGTGTCTAGCCTGAACGAACCGTCCGCTACTCTTTTTTTATTATAATATAAGATAATGATAAGAAGCTATTCAAAATAAATACATCACAGAGAAACAAAAATGGACTATTCAGATTTGACAATGAACTAGTGGCAAACAGTGTTTGCGTTATGTAGATTGGGGAGAGGAATGGAGGCTCAAAATCATGTAGATTGGGGAGAGGAATGGAGACTCAAAATCCTGCAACAGAATCTGCATTTGCTAAACAGAGAAGGCAAGGATTGTTACACTCGGTTCTAGGGACAAAACTAAATGCATAGCATATGTGGGTCAGGATTTATTCCCACACATATGTTGACGTCACAAATGTAATATATCAAAAGACAATGCAATAAAGGCGTAAATTGAGTAGAGTACTTTATTACATCATCTGAATCATTGTATCTTTAACAATTATCAACATCAAAGTAGGGCAAAATTTAAATATGGGCACTCTTCCATAGGAAGGCGACTGGCGCATTGTTAGACTTAAAACTCATCATCGTCATCAGCGAAGTCTCCAACACCACCCTCTGATCAAAGTATTAGCAAGGGTGAGCTCACTTATGGTCGGGACTCAGCAAGTGGGGGAAAATTAATGCAAGTTAACAAGGTAGGCTATGGATAAGCGGTAACATTTTATTTGGTCAATATTTTATTAGCAACACATGTCTTACTAATTGTCGAGGACCATAATTAGGGGTATCCTCAAGACTCCTAATTCTCAGCTGGTAACCCCCATCAGCATAAAGCTGCTAAGGCCTGATGGGTGCGATTAAGTCAGGGATCAGTCCATTCGAGCGACTCGATCACGCCTCGCCCGAGCCTAGCCTCGGACAAGGGCAGCCGACCCCGGAGGATTTCCGTCTCGCCCGAGGCCCCCCTCCAACGGCGAACATATTTCCGGCTCGCCCGAGGCCCTGCCTTCGCTAAGAAGCAACCCTGACTAAATCGCCGCACCGACCGACCAAATCGCAGGAGCATTTAATGCAAAGGTGACCTGACACCTTTATCCTGACGCTCGCCCCTCGGCAGAGCCGAAGTGACCGCCGTCACTTCGCCGCTCCACTGACCGGCCTGACAGAAGGACAGCGCCGCCTGCGCCACTCCGACTGCGGTGCCACTTGACAGAGTGAGGCTGGCAGGCAGTCAGGCCCTGCCGAAGGCACCATAGGAAGCTCCGCTCCGCCCGACCCAGGGCTCGGACTCGGGCTAAGTCCCGGAAGACGGCGAACTCCGCTCCGCCCGACCCAGGGCTCGGACTCGGGCTAAGTCCCGAAAGACGGCGAACTCCGCTCCGCCCGACCCAGGGCTCGGACTCGGGCTAAGTCCCGGAAGACGACGAACTCCGCTCCGCCCGACCTAGGGCTCGGACTCGGGCTAAGTCCCGGAAGACGACGAACTCCGCTTCGCCCGACCCCAGGGCTCGGACTCCGCCCTGGCCTCAGCCGGCGACCTCCGCCTCGCCCGACCCAGGGGCTCGGACTCGGCCTCGGCCACAGAAGACAGACTCGACCTCGGCTTCGGAGGAGCCTCCACATCGCCCAACCTAGGGCGCAGGCCAGCCACGTCAACAGGAGGCGCCATCATCACCCTAACCCGAGCTGACTCGGGCCGCAGGGAACAAGACCGGCGTCCCATCTGGCTAGCTCCGCCAGATAGGCAATGATGGCGCCCCGCGTACTCTGTGACGACGGCGGCTCTCAGCCCCCCTTACGGAAGCAAGAGGACGTCAGTAAGGACCCAACCGCTCCGACAGCTGTCCCTCCGCCAGGCTCCATCGCTCCTCCGACGGCCACGACATCACACCAGCTGGGTGCGAAAATCTCTCCGGCTGCCACAACGGCATGTACTTAGGGCGCTAGCTCTCCTCCGCTAGACACGTAGCACTTTGCTACACCCCCCATTGTACACCTGGATCCTCTCCTTACGCCTATAAAAGGAAGGACCAGGGCCCTCTTAGAGAGGGTTGGCCGCGCGGGGACGAGGACGAGACAGGCGCTCGCTTGGAGCCGCTCGCTCCCTCTCCCGCGTGGACGCTTGTAACCCCCTACTGCAAGCGCACCCGACCTGGGCGCGGGACGAACACGAAGGCCGCGGGATTCCCACCTCTCTCACGCCGGTCTCCGGCCGCCTCGCTCTCCCCCCTTCGCGCTCGCCCTCGCGCTCGACCCATCTGGGCTGGGGCACGCGGCGACATTCACTCGTCGGCCCAGGGACCCCCCGGTCTCGAAACGCCGACAGTTGGCGCGCCAGGTAGGGGCCTGCTGCGTGTTGACGAACAGCTTCCCGTCAAGCTCCAGATGGGCAGTCTCTAGCAACCTCTCCAACCCGGGACGGTGCTCCGTTTCGGGAGTCTTGAGTTCATGTCCCTCGACGGCGGCTACGACATGATACTCCTTCCACCGCCGCGCGACAACGACAATGGCGGCCGACAGCCCGCCCGCCGGCGGCGGAATCGACGACGTCTTCCCCGCGTGGCGGAAGAACAACCTTCGAGCTCGTCCCGCCTTCTTCCCCGCCGACGGAGGGGAAGGCAGGGCAACCAAGGCCAAGCAGGAGGCAGCGCCTCGTCGGCTGACGAGCGAGTTGACATCGCCGGCACCCCAACGAGGGGCGCACCGGGCATCGACTTCGCGCTTGAGACGAAGACGAGCGCCGTCTCCCCGCGACACGCCAATCCCGAGCAAGCGGACGACGCAGGCGCGCTCGCGAAAAGCTTGCTGGACGTCACCCTCGTACCTGAGACGACGGTGCGATCAGTTCCCGACGTGACTTTATCGCCGCTCGTCGACCAAGAGGTACCGACCGATTCCCATCTCACGTCACTTGGATTCAGCCTCAACCCGCCTAGCGACCTCGCTTTGGCGGGCGCTCTCGTAGAGGCGAGACCAAACCCTCTGGGGTTTCGCGTGCGGTCGCCTTGGGACCGGCTGACGGGCGTCTCGACCTACGGGCCCTCTGGGTCCGAGGAAGACGACGACCCCAGCATCTGTTGGGATTTCTCTGGACTTGGCAACCCCAGTGCCATGCGGGACTTCATGACCGCATGTGACTACTACCTCTTCGACTGTTCCGACGGTAGCCGCAGCCTCGACGACGAGGACTGCGGCCCAAGCCGCGAATGTTTCCACGTCGATCTAGGGGGTCCCTCCGAAGGCAATCATCTCGGCATGCCGGAGGACGGTGATCTCCCTAGGCCGGTGCCCCGCGTTGACATCCCACGGGAGCTAGCTGTGGTCCCCGTTCAGGCGGGGGGCCATGACCCACAGCTCGAGCAAATCCGCGGGGTGCAGGCCAGGCTCGACGAGGGAGCAGGAGCGCTTGAGCCGATCCGCCGGGACGTCGGGCAGGCATGGGCGGGCCAACCCCCGGCCGGAGAAATACGTCATCTGCCCCAGGGTTTCCAGCACCGCGTCGCAGACGACGTCAGGGTCAGGCCGCCACCCGCATCTAGTGGGGTCGGCCAGAACCTGGCTGCAGCAGCGATGCTTCTCCGCGCGATGCCGGAGCCATCAACCACCGAGGGTCGGCGAATCCAGGGGGAGCTCAAGAATCTCCTGGAAGGCGCTGCGGTCCGACGGGCCGAGAGCTCTGCCTCCCGAAGGCAGGGGTACCCCTCGGAACCTCATCCCGCGACTTCCCGATTCATGCGAGAAGCCTCGGTCTACACCGGGCGCACGCGCAACACCGCGCCTGCGGCCCCGGGCCGCCTCGGCAACGAGCACCATCACCACGACCGTCGGGCCCACCTTGACGAGAGGGTGCGCCGAGGCTACCACCCCAGGCGTGGGGGACGCTACGACAGCGGGGAGGATCGGAGTCCCTCGCCCGAGCCACCCGGTCCGCAGGCCTTCAGCCGGGCCATCCGATGGGCACCGTTCCCGACCCGGTTCCGACCCCCGACTACTATCACAAAGTACTTGGGGGAGACGAGACCGGAACTGTGGCTCGCGGACTACCGCCTGGCCTGCCAACTGGGTGGAACGGACGACGACAACCTCATCATCCGCAACTCCCCCTGTTACTCTCCGACACCGCTCGCGCCTGGTTGGAGCACCTGCCTCCGGGGCAGATCTCCAACTGGGACGACCTAGTCCAAGCTTTCGCCGGCAATTTCCAGGGCACGTACGTGCGCCCTGGGAATTCCTGGGACCTCCGAAGCTGCCGGCAGCAGCCGGGAGAGTCTCTCTGGGACTACATCCGGCGATTCTCGAAGCAGCGCACCGAGCTGCCCAACATCACCGACTCGGATGTCATCGGCGCGTTCCTCGCCGGCACCACCTGCCGCGACCTGGTGAGCAAGTTGGGTCGCAAGACCCCCACCAGGGCGAGCGAGCTGATGGACATCGCCACCAAGTTCGCCTCCGGCCAGGAGGCGGTCGAGGCTATCTTCCGAAAGGACAAGCAGCCCCAGGGCCGCCCATCGGAAGATGCTCCCGAGGCGTCAACTCAGCGCGGCGCCAAGAAGAAAGGCAAGAAGAAGTCGCAAGCGAAACGCGACGCCGCCGACGCGGACCTTGTCGCCGCCGCCGAGTACAAGAACCCTCGGAAACCCCCCGGAGGTGCCAACCTCTTCGACAAGATGCTCAAGGAGCCGTGCCCTTATCACCAGGGGCCCGTCAAGCACACCCTTCAGGAGTGCGTCATGCTTCGGCGCCACTTCCACAGGGCCGGGCCACCCGCGGAGGGTGGCAGAGCCCGCGACGATGACAAGAAGGAAGATCACCAAGCAGGAGAGTTCCCCGAGGTCCGCGACTGCTTCATGATCTACGGTGGGCAAGCGGCGAACGCCTCGGCTCGGCACCGCAAACAAGAGCACCGGGAGGTCTGCTCGGTGAAGGTGGCGGCGCCAGTTTACCTAGACTGGTCCGACAAGCCCATCACCTTCGACCAAGCCGACCACCCCGACCACGTGCCGAGCCCGGGGAAATACCCGCTCGTCGTCGACCCCGTCATCGGCGACGTCAGGCTCACCAAGGTCCTTATGGACGGAGGCAGCAGCCTCAACATCATCTACGCCGAGACCCTCAGGCTCCTGCGTGTTGATCTGTCCTCCGTCCGAGCAGGCGCTGCGCCCTTCCATGGGATCATTCCCGGGAAGCGCGTCCAGCCCCTCGGACGACTCGACCTTCCCGTCTGCTTCGGAACACCCTCCAACTTCCGAAGGGAGACCCTGACGTTCGAGGTGGTCGGGTTCCGAGGAACCTACCACGCGGTACTTGGAAGGTCATGCTACGCGAAGTTCATGGCCGTCCCCAACTACACCTACCTGAAGCTCAAGATGCCGGGCCCCAACGGGGTCATCACCGTCGGCCCCACGTACAAACACGCGTTCGAATGCGACGTGGAGTGCGTGGAGTACGCCGAGGCCCTCGCCGAGTCCGAGGCCCTCATCGCCGACCTGGAAAGCCTCTCTAAGGAGGTGCCAGACGTGAAACGTCATGCCGGCAACTTCGAGCCAGTGGAGACGGTTAAGGCCGTCCCCCTCGACCCCAGCGGCGACGCCTCCAAGCAGGTCCGGATCGGCTCCGGGCTCGATCCCAAATAGGAAGCAGTGCTCGTCGACTTTCTCCGCGCAAACGCCGACGTCTTCGCGTGGAGTCCCTCGGACATGCCCGACATACCGAGGGATGTCGCCGAGCACTCGCTGGATATTCGGGCCGAAGCTCGACCCGTCAAGCAGCCTCTGCGCCGATTCGACGAGGAGAAGCGCAGAGCGATAGGCGAGGAGATCCACAAGCTAATGGCGGCAGGGTTCATCAAAGAGGTATTCCATCCCGAATGGCTTGCCAACCCCGTGCTTGTGAGAAAGAAAGGGGGGAAATGGCGGATGTGTGTAGACTACACTGGTCTCAACAAAGCATGTCCGAAGGTTCCCTACCCTCTGCCTCGCATCGATCAAATCGTGGATTCCACTGCTGGGTGCGAAACCCTGTCTTTCCTCGATGCCTACTCAGGGTATCATCAAATCAGGATGAAAGAGTCCGACCAGCTCGCGGCTTCTTTCATCACGCCCTTCGGCATGTACTGCTATGTCACCATGCTGTTCAGCTTGAGGAATGCGGGCGCGACGTACCAGCGGTGCATGAACCATGTGTTCGGCGAACACATTGACCGCACGGTCGAGGCCTACGTCGATGACATCGTAGTCAAGACGAGGAAAGCTTCCGACCTCCTTTCCGACCTTGAAGTGACATTCCGGTGCCTCAAGACGAAAGGCGTCAAGCCCAATCCCGAGAAGTGTGTCTTCGGGGTGCCCCGAGGCATGCTCTTGGGGTTCATCGTCTCCGAGCGGGGCATCGAAGCCAACCCGGAGAAGATCGCAGCCATCACCAGCATGGGGCCCATCAAGGACTTGAAAGGCGTACAGAGGGTCATGGGATGTCTCGCGGCTCTGAGCCGCTTCATCTCACGCCTCAGCGAAAGAGGTCTGCCTCTGTACCGCCTCTTAAGGAAGGCTGAGTGCTTCACTTGGACCCCTGAGGCCGAGGAAGCTCTCGGGAACCTGAAGGCGCTCCTCACAAAGGCGCCTATCTTGGTGCCTCCAGCTACCGGAGAAGCCCTCTTGGTCTACGTCGCCGCGACAACTCAGGTGGTTAGCGCCGCGATTGTGGTCGAGAGGCAAGAAGAGGGGCATGCATTGCCCGTTCAGAGGCCAGTTTACTTCGTCAGCGAGGTACTGTCCGAAACCAAGGTCCGTTACCCACAAGTTCAGAAGCTGCGGTATGCAGTGATCCTGACACGACGGAAGTTGCGACATTATTACTTCGAGTCTCATCCGGTAACTGTGGTGTCATCCTTCCCCCTGGGGGAGATCATCCAGTGCCGAGAGGCCTCGGGTAGGATTGCAAAGTGGACGGTGGAACTTATGGGCGAGACAATCTCGTTCGCCCCTCGGAAGGCCATCAAGTCCCAGGTTTTGGCGGACTTCGTGGCCGAATGGGTCGACACCCAGCTACCGACGGCTCCGATCCAACCGGAGCTCTGGACCATGTTTTTCGACGGGTCGCTGATGAAGACGGGAGCCGGCGCGGGCCTACTCTTCATCTCACCCCTCAGGAAACACCTACGCTATGTGCTACGCCTCCATTTCCCGGCGTCCAACAATGTGGCTGAGTATGAGGCTCTGGTCAACGGGTTGCGGATCGCCATCGAGCTAGGGGTCCAGCGCCTCGACGCCCGCGGTGACTCGCAGCTCGTCATCGACCAAGTCATGAAGAACTCCCACTGCCGCGACCCGAAGATGGAGGCCTACTGCGATGAGGTTCGGCGCTTGGAAGACAAGTTCTACGGGCTTGAGCTGAACCATATCGCTCGGCGCTACAACGAGACTGCAGACGAGCTGGCTAAAATAGCCTCGGGGCGAACAACTGTTCCCCCGGACGTCTTCTCCCGGGATCTGCACCAACCCTCCATCAAGATCGACGACACGCCCGAGCCTGAGGCGCCCTCGGCCCAGTCCGAGGTACCCTCGGCCCAGCCCGAGGTACCCTCGGCACAGCCCGAGGTACCCTCGGCACAGCCCGAGGTACCCTCGGCACAGCCCGAGGCACCCTCAGCTTGGCCCGAGGCGCCCTCGGTTCAGCCCGAGGTACCCTCGGCCCCCGAGGTCGAGGCACTGCGCGTCGAGGAGGAGCGAAGCGGGGCCACGCCTGATCGAGACTGGCAGACCCCGTACATGCGATATCTCTACCAAGGAGAGCTACCCCTCGACTGAGCCGAGGCTCGGCGGGTGGCGCGGCGCGCCAAGTCGTTCGTCTTGCTGGGCGAAGAGAAGGAGCTCTACCACCGCAGCCCCTCGGGCATCCTCCAGCGATGCATCTCCGTCGCCGAAGGTCAGGAACTACTGCGGGAGATACACTCGGGGGCTTGCGGCCATCACGCAGCGCCTCGAGCCCTTGTCGGGAATGCCTTCCGACAGGGCTTCTACTGGCCGACGGTGGTGGCTGACGCCACTAGAATTGTCCGCACCTGCGAAGGGTGTCAATTCTATGCGAAGCAGACCCACCTGCCCGCTCAGGCTCTACAGACGATACCCATCACCTGGCCCTTTGCTGTGTGGGGTCTGGACCTCGTCGGCCCCTTGCAGAAGGCACCCGGGGGCTACACGCACCTGCTGGTCGCCATCGACAAATTCTCCAAGTGGATCGAGGTCCGACCTCTGAACAACATCAGGTCCGAGCAGGCGGTGGCGTTCTTCACCAACATCATCCATCGCTTCGGGGTCCCAAACTCCATCATCACCGACAACGGCACCCAGTTCACCGGCAGAAAGTTCTTGGACTTCTGCGAGGATCACCACATCCGGGTGGACTGGGCCGCCGTGGCTCATCCCATGTCAAATGGGCAAGTAGAGCGTGCCAACGACATGATTCTACAAGGGCTCAAGCCTCGGATCTACAACGACCTCAACAAGTTCGGCAAGCGATGGATGAAGGAACTCCCCTCGGTGGTCTGGAGCCTGAGGACAACGCCGAGCCGAGCCACGGGTTTCACGCCGTTCTTCCTAGTCTACGGGGCCGAGGCCGTCTGGCCCACAGACCTGGAATACGGCTCCCCGAGGACGAGGGCCTACAGCGATCAAAGCAACCAAGCTAGACGAGAAGACTCGCTGGACCAGCTGGAAGAGGCTCGGGACAAGGCCTTACTACACTCGGCGCGGTACCAACAGTCCCTGCGACGCTACCACGCCCGAGGGGTCCGGTCCCGAGACCTCCAGGTGGGCGACCTGGTGCTTCGGCTGCGACAAGACGCCCCAGGGAGGCACAAGCTCACGCCCCCCTGGGAGGGACCGTTCGTCATCGCCAAGGTTCTGAAGCCCAGAACGTATAAGCTGGCCAACAGTCAAGGCGAGGTCTACGGCAACGCTTGGAACATCCAACAGCTAAGTCACTTCTACCCTTAAGATGTTTTCAAGTTGTTCATATACCTCGCACCCACGCAAAGTTTAGTCATCAAGGAAGGGTCGGCCTCGCCTCGGCAAAGCCCGACCCTCCCTCGGGGGCTAAAAGGGGGGGAACCCCCTCTGCGTTGAAATTTTCCTCGAAAAAAGATCTCTTCTGCCAGAATGTCTTTCGTGCTTTTTGACTACTTCGAAAAGTGGATCCTGAAAACGACGGAGTACACGTAAGCAGCCAAGGCTGACCGAGCCGAGGGACTCCTACGCCTCCGGGATATGGATACCTCACTCATCACCTTCTGCGATAAGTAACTCACGTTCGGATAAGTGATTCCGCGGACCGAACAAGTCTTCACGTTCGGAAGTTCTTCTGCCGAAGCGATCCTTCGAGCCTTCTCGACTGAGTCCGTGACAGAGCCTCATGGACGGATAAAAGTGCGCGTAAGCGGCAAGGCCGACCGAGCCGAGGGACTCCTACGCCTCCGGGATACGGAAACCTAACTCATCACCTTCCGCGAGAAGCAACTCTCGCTCGCACAAACATCCCTGTTACCGACAAAAAGTCCAGATACTCGAAACAAGAGGAAAAGAGACACAGCTTTACAACACAGCGAGGGTGTGTGTTCTGGCCTCAGCAGCCGTAGGAGACACACGCTACAAGACAATCTGATCCTGCAGGCTCAGGTCTTGACACTAGAAGGGGGCAGCAGCACCCTCGGCATCGACGACACCATCGGCGAGGTCCGACCTAGCCTCGAACGGTGACGCGGTCCGAGGATCTCCACTCTGAAGGACGACGTCATCGCCACGCCCGGGCAATCACCGCCAGGGTCTTCTCCGGGAGTCCGGCCCGAGCAGGCGGCTCGGCCGGTCACCCCGGGGTCTCGGCCAGCCGTCCTCAGAGGGCGCCAGCCCGACCCGAGGCTTCGGCTGGTCAACTCCGGCGTCGGTCCCGCTAACGGACGACCCGGCTAGGCTCCGGCCAACCAGGTTCCATTTTCGAGCCAACTCTGCCCCTGTTCATGCTGATGTCGCTACCCCTGGCCTCGGCTCATCCGAGAGCGGCTGAGGGGTCCCTTTAACTAAGCTAGAGGAGCCTCGGACAACAAGGCCGACCGAGCCGAGGGACTCCTACGCCTCCGGGGTACGGATACCTTACTCGTCACCTTGGCACGGGGCGACTCACGCTTGGTGAAGCGGTTCAGACAACCAACAGGCGAGTCTTAGTGCTCGAAAATGAGGAAAAAACACGGCTCCGTGCCAAAATTACATACATGTTCAGGCCTCGACAGCCATAATGAACAAAACACTGGCATTCAAAGTGCCACTACAAACGGAACTCTGGTTCCGTCCCCGCGGGTATGAGCAACCTCGAGCCTGTGGGGCGACGAACATCGGGAGACCCGCCAGCGACCTTCTGCAGCAGCAGCCATGGTCCCGGGTGGACGCGGCCACCGGAGGGCTCTCGTTCGCGTTCCCGCTCAAGGGACGCGAACCAGCTATTAAAGCCAAAGAGCGGGCCGCTCCCAAGCGCACCGGCAGGTCCTCGCTGCCGTCCTCGCCGCGAATGCAAGGAAGAGGGCGGAATGTTGCATCCTAGCTGGGCAGCAACAGTTCGCCTTCCCCGGCATGGCTGGAGGACGTCTCCGCCGCAGAGCTGGAGGGCGATTGCCACCACTAGAAGCTGGAAGAAGAGGTGGCCCGCCGACCCGCGCAGGAGGTAGAGCCCCGGCTCGCCTCGCTCCCCGCCCCAGCGAGGATGACGAACACCCTCGACGCTGAGGGCGGGATCGAGATCACAGCCCGACTTGCCTCTCCCCATCCAGGAGCTGGAGGTCACCGTCTTGGGTGACCACCAGTGGAGGGGTGCAACCGGGCTGTGTGATGAAAATCCTTGAAGCCGAACGATGGCTGAAAGGTACCAACTCCCACGGAGTTGCGTTCCTCCAACGATGAGGCGAAAAGACGGCGGGTATCCCCCATCCGGGGGCTTGGAAGGTGGAAAGACACGATGCATAAGGGAGAGCGAAGACATGGTCACCTTCCGAAGGGGGTCACCCTCCTTTTAAAGGCGACTCTCCCTACTTGCGCCCCCGACCGTCGCGGGCTGAGTCTTCTCCAACACACTCCAAGGTCCCCCCCCTGCGGCGCGGGGGCTGGGTCCCACACATCATGCAAACCGGCTCAGAGCAGAAGAAGCCAAACCGCCGCGCGTGGTGCGCACGACCGCCCAGCGGTTACAAGTGACCCTCCACTTTTGCCTAGACCAGCGGGCGAAAGGGGCGGGCAGCCATGCAGGCGGCATGCAACCACGCCAAGTGGACGCCCTTCTCCGACTCCCAACACGCCCAGCCTGGAGGCCCAGGCCCACGCGTCACGCAACCGGCGCGCCGGATGCTTCAAGCAAGCAACTGCACCGCCACTCGCGCCACTACCGCGCCTCCTCGACTGCGGAACCAATACCACGGCTCGAGGCGACCCAGCGCACAACCCAGCAGCGCCAGCCTGGCGCGACGGTCAATGCGGCCAAAAATGGGCCGGCCGTAATGGCGGTAGCAGGCGGGCAGGAGCAGCAGTCACGTCATCAGCCAAGCTCACGTCCCATCCGGGGGCAGCGAGAGAACCCTCTCTCACGGCGTGAAGACAATGCGCCCGTGTTCCGTTCCTCGAACGGCTCGCGCACGCGCAACGGCCGCCCCGCCAACCACTCGCCCCGTCGCATTAACTCCGCGGCAGGACAGGCGGCGCCTCTGGCAGGAGAAGCGGGCGACGCTTCGCCTTCGCCATAATAACCACGCCAAAAAAGGTACGCCGCGTCGTTCGATTTCGTATCCTTTTCCGTTTTTCCTCTTTCTCTCTCTTGCAACAGGGACCGGGAAAGGGGGATACCCCGAAAAGGATCCTTCCCCATGAAGGAACCAGGCTCCGAGCCTCCCTACTGATCAGAGATTCGAAGGCTGGCCCCCCCGGAAGGGTTCGACAGCCGCCTCAGATCGCGTGGGCCCTACACCCACTATTGGTCAGAGGTTCGAAGGCCGGCCCCTCGGAAAGGTACCACGGCCGCCTCAGGCTACTCGGGCTCCGCGCCCATTACTGATCAGGGGTTCGAAGGCTGGCCCCCGAAGGGTTCACAACCGCCTCAGACGCCGAGCGAGGGATGACCATGGGTACGTTCGATACATAACCAAGGCTCGGGCTGCGCTCCCGAGGTACCCTAGGACATTTCCGAGACTAGCGGAAACGATCTTGTAACGGAATCCCATCGGAGGGAGGCATCGAGCCCTCGGACCCCGTCGCCAGGGGACCGGGTCCGGCAGATCACCCGCAGGTACTGTTGGGCGTGCCTCTGGGCCCCTAGCCGACCCCTAACGAACAGGGCACGGACGTCCACTCAGATTACCCGCTTGCAGCTCACCGGAGACACCATGTTCGGCGCCCATCGAGGGCAACATGGCGCTTTCCCCCCTCCTCCTTGCGAAAAGGCGACGCAGGGGCGTATGTAAAAAAGCCGAGTCTGTCCCTGATCGCCCTCTCGCCCTGTGTAGAGGCTCGGGGGCTGCTCTCGCAAACCCGGCTCCGGCCGAACCGTTGACAGCGTCAACATACCAGCCCGAGAACTTGGGACCCGACCGTACACCCGGGCTACGACCAGCTCGCATGAGGGAACAACCAGACCAGCCAAAGCATTACGCGAGGCATTAAGACCTCGAAGGAGTGAAACCACTCCTCCGAGGCCTCGGGGGCTACACCCGGCGGGTGCGCTCGCGCGCACCCACCGGAACAAAACGCAACCGAGAAAGGCTGGTCCCCTTGCAAAAAAGTGCGACGAAAGCCTCCAAGCGAGTGCTAACACTCCCTTCGAGGCTCGGGGGCTACTATCGGGGACCATAATTAGGGGTACCCTCAAGATTCCTAATTCTCAGCTGGTAACCCCCATCAGCATAAAGCTGCTAAGGCCTGATGGGTGCGATTAAGTCAGGGATCAGTCCATTCGAGCGACTCGATCATGCCTCGCCCGAGCCTAGCCTCGGACAAGGGCAGCCGACCCCGGAGGATTTCCGTCTCGCCCGAGGCCCCCCTCCAACGGCGAACATATTTCCGGCTCGCCCGAGGCCCTGCCTTCGCTAAGAAGCAACCCTGACTAAATTGCCGCACCGACCGACCAAATCGCAGGAGCATTTAATGCAAAGGTGGCCTAACACCTTTATCCTAACGCTCGCCCCCCGGCAGAGCCGAAGTGACCGCCGTCACTTCGCCGCTCCACTGACCGGTCTGACAGAAGGACAGCGCCGCCTGCGCCACTCCGACTGCGGTGCCACTTGACAGAGTGAGGCTGACAGGTAGTCAGGCCCTGCCGAAGGCACCATAGGAAGCTCCGCTCCGCCCGACCCAGGGCTCGGACTCGGGCTAAGTCCCGGAAGACGGCGAATTCCGCTCCGCCCGACCCAGGGCTCGGACTCGGGCTAAGTCCCGGAAGATGGCGAACTCCGCTCCGCCCGACCCAGGGCTCGGACTCGGGCTAAGTCCCGGAAGACGGCGAACTCCGCTCCGCCCGACCAAGGGCTCGGACTTGGGCTAAGTCCCGGAAGACGACGAACTCCGCTCCGCCCGACCTAGGGCTCGGACTCGGGCTAAGTCCCGGAAGACGACGAACTCCGCTTCGCCCGACCCCAGGGCTCGGACTCCGCCCTGGCCTCAGCCGGCGACCTCCGCCTCGCCCGACCCAGGGGCTCGGACTCGGCCTCGGCCACGGAAGACAGACTCGACCTCGGCTCCGGAGGAGCCTCCACATCGCCCAACCTAGGGCGCAGGCCAGCCACGTCAACAGGAGGCGCCATCATCACCCTACCCCGAGCTGACTCGGGCCGCAGGGAACAAGACCGGCGTCCCATCTGGCTAGCTCCGCCATATAGGCAATGATGGCGCCCCGCGTACTCTGTGACGACGGCGGCTCTCAGCCCCACTTACGGAAGCAAGAGGACGTCAGCAAGGACCCAACCGCTCCGACAGCTGTCCCTCCGCCAGGATCCATCGCTCCTCCGACGGCCACGACATCACACCAGCTGGGTGCCAAAATCTCTCCGGCTGCCACAACGGCATGTACTTAGGGCGCTAGCTCTCCTCCGCTAGACACGTAGCACTCTGCTACTAAAAGGGAAATGAGCCCTTGGGCCATTTCTAAGTATTTTGGTGATTGATTGCAAACACAAGTGCTTAAACATGATTCTATGCCCATGGATGGACAAAGTGCAAATCACAAGTAAAGGTATGTTTCTAAGCCTTAGTACATTAGTTTTGTGTACTAATATACTTGTCTAAGTGTTAGAAACAGAAAGAAAAAAAGAAAAGAAGAAAGGTGCAAAGACTTGGCTGTGTACAACCAAGACTCAGTTCGGTCTGGGGCACCGGACTGTCCGGTGGTGCACCGGACAGTGTCCGGTGCGCCAGACTGACTCGGCGTGAAGAGGCCGCTCTCGGGTATTCGCCGACGGCGTACGGCTATAATTCACCGGACTGTCCGGTGTGCACCGGACTGTCCGGTGTGCACCGGACTGTCCGGTGAGCCAACGGTCGGCCGCGGAATCTGCGCACGACACGTGGCCTGGCCAACGGTCGGAAGGAGGCACCGGACTGTCCGGTGTGCACCGGACATGTCCGGTGCGCCAGATCTACAACAGTCGGCAACGGTCGACTGCGCTGTTTATGGAAATAAATCGGGCACCGGACAGTGTCCGGTGTGCACCGGACTGTCCGGTGCGCCCGACGAAAGAAGGCAAGGATGGCCTTCCAGATTTGTTCTCAACGGCTCCTAGCTGCCTTGGGGCTATAAAAGGGACCCCTAGGCGCATGGAGGAGGACACCAAACATTCCTTGAGCACTATTGATCACTCACACATCAATCTTACGCACTTGTTCGACATTCTAGTGATTTGAGCTCCGTTCTAGTGTGCTAGTCTCTTGAGCTCAAGTCTGGGTCTTGTGTGTGCGTATTCGCTGTGATCTTTGTGTCGTGTGTGAGTTGCTAATCCCTCCCTTGCTCCGTGATTCTCTGTGAACATCTTTTGTAAGGGCGAGAGGCTCCAAGCTGTGGAGATTCCTCGCAAACGGGATTGAGATAAGAAAAGCAAGAACACCGTGGTATTCAAGTTGATCATTGGATCACTTGAGAGGAGTTGAGTGCAACTCTCGTCCGTTGGGACGCCACAACGTGGAGTAGGCAAGTTTTGTACTTGGCCGAACCACGGGATAACCACCGTGTCATCTCTGTGATTGAATTCTTGTGGTTATTGTGTTTTGACTCCTCTCTAGCCACTTGGCATAAACTGTGCTAACGCTTAATCAAAGTTTTGTGGCTAAGTTTAAGTTTTACAGGATCACCTATTCACCCCCCTCTAGGTGCTCTCAATTGGTATCGGAGCCGTTCTCTTCAAGAAAGGGACTAATCGCCCGAAGAGATGGATCCTAAGGGAAAGGGGATGGTGGTCGACAACAACGAGAAGGAGTCTATCTTCAACGAGCCGAAGAATGACAAGTCTACCGACTTGGGCTCAAGCCACAAGCGAAAAGATGGGAAGAAGAAGAAGACAAGGCGAATCAAGGAGATCGTCTACTACGACAGCGACGAATCCTCTTCTTCCCAAAAGGACGACGACAACGACTACATGAAGACGGTCAATTCGAACTTTTCATTTGACTATTCTCGCATTCCACATAGTTCGAATTCGCATTTACTTTCCATTCCTCTTGGCAAACCTCCACACTTCGATGGGGAGGACTACGGATTTTGGAGTCACAAAATGCGTAGTCACTTATTCTCTCTCCATCCAAGCATATGGGAGATTGTAGAGAATGGAATGAAATTTGATAGCTCGGATAGCCCTATGTTTATCAATGAACAGATTCATAAAAACGCACAAGCTACTACTGTGTTGCTAGCCTCTTTGTGCAGGGACGAGTACAACAAGGTGAGCGGCTTGGACAATGCCAAGCAGATTTGGGACACCCTCAAGATTTCTCATGAGGGAAATGACGTTACCTTGCTTACCAAAACGGAGTTGGTGGAGGGCGAGCTTGGACGGTTCGCGATGATAAGGGACGAGGAGCCAACTCAAACCTACAACCGGCTCAAGACCCTTATTAACAAAATAAGGAGCTACGGAAGCACGAGATGGACGGACCACGACGTCGTCCGACTAATGCTAAGGTCCTTTACCGTTCTTGATCCTCATTTGGTGAATAATATTCGTGAGAATCCCAGGTACACCAAAATGTCGCCCGAAGAAGTCCTAGGAAAATTCGTCAGCGGGCATATGATGATCAAGGAGGCGAGGTACGTGGACGACGCCTTGAATGGACCAATCAACGAACCGCAACCTTTTGCTCTCAAAGCAACAGGAAGCAAGGAGGCGCTACCTAGCAAGGTGGCACAAATTGAGGCGGCCGGACTTAATGATGAAGAGATGGCTCTCATCATTAAACGCTTCAAGACGGTACTAAAGGGTCACAAGGGGCAGCCAAGCAAGACCAAGACAAAGGGGAAGCGCTCATGCTTCAAGTGCGGTAAGATTGGTCATTTTATCGCTAACTGCCCCGATAATGATAGTGACCAGGAACAGGGAAATAAGAGGGAAAAGAAGAAGAATTACAAGAAGGCAAAGGGCGAGGCGCATCTAGGCAAGGAGTGGGACTCGGACTGCTCCTCTTCTGATTCCGACAATGAAGGACTCGCCGCCACCGCCTTCAACAAATCAACCCTCTTCCCAAACGAGCGTCATACATGCCTTATGGCAAGGGAGAAGAAGGTATGCACTCAGAACTCTACCTATGCTTCTTCAAGTGAGGACGAATCTAGTGATGAGGATGAAGTAGATTACTCGTGTTTGTTTAAGGGCCTAGATAGAACCAAGGTAGACAAGATTAATGAATTAATTGATGCCTTGAATGATAAGAACATACTTTTAGAAAAGCAAGAGGATTTGTTGTATGAAGAACATGATAAATTTGTAGAAGCTCAAAAATCTCATGCTCTAGAAGTTAAAAGAAATGAAATGCTTTCTTGTGAATTATCTTCTTGCCATGATACAATTTCTAAATTAAGGAGCATTAATGATGATTTGAATGCTAAGTTAGAGTTTGCTAGTAAATCCACCTCTTGTGTAGAAAATGTTGTAGCATGCACTAGGTGTAAAGATATTAACATTGATGCTTATAGTGAACACCTAGCTTGCATTTCTAAATTAAATGAAGAGGTAGCTAGTCTTAATGCCCAACTTAAGACTAGCAAAAGTGATTTTGAGAAACTAAAATTTGCTAGGGATGCCTACACGGTTGGTAGACACCCCTCAATTAAGGATGGGCTTGGCTTCAAGAGGGAAGCCAAGAACTTAACAAGCCATAAGGCTCCCATCTCCGCCAAGGAGAAAGGGAAGGCCCCTATGGCAAGTAGCACTAAAAGGAATCATGCTTTTCTATATCATGATAGGAGACAAACTAGAAATGCTTATAAGAGTTATAATGCATATGATGATTTTAACTCTCATGCCATGTTTGCTTCTAGTTCTTCCTTTATGCATGGTAGAAATATGTCTAGGAAAAACGCTATGCCTAGAAAGAACATTATTCATGCTCCTAGGAAAGTAGTGAATGAACCTTCTACAATTTATTGTGCTTTAAATGCTTCCTTTGCTATTTGTAGAAAGGATAAGAAAATTGTTGCTAGGAAGTTAGGGGCAAGATGCAAGGGAGACAAAACTTGCATTTGGGTCCCTAAGAATATTTGTGCTAACCTTGTAGGACCCAACATGAGTTGGGTACCTAAAACCCAAGCCTAAATTTGCCTTGCAGGTTTATGCATCCGGGGGTTCAAGCTGGATTATTGACAGCGGATGCACAAACCATATGACGGGGGAGAAGAAGATGTTCACCTCCTACGTCAAGAATAAGGATTCCCAAGATTCAATCATATTCGGTGATGGGAATCAAGGCAAGGTAAAAGGGTTAGGTAAAATTGCAATTTCTAATGAGCACTCTATCTCTAATGTGTTTTTAGTAGAGTCTCTAGGATATAATTTGCTATCGGTTAGTCAATTATGCAACATGGGATATAACTGTCTATTTACAAATGTAGATGTGTCTGTCTTTAGAAGAAGTGATGGTTCACTAGCTTTTAAGGGTGTATTAGACGGCAAACTTTACTTAGTTGATTTTGCAAAAGAAGAGGCCGGTCTAGATGCATGCTTAATGGCTAAGACTAGCATGGGCTGGCTGTGGCATCGCCGCTTAGCACATGTGGGGATGAAGAACCTTCACAAGCTTCTAAAGGGAGAACACGTGATAGGTTTGACTAACGTACAATTCGAAAAGGATAGACCTTGTGCAGCTTGTCAAGCAGGTAAACAAGTGGGAGGAGCACATCATAGCAAGAACGTGATGACCACCTCAAGACCCCTGGAGCTGCTGCATATGGACCTCTTCAGACCCGTCGCCTATCTGAGCATAGGAGGGAGTAAGTATGGTCTAGTTATTATTGATGACTTTTCCCGCTTCACTTGGGTGTTCTTTTTGCAGGACAAGTCTGAAACCCAAGGGACCCTCAAGCGCTTCCTCAGGAGAGCTCAAAATGAGTTTGAGCTCAAAGTAAAGAAGATAAGGAGCGACAATGGGTCCGAGTTCAAGAACCTTCAAGTGGAGGAGTTCCTTGAAGAGGAAGGGATCAAGCACGAGTTCTCTGCTCCCTACACACCACAGCAAAATGGTGTGGTAGAGAGGAAGAACAGGACGCTCATCGATATGGCGAGGACGATGCTAGGAGAATTCAAGACCCCCGAGTGCTTTTGGACGGAAGCCGTGAACACGGCTTGCCACGCCATCAACAGGGTCTACCTTCATCGCCTCCTCAAGAAGACGTCGTATGAGCTACTAACCGGTAACAAACCCAATGTATCTTACTTTCGTGTATTTGGGAGCAAGTGCTACATTCTAGTGAAGAAGGGTAGAAATTCTAAGTTTGCTCCCAAAGCTGTAGAAGGGTTTTTGTTAGGTTATGACTCAAATACAAAGGCGTATAGAGTCTTCAACAAATCATCGGGTTTGGTTGAAGTCTCTAGCGACGTTGTATTTGATGAGACTAATGGCTCTCCAAGAGAGCAAGTTGTTGATTGTGATGATGTAGATGAAGAA
The DNA here is from genome assembly GCF_902167145.1 of Zea mays. Lineage (NCBI taxonomy): Eukaryota > Viridiplantae > Streptophyta > Magnoliopsida > Poales > Poaceae > Zea > Zea mays. The sequence goes on from NC_050101.1 coordinate 51,636,255, forward strand.
GATGTTCCGACGGCCGCTATACGAACCATGGCGATTGGAGAAGTTCGGCCACAGGAACAAGATGAACGAGATCAACCTTCTTCCTCAACTATGGTGCATCCCCTAACTCAAGACGATGAACAGGTTCATCAACAGGAGGCGTGTGATCAAGGGGGAGCACAAGATGATCATGTGATGGAGGAAGAAGCGCAACCGGCACCTCCAACCCAAGTTCGAGCGATGATTCAAAGGGATCATCCCGTCGACCAAATTCTGGGTGACATTAGCAAGGGAGTAACTACTCGATCTCGATTAGTTAATTTTTGTGAACATTACTCTTTTGTCTCTTCTATTGAGCCTTTCAGGGTAGAAGAGGCCTTGCTAGATCCGGATTGGGTGTTGGCCATGCAAGAGGAGCTCAATAACTTCAAGCGCAATGAAGTTTGGACACTGGTGCCTCGTCCCAAGCAGAATGTTGTGGGAACCAAGTGGGTGTTCCGCAACAAACAAGACGAGCACGGAGTGGTGACAAGGAATAAGGCTTGACTTGTGGCAAAAGGTTATGCCCAAGTCGCAGGTTTGGATTTCGAGGAGACTTTTGCTCCTGTGGCTAGGCTAGAATCAATTCGTATCTTGCTAGCATATGCCGCTCATCATTCCTTTAGGTTGTACCAAATGGATGTGAAGAGCGCTTTCCTCAACGGACCAATCAAGGAGGAGGTGTACGTGGAGCAACCCCCTGGCTTCGAGGATGAACGGTACCCCGACCATGTGTGTAAGCTCTCTAAGGCGCTCTATGGACTTAAGCAAGCCCCAAGAGCATGGTATGAATGCCTTAGAGACTTTTTAATTGTTAATGCTTTCAAGGTTGGGAAAGCCGATCCAACTCTTTTCACTAAGACTTGTGATGGTGATTTGTTTGTGTGCCAAATTTATGTCGATGACATAATATTTGGTTCTACTAATAAAAAGTCTTGTGAAGAGTTTAGCAGGGTGATGACGCAGAAATTCGAGATGTCGATGATGGGCGAGTTGAACTACTTCCTTGGGTTCCAAGTGAAGCAACTCAAGGACGACACCTTCATCTCTCAAACGAAGTACACGCAAGATCTGCTGAAGCGGTTTGGGATGAAGGACGCCAAGCCCGCAAAGACTCCGATGGGAACCGACGGACACACCGACCTCAACAAAGGAGGTAAGTCCGTTGATCAAAAAGCATACCGGTCAATGATAGGGTCATTACTTTACTTATGTGCTAGTAGACCGGATATTATGCTCAGCGTATGCATGTGTGCTAGATTTCAATCCGATCCTAAGGAGTGTCACTTAGTGGCAGTGAAGCGAATCCTTAGATATTTAGTTGCTACGCCTTGCTTCGGGCTCTGGTATCCAAAGGGGTCTACCTTTGACTTAATTGGATACTCAGACTCCGATTATGCTGGTGTAAGGTCGATAGGAAGAGTACATCGGGGACGTGCCAATTCTTAGGAAGGTCCCTGGTGTCATGGAACTCTAAGAAACAAACTTCTGTTGCCCTATCCACCGCTGAGGCCGAGTATGTTGCCGCAGGACAGTGTTGCGCGCAACTACTTTGGATGAGGCAAACCCTCAGGGACTTTGGCTACAATCTGAGCAAAGTCCCACTCCTATGTGATAATGAGAGTGCTATCCGCATGGCGGAAAATCCTGTTGAACACAGCCGCACAAAGCATATAGACATCCAACATCACTTTTTGAGAGACCACCAGCAAAAGGGGATATCGAAGTGTTTCATGTTAGCACCGAGAACCAGCTAGCCGATATCTTTACCAAGCCTCTAGATGAGAAGACATTTTGCAGGCTGCGTAGTGAGCTAAATGTCTTAGATTCGCGGAACTTGGATTGAATTGTAGCATACATGTGTTTATGCCTTTGATCATGTTCATTCTGCATTTTGTTGCTTATTTTGGTGCTCAAGTTGTACAAACACTCCCTGGACCTCACAAGTTCGTTGCAGAGTGATGCACATGTTTAGGGGGAGCTGTGTTACAACTTGACCCTTTGAGACTAACCATATGCTTGAGTTTGCTTGATTTAGCCTCGAAGGAGAATTGATAGGGAAAAGGTGGACTTGGACCATGAAAGACTTCCACTGCACTCCAATGAGAGGGTAACTTATTCCAAGTCCATCTCATGAACTCTTATTGTCATTTGCTCTTAATTGGAGATTTTGGTGAGGCAATGGGGTTAAAGGGCCAAGATTGATCCCGTTTTGGTGCTTGATGCCAAAGGGGGAGAAAATAAAGGCCAAAGCAATGAATGGATCAGCTACCACTTGAGAAATTTTGAAAATAGTAGAATAGAGCTTTTGGGTTTGTCAAAACTCTTGTATTGTCTCTTTTGTCAAAAGTTGGCTTCTTGTGGGGAGAAGTAGTGATTATGGGAAAAAGGGGGAGCTTTTTGAAATCTTTGATCAATCTCTTTTGGAATGACTCTCTTTATGCTCCAACATGTGTGTTTGACTTAGAGATAGAGATTTGAGTTTGATTTGCAAAAAAAAAACAAACAAACCAAGTGGTGGCAAAGGATGATCCATATATGCCAAAATTGAATAAAACTCAAATTTATTTTATTTGAAGAGATTTGGCACTTGTTCTAGTTGCCTTATGTTGTGTTGGCATAAATCACCAAAAAGGGGGAGATTGAAAGGGAAATGAGCCCTTGGGCCATTTCTAAGTATTTTGGTGATTGATTGCAAACACAAGTGCTTAAACGTGATTCTATGCCCATGGATGGACAAAGTGCAAATCACAAGTAAAGGTATGTTTCTAAGCCTTAGTACATTAGTTTTGTGTACTAATATACTTGTCTAAGTGTTAGAAACAGAAAGAAAAAAAGACAAGAAGAAAGGTGCAAAGACTTGGCTGTGTACAGCCAAGACTCAGTTCGGTCTGGGGCACCGGACTGTCCGGTGGTGCACCGGACAGTGTCTGGTGCGCCAGACTGACTCGGCGTGAAGAGGCCGCTCTCGGGTATTCGCCGACGGCGTACGGCTATAATTCACCGGACTGTCCGGTGTGCACCGGACTGTCCGGTGAGCCAACGGTCGGCCGAGCCAACGGTCGGCCGCGGAATCTGCGCACGACACGTGGCCTGGCCAACGGTCGGAAGGAGGCACCGGACTGTCCGGTGTGCACCGGACATGTCCGGTGCGCCAGATCTACAACGGTCGGCAACGGTCGACTGCGCTGTTTATGGAAATAAATCGGGCACCGGACAGTGTCCGGTGTGCACCGGACTGTCCGGTGCGCCCGACGAAAGAAGGCAAGGATAGCCTTCCAGATTTGTTCTCAACGGCTCCTAGCTGCCTTGGGGCTATAAAAGGGACCCCTAGGCGCATGGAGGAGGACACCAAGCATTCCTTGAGCACTATTGATCACTCACACATCAATCTTACGCACTTGTTCGACATTCTAGTGATTTGAGCTCCGTTCTAGTGTGCTAGTCTCTTGAGCTCAAGTCTGGGTCTTGTGTGTGCGTATTCGCTGTGATCTTTGTGTCGTGTGTGAGTTGCTAATCCCTCCCTTGCTCCGTGATTCTCTGTGAACATCTTTTGTAAGGGCGAGAGGCTCCAAGCTGTGGAGATTCCTCGCAAACGGGATTGAGAAAAGAAAAGCAAGAACACCGTGGTATTCAAGTTGATCATTGGATCACTTGAGAGGAGTTGAGTGCAACTCTCGTCCGTTGGGACGCCACAACGTGGAGTAGGCAAGTTTTGTACTTGGCCGAACCACGGGATAACCACCGTGTCATCTCTGTGATTGAATTCTTGTGGTTATTGTGTTTTGACTCCTCTCTAGCCACTTGGCATAAACTGTGCTAACGCTTAATCAAAGTTTTGTGGCTAAGTTTAAGTTTTACAGGATCACCTATTCACCCCCCTCTAGGTGCTCTCAGCTACACCCCCCATTGTACACCTGGATCCTCTCCTTACGCCTATAAAAGGAAGGACCAGGGCCCTCTTAGAGAGGGTTGGCCGCGCGGGGACGAGGACGAGACAGGCGCTCGCTTGGAGCTGCTCGCTCCCTCTCCCGCGTGGACGCTTGTAACCCCCTACTGCAAGCGCACCCGACCTGGGCGCGGGACGAACACGAAGGCCGCGGGATTCCCACCTCTCTCACGCCGGTCTCCGGCCGCCTCGCTCTCCCCCCTTCGCGCTCGCCCTCGCGCTCGACCCATCTGGGCTGGGGCACGCGGCGACATTCACTCGTCGGCCCAGGGACCCCCCGGTCTCGAAACGCCGACACTAATAAGTGTGTATTCCAAATATCCCAATTAAACAAAGGTATAAGAGTATATCAAAAGCACTTAAGTAAAACCACTTAAGCAAACCATTGATAGATCATCAGATCTCGATTTATTCTCCATCTTTAAGTTCAATTATCATACGAGGGTCCAGGTTGCTCTTAACCTTGAGCACGTCTCACATATCAGTTTTACACTCTGCAGAGTTGGTACAACTTTACCCACAAGCCATGTATCCCATCTAGACTGGGTTGATCGGACCCGTAAACACTGCCGAGGTGAATGGCTAGGGATCTATTATGAGGCTTTCACAAAATATCCTTAGTACAAAACCATCCGCTAAGGTTTCCACATCAGTATTGATGGCCCTCTAGATGAGGTAACTTAGCCAAGACTAACATCCCATGTTAACATGAGCTGCCACCAAACCACTGCCGCCCCCTCTTGCCCATCTTTTAGGTAGGGTTGCTAAGCACTAAGTCTATAGAGCTAATTACCAAAGCCAGAGCCATGATAGCACTCGTGGTTGCACTGTTATCCTGGGTGGTCACTCCATGTTCCATTTAACACAAAATGTTCTTGTTTAACCATCGGGTTAACAACATAAATAAACTTCATTTTCGAAACATAGTATCATTAAAAGAGTGACATCATATTCATCAGGTTGAGCAATAGCAAAATTTGCTAAGCATAGCATTTATCCCAGGGTAATTTAAGGAATAGGGTTGGTAATTCTAGGAAATCCTTATTTAGGCAAATCCCATCAAATTATGCAATATATCCAAAAAGTAAACATTATTATATGCATTACTTAGGTACAAATAGAATATTCAGAGGGAGAATCCACTTGCCTTGCTCGAAAGTGTCCTATGGGTCGTCTTCGAATAAGTTTGGTTCGTCTACCTCACAGTCAACTTCTAGCATCGATTTGCGTATCGTACATAGAAAAGAATATGTACGCCAAATAAATAAACATACACCATTACAGGACAAATCATTCACCATTACATACACATTCATACATCACACAATTATACTCATGAATACGTCTTAAAGCGTAAATACTTATTAATCATTATGACTATTACTGCGAGTCATTATTGGTGAAAATATGAGTAAGTGACTATAATAATAGTTTTATCTAGTATAATATAGAATAACATTTATTAACAATCTCTAATTATTTTTGTTATTACTAATAATAGGCTTTTGAGTTATATCCCTTTTATTTGTACATAGAAATTATACGTCTAGCTAAAAATTATTTATTTATAATTCCTCTAACATTAATATTCTAAGAATTAATGTAAATTACTACTTGGACTTTTAATGACATAATCATGACTATTATGACATAAATAAGTATTTTACTAATTCTAAGTAATTAAGTGTTATACTTATGAATACATTTATTATGACTAGTAAAAACCTATTTTCATCTGACCGAAAATACGTGGTCTAGTGTTTTATTCTACTTCTTTATATCCATAAAATTATACTTAAAATACTACTAACAATTATTGTTTATGTGCTAAAGCGAGATTAATCGTAAACGTCTCTAGTATAAAAATCACCATACACCTGTCAAAATATCGTTGCGATGCTTGTTTACGATTACACGTATACATCAGAGAGTAGCACATTAAAGTTTTTGAATCACTTTTACATACATTTGTGATGCATAAAATACAGAAATAATTCTCAGAATTTCGGAGGGCCAAAACGCAAAACTGTCATCTTCTACCTTGAGCACTTGGTCGTGTGCAGGGACAACTCGGCGAGAAGGGGAGGGCTCGGTCGGGCGCGGGAGCAGGGGAGGGGCTCGGCCAGGGTGTGGGGCGCGGCTCCGGCGAGGCGAGGCTCCAGCGAGTGCGACTCCGGCGAGTGGCGGCTCCAGTCGACGACGAGGCGTGGGCGAGCGAGGAGAGCGAGAGAGAGAGAGAAAAAGCTCGGGGAGGGAGAGAGAGGGAGAAGCTCGGCCTTTTATAGAGCGAGAGAGGGAGAGGAGAGGACGCAAGGGGAGAGAAACGACCAGCTTTCAACGCCATCGATGGCCGCGGCCGTTAACGACGCCATTAGGGAGAACGTGGGGGGAGAGAGAGAGGGTCGTGCGGCGTTTTCCAGCTCGGCGTGGCGCGGTCGGCCGGGCGCGGACGCCGAGGGACGCGGGGCGCGCGCGTCGAGCGCGGGCGCCTAGCGGCGGCGGGATGAGGAGGAAGAGGAGAGGAGGCCCGCGGGTGGGCCCCACGTGCCATAGAGAGAAAGAGGGGAGGGGGTGGGCGGCTGGCCGGTTGGCCCCTAATGGGCCGAATTCGGCTAGGGTTAGGGTTTTCCGAATTTGTTTTTTTCTTTTCTTTTCTATTCAAAAATATAAATAAATATATTTTTAAAAAATTCTGAAAATCATAATAATTATTCCGAAATTATGTATAACCAAGATATTTTTTTGGACCAATATTTCTATATTAACTAAATGGATTTTTAACATGAAAGAAATTAAACTAAACATCCAAAAATCAAATATGAGCAAACAAAAATTATTCTAAATACAAATAAAAATTAAACATTTGAAAGAAAAATTTATTACCATATTTAACATTAATAAATTAAATACATTATTTTTAGTTGATGGTTTTGGTAGTGTTACAAGAATTAGGGCCTGTTTTTATTTAGCTTTGGGTGTTGGGTTTCTGATCTTAAATGTTGAAGACAAAACAAGCAGGGTACCTTTTAACCGCAGATTTTTAGAATCCAATCCCATCCACTCAACAACCCACAAGTTGCATCCCACGATCTACAGCTTGCCTTTAAGAATCCAAAGCTAAATAAAGCAAACATAGCAATGTCCTGTTGGTATCATTACATGGAGCTGAAGTCTGCAACTCTGCACTACCAAGTGCTGTTACATCTACTAACACCAGTAGGTGTGAAAATAGAGATAAGTTGTATTGTATCTGTACTTGAGACCAGTAAGACCCCGTTTCAATCTCACGGGATAAACTTTAGCTTCCTGCTAAATTTTAGCTATATGAATTGAAGTGCTAAAGTTTAGTTTCAATTACCACCATTAGCTCTCCTGTTTAGATTACAAATGGCTAAAAGTAGCTAAAAAAAAGCTGCTAAAGTTTATCTCGCGAGATTGGAACAGGGCCTAAATATACTATCAAGTTATCCGTGGAATCTGACATGGCCTTTATAGTAAATATACTATAAAGGCAGAAGCTTGCAAAGACAGAGGCAATAATAGATTTTATTCCTTTATTAGAACAATAGTTTGATCACAAGAGTTACACGACTGTCACTTCATTTGCAGGGATCAGCAAGCGGAGGTCCACACAAGCACCTGTTGTGCTGGTAGCTGTAGGCATCGAAGCTCGCCATGTTGCCGCCGGTGGGCACCGCGCCGCACAGCCGGTTGTAGCTGACGTTGAACAACTGCAGGTTGGTCAGGTTCACCACCTGCGCGGGGATGCCGCCGTAGATGGCGTTGTGGCTAAGGTCCAGCGAGTTGAGCTGCTCCGGCAGCTCCACGGCGGACAGGTTGAAGCTGAAGGCGTTGCGCGAGAGGTCCATCTGCTGCACCGGCTTCGCCCTGCCGAACAGGCCCGACGCGTCGCCGGCGAAGGCGTTGCGGGACAGGTCGACCTGCGCGAAGGCCACCGCGGAGAACTCAGGCGGAACGCTGCCGGTGAGGTTGTTGTGCGACAGCCGGAGGTACGCCTCCTGCTGCGCCTTATCGAGCCTGCTGAAGAGCAGCGGCGGCAGGGAGCCCGTGAGGCGGTTGCGGCTGATGTCGATGCTGTAAAGGCTGGGGAGCGCGGCGAGCGAGGCCGGGACGGCGCCGGTGAGGGCGTTGAAGGAGAGGTCCAGCTGGTTGAGCCTGGTGAGCGTGCCCAGGAACGACGGCACGGGGCCGGAGACGCCCGTCCAGGAGATGGTGAGGAAGGAGAGGTTGGAGAGCCTGCCGATGGCCGGCGGGATGGGCCCGGAGATGCCCGGGAGGTGGTGCAGCATGAGGTTCTGGAGGTGGACGAGGCCCGCGACGGCGTCGGGGATGGTGCCCGTCAGGTTGGCGTCCTGGAACACGGCGAGGCCGACGACGCGGCCGGTGGTGGCGTCGCAGTCCACGTCGTACCAGTCGCAGCAGGGGTTGTCGGGCGTCCACGACGCGAAGTGGTACGGGTTGCCGAGCGCCGCCTTGATGGCCAGCAGCGCCGCCTTGTCGCCCGAGTGGCAGCGATCCTTGGCGGCGGATGCTGAAGCGGCGGCGGCGACGAGGAGGAGGACGGCGACGGACAAGGAGCGCATCGCCGTCGTCGTTGTCTTCATCTTGCTCTTTCCTGTGCACGGGGATCATCGCAGCAGCTAGCTGGCCTGGCTATATATATATACTGGTCGTCTGCCAGTGGCGGCTGCGAGTGCGAACTGAGCCGACAGACACGCAGCCGCCGCGTTTGGCAGGCCCCGCTCGCTGCTCTGATGCATGTGCAGTGTGCAAGACGAGACGACCAACGGAGACGGTGGTCAAATTACTCAACCTAAACTCTGACCAGAGCGGCGACCGGCGTCCGGCGTGGTGGACTTTTTCCCGTTGTCACATAGATATGTTGCTTTAACTAAACTTTGACATTAAATATACAGCAGTTTTTTTTAAAAAATGCACGTATCATATAATCTCATACTTGCAAAGTATAAATATTCTGGTAAGAAAAGATATGGGATCCACTCAAATTTATTCCACTAGACATTGACATGTAGGACTTGTAACACCCAAGGTGTTACTCAGGGTTTCTCCTCAGTACCCATATTGTGATCCATTATTACATGTATTTTAGTTGGAGCAAAAGGCACCAATCTTGAGGAGCTAAAACTTAATCAAGTCTTTTTCACCCTAAGAACCATACCCTGACCATATGAAGCTTAAGGGAGAAAGGAAATGCCAAAACCCTAACAACCCTTTCTCTAGAGCAATGGAGCACCGAAAAGAAATTCAATAAAAGACTAAGAAAACCATATTGTCATGACTTGGACAAATTATAAAAGTTGTAATACAACAAATAACCTACAAAAGATAGTAAGAATATTGGCTCAAAAAAGAATTTTGCAAAATCCCTAAATAAGCCACTCAAGTCGAGGGCCCCAAAGCAAATCAGGATTTCTCTTAACTGAATTTCAGCCCTCTTACAAAGATTGCCTGCGTTCATGAAGATTTTGAATTCAAAACCTTGGGCTCCCATTGACAAATTTGTGTTAAACTAACCCCTCTACCACATATTTGAAGATGGCATTGGAATTCGGGCCTTAGACACGACAAAACCAGGGATTTGCCTCGAGCTCGGGCTGTGAGACAGATCCTACATGAGTGCTCCATATCTCTGGATCCTGTAGGCCAAATCCTTTGACCACCACACAGGATCGGTGGCTTGAGGGAAGGGGAAGAGGTTTTGTGCACTGACCAAGGCAAGAGCAGGCATGGACCAGTGACTACACGCGCCAGAACTCGGACGGAAACAACGCACACACGTGTTCGACCATGGTCGGCATGCCTACGTTCGCCCAACCGCCGCGCGCGCTCGCCTCTGCGCACGGTCAGTCCGCCGCGCGCTCGCCCCTGCGCACGGTCAGTCCGCCGCGCGCCCACGCCAATAAAAGCCATTAGCCCTACGACATCCTTGCTTCAGCCTCACACACTCACCGCGCTCAATCGCCGGAGCCCTGGCCGTGAACCGAGAGCTCCACCGCCCGCCGATCCGCCCGAGCTCCAGCCACCGCGGCCAGCTCACCCAAGCCACCCCTTGCCCACGCCAGCTGCTCGGTTAGCTTCACAAGAGACCCATGAAGCTTCCCAAACCCTCAGACCGAGCGCAACCCCACCGGAGACGCCAGACCACCCTCGCCGGACTTCCTCCGCTCACCGGAGAGTGTGGACCGGGTAAGCCACTGCACCATTTTCAAATTCCTCGTGCGCACAACCTCTGTGTCACCTGGTAAAGCTTCCGAACCAACCAATTGAACTTTACCGCCGTATTTAGGCCAGACTCCTCGCCGCCGCCAAGCTCTTCCGCCCCCGTGCGCGGCCAGAGCGACCCCGACCACCTCTGACCGCCATCAGCCCATCGACGTGTTCGCCAGGACCTCCCCAACCTCCGTGGACACTTCGCCGGAGCTAGATCACCGCCGGTAAGCCCCGCCGCCCTTTCTTTCGTCGCGGTTACTATTTCGGTGAGGTTAGGAGCGCGAGTTAGATAGTTCACAAGCCTAGGGGGTTTTCTGCAATGTCAGTGACTCAGCTGAATAGTAGCCTGGGGACATGTCTGTAAGGAACGCAGGGAATATACGCCAGGGACCCAAGCACAAAGTGGATTTCGTTTTCCATTTAAAATTCAAATCCTTTTTAATCAACAACAGACTTGGAAAAAACATAACTTGAGTATGATTCATCCAAAATTTGTCAAACCAATTTTGCTAGGCTCTGCATAATGTAATCTACCAAGTAAAAATAGTAGAACCCATATTTCTTATATTACTTTTTAGAGTTCTGATTTAAATAGAAAAACCACTTAAACCTTGGAAATGAGGAAAAGGGTAGAAAAACTTTAGACTAGACTTGAGAAAATTTATGGAGATACTTGACCAGTAGGTACATTGTTTAAAAATGTTAAGTACCCCAGTACCCAAGATTAAACAAATTTTATCCCCTAGGATATGTTTTTACCCAAACCTTGGAAAAATAGAAAAGGGCACTAAAAATAGAAACCAGAGAGCAATATTATTTTTCCTAGCATGATTAAGTGATAAAGTTCATGGGGAAAATATATGGAACCCTAGTCCAGTATTGATCTAGAATTTATGATTTTATTTAGGTATTGAGCATTTAAGAAAGATAATGATTACAAATAATAGGACATATGCAATAGTGATAAGAAAAATTTAGTAGACCCTTGACCACTATTGTACCACTGTAAAATTAGTAACCACCCGAGAATATCACAGTAAGTGGGTTAAACAAATAAAACTAGGAAATTGCCAATACTTCAAAAAATTAAAAAGAAAGACTAAATGTGGGAAACAACCCTATTTCCCTTTGAGTAAGCAACCCTATTTTTCCCTACGTAATTATGATGTGTACTGTGAGGGAAAAATATAAAACTAAGGTAGTTGTACAGTGGAATACACCCCACCCCCTGCCCCATGAGAAAGATTATATATTCTAAGAAATCGTACAACTCATCCCCTATAAGTAAAAATAACCAACTTTAGGAATGATTGCTCTTGCGCAAAGAAGAAACTAGAAAAATTGGGAAATCTGTTGTTTGACATTTTTTAAATAGAGTGGTGGTAGAAAGCACCCACTAAGCCCCCAAACTTTAGAAAATCAGCAATAATTAACCATTAGGTATCTTTGGCTAAAATTTGGCATGGAAGCATATTATCACCCACAAACACCAGCAAAAATAAGTATTAGGGCAGAAGCCATTTCTACTCAAGGGTTGTAGTTCAAAGTACCCCCTCTGCCCTAGATTTTGTTATTTTTGTACAGAGAAAACCACTCCCTTTTTAGGCCTCAATTTTGCGACAGACTTGTGTAAGCTAATAAGAAGCCACAGTAATGTTTATAGGATTTTTGGAAATTTCTAAAATAGAGGCGTAGTTCAACCTACCCTATAAAAGACCTTAAAAATTTTAAAAGGGGAAGAAATCCTTGAAACCTAGCATGCACTTTGGACATGTACAAATGAATATAATTGTGTTGCATTCATACTCATACATTTGCATTCACTAGATTACAATCTCGCGGACGGAGAGTTCGTCTTGATCCAAGAGCTAGAGACACAGCAAGAGGAAGCTCGGGAACCAGCTCCCGAACTTGTCGCCGAAGAATCTCCCCTGCACCCGCAATTGAAGGCAAGCCCCGGTTTTATGCATAACCTTTTATATATGCTATTTTACTACACTTAATGTTTGTAGGTTTGTAATGTGCACTTAAGTGTAGGAGTTAGTTGAAACCCTAGTTGCATGAACTCAAGATTCCTTTTTGAGATGGATACTAGTATGCTAGGTCGAGTAGCTGCTTTGCTAATTAGGGATCTCGGTAGAAGTCGAGTGATTTTTCTAGCACTCGCGCGAGGTCAGGAATTGATTGTATTCATCTTGATAACGGGATCTATGATGGTCTATGGACTTGGATCCAGGGTGGATGCCTTGTCTATGAGACATGAATGGAATTAAGGATTAATGTGCTGATACCTGAGTCAAGCGTTTGAAAGTACTAAACACATGCCGGGAAATATGGTAACCGGTAAACCTAGTACCTGAGTGAAGTCGGGCACGGACTTTCCCCCTCACTTGTCCTAAGACGTGGTCTCCCATGCTAGCTATGGTGGGTGCAAGTGCAGTCACTGCAAGGCGGCAGCCGGGGTCAGTGGGGCATTGCATGCTAAGGTGGTGAGCCCTGGTCGTGAACGGGGGATCGATGGTGTGACGGAACCACCTAAGGTATTAGGCCCACCTACAGTTGTCCTTGTCCTAAGGACCTTGGATAACCCTATAGATGCACATAATCACTCGACAAGTTCGGTAACTGTATCCTCATCATTTTGCCCAGGAGCGCTTCACCCGTCACGCAGATATTACATCACATCGGAGGAAAGGACAAGCAGAAGCAGATTACAATAACTTAATTGACATTCATAAAATATATAGAGAGAGTATTATTATTACAATACCAGGGTATTAGGAGTGCATAAAGTATTATTACAAACCAGGGAGGCAAAACACCCTCCCGCACAAAAGTTTATTGTTTTCAAGGTGGGAGGCAAACATCCTCCCGTGACCAACTTCACTGCTGGAGCTCCTCCTTGGGTACCACCTTTGAACAGAAATAACAAAACTCTGCTGTTTCCTCACCTACAAGAACATGGGTTCGAAAACCCTGAGTACGGAGTGTACTTTCGCAAGTCTTACCCGACAAAAAGAAAAAGACTCTCAAGGATATGCTGGCTTGAGGGAGTCAAGGTAAGGCTATTCAAGAATCAAAGACTCTGTTTGCAGAAATGCTTACTAATAGTGGATCCTTAAAAATCCAGTTTTATTGTCAAATTAAGTCATTACCTGTAGCTAGAGTTCTTTCTACCCTAGTTCAAGCACTTGGCCTACACTAGCCGTCTTTTATCACCCTTTTAGTTCACTGGATTGCTACGTGTAAGTCAGTGACCAAGTCTTCATGTCCGAGAAGAAACGACGATCCGAATCGATTAATACTCAGCTGAGGATCTCCAATCACACAACATATGTAGCACTTAACCCTTACATATGTCAACTCGCCACCGGGTTTCTCAAGACCAGACCGGTTCACGCCAATCGAGAGCACAGATACACCACCGTCCAGCCTCTTGCCACGGAGGGTACACGCTACTCTCGCCATCTCTCCACTCCCATTGCGTGTTGGCCTTTCTGGCATTGGTCTACCTGAGGCCAAGCTTACCCATGACGAGGCATGTGACCAGTTAAAGGGTCCTCGGTCAGCAGGCCCACATCGACACGATCCTTAAGCGACTCAGACGGAGACACTACACCGAGACTTCATTCTCGTGCAAGTCACCCGCCCGGTTTCATCTTTATCATTTACAATCCCAAAGTTTGGTACCTGGCAGAGGTACATCTTTTCCGATGTTGAACCCATCACGACCATGATGGATTCACCATCAAGTTTTATTTTTGAAAACTTCCCATCCCATCTGAAGCATCATCTTTTGTTTAAAACAAAACATTTTGTCTTCTAGAGCAAGACCAAGCATCAGAAAACTTTTAAGCAAAATAGGTATCAAGGAATGGTAATCAATTTCAAGGTAGGAAATGCAGCAATTGTGTAGCTGAAAGGGAAATAGGCTTACACCTTTTCCTAAATGATTTTGGTAGTTGAATTGCCCAACACAAAAAATTGGACTAACTAGTTTGCTCTAGATTATAAGTTCTACAGGTGCCAAAGGTTCAACATAAACCAATAAAAGTCCAAGAAAGGGTTCAAATAAAAAGAGCAAAGACAACCGAAGGCTGCCCTGGTCTGGCGCACCGGACAGTGTCCGGTGTACCAGGGAGAATCACTCTGAACTTGCCACCTTCGGGAATTTGGGAAGCCACTCCGCTATAATTCACCGGACTGTCCGGTGTGTCAAGCGGAGCAACGGTTGCCAGCGCAACGGTCGAGTTCAACAGTCGGCTGACAACGCTACAGTGCGTGGACTGCGCGCGCAGAAGTCAGAGCAGGCGCAGATGGCGCACCGGACAGTGAACAGGACCTGTCTGGTGCACCACCGGACTGTCCGGTGGCCCACATGTCAGAAGCCACAACGGTCGAACCCTAACGGTTGGGTGACGTGGCTGGCACACCGCACAGTGTCCAGTGGTGCACCGGACTGTCCGGTGCGCCATACGACAGCAACCTTCCCCAAGGACCATTTTGGTGGTTGGGGCTATAAATACCCCCAACCACCACTCTTCAAGGCACCCAAGCATTCACTACTCATTCAATACAAGAGCAATACACAACACTCCAAGACACAAATCAAAGCCACCGATTGAATCAAAGTCCACAATTCAACTCTAGTTTTTAGGACTTGTGAGAAGATCGACTTGTGTTCTTTTGTTGTTCTTGTTGCTTGGTTGGCCTTTCTTATTTCTCTCATTCTTACTCTCAAAGCCTTGTAAGCGAAGCAAGAGACACCAATTGTGTGGTGGTCCTTGCGGGGTCTAAGTGAGAGCACCTAGAGGGGGGGTGAATAGGTGATCCTATGAAAACTTAAAACTTAATCCACAAAACATGATTAGAGTTAGCACAGTTAAGCCAAGTGGCTAGAGAGGAGAACTTGCACAACACGATAACCACAAAGAGATCAATACAGAGATGACACAGTGGTTTATCCCGTGGTTCGGCCAAGTACAAAACTTGCCTACTCCACGCTGTGGCGTCCCAACGGACGAGAGTTGCACTCAACTCCTCTCAAGTGATCCAATGATCAACTTGAATACCACGGTGTTCTTGTTACTTTGCTCTTTTCCCGTTTGTGAGGAATCTCCACAACTTGGAGTCTCTCGCCCTTCCAATAAGCATCAATATGAAGCACAAGAGTAAGGGAGGGAAGCAACACACTCAAAACCACAGCAAATACGCACACACACGATCAAGACTTGAGCTCAAAACAATATCTCAAGGTTCTCACTAGAACAGAGCTTAAATCACTAAGAATGTCGAACTAGTGCGCAAGAGTGAAGTGTGAATGATCAACAATGCTCAAAGGTTGCTTGGTATACTCCTCCATGCGCCTAGGGGTCCCTTTTATAGCCCCAAGGCAGCTAGGAGCTGTTGAGAGCATTCCCGGAAGGCAATTCTTGCCTTCTGTCGCCTGGCGCACCGGACAGTCCGGTGCACCACCGGACACTGTCCGGTGTAGATCTCCTTCCTTATCTGGCGAAGCCGACCGTTGGCGATCTGGAGCCGTTGGCGCACCGGACACTGTCCGGTGCACACTGGACAGTCCGGTGCTCCCTTTCCGACCGTTGGCTCGGCCACGTGTCTCGCATGGATCGCGCGACCAACCGTTGGCCCGGCCGACCGTTGTCTCACCGGACAGTCCGGTGCACACCTGACAGTCCGATGAATTTTAGCCGTACGCCGTTAATCACTTCCCGAGAGCAGCAAGTTCGCCTGAGCCAGTATGGCGCACCGGACACTGTCCGGTGCACCACCGGACAGTCCGGTGCACCCAGACAGAGCTGACTTTGGCTGAACAAGGCCATCTCTTCTCCAATTCGATTTCTCCTGTTTCCAGCACTTAGACACAATACATTAGTCTCTAAAACAATGTACTAAGTCTGAGAAACATACCTTTATACTTGATTTGTACTTTGTCCACCTTTTAACACTTAGGCACTTGTGTTGGACACTAAATCACCAAAATACTTAGAAATGGCCCAAGGGCACATTTCCCTTTTAATCTCCCCCTTTTTGGTGATTTATGCCAACACAACATAAAGCAAGTAGAACAAGTGCAAAATCACTTCAAATAAGAACTCAAAATTGTTTTGATTCAAATTTGACATATATGGATCATTCTTTGCCACCACTTGGTTTGTTTTTGCAAATCAAACTCAATTTCCTATCTCTAAGTCAAACACACATCTTGAAACATAAGGAGAGATATTTCATGAGAAATTGATCAAGGATTCAAAAACTCCCCCTTTTCCCCATAATTAAGCCTTCTCCCCGCAAGAGACCAACTTTTGACAATAAGAGGCAAACAAGAGTATTTTGACACACAAAAACTCTAACTCTACTATTTTCAAAATTCATACTATTTTCAAAATTCACAAGTGGTAGCTGATCCATTTATTGCTTTGGCCTTATTTTCTCCCCCTTTGGCATCAAGCACCAAAACGGGATCAATTTTGGCCCTTTAACCCCATTGCCTCACCAAAATCTTCAACTAAGAGTAAACAGGCAATAAGAGTATAGAGATGAACTTGGAATAAGTTACTCTTTCATCGGAGTGCAGTGGAAGTCTTGCATGGTCCAAGTCCACCGTTTCCCTTTCAATTCACCTTTGAGACTAAATCGAGCAAACTCAAGCACATGGTTAGTCCCAAAGAGTCAGGTTGTAACACATCTCCCCCTAAATAAGTGCATCACTTGCAAAGGACTTGTGAGGTCCGGGGAGTGTTTGTACAATTTGAGCACCATAAATAAACAACAAAATGCATTAAGGAACATGATCAAAGGCATAAACACATGTATGCTATAAATCAATCCAAGTTCCGCGAATCTAAGACATTTAGCTCACTACGCAACTTGCAAAAGGTCTGCTCATCTAATGGCTTGGTAAAGATATCGGCTAGCTGGTTCTCGGAGCTAACATGAAACACTTCTATATCTCCCTTTTGCTGGTGGTCTCTCAGAAAGTGATGCCGGATGTCTATGTGCTTTGTGCGGCTGTGTTCAACAGGATTATCCGCCATGCGGATAGCACTCTCATTATCACATAGGAGTGGGACTTTGCTCAGATTGTAGCCAAAGTCCCGGAGGGTTTGCCTCATCCAAAGTAGTTGCACGCAACACTGTCCTGGGGCAACGTACTCGGCCTCAGCGGTGGATAGGGCAACCGAAGTTTGTTTCTTAGAACTCCATGACACCAGGGACCTTCCTAAGAATTGGCACGTCCCCGATGTACTCTTCCTATCGACCTTACATCCAGCATAGTCGGAGTCTGAATATCCAATCAAGTCAAAGGTAGACCCCTTTGGATACCAAATCCCGAAGCAAGGCGTAGCGACTAAGTACCTAAGAATTCGCTTCACCGCCACTAAGTGACACTCCCTTGGATCAGATTGAAATCTAGCACACAAACAGATCACCATCGCAGGTCTTAGTGAAAAGAGTTGGATCGGCTTTCCCAACCTTGAAAGCATTAGCAATTAAAAAGTCTCTAAGGCATTCATACCATGCTCTTGGGGCTTGCTTAAGTCCATAGAGCGCCTTAGAGAGCTTACACACGTGGTCGGGGTACCGTTCATCCTCGAAGCCAGGGGGTTGCTTCACGTACACCTCCTCCTTGATTGGCCCGTTGAGGAAAGCGCTCTTCACATCCATTTGGAACAACCTAAAAGAATGGTGAGCGGCATATGCTAGCAAAATACGAATGGAGTCTAGCCTAGCCACAGGAGCAAAAGTCTCCTCAAAGTCCAAACCTGCGACTTGGGCATAACCTTTTGCCACAAGTCGTGCCTTGTTCCTTGTCACCACTCCGTGCTCGTCTTGTTTGTTGCGGAACACCCACTTGGTTCCCACAACATTTTGCTTGGGACGAGGCACCAGTGTCCAAACTTCATTTCTTTTGAAGTTGTTGAGCTCCTCCTGCATGGCCAACACCCAGTCTAGATCTAGCAAGGCCTCTTCTACCTTGAAAGGCTCAATAGAAGAGACAAAGGAGTAATGCTCACAAAAATTAACTAATCGAGATCGAGTAGTTACTCCCTTGCTAATGTCACCCAAAATTTGGTCGACGGGATGATCCCTTTGAATCATCGCTCGGACTTGAGTTGGAGGTGTCGGTTGTCCTTCTTCCTCCATTACTTGATCATCTTGTGCTCCCCCTTGATCACACGCCTCCTCTTGATGGACCTGTTCATCTTCTTGAGTTGGGGGATGCACCATTGTTGAGGAAGAAGGTTGATCTTGCTCATTTTGTTCTTGTGGCCTCACATCTCCAATCGCCATGGTGCGCATTGCGGCCGTTGGAACATCTTCTTCGTCTACATCATCAAGATCAACAACTTTCTCTCTTGGAGAGCCATTAGTATCATCAAATACAACGTCGCTAGAGACTTCAACCAAACCCGATGATTTGTTGAAGACCCTATACGCCTTTGTATTTGAGTCATAACCTAACAAAAACCCTTCTACCGCTTTGGGAACAAATTTGGAATTCCTACCCTTCTTCACTAGAATGTAGCATTTACTCCCAAAAACTCGGAAATACGAAACATTGGGTTTGTTACCGGTTAGTAGCTCATACGAAGTCTTCTTGAGGAGGCGATGAAGGTAGACCCGGTTGATGGCATGGCAAGCCGTGTTCACGGCTTCCGACCAAAAGCGCTCGGGGGTCTTGAACTCTCCAAGCATCGTCCTCGCCATGTCTATAAGCGTCCTGTTCTTCCTCTCTACCACACCATTTTGCTGTGGTGTGTAGGGAGCGGAGAACTCATGCTTGATTCCTTCCTCCTCAAGATACTCCTCCACTTGAAGGTTCTTGAACTCGGACCCATTTTCGCTTCTTATCTTCTTCACCTTGAGCTCAAACTCGTTTTGAGCTCTCTTTAGGAAGCGCTTGAGGGTCCCTTGGGTTTCAGATTTACCCTACAAAAAGAATACCCAAGTGAAGCGGGAAAAATCATCAACTATAACAAGACCATACTTACTTCCTCCTATGCTTAGATAGGCGACGAGTCCGAAGAGGTCCATATGAAGTAACTCTAGGGGTCTTGATGTTGTCATCACATTTTTGGCATGATGAGAGCTTCTCACCTGTTTCCCTGCTTGACAAGCTGCACAAGGTCTATCTTTTTCGAAAGTAACATTAGTTAGACTTATCACGTGTTCTCCCTTTAGAAGCTTGTGAAGGTTCTTCATCCCCACATGTGCTAAGCGGCGATGCCACAGCCAGCCCATGCTAGTCTTAGCGATTAAGCATGCATCTAGACCGGCCTCCTCTTTTGCAAAATCAACTAAGTAAAGTTTGCCGTCTAATACACCCTTAAAAGCTAATGAACCATCACTTCTTCTAAAGACAGACACATCTACATTAGTGAATAGACAATTATATCCCATATTGCATAATTGACTAACAGATAACAAATTATATCCAAGAGACTCAACTAAAAACACATTAGATATAGAGTGCTCGGATGAAATAGCAATTTTACCTAACCCTTTTACCTTGCCTTGATTCCCATCACCGAATATTATTGAATCTTGGGAATCCTTGTTTTTGACGTAGGAGGTGAACATCTTCTTCTCCCCCGTCATATGGTTTGTGCATCCGCTGTCGATAATCCAGCTTGAACCCCCGGATGCATAAACCTGCAAGGCAAATTTAGGCTTGGGTCTTAGGTACCCAACTCTTGTTGGGTCCTACAAGGTTAGTCACAATTGTCTTAGGGACCCAAATGCAAGTTTTATATCCCTTGCATCTTGCCCCTAACTTCCTAGCAATCACCTTCTTATTCTTTCTACAAATGGCAAATGAAGCATTGCAAGCATGATATATTGTAGAAGGTTCATTAATTTTTCCTAGGAACATTAACAACATTTCTCCTAGGCATATGAACAACATATCTCCTAGACATATCTCTACCATGCATATAGAAAGAGCTAGAAGCAAACATGGCATGAGAGTCAAAAGCATTATAAGCATTACAACTCCTATAAGACTGTCTTCTATCATGGTACATAAAAGCATGGTTCTTTTTAGCACTACTACCATAGGGGCCTTCCCTTTCTCCTTGGCGGATATGGGAGCCTTATGGCTTGTTAAGTCCTTGGCTTCGCTCTTGAAGCCAAGTCCATCCTTAATTGAGGGGTGTCTACCAATCGTGTAGGCATCCCTTGCAAATTTTAGCTTGTCAAATTCATTCTTGCTAGTCTTAAGTTGGTCATTAAGACTAGCCAATTCATCATTCAATTTGGAAATTGAAACTAGGTGTTCACTACAGGCATCAATGTCAAAATCTTTACACCTATTGCAAGAGTTAGATTTACTAGCTATTTCTAGCTTAGCATTCAAATCATCATTTATGCTCCTTAAGCTAGAAATTGTCTCATGGCAAGAAGATAGTTCACAAGAAAGCATTTCATTTCTTTTAACTTCTAAAGCATGAGATTTTTGTGTCTCTACAAATTTGTCATGCTCTTCATATAAAAGGTCTTCTTGTTTCTCTAAAAGTCTATCCTTTTCATTCAAGGCATCAATCAATTCATTAATCTTATCTATTTTAGTTCTATCCAATCCCTTGAACAAACTAGAGTAATCTATTTCTTCATCACTGGACTCATCATCACTAGAAGAATCATAAGTGGCATTGTTTCGAGTACATACCTTCTTCTCCTTTGCCATGAGGCATGTGTGACGCTCGTTGGGGAAAAGAGATGACTTGTTGAAGGCGGTGGCGGCGAGTCCTTCATTGTCGGAGTCGGATGACGAACAATCCGAGTCCCACTCCTTGCCAAGATGTGCCTCGCCCTTAGCCTTTTTGTATGCCTTCTTCTTCTCCCTCTTGTTCCCCTATTCCTGGTCACTATTATTATCGGGGCAGTTAGCGATAAAATGACCAATCTTACCACACTTGAATCATGAGCGCTTCCCCTTTGTCTTGGTCTTGCTTGGCTGTCCCTTGTCACCCTTTAGCGCCGTCTTGAAGCGCTTGATGATGAGAGCCATTTCTTCATCATTTAGCCCTGCCGCCTCAACTTGTGCCACCTTTCTAGGTAGCGCCTCCTTGCTTCTTGTTGCTTTAAGAGCAAAGGGTTGAGGCTCATTGATTGGACCATTCATGAATATTGTTCACCAGATGTGGATCAAGTACAGTAAAGGACCTTAGCATTAGGCGAACGACGTCGTGGTACGTCCATCGCGTGCTTCCGTAGCTCCTTATTTTGTTGATGAGGGTCTTGAGCCGGTTGTATGTTTGGGTTGGCTCCTCGCCCCTTATCATTGCAAATCTCCCGAGCTCGCCCTCTACCAACTCCATCTTGGTGAGCAAGGTGACGTCGTTCCCCTCATGAGAGATCTTGAGGGTGTCCCAGATCTGCTTGGCATTGTCCAAGCCGCTCACCTTATGGTACTCATCCCTGCACAAAGAGGCTAACAACACAGTAGTAGCTTGTGCATTTTTATGAATCTATTCATTAATAAATATAGGACTATCCGAGCTATCAAATTTCATTCCATTCTCAACAATCTCCCATATACTTGGATGGAGAGAGAACAGGTGACTACGCATTTTGTGACTCCAAAATCCGTAGTCCTCCCCATCAAAGTGTGGAGGTTTGCCAAGAGGGATGGAAAGCAAATGTGCATTTGAGCTATGCGGAATACGAGAGTAATCGAAAGAAAAGTTCGAATTAACCGTCTTTGTTTTGTCGTAGTCGTTGTCCTTTTGGGAAGAAGTGGACTCATCGCTGTCGTCATAGTAGACGATCTCCTTGATGCGCCTTGTCTTCTTCTTCTTCCCATCTTTGCGTTTGTGGCCCGAGCCCGAGTCGGTAGGCTTGTCATCATTAGGCTCGTTGACGAAGGACTCCTTCTCCTTATCATTGATCACAATCCCCTTTCCCTTAGGATCCATCTCTTCGAGCGATTAGTCCCTTTCTTGAAGAGAACGGCTCCGATACCAATTGAGAGCACCTAGAGGGGGGGGGGGGGGTGAATAGGTGATCCTGTGAAAACTTAAAACTTAATCCACAAAACTTGATTAGAGTTAGCACAGTTAAGCCAAGTGGCTAGAGAGGAGAACTTGCACAACACGATAACCACAAAGAGATCAATACAGAGATGACACAGTGGTTTATCCCGTGGTTCGGCCAAGTACAAAACTTGCCTACTCCACGTTGTGGCATCCCAACGGACGAGAGTTGCACTCAACTCCTCTCAAGTGATCCAATGATCAACTTGAATACCATGGTGTTCTTGTTACTTTGCTCTTTTCCCGTTTGCGAGGAATCTCCACAACTTGGAGTCTCTCGCCCTTCCAATAAGAATCAATATGAAGCACAGGAGTAAGGGAGGGAAGCAACACACTCAAAACCACAGCAAATACGCACACATACGATCAAGACTTGAGCTCAAAACAATATCTCAAGGTTCTCACTAGAACAGAGCTCAAATCACTAAGAATGTCGAACTAGTGCGCAAGAGTGAAGTGTGAATGATCAACAATGCTCAAAGGTTGCTTGGTATACTCCTCCATGCGCCTAGGGGTCCCTTTTATAGCCCCAAGGCAGCTAGGAGCCGTTGAGAGCATTCCCGGAAGGCAATTCTTGCCTTCTGTCGCCTGGCGCACCGGACAGTCCGGTGCACCACCGGACACTGTCCGGTGCGGATCTCCTTCCTTATCTGGCGAAGCCGACCATTGGCGATCTGGAGCCGTTGGCGCACCAGACACTGTCCGGTGCACACCGGACAGTCCGGTGCTCCCTTTCCGACCGTTGGCTCGGCCACGTGTCTCGCGCGGATCGCGCGGCCAACTGTAACGCCCTGAATTTGGGGGTAGAATTTTTTTCTTCTTTTCTCTCACCAAATTCAGGCGTTACTCTTTCCTTTTTTTCTTTTCTTCTTGCTAGACCTTGATCTTTTCCAAAGTTAGCGGGTTTTGGCTTTAGACCTCGTGTAAAGCAAGACCTTAAAACACTTTATTTTGTGTGATGCACCATGCCGAACCATGCATACTTTTTGTTTGATTAAAAATGTGAATGCTTTCGTTTAGAGAAAATTAGAAATTAGAAAAAAGAAAAAGCCTTTTCTTTTTTTTCTCTTCTTTCTTTCTTTTTCTTCCCTCTCTTCCCTCCCCCTTCTCCCCTATTCGGCCCAGCCGCCCCCCCCTTCGGCCGGCCCAGCCGCGTGCCCCCTCCCTCCCCCACTTTGGGCCCAACCGGCCCAACCGCCCCCACCCCTTTTCTTTTTTTTTTCCAAAAATCCTCCCGCGGGCCCCGCCCGTCATCTCTCTCTCTCCCTCCCTCACCCTAACCCCTGCCCTAACCACCGCCGCCGCCCTCCCCTGCTCGCCCGAGCCGCCGCCGCCGCCGCCGCCCCTACCCGCCCGCCGGTGAGGCTCCCCCCTCCTCCCCTCCCTCTCCTCCCTCCCTCTCCTCCCTCCGGCGCCCTCCCCTCACCCGCGCCGCCCGGCTCGGCCCCGGCTCGGCGACCCTGCCCGGCCCGGCCACCCCGCGCCGCCTGCCCGGCCGCGCCCCGCCCTTCCCCGCGCCCCCGCGCCCGGCGAGCTCGGCTGCCCGCGCCCCCGGCGTCCCGCCCGGCCGCGCCCGACGAGCCCCGCCCCGTCCCGCGCCTCGGCCGCCCTCGTCCGGCCCCGCTCCGCCGCCCCTTCCCCGTCCCCGGCCGTCCCGGCTTGGCCGCGCCACTCGGCCCCGCCTCCGGCGACCAGCCCGCCCCCGCTCTCGGCCGCCCCGCCGGCGAGCCGCCCCGTCCCCTCCCGTGTCCGGCTCGGCCCCGCCCCCGGCGAGCCCGGCCGCGCCCGCTCGGTCCCGCCCTCGCGGCCGCTCCGGCGAGCCACCCCGCGCCCGCCCCGGTGAGCCGCTCGGCCCCGGCGACCCGCCCTCGCCGCGCCCGGCCCCGGCTCGGCCGCCCGCCTCCCGGCGAGCTCGACCGCCCCCCCGGTTCAACCGCCCCCGTGCCCCGGCTCGGCCGCCCGTCCCCACGCTCGGCCTCGTCCGGCCGTATCCTCGCTCGCCCGCGCTCGCTTTCCCCGGCGTGCTTGCCCGTTCGCCCCGTCGTGCCTTGCTCGCGTCGTGTCGGCCCTCGGCGTGGCCTCGAGCTCGGCCCAGCGTGCCTTCGGCGCGTGGCCTCGAGCTCGGCCAGCGCACGGCCCCGACGCGTGCGTGACTCGTTCGCAGCACGTTAAGTGTGGCTTTGCGCGTGCGCGTGTTCGCGCAGCGTTCCGGCGTAGCTCGTCGTGCCCGCGACACGATCGTCTACCCCCTAACCCCCGTCTACCCCCCATCTCCTATATGCGCTAATCACGTTGTTTATATTAATAAGGTAGGAGTCTCAATTTGGAAATTGGTTACGTTAGTTAATTTGTATAGTCAATCGTCTATCTTATTCAATGTTAATCTACTAAAAGTGATCGCGTTTACATTAGTGCATGTAGCTAATCCGTTTGTTAGAACCAACTGGAACGAGAGCGCGTGACGTCTAGTCATTCGTTTACCCGTAGTGCCCCTCGAGCATAAGCCTTAACCCCTGCGAGACCTTCCCTCGTTTCTTTCTAACCAAGGTAAATTCATTATCGTATGTGGTATTCTATGCATATTTGCTTTACTTGTTCTCTTGTATGGTGTACTGTTGGTTTCCTAATTTTAATGGATGGATGTATGTATGTTTGCACCCGCTTAGAGAACGATCCGGTTGAAGAGCCCGAGGAACTCGCAGGAGAAGCCCCTGAGCAGCAGTCGGTTGGTGGAGGCAAGTGTCCTTTGACCTATCTCTGTCCTATTCAATATTTAATTCACCTCCCGCTTTACACATTTATGCCTAAGGATTTACTAGCTTTTGTTACCCATGTCCTTGTCTACCTATCTGGGTTGGATTATTATTGTTTAGCTTTATGCTGTTGCTCAAACTCTAATCAATGAACATGATGAGATTATCTATGATACACTGTTTTCCCTTCTCTTATTATGATGTTGTACTTGTGGTCTTCAAGGGGGCTCGAGCGATTTCTCGAGTGCCTCTCCGTAAGGACCTGTTCTATGGATGACCGCCCGGGAAAACAGTGCAACCATGAGGGTGGAATGGGGTGCCCTTAGCTGAATAATTAGAGGATCCGGGGTGTAGTTCGCTTCGCCGTCGTGCCGTCAATGGGGCTCGGTGTATGCGGCTCGCTCTGCCAAGGTTGATTTGTCCCTTGGGGAGGAGTGCGGTACATTTAGGAAACCTAACGGGCGACTACAGCCCCGGGGAATCTTTGTAAAGGCTACGTAGTGAAACCCTGCCTATTCACCTTGGTAGTGTTTAAGGGTTTGATCGGCCCGAGGCAAGAGGGAATCACGGCTTGTGGGTAAAGTGCACAACCTCTGCAGAGTGTTTGAAAACTGATATATCAGCCGTGCTCGTGGTTATGAGCGGCCAAGGGAGCTCCAGTGATTAGTGGTACTTGATCAGAGACATTATGGTACAGGTGGCTATGAGATCGATGGTTTTGGTTATGACAATGGTGCTGGTAAGTGGTATTCTTTCCGTTTGGAAAGGGTACATCGGGCTAATAACTTGGGTTAAAGCTAAAACCTAGCTTTCTATTAGTAAATAATAATCTGACCAACTAAAAGCAACTGCTTGACTTATCCCCACATAAAGCTAGTCCACTACAGCCAAACAGGATACTTGCTGAGTATGTTGATGTGTACTCACCCTTGCTCTACACACCAAACCCCCCATCCCCAGGTTGTCAGCATTGCAACCACTGCTCAGGAGAAGATGAAGCTGTGGAAGGAGACTTCCAAGAGTTCCAAGACTACGACGAGTTCTAGGTGTGGGTTAGCGGCAACCCCCAGTCGGCTGCCTGTGAAGGCCGCGGTTATCTACGTTTCTTTTCCGCACTTTGATTTATTGTAAAGACTATATGGACGTCTCAGACGTATGATGTAATCGACTATTATTTCCCTTTTAATACTATTTTGAGCACTGTGTGATGATGTCCATGTTATGTAACTGCTGTGTACGTGAATAACTGATCCTGGCACGTACATGGTTCGCATTCGGTTTGCCTTCTAAAACCGGGTGTGACATAAGTGGTATCAAAGCCGTGCTGACTGTAGGACCACTAACCTAGAATAGAATGGTCGTTCTAAGGACTATAGACCTCTGTCCCTGCCTTGACTTTGATATCCCTTCAAAAGTTGGTCATACCGACCAAACCTATGTTCTACTATATAAAATACCTTGCTGAAAATCATGTTTTATTCTAATCCTTCATTTACTTATGATTCATTATTTGCTGGTCATATTAGTTCTGTTCTCACCCTTTTTCTTGCGATGTCTTTTGTAGATGGCTCGACTTAGACACACTGCACGAAAGTCCGTCATCCCCTTCTTACCCTCCCGCCTTGCTGAGCGTCCGCTTCGCCGTCCCGTGGCCGGACAGTCCAGCCACTTGGAGAGACTGCACCACCGCCTGCATGAGGAGCAGGAACGTCGACGATAGGAGCAGCAGGGCTCTTCCTTCTCGCTCCACCAGGAGATAGAGTCCGTGAGGAGCTGCTCCCCTGTGCTTCCTCTGGAGGCGCCCCCTGCACCATCACTGGGCGCCCCAGCTTCTGGAGTAGCTGCTGGAGGAGACCCAGACGACGGAGGTGGCGACGACAGCTCGAGCCACGACACCGACTTCTCTGCTAACCATGAGCCGGAAGGATGGGTTGCTCGACCCATCACTCGCGACGCTGCTCGCGGGTGTCACTTCCACGATGCGCTCGACACCCTGCTACGTCGGGCACTTAACCGGCATACTTGGTCTATCGAGTATCGCTGTGTGGTCTACCAGCACAGTCGTGGGGTCTACCCGGACCGCTGGGAGGCAACCTGCTTGGTGCGCCGCCCGGAGAACAGTCTCCAGGGTGCGGAGGCCTGCTCAGATCACTATTCTATCTCTGAGCGGGACTCAGCTGAGGCAGCCATGCAAGATGCTGCACGGCGTGCGCTTTCGCACTACTGCTCGGTTTTCGGTGGGGTAGCTGACGGCCTTGACCTGAAGTATTACCCCCGCCGTCCATCTGGCAGCACAGGAGGCGTGATTGTCTCACCTGTCGGTGAGGGCAATCCTAGGTTGAGCAGCACAGTCAACCTAGCCGCCGTGCTAAACACGGAGCTGGACCATGCATTAGATGAGATGAGTAGGGCTCGTGCTGAGATCGCCCTGCTGCGGGCTGAGCGCGCGGAACGTCGTCACCTGGATGATGGTTCCCCCGCTCCCGTCGGGACTCAGCACCCGTACCGCTCACCTCGGCGTGGACACCAGTCTTATGGCAATCCCGACTGCAAGACCAAGATAACTCTAGAACCATAGCTCGTTAGAGTTGGATCTTGTAATTAATACGAAATATACATACGTAGAAGCTACAGTCTTAGCGTTAGTCTCGGTCTTAGTTAGTCTTAGTTAGATAGGGTAGTTTGCTATATCCTGTGCATTTATGTTTGTCATGATGAACTATGTTTGGTTTGGATCTTTGTAATGACTGTCACCAGAGTGTGGGTATCCCCTGCATTTTGGTTTACCTATTATGTTAATGGAGTTAGTTATATAGTTAGGAAACCTTTTATTCCACTTTCCTCTTTATCTGAGAAGCTGTGTGGTCTGTGTTGGAGATCAGTGAAGATGCTCATCTGTTCGGTGCTGTTGAAGAATTCTATACTCTTTTCTTATGTTGCAAGATTTGCCAGATCAGTTCTGATGTGTGGTTGCATTCTGCAGATGTCAGAGAACAGGCGCAGAGGAGGAAGGCGTGCTCAGCAGGAGCGAGCCGCTCAACAGGAGGAGGTGCCCCAGCAGCAGCACCTGCCGCCCCCGCCCCCGATGTCCATCGAGCAGATGTTTCTGATGCAGACTTAGGCAGTTCAAGCCATCGGTCAGACTTTGGCCGCCATTCAGCACCAGCAGCAGCAGCAGCAGGCCCCACCTCAGCCTCAGATGCCTCAGATGCCCAGAGACAAGCGTGCTGAATTCATGAGAGGTCATCCACCAACATTCGCTCATTCTTCTGACCCCATGGATGCTGAAGACTGGCTGCGCACTGTGGAGCGGGAGTTGCATACCGCTCAGTGTGATGACAGGGAGAAGGTCCTGTATGGTCCCCGTCTGTTGAGAGGAGCAGCTCAGTCATGGTGGAAGTCTTACCTCGCCACCCATGCCCACCCTGACGCCATCACCTGGGAAGAGTTCAGAGGTAGTTTTCGTCAGTACCATGTTCCTGCAGGTCTGATGACAGTGAAGAAGGAGGAGTTCCTGGCCCTCAAGCAAGGGCCATCGTCTGTCAGTGAGTACCGGGACAGGTTTCTGCAGTTGTCTCGCTATGCTCCTGAAGATGTCAACACCGACGCCAAGCGACAGTACCGTTTCCTGAGAGGCCTGGTTGACCCTCTGCAGTACCAACTGATGAATCACACCTTCCCGACATTCCAGCACCTGATTGACAGAGCAATCATGACAGAAAGAAAGCGTAAGGAGATGGAAGATCGTAAGCGCAAGATCAGTGGACCCCAGCCTGGAAGCAGCAATCGTCCTCGTTTCTCAGGCAATCAACCTCAGCAGTTCAGGCAGAACCAGCGTCCACCTCAGTAGCATCAGCAGTTTCAAAGGCAGTATCCTCAGCATCAGTACCAGAACCGTCAGAGCAATCAGTCAGGAGGTCAGTTTCAGAGGCAGAATCAGCAGGCACCTCGTCTTCCTGCCCCAGCAGCCCAACAGAACAGTCAGGCAGCACCAGCTCAGGTTGGAAACAGAGCATGTTTCCACTGTGGAGAGCAAGGCCACTGGGTGATGCAATGTCCGAAGAAGGCAGCCCAGCAGCAGTCAGGCCCCAATGCCCCAGCGAAGCAGAATGTGCCTCAGCCTGGAGCAGGCAATCGCTCTCAGCCGCGCTATAATCATGGAAGGCTGAACCACTTGGAGGCTGAAGCAGTTCAGGAGACCCCCGGCATGATAGTAGGTATGTTCCCAGTCGACTCCCATATTGTAGAAGTGTAATTTGATACTGGAGCAACACATTCTTTCATTACTGCATCATGGGTAGAAGCACATAATCTTCCAATTACTACCATGTCAACCCCCATTCAAATTGACTCAGCCGGAAGTAGAATTCGAGCCGATAGCATTTGTTTGAATGTATGTGTGGAAATAAGGGGGATAGCGTTTCCCGCCAACCTTATAGTAATGGGTACTCAGGGAATAGATGTCATCCTAGGGATGAATTGGCTAGATAAGTATCAGGCAGTTATCAGTTGTGATAAAAGGACCATCAAGTTGGTGTCCCCACTAGGAGAGGAAGTGGTGACTGAGTTAGTCCCGCCTGAGCCAAAGAAAGGAAGTTGTTATCAGCTAGCTGTTGATAGCAGTGAAGCAGACCCAATTGAGAGTATCAGGGTTGTGTCTGAGTTCCCAGATGTGTTTCCAAAGGACTTACCGGGTATGCCACCAGAGCGGAAAGTTGAGTTTGCCATAGAGCTTCTTCCTGGAACCGCCCCTATCTTCAAGAGAGCTTACAGAATATCTGGACCAGAGTTGGTTGAGCTTAAGGAACAGATTGATGAGCTGTCAGAGAAAGGTTACATCCGGCCAAGCACCTCGCCTTGGGCCGCCCCTGTCCTATTTGTGGAGAAGAAAGATGGCACCAAGAGGATGTGTATTGATTATCGAGCTCTGAATGAAGTCACGATCAAGAACAAGTATCCCTTGCTCAGAATAGAAGATCTGTTCGACCAGTTGAGAGGAGCCAGTGTGTTCTCCAAGATTGATCTGAGGTCAGGTTATCATCAGCTCAGGATCTGACCTTCGGACATTCCGAAGACGGCATTCATTACCAAGTATGGGTTGTATGAGTTCACAGTGATGTCTTTTGGTTTGACCAATGCGCCAGCGTTCTTCATGAACTTGATGAACAGTGTATTCATGGATTACCTTGATAAGTTTGTGGTGGTATTCATTGATGACATTCTGGTTTATTCTCAAAGCGAAGAAGAGCACGCAGATCATTTGAAGATGGTATTGCAGAGATTGCGAGAGCACCAGTTGTATGCAAAGTTGAGCAAGTGTGAGTTCTGGATCAGTGAAGTCCTATTCTTGGGTCACATAATCAACAAAGAAGGATTGGCTGTGGATCCGAAGAAAGTGTAGACATTCTGAACTGGAAAGCGCCAGCAGATGCCCGAGGAATCAAGAGCTTCATTGGAATGGCTGGATATTATCGGCGATTCGTTGAAGGGTTTTTGAAGATTGCGAAACCAATGACAGCGTTGCTAGGCAACAAGGTTGAGTTCAAGGGACCCAGAAATGTCAAGAGGCCTTTGAAGCGCTGAAAGAGAAGTTGACTACAGCGCCTGTCCTAGTCTTGCCTGATGTGCACAAGCCCTTCTCGGTGTACTATGATGCTTGTTACACAGGTTTGGGATGTGTATTGATGCAAGAGGGAAGAGTTGTGGCTTACTCGTCCCGACAGCTGAAGGTTCATGAGAAGAATTACCCAATCCATGATCTAGAGTTGGCAGCAGTGGTTCACACACTGAAGACATGGAGGCACTATTTGTATGGACAGAAATGCGATGTTTACACAGATCACAAGAGTCTGAAGTACATATTCACTCAGTCAGAGTTGAACATGAGGCAACGAAGATGGTTAGAGTTCATCAAAGATTATGAGTTGGAGATTCATTACCATCCAGGCAAAGCAAACGTAGTGGCAGATGCTTTGAGCAGAAAGAGTCAAGTCAATCTGATGGTCGCTCGTCCGATGCCTTATGAGTTGGCCAAAGAGTTCGACAGGTTGAGTCTCGGATTTCTGAACAATTCGCGAGGAGTCACAGTTGAGTTGGAACCTACCTTAGAGCGCGAAATCAAAGAAACACAGAAGAATGATGAGAAAATCAGTGAGATCCGGCGACTGATTCTAGATGGCAGAGGCAAAGATTTTCGAGAAGATGCAGAAGGCGTGATATGGTTCAAAGACCGCTTGTGTGTTCCCAATGTCCAGTCCATTCGGGAGTTGATTCTCAAGGAAGCTCATGAGACGGCCTATTCGATTCACCCTGGCAGTGAGAAGATGTATCAGGATCTGAAAAAGAAATTCTGGTGGTACGGAATGAAGAGGGAAATCGCAGAGCATGTGGCTATGTGCGATAGTTGCCGAAGAATTAAGGCAGAGCACCAGAGACCTGCTGGATTGTTGCAACCGTTGCAGATCCCTCAGTGGAAATGGGATGAAATTGGTATGGATTTCATAGTCGGATTGCCTCGCACTCGAGCCGGCTACGATTCCATTTGGGTAGTGGTGGACCGCTTGACCAAGTCAGCCCACTTCATACCTGTCAAGACCAACTATAGCAGTGCCGTATTGGCAGAATTGTATATGTCTCGGATCGTTTGTCTTCATGGTGTGCCAAAGAAGATAGTGTCAGACAGAGGAACACAGTTCACCTCTCATTTCTGGCAGCAGTTGCATGAAGCTTTGGGCACACATCTGAATTTTAGTTCAGCTTATCATCCGCAGACAGATGGTCAGACCGAAAGGACCAACCAAATTCTTGAAGACATGTTGAGAGCCTGTGCGTTGCAAGATCAGTCCGGATGGGACAAGAGATTGCCTTATGCAGAGTTTTCCTATAACAATAGTTACCAGGCCAGTTTGAAGATGTCACCATTTCAGGCACTCTATGGAAGGAGTTGCAGAACTCCGTTGCAATGGGATCAGCCTGGAGAAAAGCAAGTGTTTGGGCCAGACATTTTGCTTGAAGCCGAAGAGAACATCAAGATGGTCCGAGAGAATCTGAAGATAGCGCAATCAAGACAGCGAAGCTATGCAGACACAAGAAGAAGAGAGCTGAGTTTCGAAGTCGGAGACTTTGTCTATCTGAAAGTGTCACCGATCAGAGGAGTCAAGAGGTTCGGAGTCAAAGGCAAGCTAGCACCCCGCTACATTGGTCCGTATCAGATTCTTGCAAGACGTGGAGAAGTGGCCTATCAGCTCAGTCTGCCAGAGAATTTGTCCGCTGTGCATGATGTCTTTCATGTGTCTCAGTTGAAGAAGTGCTTGCGTGTGCCAGAAGAGCAGTTGCCAGTGGAAGGTCTTGAAGTCCAGGTGGACTTGACCTACGTTGAGAAGCCAGTGCAAATCCTTGAGGTTGCAGACAGAGTCACCCGAAGGAAGACCATCAGAATGTGCAAAGTCAGATGGAATCACCATTCAGAGGAATAAGCAACCTGGGAGCGTGAAGATGATCTGATGGCTAAATACCCTGAGCTCTTTGCTAGCCAACCTTGAATCTCGAGGGCGAGATTCTTTTAAGGGGGATAGGTTTGTAACGCCCTGAATTTGGGGGTAGAATTTTTTTCTTCTTTTCTCTCACCAAATTCAGGCGTTACTGTTTCCTTTTTTCCTTTTCTTCTCGCTAGACCTTGATCTTTTCCAAAGTTAGCGGGTTTTGGCTTTAGACCTCGTGTAAAGCAAGACCTTAAAACACTTTATTTTGTGTGATGCACCATGCCGAACCATGCATACTTTTTGTTTGATTAAAAATGTGAATGCTTTCGTCTAGAGAAAATTAGAAATTAGAAAAAAGAAAAAGCCTTTTTTTTCTCTTCTTTCTTTTTCTTCCCTCTCTTCCCTCCCCCTTCTCCCCTATTCGGCCCAGCCGCCCCCCTTCGGCCGGCCCAGCCGCGCGCCCCCTCCCTCCCCCACTTTGGGCCCAACCGCCCCCCACCCCTTTTCTTTTTTTTCCAAAAATCCTCCTGCGGGCCCCGCCCATCATCTCTCTCTCTCTCTCCCTCCCTCACCCTAACCCCTGCCCTAACCGCCGCCGCCGCCCTCCCCTGCTCGCCCGAGCCGCCGCCGCCGCCCCTCCCCGCCCGCCGGTGAGGCTCCCCCCTCCTCCCCTCCCTCTCCTCTCTCCGGCGCCCTCCCCTCACCCGCGCCGCCCGGCTCGGCCCCGGCTCGGCGACCCTGCCCGGCCCGGCCACCCCGCGCCGCCCGCCCGGCCGCGCCCCGCCCTTCCCCGGCGTCCCGCCCGGCCGCGCCCCGCTCTTCCCCGCGCCCCCGCGCCCGGCGAGCTCGGCCGGCCGCGCCCCCGGCGTCCCGCCCGGCCGCGCCCGACGAGCCCCGCCCCGTCCTGCGCCCCGGCCGCCCTCGTCCGGCCCCGCTCCGCCGCCCCTTCCCCGTCCCGGCTTGGCCGCGCCCCTCGGCCCCGCCTCCGGCGACCAGCCCGCCCCCGCTCTCGGCCGCCCCGCCGGCGAGCCGCCCCGTCCCCTCCCGTGTCCGGCTCGGCCCCGCCCCCGGCGAGCCCGGCCGCGCCCGCTCGGTCCCGCCCTCGCGGCCGCTCCGGCGAGCCACCCCGCGCCCGCCCCGGTGAGCCGCTCGGCCCCGGCGACCCGCCCTCGCCGCGCCCGGCCCCGGCTCGGCCGCCCGCCTCCCGGCGAGCTCGGCCGCCCCCCGGTTCAACCGCCCCCGTGCCCCGGCTCGGCCGCCCGTCCCCGCGCTCGGCCTCGTCCCGCCGTATCCTCGCTCGCCCGCGCTCGCTTTCCCCGGCGTGCTTGCCCGTTCGCCCCGCCATGCCTTGCTCGCGTCGTGTCGGCCCTCG
Organism: Zea mays; assembly: GCF_902167145.1. Taxonomy (NCBI): domain Eukaryota; kingdom Viridiplantae; phylum Streptophyta; class Magnoliopsida; order Poales; family Poaceae; genus Zea; species Zea mays. The sequence goes on from NC_050101.1 coordinate 51,670,136, forward strand.
GCGTGGCCTCGAGCTCGGCCCAGCGTGCCTTCGGCGCGTGGCCTCGAGCTCGGCCAGCGCACGGCCCCCACGCGTGCGCGACTCGTTCGCAGCACGTTAAGTGTGGCTTTGCGCGTGCGCGTGTTCGCTCAGCGTTCCGGCGTAGCTCGTCGTGCCCGCGACACGATCGTCTACCCCCTAACCCCCGTCTACCCCCGTCTCCTATATGCGCTAATCACGTTGTTTATATTAATAAGGTAGGAGTCTCAATTTGGAAAATGGTTACGTTAGTTAATTTGTATAGTCAATCGTCTATCTTATTCAATGTTAATCTACTAAAAGTGATCGCGTTTACATTAGTGCATGTAGCTAATCCGTTTGTTAGAACCAACTGGAACGAGAGCACGTGACGTCTAGTCATTCGTTTACCCGTAGTGCCCCTCGAGCATAAGCCTTAACCCCTGCGAGACCTTCCCTCATTTCTTTCTAACCAAGGTAAATTCATTATCGTATGTGGTATTCTATGCATATTTGCTTTACTTGTTCTCTTGTATGGTGTACTGTTGGTTTCCTAATTTCAATGGATGGATGTATGTATGTTTGCACCCGCTTAGAGAACGATCCGGTTGAAGAGCCCGAGGAACTCGCAGGAGAAGCCCCTGAGCAGCAGTCGGTTGGTGGAGGCAAGTGTCCTTTGACCTATCTCTGTCCTATTCATTATTTAATTCACCTCCCGCTTTACACATTTATGCCTAAGGATTTACTAGCTTTTGTTACCCATGTCCTTGTCTACCTATCTGGGTTGGATTATTATTGTTTAGCTTTATGCTATTGCTCAAACTCTAATCAATGAACATGATGAGATTATCTATGATACGCTATTTTCCCTTCTCTTATTATGATGTTGTACTTGTGGTCTTCAAGGGGGCTCGAGCGGTTTCTCGAGTGCCTCTCCGTAAGGACCTGTTCTATGGATGACCGCCCGGGAAAACAGTGCAACCATGAGGGTGGAATGGGGTGCCCTTAGCTGAATAATTAGAGGATCCGGGGTGTAGTTCGCTTCGCCGTCGTGCCGTCAATGGGGCTCGGTGTATGCGGCTCGCTCTGCCAAGGTTGATTTGTCCCTTGGGGAGGAGTGCGGTACATTTAGGAAACCTAATGGGCGACTACAGCCCCGGGGAATCTTTGTAAAGGCTACGTAGTGAAACCCTGCCTATTCACCTTGGTAGTGTTTAAGGGTTTGATCGGCCCGAGGCAAGAGGGAATCACGGCTTGTGGGTAAAGTGCACAACCTCTGCAGAGTGTTTGAAAACTGATATATCAGCCGTGCTCACGGTTATGAGCGGCCAAGGGAGCTCCAGTGATTAGTGGTACTTGATCAGAGACATTATGGTACAGGTGGCTATGAGATCGATGGTTTTGGTTATGACTATGGTGCTGGTAAGTGGTATTCTTTCCGTTTGGAAAGGGTACATCGGGCTAATAACTTGGGTTAAAGCTAAAACCTGGCTTTCTATTAGTAAATAATAATCTGACCAACTAAAAGCAACTGCTTGACTTATCCCCACATAAAGCTAGTCCACTACAGCCAAACAGGATACTTGCTGAGTATGTTGATGTGTACTCACCCTTGCTCTACACACCAAACCCCCCATCCCCAGGTTGTCAGCATTGCAACCACTGCTCAGGAGAAGATGAAGCTGTGGAAGGAGACTTCCAAGAGTTCCAAGACTACGACGAGTTCTAGGTGTGGGTTAGCGGCAACCCCCAGTCGGCTGCCTGTGAAGGCCGCGGTTATCTACGTTTCTTTTCCGCACTTTGATTTATTGTAAAGACTATATGGACGTCTCAGACGTATGATGTAATCGACTATTATTTCCCTTTTAATACTATTTTGAGCACTGTGTGATGATGTCCATGTTATGTAACTGCTGTGTACGTGAATAACTGATCCTGGCACGTACATGGTTCGCATTCGGTTTGCCTTCTAAAACCGGGTGTGACACCAACCGTTGGCCCGGCCGACCGTTGGCTCACCGGACAGTCCGGTGAATTTTAGCCGTACGCCGTTAATCACTTCCCGAGAGCAGCAAGTTCGCCTGAGCCAGTATGGCGCACCGGACACTGTCTGGTGCACCACGGGACAGTCCGGTGCACCCAGACAGAGCTGGCTTTTGCTGAACAAGGCCATCTCTTCTCCAATTCGATTTCTCCTGTTTCCAGCACTTAGACACAATACATTAGTCTCTAAAACAATGTACTAAGTCTGAGAAACATACCTTTATACTTGATTTGTACTTTGTCCACCTTTTAACACTTAGGCACTTGTGTTGGACACTAAATCACCAAAATACTTAGAAATGGCCCAAGGGCACATTTCCCTTTCACTAAGTGACCCGGGAAATCAAGGAAGGAAACTCACTCGATCTAAGTGACCGTTTGAGAGAGGGAAAGGGTTGAAAGAGACCCAGTCTTTGTGACCACCTCAACAGGGAGTAGGTTTGCAAGAACCGAACCTCGGTAAAACAAATCATCATGTCATCTGCTCTTATTTGCTTTTGATTTGTTTTCGCCCTCTCTTTCGGAGTCGATTATATTTCTAACGCTAACCCCGACTTGTAGTTGTGCTTAAACTTTATAAATTTCAGATTTGCCTATTCACCCCCCTCTAGGCGACTTTCAATTGGTATCAGAGCCCGGTACTTCATTAAGAGCCTAACCGCTCGAAGTGATGTCGGGAGCTCACGCCAAGAAGGAGATGGTGACCGGCGAGAAGCCCACCACAAGCCACGGGAAGGCTCCATCGGGGGAGTCCGACAACAAGAAGAGAGAAGAATCACCTCCCCGCGTCAAGTTGCACCGGAGTCGCGACAAGAAGAAGAAAATGAAGAAAGTGGTCTACTACGAGACCGATTCTTCATCGCCTTCCACCTCCAGCTCCGACACGCCATCCATCACTTCTAAGCGCCATGAGCGCAAGAAGTTTAGTAAGATCCCCTTACGCTATCCATGCATTTCCAAACGCACTCCTTTACTTTCCGTCCCACTAGGCAAACCACCGGTTTTTTACGGTGAAGATTATTGTATGTGGAGTGATAAAATGAGGCATCATCTAACCTCACTCCACGATAGTATTTGGGACATTGTTGAGTTTGGTGCATAGGAACCATCCGTGGGGGATGAAGGCTATGACTCAGACGAGGTAGCCCAAATCCGGCACTTCAACTTCCAAGCCACCACTATACTACTCGCCTCTCTAAGTTGAGAGGAGTATAATAAGGTGCAAGGGTTGAAGAGTGCCAAAGAGATTTGGGACGTGCTCAAGACCACGCACGAAGGAGACGAGGTGACCAAGATCACCAAGAGGGAAACGATCGAGGGGGAGCTCGGTCGCTTCATGCTTCACCAAGAAGAGGAGCCACAAGCGATGTACAACCAGCTCAAGACCTTGGTGAACCAAGTACGCAACCTCGGGAGCACAAAGTGGGATGACCATGAAATGGTCAAGGTTATTCTTAGATCACTCGTTTTTCTTAACCCTACTCAAGTTCAACTAATTTGTGGTGATCCAAGATATAAACTAATGTCTCCCGAGGAAGTGATAGGAAAATTTGTGAGCTTTGAATTAATGATCAAAGGCTCCAAGAAAATCATCAAGCAAGGCGCCTCCTCCAATCTCGAGGTGCAACCCGTCGCATTCAAAGCGATGGAGGAGAAGAAAGAAGAGTCTACATCAAGTAGGCTCCCCATCGACGCCTCCAAGCTCGACAACGAGGAGATGGCTTTAATCATCAAAAGCTTTTGCCAAATCCTCAAGCAAAGGGGGGGAAGACTACAAGCCCCGCTCCAAAAAAGTTTGCTACAAGTGTGGTAAGCCCGGTCATTTTATCGCTAAATGTCCTTTGTTTAGTGATAGTGACAGGGATAACGACAAGAGGGGAAAGAAGAAGGAAAAGAAGAAGTACTACAAGAAGAAGGGCGGCGATGCCCATGTTTGTCGGGAGTGGAACTCCGATGAGAGCTCCACCGACTCCTCCGACGAAGACGCCGCCAACATCACCGTCAACAAAGGACTTCTCTTCCCCAACGTCGGCCACAAGTGCCTCATGGCAAGGGACGGCAAAAAGAAGGTAAAATCTAGAGCCTCCACTAAATATGCAACATCTAGTGATGAGGAGAACTCTAGTGATGATGAGGATAATTTGTTCACCGTTTTTGCCATATTAAACATGCAACAAAAGGAAAAATTGAATGAATTGATTAGTGCTATTCATGAGAAGGATGAACTCTTGGATAGCCAAGAGGACTTCCTTATTAAAGAAAATAAGAAGCATGTTAAAGTTAAAAATGCTTATGCTCAGGAGATAGAAAAATGTGAGAAATTAACTAGTGAGCTAAGCACTTGCCATGACACTATTTCCAACCTTAGGTTTGAGAATGATAAATTAATTGCTAAGGTTGAGAAATTAAATGATAGTGATGATTCTCTTGTCAACCTTAGAAATGATAATGCTAATTTGATTGCTAAGATTGACAAATTGAATGCATCTATCTCTAGCCTTAAAATTGAGAATGAAAAATTGATTGCTAAGGCTAAAGATTTAAATGTTTGCAATTTTTCTATTTCCAATCTTAAGAATGAGAATGCCATTTTACATGCTAAGATTGATGAATTAAATGCTTGCAAACCCTCTACATCTACCGTTGAGCATGTTACTATTTGTACTAGATGTAGAGACATTAATGTTTATGCTATCCATGATCACCTAGCTTTCATTAAACAACAAAATGATCACATAGGCCAACTTAGTGCTAAAATTAACGAGCATGACTTAGAAAATGAAAAATTTAAATTTGCTAGAAGCATGCTCTATAGTGGGAGACGCCCTGGGATTAAGGATGGCATTGGCTTCCAAAAGGGAGACAATGTCAAGCTTAGTGCCCCTAAGAAATTGTCTAATTTTGTTAAGGGTAAGGCTCCCATGGTTCAGGATAACGAGGGTTACATTTTATACCCTGCCGGTTATCCCGAACATAAAATTAGGAGAATTCATTCTAGGAAGTCTCACTCTGGCTCTCATCATGCTTTTATGTATAAGAGTGAGGCATCTAGCTCTAGGCAATCAACCCATGATAAATTGCCTAAAAAGAAATCTCCTATAGCATCAAATGAACCTAATATTTCATTTAAGACTTTTGATGCTTCTTATGTGCTCACTAACAAATCAGGCAAAGTAGTTGCCAAATATGTTGGGGCCAAACACAAGGGCTCAAAGACTTGTGTTTGGGTACCCAAGGTGCTTGTTTCTAATGTGAAAGGACCCAAGACCGTTTGGGTACCTAAGAACAAGGCCTAAAATTGTTTTGTAGGTTTATGCATCCGGGGGCTCAAGTTGGATCATTGATAGCGGGTGCACAAACCACATGACTGGGGAGAAAAGGATGTTCTCCTCCTACGAGAAAAACCATGATCCCCGAAGAGCTATCACATTCGGGGATGGAAATCAAGGTTTGGTCAAAGGACTTGGTAAAATTGGTATATCTCCTGACCATTCTATTTCCAATGTTTTTCTTGTAGATTCTTTAGATTACAACTTGCTTTCTGTTTCTCAATTATGCAAAATGGGCTACAATTGTCTTTTTACGGATATAGATGTTACTGTCTTTAGAAGAAGTGATGATTCAGTAGCATTTAAGGGAGTGTTAGAGGGTCAGCTATACTTAGTTGATTTTAATAGAGTTGAACTCGACACTTGCTTAATTGCTAAGACTAACATGGGTTGGCTCTGGCATCACCGACTAGCCCACGTTGGGATGAAGAATCTTCACAAGCTTCTAAAGGGAGAGCACATTTTGGGACTAACCAATGTTCATTTTGAGAAAGATAGGGTTTGTAGCGCATGTCAAGCAGGGAAGCAAGTTGGTGTTCATCATCCACACAAGAACATCATGACGACTAACAGGCCGCTTGAGCTACTCCACATGGACCTATTCGGCCTGATAGCTTACATAAGCATCGGCAGGAGTAAGTACTGTCTAGTTATTGTGGATGATTATTCTCGCTTCACTTGGGTGTTCTTTTTGCAGGATAAATCTCAAACCCAAGAGACCTTAAAGGGATTCTTGAGACGGGCTCAAAATGAGTTCGGCTTAAGGATCAAAAAGATTAGAAGCGACAACGGGATGGAGTTCAAGAACTCACAAATAGAAGGCTTTCTTGAGGACGAGGGCATCAAGCATGAGTTCTCTTCTCTCTACATGCCACAACAAAATGGTGTAGTAGAGAGGAAGAATATAACTCTACTTGAAATGGCAAGGACCATGCTTGATGAGTACAAGACTTCAGACCGGTTTTGGGCGGAAGCAATCGACACCGCTTGCTACGCCATCAACCGCCTCTACCTTCACCGAATCCTCAAAAAGACATCATATGAACTCCTAACTGGTAAAAAGCACAATGTTTCATATTTTAGAGTCTTTAGTAGCAAATGCTTTATTCTTGTTAAAAGAGGTAGAAAATCTAAATTTGCTCCTAAGGCTGTAGAAGGATTTTTACTCGGTTATGACTCAAACACAAGGGCATATAGAGTCTTTAACAAGTCCACTAGACTAGTTGAAGTTTCTTGTGACATTGTGTTTGATGAGACTAACGGCTCTCAAGTAGAGCAAGTTGATCTTGATGTGTGTCCTAAGGAATCCAAAGAGCCTCCACAAGCACAAGATCAACCTTCATCTTCCATGCAAGAATCTCCACCAACTCAAGATGAGGATCAAGCTCAAGATGATGAAAATGAAGATCAAGAGGAGCCACCTCAAGAGGAGGACAATAATCAAGGGGGAGATGCCAATGATCAAGACAAGGAAGATGACGAGGGTCCAAGACCACCACACCCAAGAGTCCACCAAGCAATACAACGAGATCACCCCGTGAACACCATCCTTGGCGATATTCAAAAGGGGGTAACCACTCAATCTCGTGTTGCTCATTTTTGTGAACATTACTCCTTTGTGTCTTCTATTGAGCCATACAGGGTGGAAGATGCATTAAGAGATTCAGATTGGGTGTTGGCAATGCAAGAGGAACTCAACAACTTCACAAGGAATGAGGTATGGCATTTAGTTCCACGTCCTAACCAAAACGTTGTAGGAACCAAGTGGGTCTTCCGCAACAAGCAAGATGAGCATGGTGTGGTGACAAGGAACAAAGCCTGACTTGTGGCCACGGGTTATTCACAAGTCGAAGGTTTGGATTTCGGTGAAACCTATGCACCCGTAGCTAGGCTTGAGTCAATTCGTATATTACTTGCCTATGCTACTTACCATGGCTTCAAGCTTTATCAAATGGACGTGAAGAGTGCTTTCCTCAATGGACCAATCAAGGAAGAGGTCTATGTTGAGCAACCTCCCGGCTTTGAAGATAGTGAGTACCCTAACCGTGTCTATAAACTCTCTAAGGCCCTTTATGGGCTCAAGCAAGCCCCAAGAGCATGGTATGAATGCCTAAGAGATTTTCTTATCGCTAATGGATTCAAAGTCGGAAAAGCCGATCCTACTCTCTTTACTAAAACAATTGCAAATGATTTGTTTGTATGCCAAATTTATGTTGATGATATCATATTTGGGTCTACTAACAAATCAACTTGTGAAGAATTTAGTAGGATCATGGTTCAAAAATTCGAGATGTCTATGATGGGGGAGTTGAAGTATTTCCTAGGGTTCCAAGTCAAGCAACTCCAAGAGGGCACCTTCATTAGCCAAACTAAGTACATTCAAGACATACTCACCAAGTTTGGGATGAAGGATGCCAAGCCCATCAAGACAACTATGGGAACCAATGGGCATCTCGACCTCGACACGGGAGGTAAATCCGTAGATCAAAAGGTATACCGGTCGATGATAGGATCTCTACTTTATTTATGTGAATCTCGACCGGATATTATGCTTTCCGTATGTATGTGTGCAAGATTCCAAGCCGATCCTAAGGAAGTTCACCTTAGGGCCGTAAAATGAATCTTGAGATATTTAGTTCATACTCCTAAGTTTGGCCTTTGGTACCCCAAGGGATCCATATTTGATTTAATTGGTTATTCCGATGCTGATTGGGCAGGGTGTAAAATTGATAGAAAGAGCACATCAGGGACTTGTCAGTTCTTGGGAAGATCCCTGGTGTCTTGGGCTTCAAAGAAACAAAATTATGTAGCTCTTTCTACCGCCGAAGCCGAGTACATTGCCGCAGGCTGCGCGCAATTACTTTGGATGAGGCAAACCCTTAGGGACTATGGTTACAAATTAACCAAAGTTCCTCTCCTATGTGATAATGAGAGTGCAATCCGCATGTCGGATAATCCCGTTGAGCACAGCCGCACTAAGCACATAGCCATTCGGTATCACTTTTTAAGGGATCACCAACAAAGGGGGGATATCGAGATTGCATATGTTAGCACCAAAGAACAATTAGCTGATATCTTTACCAAGCCACTAGATGAGAAAACTTTTACCAAACTTAGGCATGAGCTAAACATTCTTGATTCTCGGAATTTTGATTGATACTTTGCACACATAGCTCATCTATATACCTTTGATCATCTCTTTCATGTGCTATGACTAATGTGTTTTTCAAGTGTATTTCATGCTAAGTCATAGATTAAAAGGGAAATGGAGTCTTCGGCAAAGACAAGGCTTCCACTCCGCTCCATCAAATTATTCATCATTCGCCGTCGCTCCACATCACTCTCCAATTTGGTATAATCTTCACTCCTATATTATTTACCCAAGGGGGAGAAGGTTTGGAAAGGGCTTATATTTCACTCACAAGTATCCGTTTTTAGCGATTCATGCCAAAGGGGGAGAAAGTATTAGCCCAAAGCAAAAGGACCGCACCACCACCAATTTCAAAAATGTAGTCTTTCCACCACCAATTTCAAAAATGTAGTCTTTCAAATTTGTATTAAGAAAAGGTTTTTCAATTGGTATCTTATTTTTGATAGAATTTCAAATTGGTATAACCCCTTTCAAAATTAATATCTAAAACCCTCTTGAACACTAAGAGGAGGATTTCATTAAGGGGGAGTTTTGTTTAGTCAAAGGAAAAGCATTTGAAACAGGAGGAGAAAATTTCAAATCTTGAAAATGCTTCTCGAAATCTTATTCATATACCTTTGACTATTTGCAAAAGACTTTGAAAAAGAATTTCCAAAACATTTGCAAAAACAAAACAAGTGGTGCAAGCGTGGTCCAAAATGTTAAATTAGAAGAAAGCATCCATGCATATCTTATGAAAATGTATATTGGTTTAATTCTAAGTAACCTTTGCACTTACATTAAGAAAACTAGTTCAATTCTGCACTTATATATTTGCTTTGGTTTGTGTTGGCATCAATCACCAAAAAGGGGGAGATTGAAAGGGAAATAGCCTTACACCTTTTCCTAAATGATTTGGTGGTTGAATTGCCCAACACAAATAATTGGACTAACTAGTTTGCTCTAGATTATAAGTTCTACAGGTGCCAAAGGTTCAACATAAACCAATAAAGTCCAAGAAAGGGTTCAAATAAAAAGAGCAAAGACAACCGAAGGCTGCCTTGGTCTAGCGCACCAGACTGTCCGGTGCACCACCGGACAGTATCCGGTGTACCAGGGAGAATCACTCTGAACTTGCCACCTTCGGGAATTTAGGAAGCCACTCCGCTATAATTCACCGGACTGTCCGGTGTAGCACCAGACTATCCGGTGTGCCTAGCGGAGCAACGGTCGCCAGCGCAACGGTCGAGTTCAATGGTCGGCTGACAACACTACAGTGCGCGGATTGCACGCGTAGAAGTCAGAGCAGGCACAGATGGTGCACCAGACAGTGAACATGACCTGTCCGGTGCACCACCGGACTGTCCGGTGGCCCACATGTCAGAAGCTCCAACGGTCGAACCCTAACGGTTGGGTGACGTGGCTGGCGCACCGGACAGTGTCCGGTGGTGCATACGACAGCAGCCTTCCCCAACGGCCATTTTGGTGGTTGGGGCTATAAATACCCCCCAACCACCACTCTTCAAGGCACCCAAGCATTCACTACTCCTCATTCAATACAAGAGCAATACACAACACTCCAAGACACAAATCAAAGCCACCGATCGAATCAAAGTCCACAATTCAACTCTAGTTTTTAGGACTTGTGAGAAGATCGACTTGTGTTCTTTTGTTGTTCTTGTTGCTTGGTTGGCCTTTCTTATTTCTCTCATTCTTACTCTCAAAGCCTTGTAAGCGAAACAAGAGACACCAATTGTGTGGTGGTCCTTGCGGGGTCTCAGTGACCCGGGAAATCAAGGAAGGAAACTCACTCGGTCTAAGTGACCGTTTGAGAGAGGGAAAGGGTTGAAAGAGACCCGGTCTTTGTGACCATCTCAACGGGGAGTAGGTTTGCAAGAACCGAACCTCGGTAAAACAAATCACCATGTCATCCGCTCTTATTTGCTTGTGATTTGTTTTCGCCCTCTCTTTCGGACTCGATTATATTTCTAACGCTAACCTTGGCTTGTAGTTGTGCTTAAACTTTATAAATTTCAGATTTGCCTATTCACCCCCTCTAGGCGACTTTCAGTAGCACTCAACTCCTATCACCTAATGCATCATTTCAAGTGATAAAGAATTTAAAACAACAAGGAAGGGTTAAATGCACCGAGGCTTGCCTTGTGTCGTAGGGGACTCGGGATCTGTTCCAGAAATGTCAAAGTAGAAACTGTCCCCGACAGGTGGATTTTCAGTCGATGGTGCAACTTTCTTTTCAACAACTACTTCTTCTTCGTTTTCTAAACATAACAATATATACACATAAATGCCCATGTGATGCTATGATCATGCAGTTATGATAAAACATAGTAAGTTATATCTTTAATATAACTTTCCTTCATGGTACTCCTAAGTCACTAGGGTTTCCTAGGTTAATATCGTATCAGGGTTAAGCAATTCCTACCTTAGGAAGCTAGGGTTTTGGGGTTTTGGGATCAAACAATGTCCAAAACATATCAAGCTTTACCCAAGGGCTCTAATTATCAAATTAAGCTTACCCATAAAGTTTTATGATTTTTGGAGCTATCAAGTAAATTCTAAAATTCCAAAAGACTAGGTTTAGGCCTTCTTAAATGCTAAATAATTCATGGTTGGGGCTAAAAATCTTGGAACTATTTTTATTAAATACTAGGGGAATTTAGAAGTCTAGTAAAATTGGTCCCATATTTTTATCATTTTTCTAGAATTTTTGATGGATTTCCAAACTTCATTAGAAAAAGAAAAGGAAAAACCATCAACAGTACTGGGCCGAAACTAGCCCAGGTTCACGAAGAACGCAGGCACACCTACGGCCACGCTGTCAACTATGCAAAAAGGCCCTCGGTCTTTCAAATAACCGATGAAGAACCCCTAGCCTCTATTCACTGTCTCTCTGACATTTGCACTTAAGCCCCCACACTTCTATTTCTTCACAGCGCCAAGTCCACGTCAGTGAACGACGGTGAGCGTGCTCTCCGGCGAACTTGTACCGGTCGAGATGCGCAACCACTAGTGCTCTAACGTGGTCGACACCTAATCCTACCCCTGGCGACCCTAAGCTGACCATCAATTGCACAATTCCGGCCCAGAGTCTTTCTACCCACAACGACAGCAAAACCCAAGGGGAAATCGAGGTGTTCTTGGTGATTCATGGAGGTCTAGCTCAATTAAATGGGTCTACGAGTAGCAGGAGACTTAAGGGAGGCTAGAACATCAAGCAGAGAAGCTTGAACTAACCTGCAGAGAGCTGGCCATGGCGAGGCGTTCACTATGGCGCGGAAACCCGATTTGGGGGAAAAGGGAAATTAGGAGGCTATGGTGGACGATCAGAGGCGAGAGCTGGTGCACTGGGTGCGTAATAACCTAGCGGAGCTCACTGGGGCATCAATCCATCAGCGGTGGCGTCCAATTTGGAGAAGGCGTGCTGGCGACCAGAGAGAGGGGGAGGTTACTGGTGCGAGTTACCGTGGCATTCACTGGAGTAACGACTCCGATGATAGACATGCCATCTATTGCGACCTACGGCGATGTGGTAACAAGGCAGTAGCGTGGCATGCTCGGGTTAATGGCGATCATCACCGTGACGACCGTGCGGCCACGTCGTGGTGCAAATGGATGAGGGGACAGAGCAGCCACAGTGCTCTGACTTCATCCCATGCCAAAGATCTTTCACCCCGAGTCGTTATCCGGGCGTTATCGGGCATGAATCACAGCGCCGACGCGAATCTGAGCGCGGGGTCACCGGCGGCGAAGTGCACAGCACCTGGGATCTTTTTCAGTTACTGTACCATGGGAAGCTCCTTCAGTGCGCCTGACAGAGTGATTTGGAGAGCTCTATTCTCCATTTTTCATGTGACAACATGTTAATCCATCCATAACAAACTTAATGATCTATAATCCAACTACAATTCGACTATAGAAACCTTGATCATTTACTCACCCGATCAAGCTTGAATTGACTCCAAAGTTCATTAGAATCCACTATCAGACAAATTTCAGTCTTCAGTGGTGACTGACAGCCAGACTTTGAGTCCATTTTACTCTAATTTTTGTACAGCACCAATGCCTTGTCACTTAAGCAAAGTTGTACTTCTATCATGGCTCTACAAATTTGATGTATTGACCTAGGGCAAAATCCTTATGAATTTAGAGATACAAGGCTCCAAAGTTGACCCAATTCCACTAAAATTCAGAATTAACCACTTAAGGTTTCTTGGGTCCTTTTGCAAATAAGTCCAATTTCCTCCACACTACTTGAAAATCCTTCAATGTGAATGTTACTTGGTTTGTGGTGTCTATCACTTTGATATTTGCACTTTGGTCCAAAAGTGAATAGAATTTGAATTCACCCCCTAGGGTTCCAATTAGGGTTTTCTAGGGTTTCTTTTAGGGGTTTGAGTAATTTAGGGTTTTTGTGCCAATCAATCCCATCACTCTTGATATCTTGTGAACATTTCTAATGACTTTTGAGACATTGCTCATCTTGGCTTCACTTTCATCCATAGGCCCTAATTCCAGGGTTAAGTACCCTACCCTAGCATTAAGTATACCTTAAGTCACATCATCACAACTTGTTTTGAAATTTTACCTAGTGAATGCATTCTAGGTGTAACAAACAACATGAAATGTCGATGCACATGATTTTATGCTCAAGTTTTAGTGCCAGTAACACCAGGGGTGTTACATCCTTCCCCCCATAAAAGAATCTTGTCCCGAGATTTAAGGTCCTAGGGTTAGTAGTGGAAAAGGAATCACGTCACATCTTTATTTCCTTATCTGTCTTACATGGCAGGGGGTGGTATGGGGTTTATTCCAACTTTACAATCACTTATACACATCTTACAGGTTACATGAAGCTAAAAACCTAGGAAAATTCTTCTCCAAGAAATCTTGAGTCTCCCAGGTAGCTTCATCTTCAGTATGTTGGTTCCATTGCCTTATAGAATTTAAGAGTCCTTTTTTGGGTGATCCTGTCCTTCTGATCCAAAACTCGAATGGGATGTTCTGAATAAGTTAAATCGGGTTCCAAAGCAATATCCACTACATCGATGGTTTGATCAGGAATCTGAAGGCACTTCTTTAGTTGTGATACATGGAACACATTATGTACTGCAGACAATGTTTCTGGTAGCTGAAGTCTATACGCCACTGCTCCGCATTGTTCAAGAATGGGAAACAGGCCATTGTATCGGGGTGCCAACTTTCCTTTTACCCCGAATCGATTAACACCCTTCATTGGTGATACTTTCAGGTATACATGATCCTGGACTTGAAAGAACAAAGATCGGCATCGCTTATCCGCATAATTTTTCTACCGAGCTTGAGCTTCTTTCAAGTGGTGCCTTATTCATTGAACATTTTCCTCTGTTTCCTTGACTAAATTAGGCCCGAAATACCACCGCTCTCCAGGTTCTGACCAATTTAAGGGTGTCCGACATCGTCGTCCGTATAGTGCTTCAAACGGTGCCATCTTAATGCTTTCTTGATAGCTATTATTATAAGAAAATTCTGCCAATGGCAGACATTCATCCCATTTATGCGAAAACTCCAGGACACATGCCCCCAACATGTCTTCAAGTATCTGATTTACTATCTCAGTTTGTCCACTTGTTTGAGGATGATAAGCCGAACTATGGAGCAGCTTAGTACCCAAAGATTTATGCAGTTTACTCCAAAATTTGGATACAAATTGTGGTCCAAGGTCCAACACTATTGTTTTTGGAATTCCGTGCAAACTGAGAATACGAGCAATGTATAACTGGGCATAGACAACAACTGGATGATCTATCTTGACGGGCAAAAAATGTGCTATCTTGATAAGCCGGTCAACTATAACCCAGATAGAATTAAATCCTTTAGCTATCCGGGGTAATCCCACAATGAAATCCATGCTAATATCTTCCCATTTCCAAGTTGGGATGGGCAAGGATTGTAATGGTCCAGCGATCTTCATATGTACTGCCTTGACACGTCTACAGGTGTCACATCTTGCCACATAGCGTGCAATTTCAATCTTCATTTTTGTCCACCAATAGTGTTGCTTTGAGTCTTGATACATCTTAGTACTTCCACGATGAATGGAATATCGAATAAGATGAGCTTCATCCAAAATTTGTTGGCGGACTTCAGCATTCTTTGGCACAACTATGCGATCCTTAAACCAAATTATTCCTTGGTCATCTTTTCTAAAGCAATTTGCTTTGCCGGATTCTATTTTCTCATAAATGTGTTTCATACCCTTGTCGGTTCTTTGGGCATCAATAATTCTCTATAGAAGAATTGACTCAAGCTTTAATTGTGTCAAGGTTCCGTGTTGTATCATCCCTAGATTTAACTTTTCCATTTCTTGACATAGGGTGATGTCAGGGGTCCTCACTGTAAGACAATGACAAGAAGCTTTGCGACTTAATGCATCTGCCACCACATTGGATTTTCCTGGGTAATAATGGATTTCCAGGTCATAATCTTTAATTAGCTCAAGCCATCTTCGTTGTCTCATATTCAGCTCTGACTAGGTAAAAATATATTTCAGACTTTTATGATCTGTATATAAATGACAAGTATTTCCCAGCCGATAATGACACCAAATTTTAAGTGCATGTACCACTACAGCTAGTTCCAAATCATGAGTTGGATAGTGCTCCTCATGCCGACGTAGTTGTCTTGAAGCATAAGCTATGACTTGACCCTCCTGCATTAGGACACATCCGAGTCCACTATCTGATGCGTCACAATAGACATCAAAAGGTTTTTCAATGTCCGGTTGAGCCAATACCGGAGCAATGGTTAATAGCACCTTTAGTTGCTCGAAGGCTTCATTGCATTTTGAGGACCAGTCAAACTTTGTATCATTCTTCAATAAACCCGTAATAGGTTTAACAATCTTGGAGAAATCCAGAATGAACCTGCGGTAATATCCAGCCAGTCCAAGAAAACTTCGAACTTGATGTACTGTAGTAGGCGGTTTCCATTCCAAAATATCCTTGACTTTGCTGGGATCAACCACAATCCCTTTTGCAGATAATACATGTCCAAGAAACTGGATTTCCTCCAACCAGAACACACATTTGCTGAATTTGGCATACAACTGGTGCTCTCTCAAGCGTGTTAGCACGATCCGTAAGTGCTTAACATGCTCCTCTTCATTTTTGGAATAGATCAGGATGTCATAAATGAAGACCACCACAAATTTATCTAGCTCGGGCATAAATACTGAGTTCATTAAATATGTGAAGTGGGCTAGAGCATTTGTTAATCCGAAAGACATGACTAAATATTCAAATAACCCATACCACGTAGTGAATGCAGTCATGGGTATATCTTCGGGTCGAATACGGATCTGATGATAACCTGACCGGAGATCAATCTTGGAGAATACCCAAGCTCTGATAAGTTGATCGAATAAGATATTGATCTGAGGAAGAGGGTACTTGTTCTTGATGGTAACCTCATTAAGGGGTCTGTAGTCCACGCACATTTGAAGTGTCTGATCCTTCTTTTTGATGAAAATTGCGGGACATCCCCAAGGTGATGAACTTGGTCTAATGAACCCTTTCTCTAGCAAATCTTGTAACTGAGTCTTGAGTTCTGCCAGTTCATTAGGTGGCATTCGGTACGATCTTCTAGAAATAGGAGCCGTACCGGGCTTGAATTCAATCACAAATTCCACATTCCTTTCTGGAGGGAACCCAGGCAGGTCTTCAGGAAAGACATCCAGGAATTCACATACCACCAGAATATCCTGGATTTCTTGTACGATAGCTTCATAAACTTGCCTAGATGTTTTGGCTGAGACAACTACAAGGATGGACAATTGAATCTCTTCCTGGCCATGGCTTAATTTGATGGTCCTTAAGTTTGTATTGATGATGGCCTTATGCTGGGCTAACCAGTTCATGCCCAGAATTACATCTATGTCTTGACCTTTTAAAACAATCATGTTGGTAGGAAATCCCCGTCCGGCCAACGTTACTTGTATGTGGAAGCTACTCCTTAGTAAATATCCGTCCCCCAGGTGAGTGGATAATAAATCCCTCCCTTGATTCATTGCAAGGAATGCAATGTTTTTCCAAAAAATTCTTGCTTATGAAGGTATGTGATGCACCAGAATCGAAGAGAATAACTGCTGGGTGATTGGCAACAAGGAACATACCCATCATTATCGGCTTGCCTTCCGGTGTAGTAGCCACTTGGGTATAATAAATCTGTCCTATTTTCTTGAAATTCTTGCCCGTTGAAGTATTGGCCGTGTTCCCCTTTCCTTGGTTGGAGTTCCTAGAATTCTGTTGAAAATTGGTTTTATTTTGCTTCGGGTATGGGCAGTCCTTGATGAAGTGTCCGGACTTTCCACAATTGAAGCAACCAGTGGAAGAACTGGGAAGAGCAGGGAAACGAGTACCAGGGGCACTCGGCTGATTGGTAGGAGCGGGGGCAGTAGTGGGACGAATAAAGACATGCTGCTTGAATGTATATGAAGGTGGGCGAGGCAAAAAATGATTTTGATTAAAAGGTCGGATCACCAACCTAGTTCTCTTCTTAGGTCCTTGATTTGACCTTTCATCTCCAAACCCCTTTGATTTTCCATGCCCTGCATTTTTGGCTTCCACGGCCAGTGCCGTACTGATAGCCCTACTGTAGGTAAGGTCCAAGCATGTTGCCATTTTCCGCTGAAGGCTATCATTGAGTCCCCTCATAAAACAATTCTTTTTCTTCAGATCTGTATTCACCTGGTCAATGGCATACTGGGAGAGGTGGTTAAATTTATTGAGATACTGCATTACAATATCTCCTCCTTGCTTTAACCGGATAAACTCTTCTTGTTTCATATGGAGCACTCCCTCTAGAACATAATGCTCCTGGAATGCCAACTTGAACTCATCCCAGGTAATTTGATGTCCAGCAGGCTGGATTGCTGAGAAATTTGCCCACCAGGTGCTGGCAGGCCCTCTTAGCTATTGTGCGTCAAACAGTGGCTTTTGCGTCTCTGTGCATCGAATTAACCCAAACTTTTGTTCCATAACTCTCACCCATTAGTCAGCTTCTAAAGGTTCTTCTGCTTTGATGAAGAGCGGGGGTCGAGTCTCAAAGAATTCCAAATAAGTAGTATCACACGGTCCTTGAGGAGGAGCTCTTCCTCTATGCGGTTGGAACTGATTGCCCACCATTTCGCGTAAGAAGCACGTATTATCAGCGGTGGCATTGACCAGGGCAGCGATAGCCTCGGTCAAAGTCGGTGGTACTGGTGGCGGGTTGGGAGTAGCCTCCCTCCCACAGGAAGTCCCCGCACCATCATGTGCGCGAGTCCGTGATGGCATCTAAGGCAAAGAAACATTTGGAAAAAATATAACATGCCAACATACACCATCATATTACATTGCCAAAATGTAATAATTATACAGGCTCCCATATACAACTTGACTTTATTACTTATTTTACATAAGTATAATACCTAAACTATACTATTTTAGTCATCTTCATCCTTCGTTGCTACATTGCCTGTTGTAGGAGACCGTTCATCAACAAGGTTCATAGAAGGAGGGGGCCTAAAAAGGTCTAGCTCCCCATGAGGTTCTTCATTTACTATTCCCGATGGTCCGGCTCCCATTGCAGCGACATCTGGTGGCACGTCCGGGTGAAGTCGAGCATACAATACATGCACTTCTTCATGTAAAGTATTACAGTACACTTGCAGGCTTTTGAGGGATGCACTAAGCTCTGCCACACGAGCTAGAGCTTTCGCTTCGCAGTCCCAAGCGAAAGAACGCGAGTTAACGGCCCAATCAATGGTCGTATCGCGTTCTGCAATTTCGTACTGCAGGCGACTCACTTCGGCTGACAATTCTGCTATACAGTGACTGTCCTATTCACGTGCCCTGTTCCTGTGGCGTTGTTCTGACCGGAGTTGTTCCACCTTGGCTTCCAGGTCTCCAATTGGGTCATTACTGCCACTACTACTTCCTTCGTGCCTAGAAGCTAGCTGATGTCGTGGCACACCAAGAGGTCCAGTAGATTTGCGCGCTGTTTTCCTAGTACGCGCCATATCTCCATAAGAGGGGAAGATTTATTAGTATATTCTTAAACATGATGCATGCATAATCTAATAATTATGGAATCAACCTTCGTTGATCCCCAGCTTCCTATATATTGCACTCTGTTACCCAACTTTACAAGATAAAGGGCTACCAGAAAGTGGTAAGGTAAGAATGAAAGAATATTTCTAGGTAAGTGTTTGAAAATTCTTTTGAAGTACTACGTTATATCTGAAGAGATGGGTTTTGCTCCGATACCAGCTGTGATGGAACCTCCCAAGGTATTAAGCCCACCTACAGTTGTCCTTGTCCTGAGGACCTTGGACAACCCTATAGATGCACATAATCACTCGACAAGTTTGGTAACTGTACCCTCATCATTTCGCCCAAGAGCGCTTCACCCGTCACACAGATATTACATCACATCATAGGAAAAGACAAGCGGAAGCAGATTACAATAACTTAATTGACATTCATAAAATATATAGAGAGAGTATTATTATTACAATACCAGGGTATTAAGAGTGCATAAAGTATTATTACAAACCAGGGAGGCAAAACACCCTCCCGCACAAAAGTTTATTATTTTCAAGGTGGGAGGCAAACATCCTCCCGCGACCAACTTCACTGCTAGGGCTCCTCCTTGGGTACCACCTTTGAGCAGAAACAACAAAACTCTGATGTTTCCTCACCTACAACAACATGGGTTCGAAAACCCTGAGTACGGAGTGTACTTTCACAAGTCTTACCCGACAAAAGAAAAAGACTCTCAAGGATATGCTGGCTTGAGGGAGTCAAGGTAAGGCTATTCAAGAATCAAAGACTCTGTTTGCAGAAATGCTTACTAATAGTGGATCCTTAAAAATCCAGTTTTATTGTCAAATTAAGTCATTACCTGTAGCTAGAGTTCTCTCTACCCTAGTTCAAGCACTTGGCTTACACTAGTCGTCTTTTATCACCCTTTTAGTTCACTGGATTGCTACGTGTAAGTCAGTGACCAAGTCTTCATGTCCTAGAAGTAACGGCGATCCGAATCGATTAATACTTAGCTGAGGATTTCCAATCACATGACATATGTAGCACTTAACCCTTGCATATGTCAACTCACCACCGGGTTTCTCAAGACCAGACTGGGTTCACGCCAACCGAGAGCACAGATACACCACCGTCCAGCCTCTTGCCATGGATGGTACATGCTACTCTCGCCATCTCTCCACTCCCATTGCGTGTTGGCCTTTCTGGTATTGGTCTGCCCGAGGCCAAGCTTACCCATGACGAGGCATGTGACCAGTTAAAGGGTCCTCGGACAATAGGCTCACATCGACACGGTCCTTAAGCGACTCAGACAGAGACACTACACCGAGACTTCCTTCTCGTGCAAGTCACCCGCCCGGTCTCATCTTTATCATTTACAATCCCAAAGTTTGGTACCTGGCAGAGGTACATCTTTTTCGATGTTGAACCCATCACGGCCATGATGGATTCACCATCAAATTTTATTTTTGAAAACTTCCCATGCTATCTGAAGCATCATCTTTTGTTTAAAACAAACATTTTGTCTTCTAGAGCAAGACTAAGCATCAGAAAACTTTTATGCAAAACAGGTATCAAGGAATGGTAATCAATTTTGAGGTAGGAAATGCAGAAATTATGTAGCACTCAACTCCTATCACCTAATGCATCATTTCAAGTGATAAAGAATTTAAAACAACAAGGAAGGGGTAAATGCACCGGGGCTTGCCTTGTGTCATAGGGGACTTGGGATCTGTTCCACAAATGTCAAAGTAGAAACTGTCCCCGACAGGTGAATTTTCAGTCAGTGGTGCAACTTCCTCTTCAACAACTACTTCTTCTTCGTTTTCTAAACATAACAATATATACACATAAATGCCATGTGATGCTATGATCATGCAGTTATGATAAAACATAGTAAGTTATATCTTGAATATAACTTTCCTTCATGGTACTCCTAAGTCACTAGGGTTTCCTAGGTTAATACCCTATCAGGGTTAAGCAATTCCTACCTTAGGAAGCTAGGTTTTGGGGTTTTGGGATCAAACAATGTCCAAAACATATCAAACATTACCCAAGGGCTCTAATTATCAAATTAAGCTTACCCAAAAAGTTTTATGATTTTTGGAGCTATCAAGTAATTTCTAAAATTCCAAAAGACTAGGTTTAGGCCTTCTTAAATGCTAAATAATTCATGGTTGGGGCTAAAAATCTTGGAACTATTTTTATTAAATACTAGGGGAATTTAAAAGTCTAGTAAAATTGGTCTCATATTTTTATCAT
This sequence comes from Zea mays, assembly GCF_902167145.1. Classification (NCBI taxonomy): domain Eukaryota; kingdom Viridiplantae; phylum Streptophyta; class Magnoliopsida; order Poales; family Poaceae; genus Zea; species Zea mays. Next base: position 51,690,976 of record NC_050101.1, read on the forward strand.
TTTTCTAAAATTTCTGATGGATTTCCAAACTTCATCAGAAAAAGAAAAGGAAAAACCATCAATAGTACTGGGCCGAAACTAGCCCAGTCGGTCCTCGGAGGATAATGTTGATGGTTGATTATCTTTATCATCATAACTTTCTTCTTCTTCCTCTTCTTCACTTGAGGAGCTTGGAGTGGGAGCCTTCTTCTTGCCTTCTTTTCATCACATGCAAAAGCATATATGGTCTTGTAGAAGTTGGCTCCTCTTGTTGACCCATTTTTCGCGGAATCTCAGATGCCACAATCTTACCAATCACAACCAATCACAATGATCGAGGTCATTTGACTCAAGTCCTCCATGTTGTGAAGAATGGTGATGATTGAAAGGGAAATGGCCTCAACATTTCCTATAATCGATTTTGTTGTTTGACGTCCATCACAAACCATATGAACTAACTAGTTTGCCAAGTTGCTACTTTTCAAGTGCACAAAGTTCAACATAAACATACAAAGAAAAAAACTTGAGGGAATTCTACAAAGTTTGGATCATATAAGTATTGGTGCAACCAATGGCGCACCAGACACTGTCCGGTGCCCTGGCCGAGCACCTCGCAAACTGGCCGCTCTCGGGTTTTCTCAGCGCGCGTCCGCTATAATTCCCGAACTATCCGGTGTGCCACCGGACTGTCCAATGAGACAACAGAGCAACTGTCAACTTTGCCCAATGGTCAACTACGCTGACTGCAACGCAGTAAGTAGAGCAGAAGTCATAAGTAAGTCTGCAAAGTCAGAATGCACCGGACTGTCCGATGCCACAAGAAGACAGAAGACTTCAATGGTCAACAGCTCCAAACCCCAACGGTCGGCTGACGTGGCACGCACCGGACAGTGAACAGTGCTGTGTCCGATGCACCACCAGACTGTCTGGTGTGCCCATCGACAGCAAAGTCAGCCAACGGCTAGGAAGTGGTTGGAGGCTATAAATACCCCCAACCACCTCCATTCAAGCTATCCAAGCTTTCCAACCTTCTCATTCAATACTAGAGCAAAAGCATACACTCCAAGACACAATCAAAGCATCAAATCCTCTCCAAGCTCCAAAATCAAATCAAGTGCTTAGTGACTTGAGAGAGGGTGTTTTGTGTTTCTTTTGTTGCTCTTGTTGCTTGGTTGCTTTCTTCTTCTCACTCTAATCTTTCTAAGTGCTTTGTAAAGCTAGCAAGAGACACCTAATTGTGTGGTGATCCTTGCGAGGTCTTAGTGACCCGTGTGATTAAGAAGAAGCACTCGACCAGTCTAAGTGACCGATTGAGAGAGGGAAAGGGTTGGAATAGACCTAGCCTTTGTGGCCTCCTCAACGGGAGTAGGTTCCTTGGAACCGAACCTCGGGAAACAAATCGCCGTGTTCACTTGTGTTGATCTTTACTCGATTTGTCTCTCCCCTCTCCTCTCTCTGTAAAGTTCTCTTGCTCACATCTTTTTGAGTTTGCTCCCAAAGTTATCCATATTTATTGAGCAACTCATAGCAAGAGGAACGATCTTCCACACTCCGAATTTATTTCTAACCCTAACCCCAAGTATATTGCGTGTTCAAATTTTATAATTTTCAGGTTTCACCTATTTACCCCCCTCTAGGCACCTTTCAATTGGTATCAAAGCTCGGTGCTTCATTAGAGTTTAACAACTCGAAGTGATGTCGAGAGAACACACCAAGAGGGAAATGGTCACCGGCGAAAAGCCTGAAGCTTCGGGAAAGAAGAACAAAGAATGGACTCCATTGAAGGAGGCCGGGGATAAGCACAAGGAGGAATCCACTGGCTCTATCAAGTCACAAAGGAAGGGTGACAAGAAGAAAAAGAAAATAAAGAAGGTGGTCTACTACGAGAACGACTCTTCATCACCTTCCACATCCGGCGCCGAGTCTACATCATCAAAACGCCAAGAGCGTAAGAAGTATAGTAAGATGCCTCTTCGCTATCCTCGCATTCCTAAACGTGCTCCTCTACTTTTTGTACCCCTAGGCAAACCCCCATATTTTGATGATGGATATTATTGTATGTGGAGTGATAAAATGAGGCACCATATAACTTCACTCGACGAAAGTGTAATACCCAAAAATGTATACCGTGAAACTATATCGGATATCCTTATTTTATGTGCCATATTTGCATCATAAAAGAGCACACATGTAATCGAGAGTGATTAATTAAAACCAATGTTACCAAAATAAAAGCAAATGCATCATGTGGAGTTTATATGTTTGTGCATAAAATAAAATATTAATAATAATAATAAGGATAATAAGATAATAACTACTAGAAGTGGAATTAAAACCCTAAATTTGAAAATAGGGTTTTGAAAATAAGAAGAAGAGGAATGATACAAAAATATAAATAATATAAATATCCTTAAACTTATTACTTTTAACTGCACAAATATAGTGTAAATGATGAGCCATAAAGTTTGAATTTAAACTTGAATTCAAATTGGATTTGAAAATAGAGAAAGAGGGAATCAAAAAAAGAAAAAGAAAAAGAAAGCCACATGGGCCGACTACCTCCTTTCTAGCCCAATTCACGTTTACACCCGCGCGGCCCAACTGCGGATGCGCGTGTAATATCACCTCCTCACTGACTTCGTGGGCCCGGCTCGTCAGTCTTTCCCCGCGCGAGCGCCCTGGAATACGCGGACGCTGTCAGGTGGGCCCGCTTGGCAGCTCGCCCTTCTTCCTCAACCGAAAACGCGATTTCTTCTACGCGCGCGCGGAATCCGCGGCCGCCTGACCCGCTCGTGGCTTGATAACCGGGTTCTGCCCGGGGTATAAATCCCTGCGCAGCTCCCTGACTCTTAGCCCCCCCTAATTCCGGGGACTTCTTGGCCACTACCACCGGCGTCAAGGGAGAGAACCGAGAGAGAGTGGGGCGGGGCGGAAAGTCGTCCTCCCCGTCGTCGGTCGTGCTCGACGCCAAAATTGGGGACTCGCGCGCGGACAGAAGGCTTCGCCCAAGCCCCTGGACCGGTTGGGTGGCGATTGTGGGTTCGTAGGGTGACCGGAGCGCGGCCAATTTGCCTCCGCCGTCGCGCATTCGCGGTTCGCCGTGGCCAGACCAAGCAACGCTGCGATTATCGGTGAGTAACCTTCCCTCCATATCGTATGGCTACCCTATACGTGTTACTGCATTCGAATCGGAGTTCGAGCGCGAGGGCCGAGTTTCAGGCGGTACCGGCCATGGCGCCACCGCGGGCGACGGGCTCCGCCGTGTCTGTTCGCCGAAGGAACAGGTGATGGGGAGCTCCGCCTGGTTGTCGTGAACCTGCACGGAGTTTCGGTGGGCGGAGCCTGGGTCGGTGAAGCCCTCGATTGGTGGCCGACGCCCAATTCTTGCAGCTGGACCGCGCTTCACCGTGGGCAGTCGTCTCTGCGCCATTATTGATGGTGAGTTTTCCTCCATGCGGTTCGCATTGCCCTCTAGATCGTGCGGCGCCTTTCAATTTGGGTTTGGCGCTTGGGAGGACCGGATTTCGCGAGCTCCGGTGAACCCGCCGCCGTGTGGTGGCTGCGCCGTCGCGTGTTCCGGCCACGGGTGTGAGTTTGGGGATTTCGCCTCGAGCCGTTAGCTGTAATTTGTGTGGTGGAGATGGGTTAGACCGTAGTAATTTGCGGACGGCGATTTCGGGTCGTCCGATCCGGATCTGGCGGCCGCGACTCACTCTGGGCGATTTTGAATCCGAGCCATCCACCCGGGATCCAATGACCATGGCTGCTTACCGATTCGAGTTAAAGCTATTCTAATCCGGGGCATTCATTTCTGATCTGACGGCAGATATCGCGCAATACCCCTTCAGCCAGCCTTTTTGCTAAAGAGACCCTGTGTAAAACAGAAATTAACCCGCCGTCCTATATCGCTGTGCTCTGGGTCTACAGATTTTTACCCCGAGCCCCCTGGGTTCTCTGGAAATAGTGCGCCCAGTCCAGAACATAATAAAATCAGGGAAAATGATTTATAAATAGATTTTTAATAGGTAAATAATTGCTAGAACTTCAATAATTCGTAGAGAATCCATTTTTGGTCCAAATTGAGCCATTCCACTTTCTAAATTTTTGTAATTTTATTCTTTATCACTTAGAGCCTCTGTTTGGTCATGAAAACAGTAAGAAGTTTAATTCCTCACTTAATCTATTTTAAACACAATAAAACCTTTAAAAATTCATATCTTAAAATCTATAATTCCAAAAATTATGATTTCTGTTCCTAGAATTTTATTTTAATGTGTAGATTATTACTGTGTATTTTGCATATATGTTTGGTGTAATGTTAATTTTGCCTATACAATGTTTGTTTGTATTACTACGACTAGCAGTGAGGTCACGAGTCATCTGAAGATCATCCTGGTACCTGGAATCTCAAGTCCCAGGCAAGTTGTGCCCTTGATCACTTCTTTTTACCCAGCCATGTTCTAATTAATCATAATGATCTGCATAGGTTAATTTTGATGGGACCCAATAGGTTACCCTAGTTTGATTATCTTTATACCTTGTTACCACTGAACTTTTTGGGTAGTACTTGCTAGTGCTTTATGTGGTTTTGGGTATGAAGATACATTACTCATGATTATACTTTTGTTATCCGTTGTTATTTATCGTTCATGATAAGATCATTATGTTAATTGGAACATGGAGCGACCACCCGGGAAAACAGTGCTACCACAAGGGTATAATGGGACGCCCTTGGCTGATTAATTAGGAAAGCTAGTGGAGGACTACCTTACCCGAAAGGGGCAAGGGCAGTAGGGGAGTGGTCAGTGTAGGGAGACCCTCGGGAGGATTTTGCTGCGATGGCGGTCCTGCAAGGGAATTCCTGCATTGGAGCTTCCTATAAACTGTAGCGGGTTTTCTGAAGCTAGTGGAACTTTGTAAAGGCCTCGTAGTGTTACCCTGCCTCGCCTCCTCGGTAGAGGTGTACGGGAAGTCGCGATCCCTTGGCAGATGGGTAACATGACTTGTGGGTAAAGATGCGCCACCTCTGCAGAGTGTAAAACTGGTATACTAGCCATGCTCACGGTCATGAGCGGCTCGGACCCTCACATGATTAAATTATGAAACTTAAACTCAATTTGTCATATGCATTGCATCGCAGGTGAGGTTGTTACTTTTGTTCTACTAAATTGGGCTGGTATTTACTTATACTTAGCAATTGCTAATAAAATTTTTACCAACTTTAAAAGCAATGCTCAGCTCTAACCATCCTCTTTGGTAAGCCTTACACTTCACGTGAGCTCCCACCTTTGGCGAGTTCATGCACATTATTCCCCACAACTTGTTGAGCGATGAACGTATGTGAGCTCACTCTTGCTGTCTCACACCCCCCCCCCACAGGTCAAGAGCAGGTACCACAGGATGAGGCGCGTGGAGGATGCTGTGATGAGTTCGTGAGTGGTCTAGGCCGTCGTCTCCCAGTCAACTTTGGGTTGCTGGACCGTTGTCTCCTTATAATGTAATTATTTACTTATTTTGTATAGAACTCCTGTTATGTAGTAAAGATGTGACATTCGATCCTGTGCCATGATTCATCATATGTGTGAGACTTGGTCCCAGCACAACTGGTGATTATGTTTACGCCCGGGCTTTGGACCCCTAAAACCCGGGTGTTACAGAAGTGGTATCAGAGGAATGTTGACTGTAGGACGAAACCTAGATAGAACTGGACAACCAATACTTACTTACCTCTGCTACTCTGATTCTTTTCTAAACTTATCTTAATCTTTTCTCGTCTATTTCCGCTCTACTCTGATTATTCTTACCTTTTCTTTCCAAAGACAAATGTGGATTTCACACTTTGAAATCCTGTGCCTAAAGTGACTTTTAGGAATAGGAGACCTCATCTTAGGAACAAAAACAAAACTATTTTTTTTATAATTATTTGTGCCCTTGAATGTTTGTTCTTATGATACTTGCCTGATTTGGATCTTTGATTGAGTGTGATGAGTTGTGGAGGAATGTCCACAATCACATGCATATACATATCGAAAAAATGCTTATAAAAAAATAACTAGATAAACTAGGATATCCCTCATTAAAGTATCTAGCCTAACAATATCCATCTCATCTTAAAAGATTTTATCCTACACTCATAGATCCATCTTATGTGAAAAGATCCTAACTTATCCTAATTAAAATATATCTTATCTTAAAAGATTTTCTCTTATCCTAATAGATTCATCTCATCCTAAAAGATTCTATCCTATCTTATCTTGTCATATCCTAACTACTTTGCTTATCTCGTACCAAGTGTAACAACTATGATCTATTCTAAAATAAGTAGATCTTAACTAGTCTAATCTAGTTATATCCAATTTGTCTATCCCCACCTAACATCAAACAAGATTTTGACCTACATCATGTAGTCTATCTCATCCATATCTATCTTAACCATATTCCCCAACCCCGATGATATACACTAACCTCGAATCAATGAGACCAAGACCAGAGAAGAGAAGATCGACCTCGACAAGGAAGGATAAAACAGTCAAAGTGAATCTCGAGATGAATCAAGACTTAAACATTGCCGGTGAAGTCTTTTCCTTGTCATAATCTTTCTTACCTCAACTTGTCCAGCTTATACCCTATATAATAGGTAACTATATACCTAGGCTCTCCTAATCAACCCCTATTGACTATAAAAAAAATGATGAGACTCCAGATTTTTGAACCAACTATAGACTAAAAGCGGAATTACAAACCAATTCTTTTGTATCCCTTTTCTTACAAATCTCGAGGACGAGATTATTTTTAAGGGGGGTAGGATTTGAAATACCCAAAAATGTATACCGTGAAACTATATCGGATATCCTTATTTTATGTGCCATATTTGCATCATAAAAGAGCACACATGTAATCGAGAGTGATTAATTAAAACCAATGTTACCAAAATAAAAGAAAATGCATCATGTGGAGTTTATATGTTTGTGCATAAAATAAAATATTAATAATAATAATAAGGATAATAAGATAATAACTACTAGAAGTGGAATTAAAACCCTAAATTTGAAAATAGGGTTTTGAAAATAAGAAGAAGAGGAATGATACAAAAATATAAATAATATAAATATCCTTAAACTTATTACTTTTAACTGCACAAATATAGTGTAAATGATGAGCCATAAAGTTTGAATTTAAACTTGAATTCAAATTGGATTTGAAAATAGAGAAAGAGGGAATCAGAAAAAGAAAAAGAAAAAGAAAGCCACATGGGCCGACTACCTCCTTTCCAGCCCAATTCACGTTTACACCCGCGCGGCCCAACTGCGGATGCGCGTGTAATATCACCTCCTCACTGACTTCGTGGGCCCGGCTCGTCAGTCTTTCCCCGCGCGAGCGCCCTGGAATACGCGGACGCTGTCAGGTGGGCCCGCTTGGCAGCTCGCCCTTCTTCCTCAACCGAAAACGCGATTTCTTCTACGCGCGCGCGGAATCCGCGGCCGCCTGACCCGCTCGTGGCTTGATAACCGGGTTCTGCCCGGGGTATAAATCCCTGCGCAGCTCCCTGACTCTTAGCCCCCCCTAATTCCGGGGACTTCTTGGCCACTACCACCGGCGTCAAGGGAGAGAACCGAGAGAGAGTGGGGCGGGGCGGAAAGTCGTCCTCCCCGTCGTCGGTCGTGCTCGACGCCAAAATTGGGGACTCGCGCGCGGACAGAAGGCTTCGCCCAAGCCCCTGGACCGGTTGGGTGGCGATTGTGGGTTCGTAGGGTGACCGGAGCGCGGCCAATTTGCCTCCGCCGTCGCGCATTCGCGGTTCGCCGTGGCCAGACCAAGCAACGCTGCGATTATCGGTGAGTAACCTTCCCTCCATATCGTATGGCTACCCTATACGTGTTACTGCATTCGAATCGGAGTTCGAGCGCGAGGGCCGAGTTTCAGGCGGTACCGGCCATGGCGCCACCGCGGGCGACGGGCTCCGCCGTGTCTGTTCGCCGAAGGAACAGGTGATGGGGAGCTCCGCCTGGTTGTCGTGAACCTGCACGGAGTTTCGGTGGGCGGAGCCTGGGTCGGTGAAGCCCTCGATTGGTGGCCGACGCCCAATTCTTGCAGCTGGACCGCGCTTCACCGTGGGCAGTCGTCTCTGCGCCATTATTGATGGTGAGTTTTCCTCCATGCGGTTCGCATTGCCCTCTAGATCGTGCGGCGCCTTTCAATTTGGGTTTGGCGCTTGGGAGGACCGGATTTCGCGAGCTCCGGTGAACCCGCCGCCGTGTGGTGGCTGCGCCGTCGCGTGTTCCGGCCACGGGTGTGAGTTTGGGGATTTCGCCTCGAGCCGTTAGATGTAATTTGTGTGGTGGAGATGGGTTAGACCGTAGTAATTTGCGGACGGCGATTTCGGGTCGTCCGATCCGGATCTGGCGGCCGCGACTCACTCTGGGCGATTTTGAATCCGAGCCATCCACCCGGGATCCAATGACCATGGCTGCTTACCGATTCGAGTTAAAGCTATTCTAATCCGGGGCATTCATTTCTGATCTGACGGCAGATATCGCGCAATACCCCTTCAGCCAGCCTTTTTGCTAAAGAGACCCTGTGTAAAACAGAAATTAACCCGCCGTCCTATATCGCTGTGCTCTGGGTCTACAGATTTTTACCCCGAGCCCCCTGGGTTCTCTGGAAATAGTGCGCCCAGTCCAGAACATAATAAAATCAGGGAAAATGATTTATAAATAGATTTTTAATAGGTAAATAATTGCTAGAACTACAATAATTCGTAGAGAATCCATTTTTGGTCCAAATTGAGCCATTCCACTTTCTAAATTTTTGTAATTTTATTCTTTATCACTTAGAGCCTCTGTTTGGTCATGAAAACAGTAAGAAGTTTAATTCCTCACTTAATCTATTTTAAACACAATAAAACCTTTAAAAATTCATATCTTAAAATCTATAACTCCAAAAATTATGATTTCTGTTCCTAGAATTTTATTTTAATGTGTAGATTATTACTGTGTATTTTGCATATATGTTTGGTGTAATGTTAATTTTGCCTATACAATGTTTGTTTGTATTACTACGACTAGCAGTGAGGTCACGAGTCATCTGAAGATCATCCTGGTACCTGGAATCTCAAGTCCCAGGCAAGTTGTGCCCTTGATCACTTCTTTTTACCCAGCCATGTTCTAATTAATCATAATGATCTGCATAGGTTAATTTTGATGGGACCCAATAGGTTACCCTAGTTTGATTATCTTTATACCTTGTTACCACTGAACTTTTTGGGTAGTACTTGCTAGTGCTTTATGTGGTTTTGGGTATGAAGATACATTACTCATGATTATACTTTTGTTATCCGTTGTTATTTATCGTTCATGATAAGATCATTATGTTAATTGGAACATGGAGCGACCACCCGGGAAAACAGTGCTACCACAAGGGTATAATGGGACGCCCTTGGCTGATTAATTAGGAAAGCTAGTGGAGGACTACCTTACCCGAAAGGGGCAAGGGCAGTAGGGGAGTGGTCAGTGTAGGGAGACCCTCGGGAGGATTTTGCTGCGATGGCGGTCCTGCAAGGGAATTCCTGCATTGGAGCTTCCTATAAACTGTAGCGGGTTTTCTGAAGCTAGTGGAACTTTGTAAAGGCCTCGTAGTGTTACCCTGCCTCGCCTCCTCGGTAGAGGTGTACGGGAAGTCGCGATCCCTTGGCAGATGGGTAACATGACTTGTGGGTAAAGATGCGCCACCTCTGCAGAGTGTAAAACTGGTATACTAGCCGTGCTCACGGTCATGAGCTGCTCGGACCCTCACATGATTAAATTATGAAACTTAAACTCAATTTGTCATATGCATTGCATCGCAGGTGAGGTTGTTACTTTTGTTCTACTAAATTGGGCTGGTATTTACTTATACTTAGCAATTGCTAATAAAATTTTTACCAACTTTAAAAGCAATGCTCAGCTCTAACCATCCTCTTTGGTAAGCCTTACACTTCACGTGAGCTCCCACCTTTGGCGAGTTCATGCACATTATTCCCCACAACTTGTTGAGCGATGAACGTATGTGAGCTCACTCTTGCTGTCTCACACCCCCCCCACAGGTCAAGAGCAGGTACCACAGGATGAGGCGCGTGGAGGATGCTGTGATGAGTTCGTGAGTGGTCTAGGCCGTCGTCTCCCAGTCAACTTTGGGTTGCTAGACCGTTGTCTCCTTATAATGTAATTATTTACTTATTTTGTATAGAACTCCTGTTATGTAGTAAAGATGTGACATTCGATCCTGTGCCATAATTCATCATATGTGTGAGACTTGGTCCCAGCACACCTGGTGATTATGTTTACGCCCGGGCTTTGGACCCCTAAAACCCGGGTGTTACAGAAAGCATATGAGATATCGTTGAGTTTGGAGCGCAGGCACCACAGGTGGGCGATGAGGATTACGACTCCGATGAGGCCGCCCAAATAAGGCACTTCAACTCCCAAGCCACCTCCATACTCCTCGCCTCCTTGTGTCAAAAGGAGTACAACAATGTGCAAGGGTTGAAAAATGCCAAAGAAATTTGGGACGTCCTCAAGACGACGCATGAAGGGGACAAGGTGACCAAAATCACCAAGCCCGAAATGATCGAGGAAGAACTCGGTCGGTTTGTGCTCAACAAAGGAGAGGAGCCACAGGCAATGTACAACTGACCAAAACAATGGTCAACCAAGTCCGCAACCTCATGAGCACCAAGTGGGATGACCATGAAATGGTCAAGGTTATTATTAGATCTTTTGGAATGCCAAGAGGACTTGCTCGTTAAGGAAAAAAAAGTATGTTAAGCTAAAAGATGCTTATGCTCTTGAATTAGAAAAATGTGAAAACCTATCTAAAGATCTTAAAATTTTCCATGATTCAATTTCTTGTCTTAGAACTAAGAATGATAGTTTAATTGCTAAGATTGAAGAATTGAATGCATGTCATTATTTGCACTAGATGTAGAGATGTTAATATTGATGCTATGAATGATCACCTTGCTATGATTAAAGAACAAAATGATCACATAGCTAAATTAAATGCTAAAATTGCCGAGCATGAACTAGAAAATAAAAAATTTAAATTTGCTCGCAGTATGCTGTATAATGGGAGACGCCCTGGCATTAAGGATGGCATTGGCTTCCAACAAGGAATCCAAAGCTACATCAAGCTTAATGCCCTCAAGAACATGCTTTCTAACTTTGTAAAGGGAAAGGCTCCCATGGTTCAGGATAGAGAGGGTTACATTTTGTATCCTGAAAACTATCCTGAGCATAAAATTAGAAAAACTCATGCTAGAAAATCTCATACTGTTTCTCATCATGCTTATATGTATAGTAATGAGGCTTCTAGCTCTAGGCATTCAACTCATATTAAAATGACTAAAAATAAGATTGTTGATGCATCCAATGAACATAGCATTTCATTCAAAACTTTTGATGCATCTTTTGTGCTCACTAACAAATCAGGCAAGGTAGTTGCCAAATATGTTGGGGGCAAACACAAGAGTCCCAAGACTTGTGTTTGGGTACCCAAGGTGCTTGTTTCTAATGTGAAAGGACCCAAGACCGTTTGGGTACCTAAGAACAAGGCCTAAATTTGTTTTGTAGGTTTATGCATCTGGCGGGACAAGTTGGATAATTGATAGCGGGTGCACAAACCACATGACAGGGGACAAAAGGATGTTCTCCTCATATGAGAAAAATGATAATCCCCAAAGAGCAATTACATTCAGGGACGGAAATCAAGGTTTGGTCAAAGGTTTGGGTAAAATTGCTATATCTCCTGACCATTCCATTTCTAATGTTTTTCTTATAGATTCTTTAGATTACAACTTGCTTTCTGTTTCTCAATTATGCAAAATGGGTTACAACTGTCTTTTTACTTATATTGGTGTTACCATCTTTAGAAGAAGTGATGATTCAATAGCTTTTAAGGGATTGTTAGATGGTCATCTATATTTGGTTGATTTCAATAATAACAACGCTGAACTCGACACTTGCTTAATTGCTAAGACTAATATGGGTTGGCTCTGGCATCGCCGACTTGCTCATGTTGGGATGAAGAATCCTCACAAGCTTCTAAAAGGGGAGCACATTTTAGGACTAACAAATGTTCATTTTGAGAAAGACAGGATTTGTAGCGCATGTCAAGCAGGGAAGCAAGTTGGAACTCATCATCCACACAAGAACATCATGATGACCGAAAGGCCGCTTGTGCTACTCCACATGGATCTATTCAGCCCAATCACTACATAAGCATCGGCGGGAGTAAGTATTGTCTTGTTATTATGGATGATTATTCTCGCTTCACTTGGGTATTCTTTTTGCAGGAAAAATCTCAAACCCAAGAGACCTTAAAGAGATTCTTAAGACATGCTCAAAATGAGTTCGAATTCAGAATCAAGAAGATTAGAAGCGACAATAGAACGAAGTTCAAGAACTCTCAAATAGAAGGATTTCTTGAGGAGGAAGGCATCAAGCATGAGTTCTCTTCTCCCTACACACCTCAACAAAATGGTGTTGTGGAGAGAAAGAATAAAACTCTATTGGACATGGCAAGGACCATGCTTGATGAGTACAAGACACCGGATCTGTTTTGGGCGGAGGCGATTAACATCGCTTGCTACTCCATCAACCGACTCTATCTTCACCGAATCCTCAAGAAAACATCATATGAACTCCTCACCGGTAAAAAGCCCAATGTTTATTATTTTAGAGTTTTTGGGAGCAAATGCTTTATTCTTATTAAGAGAGGTAGAAATTCTAAATTAGCTCCTAAAGCAGTAGAAGGCTTTTTACTTGGTTATGACTCAAACACAAGGGCATATAGAGTCTTCAACAAGTCCACTGGATTAGTTGAAGTTTCTTGTGACATTGTGTTTGATGAGACTAATGGCTCTCAAGTAGAGCTAGTTGATCTTATTGAATTAGATGATGAAGAGGCTCCATGCACAAGATGTCCATTGGGGATGTTTGTCCAAAAGAATCCGAAGAGCCTCCACAAGCACAAGATCAACCATCATCTTCCATACAAGCATCTCCACCAACTCAAGATGAGGAAATGACTCAAGAGGACGAGGATCAAGATCAAGACAATGAACCACCTCAAGAGGAGGACATTGATCAAGGGGGAGATGAAGATGATCAAGACAAGGAAGATGATCAAGAGATCCAGGATCAAAGAGCACCACACCAAAGAGTCCACCAAGCAATTCAAAGAGATCACCCCATCAACTCCATTCTTGGTGATATCCACAAGGGGGTAACCACTAGATCTCGAGTTGCTCATTTTTGTGAGCATTACTCTTTTGTGTCCTCTATTGAGCCATACAGGATAGAGGATGCACTAAGAGATCCGGACTGGATGGTGGCAATGCAAGAGGAGCTCAACAACTTCACGAGGAATGAGGTATGGCATTTAGTTTCACGTCCTAACCAAAATGTTGTAGGTACCAAGTGGGTATTCTGCAACAAACAAGATGAGAATGGTGTGGTGACTAGGAACAAAGCTCAACTTGTTGCCAAAGGATATTCACAAGTCAAAGGTTTGGATTTCGATGAAACCTATGCACCCGTAGCTAGACTTGAGTCAATTCGTATATTACTTACCTATGCTACTTATCATGGCTTTAAGTTGTATCAAATGGACGTGAAAAGTGACATCCTTAATGGCCCTATCAAGGAAGAGGTGTATGTTGAGCAACCTCCCGACTTTGAAGATAGTGAGTATCCTACACATGTTTATAAGCTCTCAAAGGCACTTTATGTGCTCAAACAAGCCCCAAGAGCATGGTATGAATGCCCGAGAGACTTTCTTATCACTAATGGCTTCAAAGTTGGTAAAGCTGACCCTACTCTCTTCACTAAAACAGTTGCTAAAGACTTGTTTATATGCCAAATTTATGTTGATGATATTATCGTTGGGTCTACTAACAAGTCATCTTGTGAAGAGTTTAGTAGGATTATGATACATAAATTCGAGATGTCTATGATGGGGGAATTGAAGTATTTTCTTGGATTCCAAATCAAGCAACTCCAAGAAGGCACCTTCATCTGCCAAACTAAGTACATTCAAGATATATTCAAGAAGTTTGGAATGAAGAATGCTAAACCCATCAAGACACCCATGGGAACAAATGGTCATCTCGACCTCGACACGGGAGGTAAATCTGTAGAACAAAAGGTATACCAGTCGATGATAGGTTCTTTATTCTATTTATGTGCTTCACGACCAGATATTATGCTTTCTGTATGCATGTGTGCAAGGTTCCAGACAAATTCTAAGGAAATTCACCTTAGGGCCATGAAAAGAATCATGAGATATTTAGTTTATACTCCTAAGTTTGGGCTTTGGTACCCTAAGGGTTCTACCTTTGATCTAGTTGGGTATTCCGATGCCAATTATGCTGGATGTAAAATTGACAGGAAGAGCACATCAGGGACTTGTCAGTTTCTGGGAAGATCTCTGGTGTCTTGGGCTTCAAAGAAACAAAACTCAGTAGCTCTATCCTCCGCCGAAGCCGAGTATATTGCTGCAAGACATTGTTGTGTACAATTACTCTGGATGAGGCAAACCCTTAGGAACTATGGCTACAAGTTGAGCAAAGACCCTCTCCTATGTGATAATGAGAGTGCAATCTGCATGGCGGATAATCTCGTTGAACACAGCCGCACTAAGCACATAGACATCTGGTATCACTTTTTGAGAGATCACCAACAAAAAGGGGATATCGAAATTGCTTATGTTAGCACCCACAACCAACTAGCCGATATCTTTACCAAGCCCCTGGATGAAAAGACCTTTAGCAAGCTTAGGAATGAGCTAAACATCTTAGATTATCAGAACTTTGATTGAAATCTTGCACACATTGCTCATTTATATACATTTGATCATGTCTTTTTCATTTGGTACGTATTTTTTATTCTTCTTGTACCATGGCTAGGACTAATGTGCTTCCAGAAGTATCTTAATGATTAGTCTTAGATTGAAAGGAAAATGGAGAACTTGGCAAAGGCAAGGCTTCCACTACAACTCTGTCGGTATCATTTATCCTTTGCCCTACTAATGAACCTTCATTCATAACTTTTTGGGAGAGAGTAATCGGCCTCTAGTTCTCTTCGTTTTTGGCGCTTAATGCCAAAGGGGGAGAGAATAATAGGCCCAAAGCAAAAGGACCGCACCACCACCCTGATTGCAAAATCTTTTTCAAAAAGGGGGAGAGATTATTCAAATTGCAAAAACCTCTTAACAGCTAAGGGGAGAACTTCTTTAGGGGGAGCTTTTGTTTAGCCAAGGGACAAGCATTTGAGAAAGGGGGAGAATTTTTCAAAAACTTGAAAATTCTTTTTGTGATCATATTCTTATACCATTGGCTAACTGCAAAAGAATTTGAAAAGACTTTTCCAAAAGATTTGCAAAAACAAGCTAAGTGGTGCAAGTGTGGTCCAAAATGTTAAACTAGATCAAAGCAACCATATATGTCTAAAACTGCATTCAAAGTAACTTATGCACATCTGTCAAATTGCAAACTAGTCACATATCTACACTTTACATTTGCTTTGGTTTGTGTTGGCATCAATCACCAAAAACGGGGAGATTGAAAGGGAAATGGCCTCAACATTTCTTATAATCGATTTTGGCTTTTGACGTCCATCACAAACCATATGGACTAACTAGTTTGCCTAGTTGCTACTTTTCTCAGGTGCACGAAGTTCAACATAAACATATAAAGAAAAAGACTTGAGGGAATTCTACAAAGTTTGGAGCATATAAGAATTGGTGCAGCCAATGGCGCACTGGACACTGTTTGGTGCCCTGGCCAAGCACCTCGCGAACTGGCCGCTCTCGGGTTTCTCATCGTGCGTCCACTATAATGCTCCAAACTGTCTGGTGTGCCTCCAGACTATCCGGTGAGATAACGAAGCAACGGTTAACTTCGCCCAACGGTCGACTGCGCTGACTGCAGCGCAATCAGCAAAGCAGAAGTCAAAAGTCAGTCTGCAAAGTCAGAACACACCGGACTATCTGGTGCCATAAGAAGACAGAAGACTTCAATGGTCAACAGCTCTAAACCTGTAAAGCCCTAAAATTAGTATAAGGTAAAATAATAATAATAATAAATGCATGGATTTACATAAAAGTGTTTTGGGAATTATGTGTTTTTTTTCCTTTTCTTTGTGCACATTCAACCAAAGGATTTTATACACTAGAAATCATCTTTCTAAAAATACCTATGGGTATGGATTGCATACTTAAAAGTCTTCGCAAAAAAAACTTAATCTAAAAATATCTCTTAATATTTTTTTTAGAAAATGTCTTATCCCAAAATAAAACAAGCGAATATGAACTTTTGAATAAACCTTTAAATTTGACTTTCGAACGATGTGTGTGTGCATTGCATATGTAAAATGGAAAGATTAAGGGATTAGTATGATAATAATTCATCCATGCTGAAATTTTCTTGTTTATGCATTCCATTTGAATTCAAATGTTAGTTGAATTCGAGTTTAATTTAGAACAAAAATCAAAAAAAAAGAAAAGAAAACATAAATAAAAAAAAATTAGAAAAAGAGAAAGAAACTCACCTAAACTTACCTGGGCCGAATGTCCTTCCGTTGTGGCCCACTCCAGCCAAGGAAGGCGCCGACTGGGGGACCCTGGCAGGCGGCCTCACCCGCGCACCGTATGCCGCTGCGGTGTGGGTCCCGCTCGCCAGCCCTTGATTCTACGTGGGCCGCCAGGAGGGTTCCTTAATTGGTCACTGTATTTGGTCCCCATTTGTCAGACTATCTCCTCTCACGCGTGCACTCATCTCGCTGCCATCCGGGACCCACTTGACAGCTGTTTCCTCCCCAACGGAACGCGAACCTGGCGGGCGAAATCCCCTCCCTGCGTCGAGTTTTGTTCGTTCAAATTGCAAGATGTCCGCGGGATTTTCTTCATCAGGAGTATAAATCCCTGTCGCCCTAGTCCCTTGGCCACCATCGCCGAACCGGGAGGGAGATGAGCGATGCGCAGAGAGGAGAAGACTGCCGCCGCGCTAGGAATCCTCAGACAATGCTCTTCGGGTCCCTGTGCGAGACCGGGGAGCTTCGCTACGATGCAAGGAAGGTCCCATTGTGCTTCCTTAGCAGGATTAGCGGCTCAGGTTCCCGGAATTTCTCACCGGCGGTCGATTTCGCCTCCGTGCCGCGTTCCATCGTGTGCGTTCGTCTCTGCGCCTGAATCCATGGTGAGAAACCTACACCTATGTCCGCCTCTGTCTTCTCTGCGCGTTGCTCGCTTCCGGTAGGAATATAGGGCTCCGGGGCATCGGGCACGCCACTCACCGGCGGGAGCCGCCACACGGGCAGTGGGCGCCGCCGAGCTCAGCCACCAGGTAGAAGACAGCTTGGATGCCGTCGATCAAATCTCGGACGACCCAGATTAAATCCCAGGATAACCCTTCGCGAAATCGAATCCGAGCCGTCGATGCGATCGCAAGCGGATCGGATGCCACCGTGCTGTGGGCCGTAGATCCCAGATCGGGTGGCTAGGGTCGCGTACCGCTTCGGTCTGTACATAATCTAATCTGCACCGCTCGTGCTGGATCGGACGGATCTTGTTTGACCATACCCCTTCATCCAGGCACATTAGCATAGGAGTCCTTACAATTCATTGAAACCAACCCGCAGTACTCGGGTGCTGTTCTCTGAGTCTAGGAAACCTTGCACAGAGGCCCCTGCTGTTTCTGGATTCATGCGCCCAGCCCTGGGAATTAGAGAATCAGAGAAATGGATTTAAAAATAGATTTTTAATATGAAAATAGTGGCTAGAATTTGTTTAATCCATAGAAAATTCATATGAGGTCCAAATTTATTCATTCCAATTCCTATAATTTTGTAATAATGTTGTTTATTATATAGTGTCTCTGTTTTGACATGAAAGTTACATTGAAATTAATATCCTAATTAATCTTATATCAATTACATAAAACCCTCAGAAATTCATAACTCCTCCGTTTTAACTCCGATTTGATCCATTCAAGTCGCGTTAGTCTCGTAGCAACGCGTAGATTATTATTACGCAGTTTATGCTTATGTTTGGTGTGATGTTAATTGTAAAGCCCTAAAACTCGTATCAGGTAAAAATAATAAAAATAAATAAATACATGTATTTTTCATGAATATGTTTTTGGAAAATATTTAATTTTCCTTTTTGTGCATATTCACTTAAGATAAGAAAAGCAGTCAAATAGCAAATAAATAAATATAGAATATGCATCTCATGCTGAGGTTCTTATAATTGTGCATTTGTGTTTAAATTCGCGAGACAAGTTTAAGTTTAAAAAAAATAGAATTTGAAAATAAAAAAAATAAGAGCTAAACCCTCGCCTAGGCTGGCTTCTCCAATGCTTGGCCCAGACGCGCGCGTACACAGCTTGCCTACCCATAAACACTTGGGTGCCAACGGCTGGGCTAAATTACTCTCCCACATGGCCCACGTGACATAAACCCAACCGCATAGCCACACTAGTTTTGCCTCAATTATTTATTCATCTTGCCGCAACATACGTCATCCTGACATAAGCAATGATGTCATCTAGCTAGCTCTCCCACGTATCGCTGGTATGGATCCGACTAGCATTTGTGCGCTCAGCCGTGTCGCTGCGAAACGGGCCCCATAGCCAGTGCCTCAGTGAACCTGTTCGTGCCTGGTTTCGTTGATAGGAGGAGTCGCATATACAGGCTCTTTGTTTCCAGTTCGTTGAAGATCCCAGCGATCTTTGCGATCGTTGCAACAACCCGCCGAGATCCATGGCGGGCGCTCCCTGTCGCTGCTCCGAAGCACGTGCTCCACCACGGACTCGGACTCCGCCGCTATGCTATAAAACTCGAGGCCAACCTCTCCTATCCAAACAGACACGATGACAAACGAGATTGCCTGAGCACCGGCGCCTGAGAAGATGTGAGAGACCGAGGGAGAGAGAATAAGAACGCCCTGTGCGGATCTCCCTCAAACGCGAGACGCCGGGATGGATGACCTCGGGGCCGCGCCACCTGAGCCATCGCTCTGCACCGGTCGGGCTTCTTCATCAAGGGATCTTGAAGCTATTGGCGTCGTGACCGGTTCGTACTAGGTGCCAGCACCGGTGAGACCCTCTCCTAATGACTCGATCTCTCCATCACCATAGCCGCGCATAATGGAAGTAGATGAAGCTGCGATCGCCATGAACGAATCTCGAGGTCGGGCGTATGCTTCCTGGGCGTGCGACATGAGTACCGTGGAGGTTCAGCTCGCTCCTCCTTCCTTGTGTGCTGGGCCGGGTTGGGTGCTAGGGAGCACCAGGCCCAGGGATTTCCGTGCCGGTGCCTGGGCATCACCGGGCGCCGCCACCTTGGGTGCTCACGCTGTTGGGGGCCGGGCGGGCGGATGGTCATGGACATCGACGGCGCCGCCGTCTGTGCGGTCTGGAGGTGGGGGACGTCGTGGCTACCGTCACTCGTTGGATGAACGGTTCAGATTAGGTAAACCACGTACCGCTTCGAGGAATGGATCTGGGCCGTGGGTTGGATCGAACGGTCCCTGGTCAATCTCGCCCACTTAAAAAAATGTCACCCGTAGATTCAGGATCGGGCGGCTCTGGGCGCGTACCGATTCACTTATATGGCGATCTAATCTGGACCGCCCACTCATGATCGGACGGCACATATTGGCCCGTACCCCTTCGGCCAACTCTTTTGCATAAGAGCCCCTCCGTTTCTGCGGATTAAACCCGCGGTCCACTGCACGGGTAAACTGAGTCTTAGGAAAACTTACACCGGGACCCCTTAACTTCTCTGTTTTTATGCGCGCAGTCCAGAATCATAGGAAATTCAGAAATTCCATTAGAAAATGATTTGTTAGCACACAAATAATTGCAGAATCTTAGTTAATCCCTAGAAAATTCATATTTTGTCCAAATTGACCCATTTTAGTTCCTATAATTTTATAATAATGTTATTTATCACGCTGTGTCTCTTTTTCAACATAAAAATGGTATTAAAATTTATTTCTTAATTAATCTCGTATCAAATACATAAAACCTTAGGAAATTCATAACTTCCCCATTTTAATTCCGAATTGACTCATCCCAGTTGCGTTGGTCTCGTATAAATATCTACTATGCAATAATAACATTTATTTTTCCATGTGACATTCTATTATAATTAGATCTTTATGTAACTTATGTTGATTAGTCTCGTTAAACCACTTATCATTATAATCTACTAGAAAATAATCTATGGTCAATTTATAACTTAGAATAAAATGGAGATAATTATTTATAGAATGACCTCTCATATGGTTTATACTAATTAAATTATAATATAGTTTAATACTTTAATCACACAGATCTTTTATAAAATCATAACTCCTTAATCGTAACTCCGATCTTAGTAGTGCTCGATCCCACGATCTCGTAGCAACGTGTAGATTATTAATATGTATTTTTCATATATGTTTGGTGTAATGTTAATTTTGCCTATACCATGTATGTCTGTATTGCTACGTTTAGCAGTGAGGACACGCGTCATCTGAAGATCATCCTGGTACCCAGAATCTCAAGTGCCAGGCAAGTTGTGCCCTTGATCACTTCTTTTACCCACTCATGTTCTAATTAATCATAATGATCTGCATAGGTTAATTTGATGGGACCTAATAGGTTACCCTAGTTTGTCTATCTTTATGCCTTGTTTACCACTAAACTTTTTGGGTAGTACTTGCTAGTGCTATATGTGGATTTGGGCATTGAGATACATATTATTCATACTTTTGTTATCAGTTGCTATTTACTGTTCATGATAAGATCATTATGTTAATTGGAACATGGAGAACCACCCGGGAAAACAGTGCTACCACAAGGGTTTAATGGGACGCCCTTGGCCGATTAATTAGGAAAGCTAGTGGAAGACTACCTTACCCGAAAGGGGCAAGGGCAGTAGGGGAGTGGTCAGTGTAGGGAGGCCCTCGGGAGGATTTTGCTGCGATGGCGGTCCTGCAAGGGATTCCTGCATTGGAGCTTCCTATAAACTGTAGCGGGTTTTCTGAAGCTAGTGGAACTTTGTAAAGGCCTCGTAGTGTTACCCTGCCTCGCCTCCTCGGTAGAGGTGTATGGGAAGTCGCGATCCCTTGGCAGATGGGTAACATGACTTGTGGGTAAAGATGCGCAACCTCTGCAGAGTGTAAAACTGGTATACTAGCCGTCCTCACGGTCATGAGCGGCTCGGACACTCACATGATTAAATTATGGAACTTAAACTCAATTTGTCATATGCATTGCATCGCAGGTGAGGTTGTTATTTTTGTTCTACTATTTAATTGGGTTGGTATTTACTTATACTTAGTAATTGCTAATAAAATTTTGACCAACTTTAAAAGCAATGCTCAGCTCTAACCATCCTCTTTGGTAAGCCTTACACTTCACGTGAGCTCCCACCTTTGGCGAGTTCATACACATTATTCCCCACAACTTGTTGAGCGATGAACGTATGTGAGCTCACTCTTGCTGTCTCACACCCCCCACAGGACAAGAACAGGTACCCCAGGATGAGGCGCGTGGAGGATGCTGTGACGAGTTCGTGAGAGGTCTAGGCCGTCGTCTCCCAGTCAACTTTGGGTTGCTGGATCGTTTCCTCATATGATGTAATTATTTAATTATTTTTGTACAGAACACCTGTTATATAGTAAATATGTGACATTCGATCCTGTGCCACTATGCATCATATGTGTGAGACTTGGTCCCAGCACACCTGGTGTTTATGTTCGCGCCCGGGTTTTGGACCCCTAAAATCCGGGTGTGACATTAATTTTGCATAAACTATGTTTGTTTGTATTGCTACGAATAGCAGTGAGGACACGTGTCACCTGAAGAGCAAGTTGGTACCTGGAATCTCAAGTCCCAGGCAAGTTGTGCCCTTGATCACTTCTTTTACCGACTCATGTTCTAATTAATCATAATGATCTGCATAGGTTAATTTTGATGGGATCCAATAGGTTACCCTAATTTGACTATCTTTATACCTTGATTACCACTGGACTTTTGGGTAGTACTTGCTATTGCTTTATGTGGTTTTGGGTATGAAGATTACACTATTCATGATTATACTTTTGTTATCAGTTGTTATTTATTGTTCATGTTAAGATCATTATGTTAATTGGAACATGGAGAACCACCCGGGAAAACAGTGCTACCACAAGGGTTTATGGACGCCCTTGGCTGACTAATTAGGAAATCTAGTGGAGGACTACCTTACCCGAAAGGGGCAAGGGCAGTAGGGGAGTGGTCAGTGTAGGGAGGCCCTCGGGAGGATTTTGCTGCGATGGCGGTCCTGCAAGGGATTCCTGCATTGGAGCTTCCTATAAACTGTAGCGGGTTTTCTGAAGCTAGTGGAACTTTGTAAAGGCCTCGTAGTGTTACCCTGCCTCGCCTCCTCGGTAGAGGTGTATGGGAAGTCGCGATCCCTTGGCAGATGGGTAACATGACTTGTGGGTAAAGATGCGCAACCTCTGCAGAGTGTAAAACTGGTATACTAGCCGTGCTCACGGTCATGAGCAGCTCGGACACTCACATGATTAATTTATGGAACTTAAATTCAATTTGTCATATGCATTGCATCGCAGGTGATGTTGTTACTTCTGTGCTACTATTTAATTGGGTTGGTATTTACTTATACTTAGTAATTGCTAATAAAATTTTGACCAACTTTAAAAGCAATGCTCAGCTCTAACCATCCTCTTTGGTAAGCCTTACACTTCACGTGAGCTCCCACCTTTGGCGAGTTCATGCACATTATTCCCCACAACTTGTTGAGCGAAGAACGTATGTGAGCTCACTCTTGCTGTCTCACACCCCCCCACAGGTCAAGAACAGGTACCGCAGGATGAGGCGCTTGGAGGATGCTGCGGTGTGTTCGTGAGAGGTCTAGACCGTTGTAACACCCCGGGATCCACAAACACCCCAGGATGCTACTAAACTACACATCTAACATTCATATATAAAATTTCGACAGCATCTCCTTTGAAAATTGCATAAACGGGGGAAGCAACAAAGTATAAATAGATATCATGATAAGAAAACATATAAGACATTAATAATCTGCTAGCAATGGGAAGACAACCATAACAACAATGAACTGAATTAATCAGTGTGCACGACTAGTTTAAAACAAACATCCTTTGACAAGAAGTTTTTAATTAAATCATGGCTGTGTCTGGGCAGCATTATTATGAGAGTGAAGGTGGATGTGCTGCTACTTCCCACTCCCCTTGATGAGCAACAAGCACCTGCATTGAGTAATGCAAGAGTGAGATGAAACATCTCAGCAAGCTAATTGTTCTGACGAGATATTTAAACCACAAATTGAATTCATCAACATTTTAAAAGAGCCACAATAAAAAAATCAGAAATACTTGTAGATATAGAACTCAGTAGTCCCACTATAACCAATACCATCTCATTTCCTCGAACAACCACAATAGGTTCTATAACACTTCCCTGCGTCAACAATACCTGCAAATATCACTTCAATGTATGCATAGGAATGCAATGTGTAGGTACTCTATCTTCATACCTCTGGGGGTATAAAACCACATCATCTGCAAATATCACTTCAATGAATGCATATGAATGCAATGCATATGTCCTCTGCCTTCATACCTCTAAGGGTATGAAGCCGCATCGTACCCCTTCTCGGGCAACGTACGATGCTAAGTTGTACCGGTACGGTCGGACCATAGGTCACGACAAAACTTCATATGCAAATGAGTCATGCAATGTATATGGCATGCTACATTTATCAATAAACTTCACTTCCTTCAGATACAACACAAACCTCAAATAATACTTCATTTACCTTCAGATACAATACCAACCTCAAATAATACTTCATTTACCTTCAGATATGTGAATTAATCTCGTGAGTCATACTCAAATCATAATCATCATCAATATATGATTGAGCATCAGTATAATGCAAGCAAGTAAAGCATCACCATAGAGTCCAATTATGAAAGAATCTGATACTTCTGAATATTAGAGTGTAGGCAATAGAAATAACAGGTCAGAACGGAAGCAACCACCGCTACATTCACTTGCCTTCATCGAAGAAGAAGAAATGTACTAGACATGATCTGGAGTGTAGCCACCTGCTAGTGGGCATAAAACTTAGTACAAATATTTCACAAACATTTGCCATCAATCAACAAAACACTCCTACACTTGAAACCAAGACCCAGTGGAAAGACTCCCACCCTGAACCACATGCCATACAGCAACAACGCTGTTTGTTAATTTTGTATCTTTAAAATTAAAACAGCGGTGATATCAAACAAATACTCTAGGAGTATCTACACAAAATACTCTACAACTTCAGTATTCAATAGATAATTAAATTCTGCCATCTACAAGTTATAAAACATCTGACAAGATAACTGACTGAATCTGTTTTAGACAGCAGTATGGTTAACTTTAAAATTCGATATCTCCCAAACTACTGAACCCAAAATTATGAAATTCTGCTGGAAGTAAGAACTTTTATCCCTCTACAAAAGTCTCCATAGTTGGAAGAGCCAATTCGGCCATTTACTAGATGAAACCCACCAGTGAACAGACCCACTCATTTTTTGTCAGGTAAACAGGAACAGCCACAGTAAAACAAACATAACTGGAGTTTCACAAATCATATGAATGCACTCTTTAACAATCTGGAAAGCTTATAAAATTATCTACAACTTCTTTTACCAACCCACAGTTTAATTCTGTTGATAAAATTTCCTAAATCTTAAGAGAACAGATTCTGCACAGAATTATGAGACTGAAAAACTGCTATAGTAAAACTGCAATAACTTTCTGGTCGGATGTCCGATTGAGGTGTTCTTCGCGGCCACGGAAAGATCTACAAATCATCTACGACTCATACATAGACTTTTCATTTTTTGAGGCCACTAAGACCACGGAAAACTGGCATGAACAGAAACTGTCGAATCTGCCATTCTGCAGAAAACTAAATTCGGGATCAAAACCTAACCCCACATCAAATCCAACCTCTAATCCTTCAATTCCCATGATCCACAACCTCCAAAAGCCTATAATTACAGGGAGGAACAAGGATCTCATCCATACCTAGGGTTTCCCCAAGAAATCTTCAAGAAGAGATGGGGAAGAACATCTCCTTGATCCTCTCTTCCTCTTCAATTCAACGTGCCCCTCCTTTTCTCGATCCTTGTTGCGTAGGGGAAGATCTTGGGGGAGGAAGCAATGGATGATGGCTGCCATAGGGGGAGGGGGCGTCCAGCCAAGGGGGAGAAAAGGGGGTGGCGGCCAAGAGGGGGTGAAGGGAAAAAAAGGGGTGGCCACCTAGGGTTTTTGTGGGAGAAAGAAACGACGCCTCAGATGACTTCTATCTTTGCATCCAATGGCCCACAACCCTTTACCTCATCCACGCACCAGAGATTAACTTTTGGTCAACATTTTTTTGGGATATTACAACCGTCGTCTCCCAGTCAACTTTGGGTTGCTGGACCGTTGTCTCCTTATAATGTAATTATTTATTTATTTTGTGTAGAACTCTTGTTATATAGTAAAGATGTGACATTCGATCATGTGCCATGATTCATCATATGTGTGAGACTTGGTCCCAGCACACCTGGTGATTATGTTCGCGCCCGGGTTTTGGACCCCTAAAATCCGGGTGTGACAGAAGTGGTATCAGAGGAATGTTGACTGTAGGACGAAACCTAGATAGAACTGGACAACCATTATCTACTTACCTTTGCTACTCTGATTCTTTCTAACTTTCCTTAATCTTTTCTTATCTATTTCCGCTTTACTCTGATTATTCTTACCTTTTTCTTTCCAAAGACAAATGTGGATTTCACACTTTGAAATCTTGTGCCTAAAGTGACTTTAGGAATAGGAGACCTACTCTTAGGAACAAAAAAAACAAAACTATTTTCATAGGTATCTATGCGCTTGAATGCTTGTCCTTATGATGCTTGTTTGATTTGGATCTTTGATTGAGTGTGATTAGTTGTGGAGTAATGTCCACAATTACATCTGCATGTACATATAGGTATAAATATAAATAAATAGAATTCATAAGATAACTAAACAACTTAGATCATCCTCCGTCAAAGTGTATCTATTTTAATGGATCCCTCTTACCTTAAAAGATTCTTTCTTACTTTAATGGATCCCTCTTAACCTAAAGGAATCTATCTTATCCTAATAGATCCATCTTATCTTAAAAGATTCTTTCTTATCTTAACAGAATCATCTTATCTTAAAGATTCCCTCATATCTTAATAGACTTATCTAATCTTAAAAGATTCTCTCTTATCTTAATAGATTCATATTACCTCAAAAAGATTCTACCTTATTCTTAGAAACCTATCATGTCCTAATAAGCATGCTTATCCCCAACCACTTTGCTTATCTCATAACAGTGTAAATTAAAATAAGTAGATCTTATCTAGATTAATCTGGTCATGCCTAGACCCCATTCAACCTAAACTGATCCAAAAAAAAAATTAGTTAGGTCTTATTTAGTCAAATCTAGTTATACCAAACTAATCTAGTTTCTATCTAATCTGAACTAACCCAATGTGACCCACTCAAGCAGGTTAGTTAATACTTGTAACATGGATTAGACCCTACTAGCCATGTATTAACTTAACTTAGCACATTGGATCAACTCAACCATGAGCTAATCCAACCCATAGAGCCATGATGAATGGTATAACCTTTCCATTCCCACCTAACAACAAACAAACTTTTAACCTACATCATGTAGTCTATCTCATCCATATCTATCTTAACTATATTCTCCAACCCCGATAATATACACTAACCTCGAATCAATGAGATCAAGACCGGAGGAGAAAAGATCAACATCGACAAGGAAGGGTATAGCAATCAAAGCAAATATCAAGATGAATCAGGACTTAAACATTTTGGATAAAGTCTTTTCCTTGCCATAATCTCTCTTACCTCAACCTGTTCAGTTTATACCCCGCATAAATAGTAGCGGGATACCTATGTCCTCCCATTCTTCCACTACCTCCACCACCACCACCAAGCTACATAAATAAATATATATATATCTACTACTATTGGTAAGATCTAAGTGTTACCTTAGTTAGTAGCTAGTATTTTACTATATTGAGAATAATAATAAGGTCTAATTGACCCCATGTGTTGCTAATAAAGTATGCATCATGCTGAGGTTTTGTTTGTGCATATGTTTTGAGATAACATGGTTATACACCCTTTCCTTAAAAATCTTGAGGACGAGATTTCTGTTAAGGGGGTAGGATTTGTAAAGCCCTAAAATTAGTATAAGGTAAAATAATAATAATAATAAATACATGGATTTACATAAAAGTGTTTTGGGAATTATGTGTTTTTTCCTTTTCTTCGTGCACATTCAACCAAAGGATTTTATACACTAGAAATCATCTTTCTAAAAATACCTATGGGTATGGATTGCATACTTAAAAGTCTTCGAAAAAAAAACTTAATCTAAAAATATCTCTTAATAAAGTTTTTTTTAGAAAATGTCTTATCCCAAAATAAAACAAGCGAATATGAACTTTTGAATAAACCTTTAAATTTGACTTTCGAACGATGTGTGTGTGCATTGCATATGTAAAATGGAAAGATTAAGGGATTAGTATGTTAATAATTCATCCATGCTGAAATTTTCTTGTTTATGCATTCCATTTGAATTCAAATGTTAGTTGAATTCGAGTTTAATTTAGAACAAAAATCAGAAAAAAAAGAAAAGAAAACATAAATAAAAAAATTAGAAAAAGAGAAAGAAACTCACCTAAACTTACCTGGGCCAAATGTCTTTCCGCTGTGGCCCACTCCAGCCAAGGAAGGCGCCGACTGGGGGACCCTGGCAGGCGGCCTCACCCGCGCACCGTATGCCGCTGCGGTGTGGGTCCCGCTCGCCAGCCCTTGATTCTACGTGGGCCGCCAGGAGGGTTCCTTAATTGGTCACTGTATTTGGTCCCCATTTGTCAGACTATCTCCTCTCACGCGTGCACTCATCTCGCTGCCATCCGGGACCCACTTGACAGCTGTTTCCTCCCCAACGTAACGCGAACCTGGCGGGCGAAATCCCCTCCCTGCGTCGAGTTTTGTTCGTTCAAATCGCGAGATGTCCGCGGGATTTTCTTCATCAGGAGTATAAATCCCTGTCGCCCTAGTCCCTTGGCCACCATCGCCGAACCGGGAGGGAGATGAGCGATGCGCAGAGAGGAGAAGACTGCCGCCGCGCTAGGAATCCTCAGACAATGCTCTTCGGGTCCCTGTGCGAGACCGGGGAGCTTCGCTACGATGCAAGGAAGGTCCCATTGTGCTTCCTTAGCAGGATTAGCGGCTCAGGTTCCCGGAATTTCTCACCGGCGGTCGATTTCGCCTCCGTGCCGCGTTCCATCGTGTGCGTTCGTCTCTGCGCCTGAATCCATGGTGAGAAACCTACACCTGTGTCCGCCTCTGTCTTCTCTGCGCGTTGCTCGCTTCCGGTAGGAATATAGGGCTCCGGGGCATCGGGCACGCCACTCACCGGCGGGAGCCGCCACACGGGCAGTGGGCGCCGCCGAGCTCAGCCACCAGGTAGAAGACAGCTTGGATGCCGTCGATCAAATCTCGGACGACCCAGATTAAATCCCAGGATAACCCTTCGCGAAATCGAATCCGAGCCGTCGATGCGATCGCAAGCGGATCGGATGCCACCGTGCTGTGGGCCGTAGATCCCAGATCGGGTGGCTAGGGTCGCGTACCGCTTCGGTCTGTACATAATCTAATCTGCACCGCTCGTGCTGGATCGGACGGATCTTGTTTGACCATACCCCTTCATCCAGGCACATTAGCATAGGAGTCCTTACAATTCATTGAAACCAACCCGCAGTACTCGGGTGCCGTTCTCTGAGTCTAGGAAACCTTGCACAGAGGCCCCTGCTGTTTCTGGATTCATGCGCCCAGCCCTAGGAATTAGAGAATCAGAGAAATGGATTTAAAAATAGATTTTTAATATGAAAATAGTGGCTAGAATTTGTTTAATCCATAGAAAATTCATATGAGGTCCAAATTTATTCATTCCAATTCCTATAATTTTGTAATAATGTTGTTTATCATATAGTGTCTCAGTTTTGACATGAAAGTTACATTGAAATTAATATCCTAATTAATCTTATATCAATTACATAAAACCCTCAGAAATTCATAACTCCTCCGTTTTAACTCCGATTTGATCCATTCAAGTTGCGTTAGTCTCGTAGCAACGCGTAGATTATTATTACGCAGTTTATGCTTATGTTTGGTGTGATGTTAATTTTGCATAAACTATGTTTGTTTGTATTGCTACGAATAGCAGTGAGGACACGTGTCACCTGAAGAGCAAGTTGGTACCTGGAATCTCAAGTCCCAGGCAAGTTGTGCCCTTGATCACTTCTTTTACCCACTCATGTTCTAATTAATCATAATGATCTGCATAGGTTAATTTTGATGGGACCCAATAGGTTACCCTAATTTGACTATCTTTATACCTTGATTACCACTGGACTTTTGGGTAGTACTTGCTATTGCTTTATATGGTTTTGGGTATGAAGATTACACTATTCATGATTATACTTTTGTTATCAGTTGTTATTTATTGTTCATGTTAAGATCATTATGTTAATTGGAACATGGAGAACCACCCGGGAAAACAGTGCTACCACAAGGGTTTATGGACGCCCTTGGCTGACTAATTAGGAAAGCTAGTGGAGGACTACCTTACCCGAAAGGGGCAATGGCAGTAGGGGAGTGGTCAGTGTAGGGAGGCCCTCGGGAGGATTTTGCTGCGATGGCGGTCCTGCAAGGGATTCCTGCATTGGAGCTTCCTATAAACTGTAGCTGGTTTTCTGAAGCTAGTGGAACTTTGTAAAGGCCTCGTAGTGTTACCCTGCCTCGCCTCCTCGGTAGAGGTGTATGGGAAGTCGCGATCCCTTGGCAGATGGGTAACATGACTTGTGGGTAAAGATGCTTAACCTCTGCAGAGTGTAAAACTGGTATACTAGCCGTGCTCACGGTCATGAGCAGCTCGGACACTCACATGATTAATTTATGGAACTTAAATTCAATTTGTCATATGCATTGCATCGCAGGTGATGTTGTACCTTCTGTGCTACTATTTAATTGGGTTGGTATTTACTTATACTTAATAATTGCTACTAAAATTTTGACCAACTTTAAAAGCAATGCTCAGCTCTAACCATCCTCTTTGGTAAGCCTTACACTTCACGTGAGCTCCCACCTTTGGCGAGTTCATGCACATTATTCCCCACAACTTGTTGAGCGATGAACGTATGTGAGCTCACTCTTGCTGTCTCACACCCCCCCACAGGTCAAGAACAGGTACCGCAGGATGAGGCGCTTGGAGGATGCTGCGGTGTGTTCGTGAGAGGTCTAGACCGTCGTCTCCCAGTCAACTTTGGGTTGCTGGACCGTTGTCTCCTTATAATGTAATTATTTATTTATTTTGTATAGAACTCTTGTTATATAGTAAAGATGTGACATTCGATCATGTGTCATGATTCATCATATGTGTGAGACTTGGTCCCAGCACACCTGGTGATTATGTTCACGCCCGGGTTTTGGACCCCTAAAATCCGGGTGTGACAAAACCGCAACAGTCGGCTGACGTGGCACGCACCAGACAGTGAATAGTGTTGTGTCCGGTGTGCCCATCGACAGCAAAGTTAGCCAACGACTAGGAAGTGGTTGGAGGCTATAAATACACCCCCAATCACCTCCATTCAAGCTATCCAAGCTTTCCAACCTTCTCATTCAATACTAGAGCAAAAGCATACACTCCAAGACACAATCAAAGCATCAAATCTTCTCCAAGCTCCAAAATCAAATTAAGTGCTTAGTGACTTTAGAGAGGGTGTTTTGTGTTTCTTTTGTTGCTTGGTTGCTTTATTCTTCTTAGTCTAATATTTCTAAGTGCTTTGTAAAGCTAGCAAGAGGCACCTAATTGTGTGGTGATCCTTGTGAGGTCTTAGTGACCCGTGTGATTAAGAAGAAGCATTTGACCCGTCTAAGTGACCGATTGAGAGAGGGAAAGGGTTGGAATAGACCCGACCTTTGTGGCCTCCTCAATGGGGAGTAGGTTCCTTGGAACCGAACCTTGGGAAACAAATCGCCGTGTTCACTTGTGTTGATCTTCACTCGATTTGTCTCTCCGCTCTACTCTCTCTCTAAAGTTCTCTTGCTCACATCATTTTGAGTTTGCTCCCAAAGTTATCCATATTGATTGAGCAACTCATAGCAAGAGGAACGATCTTCCACACTCCGAATTTATTTTTAAACCTAACCCCAAGTATAGTGCGTGTTCGAAGTTTATAATTTTTAGGTTTCGCCTATTCACCCCCCTCTAGGCGACTTTCAATGATGCTCCCATATTTTTGTTGTGGTAGCAGGGAGATAATTTTCCTTACAATGTCCGCATCACCTAGCTTATTAATGCCAATAGAATTGAGCTCATTGATGATTAGATTCAAACGAGAATACATGTCTCTAACAAGCTCATTTTCTTTCATGGCAAAAGAATTTTAATCATTTAAAACTAGGCAATGTTTTTGCTCACGGACATTTGATGTACCATCATGGAGCTCATGCAATTTTAGCCAAATCTCATTATCAAATTTTAATGTAAAAACTTGATTGAAAATTTCCATGCTAAGAGATTCATACAAGCAATTTTTGGCTCTAGCATTCAAATAAATTTCTTTTTCTTCACTCGTGGTGAGCTTTTTTGGATTTCTAGGGGGTTTCATCCCATCACGAGTGACTCTCCAAACACCTAGATCAACGACCTCTAAGTAACAAGCCATTCTAGCACTATAATATGGGAAGTTAGTGCCATCGAAGTGTGGTGGCCTATGGGTATCCATCCCCTTCCTTTAAAAATTTATGATAGTGCAAGGTTTGGAGTGGCATTTAAGCTTAAACATTTATGAGGGATCATCCTACTTATATCACGCACACAAGGACATATATGCAACATGAACAAGTAGAACATTAAGAATGACATTCACACAACAGTTGTGATTCGGTATGGCTTGCTGTCATATGGTGATCCCCATCTCCAATAATCTATCCATCACGATGATCTCCATCTTCATAATATAGGTATGCCATCCTTCAGGTGACGAGTCCTTCAAGATCTATCTAACGTATGCTGGTAAACAAATTACATATATGCTTTGGATCATCACATGTTGACATGCAGGTCATTACATTAAATTTGGACAATACATATGGCGCAAGTCGTATTGCCCTGGTCACAACACACATGTCATGAATAATTCATTAATATGCATCATATACACACAACAAGC
Source organism: Zea mays (assembly GCF_902167145.1). Classification (NCBI taxonomy): domain Eukaryota; kingdom Viridiplantae; phylum Streptophyta; class Magnoliopsida; order Poales; family Poaceae; genus Zea; species Zea mays. The sequence continues at coordinate 51,723,361 of NC_050101.1, forward strand.
ATACCGATCACAAGATGTCCTACAAAATAGGTTAGACAAACATGTTTCTCTATGTTCTCCACTATAGCAGATAGTCACGGCGGTCCCTAAAAACCTCACAGAATTCCATGCATAGTCCCTAAGTACGTCAATTCACATCTTGAGAACATGCGACAATCTCAGGTCTAAGGACACAATATACATGTTGCAAAAATAGAACTATATTACAATATCTCACGTTGGGTCGTTCCAGCCTCATGGCATACATGCACCCACATTATTAGTTTAACATCTCTATGTCCATGACTTGTGAAATGTGGTCATCAACTAATACATGTGCTAGTTATCGACTCTAACTAGGGACATCATTTAGAATAACCATACAAGTAAAGAATCTCACAAACAATTCACATAATTGCTAATCAATACAAGGTGCCTTTCTTGGATATTCAATTAAGCAATATATATCATGGATACAAAGAAATATGCTCATCTCTATGATTATCTCTAGGGCATATTTCTAACATCAAATGTATCACAACACCACATATCTCACAAATAGCATCACATCAACAAGTTTCACAAACATAAATATCAATAACACCAAGTATCTGACAAACATAAATATCACATGTATCTCACAAATCAACACCAAGTATTATGTCACACCCGGATTTTAGGGGTCCAAAACCCGGGCGCGAACATAATCACCAGGTGTGCTGGGACCAAGTCTCACACATATGATGATTCATGGCACATGATCGAATGTCACAACTTTACTATATAATAGGAGTTCTATACAAAATAAATAAATAATTACATTATAAGGAGACAACGGTCCAGCAACCCAAAGTTGACTAGGAGACGACGACCTAGACCACTCACGAACTCATCACAGCATCCTCCATGCACCTCATCCTGTGGTACCTGTTCTTGACCTGTGGGGGGGGTGTGAGACAGCAAGAGTGAGCTCACATACGTTCATCGCTCAACAAGTTGTGGGGAATAATGTGTATGAACTCGCCAAAGGTGGGAGCTCATGTGAAGTGTAAGGCTTACCAAAGAGGATGGCTGCAGCTGAGCATTGCTTTTAAAGTTGGTCAAAATTTTATTAGCCATTACTAAGTATAAGTAAATACCATCCCAATTAAATAGTAGAACAGAAGTAACAACATCACCTGCGATGCAATGCATATGACAAATTGAATTTAAGTTCCATAGATTAATCATGTGAGTGTCCGAGCCGCTCATGACCGTGAGCACGGCTAGTATACCAGTTTTACACTCTGCAGAGGTTGCACATCTTTACCCACAAGTCATGTTACCCATCTGCCAAGGGATCGCGACTTCCCTTACACCTCTACCGAGGAGGCGAGGCAGGGTAACACTACGAGGCCTTTACAAAGTTCCACTAGCTTCAAAAAACCCGCTACAGTTTATAGGAAGCTCCAATGCAGGAATCCCTTGCAGGACCGCCATCGCAGCAAAATCCTCCCGAGGGCCTCCCTACACTGACCACTCCCCTACTGCCCTTGCCCCTTTCGGGTAAGGTAGTCCTCCACTAGCTTTCCTAATTAGTCAGCCAAGGGCGTCCATAAACCCTTGTGGTAGCACTATTTTCCCGGGTGGTTCTCCATGTTCCAATTAACATAATGATCTTATCATGAACAGTAAATAATAAACAGATAATAAAAAGTGTAATCATGAATAGTGTATCTCCATACCCAAAACCACATAAAGCAATAGCAGGTACTACCCAAAAAGTCCAGTGGTAATCAAGGTATAAAGATAGTCAAACTGGGGTAACCTATTGGGTCCCATCAAAATTAACCTATGCAGATCATTATGATTAATTAGAACATGAGTGGGTAGAAAGAAGTGATCAAGGGCACAACTTGCCTGGGACTTGAGATTCCAGATACCAGGATGATCTTCAGGTGACTCGTGACCTCACGCTAGTCGTAGAAATACAAACTAACATGGTATAGGCAAAATTAACATCACACCAAACATAAGAATAAACTACGTAATAATAATCTACGCGTTGCTACGAGATCGTAGGAACAAGAATCACTAAATTCGGAGCTACGGTTATTAAGTTATGGATTTCCTAAGGTTTTATGTATTTGATACGAGATTAATTAAGAGATAAATTTTAATACCATTTTCATGTCAAAACAAAGATACAGGGTAATAAACAACATTATTATAGGATTATAGGAATTGAAATGGATTAATTTGGACTTCAAATGAATTTTCTAAGAATTAAATAAGTTTCTGCAATTCATTTTGTATTGAAAATCATTTCTAAAATGAATTCATCTGTCTCTGGTCCACGCACACTAATAAACGGAAATCCAGGGGCCTCAGCGCAAGTGCCACCAAGAAACAGAACCCAACTACGTGGACCGCGGGTTGTTTTTAGGTAAACCGAGGGGTTCTTGTGCAAAATGAACTGGCGAAAGGGGTACAGGGTGATATAGGCCGCAGGATCATGGATGAACGATCCTGATTAGATCGGCATCAACTGCGAACCGGTATCGTATCCTGGCCGACGGTTCGCCATCCAACGATCCACATTTTAAATACCAGAGGTCCCTCGCGGTCCATCCGATCGCCAACGAACGGACGCGGACGAAACTCTACCAGATCTAATCCCCACCGCAGCAAAAGGATCCGACGGCTAGCACAAGGCTCTCTTCCCCGGTTCATCCCCAATCTCGACGGCAAGCCCACCGCGGCGGAGCGCCATGACCAGGACCGAGCGAGGAGCTTCTCCCAGTGGTCACCATCGAATTGAAACAAAGCTACACGTTGCTGAGACTACGACGAGCAGGTATAGGGCACACTTACCCGTAGCTAGGAAGTCGAGATACCCCGACCACGGGCGGGGCGGATCTATGGCGGCACACGAACGACGGTGAGAAATTCCTCGACAACCAGCCGGTCTTTGCTCCCAGTGCCGCATCGAGCACGTCCCTGAGCACCTGGCGAAGCCCATAGATCTATCTTCATGCTCCGAACGGCCATAGGTCCTTGAATCGATGGCGACGGCGCGTTTGGCATCCCGTTTTCTCCCTCTTCTCGCTCTTGGTGCTCGGTTACGGCAGCGCGATGCCAGAGCACAAGCATCGACGCCCAAGCTCTCCATGCTTCTGCTGCGCGGGTACTTTTATAGAGGCGTGGGGAAGAAAATTGCGCCGAGGAGCTCGGTGCGGAATTTGGGCGAGCACGGATTCCGTTGCTAGCCGCGAGTCCGAGTCGCAGCCAGGAGGTAGGATACGCCCGCGGCCCGAAGTTCACCCAGCTTTCCAGGAACCGCTGAGACCGGAACACTAGGATTTGGTGGCGCGCGGCGACAAACGCGGAGGGGTTGTTACGGTGAAGGAGACGCATCAGACAATCAGGCCCCATATGTCATTGTCTTCGCGCGCATAACGTCAAGCGCCCGACCCGCGGGTCCCACCGTTCAGTGGCCACAGGAGCGCGCGTGGTGGTCGTTCCGATGGGATGGGCCACAGTAGATTCGGCCCAAATAGGTCTTGTTTCCCCCTTTTTCTTTATTATTTCCTATTTTCTTTCCCATTCTTTATTCTTTTGAATTTGAACTTCAAATTAATTCAATTATAAGTTTTAACAAACAAAATAATCCCAGTATGATGTGATAATTATTTTATTATTTATTTTATTATTTGAATAATATCGATGCGTAATTCATGAGAGAGAGAAAAGAATAATTAACTCATCCGAAATTAGAAATCTTTACGTTTATTAAAATATTTTCAACTTTGACTTTTAGTTTTGAGACTCCAATCTATCTTGGATAAAATAATAAAAATAATATATATAATATTTCCACTTACTTATTTCCAAGAAATATTTACTAACCTAATAAAGTTCTTATTCATTCGTTTTCTCGTTTCAAGTTGAATCCTAGTTCCAATCTTTAACTCAAATATTTTGGACAAACTTTTTATGAAATTCCAAAGTTAGGATTTTGGGATGTTACAAATCCTACCCCCCTTAACACAAATCTCGTCCTCGAGATTTGTAAGAAAAAAAAAGGATTATACCAAGATTGGTTTGTAATTGAGGTTGTAGTTTCTAATTGATTCAAAAATTAAGAGTCTCTCTCTTTTTTTTAAATACAATTTAGCAAGTACTTAGAAATGCATGGGTATCTTCTAGTTTAGACACACAGTTAGGTAAGAAGAGAGATGGTCAAAGTGAGGTTAGCTGATGGTAAGAAGAACTTGGTAAGGGAAGACTCCATCCAAGGTGGTAAATCTTGAATCATCTCGAGATCTGATTTGACTCCTATTCTTCCATGTCGAGGTTGATCTCCTCCTTCTTGCTCTTTGGTGTCTCCATCCGGGTTTGGGACAAGAGGCTAAGATAGATCTGTTATGTAAGTCAAGTTGTTGGGTATGGCCTTATCTTTTCTACCAGCAATAAGTAACTCTTACCAGATTAAATCATATAAGATTAGATAGGATCTAGATTAGACAGAATATGACTAGATTATATTAGTTAAGATCTAAATAAATTTTGGATTAGCTCATGGTGGTTACACGAGTGTGGGATAAATATGCTTATTAGGACAAGATGAATCCATAAGGATAAGGTAGGATCTTTTGAGGTCAATTAGATCTATTAGGATAAGATAGAATCTTTTCAAGATAAGATGAATCTATTAAGATAAGAGAGAATCTTTTAAGATAAGATAGATCTATGAGATAGATATATTTTAACGAGGGATAATCTAGTTTATCTAGTTTTCTTATGAATTTTATTTATATTTATACTATATATATGCAGATGTAATTGTGGACATTACTCCACAACTCATCACACTCAATCAAAGATCCAAATCAGACAAGTATCATAAGAACAAACATTCAAGTTCATAGATATCTATATAAAAGAAAAATAATTTTGTTTTTGTTCATAAGAGTAGGTCTCCTATTTCTAAAGGTCACTTTAAGCACAAGATTTCAAAGTGTGAAATCCAAGTTTGTCTTTAGAAGGAAAAAGGTAAGAGTAATCAGAGTAAAGCGGAAATAGATGAGAAAAGATTAAGAAAAGTTTAGAAAAGATCAGAGTAGCAAAGGTAAGGCTAATCAGAGTAGACCAGTAGAAGGTAGAACAAGATCAGGACAAGTATAGAAAGAATCAGAGTAAGGTAAGTGGGTAATGGTTATGTCCATTTCTATCTAGGCTTCGTCCTACAGTCAACATTCCTCTGATACCACTTCTGTCACACCCGGATTTTAGGGGTCCAAAACCCGGGCGCGAACATAATCACCAGGTGTGCTGGGACCAAGTCTCACACATATGATGATTCATGGCACAGGATCGAATGTCACAACTTTACTATATAATAGGAGTTCTATACAAAATAAATAAATAATTACATTATAAGGAGACAACGGTCCAGCAACCCAAAGTTGACTGGGAGACGACGACCTAGACCACTCACGAACTCATCACAGCATCCTCCATGCGCCTCATCCTGTGGTACCTGTTCTTGACCTGTGGGGGGGTGTGAGACAGCAAGAGTGAGCTCACATACGTTCATCGCTCAACAAGTTGTGGGGAATAATGTGTATGAACTCGCCAAAGGTGGGAGCTCATGTGAAGTGTAAGGCTTACCAAAGAGGATGGCTGCAGCTGAGCATTGCTTTTAAAGTTGGTCAAAATTTTATTAGCCATTACTAAGTATAAGTAAATACCATCCCAATTAAATAGTAGAACAGAAGTAACAACATCACCTGCGATGCAATGCATATGACAAATTGAATTTAAGTTCCATAGATTAATCATGTGAGTGTCCGAGCCGCTCATGACCGTGAGCACGGCTAGTATACCAGTTTTACACTCTGCAGAGGTTGCGCATCTTTACCCACAAGTCATGTTACCCATCTACCAAGGGATCGCGACTTCCCATACACCTCTACCGAGGAGGCGAGGCAGGGTAACACTACGAGGCCTTTACAAAGTTCCACTAGCTTCAGAAAACCCGCTACAGTTTATAGGAAGCTCCAATGCAGGAATCCCTTGCAGGACCGCCATCGCAGCAAAATCCTCCCGAGGGCCTCCCTACACTGACCACTCCCCTACTGCCCTTGCCCCTTTCGGGTAAGGTAGTCCTCCACTAGCTTTCCTAATTAGTCAGCCAAGGGCGTCCATAAACCCTTGTGGTAGCACTGTTTTCCCGGGTGGTTCTCCATGTTCCAATTAACATAATGATCTTATCATGAACAGTAAATAATAAACAGATAATAAAAAGTGTAATCATGAATAGTGTATCTCCATACCCAAAACCACATAAAAGCAATAGCAGGTACTACCCAAAAAGTCCAGTGGTAATCAAGGTATAAAGATAGTCAAACTGGGGTAACCTATTGGGTCCCATCAAAATTAACCTATGCAGATCATTATGATTAATTAGAACATGAGTGGGTAGAAAGAAGTGATCAAGGGCACAACTTGCCTGGGACTTGAGATTCCAGATACCAGGATGATCTTCAGGTGACTCGTGACCTCACGCTAGTCGTAGAAATACAAACTAACATGGTATAGGCAAAATTAACATCACACCAAACATAAGAATAAACTACGTAATAATAATCTACGCGTTGCTACGAGATCGTAGGAACAAGAATCACTAAATTCGGAGCTACGGTTATTAAGTTATGGATTTCCTAAGGTTTTATGTATTTGATACGAGATTAATTAAGAGATAAATTTTAATACCATTTTCATGTCAAAACAAAGATACAGGGTAATAAACAACATTATTATAGGATTATAGGAATTGAAATGGATTAATTTGGACTTCAAATGAATTTTCTAAGAATTAAATAAGTTTCTGCAATTAATTTTGTATTGAAAATCATTTCTAAAATGAATTCATCTGTCTCTGGTCCACGCACACTAATAAACGGAAATCCAGGGGCCTCAGCGCAAGTGCCACCAAGAAACAGAACCCAACTACGTGGACCGCAGGTTGTTTTTAGGTAAACCGAGGGGTTCTTGTGCAAAATGAACTGGCGAAAGGGGTACGGGGTGATATAGGCCGCAGGATCATGGATGAACGATCCTGATTAGATCGGCATCAACTGCGAACCGGTATCGTATCCTGGCCGACGGTTCGCCATCCAACGATCCACATTTTAAATACCAGAGGTCCCCCGCGATCCATCCGATCGCCAACGAACGGACGCGGACGAAACTCTACCAGATCTAATCCCCACCGCAGCAAAAGGATCCGACGGCTAGCACAAGGCTCCCTTCCCCGGTTCATCCCCAATCTCGACGGCAAGCCCACCGCGGCGGAGCGCCATGACCAGGACCGAGCGAGGAGCTTCTCCCAGTGGTCACCATCGAATTGAAACAAAGCTACACGTTGCTGAGACTACGACGAGCAGGTATAGGGCACATTTACCCGCAGCTAGGAAGTCGAGATACCCCGACCACGGGCGGGGCGGATCTATGGCGGCACACGAACGACGGTGAGAAATTCCTCGACAACCAGCCGGTCTTTGCTCCCAGCGCCGCATCGAGCACGTCCCTGAGCACCTGGCGAAGCCCATAGATCTATCTTCATGCTCCGAACGGCCATAGGTCCTTGAATCGATGGCGACGGCGCGTTTGGCATCCCGTTTTCTCCCTCTTCTCGTTCTTGGTGCTCGGTTACGGCAGCGCGATGCCAGAGCACAAGCATCGACGCCCAAGCTCTCCATGCTTCTGCTGCGCGGGTACTTTTATAGAGGCGTGGGGAAGAAAATTGCGCCGAGGAGCTCGGTGCGGAATTTGGGCGAGCACGGATTCCGTTGCTAGCCGCGAGTCCGAGTCGCAGCCAGGAGGTAGGATACGCCCGCGGCCCGGAGTTCACCCAGCTTTCCAGGAACCGCTGAGACCGGAACACTAGGATTTGGTGGCGCGCGGCGGCAAACGCGGAGGGGTTGTTACGGTGAAGGAGACGCATCAGACAATCGGGCCCCATATGTCATTGTCTTCGCGCGCACAACGTCAAGCACCCGACCCGCGGGTCCCACCGTTCAGTGGCCACAGGAGCGCGCGTGGTGGTCGTTCCGATGGGATGGGCCACGGTAGATTCGGCCCAAATAGGTCTTGTTTCCCCCTTTTTCTTTATTATTTCCTATTTTCTTTCCCATTCTTTATTCTTTTGAATTTGAACTTCAAATTAATTCAATTATAAGTTTTAACAAACAAAATAATCCCAGTATGATGTGATAATTATTTTATTATTTATTTTATTATTTGAATAATATCGATGCGTAATTCATGAGAGAGAGAAAAGAATAATTAACTCATCCGAAATTAGAAATCTTTACGTTTATTAAAATATTTTCAACTTTGACTTTTAGTTTTGAGACTCCAATCTATCTTGGATAAAATAATAAAAATAATATATATAATATTTCCACTTACTTATTTCCAAGAAATATTTACTAACCTAATAAAGTTCTTATTCATTCGTTTTCTCGTTTCAAGTTGAATCCTAGTTCCAATCTTTAACTCAAATATTTTGGACAAACTTTTTATGAAATTCCAAAGTTAGGATTTTGGGATGTTACAAATCCTACCCCCCTTAACACAAATCTCGTCCTCGAGATTTGTAAGAAAAAAAAAGGATTATACCAAGATTGGTTTGTAATTGAGGTTGTAGTTTCTAATTGATTCAAAAATTAAGAGTCTCTCTCTTTTTTTTAAATACAATTTAGCAAGTACTTAGAAATGCATGGGTATCTTCTAGTTTAGACACACAGTTAGGTAAGAAGAGAGATGGTCAAAGTGAGGTTAGCTGATGGTAAGAAGAACTTGGTAAGGGAAGACTCCATCCAAGGTGGTAAATCTTGAATCATCTCGAGATCTGATTTGACTCCTATTCTTCCATGTCGAGGTTGATCTCCTCCTTCTTGCTCTTTGGTGTCTCCATCCGGGTTTGGGACAAGAGGCTAAGATAGATCTGTTATGTAAGTCAAGTTGTTGGGTATGGCCTTATCTTTTCTACCAGCAATAAGTAACTCTTACCAGATTAAATCATATAAGATTAGATAGGATCTAGATTAGACAGAATATGACTAGATTATATTAGTTAAGATCTAAATAAATTTTGGATTAGCTCATGGTGGTTACACGAGTGCGGGATAAATATGCTTATTAGGACAAGATGAATCCATAAGGATAAGGTAGGATCTTTTGAGGTCAATTAGATCTATTAGGATAAGATAGAATCTTTTCAAGATAAGATGAATCTATTAAGATAAGAGAGAATCTTTTAAGATAAGATAGATCTATGAGATAGATATATTTTAACGAGGGATAATCTAGTTTATCTAGTTTTCTTATGAATTTTATTTATATTTATACTATATATATGCAGATGTAATTGTGGACATTACTCCACAACTCATCACACTCAATCAAAGATCCAAATCAGACAAGTATCATAAGAACAAACATTCAAGTTCATAGATATCTATATAAAAGAAAAATAATTTTGTTTTTGTTCATAAGAGTAGGTCTCCTATTTCTAAAGGTCACTTTAAGCACAAGATTTCAAAGTGTGAAATCCAAGTTTGTCTTTAGAAGGAAAAAGGTAAGAGTAATCAGAGTAAAGCGGAAATAGATGAGAAAAGATTAAGAAAAGTTTAGAAAAGATCAGAGTAGCAAAGGTAAGGCTAATCAGAGTAGACCAGTAGAAGGTAGAACAAGATCAGGACAAGTATAGAAAGAATCAGAGTAAGGTAAGTGGGTAATGGTTATGTCCATTTCTATCTAGGCTTCGTCCTACAGTCAACATTCCTCTGATACCACTTCTGTCACACCCGGATTTTAGGGGTCCAAAACCCGGGCGCGAACATAATCACCAGGTGTGCTGGGACCAAGTCTCACACATATGATGATTCATGGCACAGGATCGAATGTCACAACTTTACTATATAATAGGAGTTCTATACAAAATAAATAAATAATTACATTATAAGGAGACAACGGTCCAGCAACCCAAAGTTGACTGGGAGACGACGACCTAGACCACTCACGAACTCATCACAGCATCCTCCATGCGCCTCATCCTGTGGTACCTGTTCTTGACCTGTGGGGGGGTGTGAGACAGCAAGAGTGAGCTCACATACGTTCATCGCTCAACAAGTTGTGGGGAATAATGTGTATGAACTCGCCAAAGGTGGGAGCTCATGTGAAGTGTAAGGCTTACCAAAGAGGATGGCTGCAGCTGAGCATTGCTTTTAAAGTTGGTCAAAATTTTATTAGCCATTACTAAGTATAAGTAAATACCATCCCAATTAAATAGTAGAACAAAAGTAACAACATCACCTGCGATGCAATGCATATGACAAATTGAATTTAAGTTCCATAGATTAATCATGTGAGTGTCCGAGCCGCTCATGACCGTGAGCACGGCTAGTATACCAGTTTTACACTCTGCAGAGGTTGCGCATCTTTACCCACAAGTCATGTTACCCATCTACCAAGGGATCGCGACTTCCCATACACCTCTACCGAGGAGGCGAGGCAGGGTAACACTACGAGGCCTTTACAAAGTTCCACTAGCTTCAGAAAACCCGCTACAGTTTATAGGAAGCTCCAATGCAGGAATCCCTTGCAGGACCGCCATCGCAGCAAAATCCTCCCAAGGGCCTCCCTACACTGACCACTCCCCTACTGCCCTTGCCCCTTTCGGGTAAGGTAGTCCTCCACTAGCTTTCCTAATTAGTCAGCCAAGGGCGTCCATAAACCCTTGTGGTAGCACTATTTTCCCGGGTGGTTCTCCATGTTCCAATTAACATAATGATCTTATCATGAACAGTAAATAATAAACAGATAATAAAAAGTGTAATCATGAATAGTGTATCTCCATACCCAAAACCACATAAAGCAATAGCAGGTACTACCCAAAAAGTCCAGTGGTAATCAAGGTATAAAGATAGTCAAACTGGGGTAACCTATTGGGTCCCATCAAAATTAACCTATGCAGATCATTATGATTAATTAGAACATGAGTGGGTAGAAAGAAGTGATCAAGGGCACAACTTGCCTGGGACTTGAGATTCCAGATACCAGGATGATCTTCAGGTGACTCGTGACCTCACGCTAGTCGTAGAAATACAAACTAACATGGTATAGGCAAAATTAACATCACACCAAACATAAGAATAAACTACGTAATAATAATCTACGCGTTGCTACGAGATCGTAGGAACAAGAATCACTAAATTCGGAGCTACGGTTATTAAGTTATGGATTTCCTAAGGTTTTATGTATTTGATACGAGATTAATTAAGAGATAAATTTTAATACCATTTTCATGTCAAAACAAAGATACAGGGTAATAAACAACATTATTATAGGATTATAGGAATTGAAATGGATTAATTTGGACTTCAAATGAATTTTCTAATTAAATAAGTTTCTGCAATTAATTTTGTATTGAAAATCATTTCTAAAATGAATTCATCTGTCTCTGGTCCACGCACACTAATAAACGGAAATCCAGGGGCCTCAGCGCAAGTGCCACCAAGAAACAGAACCCAACTACGTGGACCGCGGGTTGTTTTTAGGTAAACCGAGGGGTTCTTGTGCAAAATGAACTGGCGAAAGGGGTACGGGGTGATATAGGCCGCAGGATCATGGATGAACGATCCTGATTAGATCGGCATCAACTGCGAACCGGTATCGTATCCTGGCCGACGGTTCGCCATCCAACGATCCACATTTTAAATACCAGAGGTCCCCCGCGATCCATCCGATCGCCAACGAACGGACGCGGACGAAACTCTACCAGATCTAATCCCCACCGCAGCAAAAGGATCCGACGGCTAGCACAAGGCTCCCTTCCCCGGTTCATCCCCAATCTCGACGGCAAGCCCACCGCGGCGGAGCGCCATGACCAGGACCGAGCGAGGAGCTTCTCCCAGTGGTCACCATCGAATTGAAACAAAGCTACACGTTGCTGAGACTACGACGAGCAGGTATAGGGCACACTTACCCGCAGCTAGGAAGTCGAGATACCCCGACCACGGGCGGGGCGGATCTATGGCGGCACACGAACGACGGTGAGAAATTCCTCGACAACCAGCCGGTCTTTGCTCCCAGCGCCGCATCGAGCACGTCCCTGAGCACCTGGCGAAGCCCATAGATCTATCTTCATGCTCCGAACGGCCATAGGTCCTTGAATCGATGGTGACGGCGCGTTTGGCATCCCGTTTTCTCCCTCTTCTCGCTCTTGGTGCTCGGTTACGGCAGCGCGATGCCAGAGCACAAGCATCGACGCCCAAGCTCTCCATGCTTCTGCTGCGCGGGTACTTTTATAGAGGCGTGGGGAAGAAAATTGCGCCGAGGAGCTCGGTGCGGAATTTGGGCGAGCACGGATTCCGTTGCTAGCCGCGAGTCCGAGTCACAGCCAGGAGGTAGGATACGCCCGCGGCCCGGAGTTCACCCAGCTTTCCAGGAACCGCTGAGACCGGAACACTAGGATTTGGTGGCGCGCAGCGGCAAACGCGGAGGGGTTGTTACGGTGAAGGAGACGCATCAGACAATCGGGCCCCATATGTCATTGTCTTCGCGCGCACAACGTCAAGCACCCGACCCGCGGGTCCCACCGTTCAGTGGCCACAGGAGCGCGCGTGGTGGTCGTTCCGATGGGATGGGCCACGGTAGATTCGGCCCAAATAGGTCTTGTTTCCCCCTTTTTCTTTATTATTTCCTATTTTCTTTCCCATTCTTTATTCTTTTGAATTTGAACTTCAAATTAATTCAATTATAAGTTTTAACAAACAAAATAATCCCAGTATGATGTGATAATTATTTTATTATTTATTTTATTATTTGAATAATATCGATGCGTAATTCATGAGAGAGAGAAAAGAATAATTAACTCATCCGAAATTAGAAATCTTTACGTTTATTAAAATATTTTCAACTTTGACTTTTAGTTTTGAGACTCCAATCTATCTTGGATAAAATAATAAAAATAATATATATAATATTTCCACTTACTTATTTCCAAGAAATATTTACTAACCTAATAAAGTTCTTATTCATTCGTTTTCTCGTTTCAAGTTGAATCCTAGTTCCAATCTTTAACTCAAATATTTTGGACAAACTTTTTATGAAATTCCAAAGTTAGGATTTTGGGATGTTACATATTACCAACATCAATAAGTTTCACAAACACAAATATCACCAACTCTCACAAACATAAGTCTCACAAGTTTCACAATCACCACTAAGAGATGATCATCAACGAGGTGGCCAGTTGGATTGGTTCGACGATGGGTTGGGCGAACCATGTGGGTTGTTTGATGCCGCCGGTTGATTCTACACAGAGAAGAGATTGCACGTGTGAGACCAGATGAATATATATCATACACGACTAAAATTTTGATACTCACAAGAGTAGAGAATTGAGTAGGGTTAGCTGCAGCCTGTAGGGAACAATGGTGGTGGTAGAGCAAAACCCTATGTGGCGCCAAGGTTATGCATATACTGAAAAATCTTCGCCATCCTCTGCTGATTTGCCAAGGAACATATCTGCTTGGCCATCATCCTCGCCTTGCCTCCTGTAAGTGCAATCGACCCTAATTGAGGGTTTTGTTGATTAAATGACAAAACAAATAAGGTTTCTAACAAAGTTAAGTATCAAAGACAAAGGAAATGCATCATGTGGTGTCTTGAAAAGATTCCATGCGATGATCATGTAAAAACTTTCTATATTTCTTGAGTCGCCAGACTAATTTATGCCTATGTAGTTTTCACACTGGTAATGGTGTTTGCTATTGCTCAAGCCTCTAAATTCAAAAGCTATTTTGAAAACCAAATTCTTTGGACACTCTGTGAGTTTGACTGAAGTGAGGTTTGGGAGACAGAGATCCTTCCTACTCAAAAGCAGTTGAACATTCCTTCAGAAAAGTTCACCTTGACTTCAATTGAGTTGAACTTGTCTTCAGGACAGTTCAACTTAACTTGAACTGAGTTGAGCTTTTCTCTAGAACAACTCAACTTGACTTCAGCAGTGAAGCTCTCTGGTCAAAACTAGTTGAACCTGCATCAGGGCTAGTTCAACTTGGGTTTTCTCTCCAAACCTCTCTGGTCAAAACTAGTTGAACCTACCTCAGGGCTAGTTCAACTTGGGTTTTCTCTCCAAACCTCTCTGGTCAAAACTAGTTGAACTAGCCCTATGGGCGGTTCAACCAGTGTTAGGGTCAACAAAACATATTGACTTTCTGTCTACCAGTCTGACTGGTAGACTGATTGTCAGTCTGACTGCCGGGCGGTACAACTGGTCCTCGCACTTTGACTTTAGTTAAACTGTCTCTTATTGAACTAGGTTTTGCCCTTGTCAAAACCAGTTTAACTAGGGGATGAGGGCGGTTCAACCAACCTCACGCAGAAAAGTTTAGCCCAACAGCTCCTTTTTAGGAGACTTTATAAATACCGCTCATACCTCTCTCCTCTTTTACCCTGGTCTCCTCCCACACTTATTGCTCACCTAACTTGAGACAAACCACTCCTCCTCTCTCTCACCCAATCTCACTCTCAAATCGATTGATTGAAGGAACCCTTGGTGTGAGGTTTGTGCTTGTGACTTTCGGATTTGGTTCTCCTCTCCCTTCTCTTTCTAATCTCTTGAGCTTGTTGCAAACACCTCTTGTGTGAACTTGTTTTTCTTGGAACCTTTGAGTTCCTTGACGGATTGAGGTTGCTTAGGAGTCTCCAAACTCACTACAGGAATCCAGTTAATCCCCGTCAGCTGCAAACCAACGGGAATAACCTCTAAACCGACGAGAATTACTAATTCCCGTCGGTTTATGGCTAATTCCCGTCAGTCTTAAGCAGATGGCCATCGGATGTCGGGGATACCATAATTCCCGTCGGCGGCTGACGGGAATAAGTAATCCACGTCGGCCGCGTATAGACCGGCGAGAGTTATTATTAATTGTTGTCGGCCAAGCCAACCGACGGGAGTTATTATTAATCCCCGTCGGCCCTACATAGCCGACGGGGGTTACTAATTAATCCCCGTCGGCCCTACCTGGCCGACGGGAGTTACTTGGCCGACGGGAATTAATTGTTAATTCCCGTCGGTTCGACCATAGCCGACGGGAATTAACTAGGCCGACGAGAATTACCCTATACTTCTATAAAACCAGCACTAAATTAGGTCACTATTTCTCCACAATTGCACTCATAACATATATATCACACAGAACAGACACATTACAAACACATGCATTCATAATCAATTCACACATTACAAACATAACATCCACCAACATAGTTTACACAAACATTTCAAATAGAAAGTACGACATAAGTTCAAGTGTTTAGTTCGCGAAAAACATAGAGTCAACGAGTTAAGAAACATAGCATGCATGAGTTCAAGTGTTTAGAGATAACCACCACTTAGGTGGTTAGAGCTTTGACCACTGGCGCCACCACCACCAGGAGGAGGGAACGCGAAGAGGGAGTCAACAAATCCAGTCCCTGCTGTGGGATCAGACCCACTACCACCCACTTTGGGCGTAACCTATAGAAGTTAACAAATATCAACACGTTAAATGCAAATATCAAAAAGTATACAAGTGTATAAATTCATCGAGAGTTATCAAACGTACCCTATCTCCAGGTGCAGGTATATGTGTCGGAGGGGTGTTGAACTGTGGTGGCAGAGCTGGTGTGGATGCAAACTGGCTCCATTGTGGTGGCGGTGGAATATTTGGTGGCATGCCCTATTGCTGCATTAACTGTTAAACATATGTGTTACTATTGAAGATGTTGTATTGAAATATAATAATTTAGAGTTCGGATTATGTGTACTCACTTGATACATCGTTTGGTTATGTGCATTGCAAGTCTCCATAAATTCGCGTTGTTGTCTCATCTCTTCACGCATCCTCATGATCTCCAACTCCTGCTCGTTTGGTCGACGAGAGCATGAGCTACGGGAAGACAAACCCGTCCTCTGAGATATCACCGACGACGAGTCAATGAATCCGTCGAAGAGTGCGTATCTATAAGTGATTCAAAAATTGTGATTACTGCATAATCAATTTAGTGTCAACCATATAATTTCATAAGTTAGAGCTTACCGTCCATGCGCTTTGCCACCACCACTTGCGTACACCACCGAGGGATCCACCGGTTCATGGCGCCAGTCGAAGTCAGGGCCATGGCGACGAACCATCTCCTCGCCATATGCCGCCTATACATCATTCACAACCTTACAAATGCAGGAATTTCTATACTTTGAACATTTGTACTTTTGGGCCAAAACTCACGTCGGCTTTTTCTCTAGTCGACGGGAGTTAAGTCGGCCGACAGGAATCTTCAGGATTCCTGTAGTGGCTTGTGGATGACCCCAAGAAGTTTGTATCACCCGGCCCTTTATGGGCTCCTCAACGAGGAGGATAACACCTTTGTGGTGTGGCCGAACCTCAGGATAAATCTTGTGTCTTGTGCTCTTGCTTGGATTCTTGGTTGTGTTTCATAGTTGGCAAGAAAGGCATAGAGAGTTGTTCTTTGTGTGGATCTCGTGGTGGATTCACTCTTGTATTTCTCACCATCCACACTTTGTTTATCCCCTTAATTCCCTCTCTAAAGGAATCTCTCATTGTATTTCCGCATTGTTCGAAGCCTAGATCTACTCTTATAGTCGGACTGGTTCAAAGTGGTTCTACTCGCCTCTACAGCAGTTGAACCGGCCTGCACCAATCAAACTGTTGATTTGACATTATTTCAAAGTTTGTGGTGATAATTTTTCAGCTTTAGCCTATTCACCCCTCTCTAGGCTAATTTCACCTCCAACTACTCATGTTGCCTCCTCTCATCTTCTAGCTAAGTCTATAATATTTCACCCTAATGTTACGATAATGCAAAGTAAGATATATAATAACCAATGAACGACGAATATGTAAGGAATAACCTAGAGTTCCTGTATGCAATGTTATGGTCTGTCTTGCCGAGGTCGTATGGCTGGGCTCACGCTCGTGCTCCTTGCTCGCACCTGAGATGGAGTGGGAGTGGAGAATGATTCGACTGCACCGTCGGCAATCTAGTATCGCCAAGTCCTCCTGCCTCCTTTGACCCTCATGAGGACATCTCCATTGATGTACTCGGTCCTCAGATCGTATTCTAGCCCATGGACCTCCTTTGTCATGGTGGTGTACTCACTGAGGTGGCTATGGATGGTGGTGTTGTTGTACGCCTCGGGGCCATCGGGTTGTAGATGATGTTGGACGCCACCTTGCCCTTGTGGGCCATAGCATAAGCCGAGAAGATGGGGCAAGGCTAGCCACCATGTGATGCCAACTGCAAGAAAACCAACGAGATGGTTAGAAATCATGCATAATCAAAAGTTAGACTAAATAAAAGAAATTGTGTACCCATGCTTCTGCGTATTTGGTGAGGCTGCAGCTGCCTTATTGGTGGGAGGGATGCTACATCATCAAATGACATTCCTGGCTAACGTTGTGCGTCTCGTCCCACTCATTGGAGCACCACCTTTGCACCATCTGATTCCAGCACTTAGGATGCGTGCGCGCACCAATAAGGAATCATATACAAAATTTCAAGTACACGACGTATTAGAAGATAAAATTAAATATGTTTAATATCAATATTTTGTATTTACCTACAAGTACTGGTCCTGAGTCAACAACATGGTTCTAATGTCCTTCTTGCTCACCTTCTCTCCAAGGACGGAGGCGTGGAAAGTTACAATGGCCTAGACGCATGTCCACAACGAGCTTCTTACAGCTTGTGGTAGCCACCACATCTACCTTGCTCTCATATCCACCCTCGCATCTAAAGAAATCATGCATACATAGACGATGTATCCGTACATTATTTTAAGAATGTGCAACGAATGCGACATATTAAACAATATAGTGTGAGGAATACTTACCCACAACTCTTGCTTCACCTGCTCCGCCTTGTTGTTGACTAGCCTACAGTCCTGATCTACCGCATCGGGGGCGACGACGTAGTAGTCGAAGGAATAGGTTGGGCATGTCACTCTGCCTCACTCAACAAGTCCATGGAAGTGTTCCCTGCACAAAAGACCGAGGATGTCGTTGGGAGTTCAAGACATGTCCAAGTGATTAAGAAAAAGTATTGGTTTCTATTTTGAATTTGATCATATAATATGAAGAAGCATCGACAACATCTAAAGTTACATACCTTTCCCCATTGGGTCGAATCAGCGGGTGCCTATCATGAAGTATCGGTCACTAAGGGAGACTTGAGGGACCTCGCAAGTGGCCTCGCGGCGAAACTGAGGCATCAAAACCAGACGTGTCCTACTTTGCCTCATCATCGTCCAGCTGAGCATCGTTGTCAACCTACTACGCCACATTAATGTGATGCTGCGCCGCATCGACAGCGGCCTGCTACGCGCGTTTTCCACCTACAAGTGCACGTCCTCGTCTTGCTATGCCTCCTCCTTTGTCATACGGGTCCTCCTCCTCCTCCCACTATCTTTGTCCAATCACCTGCAATTAAGAGTAAGCAAATAAGCATAGATAAAAATACGTATTTAGAAACAGGTGTGAAATAAATAAATATAGCATTGTATCGATTAAAAATAATCTTCATGGTCGGGATTAGCCGGATCATAAGTCTCATCATCACTATCAACCATTTTATAGTCAACACCATTTGAAGGCACAAGTTCGTCATTGTCATTGCCTAAATGTAATCCTTCAAACATTTCTAAGTCATTCTCATTTTGCACCTCATCATCCTCTTCGTCAACAACCATGTCAATATCTACTTCCATTCTAATTGCTTCGGTTAAGTCTATCTCAAATCGCCCTTCTAGCCCATCTTCTTGAAATAACTCTCCATCATATGTGTTTGGGTCTAAGTTATAATCTTCATCCTTTGGAATGGGTAATTTACCATGCAGTAATACCTTATACATAACATCCCAACCCTTAAGATGTTCTTTCGTTTGGCACCCATATGAGAGATAATACATTTGTGTGGCCTATTGAACCACGATATAGACATCGTCTCCTGGTAAGATGGAATCCTGTCAAATTTCTACTAGCCCAATATTGGAATGTGTCAGTCTCGTCACATCAGGGTCAAACCAATGACATTAAAATATCACTGGAGTAAGAGGTTTGGACTCATGAAAATTGAGTTCATATATTTCTTCAACTCTTCTATAATACTCGAGCTCATCAAGCCCGGGTGTAAAAACTCCATAACATGTGGTTTTTCGATTGGGCCGACTTTGGTCATAGCTTGTTGTGCAAAAACGGTATCCATTAGAGTCATACCTAGATAATGTCATGATCCTATAGGCAAAGCCATTGGCTACTGGTCTCAACTCGACACTCATAGATGGATCTCTTTGGCCCTGCAAGTTCAAACACACTAGATTGTTATATTATTCACACATAAGAGCAACTTCAAATGACAAACTAAGTATGGTACCTTCTGTTTGAACCAAAAAATAAAATCAGGAAATCCATTTCCCGCACCCTTTCTAAGAAGGGTATCATATTTCTATGGATATTAGAATTCATAGAAATTGCTGTTGGATCCCTTGATCAACGTTAGAATTCATCAAGAAATTGCTGCAAGTATGGTACAAACTAAGTATGGTAACTTCAAATGACAAACTAAGTATGGTACCTTCTGTTGGATCCCTTGATCGACGTTAGAATTCATCAAGAAATTGCTGCAAGTATGGTGTCACCTCGTCAAGGTTGGTCAACAGATATAACATGGTATGACGCTACTCTTCATGTCTCAGGTGTATATGGCAGCCTTTAGTCCATAGGGATTAAACCCATCCTTGGCCAGCACAACACGTACATTACGAGCCTCTTCGACTTTATCATGGTGAATGGAATCAAAGTGGGTCTATGCTTCACTATCGGATGCATGTACCATCTTGTCATGATTGTATCATTTGCCATTTTTGTGCCATGTTAACTGTTTCGTGGAATCGTCGATCATGTATAGACGTTGGATCCTCAGTATGAACGGAAGGTGGCATAGGATTGTCATGGGGATGTCGAGCTGCCTCTTCTGTCCATCACCAGAGTCTACCAACATTAACCTATACGATTTACACTTCAGATAGTACTTTGCCTCTGTGTATTCTTTTCTAAATAGGACGCAGCCCTTCGAACAAGCATGTATCTACACATACGTCATCTTGAGTGCACAAAGGAGTTTCTGTGCCTCGTACATGCTCTTTGGCAGAATGTGATCCTTTGGAAGTAGGCTGCTATCTGAGAGGAAATCTCTGGCCAGGTGGCGGAGTGCACCCGCCCTAAATACTAAGATGAGGAGGGGCCTAAGTGTTTTGCTTGTTGCGAGATGAAGGAATGAACACAAGAACACGCAAGAGTTTAGAGTGGTTCGGGCCGCCAGAGCATAATACCCTACTCCACTGTGTGTTATATTGCTTGAGAGCTTGAGTTGTCTTGGATGACTTGGGTCTGCGTCCTAAAGATTGAGCTTGTCTTGTAACGTCGCATGCCTCCCCTTTTATAGCTAAAGGGGGACATGTACAAGAGTACTGAGCCCCGACATGAGGGACCAGGAACATAGCGGTTGTAGCTACTAATAGTTGCTGCTGGAGCGATCTTCTTATGCCCTGACACCCAAGATCTGTATAGCCTCAGCGTGGAGGGGGAAGCTTCTCGTATAAGGGATGAGTACAGTGCACCGCGCAGCACGAGCGCACTGTTTCGGCAACGGACTGGACAGGTGCGCTGTCTGCAGGGTGACCCTGGCGCCGCCTGCTAGCGGAATGGACATGACGCAATAAATGTCGTGGGGGCATATCACCTGTCAGAAGGGTGGACAAGCGGCATGTCCTTTCTGCAGTAAATGCGCGACCCAGAGCCCTTACGTCATGCTCCGCCCGCTAGCCTACGTCACGGACAATAAGCTATGTGACGGCATTAGACCCTCGACCGAGTGGGGAGCGGAGGCGCTCCGGATAGAGCCTGGACACGCGTCAATACCGGACCCATGCCTAGATCATGACACTTCCTCTCCCGGGACCTTGTTATGGGTGGTCCGAAGCTCACTTGGTAGGGTCCGAACCCTATCCAATGGCTCCGGGCTGCTTTACTTAGGGGTCCGGGTTGTGCGTACAGGGGTCCTGTGCCTTCTGGGCCTGATGGCGTTGTCTCTGAGAACGCCACCTTAACTGCTCACGAGATACTCCTGGGGCTGTTCTCCGCACGGCTAAGGGTAGCCGTACAGGCATCATGCCTTCATACCGTAGCAAGGGGTACCCCTAATCCAGGGTACCGACTGTGGCCCCCGGGCCCGCCTCAGGGGAGAATGTGAGCATGCAGGTGGGGCTAGAGTTTGACTGGTGATCGGCTCGCTGCTCCTGCGCACCCGTTGATGCAGTTACTGCCGGCCCGCCTATGGTCACGCCGACTGCCACGCCTGCCCCCGCGGCTGACTAGCCTGTGACCTCCGTACTTAATGTCTTCGTTGGGCCATGCGCGGGGTGCCTCGAGTCGCTGCATCGATTTTGAAAATTTATCTTCTTAGTCTTCTGTGACGGCCTCGAGGAGGCGCGGTATTGGCGTGATCGGCGGTGCGACTTTCCTGCACCCAGGAATCGGTGCGTCGGGTGTATGACATGTGGGCCTGGGCCCCCATGCCAGAGGTTGGACCACCGGTTGTAGCGAAGCTGAGGGGCGCGCAACCGCGGGGCGGTTGCATGCTCCTTGTGCGGTGGTTCACCTCCCTGACCGCTGGTTGTGGTGAAGATGGAAGGGCGAATAACCGCAGGACGGTTGCACGCTCCTTGTGCGGCGGTTCACCTTATTGACCGCTGGTTGCGGTGAAGGTGGAAGCGCGTGTGACCACAGGGCGGTCGCACGCTCCCTGTGCGACGATTCGCCTTCTTCGCGCTTCGGGCCAGCTTGTACGACGTGTGAGGCCTGGCCCCCATGTCATAGAATGGGAACCCTGGTGCGCATCAGGGGAGACCTTGCCCGTGACGCTTCGGGGCACGAGTGGGGAAACCCGCCTTTAAAAAGGAGTTCATCCCTCGGGCAGTAGCCATGCCTCGCTCCTCTTGCCTTCACCGCGCCCTTCGGCCTTCTGGGCCTCTAGATGGGGCGCGCCGGTGTTCGCTGGAGGGATCCGCATCAGGGCCACCCCTCAACGGTCTCACCGCCGGAGAGCTCGCACTCTTCGTTTCCTGCGCGGTGATGCTGCCGATCTTGTCTTCTTCTTGTTGTTGTTGGAGGAGCGCGACCTCGTGGGTGTTGGCGCTCTTCTGCCATCGCTCGGCTTCAAGGATTTTCATCATGCAGCCCGGCTGTAGTCTCCCGCCAGTGGTCATCTACAAGGATGACCACCAACCTCGTGGTGGAGAGAAGCAAGCTGAGCTGCGGCCTCCCCCCTGCCCTCGGCTTGAAGGATGTTCATCATCCTCGCTGGGGTGGAAGGCGAGCCGAGTTGGGGTCCTGCCTTCCGCATGGGCTGGTGACCCGCTTCTTCCTCCAGCATTTGGAGGAGAAGGATGTTCACCAGCCTTGTGGAGGAGGCGAACTTCGGCTACGCGGAGCTGGCCGGCTGCAGGCGCCGTCAGCTGCCGCGTGTCTGGCTCCTTGGCTTGGATGGCTTTGGCGCCGCCTCCAGCGCCGCCTTCCACCGCCAAACGAGGCGCGGCTGTTCGTCCACCGCACGGGTGGCGGTCGTGCCGTGCGCAGGTCTGCCGCATCCGTGGCGTTTCCTTGTGCAACCGGCCGCACTGCTCTGACGCCACCCAGGGGGTTGTACAAGACGTCGTACACCACGGAGGTGGCGGCCGCGTTCTTGGATGGTCTTGTCCTCACCCCCGTAGGAGGACGGGGGCGAGGACCTTTCTGCACGCGGTGAGGCGGCTGCCGTCACCGGTAAGCCACCGGTGCAAAGGTGGCCGCTGTCGTCGGTGCTGAGGTGGTTGCCACCACTGGTGAGGCTGCCCGTTGCAGAGTTGGTTGCTTCCGCTGGCGAGACCACCAGCGCCACCTGCCGCCGAGCCTCCAACTCTTTGGCTTTAATGGCCTCGTTGTCGCCCCCCATAGGAGGACGGGGGCGAGGACCTCTTCGCAATGGCGCACGCATTGAGGCGGCCATCACTGCTGCCACACCGTTCTGGAGGACTCCACAAGGACAGTGTCCGTGGGCTTTCTAGCGTGACTCCGCTGGTGTAATATCCCAAAAAAATGTTGACCAAAAGTTAATCTCTGGTGCGTGGATGAGGTAAAGGGTTGTGGGCCATTGGATGCAAAGATAGAAGTCATATGAGGCGTCGTTTCTTTCTCCCACAAAAACCCTAGGTGGCCACCCCTTTTTTTCCCTTCACCCCCCCCCTCTTGGCCGCCACCCCCTTTTTCTCCCCCTTGGCTGGACGCCCCCTCCCCCTATGGCAGCCATCCTCCATTGCTTCCTCCCCCAAGATCTCCCCTTACGCAGCAAGGATCGAGAAAAGGAGGGGCACGTTGAATTGAAGAGGAAGAGAGGATCAAGGAGATGTTCTTCCCCATCTCCTCTTGAAGATTTCTTGGGGAAACCCTAGGTATGGATGAGATCCTTGTTCCTCCCTGTAATTATAGGCTTTTGGAGGTTGTGGATCATGGGAATTAAAGGATTAGAGGTTGGATTTGATGTGGGGTTAGGTTTTGATCTCGAATTTAGTTTTCTGCAGAATGGCAGATTCGACAGTTTCTGTTCATGCCAGTTTTCCGTGGTCTTAGTGGCCTCAAAAAAATAAAAAGTCTATGTATGAGTCGTAGATAATTTGTAGATCTTTCCGTGGCCGCGAAGAACACCTCAATCGGACATCCGACCAGAAAGTTATTGCAGTTTTACTATAGCCGTTTTTCAGTCTCATAATTCTGTGCAGAATCTGTTCTCTTAAGATTTAGACAATTTTATCAACAGAATTAAACTGTGGGTTGGTAAAAGAAGTTGTAGATAATTTTATAAGCTTTCCAGATTGTTAAAGAGTGCATTCATATAATTTGTGAAACTCCAGTTATGTTTGTTTTACTGTGGCTGTTCTTGTTTACCTGACAAAAATGAGTGGGTCTGTTCACTGGTGGGTTTCATCTAGTAAATGGCCGAATTGGCTCTTCCAACTATGGAGACTTTTGTAGAGGGATAAAAGTTCTTACTTCCAGCAGAATTGCATAATTTTTGGTTCAGCAGTTTTGGAGATATCGAATTTTAAAGTTAACCATACTGCTGTCTAAAACAGATTCAGTCAGTTATCTTGTCAGATGTTTTAGAACTTGTAGATGGCAGAATTTAATTATCTATTGAATACTGAAGTTGTAGAGTATTTTGTGTACATACTCCTAGAGTATTTGTTTGATATCACCGCTGTTTTAATTTTAAAGATACAAAATTAACAAACAGCGTTGCTGCTGTATGACATATGGTTCAGGGTGGGAGTCTTTCCACTGGGTCTTGGTTTCAAGTGTAGGAGTGTTTTGTTGATTGATGGCAAATGTTTGTGAAATATTTGTACTAAGTTTTATGCCCACTAGCAGGTGGCTACACTCCAGATCATGTCTAGTACATTTCTTCTTCTTCGATGAAGGCAAGTGAATGTAGCGGTGGTTGCTTCCGTTCTGACCTGTTATTTCTATCGCCTACACTCTAATATTCAGAAGTATCAGATTCTTTCATAATTGGACTCTATGGTGATGCTTTACTTGCTTGCATTATACTGATGCTCAATCATATATTGATGATGATTATGATTTGAGTATGACTCATGAGATTAATTCACACCCCTGAAGGTAAATGAAGTATTATTTGAGGTTGGTATTGTATCTGAAGGTAAATGAAGTATTATTTGAGGTTTGTGTTGTATCTGAAGGAAGTGAAGTTTATTGATAAATGTAGCATGCCATTTACATTGCATGACTCATTTGCATATGAAGTTTTGTCGTGACCTATGGTCCGACCGTACCGGTACAACTTAGCATCGTACGTTGCCCGAGAAGGGGTACGATGCGGCTTCATACCCTTAGAGGTATGAAGGCAGAGGACATATGCATTGCATTCATATGCATTCATTGAAGTGATATTTGCAGATGATGTGGTTTTATACCCCCAGAGGTATGAAGATAGAGTACCTACACATTGCATTCCTATGCATACATTGAAGTGATATTTGCAGGTATTGTTGACGCAGGGAAGTGTTATAGAACCTATTGTGGTTGTTCGAGGAAATGAGATGGTATTGTTTATAGTGGGACTACTGAGTTCTATATCTACAAGCATTTCTGATTTTTAATTGTGACTCTTTTAAAATGTTGATGAATTCAATTTGTGGTTTAAATATCTCGTCAGAACAATTAGCTTGCTGAGATGTTTCATCTCACTCTTGCATTACTCAATGCAGGTGCTTGTTGCTCATCAAGGGGAGTGGGAAGTAGCAGCACATCCACCTTCATTCTCATAATAATGCTGCCCAGACGCAGCCATGATTTAATTAGAAACTTCTTGTCAAAGGATGTTTGTTTTTAACTAGTCGTGCGCACTGATTAATTCAGTTCATGTTGTTATGGTTGTCTTCCCATTGCTAGTAGATTATTAATGTCTTATATGTTTTCTTATCATGATATCTATTTATACTTTGTTGCTTCCCCCGTTTATGCAATTTTCAAAGGAGATGCTGTCGAAATTTTATATATGAATATTAGATGTGTAGTTTAGTAGCATTCTGGGGTGTTTGTGGATCCCGGGGTGTTACAGCTGGCGTCTGGTAGTTTATACCGGCAGAGTAGAGATGGAACTAGGATTCCGCTTGAAGGCGGATGTAATACTTTTGCTTTTTGTAAGGTATTTTTGAGTACTATTTATCAAGCAGTGTTAGTACTTATCTGTGTACCGCCTGTTTCTGCTGTGTGTGATGTTGTTGACTCCTCCCTGGTACCTGGCCCCCCGTCTAGGATGCAGACTTGATGTGTTGAGGTTGGATACCAGCGTATCTGAAAGGGTTGTCAACAACTCTCGGGAGGCAGCCTCGGCCGAGATCTGGATCTGTACACAGCTTTAGCTAGGAGCGTTAGCAGTACACCCATAGGGTCCCATGTCTGATATTAGCCATCCTTTGATACATGCTCGGGACTCGCAGGGTTTAGTCTAGGTGGCCAAGTTGCGCATCCGAACCCCCTTGGGTCGTGGCTCTAGATACTAGGACTCCCGTTGCAGGGTGGTGGAGTGTGTAGGCTTACGGTATGGGACCAGGCTAAGCGGCTACACGGCTCCAGACCACCCCAGGAGACAAGTGCCCATTTTCCTGAGCCGGACCCTAGGTTGTCGGACCCACAGAACTATAGTTCCAAATACTAAGGTACTTGTCACAAAATGGTGGGATGTGCAGGCTTACAGTACGGGACCAGGCTAAGCGGCTACACTGCTCTAGACCATTCCATGGAACGAGCTCCCGTTCTTTGGAACCGGCCCCTAGGCTGTCGGACCTCCTCGCCTTTGTAAAGGAGGTCCTAAACTGCAAGCCTGGCTGCTCAATTCGGATGTCGTCATGTCAGGACAGATGGGAACCGTGTGGGTGGGTTAGATAATAGGTATTATCTGAAAACTATAGGCCAAATCCATGGAGCAGGAAGATAAAGTTGTCATAGAAACACGTCCTAGGGGGTGAATTTCCTCTTTATAACTTGATATGCATGGGTGTAAACCATCAGGCCGGGTTTATGTGGGCAGACCTCACCGGGCTGGTGTACACATATGCAAAATTTAATTATGAAAGGAGAAAAATTTTAACCCCTCAGAGTTGCTTCTATGGACTGAACTTACTGAGATAGGAAGGGGTACTTTTTTAGCTATAGCAAAGTTGGCATCCCTCGGGTTGGCATATTTCCATCGCCTTGAGGGGTTCCTCCCTGTTGGGGGAGAGGTTGCGGATCCCCTCTTGGCTCAGTACTTTGCCGCAGGATTAGGTCCCGACCCTGTGTTCCCTACTATGCACGAACTGTCGGCCATAGTACTTGGGCGCCTGGTTACGATGTGCATTTTGGGATGCAATTTGACACCTGAGTCTGCCGCTTGAGTCCGCGTCCTCATGTTGTAGTGGCCCCTACACAAACCCATCGAAAGGTTAGACCCGTGGGGTGTCCAGAAGGGTTTCCGGGGGAAGGTAGGCTTTGGCCCCATAGGCCAGGTAGCACGGGGCCCCTGGTGGTCCGTCTAGTTGCCTTCACCAGAATTGGAGTCTCCAGTGAAGACATCCTTCAGGACCCCCTCGGGTGACTGATACCCGAGGTTCGGTTCGGCCGTGGCCACCTCTTCATCGTCAGCCTTTTCCTTGCCGGGTCGGTGACGAGGTGGGGAGCCATCCCCGGAAGACTGCTCGCGCCGCATGCTGACACGTTTCGTGAGGTCGATGATCTCGCGACATTTTGCGGCGCTGTGGCGACCGTTGGGGGTGCATGGGGCATGTGTCGCCGTTACCCCTCAGTGGTCGTGGGCGTTTGCTGCGATCGCCCCGGCCCCCATCGCAGCTGCCACGACCAGAGCGGCAGAGTGCGGCTTCTCGTTGTCGTGGTTCTTTTTCTTCTTTTTCTTGTCGTCCTGAGTGACGGCACCTGAGCCGCCT
This sequence comes from Zea mays, assembly GCF_902167145.1. Classification (NCBI taxonomy): domain Eukaryota; kingdom Viridiplantae; phylum Streptophyta; class Magnoliopsida; order Poales; family Poaceae; genus Zea; species Zea mays. The sequence continues at coordinate 51,750,998 of NC_050101.1, forward strand.
GCTTGGGCAGCCCCGGTCTGTGGAGCTGAGTGCCACACATGGCCCTCAGCAGCCTGGTGCACTTGTCGGCTAGAGCAAAGAGAGTGGGGACCGTTTCCACATCATGCGTGTCCAACTTCTCCAACATCTTTTTATAACGTACCCCATGGCGGAAGGCCGTGATGATAGAAGCATCGGAGATACAAGGTATAGTACCTCGCACCTTAGTGAAGTGGGAGATAAATGTTCGGAGAGTTTCTCCGGGCTCTTGCCTTACTGCGTGCAGGTGGGCCTCCACGCCGTGTTGCTGGTAAGCACTGGTGAAGTTCGCAACGAACCGCGCGTAGAGCTCTTCCCAGGAATAGATTGACCGTGGGGGGAGGTTCATGAGCCAAGTCCGGGCTGGTCTAGACAAGGCGACATGAAAATATGTCGCCATCACAGCGGTGTTTCCACCTGCTGCCGTGATGGCGGTGACGTACACCTGCAGGAACTCCGACGGGTTTGTCGTTCCGTCGTACTTTTCCGGCAGGTGCGGCCGGAACTTGGGCGGCCATGACGTCGCGCGGAGATGATCCACGAGTGCAGCGCAGCCCACGCCGGCCAAGGGGACACCCGCTTGGGACCGGGTGCCCATTGGTGTCTGCGGTGCTGCCGCAGTGATGTCTTGATCGAGGTTGCGGCCCTCGATGTTTTGGCGGCATTCGCGCGCCCTCTCCAAAGAGACCCGGGCGTCCTCTCCCGCACGCCTACGGTTGAGTTCTGCCCGAAGGTCGTTGGTCTGTGCGCCCCTCACTGAGGGTGAGCGCACAGACGCCGACGCCTCATGTTGGCGCCGGGATGACCGTGGCCTCGACCTGGTCGAGGTAGAATGTGCCTTGCCGAGCAGTCAGTCGATGTCATCCCGCCATTGCTTCATGGCCCCTGGTGAGGCCGTGGAGATTGGAGGGTGTCGCAGCAACTCCCTGGCTGCTGACAATGCTCCCGGGGTCACCCTCGATGGAGTCCGGGATGTCTGCGCAGTTGTATGCTGTCGTGCGGTGTGCACAGCAACAGTGCCCGGCACAGGGCGGTTGGGAACATGTGGTGTGGAAGAAGCAGCTTCTTCCTCCACCACGAAATCCACCAAAGTCTCGGTGCGGTGCTCAACGATTTGCACCATCATGCTGAGCGAGAAAACAAGCAAAAACCTAAAGCCTAGCCCCCTACCTGGCGCGCCAAATGTCGGAGAGGAAATCTCCGGCCGGGTGGTGGAGTGCACCCGCCCTAAATCCTAAGATGAGGAGGGGCCTAAGCGTTTTGCTTGTTGCGAGATGAAGGAATGAACACAAGAACACGCAAGAGTTTAGAGTGGTTCGGGCCGCCAGAGCGTAATACCCTACTCCACTGTGTGTTATATTGCTCGAGAGCTTGAGTTGTCTTGGATGACTTGGGTCTGAGACCTAAAGATTGAGCTTGTCTTGTAACGTCGCATGCCTCCCCTTTTATAGCTAAAGGGGACATGTACAAGAGTACTAAGCCCCGACATGTGGGCCCAGGAACATAGTGAAAGTCGCCTAGAGGGGGGGGGTGAATAGGGCGAAACTGAAATTTACAAATATAAACACAACTACAAACCGGGGTTAGCGTTAGTAATAAGGAAACGAGTCCGCGAGAGAGGGCGCAAAACAAATCCCAAGCGAATAAGCAAGTGAGACACGGAGATTTGTTTTACCGAGGTTCGGTTCTTGCAAACCTACTCCCCGTTGAGGAGGCCACAAAGGCCGGGTCTCTTTCAACCCTTCCCTCTCTCAAACGATCCCTCGGATCGAGTGAGCTTCTCTTCTCAAATCAAAGCCGGGAACAAAACTTCCCCGCAAGGGCCACCACACAATTGGTGCCTCTTGCCTTGATTACAATGGAGTTATGATCTCAAGAACAAGTGAGAAAGAAAAGAAGCAATCCAAGCGCAAGAGCTCAAAAGAACACGGCAAATCACTCTCACTAGTCACTAATGCTTTTGTGGAGTTGGGAGAGGATTTGATCTCTTTTGGTGTGTCTAGAATTGAATGCCTAGCTCTTGTAAGTGGTTGAGAAGTGGAAAACTTGGATGCAATGAATGGTGGGGTGGTTGGGGTATTTATAGCCTCAACCACCAAACTTGACCGTTGGCTGGGCTGTCTGTTCGATGGCGCACCGGACAGTCCGGTGCCCCCTGCCACATTATCACTGCCGTTGGATTCGACCGTTGAAGCTTCTGACTTGTGGGTCCGCTTGGGTGTCCGGTGCACACCGGACAGGTACTGTTTGCTGTCCGGTGTGCCAGTATGGGCGCGCCTGACATCTGCGCGCGCTGCGCGCGCTGCGCGCGCATTTATTGCGCAGCAGGTATCCGTTGGCGCAGAGAAGACCGTTGCTCCGGAGTCGCACCGGACAGTCCGGTGCACACCGGACAGTCCGGTGAATTATAGTGGACGAGCCGTTGGCTTTTCCCGAAGCTGGCGAGTTCCTGAGGCCGACCTCCCTTGGCGCACCGGACACTGTCCGGTGTACACCGGACAGTCCGGTGAATTATAGCCGAGTTGCCTCCGGAAATTCCCGAAGGTGGCGAGTTCGAGTCTGAGTCCCCCTGGTGCACCGGACATGTCCGGTGGCACACCGGACAGTCCGGTGCGCCAGACCAGGGGTGCCCTCGGTTCCCCATTTGCTCCTTTGTTGAATCCAAAACTTGGTCTTTTTATTGGCTGAGTGTGAACCTTTTACACCTGTATCATCTATACACTTGGGCAAACTAGTTAGTTCAAAGATTTGTGTTGGGCAATTCAACCACCAAAATTATATAGGAACTAGGTGTAAGCCTAATTCCCTTTCAATCTCCCCCTTTTTGGTGATTGATGCCAACACAAACCAAAGCAAATATAGAAGTGCATAATTGAACTAGTTTGCATAATGTAAGTGTAAAGGTTGCTTGGAATTGAGCCAATATTAATACTTACAAGATATGCATGGATTGTTTCTTTCTTATATAACATTTTGGACCACGCTTGCACCACATGTTTTGTTTTTGCAAACTCTTTTGTAAATCATTTCAAAGATCTTTTGCAAATAGTCAGAGGCAAATGAATAAGATTTTGAGAAGCATTTTCAAGATTTGAAATTTTCTCCCCCTGTTTCAAAAGCTTTTCCTTTGACTAAAACAAAACTCCCCCTAAAAGAGATTCGCCTCTTAGTGTTCAAGAGGGTTTTGATATATCATATTGAAATACTACTTTCTCCCCCTTTTGAACACAATAGGAAAACCAATTGAAAATATTCAACACTAAGTTTTTGAAAATGGTGGTGGTGCGGTCCTTTTGCTTTGGGCTCATTTCTCCCCCTTTTTGGCATGAATCGCCAAAAACGGAATCATTAGAGCCCTCGAAGTGCTATCTTCCCCTTTGGTCATAAATAAATGAGTTGAGATTATACCAAAGACGAAGTCCTTTTCTTTGATGCTCATTTCTCCCCAAAGAATAGAGAGTTGCTTAGAGTGATGGCGAATGATGAGTTACGTAGTGGAAGCCTTTGTCTTCGCCGAAGACTCCAATTCCCTTTCAATATACCTATGACTTGGTGTGAAATAGACTTGAAGGTACATTAGTCATAGCATATGAAAGAGATATGATCAAAGGTATACAAATGAGCTATGTGTGCAATCTAGCAAAAGAAGTTCCTAGAATCAAGAATATTGAGCTCATGCCTAAGTTTGTTAAAAGATTGTTCATCAAGAGGCTTGGTAAAGATATCGGCTAATTGATCTTTAGTATTAATGTAAGAAATCTTGATATCTCCCTTTTGTTGGTGATCCCGAAGAAAATGATACCGAATGGCTATGTGCTTAGTGCGGCTATGCTCGACGGGATTGTCGGCCATTTTGATTGCACTCTCATTATCACATAGCAAAGGGACTTTGGTTAATTTGTAACCGTAGTCCCGCAGGGTTTGCCTCATCCAAAGCAATTGCGCGCAACAATGACCTGCGGCAATGTACTCGGCCTCGGCGGTGGAAAGAGCGACCGAATTTTGCTTCTTTGAAGCCCAAGACACCAAGGATCTTCCCAAGAACTGGCAAGTCCCCGATGTGCTCTTCCTTTTGATTTTACACCCCGCCCAATCGGCATCGGAATAACCAAGTAAATCAAAAGTGGATCCCCTAGGATACCAAAGCCCAAACTTAGGAGTATAAGCCAAATATCTCAAGATTCGTTTTACGGCCGTAAGGTGAGCTTCCTTAGGGTCGGCTTGGAATCTTGCACACATGCATACGGAAAGCATAATATCCGGTCGAGATGCACATAAGTAGAGTAAAGAACCTATCATCGACCGGTATACCTTTTGATCCACGGACTTACCTCCTGTGTCGAGGTCGAGATGCCCATTGGTTCCCATGGGTGTCTTGATGGGTTTGGCATCCTTCATCCCAAACTTGCTTAGAATGTCCTGAGTGTACTTTGTTTGGCTGATGAAGGTGCCCTCTTGGAGTTGTTTGACTTGGAATCCTAGAAAATACTTCAACTCCCCCATCATTGACATCTCGAATTTCTGTGTCATGATCCTACTAAATTCCTTACAAGTAGATTCGTTAGTAGACCCAAATATGATATCATCAACATAAATTTGGCATACAAACAAATCATTTTCAAGAGTTTTAGTGAATAGAGTAGGATCGGCTTTACCGACTTTGAAGCCATTAGCAATAAGGAAATCTCTAAGGCATTCATACCATGCTCTGGGGGCTTGCTTGAGCCCATAAAGCGCCTTAGAGAGCTTATAGACATGGTTAGGATACTCACTATCTTCAAAGCCGGGAGGTTGCTCAACATAGACCTCTTCCTTGATTGGTCCATTGAGGAAGGCACTTTTCACGTCCATTTGATAAAGCTTAAAGCCATGGTAAGTAGCATAGGCTAATAATATGCGAATTGACTCAAGCCTAGCTACAGGTGCATAGGTTTCACCGAAATCCAAACCTTCGACTTGGGAGTATCCCTTGGCCACAAGTCGAGCTTTGTTCCTTGTCACCACACCATGCTCATCTTGCTTGTTGCGGAAGACCCATTTGGTTCCTACAACATTTTGATTAGGACGTGGAACTAAATGCCATACCTCATTTCTAGTGAAGTTGTTGAGCTCCTCTTGCATCGCCACCACCCAATCCGAATCTTGGAGTGCTTCCTCTACCCTGTGTGGCTCAATAGAGGAAACAAACGAGTAATGTTCACAAAAATGTGCAACACGAGATCTAGTAGTTACCCCCTTATGAATGTCGCCGAGGATGGTGTCGACGGGGTGATCTCGTTGGATTGCTTGGTGGACTCTTGGGTGTGGCGGCCTTTGTTCCTCTTCCTCCTTGTCTTCCTCATTTGCATCTCCCCCTTGATCTATGCTGTCATCTTGAGGTGGCTCATTTGATTGATCTTCTTCTTCATCAACTTGAGCTTCATCCTTATTTAGAGTTGGTGGAGATGCTTGCGTGGAGGAGGATGGTTGATCTTGTGCATTTGGAGGCTCTTCGGATTCCTTAGGACACACATCCCCAATGGACATGTTCCTTAGTGCGATGCATGGGGCCTCTTCTTCACCTATCTCATCAAGATCAACTTGCTCTACTTGAGAGCCGTTAGTCTCATCAAACACAACGTCACAAGAAACTTCAACTAGTCCCGAGGACTTGTTAAAGACTCTATATGCCCTTGTGTTTGAATCATATCCTAGTAAAAAGCCTTCTACAGTCTTAGGAGCAAATTTAGATTTTCTACCTCTTTTAACAAGAATAAAACATTTGCTACCAAAGACTCTAAAATATGAAATGTTGGGCTTTTTACCGGTTAGGAGTTCATATGATGTCTTCTTGAGGATTCGGTGTAGATATAACCGGTTGATGGCGTAGCAAGCGGTGTTGACCGCCTCGGCCCAAAACCGATCCGAAGTCTTGTACTCATCAAGCATGGTCCTTGCCATGTCCAATAGAGTTCGATTCTTCCTCTCCACTACACCATTTTGTTGTGGCGTGTAGGGAGAAGAGAACTCATGCTTGATGCCCTCCTCCTCAAGAAAGCCTTCGATTTGAGAGTTTTTGAACTCCGTTCCGTTGTCGCTTCTTATTTTCTTGATCCTTAAGCCGAACTCATTTTGAGCCCGTCTCAAGAATCCCTTTAAGGTCTCTTGGGTTTGAGATTTTTCCTGTAAGAAGAATACCCAAGTGAAGCGAGAATAATCATCCACAATAACTAGACAATACTTACTCCCGCCGATGCTTATGTAAGCGATCGGGCCGAATAGATCCATGTGTAGGAGCTCCAGTGGCCTGTCGGTCGTCATTATGTTCTTATGCGGATGATGAGAGCCAACTTGCTTTCCTGCTTGGCATGCGCTACAAATCCTGTCTTTCTCAAAATGAACATTTGTTAGTCCTAAAATGTGTTCTCCCTTTAGAAGCTTATGAAGATTCTTCATTCCAACATGTGCTAGTCGGCGGTGCCAGAGCCAACCCATGTTAGTCTTAGCAATTAAGCATGTGTCGAGTTCAGCTCCTTCAAAATCTACTAAGTATAGATGTCCCTCTAACACACCCTTAAATGCTATTGAATCATCACTTCTTCTAAAGACAGTGACACCTACATCAGTAAATAGACAGTTGTAGCCCATTTGACATAATTGAGATACAGAAAGCAAATTGTAATCTAAAGAATCTACAAGAAAGACATTGGAAATGGAATGGTCAGGAGATATAGCAATTTTACCCAAACCTTTGACCAAACCTTGATTTCCATCCCCGAATGTGATAGCTCTTTGGGGATCTTGGTTTTTCTCATATGAGGAGAACATCTTTTTCTCCCCAGTCATGTGGTTTGTGCACCCGCTGTCGAGTATCCAACTTGAGCCCCCGGATGCATAAACCTACAAAACAAGTTTAGTTCTTGACTTTAGGTACCCAAATGGTTTTGGGTCCTTTGGCATTAGACACAAGAACTTTGGGTACCCAAACACAAGTCTTGGAGCCCTTGTGCTTGCCCCCAACATATTTGGCAACTACTTTGCCGGATTTGTTAGTCAAAACATAAGATGCATCAAAAGTTTTAAATGAAATGTTATGATCATTTGATGCACTAGGAGTTTTCTTTATAGGCAACTTAGCACGGGTTGGTTGCCTAGAGCTAGATGTCTTACCCTTATATATAAAAGCATGATTAGGGCCAGAGTGAGACTTCCTAGAATGAATTCTCCTAATTTTGCTCTCAGGATAACCGGCAGGGTATAAAATGTTACCCTCGTTATCCTGAGGCATGGGAGCCTTGCCCTTAACAAAGTTGGACAATCTTTTAGGAGGGGCACTAAGTTTGACATTGTCTCCTCTTTGGAAGCCAATGCCATCCTTGATGCCCGGGCGTCTCCCATTATAAAGCATGCTACGAGCAAATTTAAATTTCTCATTTTCTAAATTGTGCTCGGTAATTTTAGCATCTAATTTAGCTATATGATCATTTTGTTGTTTGATTAAAGTCATATGATCATGTATAGCATCAATGTTAACATCTCTACATCTAGTGCAAATAGAAGTGTGCTCAACGGTAGATGTAGAGGGTTTGCAAGATTTTAGTTCTACAACCTTAGCATGCAATATTTCATTTTTACTTCTAAGGTCGGAAATAGTAGCATTGCAAACATCAAAATCTTTAGCCTTAGCAAGCAATTTTTCATTTTCAATTCTAAGGCTAGCAAGGGAAGCATTCAACTCATCAATCCTAGCAAGTAAATCAACATTATCATCTCTAGGATTTGAAGTTGAAATATTGCAAACATGTGAATCAACCTTAGTATTTAAACTAGCATTTTCATTCCTAAGGTTGTCAATCATCTCACGGCAAGTGCTTAGCTCACTAGATAACTTTTCACATTTTTCAATTTCAAGAGCATAAGCCTTTTTAACCTTAACATGTTTCTTGTTTTCTTTAATTAGACAATCCTCTTGGGAATCCAAAAGGTCATCCTTTTCATGAATAGCACTAACTAATTCATTTAATTTTTCTTTTTGAGCTATGTTAAGGTTGGCAAAAAGGGAACGCAAATTATCCTCCTCATCACTAGCATTATCATCACTAGAAGACTCATATTTAGTGGAGGAGTTGGATTTAACCTTCTTCCGTTTGCCGTCCTTTGCCATGAGGCACTTGTGGCCGACGTTGGGGAAGAGAAGTCCCTTGGTGACGGCGATGTTGGCGGCGTCCTCGTCGTCGGAGGAGTCGCTTGAGCTTTCGTCGGAGTCCCACTCCCGACAAACATGGGCATCGCCGCCCTTCTTCTTGTAGTACCTCTTCTTCTCCTTTCTTCTCCCTTTCTTGTCGTCGCCCCTGTCACTATCACTTGATAATGGACATTTAGCAATAAAATGACCGGGCTTACCACACTTGTAGCAAACTTTCTTGGAGCGGGACTTGTAGTCTTTCCCTCTCCTTTGCTTGAGGATTTGGCGAAAGCTCTTGATGACGAGCGCCATCTCCTCATTGTCAAGCTTGGAGGCGTCGATTGGTTGTCTACTTGGTGTAGACTCCTCCTTCTTTTCTTCCGTCGCCTTGAATGCGACGGGTTGAGCTTCGGATGTGGTGGGTTCGTCAAGCTCGTTGATTTTCCTCGAGCCTTCGATCATGCACTCAAAACTTACAAAATGTCCGATAACTTCCTCGGGGGTCATTTTAGTATATCTTGGATTACCACGAATTAATTGAACTTGAGTGGGGTTAAGGAAAATGAGAGATCTTAGAATAACCTTAACCATTTCGTGGTCGTCCCACTTTACGCTCCCGAGGTTGCGCACTTGGTTCACCAAGGTCTTGAGCCGGTTGTACATGTGTTGTGGCTCCTCTCCTTTGCGAAGCCGGAACCGACCGAGCTCCCCCTCGATTGTTTCCCGCTTGGTGATCTTGGTGAGCTCATCTCCCTCGTGCGCGGTTTTGAGCACATCCCAAACCTCCTTGGCGCTCTTCAACCCTTGCACTTTGTTATACTCTTCTCTACTTAAAGAGGCGAGGAGTATGGTTGTCGCTTGAGAGTTGAAGTGCTCGATTTGGGCCACCTCTTCCTCATCATAATCCTTATCCCCTACCGACGGTACCTGTGCACCAAACTCAACAACATCCCATATACTTTTGTGGAGTGAGGTTAGATGAAATCGCATTAAATCACTCCACCTAGCATAATCTTCACCATCAAAAGTTGGTGGTTTGCCTAATGGGACGGAAAGTAAAGGTGCATGTTTAGAAATGTGAGGGTAGTGTAGGGGAATCTTACTAAACTTCTTACGCTCTTGGCGTTTAGAAGTTACGGAGGGCGCATCGGAGCCGGAGGTTGATGTTGATGAAGTGTCGGTCTCGTAGTAGACCACTTTCCTCATCCTCTTTTGCTTGTCCTTACTCCGATGCGGCTTGTGGGAAGAAGATTTTTCCTTCTTCTCTTTGTGGTGAGAAGAAGACTTCTTCTCCTTCCCTTTGTTGGAGGAGATCTTCTTCTTCTCCTTCCTCTTGGTGCGGGACTCTTCCGATGAAGTGCTCCCTTGGCTTGTAGTGGGCTTTTCGCCGGTCTCCATCTCCTTCTTGGCGTGATCTCCCGACATCACTTCGAGCGGTTAGGCTCTAATGAAGCACCGTGCTTTGATACCAATTGAAAGTCGCCTAGAGGGGGGGGGGGTGAATAGGGCGAAACTGAAATTTACAAATATAAACACAACTACAAACCGGGGTTAGCGTTAGTAATAAGGAAACGAGTCCGCGAGAGAGGGCGCAAAACAAATCCCAAGCGAATAAGCAAGTGAGACACGGAGATTTGTTTTACCGAGGTTCGGTTCTTGCAAACCTACTCCCCGTTGAGGAGGCCACAAAGGCCGGGTCTCTTTCAACCCTTCCCTCTCTCAAACGATCCCTCGGATCGAGTGAGCTTCTCTTCTCAAATCAAAGCCGGGAACAAAACTTCCCCGCAAGGGCCACCACACAATTGGTGCCTCTTGCCTTGATTACAATGGAGTTATGATCTCAAGAACAAGTGAGAAAGAAAAGAAGCAATCCAAGCGCAAGAGCTCAAAAGAACACGGCAAATCACTCTCACTAGTCACTAATGCTTTTGTGGAGTTGGGAGAGGATTTGATCTCTTTTGGTGTGTCTAGAATTGAATGCCTAGCTCTTGTAAGTGGTTGAGAAGTGGAAAACTTGGATGCAATGAATGGTGGGGTGGTTGGGGTATTTATAGCCTCAACCACCAAACTTGACCGTTGGCTGGGCTGTCTGTTCGATGGCGCACCGGACAGTCCGGTGCACACCGGACAGTGCGGTGCCCCCTGCCACGTCATCACTGTCGTTGGATTCGACCGTTGAAGCTTCTGACTTGTGGGTCCGCCTGGGTGTCCGGTGCACACCGGACAGGTACTGTTTGCTGTCCGGTGTGCCAGTATGGGCGCGCCTGACATCTGCGCGCGCTGCGCGCGCATTTATTGCGCAGCAGGTATCCGTTGGCGCGGAGAAGACCGTTGCTCCGGAGTCGCACCGGACAGTCCGGTGCACACCGGACAGTCCGGTGAATTATAGTGGACGAGCCGTTGGCTTTTCCCGAAGCTGGCGAGTTCCTGAGGCCGACCTCCCTTGGCGCACCGGACACTGTCCGGTGTACACCGGACAGTCCGGTGAATTATAGCCGAGTTGCCTCCGGAAATTCCCGAAGGTGGCGAGTTCGAGTCTGAGTCCCCCTGGTGCACCGGACATGTCCGGTGGCACACCGGACAGTCCGGTGCGCCAGACCAGGGGTGCCCTCGGTTCCCCATTTGCTCCTTTGTTGAATCCAAAACTTGGTCTTTTTATTGGCTGAGTGTGAACCTTTTACACCTGTATCATCTATACACTTGGGCAAACTAGTTAGTTCAAAGATTTGTGTTGGGCAATTCAACCACCAAAATTATATAGGAACTAGGTGTAAGCCTAATTCCCTTTCACATAGCGGCTGTAGCTACTAATACTTGCTGCTGGAGCAATCTTCTTGCGCCCTGACACCCAAGATCTGCATAGCCTCGGCGTGCAGGGGGACGCTTCTTGTATAAGGGATGAGTACAGTGCACCGCGCAGCACAGGCGCACTGTTTCGGTAACGGACTAGACAGGTGCGCCGTCTGCAGGGTGACCCTGGCGCCGCCTGCCAGCGGAATGGACAGGACGCAATAAATGTCGTGGGGGCATATCACCTGTCAGAAGAGTGGACAAGCGGCATGTCCTTTCTGCAGTAAATGCTCGACCCAGAGCCCTTACGTCATGCTCCGCCCGCTGGCCTACGTCACGGACAATAAGCTATGTGACAGCATTAGACCCTCGACCGAGTGGGGAGCGGAGGCACTCTGGATAGAGCCTGGACACGCGTTAATATCGGACCCATGCCTAGGTCATGACACTTCCTCTCCCGGGACCTTGTTATGGGTGGTCCGAAGCTCACTTGGTAGGGTCCGAACCCTATCCAATGGCTCCGGGCTGCTTTACTTAGGGGTCCGGGTTGTGCGTACAGGGGTCCTATGCCTTCTGGGCCTGATGGCGTTGTCTCCCAGAACGCCACCTTAACTGCTCACGAGATACTCCTGGGGCTGTTCTCCGCACGGCTAAGGGTAGCCGTACAGGCATCATGCCTTCATACCGTAGCAAGGGGTACCCCTAATCCAGGGTACCGACAGCTGCCAATAATTGTCAACAAACCATTGAAGGCTTCTCGACTTAGGTTGTACTACGACTTTAATGCCATTATACGTCCAATGGCATCCAATTGAGAAACCTTTGTCTTTCAATGAAGGGGTTTCTATGCCACATCAAACATGTCGTAGAACGCCTTTGCGGTCATCTCTGGCTTGTCCCTTGTGCGTCCTTCGGTGAATTATGCCTCGTGATAGTCATTCAACATGTCCGCTACCCGTCATCAGCATAATCCTCGATGTGTTGTCGCACCACCTCCTCTATCGGACGATGCACTTCACCATGGAAGATCCACCGAGTATAGTCTAGCGTAAATCCATTCTTCCAAATATGTTCTCCCATGGTATTATTTGTTTGTATTTTCCTCTTGGCACATCTGCTAGATGGACATGGGACTAGACTCACTCCTTTAGAAGCTTTGCCTCCATCCTCTAACATATATAATATCATAGTGTAAAGTAAACCTCTAATGCATGTACACTACATTACTACCTTCTAATAGGTGAGGATAGGTCCTAATCCCACCCATAGTTGCATAGATGGTGTTGGGGGTCTTCTTCTCAGCCGAAGGTCCTCAAGGAAAAACATCTTTGGCAAAATGATACAAAGGATCGCCGAAGCTTCCTTCAGCCTCGGTTTAGCTCCTCAAGAAGAAGACTCTGTGAAGAGACGACAATGCGAGATGTCGAAGGTTAATGCCTTCAGCCTAGGCCAAGCAAAGAAGGAAAAAGGACTAGATATGCCTCATTGGTTTTAATTACTTGTAAACAAGTGTTCGAGGGCACGGATGTAATTTTACCCAGGCTACATCCCGTGCCCATAAATAGATGAACAGTGCCCCCCATACTGTTCACGCTGGATTGCAATTACTCTCGCGTCATTCTCGCTCCTACACCTTCTGGCAAGCCGAAGGTAACAATGTAATATGAATATTATTGATATTCATTCATGTTTATGGAATACTAGAATAAAAAGATTATTGATACATAACTATTATTATCTTTATTCCTTTATGTTCTTTTATTTTCTTACTCATATTTACGTGTATAAGCTGAAATGATGAAGGTATGTCCTTCACGAACTTCGTCTGCAGATCATTATATCCGAAAGGAAATAATGCTTCTAAGGACGAAGATCTTTAATCAGTAACAATTGTGTTGCCTTGTTCCTGACTTATAGCAATTGAGAACAAGTGGCCAACATTGGCGCCCACCTCCGGTGAACTCACTTCCACAACTATGATGATGGCTTCGCAAAGCAACCAAGCTGTGGCACCTTCGGCTACGAAGCTGGTGCTTCCAATCACAGGTGGCTCAAGTTCTGAACCAGCCAACAAGAGGCAGAAGAAGGAAGCACAGAGAAGGGTACATCATGTTGGGGTGCATGTGTGACACCCCAGGTGTCAATTTCACGTTAGGTCGGGATATTTATCCTAATCTCGGATGCTCAGTGAAAATTTCTATTTCTCGATCACGTCTATCTCCATTTATCAAGTTACTCATGAAAGTTTCACCATGTTCGGAATTATTCGATCTCAAGAATAGCCAAATTTGGAGCCTGTTAAAACTTTTTGTTTCTTGAAGCAAACGCAAATTCGAAAGTCAATCTCGTCTCGCAACTCCCGTCCAGACTCATTTATTCGGACTCCCGATAGTTGTTACGTTATCCAATCGGTGTCTGAATCCGCTTTCTCGATATTCGGTCTATGTCCAAATACATAGTCTGAATCTGCATTCTCCAGCGGAATCTCTGTTGTGCCAATCTCTAATTAATTCTTATGAAAATCAACTTATTATCTCTATATCATCATTCATCTCTATCTATCAAGTGTATTCTAAAGATTTCTCAAAGTTTGAACCAAATGCTCACATCAAAGCATAAATCATATACTTGCTTGAAACTTCTCGTTTGAACATGTGCAAATTTTGAAATTCAACCAAGCCTTGTAATCTTGCTCAAACAACTCTATATTAACTCTACAACAAAAGTTATTAAGGGTTCATGTAGAGAAAATGTCAATAAAATATCAAGAAAATACCCCGATTGCCTTAAAAATATAATTTGAAGCCTTATAATGATGCTACCTTGACAAAAGTGAAACTTTAATTTATATTCAAGATATGAGGTTTGACCTTTAATAAAAGTTGTAGAACCTGTGTTATACAATAAATATTATATTTAAACCAAGCCTTGATTCAACCACTAAGTATCTCAAACAGTGCCATCAAGACAGAATAAAAATCTGATTTTAGGATTCGAATTCTTCTAAGTCTGAAATCAGCGTTGTTCGGGTCGACGACCCGCGTTCCCAAATTTTTGTTGAACAACTCAAGTTTTTCTAAATATAAAAGTTGTTAATAACTAATAGGGGCACAACATATTATAAGATGGTATTCATCCGATTCCGTTTGACATGCTTTGACATTCAGTTTTCACGAGTTTCCACTGTTTTCTAACCCACTGACAAACCAATTTTTGTGGGTCTTTATCTCTCTAACTAATGCTCGAATCACCTCAAGTGGTGTACAAGATTTGCAGAGTGTACATCAAGGAAGATATTTCCTACAGTAACCTTGATCCGATTCCAAGGGGAAAACGACGAAAATGGGCGCCCAAAGTTGCTCTCCCATCACCTACCATCTGCTGGTGCAGTCTGGCATGTCCAGAGCTTGGCTCTATAAATGGCAGCCCACCCTCTCCCTTCTCCCACACACCACTCCCTTCCCTTCTCTATTTTGGCTGAGCAGGGAGCTCCTCCTTCTTCCCCATGGCGCCCTCCCCCATCCATGGTCGTCTCCCCTCCCTCACCTCCCAGCCCGGCCGGCCTTCTCTGCTCCCTTGCGTGGAGGAGATGGCTGGAGGTTGAAGAAGACCTCCCTGTGCCTATGACGAGTGGGCCCAAGGCCATGGGTAAGAACACACAAAATTGCAGATTTGTGCTCTTCCTTCAAATATTCATATCTCGAGTTTTAGAGCTCCTAAAATAGTGAAACTTGTTTTGTTGGCTTCCTTATGAAATGCTCTAACTATTGGATCTATATGCTGGTATGGTTTAGTGGAAAAGTTTTTCTGTAGAAATTCGTATTTAAAAACTGGTTTACAAAATAAATGAACTTGCTTCTCTCCATAGTTTTATTTATAAAAATCCAAAAATGATGAAACTTGTTTTTGTTAGTTAGAAGCTGTCATACTCCATCTAGGAAAAATATAAAACTTGTAGGTTGTTCACTGTTTTCTTGGTGTGTTAATTAAAACATGTTAAATAGGAAAAAGATGATTGTTTTGCTTGTTATTTTTAGATCTGTAGCTCTATTGCTCCAAATGGATTCAAATTTGTACAGTAGACTCTTGTTATGATGCTTGGTGACTGGTAAAACTTTCATGAATTGTTGTGCATGTATGATTAAGTTAGTGATTTAACTTGTTTAATGCACCTTAAGTAGTTTTAAATGATTTATAAAAAAATATATGGATGTAAAAATGGAAAATGATGTTCCACTGTCCTTGTATGATATTATAGTAGCCTAAGAAAACTTGATATGGTCATGCATCCACAAAAAATAATTAGTTTTAGATTTAACCTTGTCTCACATGCTTTATTGCATCAACAATTTGTTATTTTTGTAGTAAATAAAATATAAAACCTGGGCATGTGAAATTTATACATTAGTCATAATTTGTTATTAACTATGCCTCATAAAAATTCCAGCCCCAAATTAGATAGTTTCCTATGGTGCTAAAATAACACCCCTTTTATAATTACACGAGTTAGTGAAAATTAGGAGAAAACAAAATCATGCATGTTTCATGGAATGCTTGAGTTACACCTTAACACCAATTAGAGTTTAAATAGTTATGTCATGATGGTCTAAAGTTAAATATTAGTATTTCATCACAATTTTGTGTGATGTCGGACATGTGTGCCGAAGTACTTATTTGGTGCATGTGTTTGTTAATTGTGTGGTAATCTAGCGCACGAAATGACTCGGATAAAATTTGTAAGTGACTTGTTGGTCCTAATTTGTTTGTTTCAACTCTAATAAATAATAAAGTGTAAGAGTGATTTCAGTCTCTAGAACATGACAATTCTTGAATTGTATAGGAGCTGAAATTTATTAATTTCTGTTTTGGGCTGCACGCACTGTTTTAGTTGTGCTGTATGTTTGATGAACCAAATTGTGTTTTCTGTAGATATGTGCTATAGAAAAGTGGTAGATAACTTTTTTATCTTGCTGGTGTTAAAATTTTGACAGCCATAGGTCTGACAGTTTAGGAGTTATGCTTTTTACAAATTCAGTAACTGAATCTATCCAATTTCTGTACAGATTTCAGAGACTGTACTGTTTGCTTAAGTTAATGTTTGAATCATTCCTTGTAGATTATAAGAAAGTTGTAGATGCTTTTCTTATCTTGCTTGTGCTAAAATTTCATAACTAAAGGCCTGACGGTTTAAGAGTTAAGAATTTTACAACTTGGTTGCTGTGTTCTGTCCACTGACAGAACAGATTTCGAAAACTGAATTGTTTGATTCAGTTCAACATAGAATCAATTCTTGGTGATTATAAAAGTTATGTAGAGCTTTTGCCAAGCTTTCAAAAAGTCTTGGATCACTCTTTTTGGTGATCTGAAGATTAAGTTATGGATGTTTAAAGTCTGAAGACTGAATCTGTCCAATTCTGGACAGCAAAGCCTTCTAGTGTCTTTTGTCCTTAGTTAAACATTGAATCACCTTAAGATGTTTATAAATGATATGTAGAAAATTTAATTAGCTTTCCAGAAAGTCTAGGATCACTTTGTTTGGATGTCTGAATCTGTGGTTGTGAATTTTTGAAGTTGCAAGTCTGAATCTGTCCAAATCTGGACAGAGCTACTGTGTTTGCATAATTTGACCTTGCTAAGTGTTTAATCATGTTGTGATGACAATACCAAAGTTGTTGAGAACCTTTTAAGCTTTCCAGAAAGTTCTAGTTTGATATTTTTGGATTAATATTTGAAGAGTTATGATTAAAACAAGTAACTACTCTAGTGTTGTCCTAAAAATCTGCAAGTGCGTATTTGACTGTTTAGTTCACCCTTCCTGCTAAAAATGTTTGGTTTGCTCTTAAGTAATGTAGACTTGCCATGGTTAAGCTAGAGATGACATGTGTGACTTATTTTATATGTTCCTTTCTATAGTGATTGCGATATAGGAGTTCCATAGATATTGACGCTTACGTCCTCTATTGAAATTGTGTTATCAGTGATGCTTGTGTGTGATCAATAGGAGAACTAATAAATAGTCATGTCCAAATAAATAAAATGTGTGTGCTTGTGATGTTCTAATTATGTTGCGTAAATAAATAACATGTTGTCGTCTTTTTAATGGTGTTAATGCTGAACATCGATAATGTGTAGATGACTTAAGCGAACATGTGGTTGCTACGGTGTCTTCCATTTTATTGTTTAGTTCGCCACGGTGTCCTTGTATATCTTGTGCTACTTTTGTGCTACTTTCATTATATTCATACATATGCATCTTGCATCTCATTTAGGACCGAGAGATGACGCTCATGCAAGTGGTGTGGTGCCAACCACAAGATGCAGTTGGTAGACGACCTGAAGAATGATGGACATGACCAGTAGATGCTCGCCAAGCGAGTACCTCCCCCAGCAAACACTAAGTGTTAAAAATTAAAGGCAAGCACCGGTTTTATGCATAACCTGTTCTATATATGCTATTTTACTACACTTAATGTTTGTAGGCTTGTATTGTGCACTTAAGTGTAGGAGTTGATTGAAACCCTAGTTGCATGAACTCAAGAGTCCTTGTTGAGATGGATACTAGTATGCTAGGTCGAGTAGCTGCTTTGCTAATTAGGGATCTCGGTAGAAGTCGAGTGATTTTTCTAGCACTCGCGCGAGGTCAGGAATTGGTTGTACCCACTTTCATATCATAATGATGCTGGTCTGTGGACAACAATCCATGGGGATTGGTTGTCTACGAGATGGGAAAATTGGAATAAGGATTAACGTGCGGATACCTGTGTCAAGCGTTTGAACGTACTAAGCACATACCGAGAAATATGGTAAATCGGTAAGCCTAGTACCTGAGTGAACCTGCCCGCAGACATATCCCCTCACGCGACCTGAGTCGTGGTCTCCCATTCCGGTTATGGTGGGTACAAGTGCGGTCACTGCACGACGGCAGTCGGGGTCATTGAGGCATTGTACGCCAAGGCGGTGAGCCCTGATCTGTTGCCAGGGCATCGATGGGGACGGTTGATGTGTGTGGGGACGGAGTGCCCCTACATATCGTGTGTTTAGGTTTACCTTGCAAGGATAAAAACTCGATTCGAATCGTCTGCTTCTCGCAACTAATGAGACTGCTTGCTCCATTGTACTGCATTGAGTAATAAGTAGAAATGAGGTGACTAGCAAAAGATGTTGATTGATATAATGTTTGATACCATGTATGATTAGCTAGGTACACATCTAGTTAAAAGGATCATACTAAAACTTGAAAAGCTAAAACTTGATTTTAGACTCAGCTAGTGCTTTTGGCAAACCAAACCCCTCAGCCAAACAGCTGCAAGTCTAGAGGTAGAGGAGTAGACTCCTCACACCGGGTAAGTCTAGCTGAGTATTAGTATACTCAGCCTTGCTTGTGGCATAATTTTTGCAGGTACTCCTTAGGATGATTGGTTGATGGTGTGACTTGGCCTCCATCCCTGCCACCGGGATAGACGATCGAGTGGGTTATTGCTTCCGCAGGAGAGGACCAGGAGGAGTAGTGTGGCCAGGCTTCGCCATGTTACTTGGTTCTTCTCCGTTAGTTATTTCCGCTGCATTAAAATTTATGGTTATTATTTCTGAAACTCCGATAATGTAATCACTATTGATACTTATTAAATTTGTGGTATTATGCTTTATTGTATTTCTCTGTGCCTCACCTTCGAGTGAGCTAGTGGTATTCGATCCTGGTAAGTGGCTTTATCGGACTAGATCCGAGGGACTGACGGGTTATTCCTGTTTAAGTGTGTTGTTGCCCTTAAGGGTGCGACTTGGGCACTTAAGTTGGAATAATTCAGGCGGTTCCGCCACAGCTGGTATCGGAGCGAATACCATTACAGAGAAGTCAATAAGTCATGATTCCAACCTTTTCTAAAGTAAAACATGCTTAGAAACCAATATTGGATAGATCTTCAGGACGATAAGTTAGACCTAGGACGTGAAGCCTTAGGGAATAGATGGGTAGCTAGGTGGCTGTTTATATAGGCCATAAAGGCTACTACTACTATTAATAAGGATGTTGTAGAAGCATCCGAGAAAAGTAGTTAGGTCTGAGAAGACGACTAGAATGAGCATGCATCATGATTGTCGCATAATTGTCTCTTGTGCACTAACATGCTTTTCTCACCTTTATTCCAATAATAAAAACTTTTGAATAATGTGTTGTATTGCTATGTTATGAAATATAAGAAATGCCTTATCTCTCGCCTAATTAGTAAGTCTTGCTAGGTTGTGTTATGTGTTTCTCTTGTCTTGCTATCTAGGTGGCATTGCAATTGTTCAACCCTTTTTGCCAATAAAAATTGTTGTCTGTTTTGCCCATCAAAAGACCCCCTTCTTTAAACAACCTAGTGGTTAGCAAGTAAAACCTCAAAAAAAAAGTTTATGCTTGTGTTAGTGTTTTCTAACCCTTGTGTGTTTTACCCATAAAGTTACACCTGCACAGCTTATAGAACCACACAGCTTGACCGCTAGACCAACCCAAGTCTCCTTCTGCACATGTTACATAAAAAAATGTTGTCTGGTGTCTAGTTGTGCAACCCCTATCAAGGCCATGTTTCTTTCCATAAGTACTTGCCCCTAAAACGTCATAACATTTTTGTTGATCATCCTAGCTGATCCTGTTTGCCTACCTCTCCTTTTGCCTAGATCTGGTAACCCTTTTTCTTGTGAATCATGTTGGCTTTATCATCCGAATCTCGGGATCCCCTATAATTCTGCCCTATTATCTGGTTATCTCCTATAACCCGTTCTCAAGTATCGAATGTTGATCCACCTGATCTCTCATTTCTAGTCTTTTGATGCTCTTCCTCCAAGCATCATGCTGTAGTTTTATCCACCTTATCTCTAAGCGGCATATCCATGTGGATTAATGGATGTTGCTGTTATCTTTGGATCTCTCATGTCTCTAAAAGCTTATCAATCTCGATCTCATGGTTGGTTCCTCCTCGTATTAAATATCGTATCAATCTTTGGCTGATAATCCCTGTGATGATCATAAAATAGTTCTCTGAGTTGACGAAAATTCTCATGTGATGCTCTTTTTGCCAGCAATCTCTGCTTCAACTCTGGCCACACTCTTATTTTCTGAGTCATACTCTCATGGGCTCCATCTATCTATGCTATGTGGATTTCTCATTGGTTACGTTGGAAATGGTGTCATGTCTAACGACTAATGGTGCCGCGATGAAACCGAGAGCCTACTACGGTGCACACATGGTTGAGCTGCTCGGCACGCGCTGGTATCGTGGTCAATAGTTGTGATCCATTATGACACTATACCAAGGTGCTATCTTTTGTGGATATTCTCTCAAAGTGATTGCTGCATTTTGTCTCAACATTCCTCGATATTCTATCCAAATCTATCTTCATTATCTTATCAAATCCTATCTCATGAATTTGCATCTATCTCCAGCCTGGGAGTTACATGCTTCTCCATCCTTAAAGATCCTCATTCGAATCTCGGGACGAAATTCTTTTTAAGGGGGGAAGGCTGTGACACCCCAGGTGTCAATTTCACGTTAGGTCGGGAGATTTATCCTAATCTCGGATGCTCAGTGAAAATTTCTATTTCTCGATCACGTCTATCTCCATTTATCAAGTTACTCATGAAAGTTTCACCAAGTTCGGAATTATTCGATCTCAAGAATAGCCAAATTTGGAGCCTGTTAAAACTTTTTGTTTCTTGAAGCAAACGCAAATTCGAAAGTCAATCTCGTCTCGCAACTCCCGTCCAGACTCATTTATTCGGACTTCCGATAGTTGTTACGTTATCCAATCGGTGTCTGAATCCGCTTTCTCGATATTCGGTCTATGTCCAAATACATAGTCTGAATCCGCATTCTCCAGCGGAATCTCTGTTGTGCCAATCTCTAATTAATTCTTATGCAAATCAACTTCTTATCTCTATATCATCATTCATCTCTATCTATCAAGTGTATTCTAAAGATTTCTCAAAGTTTGAACCAAATGCTCACATCAAAACATAAATCATATACTTGCTTGAAACTTCTCGTTTGAACATGTGCAAATTTTGAAATTCAACCAAGCCTTGTAATCTTGCTCAAACAACTCTATATTAACTCTACAACAAAAGTTATTAAGGGTTCATGTAGAGAAAATGCCAATAAAATATCGAGAAAATACCCCGATTGCCTTAAAAATATAATTTGAAGCCTTATAATGATGCTACCTTGACAAAAGTGAAACATAAATTTATATTCAAGATATGAGGTTTGACCTTTAATAAAAGTTGTAGAACCTGTGTTATACAACAAATATTATATTTAAACCAAGCCTTGATTCAACCACTAAGTATCTCAAACAGTGCCATCAAGACAGAATAAAAATCTGATTTTAGGATTCGAATTCTTCTAAGTCTGAAATCAGCGTTGTTCGGGTCGACGTCCCGCGTTCCCAAATTTTTGTTGAACAACTCAAGTTTTTCCAAATATAAAAGTTGTTAATAACTAATAGGGGCACAACATATTATAAGATGGTATTCATCCGATTCCGTTTGACATGCTTTGACATTCAGTTTTCACGAGTTTCCACTGTTTTCTAACCCACTGACAAACCAATTTTTGTGGGTCTTTATCTCTCTAACCAGTGCTCGAATCACCTCAAGTGCTGTACAAGATTTGCAGAGTGTACATCAAGGAAGATATTTCCTACAGTAACCTTGATCCGATTCCAAGGGGAAAACGACGAAAATGGGCGCCCAAAGTTGCTCTGCCATCACCTACCATCTGCTGGTGCAGTCTGGCATGTCCAGAGCTTGGCTCTATAAATGGCAGCCCACCCTCTCCCTTCTCCCATACACCACTCCCTTCCCTTCTCTATTTTGGCTGAGCAGGGAGCTCCTCCTTCTTCCCCATGGCACCCTCCCCCATCCATGGTCGTCTCCCCTCCCTCACCTCCCAGCCCGGCCGGCCTTCTCTGCTCCCTTGCGTGGAGGAGATGGCTGGAGGTTGAAGAAGACCTCCTTGTGCCTATGACGAGTGGGCCCAAGGCCATGGGTAAGAACACACAAAATTGCAGATTTGTGTTCTTCCTTCAAATATTCATATCTCGAGTTTTAGAGCTCCTAAAATAGTGAAACTTGTTTTGTTGGCTTCCTTATGAAATGCTCTAACTATTGGATCTATATGCTGGTATGGTTTAGTGGAAAAGTTTTTCTGTAGAAATTCGTATTTAAAAACTGGTTTACAAAATAAATGAACTTGCTTCTCTCCATAGTTTTATTTATAAAAATCCAAAAATGATGAAACTTGTTTTTGTTAGTTAGAAGCTGTCATACTCCATCTAAGAAAAATATAAAACTTGTAGGTTGTTCACTGTTTTCTTGGTGTGTTAATTAAAACATGTTAAATAGGAAAAAGATGATTGTTTTGCTTGTTATTTTTAGATCTGTAGCTCTAGTGCTCCAAATGGATTCAAATTTGTACAGTAGACTCTTGTTGTGATGCTTGGTGACTGGTAAAACTTTCATGAATTGTTGTGCATGTATGATTAAGTTAGTGATTTAACTTGTTTAATGCACCTTAAGTAGTTTTAAATGATTTATAAAAAAATATATGGATGTAAAAATGGAAAATTATGTTCCACTGTCCTTGTATGATATTATAGTAGCCTAAGAAAACTTGATATGGTCATGCATCCACAAAAAATAATTAGTTTTAGATTTAACCTTGTCTCACATGCTTTATTGCATCAACAATTTGTTATTTTTGTAGTAAATAAAATATAAAACCTGGGCATGTGAAATTTATACATTAGTCATAATTGTTATTAACTATGCCTCATAAAAATTCCAGCCCCAAATTAGATAGTTTCCTATGGTGCTAAAATAACACCCCTTTTATAATTACACGAGTTAGTGAAAATTAGGAGAAAACAAAATCATGCATGTTTCATGGAATGCTTGAGTTACACCTTAACACCAATTAGAGTTTAAATAGTTATGTCATGATGGTCTAAAGTTAAATATTAGTATTTCATCACAATTTTGTGTGATGTCGGACATGTGTGCCGAAGTACTTATTTGGTGCATGTGTTTGTTAATTGTGTGGTAATCTAGCGCACGAAATGACTCGGATAAAATTTGTAAGTGACTTGTTGGTCCTAATTTGTTTGTTTCAACTCTAATAAATAGTAAAGTGTTAGAGTGATTTCAGTCTCTAGAACATGACAATTCTTGAATTGTATAGGAGCTGAAATTTATTAATTTCTGTTTTGGGCTGCATGCACTGTTTTAGTTGTGCTGTATGTTTAATGAACCAAATTGTGTTTTCTGTAGATATGTGCTATAGAAAAATGGTAGATAACTTTTTTATCTTGCTGGTGTTAAAATTTTGACAGCCATAGGTCTGACAGTTTAGGAGTTATGCTTTTTACAAATTCAGTAACTGAATCTATCCAATTTCTGTACAGATTTCAGAGACTGTACTGTTTGCTTAAGTTAATGTTTGAATCATTCCTTGTAGATTATAAGAAAGTTGTAGATGCTTTTCTTATCTTGCTTGTGCTAAAAGTTCATAACTAAAGGCCTGACGGTTTAAGAGTTAAGAATTTTACAACTTGGTTGCTGTGTTCTGTCCACTGACAGAACAGATTTCGAAAACTGAATTGTTTGATTCAGTTCAACATAGAATCAATTCTTGGTGATTATAAAAGTTATGTAGTGCTTTTGCCAAGCTTTCCAAAAAGTCTTGGATCAATCTTTTTGGTGATCTGAAGATTAAGTTATGGATGTTTAAAGTCTGAAGACTGAATCTGTCCAATTCTGGACAGCAAAGCCTTCTAGTGTCTTTTGTCCTTAGTTAAACATTGAATCACCTTAAGATGTTTATAAATGATATGTAGAAAATTTAATTAGCTTTCCAGAAAGTCTAGGATCACTTTGTTTGGATGTCTGAATCTGTGGTTGTGAATTTTTGAAGTTGCAAGTCTGAATCTGTCCAAATCTGGACAGAGCTACTGTGTTTGCATAATTTGACCTTGCTAAGTGTTTAATCATGTTGTGATGACAATACCAAAGTTGTTGAGAACCTTTTAAGCTTTCCAGAAAGTTCTAGTTTGATATTTTTGGATTAATATTTGAAGAGTTATGATTAAAACAAGTAAATACTGTAGTGCTGTCCTAAAAATCTGCAAGTGCGTATTTGACTGTTTAGTTCACCCTTCCTGCTAAAAATGTTTGGTTTGCTCTTAAGTAATGTAGACTTGCCATGGTTAAGCTAGAGATGACATGTGTGACTTATTTTATATGTTCCTTTCTATAGTGATTGCGATATAGGAGTTCCATAGATATTGACGCTTACGTCCTCTATTGAAATTGTGTTATCAGTGATGCTTGTGTGTGATCAATAGGAGAACTAATAAATAGTCATGTCCAAATAAATAAAATGTGTGTGCTTGTGATGTTCTAATTATGTTGCGTAAATAAATAACATGTTGTCGTCTTTTTAATGGTGTTAATGCTGAACGTCGATAATGTGTAGATGACTTAAGCGAACATGTGGTTGCTACGGTGTCTTCCATTTTATTGTTTAGTTCGCCACGGTGTCCTTATATATCTTGTGCTACTTTTGTGCTACTTTCATTATATTCATACATATGCATCTTGCATCTCATTTAGGACCGAGAGATGACGCTCATGCAAGTGGTGTGGTGCCAACCACAAGATGCAGTTGGTAGACGACCTGAAGAATGATGGACATGACCAGTAGATGCTCGCCAAGCGAGTACCTCCCCCAGCAAACACTAAGTGTTAAAAATTAAAGGCAAGCACCGGTTTTATGCATAACCTGTTCTATATATGCTATTTTACTACACTTAATGTTTGTAGGCTTGTATTGTGCACTTAAGTGTAGGAGTTGATTGAAACCCTAGTTGCATGAACTCAAGAATCCTTGTTGAGATGGATACTAGTATGCTAGGTCGAGTAGCTGCTTTGCTAATTAGGGATCTCGGTAGAAGTCGAGTGATTTTTCTAGCACTCGCGCGAGGTCAGGAATTGGTTGTACCCACTTTCATATCATAATGATGCTGGTCTGTGGACAACAATCCATGGGGATTGGTTGTCTACGAGATGGGAAAATTGGAATAAGGATTAACGTGCGGATACCTGTGTCAAGCGTTTGAACGTACTAAGCACATACCGAGAAATATGGTAAATCGGTAAGCCTAGTACCTGAGTGAACCTGCCCGCAAACATATCCCCTCACGCGACCTGAGACGTGGTCTCCCATTCCGGTTATGGTGGGTACAAGTGCGGTCACTGCACGACGGCAGTCGGGGTCATTGAGGCATTGTACGCCAAGGCGGTGAGCCCTGATATGTTGCCAGGGAATTGATGGGGACGGTTGATGTGTGTGGGGACGGAGTGCCCCTACATATCGTGTGTTTAGGTTTACCTTGCAAGGATAAAAACTCGATTCGAATCGTCTGCTTCTCGCAGCTAATGAGACTGCTTGCTCCATTGTACTGCATTGAGTAATAAGTGGAAATGAGGTGACTGGCAAAAGATGTTGATTGATATAATGTTTGATACCATGTATGATTAGCTAGGTACACATCTAGTTAAAAGGATCATACTAAAACTTGAAAAGCTAAAACTTGATTTTAGACTCAGCTAGTGCTTTTGGCAAACCAAACCCCTCAGCCAAACAGCTGCATGTCTAGAGGTAGAGGAGTAGACTCCTCACACCGGGTAAGTCTAGCTGAGTATTAGTATACTCAGCCTTGCTTGTGGCATAATTTTTGCAGGTACTCCTTAGGTTGATTGGTTGATGGTGTGACTTGGCCTCCATCCCTGCCACCGGGATAGACGATCGAGTGGGTTATTGCTTCCGCAGGAGAGGACCAGGAGGAGTAGTGTGGCCAGGCTTCGCCATGTTACTCGGTTCTTCTCCGTTAGTTATTTCCGCTGCATTAAAATTTATGGTTATTATTTCTGAAACTCCGATAATGTAATCACTATTGATACTTATTAAATTTGTGGTATTATGCTTTATTGTATTTCTCTGTGCCTCACCTTCGAGTGAGCTAGTGGTATTCGATCCTGGTAAGTGGCTTTATCGGACTAGATCCGAGGGACTGACGGGTTATTCCTGTTTAAGTGTGTTGCTGCCCTTAAGGGTGCGACTTGGGCACTTAAGTTGGAATAATTCAGGCGGTTCCGCCACAGCATGGACCCTTCATCAAGTCCAAATGGTCTCACATACCACTTACCCTTCTCCCAGGAGGATCTTCAGCTCAAGGATTATCCCCACAACAATGCAATGGTCATATCTTGTGTCATCAAGGGATTTCTGGTCCGCAATGTCCTGGTAGACACAGGCAGTGCAGCAGATATCATATTCGTGAAGGCTTTCAGGCAAATGCAAGAGCCGGAAGATAAGATACATGATGCAACACACCCCCTTTATGGTTTCGGAGGAAGACAAATTGTGGCGCTCGGCAAGATAACCATGCCGGTCACCTTCGACTATGTTCACAACACAAGGACCAAACATGTTGTCTTCAACATTGTTGATATGGAGTATCCATACAACGCAATCATTGGTGAGGGACGCTCAATGCCTTCAAAGCAATACTCCATCCAGCATATCTTTGCATGAAGATACCTTTGGAACAAGGGCCCATTGCTGTACATGGGAGTCAAGAAGCTGCCAGGAGAGCCAAAGGAAGTTGGACGGATTCGAAGGCCATCCATAATATAGATGAAGCCGAAGCTCATCAGCAATATAAGCATAAAAGAGAAAGAGCTGCTTCGGCAGATCAACCAAAGCCCATGCTTTTGTGTGAAGACATAGCTAAACAAAAAGTGCTATTGGGATCTCAATTATCTGATGAACAAGAGAAGACATTGCTGAGATTTTTGTTTAACAACGAAGATGTTTTTGCTTGGTCAACCAATGATCTCTGTGGTGTTAATAGAGATATTATTGAGCACTCACTCAATGTAGACTCGTCATTCAGACCAAGAAAGCAGAGGCTTCAGAAAATGTCAGATGATAAAGCCGAAGGTGCACGAAACGAAGTCAAAAGACTTCTAAGTGCTGGCATTATCAGAGAAGTGACAAACCTAGAGTGGCTGGCTAATACCATCATGGTAAAGAAAGCTAACGGAAAATGGAGAATGTGTATTGACTTCACAGATCTGAATAAAGCATGCCCGAAGGATGAATTCCCATTGCCAAGAATAGATTCCCTTGTGGATGCAGCAGCTACTTTGGAGCTTATGAGTTTATTGGATTGCTACTCAGGCTATCATCAAATCTAGATGAAGAAATACGATGAGCCGAAGACAAGCTTCATAACTCCTAGTGGGACTTATTGTTATCTTCGAATGCCTGAAGGGCTCAAGAATGCTAGAGGAAGCTTCAGCAGAATGACTGCTAAAGTTCTTCACTCTCAAATTGGCAGAAATGTGATAACATATGTTGATGATATCATAGTAAAGAGCACGAAACAAGAAAATCATGTTGCTGATTTGCAAGAGACATTTCCCAACTTTAGAAGGGTTGGTCTTAAGTTAAATCCAGAAAAATATGTCTTTGGAGTGAAGAAGGGCAAGTTTCTAGGCTGCCTGGTATCAACAAAGGGTATTGAAATTAACCCAAGAAAAATCGAAGCTATCCTTCGGATGGAACCACCAAATTCGAGAATGGGGCTCAGAGGTTAGAAGGAAGGCTGGCATCATTGAACAGATTTATCTCAAGATCAGCAGAGAGGAACCTGCCCTTCTTTGAAGTATTGAAATCAGTCGAAGTCTTTCAATGGGGATCAGCTCAGCAGAAAGCCTTCGAAGAGCTGAAGCAGTATTTGATAGATCTAACAACTTTAACCCCACCTTCGTCAGGAACTCCATTACTTCTATATGTGGCCGCTTTCCATGTTGCGGTTAGTGCGGCGCTTGCACAAGAGAAGTAGGATGGCCAAGTAAAGAAGCAAGCACCAGTATACTTCATCTCCGAGGTACTTAGTCCATCAAAGAAGAATTACACAGAATTGGAGAAGGTACTGTATGTTGTACTGATGGCCTCTAGGAAGCTTCGGCATTACTTCCAAGCATACCACATAATATTGCCTTCATCACAACCCCTAAAGGACATAATGAGGAACAGAGAGGCTACACGAAGGGTCACAAAATTGGCTACAAAACTCAATGATTTCACCATTGATTATGTCCATAGATCTTCAATCCAGTCCCAAGCGTTAGTAGACTTCATTGCTGATTGGACGCCAGGGGCTCAGGACAAAGAAAGAATAAGCGATACCGAAGCTTGGACATTGTTTTGTGATGGTCTTGAGGGACTTTCGGCACAGGTGCAGCTACCGTCTAGTTGCACCATCTAAAGTCAGAACTTGTTATGCAGTAAAATTGGACTTCGGCTGCACAAATAATATTGCAGAGTACGAAGCCCTTCTCTTGGGGCTTCAGAAACTTAAGGCAATGGGTATAAGAAGGGCGATCCTCAAGACTGATTCACAAGTTATCTCGGGTCATGTAGACAAAAGCAGTAAAGCAAAAGACTCGAAGCTTAAAAAGTATTTAGATGCAGTCCGAAGGTTGGAAGCCTCCTTTGAAAGTTTTTCTGTAAAGAACATCCCAAGGGGAGAAAATGAACACGCAGACTTATTAGCAAAATCAGTGGCTCAGGGGCTTCCATTACCTTCGGAAGTATTTTTTGAAACAATAAAGGCACCCTCGGTTGAGCTTATGGAAAGAGCGGTGCTCACAATTTCACCAGTACATAGTGAAGATTGGAGGACCGAGATTGTATGTTTCCTCCAAGGCAATTATCTTTTGGATGATGAAGTTTATAATAGAAGAATGGAAGCAAGAGCAGAACCATATGTAATTATAGAAGGGGATTTATACAAGCACGGAGTCTGCTCTCCATTGCTCAAGTGCTTATCTAGAGCCGAAGGTCAAGAATTGATGAAGGAAATACATGCTGGACTATGTGGGGCCCATATTGGGTCTAGGCCTTTATTGGGGAAGGTTTTCAGACAAGGTTTTTACTGGCCGAAGGCAGCTTCGGATGCCACGCATTTGGTTCAAAAGTGTGAAAATTGCCAAAGATGCGCCAGAGACCAGAAGCAACCTTCGTCTTTAACCCAGTTAATACAACCAATCTGGCCATTGCAAAGGTGGCGCCTGGATTTGCTAGGACCACTCCCACTAGCACAAGGCAACTTGAAATATGTTGTGGTGGCTGTGGAATACTTTTCTAAGTGGATTGAAGCAAAGCCTTTAGCCACAATAACTTCGACCACGGTCCAGAAATTCTTTTGGCAGAATATTGTTTGTCGCTTCAGAGTGCCGAAGGCTATAACAGTTGATAACGGAACTCAGTTTGATGCTAAAACATTCAAAACTTTTTGTAGCTAGATTGGTACAAAAATACACTTCACATCAGTCAGGCATCCGGAGTCAAATGGATTGGTAGAAAGAGCAAATGGAATCATAATAATAGGAATAATGAAGTCAATCTTCAACCAACCCAAAGGAATGTGGCCAGACGAACTAATAAAAGTGGTGTGGAACCACAATACTACGGTATCAAGGTCAACAGGATTTACCCCATTCAAGCTTCTATTCGGTGACGAAGCAATTACACCAGAAGAAGCAAGAACGGGTTCAATAAGAACTCTAGCTTCGACAGAGGACGAAGGTGATTGCCAAATAACAAAAGACACCATAGAAGGGACCAGACTACAAGCAATAGAGCACATCAATAAATACCAGACCGAAATAATCAAATGGCGTGATAGAAAAGTAAGATTGAAGAATATCAAGCCAGGTCATTTGGTGCTTCGAAGGGTGGCCAACCCTGATACAGTAGGGAAGCTGCAGCTCAAGTGGGAAGGTCCCTTCTTAGTAGTATCTTCGTCAAGACCTGGGTCTTACAGACTGAAAGACATGGACGACAACGACATACCCAAGTCTTGGAATGCGGATGAGCTTGGACGATATTATGTATAAACAATGTAATTTTATTATTTTTCCCCTATGGTACCCTTTTCCTTTCAAGAGGGGAGAAAGGTTTTTAATGGGGCCATAGGTTGTAATTTTCATTTTTTTGTTTAGCCCTCTGCAATACAAGGGCCAAATTCCCCCACATGTAAAATGTAACAGTGTAACACCAGGATTCACACCATCGAGTGCAAAAGGTCATGGAGAAGCTCAAAAGTCGTCCCTAAGGGGATGTAGAGCTAAAATATCACCCAAGAGGTGAAGAAGCTCCAAAGTCGTTCCTAAGGGAATGCAGAGCTAAAATACTACCTAAATCAAAGGTGAGGAAGCTCCAAAGTCATTCCTAAGGGGATGAGGAGCTTAAATGCCACCTAAGTCAAAGGTGAAGAAGCTCCAAAGTCGTTCCTAAGGGGATGCAGAGCTTAGCTCCAAAGTCGTTCCTAAGGGGATGCATAACTGAAATACCACCTAAGTAAAAGGTGAAGAGACTTCAAAGTCGTTCCTAAGGGGATGCAGAGTCTGGGTGTATTCTTGGCATACATTTGCATGTTTCATCACATCATATTTTGCATTCATACAAACATTCATTAGATATTCGTAGGATCATCATCATGACATAAAGCACAGACATTAACAGGAAACACAGAAGATGCATGTCTCCAGTGACATAATGCATCGTTGAATACGAAGTTACTTTGTCTGAGATAAAACTTCGTGGCCTATGAGGGTACTTCGTCTTTAATGAAAAATGCTTCGATGTGAACGAAAAGAAGGGAAGGTGTTTTTCGCCTTCGGCTCAAAGGATTGCAAGCATTGGTTTCGTCCACAACAAAGCAATTCATACAAGAGCGAAAAGGTAAAATTATATTACATGGTCTTCACAAATAAGTACAATATTTTGTTCAACTATCAATTACAATTTTTTGCCAAATGATGTAAAGAGTTCCTAAGTCCTCTACAGATAGATACAAAAGAAAGTTCTAGAATCTTCAGTACTTCGGAACAAGCTTCGGCTTAACGACCTTCGACGCCACCATCCTGCAGAGAGATGAAGGCATAAGGTAATCAGAAATTTAACAAAGGAAAACCAAGGTAAAGAAGACAAAGGTAAAAGTTTCATACTCGGTCAAGTAGTTTTCGTGCTTCGTCCCCGGCCAGTTCATGCCCGCCCTTTGCCCAAATTTGGGTAATAAATCTTCAGGCTTCGGCTGGAATATCAACTAGATCTGATGTTGAAAGGTTGAAAGTTGGTTTATTAACAGTTTTGGCATGATTTCACCCGACCTTCATAAACGTTGCAGCTGTGCCGCGTGAAGCCACTAGGGCATAGAAATCTTCGTGCCTGGTTATAACTTCATCAAGGGCTTCAACTTCATTTTCAATATGTTCAAAGGCCCCGGGGATATCTTCGGCCGAAGGGTTAATTTCTTCAGAAGTAGCTCCAACCGAGTTAAATATTCCCTTCAATCGGTTAATGCACCGAGTGGCAAAGTCAGAGCACTTGTTCCGAAGGTTCTCAATAGCTTCGTGTAGCTTTGTATTTCTTTCAGCTTTGGCTTTGACCTTTGCTTTGAGCTCTTTTGTCTCGTGGTCGAAGCGTTGCGACCTTTTGTTTAAAATTGATCGAGCTTCGTCTAGCTCCTCGCTCAACTTATTATTCTGAGATCGTGCTTCTGCGAGGGAGCCTTCGGCTGTCTGCGGCAGGATGTCTTTTTCCTTTAAAAAAGTTTCAAGTTTCTTCATTTTATCCTCCAAGCCTTCAATTATAACTTCGTTTCTTCTATCCTCGGTATCCTACTGCATTTTCAAGGCCTTGCTTAATAACATGCTCTGCAAAACAAGTTAAAATTAGAACACTCAATCCACTACGAAGGTAATAAAAAATCTAGACGAAAGTCTCACCTTGAAGTTGGAATAAAACAAACTACCGACAATATGTTGTCGTCGCTAGCAGCTAATGTCGGTCTCCAACTTTGGGAATCCAACACTTTTGGATAGAGTGCCGACAATCTTTGCCCCGGCGCGGTCCCGAATGCATCCTAAGATTTCCTCATCGACTCCGCTGAAGAGCATGGACCCCGGTTGGTAACCACAATATATAGCAAATTCTTTTAATTCCAACTTGTCCTCCTCAGAAAGTTCTTGGCCGCCCACGTGCCGAAGGTCAAAATCTTTCTCGTTCGAAGGAGTATTATCAATTTCCTTTCCTTTATCTGGCACTGCGGCCATGTTTTCCTCTGCAACTACACTTGTTTTCTCTCCAACCACATCTACAACCATATCTGGTACAAGGTTGTCAATTTCTGACATCGTGGCTACAAGTTCTTCAGCTTCGGCTTTGCTAGCATCTTCGGCATCTGCAGGAATTGCTGCTTTCGTCGCCGAAGCTGAAGGCGGCGTTTGCTCAATCGCTTGCATTACATTCACAATTCGTCGTTTCTTTTGCCCTTCGATCTTCTCTTTTGTAGCCGAAGGCATTTCCTTCCTCTATAAAAGTTTTGTCAGTTCCAATCCCAGAGGACATAGCAGCTTGAATGGCGGAGATTCAGTCATTACCTTCAAAATTTTGACCACTTTGGCAGCAGACGACAGTGGAGGGGTTTTCCCTACTGCTTTGTCTACCTTCGGTTCAGTAGAGGGTATCTGGTCAAGCTTTCACTTCTTAGAAATTGTTGCCTTTGGCTCTGGCGCTGTTTTTGCTTTCTTCAGGGCCTTTTCATCTTCTTTTACGGACCGTGCAGCTTGCCTACTTAGGATACTGACAACTCGTTTTCTTTTCACCCCCCGGGCCCCTTCGTCAAGCTTCTCATAATATTGGTATTCGAAGTGCAATGCATCCATTGCCCGGTTCAGCCTTCGTTTCGGCTGGGTACCGAAGGCAGCAATCATTAGCTGGTCTTCCTCCTTCGTATAATTGCCAAGAATCTCATTGCACATGGTTTTGATCATTTCTAACCACTCACTACATGGCTTCTTGAACTGCTTCTCAAATTTGAACTAATAGGGGAGCCGAACAAGTTCATACTTTTCCCCCTTCCTTTTTTGGCATCCCCAGCCACTAGAGGTTGGAAATGTCCTATTTGCCAAATATTCTTGCACTAGGTCTCTAGTGCTAATCTCGGCAGCTACTACTCTAAATTCAACTTCGGCCAACTGACACGGGGAGCCAAGTTGCATGTGGCACAAGGGCCTTGTCATTCCGAAGCTTAATCTCATCGAACTCATGACCATAGTCATCAATTTTTCCCTCTTTTTCTCATAAGCTTTTATATAGAACCACTCACTCATCCACCCGGTCGGCCACTTGGTGCTTGTAGCCGATTACCGGGGCCTTGGTATCCTTTCGATACGCGAAATTATAGCAACCAAAATTTTTGTGAAGGCCATCCGATCTGTCCTTCGTCTGGTAGTGCAACTCATGCACCCGGCAGAAACCTTCGGCATTAGCGCTCATGCCCTGGCTTTGGAGAGCCCATATGTGAACACTGAGTTTGACGATGGCATTTGGTGTTAGCTGATGAAGGTATATCTCAAAATTCTTTAAAACCTCTCCTATCATGTCATATAAAGGGAACCGAAGCCCCGCCTTGAAGAAGCTCTTGAAAACAACAACTTCGTCCTCTTTTGGCTCTGGAACCACTTCCTCCCCAGCAAAGCGGACAAGTTTGCTCTCAGCTTCCCCGAAATAACCTATCTTCTTCATCATAATCATGTCCTCTGCTGTCACAGTAGATTTTCCAAATTCGATGTGGCTTGGCTTCGACGGACTCAAAATATTGTAGTCTTCCTTAGCCTCATCATCACTTCCGTTCTCAGCTGCAATCTACTCAGCTTCAGTAGCTTCACCTTCGGAAACAACCTTTTCTGATGTCACTAGACCTGATCGCCTCATTATTTCTGATTTTGGCGCTGTCACTATCATCTCAGCATCATCTCCCTCGTGGGACACTCTAGCGGTGGATGTTACTCGAGCCATCTTAAGTTTCGTGATTCCTTAAAGCCGAAGTTGATTTCGAATGATGAAGCGTGTGATTGCAGTGAACAATTTGGAAAAGCTTTGACTATGGTTAAAATTTTTAACAGCACAATAGTGCAATGGCAATGAATGTTATGGTAACTCCTCACCAACCTGTCTGTTTATATAGTGCTGCAGGGGAAGAAGGCGAGCCGCCACACTGCCCACACTAGCTGAGCGGTGGACCGTTCGACGTTCGTAATATTTTAATCATTTTTCGACAACAAGCTCAGGGAAGGTGTATTTCGGACCTTCGGCATTCCAAAGCCTTCGTGTTTTTCGCGGATCAAGCTTATTACGAAAAATCGATCTAGCACTGCGAAGGGCTACTGTTGGGGGTCTTCTTCTGAGCCGAAGGTCCTCAAGGAAAAACAACTTTGGCAAAATGATACAAAGGATCGCTGAAGCTTCCTTCAGCCTTGGTTTAGCTCCTCAAGACGAAGACTCTATGAAGAGACGACAGTGCGAGATGTCGAAGGTTAATGGCTTCAGCCTAGGCCAAGCAAAGAAGGAAAAGGACTAGATAGACCTCATTGGTTTTAATTACTTGTAAACAAGTGTTCGAGGGCACGGATGTAATTTTACCTGGGCTGCGTCTCGTGCCTATAAATAGATGAACGGTGCCCTGTACTGTTCACGATGGTTTGCAATTACTCTCGTGTCATTCTCGCTCCTACACCTTCTGGCAAGCCGAAGGTAACAATGTAATATAAATATTGTTGATATTCATTCATGTTTATGGAATACAGGAAAAAATAGTTATTGATACATAACTATTATTATCTTTATTCCTTTATGTTCTTTTATTTTCTTACTCATATTTACATGTATAAGCTGAAATGATGAAGGTATGTCCTTCACGACCTTCGTCTGAAGATCATTATATCCGAAAGGAAATAATGCTTCTAAGGACGAAGGTCTTTAATCAATAACAATTATGTTGCCTTGTTCCTGACTTATAGCATTTGAGAACAAGTGTCCAACAGATGGGGTTAGTTTTCATGATCTACTCCGATCCAAGACAGAATTTTGGTAGCACCTCCCCGCTGTTCTCCAAATACACGTCCTGGCAGGGAGAATGTGTATCCAGAAAACAACATGGACGTGATGCCGAAACTCTATCTCGGACTAGAGAAGAGCATGGAAACTAACTCCATCTACGTAACTGTAGGCTACCCATAAAATGTGGACAATTCGAAACAGATACATTTGTAGATATGCAAAGATCTGCATATCTACACCATATATCTTTCGAACGGGAGACACCTAACTGGGTTACGTGATCTACGACCATGATACTGTAATACCCAATTTGCAAGGAAATATAAAATGAGAAAATATTTTCCTTTATATATATGTGTGTGTTATCTCTATTTATGATCACATGTGAAAACCTCACTTAAACAAATAAATAATTAACAAAAGACACCTAAATAACCTATGCATCATGCTGGTGATTATTTGTTTGTGCACTTGTCTACAAAGGTAATGATAGTAGAAGTAAATGGTGAAATAGACATTTTAAACCTAAAGTTAGAAATTTAAAATGTGGAGAAAATAAAAAGAGAAAGGAAAAATAAAATATAAATAATATATATCTAAAAATATCTCCAAAATTAGTACTTATAATTGCACAAATATAATTTGTAGTGATGAGCCACAGAAGCTCGAATTTAAGTTTGAATTCAAATTTAAATTTGGAAATAGAGAAAAGGGAAAAATAAAAGAAAATAAAATAGAAAAGGGTAAACACACATAACTGGGCCTTGCATGGGTATTCGACCCATCTGACCTATCCAGCCACGCGGCCCATCTGAATTCCCTACCCGCGTCCGCGCCGTCGCGCTCACTACACTTGGGGCCCAGTCGCCAGCTGTGTCGGACCTGCGCAATGGCGCCGACACCCGAGGCCCGCTTGTCGGTCGATACCTGTTCCTCACGCAAGGTTCGCTGCCAGGTGGGGTCAGCTCGACAGATGCCATGGGCGCGGCACCAACGGAGTCCGTGGTCCACGCGGATCGTCCGGCGTTGCTTCCCAGAGAAATCGCGGAACACGAGCCTACCCACGTTAGCAGCCAGCCATAAGACCTGGGCATAGGGCACCCATCCCTTTTCCTGTGCCTAGCGACACACAACAACAGGCGCACGGAGGTGAGAGAGTAGAGATTTCCGCCGCCGTGGTTTCGCGACTACGACGCTGGAACGATCAGAATTATTGGCCCGAGTGTTTCTACGTGACCTCAGGTGTGTGCGCTCGGCCTCAGTTGGCACGATTGAGGCTCTGCACGCCAGCAATTTCTCATCGGGCTTCGACCGAGACCGCACCGTGTGGCTAGAGTCGTCCGCGTAGTAATTGGTAGTGAGTCCTTGACCATCTTGTTCGCTTCATTTCCCTCAACATGTAGCAAAGTTCGTATTCGAGTTTAGGGGCCGGGACACCTGGATTGAGGGCGCCGGCCATGGTGCCGCCGTAGGAAAAGGCGCGGGTCACCGGAGTTGGCCGTGAGAGAGAGCTAGGAGAGAGGATTAGGTCTGGGCAGTGATCGGCACCGTCCGATAACCATTGCACAGTCGAGATAGAACACGGGGATACCCTTTCCGATTTTGATCGTGGACCGTTGGATGAGATCTGACGGACCCGATCTGATCTTGCTTTCATAAAATATCCACCGTTAGATTCGGATCTAGGGGCGCATATTGAATACCGGTTCAAATTTTAAAAGCAGCTAATCTGGCACGTCCAATTCCGATCGGACGGCCAGAATAGGCCGATACAGCTTCGGTGGTCAACTTTGCAGAAAAACCGTTACACGTTTTGGAAAATAACCCGCGGTCCGCATCAGAGAGATACTATGTCTGGGGAATGTTTACATGTTAGACCCTGCGCTTTTTATTAATTGGCGCCCAGTCCAGAGAGTTATAAAATCAGGAAAATGAATTAGAAAATGAGTTTTTAATATAAAAACAATTCTTATAACTTGTATAAATCATAGAAAATTCATATGAACTCTAAATTAGTCCATTCCAATTTCTAAAATTTTGTAATATTATTGTTTATCACCTAGTGCCTCTGTTTTGACATGAAAGACACATTAAAATTTATCTTTTACTTAAGCTTGTATTAAATACATAAAACCTTAGGAAATTCATAACTTAAAATCTAAAACTCCAAATTTAATGATTCCTATTCCTAGAACCTTATTTTAATGAGTAGATTATTATTATGTATATTGATTACATGTTTGGTGTAATGTTAATTTTCTCTATATACTATGTATGTTTGTATTGAAGCGAGTAGACGAGCAAGTCACAGAGGATCCTCGTGTCCAGCAGATAGACGTTGCTGAGCAGGAGCTCATTGAAGGCGAGTTGTGCCCTTGATCACTTCCTTTTTACTCAGTCATGTTCTTATTAATTATAATGATCTGC
The DNA here is from genome assembly GCF_902167145.1 of Zea mays. Lineage (NCBI taxonomy): Eukaryota > Viridiplantae > Streptophyta > Magnoliopsida > Poales > Poaceae > Zea > Zea mays. Next base: position 51,788,408 of record NC_050101.1, read on the forward strand.
ATAGGTTAATTTTGATGGGATCCAATAGGTTACCCTAGTTTTGGCTATCTTTATACCTTGTTTTTACCACTGAATATTTTTGGGTAGTATATGCTATTGCTTTATGTGGTTTTGGGTATGGAGATATACATCACTCATTGTTACACTTTTGTTATCAGTTATTATTTACTGTTCATGATAAGATCATTATGTTAATGGGAACATGGAGAACCACCCGGGAAAACAGTGCTACCACAAGGGTGGTATGGGATGTTCTTGGCTGATTAACTAGTAAAGCTAGTGGATGACTACCTTACCCGAAAGGGGCAAGGGCAGTAGGGGAGTGGTTAGTGTAGGGAGGTCTTTGGGTTGATTTTGCTGCGATGGCGGTCAGGCGAGGGATTCCTGCACTGCAGCTTCCTAGAAATTGTAGCAGGTTTTCTGAAGCTAGTGGAACTTTGTAAAGGCCTCATAGTGGTACCCTGCCTCGCTTCCTTGGTAGAGGTGTATGGGGTCTGATCAACCCCATGGCAAATGGGTAATACGACTTGTGGGTAAAGATGCGCAACCTCTGCAGAGTGTAAAACTGGTATAGTAACCGTGCTCACGGTCATGAGCGGCTCGGACACTCACATGGTTAATTTATGGAATTAAACTCAATTTGTCATTTCATTGCATTGGGATTATCTTGTTATTACTTTTACTTATTATTACTATGGTTTGGTATTTACTTACATTTAGTAACTGCTAATAAAATTTTGACCAACTTATAAAAGCAATGCTCAGCTTCAACCTTTATTTTATTGATCAGTCTTACACTTCACATGAACTCCCACCTTTGGTGAGTTCATGCACATTATTCCCCACAACTTGTTGAGCGATGAACATGTGTGAGCTCACTCTTGCTGTCTCCCACTCCCCCACAGGAGAAGAATATGTGGTTGAAGAGGAGCCGCCTAACACTGAGGTTTCGACTTGATCTAGGTGGCGTCTCCTAGTCAGCTTTGTGGCGCCAAGGAATAATATTTAGTTTGCTTTATTTTATCATTTATTTTTGTAAGACTTCCGCTATGTAATAAGTACATTTATGATATTTATGACATTTATCTCTATGCACTCTGTTATTATATGTGTTGTCTTCTCTGGCGCATATATGAGATGCACCCAGCTTTGTTCCTTAAATCCGGGTGTGACAGATACAAAAATTGAGGTTATACCTACGGTGGCGGTGAAGTCTGGCTAGCGGTGCTGTGGTAGGTCGGTGCAGTGGTGACATGACGCGGTGTAGGTAGACTCACAATGGCTAGGAAGACCTCTGCAAAAAAAGGAACACAATTCTGTCAACACAAACTTTTGACAACACCTACCCTGCACGGTGAGGATTCCAAAACCAGCAAATAAAACTAACAACACGATGGCTAACATCCACATATATATCAAACGACACGATGGCCGTCATTCACATAAATTACTTGAATTACAATGTTCATCGACTACTACAATATATCCGACCACATCAACTACTACAATCCATGCACATCAACTACTTCAATCGAGACTACAAACTAGAACTAAAGGTCTCTTGAGGCTAAAAAAGTAATGTTTCACATTGTTATAACTCATCTTACATTGTCTTAGAATCTATATTTCTAATAACTAAACAAAAATAGATGACCAAAGCATATCATTGTCATCTGACACTAAATATCTTAGAACTAATTTGTCATCTAACACAAAAATAGATGGCCAAGGAACCAACTGTGGGGATGCAGCTGTGGACGGGGATGGAGCACGTGGAGGTGGGAGGTCGTCGAAGCTAGAGTGCAGGTGGCGGTGTGCGGATGCAAGGCACGGTGTCATAGGGGAGGCGCGGTGGCACCGGGTGTAGAGAGACACGGTGACAATGGCGAGTGAGTGAGGAATGAGGGAGAGAGAGAGAGAGAGAGAGAAAGAGTCGGTCACTTAAGGTTACATAAACCCGCTTTGTCGGGTGCATGTGATTGGGCACTCGAAAAAGACTTTTTATTTTTTAAACACATTGCCGAGTCTCCCCAGGACGGCACTCGTCAAAGATCTTTTTTATTTTTTAAAAACACTTTATCGAGTGCTTTAGGAAGACACACGGCAAAGTAGTTCTTTGCCGAGTGTCTTATGCAGACACTCGGCAAAATATATTTAATTTTGTTCTTTTTTTTGCAACTCTTTTTTGGTGTGTTCATATAGTCTCTGGACCTACATGTTTAATTTTTTCATAATTATCAAAGTGTTTGCTATACCAATTACATTTAGTTCACTTAATTGAATTTCTTTGGATAATTAAAATTTGAACTGCAAGTCACTAGAAAAATGGAAAATAATGAATGAAAAAATGATATTCATGTTATTGAGTACAAGTTACGGTATAATTTAGGAACAACTAGAAATTTCAAACACCATGTTTATGTAAAACGACGACAAACTTGCGATCCAGTCGTTTTAAAACTGTACAAAACACAAACAAAGTCAGAAAATCATGAAACTTGTCGAGATGTCATGTTATCATATGTAGAGGGTGTGATAAAAATTTGACACTATTTCGTGAAAGTTATCATGCATTGTGTACAAACCTAGCCGCCTTCACATGAAATCATGAAACTTCTACAAAAGCCAGCTAGGTTTATACACATATTGCATAACGACATTCACGAAACAATGTTAAATTTTTATCAGAGTCTCTATATATGATATCATGATATCTCAACAAGTTTCATGATTTTTTGAGTTTGTTTATATTTTATAAAAATTTTAAAAAGTGGATCATAAGTTAGAGGTCATGTTTCTTGAACATGGTGTTCAAAAATTCTGGCTTGTTCATGATTTAGGCCGTAACTTATGCTCAATAACATGAATATCATTTTTGCATTCATTGTTTTCTATTTTTCTACTGAGTTGTAGTTCTAATTTGAATTATCCGACGAAATTCAATTAAATGAACTAAATCCAACATATATAGCAAACACTTAGAGAAATGTGCCAAAATTGAACATGTAGGTCCAGAGACTTTATGAACACAGTACAAAAAGTTTGGGGAAAAAAGAAAAAAAGCAAATAAACTTTGTCGAGTGTCAGGAGAAGACACTCGACAAATAAGTTCTTTGCCAACTGTCTGCTTGGCACACTCGACACTCGGCAAAGGTAACAGACTTCAACTACTGTCGGTTACTGACGATGCTTTACCGAGTGCCCATTTTTGCCAGGAGTTGGGCTCTCGGCAAAACCATCCTTGCCGAGTGTCGTTTTATGTCGAGTGTTCGGCTCTCGGCAAAAACACTCGTCACCGAGTGCTTTATTTTGTCGAGTGTGGCACTCAGCAAAGTATGTTTTGCCGAGTGTCTGATAAATTGCCCTCGTCAAAGAGCTAGGCACACTAGTACACAAAAGCTCTATAGTGGTGGTTATAAACTTATTTGCACTGGCATTTTTCAATGCTGTCGGTGCTAGGGGCAGTGGAAATCGATATTTCCATTAGCGGCTATTTTGGAACCGCCAATGGAAAATGCATTTTCGTTGGCGGTTTTCTTAAAACAACCGCTAGTACAAATAGCATTTCCACTGGCGGTTCTCGTAACCAATCGCTAGTGGAAATAAATTTTATTTCCACTGGTGGTTTGCTTAATAAACCCGCCAGTGGAAATTTTATTTCCCTTTTGGAAACCAAGTCCATCCTTAATGGAGGGATGTCTACCAATGGCGTAGGCATCCCTAGCAAATTTTATTTTATCATTTTCACTCTTGCAAGTCTTAAGTTGAGTATTAAGATTTGCAACATCATTATTCAACTTAAGAATGGTGAAAGCATGAGTATTGCAAGCATCAATATCAAAAATCTTTACACCTATTACAAATATACACATGCTCCACAGATGAACTAGTAATATTCACTTTTTATAGCTTAGCATTTAAATCCGCATTTAAATTCTTAAGACTAGATATAGAATCATTACAAGAAGATAATTCAGAAGAAAGAAGTTTATTTCTTTTAACTTCTAAACCAAAAGATTTTTTAGCATTAACAAGTTTATCATGTTCTTCATAAAAATATCTTCTTGTTTTTCTAACAACCTATCTTTCTCATTAAGGGCATCAATTAATTCATTGATTTTATCTACTTTAGATCTATCTAAACCCTTAAATAGATCACTATAGTCTACATCATCATCAGCTTCCTCATCACTAGAAGAAGTATACTTGGGGGTATCTCGTGTATGTACCTTCTTCTTCTTCTTCTTAGCCATGAGGCATGTATGATGTTCGTTGGGGAAGAGGGAGGACTTGTCAAAGGCGGAGGCAGCTTGTAATACCCACTTTGTAAGAAAGGTCTAAAAAGAGAAATTTTATTCCTTTATATATGGTTGTTATCTATATTTGTTATTTCATGTGAACACCATCCTTAAAACAATTAATAAAAATATATACCACCAAATTATGCATCATGCTGGATTTTATTTTATGTGCATTTTGTGACAACATAATATAACAAGAAATATATTAATGCTCAAATTAGAATTTAAATCCTAAAGGAAATTCTAGAATTGAAACAAGAGGGGTAAATACTTACATATAAGATCGAACAAAAATATAAATTAATTAAGTCAGGTTCATATTAGTATTTGAAATTATACAGTAGATTTAAGTATAAACTCCACACATAAGTTCAAATTTGGGATTTAAATTTGAAATTTAAAAGGGAAAGTAAGAAATATAAAGAAAAATAAAAAGGAAAAAGAAAAGGGGCGCCTAACTAGGCCTGACCGCAATTCAGCCCACCATCAGAAGTCCACTCGCGCGTGCTGCTAACAAATGGGTTCCGCACGTCATCCCCTGCTTCGCACCCGCGTTGAACCGGCCTCTCACTGCGTTCGCGGACCCAGGAAACAGACACTCAACTACGCTCCTTTGTCTCTCCCTCGCGGGCTCGTTACTCCGTGACGCTTAGGTCTTCGCCATGGAATCTGGGAGTGGTTGCGGGCGCCTCAGGATCGACCTCCCCTCGCGCTATAAAAAAATCAAACCCCCTGCTGACCCAGACCCCTCCACAGACCCTCATCGCCAGAACCAGAACCTTGCCACGACTCGCAGACCCACCGTCGTGCAAGCTTACCAATTGGAGGAGAAACAGGGATTGAGGTGCGCCGCCGTGTGGAAACACCACTGGTGTTCTCCTTTGGGGTTGGTGCGCGGTTAGGGGGCTTCTATTGAGCTTCTTCGCCGCTTCGGGTGCGTTGGCTGGGAAGACCGATGACCGCGGTGACCGCAATTCTTCACCGTCGTCGTGGATTCGCCGTGCGCTGTGAACGGAGCTGGACACCGCCGGATTCAATGTAAGGACCCACTACCCATGATCGCCCCCTTCCCAATTCCATTCAACACTTAGTATGCCTAGAAATCGTGCACCGTAGGTTAAAGGGAGAATTCTGGCCATGGCGCGCCGCCGTGCGAGCAGTTTCCGTCGCCGGCGGGGACTTGGGTCGGGCGAATATGCCTACGCGGTTCGATCGGGGTTAAACGGTCAAGATTAGGCCAAAGGATACCCCTTTGCGCTTTAGATCTGGGCCGTAGGAATGATCGGACGGCTCGGAGTATAGGAAAACCCCATTAAACCTGAATCGTCGATCCTGGATCCATCGGCCACCGATGTGTACCGCTTCGGTATAGCATGGATTTGATCTGGGCCACTGTCATCTAATCGGATGGCCGAAATGGCTCCGTACCTCTTCGCTGCATCAACCTTACAAAAGAGACCCTCTGGTTTTGTAAAACTAACCTGCGGTCCAGACCAGTGGCGCGCTGTGTCTTGGCGATCTTGCGGGTTAGCCCCTGTATTTCCTGGTAATTGAGGCCCAGTCCAGTGTCGTTTGAAATTGAATAAATAAATTGGAAGATAGATTTTTAATATGAAAATAATTACTAGAACTTGATAAATTCATAGAAAATCCATACTTGGTCCAAATTGATCCATTCCAGTTTCTAAAATTTTGTAATATTAATATTTATCACTTAGAGTCTCTGTTTTTACATGAAAACAGTAAGGAAATTAATTTCTCACTTAATCCTATTTTAAATACATAATACCTTTGGAAATTCATAACTTAAAATCCATAACTCCAAAAAATATGATTCCTGTTCCTAGAATTTTATTTTAATGTGTAGATTTTTATCATGTAATTTGTTTACATGTTTGGTATGATGTTAATTTTTGCTATACTATGTATGTATTGTGTTGATGCGAGTAGACGATCAAGCTACTGTGGATCCTGGTGAGCAGCAGATAGAAGTAGCTGAGCAGGAGCTCATTGAAGGCAAGTTGTGCCCTTGACCACTTTTGTTACCCAATAATGTTCTTTATAATCATTTACCATGCATAGGTTTAATTTTGATGGGACCCAATAGGTCACCCTAGACTGTTTATCTCTTTATCTTGTTATCCATGAATCACATGGGTAGTTTTGCTATTGCTTTACATGGTTTGGGATAATATTTTATTATATCCATGTTCCAGTTATTTTGTTATTCTATTTATGTTCATGTCAAGATAATTAATGGTAATTGGAACATGGAGCTTAACTTGAGAAACACGTGCCACCACAAGGGTTTAATGGGACGCCCTTGGCCAACTAACTAGGAAAGCTAGTGGAAGATTACCTTACCCGAAAGGGGCAAGGGCAGTAGGGGATTGCATGCAAGGAGGTTCTCGGGTTGATTTTGCTGCGATGGCGGTCAGACGGGGGATTCTTGCAAGTGCTCTTCCCATAAACTGTAGCGGGTTTTCGGAAGCTAGTGGAACTTTGTAAAGGCCTCGTAGTGGATCCTTAGCCATTAACCTCGGTAGTGTCTAAGGGTCTAGCTAACCGTGGCGACATGGCATACACGACTTGTGGGTACAGGGTACAACCTCTGCAGAGTGTAAAACTGGTATACTAGCCGTGCTCGTGGTCATGAGCAGCTCAGGACTCTCTGATGATTAATTTATGGAACTTAAATTCAATTTTGTCATTTGCATTTGCATGGGATTATTATTAATTTTGTTCTATTACTTTATTTAAGGTTTGGTATTTACTTCTATTTAGTAACTGGTAATAAAATTTTGACCAACTTATTAAAAGCAATGCTCAGCTTTAACCCCTATTGTTGATCAGCCTTACACATCACTTGAACTCCCACCTTTGGCGAGTTCATGCCACATTATTCTCCACAACTTGTTGAGCTATGATCATGTGTGAGCTCACCCTTGCTGTCTCACACCCCCCCACATAGGAGAAGAACAGGTGGTTCAAGAGGAGTCACGTATCGAGGAGTTCGATTCGATCTAGGTGGCGTCTCCTAGTTGACTTTCTGGCGCCAAGGATGGATTTTAGATCCTTTTATAATTATCTTTTATTTTGTAAGACTTCCGCTATGTAATAAATACTCTGATTATCTTGTGACATTTATCTCTATACATTCTGTTATTATATATGTTGTCTTCTTTGGCGCATGTATGAGATGCACCTGGCTTTGTCCCTTAAAGCCCCGGGTGTGACAGACGTGGTATCAGAGGAAATGTTGACTGTAGGACGAAACCTAGATAGCAATGGACAAAACCCTTACCTACTTACCTTATTCTGATTTATTCTATACTTACCTTACTCTGATTCTCTCTATACTTATCTTGATCCTGTCTCAGCTTCTACTGTTCTACTCTGATTACTCTTATCTTTTCTACTCCAAGACATGATGGATTTCACACCTTGGTATCCTACACTTATGATCTTTTTAAGAGATAGGAGGCCTAAGACAAAATTATAACTATTTTCTATATTTAAAAATGTTGGTTGATTGTTCTGATGATCAATGCCTGATTTGCTTCTTTGATTGAGTGAAATAGTATAGACAGGCATCTTAGCATGTACCACCATAAGGTAATGTATTAGCTTTAGTAGGTGACATAGTTAGCTAATAAATTCCCCAAAGTAACATGCTTCATAATTACATGCCTTGTCTACAATCCTTTCTTTCTTACCCTGTGTTTCTAACCCAGATGGGCTACCCCTATACTGTTAGAAGAGAGCAATATAGACTTGATCCTTGGTATGTCATGGTTAAGAAAGGCAAAGACAATTTATACACTGTGCTAAGGGAACCATAGAACTCACCAGTTCCAAAGGAGAAAGATTTGAAGTTGGAATTGTAGTAACTACCGCCACCAGACTAGCGGCATTCTTAGTAGATGGGAAGTTTGTTGGTGTCAACATCCGTGTGGTTAGAGATTTTCCGGATGTCTTTCCAGAGGAGTTACCAGGGATGCCACCAGATAGGGAAGTTGAGTTTGTCATTGATCCCTTACCTGGGACTGCCCCTACTTTCAAACGGCCATACATGATGTCTGTAGAAGAGTTAAAGGGACTGAAGAAGCAGTTAACGGAATTACAAGAGGCTGGGTACATTCGTTCGAATTCTTCACCTTATGGAGCGTCGGTTCTATTTGTATAGAAGAAAGAAGGATCGCAAGGGATGTGCGTGGATTATAGGTCCCTTAATGATGTCACTGTGAAGAACAAGTATCCATTACCCCGCATTGAAGATTTATTTGATCAGATGAGAGGTGCAAGGGTATTCTCGAAGATTGAACTCTGATCGGGTTACCATCAAATGAAGATTAGACCATCGGATATCCCCAAGATGACCTTCTCGACTCGATATGGATTATATGAGTTCACTGTTATGTCGTTTGCATTAACTAGTGCACCAGCTTATTTTATGGATTTGATGAATAAGGTGTTTATGGAGTATTTGGATAGATTCGTCATGGTGTTCATCGACGATATTCTTATCTATTCTAAGAGTGAAGTGATCATGAGGAACATCTGAGATTGGTGCTACAGAAGCTATGAGATAACCAACTCTACGCCAAGTACAGTAAATACGAGTTTTGGATTGGCGAGGTGCCATTCCTTGGACATATCATTTCTAATGGAGGAATATCAGTGGATCCTGCTAAAGTCAAGGAGGTAGTGGTATGGACCATACCCACTACAGTTATAGAGATTCGGAGTTTCTTGAGACTTGCAGGATATTATCGGAGATTTATTGAAGGATTTTCTAAGATTGCTAAGCCCATGACCTCGCTTATGGAGAAGGGAAGAGAGTTTAAGTGGACGAGAAGTGTGAAGATAGCTTTCATCAACTAAAGAAGAGGTTAATGTCACCACCAGTGTTGGTTATGCTGGATCTACAGAAGGGATTTGACATTTATTGTGATGCATGTGGCCAAGGCTTAGGAGGTGTGCTCATGCAAGAAGGACATGTGATTGCCTATGCGTCTCGTCAGTTGTGGAAACATTAATTGAACTACCCCACGCATAACTTAGAACAGGCAGCCGTTGTGCATGCGCTTAAGATTTGGAGACATTATATCATGGGGACTAAGTGCCAAGTGTACACAGATCATAAGAGTTTGAAGTATATATTCACTTAGAAGGATCTCAACCTTAGGCAACGCCGTTGGTTGGAGCTTATTAAGGATTATGATTTGGAGCTTCACTATCACCCGGGCAAGGCAAATTTGGTTGCAGATGCCTTGAGTTGAAAGGAGCATGTTCATTCAGCTGTTGTTACCCAGCTACACGATGAGATTGTTGAGGATTTCAGGAGACTTAACCTGGGGATAGTTTCTCACATCGAAGGAGTTATTATTGATGCGGAATCTACCTTGGAGCAAGAAATCTGCAAAGGACAGATTGGTGATGCTAAAATACAAGAGATTAAGGATCTGATTACTGAAGGTCGAGGTCCGGAATTCATGGAAGATGAGCAAGGAACAATATGGTTCAAGGACAGGTTATGTGTTCCTGATGTTGAAAGCCTTCGTGAGACTATTTTAAAGGAGGCCCATGACTCGGATTATTCTATTCATCCTGGTAGCACTAAGATGTATCAGGATTTAAAGTAGAAATACTGGTGGTATGGATTGAAGAGAGATGCGGCTGCACATGTGGCTATGTACGATGTGTGTCAAAGAGTTAAGGCTGAACACCAGAGGCCAGCTGGTCTATTGTACCCATTAAAGATACCCGAGTGGAAGTAGGAAGAGATTGGTATGGACTTCATTACTGGATTGCCTTGCACCCCGAGAGGATATGATTCGATATGGGTTATTGTGGATAGACTGACCAAAGTGACTCATTTCATTCCGGTCAAGACTTCTTATAAGTGATCTCAATTGGCTGAGTTATATATTGTCGGAATGTGTCTCTACACGGTGTATTGAAGAGGATCATTTTGGATAGAGGATCACAGTTTACCTCAAGATTTTGGAAAAGTTTTCATGAGAATATGGATACGAAGTTGAATTTTAGTTCGACCTACCATCCTCAGACTGATGGACGGACTGAAAGGACTAATCAAGTATTGGAAGACATGTTGAGAGCTTGTGCCCTTTAGCATGGTAGTAGTTGGGACAAGAGTCTGTCTTATGCTGAGTTCTCATATAATAATAGTTACCAGGTCAGTCTGAAGATGTTACCGTTCGAGGCTCTATATGGCAGGAAGTGCAGGATTCCTCTATATTGGGATCAGACTGGAGAAAGACTGTTCTTTGGACCTGAATTTATTCAAGAGGCAGAAGAACAAGTCCGTATAATCAGGGAGAACCTGAGGGTAGCTCAAACCAGGCAAAAGAGCTATGCTGATAATAGAAAGAGACCATTGGAATTTGAGGAAGGAGATTATGTGTACCTCAAGGTGTCACCACTTCGTGGAATGAAGAGATTCAAAGTTAAGGGCAAATTGTATCCTCGCTATATTGGACCATTCATGATTTTTAGGCGAGTTGGAGAGATGGCTTATCACGGATGTGCATAATGTGTTCCACGTGTCTCAACTTAAGAAGTGTCTCCGTGTCCCTGAGGAACAGTTACCAATGAAAGAGCTTAGTGTTCATGGAGATTTGACTTACACGAAGTATCCGATCAAGATTCTTGATACTTTGACTAGAGTTAAAAGAAACAAGGTGATAAAGATGTGCAAAGTGCAATGGAGTCACCATGGAGAAGATGAAGCTACTTGAGAGAGAGAAGAAGAGCTTCGCATAGATTTTCCCCATCTTTTCTCTCGTTCCTCCTAAATCTCGAGGACGAGATTCTTGTTAAGGGGGGTAGGATTTGTAATACCCACTTTGTAAGAAAGGTCTAAAAAGAGAAATTTTATTCCTTTATATATGGTTGTTATCTATATTTGTTATTTCATGTGAACACCATCCTTAAAAACAATTAATAAAAATATATACCACCAAATTATGCATCATGCTGGATTTTATTTCGTGTGCATTTTGTGACAACATAATATAACAAGAAATATATTAATGCTCAAATTAGAATTTAAATCCTAAAGGAAATTCTAGAATTGAAACAAGAGGGGTAAATACTTACATATAAGATCGAACAAAATATAAATTAATTAAGTCAGGTTCATATTAGTATTTGAAATTATACAGTAGATTTAAGTATGAACTCCACACATAAGTTCAAATTTGGGATTCAAATTTGAAATTTAAAAGGGAAAGTAAGAAATATAAAGAAAAATAAAAAGGAAAAAGAAAAGGGGCGCCTAACTGGGCCTGACCGCAATTCAGCCCACCATCCCAAGTCCACTCGCATGTGCTGCTGACAAATGGGTCTCGCGCGTCATCCGCTGCTTCGCACCCGCGTTGAACCGGCCTCTCACTGCGTTCGCGGACCCACGGAACAGACACTCAACTGCGCTCCTCCGTCTCTCCCGCGCGGGCTCGTTACTCTGTGATGTTCGGATCTTCGCCATGGAATCCGGGAGTGGTTGCGGGCGCATCAGGATCGACCTCCTCTGGCGCTATAAAAAAATCAAACCCCATGCTGACCCGGACCCCTCCACAGACCCTCATCGCCAGAACCAAAACCTTGCCACAACTCGCAGACCCGCCGCCGTGCAAGCTTACCAATTGGAGGAGAGAGAGGGATTGAGGTGCGCCGCCGTGTGGAAACACCACTGCTGTTCTCCTTCGGGGTTGGTGCACGGTCGGGGGGCTTCTATTGAGCTTCTTCGCCGCTTCAGGTGCGTTGGCTGGGAGCCTGGGAAGACCGACGACTACGGCGACCGCAATTCTTCACCATCGCCGTGGATTCGCCGTGCGCCTGTGAACGGAGCTGGACACCGCTGGATTCAATGTAAGGACCCACTACCCATGATCGCCTCCTTCCCAATTCCATTTCGCACTTAGTATGCCTAGAAATCGTGCACCGTAGGTTAAAGGGAGAATTCCGGCCATGGCGCGCCGTCGTGCGGGGTGTTTTCGTTGCCGGCGGGGACTTGGGTTGGGCGAATACGCCTACGCGGTGTCGCGGTTCGATCGGGGTTAATGGCCGAGATTAGGCCAAAGGATACCCCTTCGCGCTTTAGATCTGGGTCGTAGGAATGATCGGATGGCTCGGAGTATAGGAAAACCCCATTAAACCTGAATCATCGATCCTGGATCCATCAGCCACCGATGTGTACCGCTCCGGTATAGCGTGGATTTGATCTGGGCCACTGTCATCTAATCGGGCGGCCGAAATGGCTCTGTACCTCTTCGCTGCGTCAACCTTACAAAAGAGACCCTCTGGTTTTGTAAAACTAACCCGCGGTCCAGACCAGTGGCGCGCTGTGTCTTGGCGATCTTGCGGGTTAGCCCCTGTATTTCCTGGTAAATGAGGCCCAGTCCAGTGCCATTTGAAATTGAATAAATAAATTGGAAAATAGATTTTTAATATGAAAATAATTACTAGAACTTAATAAATTCATAGAAAATCCATACTTGGTCCAAATTGATCCATTCCAGTTTCTAAAATTTTGTAATATTAATATTTATCACTTAGAGTCTTTGTTTTTACATGAAAACAGTAAGGAAATTAATGTCTCACTTAATCCTATTTTAAATACATAATACCTTTAGAAATTCATAACTTAAAATCCATAACTCCAAAAAATATGATTCCTGTTCCTAGAATTTTATTTTAATGTGTAGATTATCATCATGTAATTTGTTTACATGTTTGGTGTGATGTTAATTTTTGCTATACTATGTATGTATTGTGTTGATGCGAGTAGACGATCAAGCTAGTGTGGATCCTGGTGAGCAGCAGATAGAAGTAGCTGAGCAGGAGCTCATTGAAGGCAAGTTGTGCCCTTGACCACTGTTGTTACCTAATAATGTTCTTTATAATCATTTACCATGCATAGGTTTAATTTTGATGGGACCCAATAGGTCACCCTAGACTGTTTATCTCTTTACCTTGTTATCCCTGAATCACATGGGTAGTTTTGCTATTGCTTTACATGGTTTGGGATAATATTTTATTATATCCATGTTCCAGTTATTTTGTTATTCTATTTATGTTCATGTCAAGATCATTAATGTTAATTGGAACATGGAGCTTAACTTGAGAAACACGTGCCACCACAAGGGTTTAATGGGACGCCCTTGGCCAACTAACTAGGAAAGCTAGTGGAAGATTACCTTACCCGAAAGGGGCAAGGGCAGTAGGGGATTGCATGCAAGGAGGTTCTCGGGTTGATTTTGCTACGATGGCGGTCAGACGTGGGATTCTTGCAAGTGCTCTTCCCATAAACTGTAGCGAGTTTTCGGAAGCTAGTGGAACTTTGTAAAGGCCTCGTAGTGGATCCCTAGCCATTCACCTCGGTAGTGTCTAAGGGTCTAGCTAACCCTGGCGACATGGGATACACGACTTGTGGGTACAAGGTACAACCTCTGCAGAGTGTAAAACTGGTATACTAGTCGTGCTCGCGGTCATGAGCAGCTCAGGACTCTCTGATGATTAATTTATGGAACTTAAATTCAATTTTGTCATTTGCATTTGCATGAGATTATTATTAATTTTGTTCTATTACTTTATTTAAGGTTTGGTATTTACTTACATTTAGTAACTGCTAATAAAATTTTGACCAACTTATTAAAAGCAATGCTCAACTTTAACCCCTATTGTTGATTAGCCTTACACATCATTTGAACTCCCACCTTTGGCGAGTTCATGCCACATTATTCCCCACAACTTGTTGAGCTATGATCATGTGTGAGCTCACCATTGCTATCTCAGACCCCCCCCCACACACACACAGGAGAAGAACAGGTGGTTCAAGAGGAGTCACTGAAAGGGAATTAGGCTTACACCTTTTTCCTAATTGATTTTGGTGGTTGAATTGCCCAACACAAATAATTGGACTAACTAGTTTGCTCTAGTCTATAAATTTTATAGGTGCCAAAGGTTCACAATAAGCCAATAAAAAGACCAAGAATGGGTTCAAACAAAGAGAGCAAAAGACATCCTAAAAGGCACCCTGGTCTGGCGCACCGGACTGTCCAGTGTGCCACCAGACAGTGTCCGGTGCACCACCGGACAGTGTCCGGTACACCAGGGCACCCGACGCTGAACTCGCTACCTTCGGGAAATTCAGAGGGCGCTCCGCTATAATTCACCGGACTGTCCGGTGTGCCAGCGGAGCAACGGCTACTTCGCGTGCAACGGTCGACTGCAACCGCATTAAATGCGCTACAGTGCGCGCCAGAGTCAGAGCATGCGCGGGAGGCACACCGGGCAGTCTACAGGACCTGTCCGGTGCACCACCGGACAGCCCAGAGGCCCCACAAGTCAGAGCTCCAACGGTCGAACCCCAACGGCTGGCTGACGTGGCTAGCACACCGGACAGTGATAAATACCCCAACCACCCCACATTCAATTGCATCCAAGTTTCTACACTTCTACACCTTACAAGAGCTATAGCATTCAATACAAGACACACCAAAGAGATTAAATCCTCTCCCAACTCCACACAAAGCTTTAGTGATTAGAGAGAGTGATTTGTTGTGTTCATTTGAGCTCTTGCACTTGGATTGCTTCTTTTCTTTCTCATTCTTCTTGTGATCAAACTCAATTGTAACCAAGGCAAGAGACACCAATTGTGTGGTGGTCCTTGCATGAACTTCGTGTTCTGTTTGATTGAGAAGAGAAGCTCACACGGTCTAAGTGACCGTTTGAGAGAGGGAAAGGGTTGAAAGAGACCCGGTCTTCGTGACCACCTCAACGGGGAGTAGGTTTGCAAGAACCAAACCTCGGTAAAACAAATCATTGTGTCTTGCTCTTTATTTGCTCACGATTTGTTTTGCGCCCTCTCTCTCGGACTCATTTATATTTCTAACGCTAACCCGGCTTGTAGTTGTGCTTAAGTTTATAAATTTCAGATTCGCCCTATTCACCCCCCCTCTAGGCGACTTTCAATTGGTATCAGAGCCTGGCGCTTCATTAGAGCTTAACTGCTTGAAGTGATCTTGGGAGATCACGCCAAGAAGGAGATGATAACCGGCGAGAAGCCCGCTACAAGCCATGGGAAGGCTCCATCCGGGGAGTCCGCCAACAAGGTGAAGGGATCCCCTTCACACAACAAGTTGGGTCGGAGCGGTGACAAAAAGAAGAAGATGAGGAAGGTGGTCTACTACGAGACCGACTCTTTGTCGCCATCCACCTCTGGCTCCGACACGCCGTCCGTAACTTCTAAGCGCCATGAGCGCAAGAAGTTTAGTAAGATCCCCCTACGCTACCCTCGCATTTCCAAACGTACTCCACTGCTTTCCGTCCTATTAGGCAAACCACCCATGTTTGATGGTGAGGATTATAATATGTGGAGTGATAAAATGAGGCATCATCTAACCTCACTCCATGCAAGTATTTGGGATGTTGTTGAGATTGGAGTACATGTACCATCACCGGGGGATGAAGACTATGATTCGGACGAGGTCGCCCAAATCCGGCACTTTAACTCTCAAGCCACCACTATACGCCTCGCCTCTCTAAGTCGAGAGGAGTATAACAAGGTGCAAGGGTTAAAGAGCGCCAAGGAGATTTGGGACGTACTCAAGACCGCGCACAAAGGAGATGAGGTGACCAAAATCACCAAGCGGGAGACGATCGAGGGGGAGCTCGGTCGGTTCTGACTTAACCAAGGTGAGGACCCTCAAGCCATGTACAACCGCTTGAAGACCTTGGTGAACCAAGTGCGCAACCTCGGGAGCACAAAATGGGATGACCATGAGATGGTCAAGGTTATTCTAAGATCCCTCGTTTTTCTTAACCCTACGCAAGTTCAATTAATTCGAGGAAATCCTAGATATACATTAATGTCTCCCGAGGAAGTAATAGGTAATTTTGTGAGCTTTGAGTTGATGATCAAAGGCTCAAAGAAAATCATCGAGCTAGATGGCCCCTCCACGTCCAAGGCACAACCGATCGCATTCAAGGCAACGGAGGAGAAAAAGGAGGAGTCTACATCAAGTAGACAACCCATCGATGCATCTAAGCTCGACAACGAGGAAATGGCGCTCATCATCAAGAGCTTCCGCCAAATCCTCAAGCAAAGGAGGGGGAAGGATTACAAGCCCCGCTCCAAGAAAGTGTGCTACAAATGTGGTAAGCCCGGTCATTTCATTGCTAAATGTCCATTATCCAGTGATAGTGACAGGGGCGACGACAAGAAGGGCAAGAGGAGAGAAAAGAAGAGGTACCACAAGAAGAGAGGCGGCGATGCTCATATGTGCCGCGAGTGGGACTCCGACGAGAGCTCCTCCGACTCCTCCTCCGACGAGGACGTCGCCAACATCGCCGTCACCAAGGGCCTCCTCTTCCCCAACATCGGCCACAAGTGCCTCATGGCAAAGGATGGCAAAAGGAAGAAGGTAAAATCAAAATCCTCCACTAAATATGAAACCTCTAGTGATGAGGATAATGTTAGTGATGAGGAGGATAATTTGCGTACCCTTTTTGCCAACCTCAACATGCAACAAAAGGAAAAATTAAATGAATTAATTAGTGCTATTCATGAGAAGGATGATCTCTTGGACTCTCAAGAGGACTTCCTAATTAAGGAAAACAAGAAGCATGTTAAGGTTAAAAATGCTTATGCTCTAGAAGTAGAAAAATGTGAAAAATTATCTAGTGAGCTAAGCACTTGCCATGATACTATTGTCAACCTTAGAAATAAAAATGCTAAATTAATTGCTAAGGTTGATTCTAATGTTTGTGATACTTCAATTCCCAATCTTAGAGATGATAATGTCGATTTACTTGCTAAGATTGATGAATTGAATGTTACTCTTGCTAGCCTTAGAAATGAAAATGAAAATTTGATTGCTAAGGCTAAGGATTTAGATGTTTGCAATGCTTCTATTTCCGATCTTAGAGACAAGAATGATATTCTACGTGCTCAGATTGTTGAACTTAACTCTTGCAAACCCTCTACATCTACCATTGAGCATGTTTCCATTTGTACTAGATGTAGAGACATTAATGTTGATGCTATTCATGATCACCTAGCCTTAATTAAGAAACAAAATGATCACATAGCTCAACTTAATGCAAAAATTCATGAGCATGACTTAGAAAATGAAAAATTTAAATTTTCTAGAAGCATGCTCTATAGTGGGAGACGCCCTGGCATCAAGGATGGCATTGGCTTCCAAAAGGGAGACAATGTCAAACTTAATGCCCCTCCTAAAAGATTGTCTAACTTTGTAAAGAGCAAGGCTCCCAAGCCTCAGGATAACGAGGGTTACATTTTGTACCCTGCCGGTTATCCTGAGAGCAAAATTAGGAGAATTCACTCTAGGAAGTCTCACTCTGGCCCTAATCATGCTTTTATGTATAAGGGTGAGACATCTAGCTCTAGGCAATCAACCCTGCTAAACTGCCTAGAAAGAAAACTCCTATTGCATCAAATGATCATAATATTTCATTTAAAACTTTTGATGCATCCTATGTTTTAACTAACAAATCCGGCAAGGTAGTTGCCAAATATGTTGGGGACAAACACAAGGGCTCCAAGACTTGTGTTTGGGTACCCAAAGTTCTTGTATCTAATGTCAAAGGACCCAAAACCGTTTGGGTACCTAAAATCAAGAACTAAACTTGTTTTGTAGGTTTATGCATCCGGGGGCTCAAGTTGGATCATCGATAGCGGGTGCACAAACCACATGACAGGGGAGAAGAAGATGTTCTCCTCCTATGAGAAAAACCAAGATCCCCAACGAGCTATCACATTTGGGGATGGAAATCAAGGTTTGGTCAAAGGATTGGGTAAAATAGCTATATCACCTGACCATTCTATTTCCAATGTTTTTCTTGTAGATTCTTTAGATTACAACTTGCTTTCAGTTTCGCAATTATGTAAAATGGGTTACAACTGTCTTTTTACGGATGTAGGTGTCACTGTCTTTAGAAGAAGTGATGATTCAATAGCATTTAAGGGAGTGTTAGAGGGTCAGCTATACTTAGTAGATTTTGATAGATCTGAACTCGACACTTGCTTAATTGCTAAGACTAACATGGGCTGGCTCTGGCATCGCCAACTAGCACATGTTGGGATGAAGAATATTCACAAGCTTCTAAAGGGAGAACACATTTTGGGACTAACAAATGTTCATTTTGAGAAAGACAGGATTTGTAGTGCATGTCAGGCAGGGAAGCAAGTTGGTGTTCATCATCCACACAAAAACATCATGACAACTGACAGGCCACTCGAGCTCCTACACATGGACCTATTCGGCCCGATAGCTTACATAAGCATCGGCGGGAGTAAGTACTATCTAGTTATTGTGGATGACTATTCTCGCTTCACTTGGGTGTTCTTTTTGCAGGAAAAATCTCATACCCAAGAGACCTTAAAGGGATTCTTGAGACGAGCTCAAAATGAGTTCGGCTTGAGGATCAAGAAAATAAGAAGTGACAACGGGACGGAGTTCAAGAACTCTCAAATCGAAGGCTTCCTTGAGGAGGAGGGCATCAAGCATGAGTTCTCTTCTCCCTACACCCCACAACAAAATGGTGTAGTGGAAAGGAAGAATAGAACTCTATTGGACATGGCAAGAACCATGCTTGATGAGTACAAGACTTCGGATCGGTTTTGGGCCGAGGCGGTCAACACCGCTTGCTACGCCATCAACCGGTTGTATCTACACCGAATCCTCAAGAAGACATCATACGAACTCCTTACTGGTAAAAAGCCCAATGTTTCATATTTTAGAGTCTTTGGTAGCAAATGCTTTATTCTTGTTAAAAGAGGTAGAAAATCAAAATTTGCTCCTGAGACTGTAGAAGGCTTTTTACTAGGATATGATTCAAACACAAGGGCATATAGAGTCTTTAACAAGTCTTCCGGACTAGTTGAAGTTTCTTGTGACATTGTGTTTGATGAGACTAACGGCTCTCAAGTAGAGCAAGTTGATCTTGATGAACTAGATGATGAAGAGGCTCCGTGCGTCGCGCTAAGGAACATGTCCATTAGGGATGTGTGTCCTAAGGAATCCGAAGAGCCACCTCAAGCACAAGATCAACCATCTTCCTCCACACAAGGATCTCCACCAACTCAAGATGAGGATAAGGCTCAAAATGATGAAGGAGAAGATCAAGAAGTTGAGCCACCTCAAGAGGAAAGCAATGATCAAGGAGGAGATGCCCATGATCAAGATGAGGAAGATGAATAGGTTCCAAGACCGCCTCACCCAAGAGTCCACCAAGCAATCCAACGAGATCACCCCGTCGACACCATCCTCGGTGATATTCATAAGGAGGTAACCACTAGATCTCGTGTTGCACATTTTTGTGAACATTACTCTTTTGTTTCCTCTATTAAGCCACATAGGGTAGAGGAAGCACTTCAAGATTAGGATTCGGTGGTGGCGATGCAAGAGGAGCTCAACAATTTCACAAGGAATGAGGTATGGCATTTAGTTCCACGTCCTAACCAAAATGTTGTAGGAACCAAGTGGGTCTTCCGCAACAAGCAAGACGAGCATGGTGTGGTGACAAGGAACAAAGCCCGACTTGTGGCAAAGGGATATTCACAAGTCGAAGGTTTGGATTTCGGTGAAACCTATGCACCCGTATCTAGGCTTGAGTCAATTCTCATTTTACTTGCCTATGCTACTTACCATGGCTTCAAGCTTTATCAAATGGACGTGAAAAGTGCCTTCCTCAATGGACCAATCAAGGAAGAGGTCTATGTTGAGCAACCTCCCGGCTTTGAAGTGAAGCGTCCCGATCCTTTGGGACTCAAATGTGATACAATTACTAGTCCCAGGAGGCTAGTAACCACATTCATTACTTCAAATAGTTACAGAGTCTGAATAATGTTATTACAATACCGGGGATACAAGCTCGAAAGTGAGCCGAGAAAACATAAAGTGCAGTGGAAGATAAAATAGCCCAGGCCACAGGCAGAACTGGGTGAAGACACAGCCCCATCAATCAAGCATAGCAGAAAAGAAGTCTTCAGCTGCTGAAAAACATAAATAAATCTGGGTGAATACACTAGGTATTCCGCAAGCCCACCCGGCTCCCGTAAAGAGAAAGTGACCTATATTGTACATGCTTTATAAGGTGGAGTTGAAGTCACTCATACTTTTTCAGAGAAAGACAGTACTCAATGGTTAGGGTTTTCCCAAGACAATAGAAGTAACACTTGCTTGACCACCACTGAGCTTCCCGCTCCCGTGGTACTACTTTCTTTCCAGAACATACACACACATTTTCCCTGTTCCCAGTTGTAGTAGAAACACTAATTGTCATACCATACCAGACTCGTCCATACCAGTAGACACGAACTATTCGAATAGGTTTAGACTCTACGCAGAGGGGTACACTTTACCCACTAGTCCGGCTCTGCGATCTCATGGCCAATGAGACCTGAATCCGAAACTCTTTCCTTCCTTGTACGTCCGAACCTTAACGGTTATACCGGAAGGAGTCAGGCCACCGCCATGTCCAAACCGGACAAAACATTCCCCCTCCTTATCCTCCCGGTGCTACCCCAGCCTTCATAACCCTGGGGTTGGACCGTACGAGTTCAGATTGAGTGGCTGCCCACACAGCCTCGAGTGGTTGTACTTTTGAGAGTACAGGTAATGAAAGATGACAAACCGGTCCTTATATGAGAGGACGATCCTTCTGCTCATGCCTAAACCAGCTGAGCCAACACCTTAGGCCCTCCCCTAAACCAGGGAGTCCCTGATCATCCTACTTCACCAGATGATGAGGGTGAGTACCCTTCATCGCACTCTTTTGGAAAACATTTCACTTATACCCCTTTTTACTTGTCCCATATCTTTTAATCGAAGTAATAGTTAATGCGGGCTCTCTCATGCGTACCATGCAATTTGATTCCCATCCCATAATCTAGGCTTAGGCAGTGGTAGAGAGAAATAGGTAAATAATGCATCAAGGGAAGGATGGACTTGCCTTCGTTGAAGCTTTCCTGGCACAAGAGGTTAATCTCGGAGGGGTCGGGTTCTTGCCCTTCTTCCGGAGCTAAGAGTTCCGGAGGATCGGATCCCTCTTCCGCTAATTAAACAAGACAATAACAATACATCAAACATAGTGACCTCCGTGGGGTGTGCAAATTGTTATACTTTATTATCTTTGTGCCCTAATAATTTATTTAGACAATTTTTGGTACATAAAATATTAGTATCTAAATATATATGTGAAAATGAGAAAAGAAAATAGGAAAAGAAAAAGAAAAGGAATTCTCCATCTAACTGGGCCAGGGGGAATTTTGGCCCACTCGGCGCGCTTGCGGCCCAGCCGGCCCAGCTGCGAGGGAAACGGCGGCGGGGACGACGCCGTAGCGCGGGCCCACCAGCCAGGGAGAGAGAGGGGGGGCTGACGGCGCTACTCGGCAACGGAGGGGATAGGGGCTCGACCGGGGCCGGTCGGCGGCGAACTCCGCGGCGGTTCTCCGCCGTCGGTCCGGTTCTCTGGCGGGGAAGGGGTGGCGAAGCACGGGCGGTTGGAGTGGGTCAAGATGGTGGGCCGAATTTGGCCTGCGGGGGCCTATGGCGGCCGATCCACGGCGCAGTGACGGGTGCCTACGGCGGCGAAGCCGCCGGTGAGGTTTCCGGCCACGATAGGGGAGGCAAAGTGGTGCCCTGTGATCGTGAGTGTGTGGCGGAGCTTCGGCCATAGCTTAATTGAACAGATAAAAGCTAGAAAGGGGGAAGGGAGCTCACCGGAGCAAGGCAGAGAGCACGGCGGCGCTTGCTTGAACGACTAGGGGAGGAGGGCAGTGGGGATGGCTGGAGTGGTGTGGCGAAGACGGGGCTCGAGCGGGCCCTTTTATAGGCGCTCGGGGGAGGGAGGGGGATGGGGGAGACGGCGAGCACCGGCGAGCTCGCCATGGGTACGGGAATGGCGCTAACGCCGATTGGGACGGCTCGGGCAGGCTGAGGGGGGTGAGAGGTCGGCTCAAGCACAGTGGCAGGGTTGTCGCGGAGGCTGGCGAGCATTAATGGCGAGGCGACGAAGCAAGGGGCGCTCGGCGGCGATCGCACCGGTGAGGGATGGGCGAGGGAGAAGGAGCTGACGGGTGGGGTCGGGCTGCCAGTGAGAGAGGTCCGCGCGAGAGAGAGAGCGGTGAGGCGCTGACGGGCGGGGCCCGGAGGTCAGTGGGCGGGAGCGGCGCGCGGTTTGGGCCGCCTGGGCCGGAAGAGAGGGGGGGTTGCGAGCGCGCACGAGCTGGGCTGGGATTCGGCCCAGCCGAGGGAGGGGAGAGGGATTTCCTTTTTCTTTTCTTATTCTATTTTCTTTTTCTTTTCTACTTTTGTGTCTTTTTGTTTCTTTTTCTCTTAGCAAAAATTCTCTAAATGAACTTGGTGATAAATATGGTCTATGTGAGGTGCTTCAAATCATTTTAAGTGCATGCATATGATTGGGTGACCTAGGGGTAGGGTTAAGGGAGAAGAATAAAAAGAAGGGGGATTAGGGTTTCAAACCTGGGTTGGGATTTTGGGATGTTACAAACCTACCCCACTTAAAGGAATCTCGCCCTCGAGATTTAGACTGGATCTGGGAAAAAATAAGGGTATTCCCTCCTCAAGAAGTCCTCATTCTCCCAGGTAGCTTCCTCTTCTCCTTCTCTGCTCCACTGAACTTTACAGAGCTTTACTTCTGAGGTGCGGGTCTTTCTGATTGCTGAATCAAGAATCTTCACTGGTTTTTCACGATACTGAAGGTCCTTCTGAATCTGCACTGTCTCTTCTTCGAGGTGACTTTCTGGTGCTTGCAGGCATCTACGGAGCTGGGATACGTGGAACACATTGTGGATGTCGGACATGGATTCTGGTAGTTCCAGGCGGTATGCTGTGGGTCCTACCTTGCCAATGATGGGATAGGGACTTACAAAACGTGGGGCTAGCTTCCCTTTGACTTGGAACCTCCTGACACCACGCATTGGAGAATCCTTGAGGTAGACGAAGTCTCCTTCCTCAAATCGGAGTTCCCTCCGCCTGTTGTCTGCGTAACTCTTCTGCCGACTTTGAGCTTCAAGCAACCTTCTGCGGATCAGTGCAACTTTCTCTTCCGCCTCTTTGACAAAGGCGGGTCCTTCTAGTGCTTTTTCCCCCACGTTGGACCACATGAGAGGGGTCTGGCATTTTCGTCCATACAGTGCTTCGAATGGCGACATCTTGATGCTGGCCTGATAGCTATTGTTGTATGAGAACTCTGCGTAGGGTAGACTAGACTCCCAACTTCTATCAAAAGCTAACACACATGCTCTTAACAGATCTTCAAGGACTTTGTTGACTCTCTCTGTCTGCCCATCTGTCTGAGGGTGGTACGCGGTACTGAAATCTAGCTTGGTGCCCATGGCTTTCTGAAGGCTCGTCCAGAATTTGGATGTGAACTGGGTTCCTTTGTCTGATATTATCTTCCTTGGGATGCCATGGAGTCTGACTATCTCCTTGAGGTAAATCCGGGCAAGGGTGGCTCCTCCAAAGGTAGTTCTTACTGGAATGAAATGGGCTACCTTGGTGAGACAATCTATTATTACCCAGATGGAGTCATTCCCTTTTTGTGTCCGGGGTAGTCCGGTTACGAAGTCCATGCCTATTTCTTCCCACTTCCACTCAGGTATCGGGAGGGGTTGTAATAGGCCTGCAGGTTTTTGGTGTTCGGCCTTCGTCCGTTGGCAGATGTCACATCGGGCCACATACTGAGCTATTTCTTTCTTCATCCCTTTCCACCAGTATCTGGTTTGAGGTCTAGGTACATCTTGGTAGTTCCTGGGTGGATGGAGTAGGCCGAGTCATGAGCTTCCTTGAGTAGGACTTCTCGGGCTTCCCCTTTTGGTACACACAGACGGTGTTTGAACCAAAGGACTCCTTGGTCATCTGTCCTGAGGTCCGGGAGTTGTTCGTTGCGGACCTTCTCCACAAGCCTTGCTGTCTCTGAGTCTAGACGTTGAGCTTTGCAGATGAGGTCTTCTAGCATTGGTTTGACTTCGAGGCTGTCGTTGTTTCCCAGACATGCATTTAGTTGTGCTGATTCTTTCTTCCAGTCTTCTAGAAAGTTGGTTCCCTTTATTCCGAATGGTTTTCGACTGAGGGCGTCGGCTACCACGTTGGCCTTTCTGGGGTGATAGTGAATTTCTAGATCGTAATCCTTGATCAGCTCTAACCATCTTCGCTGACGGAGGTTGAGATCTGGTTGAGTGAATATGTACCTCAGACTCTTGTGATCGGTGAAAATGTGGCATTTGTTTCCGATTAGGTAATGCCTCCATATTTTTAAAGCATGCACTATGGCTGCCAATTCCAAATCATGGGTGGGGTAATTCTGCTCGTGCGGCTTGAGTAGGCGTGATGCGTAAGCAATGACTTTCTCGTTTTGCATTAGCACACACCCTAAGCCTTGCCTCGAGGCATCACAGAAGACGACAAAATCTTGATGAATATCTGGCAGTGATAGAACGGGTGCCGTTGTGAGTTTCTCCTTTATGATTTGGAAACTTCCTTCACATTTTGGGGTCCACACAAATTTATGGTCTTTCTTGAGAAGTTCTGTCATTGGTCTTGCGATGTTGGAGAATCCTTTGATGAAGCGGCGGTAATACCCTGCCATTCCTAGGAAGCTTCGAACTTCACTGACGTTGGTTGGTTGCCTCCATTTTGACACTGCTTCTACTTTGGAAGGGTCCACTTCTATTCCTTCTGCGGTTAAGATATGCCCAAGGAAGGCTATCTTTTCCAACCAGAATTCACATTTACTGAGTTTGGCATAAAGTTGGTGTGCTCTGAGTTTTCCAAGGACGATCCGAAGGTGACGCTTGTGGTCTTCCCGGTTCTTGGAGTAAATAAGGATGTCATCGATGAAGACTATGACAAACTTATCTAGCTCTTCCATAAACACTTTATTCATGAGGTTCATGAAAAAGGCGGGTGCGTTTGTCAGTCCGAACGGCATTACTGTGAACTCATATTGCCCGTACCGGGTGACGAATGCAGTCTTTTGGATGTCTGCTTCCTTGATCCTCAATTGGTGGTAACCAGACCTTAGGTCTATCTTGGAGAAGTACTTGGCTCCTTGAAGTTGATCGAAGAGGTCGTCAATCCGAGGAAGTGGATACTTGTTCTTGATGGTAACTTCATTTAACGATCGGTAATCAATACACATTCTCATGCTTCCATCCTTCTTGGAGACGAACAGGACTGGTGCTCCCCAAGGTGATGAGCTGGGGCGGATGTACCCTTTTTGCTGAAGATCTGAGATTTGAAGCTTCAGTTCTGCTAAGGAGCCATGCGGTATGGTCTCTTTGCGATGGGTGTTGTTCCAGGAATTAGATCTATGTAGAACTCCACTTCTCTTTCTGGTGGCATTCCTGGCAACTCTTCTGGAAACACGTCCATGAATTCTTCTACTACTGACATACTTTTCGTTGTTAGATTGAACATCATTGGGTCACTGGCGGGTGGCTGTGCTTGGCAAGAGACTGACTTTCCCTGCTGGTCGGTGAGGAGGACTGTCTTGTCTGCGCAACTGATAATGCCCTTGTGTTTAGTTAGCCAATCCATCCCTAGGATTACATCAATTCCTTTGGATGGCAAGACGGTTAAGTCTGCCAGGAATACTACCCCACTTAAAAGGATTCTGACTTGGGAGCATTTTAGCTGGCATAGGAGGTCGGACCCTAGGGTTCGGGTGACCAAGGGAATCTCTAGAGGAGTAGAGGGAATGCCATATTTTTACACAAAGCTAGTGGCTATGAAAGAGTGGGATGCTCCAGAATCGAAAAGTACGGTAGTGGGAGTAAATTCAACAAGGAACTCACCGAGTACTACCCCCGGAGCCTGCTGAGCTGCCTGGGCATCGACGTGATTTACACGTGCCCTCCCTTGGTATGGAGTCTTGTTCTGCTAGCTGACGGCGGAGGGCGCCTTGGGGGCGGATGCCGAGGTATTCTTGGGGCCATTCACCGAGTTGGAGTAGGCGGGTCCCGGTGGCTTCAGTTGCGGACAGTTGTTCTTGAAGTGACTTGGATCACCGCAGTGCCAACATGCATTTGCCGGAGGTTGGTTGCTTGCCACTGAGGGGGAATGGAAAGAGCTCTGACTCTGCTGGCTGAATCGTGACGGAGTGGGTCCAGCTGGTCTACTGAAGTTGGGCCCCTTGGGTGGAAACCCAAATGATCGAGTCTTCTGGTGCCGGTCCTGCTGCTGTGCCCGGAGAACCTGGAACTTCCTTTTGAGATGTCCTTTTTCTTCCTCCTTAGCCCTTTCAACTTGCATGGCCTTGTTGGAAAGGTGAGAGAAGTTGAGGAAGTCTTGGCTAGCCAGAATTGTCTTGAGTTCTGGCCTGAGTCCCTTCAGGAAATGGGCCATCTTCTTGCTCTCTGTACTGACATCATCTGGCGCGTAGCGGGCTAACTGAGTGAACTTGTGCACATATTCGCTGACAGATCTTCCGTCTTGAGTCAATTCTCGGAACGCGTCCTCCTTAAGCTGTACCAGCCCTTGGGGCACATGGTGCTCCTGGAAAGCTGCTTCAAACTCCGCCCAGGTAGCATCTTTGATGGTGACGTTGAAGGTGTCCCACCAGGCTAAGGCCATCCCAGAAAGTTGGTGGGCAGCCAGTTGAACACGCTGATTTTCTGGGCAACCAATGGCTTCCAGTTTCCTTTTGATCGTGCGCATCCAATCGTCTGCATCGAGGGGGTTGCTTGATCCGGCGAATGTGGGAGGTTTGAGTCTCAGGAAGTCCCCCATTCTGTCTTGCGGTCTTCCACGATTCGGCCGTTGATTTTCCAGATTTCGAGTGAGGACCTCGATGAGTCGGGTCTGATTGGCTAGAACTTGGGCTAGGTCTAAGGGTAGGGGTGGAGGTGCGAGGAGGTGGGTTTCACTTTCTTCTCTAACGACTTCCCCTTCAGCTCTTCGTGGGAAACCTGCTCCAATCCCTGAGGCGGTAGGCGTGGTTTTATCCGAAGCCATCTGCCAGGGAAGAGAGTCACTATCATGCACATGCAAATTGTTTTCAACCAAGTTATTTTATTCATTACACCATCACATTACAAGCATAAGATTACTACAGGTGGGACTACATGAGAGCGTTCTTCGAGGTACTAGCGAGTTCCTTGTCTAAGGTGTCCCCAAATTCCTTGAGAAGATCATCGAGGCTGGCTAGGGATACATCTTCTTCGTCGGACCAGTCATCTATTCTGGGGGGAGGTAGGGCTAGAGGGGCCTTCTTCTTCTTCTTCTCTGTCTGGCATCCCTGGTTAGTGGTCTTCTTCTGGATCTTCTTTTTGGGGGCGAGTGCCTTTAGCTTCTTGTCAAAGTCTATCTTCAAGGTCCGATAGGCCTCACGGGTGTTGGCCTCCTCGCCTTCCACTAGGCTGAGACTCTCCTGGAGAGATGCCTTCTCTTGCTTAAGCTCTTTGACTTGCTGCTCTAGGCTTTCCACTCGGGAGTTTAGGTGGGTACAATGGGAGGAGAGCTCATCGTAGTGGTTATCGAGGGTGTGGAGGTATCCGACCATGTAGACGATAGTGGGATCATCTTCTATGGGATCTCCTCCTGACAGAGCCTGGAGTCTTTTCTTCCAGGTGGGGGTGTTTTTGTTGCTGGGTGGGAAATATCGGAGGGGGGTCTCAAAGATCTCTCGGCTATAGTTTTGGCACAGTTGTTTGAGGGATTTTCGAGCAATGCTCTGGCAAGTGTCTGGGAAGCGGTGCCCGATGAAAGTAATTTGGAAGGGAGGGTGGTTTGGGTAGTTCCGGCTTTCTCCCAAGTAGACCGCCATAGAGCACTTTTCCATTCCATTTTCACGGTACTCCTTCCAGACATATTCGGGCTTCTTGCGGATCCCCAAGCGCAGCGCGCAGCTCCGAAGAAGGTGAGGAAAGCCTTCCTCCTCTGAGCAATAGGAAGTCCTAATCACCCAGGGGTTTTCCATCTGGTAGACGAAAAGAAAGGTCTATTAATATCGGGGAAAAGGGGAAAGAGTGTTTCTTGGAGGTAAGAGGTGTTTTCTTGTTAAGGCAACTTTTAAGGTCAGGGCTGTGGTCTACGGCCAGTCCTATAGGCTCTGATACCAGCTGAAGCATCTCGATCCTTTGGGACTCAAATGTGATACAATTACTAGTCCCAGGAGGCTAGTAACCACATTCATTACTTCAAATAGTTACAGAGTCTAAATAATGTTATTACAATACCGGGGATACAAGCTCGAAAGTGAGCCGAGAAAACATAAAGCGCAGTGGAAGATAAAATAGCCCAGGCCACAGGCAGAACTGGGTGAAGACACAGCCCCATCAATCAAGCATAGCAGAAAAGAAGTCTTCAGCTGCTGAAAAACATAAATAAATCTGGGTGAATACACTAGGTATTCCGCAAGCCCACCCGGCTTCCGTAAAGAGAAAGTGACCTATATTGTACATGCTTTATAAGGTGGAGTTGAAGTCACTCATACTTTTTCAGAGAAAGACATTACTCAATGGTTAGGGTTTTCCCAAGACAATAGAAGTAACACTTGCTTGACCACCACTGAGCTTCCCGCTCCCGTGGTACTATTTTCTTTCCATAACATACACACACATTTTCCCTGTTCCCAGTTGTAGTAGAAACACTAATTGTCATACCATACCAGACTCGTCCATACTAGTGGACACGGACTATTCGAATAGGTTTAGACTCTGCGCAGAGGGGTACACTTTACCCACTAGTCCGGCTCTGCAATCCCATGGCCAATGAGACCCGAATCCGAAACTCTTTCCTTCCTTGTACGTCCGAACCTTAACGGTTATACCGGAAGGAGTCAGGCCACCGCCATGTCCAAACCGGACAAAACATTCCCCCTCCTTATCCTCCCGGTGCTACCCCAGCCTTCATAACCCTGGGGTTGGACCGTACGAGTTCAGATTGAGTGGCTGCCCACACAGCCTCGAGTGGTTGTACTTTTGAGAGTACAGGTAATGAAAGATGACAAACCGGTCCTTATATGAGAGGACGATCCTTCTGCTCACGCCTAAACCAGCTGAGCCAACACCTTAGGCCCTCCTCTAAACCAGGGAGTCCCTGATCATCCTACTTCACCAGGTGATGAGGGTGAGTACCCTTCATCGCACTCTTTTGGAAAACATTTCACTTATACCCCTTTTCACTTGTCCCATATCTTTTAATCGAAGTAATAGTTAATGCGGGCTCTCTCATGCGTACCATGCAATTTGATTCCCATCCCATAATCCAGGCTTAGGCAGTGGTAGAGAGAAATAGGTAAATAATGCATCAAGGGAATGATGGACTTGCCTTCGTCGAAGCTTTCCTGGCACAAGAGGTTAATCTCGGAGGGGTCGGGTTCTTGCCCTTCTTCCGGAGCTAAGAGTTCCGTAGGATCGGATCCCTCTTCCGCTAATTAAACAAGACAATAACAATACATCAAACATAGTGACCTTCGTGGGGTGTGCAAATTGTTATACTTTATTATCTTTGTGCCCTAATAATTTATTTAGACAATTTTTGGT
The DNA here is from genome assembly GCF_902167145.1 of Zea mays. Taxonomy (NCBI): domain Eukaryota; kingdom Viridiplantae; phylum Streptophyta; class Magnoliopsida; order Poales; family Poaceae; genus Zea; species Zea mays. The sequence continues at coordinate 51,818,270 of NC_050101.1, forward strand.
GCATAAAATATTAGTATCTAAATACATATGTGAAAATGAGAAAAGAAAATAGGAAAAGAAAAAGAAAAGGAATTCTCCATCTAACTAGGCCAGGGAGGAATTTTGGCCCACTCGACGCGCGGGCGCGCTTGCGGCCCAGCCGGCCCAGCTGCGAGGGAAACGGCGGCGGGGATGGCGCCGTAGCGCGGGCCCACCAGTCAGGGAGAGAGGGGGGGCTGACGGCGCTACTCGGCAACAGAGGGGAAAGGGGCTCGACCGGGGCCGGTCGGCGGCGAACTCCGCGGCGGTTCTCCGCCGTCGGTCCGGTTCTCTGGCGGGGAAGGGGTGGCGAAGCACGGGCGGTTGGAGTGGGTCACGATGGTGGGGCGAATTTGGCCTGCGGGGGCCTATGGCGGCCGGTCCATGGCACAGTGGCGGGTGCCTGCGGCGGCGAAGCCGCCGGTGAGGTTTCCGGCCACGATAGGGGAGGCAAAGTGGTGCCCTGTGATCGTGAGTGTGTGGCGGAGCTTCGGCCATAGCTTAATTGAACAGATAAAAGCTAGAAAGGGGGAAGGGAGCTCACCGGAGCAAGGCAGGGAGCACGGCGGCGCTTGCTTGAACGACTCGGGGAGGAGGGCAGTGGGGATGGCTGGAGTGGTGTGGCGAAGACGGGGCTCGAGCGGGCCCTTTTATAGGCGCTCGGGGGAGGGAGGGGGATGGGGGAGACGGCGAGCACCGGCGAGGTCACCATGGGTACGGGAATGGCGCTAATGCCGATTGGGACGGCTCGGGCAGGCTGAGGGGGTGAGAGGTCGGCTCAAGCACAGTGGCGGGGTTGTCGCGGAGGCTGGCGAGCATTAATGGCGAGGCGACGAGGCGAGGGGCGCTCGGCGGCGATCGCGCCGGTGAGGGATGGGCGAGGGAGAAGGAGCTGACGGGTGGGGTCGGGCTGCCAGTGAGAGAGGTCCGCGCGTGAGAGAGAGCGGTGAGGCGCTGACGGGCGGGGCCCGGAGGTCAGTGGGCGGGAGCGGCGCGCGGTTTGGGCCGCCTGGGCCGGAAGAGAGGGGGGGTTGCGGGCGCGCGCGAGCTGGGCTGGGATTCGGCCCAGCCGAGGGAGGGGAGAGGGATTTCCTTTTTCTTTTCTTATTCTATTTTCTTTTTCGTTTTCTTTTCTACTTTTGTGTCTTTTTGTTTCTTTTTCTCTTAGCAAAAATTCTCTAAATGAACTTGGTGATAAATATGGTCTATGTGAGGTGCTTCAAATCATTTTAAGTGCATGCATATGATTGGGTGACCTAGGGGTAGGGTTAAGGGAGAAGAATAAAATGAAGGGGGGGGATTTGGGTTTCAAACCTGGTTTGGGATTTTGGGATGTTACATGAAGATAGTGAGTACCCTAACTATGTTTATAAACTCTCTAAGGCGCTTTATGGGCTTAAGCAAGTCCCAAGAGCATGGTATGAATGCCTAAGAGATTTTCTTATCACTAATGGCTTCAAAGTCGGAAAGGTCGATCCTACTTTATTTACTAAAACTCTTGACAATGATTTGTTTGTATGCCAAATATATGTTGATGATATTATATTTGGGTCTACTAACGAATCTACATGTGAGGAATTTAGTAGGATCATGACACAGAAATTCGAGATGTCGATGATGGGGGTTGAAGTACTTCTTGGGATTTCAAGTGAAGCAACTCCAAGAGGGCACCTTCATTAGCCAAACGAAGTATATTCAAGACATACTCAACAAGTTTGGGATGAAGGATGCCAAACCCATCAAGACACCCATGGGAACCAGTGGGCATCTCAACCTCGACACGGGAGGTAAATCCGTCGATCAAAAGGTATATCGGTCGATGATAGGCTCTTTACTCTATTTATGTGCATCTCGACCGGATATTATGCTTTTCGTATGCATGTGTGCAAGATTCCAAGCTGACCCTAAGGAAGCTCACCTTACGGCCGTAAAACGAATCTTGAGATATTTAGTTCATACTCCTAAGTTTGGGCTTTGGTACCCTCGGGGATCCACATTTGATTTAATTGGTTATTCGGATGCCGATTGGGCGGTGTGTAAAATTAATAGAAAGAGCACATCGGGGACTTGCCAGTTCTTGGGAAGATCCTTGGTGTCTTGGGCTTCAAAGAAGCAAAATTCCGTCGCTCTTTCCACCGCCGAAGCCGAGTATATTGCCGCAGGACATTGTTGCGCGCAATTACTTTGGATGAGGCAAACCCTCAGGGACTATGGTTACAAATTAACCAAAGTTCCTCTTCTATGTGATAATGAGAGTGCAATCCGCATGGCGGATAATCCCATTGAGCATAGCTGCACTAAACACATAGTCATTCGGTATCATTTTCTTAGGGATCACCAACAAAAGGGAGATATCGAGATTGCATATATTAACACTAAGTAACAATTAGCCGATATCTTTACCAAGCCACTAGATGAACAAACTTTTAACAAACTTAGGCATGAGCTCAATATTCTTGATTCTAGGAATTTCTTTTAATGTTTTGCACACATAGCTCATTATTATACCTTTGATAATATCTCTTTTATATACTATGACTAATGTGTTTTCAAGTGAATTTCAACCCAAGTCATAGGTGTATTGAAAGAGAATTGGAGTCTTCGGCAAAGACAAAGGCTTCCACTCCACTCCATCAAATTACTCATCCTTTGCCGTCGCTCCGAGCAACTCTCTAACTTTGGTATAATCTTCACTCGTATTTTGTTTTCCAAAGGACGAGAAAGTAGTTATAAAAGGGCTTATATTTCACTCAAGTATCCGTTTTTGGCGATTCATGCCAAAGGGGGAGAAAGTATTAGCCCAAAGCAAAAGGACCGCACCACCACCTAATTCTAAAATGATGTTTTCAAATTGGTATCTCATTATGTTCAAAAGGGGGAGAAAATAGTATTTTCAAAATTGATATCTTAAAACCCTCTTGAACACTAAGAGGAGGATCTTATATAGGGGGAGTTTTGTTTAGTCAAAGAAAAAGCATTTTTGAAACAGGGAGAGAAAATTTCAAATCTTGAAAATGCTTCTCAAAATCTTACTCATTTACCTTTGACTATTTGCAAAAGAACTTTGAAAAGAATTTACAAAAGTATTTGCAAAAACAAAACATGTGGTGCAAGCGTGGTCCAAAATGTTGAGAATATAAAGAAACAATCCATGCGTATCCTATGAAAATATTTATTGGTTCAAATTCTTAGTAACCTTTGCACTTACATATTGCAAACTAGTTCAATTTTGCACTTCTATACTTGCTTTGGTTTGTGTTGGCATCAATCACCAAAAAGGGGGAGATTGAAAGGGAATTAGGCTTACACCTTTTTCCTAATTGATTTTGGTGGTTGAATTGCCCAACACAAATAATTGGACTAACTAGTTTGCTCTAGTCTATAAGTTTTACAGGTGCCAAAGGTTCACAATAAGCCAATAAAAAGACCAAGAATGGGTTCAAATAAAGAGAGCAAAAGACATCCTAGAAGGCACCCTGGTCTGGCGCACCGGACTGTCCGGTGTGCCACCGAACAGTGTCCGGTGCACCAGGGCACCCGACGCTGAACTCGCTACATTCGGGAAATTCAGAGGGCCCTCCGCTATAATTCACCGGACTGTCCGGTGTGCCAGCGGAGCAATGGCTACTTCACGCGCAACGGTCGACTGCAACCGCATTAAATGCGCTACAGTGCACGCCAGAGTCAGAGCACGCGCGGGAGGTGCACCGGACAGTCTACAGGACCTGTCCGGTGCACCACCGGACAGCCCAGAGGCCCCACAAGTCAGAGCTCCAACGGTCGAACCCCAACGGCTGGCTGACGTGGCTAGCGCACCGGACAGTGTCCGGTGGCACACCGGACTGTCCGGTGCGCCATGCGACAGCACACTTCCAACGGCCACTTTGTGGTGGTTGGGGCTATAAATACCCCAACCACCCCACATTCAATTGCATCCAAGTTTCTACACTTCTACACCTTACAAGAGCTATAGCATTCAATACAAGACACACCAAAGAGATCAAATCCTCTCCCAACTCCACACAAAGCTTTAGTGATTAGAGAGAGTGATTTGTTGTGTTCATTTGAGCTCTTGCACTTGGATTGCTTCTTTTCTTTCTCATTCTTCTTGTGATCAAACTCAATTGTAACCAAGGCAAGAGATGCCAATTGTGTGGTGGTCCTTGCAGGAACTTCGTGTTCCGTTTGATTGAGAAGAGAAGCTCACTCGGTCTAAGTGACCGTTTGAGACAGGGAAAGGGTTGAAAGAGACCCGGTCTTCGTGACCACCTCAACGGGGAGTAGGTTTGCAAGAACCGAACCTCGGTAAAACAAATCATCTTGTCTCGCTCTTTATTTGCTCACGATTTGTTTTGCGCCCTCTCTCTCGGACTCATTTATATTTCTAACGCTAACCCGGCTTGTAGTTGTGCTTAAGTTTATAAATTTCATATTCGCCCTATTCACCCCCCCTCTAGGCAACTTTCAGTCACGTATCGAGGAGTTCGATTCGATCTAGGTGGCGTCTCCCAGTTGACTTTCTGGCACCAAGGATGGATTTTAGATCCTTTTATAATCTTTTATTTTGTAAGACTTTCGCTATGTAATAAGTACTCTGATTATCTTGTGACATTTATCTTTATACATTCTGTTATTATATATGTTCTCTTCTTTGGCGCATGTATGAGATGCACCCGGCTTTGTCCCTTAAAGCCCCGGGTGTGACACAACTAGTCCTTCATCGTTGGAGTTGGATGAAGAACAGTCAGAGTCCTATTCCTTACCAATGTGCGCCTCGCCCTTCACCTTCCTGTAGTTTTTCTTCCTCTCCTTCTTCCCTTTCTTTTATTGTGCCCTCGAGCATCATATTTGTGTTCCTGGGATTCTCACGGATAAGGTTTACAAGATGAGGATCAATAATAGTAAATGACCTTAGCATGAGTCGAACGACATCATGGTCCATCCATCTTTTACTCCCATAGCTCCGGATCTTGTTCACCAGGGTCTTGAGCCTGTTGTACATTTCGGTTGGCTCCTCTTCCCGTTTCATGGCGAATCTCCCAAGCTCACCTTCCACCAGTTCCATCTTTGTAATCATGGTGGCGTCATTTCCCTCACGAGAGATCTTGAGGGTGTCTCATATTTGCTTGGCATTGTCCAAGACGCTAACTTTATTGTACTCATCCCTACATAGATATGCTAACAACACAGAAGTAGCCTGGGCATTCTTATGAATTTGCTCATTAATGAATACAGGATTATCGCTGCTATCAAAATGCATTCCATTTTCCACTATTTCCCAAATGCTAGGATGGAGAGAGAATAAATGACTACGCATTTTATGACTCCAAAAAGAGTAATCGTGTCCATCAAAGTGTGGAAGTTTATCGAGTGGAATAGACATTAAATGTGCATTTGAATTGTACGACATGCGAGAATAATCGAATGAATAATTCTGATTAACCATTTTATTTTTCATGGATGAGTCTTCTTTATCATATCCTGGCCCCTGGGATGGGATATCCTGGCCCAAGGCTTAATAGAATTAATAGAGTATTCATACCAATAAGGTGCATCTTCTTTTTCGGAAGCCTATCTCGAAAGAACCTCCAAGTTAAGCGTGCTTGGCTTGGAGAAATTTGGGATGGGTGACTGACCGGGAAGTTTTCTCGGGTGCGCATGAGTGAGGACAAAGTGCGCACAAAAGACTCATGTTGGCCTGTGGGGACAATATATGATTCTAGAGAGCTCCCAGGAGTAAGTACCGTCGGTCCAGGGATTGGATGGGGTGTTACAAGTGGTATCAGAGCCGACCCTCGAGGTTTCACGAGCGTGTGTGGGCTAGGGGGTTTGGGTATATGGCGCATGGCGCATGTGGGCCCGGAGTGGTCACATGGTATGGCATATGACGACACTAGACACACAGACGTGGCTAAGAGGGGAGGTTCCTAGATTGGGTTGACCAATGAGGACGTCGGTCTTCTAAGGTGCATCTTCTTTTTCGGAAGCCTATCTCGAAAGAACCTCAAAGTTAAGCGTGCTTGGCTTGGAGAAATTTGGGATGGGTGACTGACCGGGAAGTTTTCTCGGGTGCGCATGAGTGAGGACAAAGTGCGCACAAAAGACTCATGTTGGTATGTGGGGACAATATATGATTCTAGAGAGCTCCCAGGAGTAAGTACTGCCGATCCAGGGATTGGATGGGGTGTTACAAGTGGTATCAGAGCCGACCCTCGAGGTTTCACGAGCGTGTGTGGGCTAGGGGGTTTGGGTATATGGCGCATGGCGCATGTGGGCTCGGAGTGGTCACATGGTATGGCATATGACGACACTAGACACACAGACGTGGCTAAGAGGGGAGGTTCCTGGATTGGGTTGACCAACGAGGACGTCGGTCTTCTAAGGGGGGTGGATTGTGTCACACCCGGATTTTAGGGGTCAAAAACCCGGGCGCGAACATAAACACCAGGTGTGCTGGGACCAAGTCTCACACATATGATGCATAGTGGCACAGGATCGAATGTCACATCTTTACTATAATCGGAGTTCTGTACAAAAATAATTAAATAATTACATTATATGGAGACAACGGTCCAGCAACCCAAAGTTGACTGGGAGACGACGACCTAGACCTCTCACGAACACATCGCAACATCCTCCATGCGCCTCATCCTGTGGTACCTGTTCTTGACCTGTGGGGGGTGTGAGACAGCAAGAGTGAGCTCACATACGTTCATCGCTCAACAAGTTGTGGGGAATAATGTGCATGAACTCGCCAAAGGTGGGAGCTCACGTGAAGTGTAAGGCTTACCAAAGGAGATGGTTAGAGCTGAGCATTGCTTTTAAAGTTGGTCAAAATTTTATTAGCAGTTACTAAGTGTAAGTAAATACCAACCCAATTAAGTAGTAGAACAAAAGTAACAACCTCACCTGCGATGCAATGCATATGACAAATTGAGTTTAAGTTCCATAATTTAATCATGTGAGTGTCCGAGCCGCTCATGACCGTGAGCACGGCTAGTATACCAGTTTTACACTCTGCAGAGGTTGCGCATCTTTACCCACAAGTCATGTTACCCATCTGCCAAGGGATCGCGACTTCCCATACACCTCTACCGAGGAGGCGAGGCAGGGTAACACTACGAGGCCTTTACAAAGTTCCATTAGCTTCAGAAAACCCGCTACAGTTTATAGGAAGCTCCAATGCAGGAATCCCTTGCAGGACCGCCATCGCAGCAAAATCCTCCCGAGGGCCTCCCTACACTGACCACTCCCCTACTGCCCTTGCCCCTTTCGGGTAAGGTAGTCTTCCACTAGCTTTCCTAATTAATCGGCCAAGGGCGTCCCATTAAACCCTTGTGGTAGCACTGTTTTCCCGGGTGGTTCTCCATGTTCCAATTAACATAATGATCTTATCATGAACAATAAATAATAAACAGATAATAAAAAGTGTAATCATGAGTAATGTGTATCTCTATACCCAAAACCACATATAGCACTAGCAAGTACTACCCAGAAAGTTCAGTGGTAAACAAGGTATAAAGATAGACAAACTAAGGTATCCTATTGGGTCCCATCAAAATTAACCTATGCAGATCATTATGATTAATTAGAACATGAGTGGGTAAAAAGAAGTGATCAAGGGCACAACTTGCCTGGGACTTGGGATTCCAGGTACCAACTTGCTCTTCAGATGACACGTGTCCTCACCGCTAAACATAGCAATACAGACAAACATGTATAGGCATCACACCAAACATAACAACAAACTATGTAATAATAATCTACGCGTTGCTACAAGATCGTGGGTTCGAGAACTACTAAAATCGGAGTTACGATTGCTGAGTTATGGTTTTCCGAAGATCCACGTGGTTAAGTATATAATAGACTAAGTGCAACATTTTAACCTATATTTCATGACCAAACAAAATTACTAGATGATAGTAAATATTATTGTGAGACTAATGCAACTAGAATGGATCAAAACGTAGTTACGGTTATTGAGCTATGAATTTCTGGAGTTTATTTAATGCTTGGTATAGACTAATTCAAGTGAACAATTTTAATCTAAGTTTCATGGCTAAACAGAGATACTAGGTGATAGATAATATTAAAACAAAACTATTGCAACTGGAATGAATCAATTTGGAGATAAAATGAATTAAATATGAATTCTACAAGTTTCTGGATTTATTTTTGTATTAAAATCATTTTCTTATTAATTTTAATGGGTTCTCTAATTCTCTAGACTGGGCACACTAATACAGAGAAGATCGGGGTTTGATTTGTAAAAATCCTCAAGACTCAGCTACACCTAAGAAAGGATCGCGGGTTGATTTCGAAATAAGGCAGGGTCTCTTTAGAAATTTAGCATGACCGAAGGGGTATCAGTGGTTTTCGGCCGTTGGATCTCCGCGCGACGGCTAAGATTAGAAGGCCGTTTTAAACGAACCGGTATCCATTCCACGCCATCGGATTCGAATCTGACAGTGGTTATTTTATGAAAGCGAGATCGGATCGGGTCCGTCAGATCACATCCAACGGTCCACGATCAAAGTCCGAAAGGGTATCCCTGCGATCTATCTCGACCATACGATCGTTATCGGACGGCGCTCCTACGTCCTTCCTTCTTACGATCTCGGCGACGACGAAAACAGTGACCGCGGCGGCGGTCTCGCCGGCGTTCGCCCGATTCCAGTGCTAGGGCCACTAATTCTCCAATTAGGTCGACCTACGCAATGCCACAAGTGCGACAAAGGGGGTGAACGACATACCAGCGCAGGAGACGGTCCGAGGGAGACTATCCACGGCGAGAGGCGGATTCACGGCGGAGCGATACGACGGCGAGGAATTGGAGCAAAACCGGCAGTTGATCACGAGTAGCGCGGCCCCACACGTCCTTCCCAGAACTTGAGGAAGGTCCCCGAGCACTTCACGGGGCAGACGACTGCGCGGCAGGGGATTTCCCCCCACGGCGGAGCACAACCCCTCTCCTCTCGGTTCCCTCCCTTGACGCCGGTGGCAGTGGCCAAGTAGTTCTCATGATTGAGGGCTAAAGGTCAGCGATCTGCGCAGGGATTTATCCCCCCTCGGGCGGAAGCCGGTTATCCAGCTCCGAGCGGGTCAGGCGCCCGAGGATTCCGCGCGCGCGCAGGAGAAATCGCTATTTCTGTTGAGGAAGATGGAGACGAGCTCAACGCGGAACACACACGATGACCAGTGGGCCCCACAAGTCAGCGGGTAATAAGCGCAAGCGGCTGGTGGCCTGACAGAAGGGCCCCAAGTGTCGGCGCCAAGCTTCAAGTGGGCAGCGCAGGGGATATTCCCAGGTGGGCTGAATTGAGTCGGGAAGGCCCACATAAGGTGATTTATTCTTTTCTTTTTTTCCATTCCTTTTTCTCTCTATTTTCAAATCCAATTTGAATTCAAATTTCGAATCAAACTTAGGCCAAATTTATTCTCAAATCATATTGTGAAATTAAAATACAAGTTTTTAGAAATATAATTATATTATTTATATATATTTTTTTATATCATTTCTCTTTTTCTCATTTTCAAAAACCCTGGGTTTAATTTAGGGCTTAAGTCAACTTCTAGTAATTATTATCTTATTACCATTAAAATTATTATTTTATTTAATGCACAAACATATAAACTCCAGCATGATGCATTTTTTTATCATTTGTTTGACTTAATCTCTAAATTGTGTGTGTGCTCTTTTCTTATGATGCAAATGAGGCACATAAAATGAGGAAATCCTCTATGTATTTCTTGTACACAATTTTGAGTATTACAGATTGTCATATCCTATCCCCTGGGATGGGATATCCTGGCCCAAGGCTTAATAGAATTAATAGAGTATTCATACCAATAAGGTGCATCTTCTTTTTCAGAAGCCTATCTCAAAATAACCTCCAAGTTAAGCGTGCTTGGCTTGGAGCAATTTGGGATGGGTGACCGACTAGGAAGTTTTCTCGGGTGCGCATGAGTGAGGACAAAGTGCGCACAAAAGACTCGTGTTGGTCTGTGGGGACAATATATGATTCTAGAGAGCTGCCAAGAGTAAGTACCGTCGGTCCAGGGATTAGACGGGGTGTTACATTCTTCGTCGTTGTCCCTTGGTGAAGAAGATGAGACATCGCTGCCGTAGTAGATGATCTTCTTGATACGCCTCTTCTTCTTCCCATCTTTCTTCTTGTTGTTTGAGCCTGAGTCAATGGGCTTGTCACCTTTTTGCTCATCAACATAGAGAGTCTCCTTCTCCGTGTCGTTGATCACCATCCCCTTGCCTTTAGGATCCATCTCTTCGGGTGGTTAGTCCCTGAATGAAGAGTATGGCCCATATACCAATTGAGAACACCTAGGCGGGGGGGTAAATAGGTGATCCTGTAAAAATCAAGTCTAAACAACACAAACTTGGTTTATAATAAATGCTAGTGGGATTAAACCAAGATGATATGAATAGAGGTAAAGAGAAGTGAACTCTTCACTTGATTGTTCCTTTAAGATATGTATGAAACTTAGGAACAATAGCGCAAGTGAATATGTGAGAACTCTATGCAGGAAAACAATCACATTGGAAAGATGCATAAGTGACATAGTGATTTTATCCCGTGGTTTGGCCAATGCCTACTCCACGTTGTGGTGACTTCCTTTGGTCAAGGGATGCACTCAACCCCTCTCAAGTGATCCAAAGATCAAACTTGAGTACCATGGTTCTTCTTTATCTCAAGTTTTTCATTTGTGAGGAATCTCCACAATTTGGAGTCTCTCACCTTACACAATTGATCACAAGTAAACCACAAGAGTAAGGGAGGGAATAGAACCACACACACACGAGACAAACTTGAAGCGACTCACGCACACAAAATGAGAGAGAAGAGCATAAAGACAACACAACAGAGTTACAGCTCAAAACAAGTGCCCAAATCTCAATCTACTAAAGCAAAGGCGCGAATTCAATGTCTCAGCGTTGTTGGATGTTCAATGACTACTTGGTGTTGTGCTCCATGCGCCTAGGGGTCTCTTTTATAGCCCCAAGGGAGCTAGGAGCCGTTGGAGCTCCATTTGGTAGGCTTTGATTGCCTTTTGTCCGTCGACGCACCGAACAGTCTGGTGCACCACCAAACAGTGAACAGGGCCCGGTTTCCTTCCTTTTTTGGCGAAGTCGACCGTTGCCAGCCACTGGTCTCATGGCACACCAGACAGTCTGGTGCTGCCTGTTGACTGTTAGCTGTGCCACGTGTCGCCCGCTAATCGCGCGGTCGACCATTGGCTGAGTGCGCGATTGGCACACCGGACAGTCCGACGAATTTTAGCCACGGTGCCCTCATCTTTTCTCGAGAACGGCTAGTTCACTGGGGCGCTAGCCTGGGCACTGGACACTATCCGGTGCACACCATACAGTCTGGTGCACCGTAGGCTGGTGCAAGTCTGGCTTGCCTTAGCCAAACTTCTTCAATTCGATTTCTCTCACTTTGAGAAGTTTACTAGCAGTTAGTAGAATAATGTTAGTACTAAAAACAATTTACTAAGGCTAGAATCATACCTTGCTTTTCCATTTGCATCTCTCTTAGCTAAATAAAGTCATACCTCTATGTTTTGAGAATCTAATCACCAAAACAATATAGAAATGGCCCGAGGGCACATTTCCCTTTCAAATGCATACATGACTATTACTAATAATAACTTGTCAGGGTTCGTGATGTATCGTCCGTTCTCTCGCATGAACTCGCACAGATAGAACCCACAGAGGACCGATCTGGGTGGTTGCTTGTGGCACTACATGACGGGAGATTGGTTATTTAGTTGCAACATTGTCCTATGTACGTACATGTATGATATGTATTCATAAATCCACATGCTTACCAGCCACTTATAATGAATGTCTGATGGCACACATGTTTTCGAAGTATCATTTTCCACCTTGCATCCTATAGAACCTATTTGCCCTATGATCTCAAAATAATCACCATGTTATTCTCAAATTCCCATTGATAAAAGTATGCATGCATAGAAATGGCTTACAACTCTAAGATGTTGAGGAATTTTGCATAGCTCGAAGGGTTGTAATCTAAGGAATCAAGCACCAACACTTTTCCAACCTTGGGTTAAATGATGAAGCATATCCAGTGGTCCCTGTATGAATCAAATTTGTTATGCATGTTTATTGAAATCATTAATTTTATTTCTACAAAATCACACTTACTTAAAAATTGTATGGGGCCACTACGACTTCCCTATCTTGAAATCAAAGCATTGTGTGTCCTATGTAGGTGGCGTATTGGGCTTCAAAATTCTTCTTCATATTCTATATATGTTTCTCAACTTCTTTGCCTGTCTTTCCCTATAATTCGCCGTTGTCTTTCTTGATTCTAAAAGTGTGATTTTTCTTGGATATCTATATTGGGTTGAGATACCCAACCCTTTTACCGGCACTAGCATTGGGATTAGAACCGTAAAGGATCTCCTGCTTATCATGTTGCATTCTTTAAGGCACACGTGCATGTCAGATACTGGAAATTTATACAACTCACTAAAAATAACACATATATGTGGATGTATGAGTGACACTTACAATGCACACACTGTTATGAGGTGCATGTTGATTCTCTGAAGGTTCATCATTAACCACATGTCCTCAAATGTAACAATGGCCTTTTCGCTTAAACCAATAAAAGCATGTTTTGGTATATATACACCGATTGTGTCAATGCCAATTGAAGATGCCCGCATGTACCAGTCATGCAACCTTTTAATACGAGCCATGACATTTCTTAGTTTCTCCAAAGTGAGTAGAGGTCTACTTGACACATATTTTAGGCACATTTTTATAATCTGCCTTAGTTGGCTTCTTTATCTTTACAGTCATTATCTTAGCCTTTTTGCAGACTTATCATGCTCGACCAAATCAACTGTTGGGGGCCTTCCTCTTCCGAAGGTCCTCAAAAATATGACTAACCATATGTTTTCAGCATGATTATGAATAGTTATAGGAAGCTTTGGCTTTGGGATGGAGAACTTCTCTTATGACAGAACAAAAGAAAATAAAGAGTGAGCAACGAAGCTAGAAGCCAAAGGACTTCAGCTGAACATGTTGACGAAGCTCAAGTATGATAACGACTGAAAAAGGATAAAGACCATACAATCCTTAATAATTCTTGTTAACTTTATAGATAGTTACCAAGGACATAAATGTACTTTTATCCGAGCTGCGTCCCGTGCCTATAAATAAATGAACAGTAACACCATACTGTTCACGCTGGATTATAATCGCTCACGTCATTCTCGTACCCTCACCTTCTGGCAAGCCGAAGGTATCAATGTAATATGAATATTATTGATGTTTATTCATATTTATGGAATACAAGAATAAATAGATTATTGATACATAATTATTTTTATTCCTTTGTGTTCCTTTATCTTCTTATTTACATTTACATGCTAAAATGATGAAGGTATGCCCTTCATGACCTTCGTCTGAAGATCATTATATCCGAGAGGAAATAATGCTTCAAAGGACGAAGGTCTTTAATCATTAACAATCGTGTTGCCTTGTTCTTGATTTATAACATTTGAGAACAAGTAACCAACATCAACAGTATGTGACATGAGGCTCCATACAATCCCTGATAAAAATCTCGTTGTGCCAGCAGTAGTAGTTGTACTCTTCTTTTTCTCGAACAGGGGAACCATTTTTGGTATAGAAAATTTAGGCTTCTTTGGCTGTGGAGAAGGTGGATCCCTTGATGGCTATGGAGAAGGTGGATCCCTTGTTTGTGGCATAGACACTGAGTCACGAAGAGGATGAGTATGGCATGGAGAAGGTGGTGGAGCCCGTAATTGCGATGCTTGTGGCAGAGACAATGAGTCAAGAAGAGGATAAGGAGCAGTAGTTGAAGTTTGAGGAGGTGATGACAGTTTATCTATAGGATCTGCAGGTGATGACTCTTGCATTAGGGGTTGGGCATGAGACGATGATGGTGGTGGATCAACCAATTGGACATCCCGTCGAGGCCACGTGATGATATTTTCTTGATACCTTTGGGCCCAAGGATGTCTAGCATGTCGTCCTCGAATCTTTGGACGACCATCGTCACTTCTACCCTGCAATAATCATCTGGAATGTCGTTTCTATGGAACTTGTGTCCTGGGATCGCACGTCATGTGGTTACTTTCTTCATACCGAGATTGTTAATGCCATATCTTATTACTAGGGTGAACGCCACATGCCTTGTCATGCCATCAACTAGATAGTTGTCCTTATTTCCCATATACGTGATAGAGCTTGGGATGTCACACCCGGCCTTAAGGAACAAAGCCAGGTGCATCTCATACATGCACCAAGAAGACAACATATATAATAACAAAGTGTATAGAGATAAATGTCATAAAACATCAGAGTATTTATTACATAGCGGAAGACTTATTACAAAATAAAGTAATAAAGATAAAACGAACTAAGGATCGTCGGCGCCAATGTCAACTAAGAAACGCCACCTAGATCAGATCATACTCCTCGCCTTGTGGCTCCTCCTGAACCACCTGCTCTTCTCTTGTGGGGGGGTGTGAGACAGCAAGGGTGAGCTCACACATGATCATCGCTCAACAAGTTGTGGGGAATAATGTGACATGAACTCACCAAAGGTGGGAGCTCATGGAGTGTAAGGCTTATCAAAGAGAATGGTTAAAGCTGAGCATTGCTTTTAGGTAGTTGGTCAAAATTTTATTAGCAATTACTAAGTGTAAGTAAATACCAAACCTTAAATAAAGTAATAGAACAAATTAATAATAAACCCATGCATATGCAAATGACAAAATTGAATTTAGGTTCCATAAATTAATCATCAGAGAGTCCTGAGCTGCTCATGACCGTGAGCTCGGCTAGTATAGCAGTTTTACACTCTGCAGAGGTTGTACCCTTTACCCACAAGTCGTGTTCCCCATGTCGCCAGGGTTAGCTAGGCCCTTAGACACTACCGAGGTGAATGGCTAGGGATCCACTACGAGGCCTTTACAAAGTTTCACTAGCTTCCGAAAACCCGCTACAGTTTATAGGAAGCTCCAATGCAGGGTTCTTGTCTGACCGCCATCGCAGCAAAATCAACCAAGGACCTCCCTACACTGACCACTCCCCTACTGCCCTTGCCCCTTTCGGGTAAGGTAGTCTTCCACTAGCTTTCCTAATTAGTCAGCCAAGGGCGTCCCATTAAACCCTTGTGGTGGCACGTGGTTCTCAAGTTAAGCTCTATGTTCCAATT
Source organism: Zea mays (assembly GCF_902167145.1). Lineage (NCBI taxonomy): Eukaryota > Viridiplantae > Streptophyta > Magnoliopsida > Poales > Poaceae > Zea > Zea mays. The sequence continues at coordinate 51,833,527 of NC_050101.1, forward strand.
AACATTAATGAACTTGACATGAACATAAATAGAATAACAAGAATAATTGGAACATAGATATAAATGATTATCCCAAAACCATGTAAAGCAATAGCAAACTACCCAAGTGATTCAGGGGTAAACAAGGTAATGAGATAAACAATCTAGGGTGACCTATTGGGTCCCATCAAAATTAACCTATGCATGAATAAGTGACATTAAAGAACATTATTGGGTAAAAAGTGGTCAAGGGCACAACTTGCCTTCAATGAGCTCCTGCTCAGCTACTTCAACATGCTGCTCACCAGGATCCTCATCAACGGGCTCTTCTACTCGCCACAATACAAACAAGCACAGTGCATATAGAGAAATTAACATCACACCAAACATGTAAACAAAATACACAGTAATAATCTACATGTTAAAATAAAATTCTAGGAACAGGATTCATAATTTTTGGAGTTATAGAATTTAAGTTATGCATTTTCAAAGGTTTTATGTGTTTTAAATAGGATTAAGTGGGAAATTAATTTTCTTACTGTTGTCATGATATAACAGAGACACTAAGTTCTAGAGAATAAAATTACAAAATTTTAGGAACTGGAATGGCTCAATTTGAACTAAAAATGGATTTTCTATGATTTATACAAGTTCTAAGGTTTATTTTCATGTTAAATATTCAATTTCTAATTCATTTATACAGTTTAAATAGGTTCTGGACTGGGCCTCAAATCTAGAGAAACCCAGGGGGCTCGGGGTAAAAATCTGCAGACACAAAGTCCTGCAGACAGGACTGCGGGTTGTTTTCTAATAAGTTTAGGGAATCATTAGCAAAACTGCCAGGGCGAACCGGTATCCCAGGTTTCTGGCCGTTTGATCCCATCCAGCGGTCCGGATTAGATTCACCTCACTGTGAGCCAGCACTCTAAATACAACCGTCGGATCACCATCCGATGGACGAGGAATCGGACGCGCACTGATTCAATCTAATCCATTCGTTAACGAACGGACGCTCCGATTCTACCGAGCGAATCGGTACGCCATGATCTAATCACGGCCGTTCGTCACGAATCCTACAGGGCACGTGCTCTTCCATTTCTCTCCCTCAGCTCAGTGTCGCCCCGGCGGCGCTGTCCGAGCGACGACGGCGACTACGCCGGCGAGCGACTCAGCCGAGCGCAATCTCCAAATTGAAACGCGCCAAACGTTGAAGAGGACATGGTGAGCCCGGGGAAGGTTTGCATACCGAAGATAACGCGGAGTAGAGTACTGGCCACGGGAGACTGAGTTCCGCGGCGGCGCTGTGGTCACGGCGAGAAATTGGCGGCCGGTCCGGACCGCGCCGCACTTGATTCCTCTAGGAATACGCCCGCCGAGATCCCGCGATACTCCCTGAACCAACCGAGCGCCCTCTACGCACAGACGGCCAGAACCGCGGTGGCGGCCCGTTTTCCCCCCACGGCGGCACAAAATTCCCAACGGTGGAGGCGAGGTGGGTAGTTAACGGGACACGGAGGCGGAGGTTGGTTCCTGGGACCCTTTATACGATGTTGGGAGCACCAACCCGATCCCTGGTGGCCGCACGACGGGGCAGATTCGCGGCGGACGACGCGGCTGAGGTGCGGAGGTGGTTAGCGAGGTAGGCAGCGAGCTGAGGTGTGGGCCCCATGCGACAGCGAATGCGGCGCGGCGCGAGCTTGTGACGAGTGGGTCCCACCCGTCAGTGGATGTGGAAGCCACGGGTCCCCGCGCGCGTGGAGGATGGGTTCCTGGTGGGCCGAAATGGAGAGGCCGGCCCATCAGGCTGTTGTCTTTTTTTTAATTCCTTTTTCTTTTCTTTTTCCTATTTTGTTTTCTTCTTTCTCTTTTTTTATTCATAATTATTTAAATCCAGATTTGAATTTGAATATAAATTTCAGCTTTGGGTTAAATTATACAAATTCAAAATCTAGTCTTGGAATAATATATTTTTAATTACTTATTTTATCCACACAATACTTATTTTCTTTTCCCTTCTAAATTCTAGAATTTCTTTCAAATCTTAAATTCCCATTTGGGTATTACTATATTTCTTTTTCACATTATTGTATGTTGTCACAAAATGCACACACAATAAAATCGAGCATGATGCATAATTTGGTAGTATATATTTTTATTAATTGTTTTTGGGCATGATGTTCACATAAGATGATGCATAAAGATCAAACTCACATGAAGAGAAATTGTTTCCCTATTGGTATTATTTCTAGCAAATTACAAAGTGGGTGTTACAAATCCTACCCCCCTTAAAAATAATCTCGTCCTCGAGATTTAAGAAGAACGAGGGAAAAGGTGGGGAAAATCTATACGAAGCTCTTCTTCTCTTTCCCAAGTTGCTTCATCTTCACCGTGGTGACTCCATTGGACTTTGCACATCTTTATCACCTTATTTCTTGTAACTCGAGTCAAAGTATCCAAAATCTTGATCGGGTACTCCGTGTAAGTCAAATCACCCTGAACACTGAGCTCTTCCATTGGTAACTGTTCCTCAGGGACACAGAGACACTTCTTCAGTTGAGATACGTGGAACACGTTATGCACATCCGATAGATTATCGGGTAACTCGAGTTGGTATGCCATCTCCCCAACTCGCCTAAAGATCAAGAATGGTCCAATATAGCGAGGGGACAATTTGCCCTTAACTTTGAATCTCCTCATTCCACGAAGTGGTGACACCTTGAGGTACACATAATCTCCTTCTTCAAATTCCAGTGGCCTCCTTCTATTATCAGCGTAACTCTTTTGCCTAGTTTGAGCTACCCTCAAATTCTCCCGAATTATACGGACTTGTTCTTCTGCTTCTTGAATCAGTTCAGGCCCAAAGAACTGTCTTTCTCCAGTTTGATCCCAATACAAAGGAGTCCTGCACTTCCTCCCATACAAAGCTTCAAAAGGTGACATTTTTAGACTGACCTGATAACTATTATTATAAGAGAACTCAGCATAAGGTAGACTCTTATCCCAACTTCCTCCATGCTGAAGGGCACAAGCTCTCAACATATCCTCCAATACTTGATTGGTCCTTTCAGTCTGTCCATCAGTCTGAGGGTGATAAGCTGTACTAAAATTCAACTTCGTACTCATATTCTCATGAAAGCTTCTCCAAAATCTTGAGGTAAACTGCGAACCTCGATCAGACACGATCTTCTTTGGTACTCCATGTAAACACACAATCCGAGCCATATATAACTCTGCTAGCTGAGAACCTTTATAAGTAGTCTTGACAGGAATAAAGTGAGCCACTTTAGTCAATCTATCCACAATCACCCATATAGCATCATATCCTTTCTGGGTGCGAGGCAATCCAGTAATGAAATCCATACCAATCTCTTCCCACTTCCACTCGGGTATCTTCAGTGGATGTAATAATCCAGCTGGCCTCTGGTGTTCAGCCTTAACTCTTTGACATACATCGCACATAGCCACATGTGCAGCTACATCTCTTTTCAATCCATACCACCAATATTTCCGCTTCAAATCCTGATACATCTTGGTACTACCAGGATGAATAGAATAATCCGAGTCATGGGCCTCCTTCAATATAGTCTCACGAAGGCTTTCAATATTAGGAACACACATTCTGTCCTTGAACCATACAGTGCCTTGCTCATCTTCCGTAAATTCCGGAACTCGACCTTCAGCAATCAGATCCTTGATCTCTTTTATTTTAGCATCACCAACTTGTCCTTTGCGGATCCCTTGCTCCAAAGTAGGTTCCACATCAATAGTAACTCCTTCAGTATGAGCAACTATCCCCAGGTTAAGTCTCCTGAAATCCTCGACAATCTCATCAGGTAGCTGGGCAACAATAGCTGAATGAACATGCTCCTTTCGACTCAAGGCATCTGCAACCAAATTTGCCTTGCCCGGGTGATAGTGAATCTCCAAATCATAATCCTTAATAAGCTCCAACCAACGGCGTTGCCTAAGGTTGAGATCCTTCTGAGTGAATATATACTTCAGACTCTTATGATCTGTGTATACTAGGCACTTGGTCCCCATGATATAGTGTCTCCAAATCTTAAGCACATGCACAACGGCTGCCAATTCCAAGTCATGAGTGGGGTAGTTCAATTCATGTTTCCGTAACTGACGAGACGCATAGGCAATCACATGTCCTTCTTGCATAAGCACACATCCTAAGCCTTGGCCACATGCATCACAATAGATATCAAATCCTTTCTGTAGGTCGGGCATAACCAATACTGGTGGCGACATCAATCTTTTCTTCAATTGATCAAAGCTGTCTTGACACTTCTCGTCCCACTTAAATTCTCTTCCTTTCTCCAAAAGCGAAGTCATAGGCTTAGCAATCTTAGAAAATCCTTCAATAAATCTCCGATAATATCCTGCTAATCCCAAGAAACTCTGAATCTCAGTAACTGTAGTGGGTACTCTCCACTCCATTATCTCCTTAACTTTAGCAGGATCCACTGAAATTCCTCCATTAGAAATAATATGACCAAGAAATGGCACCTCGCCAATCCAAAACTCGCACTTGCTAAACTTGGCATATAGCTGGTTATCTCGTAGCTTCTGCAGCACCAATCTCAGATGTTCCTCATGATCGCTATCACTCTGGGAATAAATAAGAATGTCGTCGATGAACACCACGACGAATCTATCCAAGTACTCCATAAACACCTTATTCATCAAGTTCATAAAATAAGCTGGTGCATTGGTTAATCCAAACGACATAACCGTAAACTCATATAATCCATATCGAGTCGAGAAAGTCGTCTTGGGAATATCCGATGGTCTAATCCTCATCTGATGGTAACCGGATCGGAGATCAATCTTCGAGAATACTCTAGCACCTCTCATCTGATCAAATAGATCCACAATACGGGGCAACGGATACTTGTTCTTCACAGTGACATCATTAAGAGATCTATAATCCACACACATCCGCTGTGATCCATCCTTCTTCTGTACAAACAGAACCGGCGCTCCCCAAGGTGAGGAACTCGGACGAATGTACCCAGCCTCTTGTAACTCAGTTAACTGCTTCTTAAGTTCCTTCAACTCCTCTACGGACATCCTATATGGCCGTTTAGAAATAGGGGTGGTTCCAGGTAAGAGATCAATAACAAACTCAACTTCTCTATCAGGTGGCATCTCTGGTAACTCCTCTGGAAAGACATCCGGAAAATCTCTAACCACCCGAATGTTGTCACCAACAAACTCCTCAGGTATAAAGAACATTGCACGCATGGATGAGGAGGTTACTGCAATATTAACTTGAAATCTTTCTCCTTTAGTGGTAGTGAGTTCTACGGTACCTCTACCACATGCTATAACGGCCTTTGCCTTTCTTAACCATGACATACCAAGGATCAGATCTATACTGCTTGACTCTAATATTATAGCAGTAGCTCCAAATTCTCTACCCATAATGGTCAATGTCAATCTACGTGTCTGATTCGCCTCAACAGGCCCTTTAGGTGTAATTACTATCATTGGTTTTCTCATATTTAGCAGTGGTATTTCATTTGTGTTGGCATATCTAGCAGACATAAATGAATGTGTAGCACCATAATCAAATAAGATGGTTGCAGGAATAGCATTAACATAAAACATACCTGAAAGTCGCCTAGAGGGGGGGTGAATAGAGCGAAACTGAAATTTACAAATAAAAACACAACTACAAGCCGAGTTAGCGTTAGTAATAAAGAAACGAGTCAGCGAGAGAGGGCGCAAAACAAATCCCAAGCGAATAAGCAAGTGAGACACGGAGATTTGTTTTACCGAGGTTCAGTTCTTTCAAACCTACTCCCCGTTGAGGAGGCCACAAAGGCCGGGTCTCTTTCAACCCTTCCCTCTCTCAAACGATCCACGGATCGAGTGAGCTTTCTCTTCTCAATCACTTGGAACACAAAGTCCCCACAAGGATCACCACAAGTTTGGTGTCTCTTGCCTCAAATTACAAGTGAGTTTGATTGCAAAGAAAGGATCAAGAAAGAAGAAAGCAATCCAAGCGCAAGAGCTCGAAAGAACACAAGCAAATCACTCTCTCTAATCACTATGGCGTTGTGTGGAATTTGGAGAGGATTTGATCTCTTTGGTGTGTCTAGAATTGAATGCTAGAGCTCTTGTAGTAGTTGGGAAGTGGAAAACTTGGATGCAATGAATGGTGGGGTGGTTGGGGTATTTATAGCCCCAACCACCAAAAGTGGCCGTTGGAAGGCTGTCTGTTCGATGGCACACCGGACAGTCCGGTGCCCCCTGCCACGTCATCACTGCCGTTGGATTCTGACCGTTGGAGCTTCTGACTTGTGGGTCCGTCTGGGTGTCCGGTGCACACCGGACAGGTACTGTTCCTTGTCCGGTGTGCCAGTATGGGCGCGTCTGACTTCTGCGCGCGCTGCGCGCGCATTTAATGCGCCGCAGGTAGCAGTTGGCGCTGACTAGCCGTTGCTCCGGAGTTGCACCGGACAGTCCGGTGCACACCGGACAGTCCGGTGATTTTTAGCGGACTAGCCGTTGGAGTTTCCCGAAGCTGGCGAGTTCCTGAGGCCGCTCCTCCGTGGCGCACCGGACACTGTCCGGTGTACACCGGACAGTCCGGTGAATTATAGCGCGAGTGCCTCTGGAAAATCCCGAAGGTGACGAGTTCGAGTTGAAGTCCTCTGGTGCACCGGACACTGTCCGGTGTACACCGGACAGTCCGGTGCTCCCAGACCAGAGGGCCTTCGGTTGCCACTTTGCTCCTTTGTTGAATCCAAAACTTGGTCTTTTTATTGGCTGAGTGTGAACCTTTTACACCTGTATAATCTATACACTTGGGCAAACTAGTTAGTCCAATTATTTGTGTTGGGCAATTCAACCACCAAAATTAATTAGGGACTAGGTGTAAGCCTAATTCCCTTTCAATCTCCCCCTTTTTGGTGATTGATGCCAACACAAACCAAAGCAAATATAGAAGTGCATAATTGAACTAGTTTGCATAATGTAAGTGTAAAGGTTGCTTAGAATTTGAGCCAATATAGATACTTACAAGATATGCATGGATTGTTTCTTTCTAATATAACATTTTGGACCACGCTTGCACCACATGTTTTGTTTTTGCAAAATCTTTTGTAAGTCCATTTCAAAGTTCTTTTGCAAATAGTCAAAGGCAAATGAATAAGATTTTGAGAAGCATTTTCAAGATTTGAAATTTTCTCCCCCTGTTTCAAATGCTTTTCCTTTGACTAAACAAAACTCCCCCTAGATGAAATCCTCCTCTTAGTGTTCAAGAGGGTTTTTGATGTATCATTTTTGAAATACTACTTTCTCTCCCTTTTGAACACAATAGGATACCAATTGAAAAAATATTCAATACTTAAGTTTTTTGAAATTGGTGGTGGTGGTGCGGTCCTTTTGCTTTGGGCTCTTACTTTCTCCCCCTTTGGCATGAATCGCCAAAAACGGAATCATTAGAGCCCTTCGAATGCTATCTTCCCCTTTGATCATAAATAAATGAGTTAAGATTATACCAAAGACGAAGTCCGGTCCTTTTGCTTTGGGCTCTTACTCTCTCCCCAAAGACAAGGTCCTTTCCTTTGATGCTCAGCTTTTCTCCCCCTAGAACGGAGAGTTGCTTGGAGTGATGGCGAAGGATGAGTTACGTAGTGGAAGCCTTTGTCTTCGTCGAAGACTCCAATTTCCTTTCAATACACCTATGACTTGGTTTGAAATAGACTTGAAAACACATTAGTCATAGCATGTGAAAGAGATATGATCAAAGGTATATGAAATGAGCTATGTGTGCAATCTAGCAAAAGAAATTCCTAGAATCAAGAATATTTAGCTCATGCCTAAGTTTGTTAAAAGATTGTTCATCAAGCGGCTTGGTAAAGATATCGGCTAATTGATCTTTAGTATTAATGTAAGAAATCTCGATATCTCCCTTTTGTTGGTGATCCCTAAGAAAATGATACCGAATGGCTATGTGCTTAGTGCGGCTATGCTCGACGGGATTGTCGGCCATTTTGATTGCACTCTCATTATCACATAGCAAAGGGACTTTGGTTAATTTGTAACCGTAGTCCCGCAGGGTTTGCCTCATCCAAAGCAATTGCGCGCAACAATGTCCTGCGGCAATGTACTCGGCTTCGGCGGTGGAAAGAGCGACTGAATTTTGCTTCTTTGAAGCCCAAGACACCAAGGATCTTCCCAAGAACTAGCAAGTCCCCGATGTGCTCTTCCTATTGATTTTGCACCCCGCCCAATCGGCATCGGAATAACCAATTAAATCAAATGTGGATCCCCTAGGATACCAAAGCCCAAACTTAGGAGTATAAGCCAAATATCTCAAGATTCGTTTTACGGCCGTAAGGTGAGCTTCCTTAGGGTCGGCTTGGAATCTTGCACACATACATACGGAAAGCATAATATCCGGTCGAGATGCACATAAATAGAGTAAAGAACCTATCATCGACCGGTATACCTTTTGATCCACGGACTTACCTCCTGTGTCGAGGTCGAGATGCCCATTAGTTCCCATGGGTGTCTTGATGGGCTTGGCATCCTTCATCCCAAACTTGGTTAGAATGTCTTGAGTGTACTTCGTTTGGCTAATGAAGGTGCCCTCTTGGAGTTGCTTCACTTGAAATCCTAAGAAGTACTTCAACTCCCCCATCATAGACATCTCGAATTTCTGTGTCATGATCCTACTAAACTCTTCACATGTAGACTCGTTAGTAGACCCAAATATAATATCATCAACATAAATTTGGCATACAAACAAGTCATTTTCAAGGGTTTTGGTAAAGAGTGTAGGATCGGCCTTTCCGACTTTGAATCCATTTGCAATAAGGAAATCTCTAAGGCATTCATACCACGCTCTTGGGGCTTGCTTGAGCCCATAAAGCGCCTTAGAGAGCTTATAGACATAGTTAGGATACTCACTGTCTTCAAAGCCGGGAGGTTGCTCAACATAGACCTCTTCCTTGATTGGTCCATTGAGGAAGGCACTTTTCACGTCCATTTGATAAAGCTTAAAGCCATGGTAAGTAGCATAGGCCAATAATATGCGAATTGACTCAAGCCTAGCTATGGGTGCATAGGTTTCACCGAAATCCAAACCTTCGACTTGGGAGTATCCTTTGGCCACAAGTCGAGCTTTATTCCTTGTCACCACACCATGCTCATCTTGCTTGTTGTGAAAGACCCATTTGGTTCCTACAACATTTTGGTTAGGACGTGGAACTAAATGCCATACCTCATTTCTAGTGAAGTTGTTGAGCTCCTCTTGCATCGCCACCACCCAATCCGAATCTTGGAGTGCTTCCTCTACCCTGTGTGGCTCAATAGAGGAAACAAACGAGTAATGTTCACAAAAATGGGCAACACGAGATTGAGTAGTTACCCCCTTATGAATGTCGCCGAGGATGGTGTCGACGGGGTGATCTCGTTGGATTGCTTGGTGGACTCTTGGGTGTGGCGGCCTTGGTTCTTCATCCTCCTTGTTTTGATCATTTGCATCTCCCCCTTGATCTATTCCATCATCTTGAGGTGGCTCATTTGATTGATCTTCTTCTTCATCAACTTGAGCTTCATCCTCATTTTGAGACGGTGGAGATGCTTGCATGGAGGAGGACGGTTGATCTTGTGCATTTGGAGGCTCTTTCGATTCCTTAGGACACACATCCCCAATGGACATGTTTCTTAGCGCGATGCACGGAGCCTCTTCTTCACCTATCTCATCAAGATCAACTTGCTCTACTTGAGAGCCGTTAGTCTCATCAAACACAACGTCACATGAGACTTCAACTAGTCCAGTGGACTTGTTAAAGACCCTATATGCCCTTGTGTTTGAGTCATAACCAAGTAAAAAGCCTTCTACAGTCTTAGGAGCAAATTTAGATTTTCTACCTCTTTTAACAAGAATAAAGCATTTGCTACCAAAGACTCTAAAATATGAAATGTTGGGCTTTTTGCCGGTTAGGAGTTCATATGATGTCTTCTTGAGGATTCGGTGTAGATACAACTGGTTGATGGCGTAGCAAGCGGTGTTGACCGCCTCGGCCCAAAACCGATCCGAAGTCTTGTACTCATCAAGCATGGTCCTTGCCATGTCCAATAGAGTTCTATTCTTCCTCTCCACTACACCATTTTGTTGAGGTGTGTAGGGAGAAGAGAACTCATGCTTGATGCCCTCCTCCTCAAGGAAGCCTTCAATTTGTGAGTTCTTGAACTCCGTCCCGTTGTCGCTTCTTATTTTCTTGATCCTTAAGCCGAACTCATTTTGAGCCCGTCTCAAGAATCCCTTTAAGGTCTCTTGGGTTTGAGATTTTTCCTGTAAAAAGAATACCCAAGTGAAGCGAGAATAATCATCCACAATAACTAGACAGTACTTACTCCCGCCGATGCTTATGTAAGCGATCGGGCCGAATAGATCCATGTGCAGGAGCTCCAGTGGCCTGTCGGTCGTCATTATGTTCTTCTGTGGATGATGAGTGCCAACTTGCTTCCCTGCTTGGCATGCGCTACAAATCCTGTCTTTCTCAAAGTGAACATTTGTTAATCCTAAAATGTGTTCTCCCTTTAGAAGCTTGTGAAGATTCTTCATTCCAACATGGGCTAGTCGGCGGTGCCAGAGCCAACCCATGTTAGTCTTAGCAATTAAGCATGTGTCGAGTTCAGCTCTTTCAAAATCTACTAAGTATAGCTGACCCTCTAACACACCCTTAAATGCTATTGAATCATCACTTCTTCTAAAGACAGTGACACCTACATTAGTAAATAGACAGTTGTAGCCCATTTGACATAATTGGGAAACAGAAAGCAAGTTGTAATCTAAAGAATCAACAAGAAAAACATTAGAAATGGAATGGTCAGGAGATATAGCAATTTTACCCAAACCTTTGACCAAACCTTGATTTCCATCCCCGAATGTGATCGCTCTTTGGGGATCTTGGTTTTTCTCATATGAGGAGAACATCTTTTTCTCCCCAGTCATGTGGTTTGTGCACCCGCTGTCGAGTATCCAACTTGAGCCCCCGGATGCATAAACCTATAAAACAAGTTTAGTTCTTGACTTTAGGTACCCAAATGGTTTTGGGTCCTTTGGCATTAGACACAAGAACTTTGGGTACCCAAACACAAGTCTTTGACCCCTTGTGCTTGCCCCCAACATATTTGGCAACTATCTTGCCGGATTTGTTAGTCAAAACATAAGATGCATCAAAAGTTTTAAATGAAATGTTATGATCATTTGATGCACTAGGAGTTCTCTTTCTAGGCAACTTAGCACGGGTTGGTTGCCTAGAGCTAGATGTCTCACCCTTATACATAAATGCATGATTAGGGCCAGAGTGAGACTTCCTAGAATGAATTCTCCTAATTTTGCTCTCGGGATAACCGGCAGGGTATAAAATGTAACCCTCGTTATCCTGAGGCATGGGAGCCTTGCCCTTAACAAAGTTGGACAATCTCTTAGGAGGGGCACTAATTTTGACATTGTCTCCCCTTTGGAAGCCAATGCCATCCTTGATGCCCGGGCGTCTCCCATTATAAAGCATGCTACGAGCAAATTTAAATTTCTCATTTTCTAAGTTGTGCTCGGCAATTTTAGCATCTAGTTTTGCTATATGATCATTTTGTTGTTTAATTAAAGCCATATGATCATGAATAGCATTAACATCAACATCTCTACATCTAGTACAAATAGATACATGCTCAACAATAGATGTAGAGGGTTTGCAAGAATTAAGTTCAACAATCTTAGCATGAAGAATATCATTTTTATCTCTAAGATTGGAAATGGTAGCATTGCAAACATCTAGTTCTTTAGCCTTAGCAATTAAATCTTCATTTTCTACTCTAAGGCTAGTAAGAGAAATGTTCAATTCTTCAATCCTAGCAAGCAGATCATCATTGTTATCTCTAGGATTGGGAATTGAAACATTACAAACATGAGAATCAACCTTAGCATTTAAACTAGCATTTTCATTCCTAAGGTTGTCAATCATCTCACGGCAAGTGCTTAGCTCACTAGATAACTTTTCACATTTTCTACTTCTAGAGCATAAGCATTTTTAACCTTAACATGTTTCTTGTTTTCTTTAATTAGACAATCCTCTTGGGAATCCAAAAGGTCATCCTTTTCATGAATAGCACTAATTAATTCATTTAATTTTTCTTTTTGTTCCATGTTAAGATTTGCAAAAAGGGTACGCAAGTTATCCTCCTCATCACTAGCATTTTCATCACTAGAGGTTTCATATTTAGTGGAGGATCTTGATTTTACCTTCTTCCTTTTGCCATCTTTTGCCATGAGGCACTTGTGGCCGACGTTGGGGAAGAGAAGTCCCTTGGTGACGGCGATGTTGGCGGCGTCCTCGTCGTCGGAGGAGTTGCTTGAGCTTTCGTCGGAATCCCACTCCCGACAAACATGGGCATCGCCGCCCTTCTTCTTGTAGTACCTCTTCTTCTCCTTTCTTCTCCCCTTCTTGTCGTCGCCTCGGTCACTGTCACTTGATATAGGACATTTAGCAATAAAATGACCGGGCTTACCACATTTGTAGCAAACCTTCTTGGAGCGGGACTTATAATCTTTCCCCCTCCTTTGTTTGAGGATTTGGCGGAAGCTCTTGATGACGAGCGCCATCTCCTCATTGTCAAGCTTGGAGGCGTCGATTGGTTGTCTACTTGGTGTAGACTCCTCCTTCTTTTCTTCCGTCGCCTTGAATGCGACGGGTTGAGCTTCGGATGTGGTGGGTTCGTCAAGCTCGTTGATTTTCCTCGAGCCTTCGATCATGCACTCAAAACTTACAAAATGCCCGATTACTTCCTCGGGGGTCATTTTAGTGTATCTAGGATTACCACGAATTAATTGAACTTGAGTAGGGTTAAGGAAAATAAGAGATCTTAGAATAACCTTAACCACTTCGTGGTCATCCCACTTTACGCTCCCGAGGTTGCGCACTTGGTTCACCAAGGTCTTGAGCCGGTTGTACATGTGTTGTGGCTCCTCCCCTTTGCGAAGCCGGAACCGACCGAGCTCCCCTTCGATCGTTTCCCGCTTGGTGATCTTGGTGAGCTCGTCTCCCTCGTGAGCGGTTTTGAGCACATCCCAAACCTCCTTGGCACTCTTCAACCCTTGTACTTTGTTATACTCCTCCCTACTTAGTGAGGCGAGGAGTATTGTTGTCGCTTGAGAGTTGAAGTGCTCGATTTGGGCCACCTCATCCTCATCATAGTCTTCATCCCCTACGGATGGTACCTGTGCACCAAACTCAACAACATCCCATATGCTTTTGTGGAGCGAGGTTAGATGAAATCGCATTAAATCGCTCCACCTAGCGTAATCTTCACCATCAAAAGTTGGTGGTTTGCCTAATGGGACGGAAAGTAAAGGTGTATGTTTGGAAATGCGAGGGTAGCGTAGGGGGATCTTACTATACTTCTTGCGCTCTTGGCGCTTAGAAGTGACGGATGTCGCGTCGGAGCCGGAGGTGGATGCCGATGAAGAATCGGTCTCGTAGTAGACCACCTTCCTCATCCTTTTCTTCTTGTCCCCACTTCGATGCGGCTTGTGGGAAGAAGATTTTTCCTTCTACTCTTTGTGGTGAGAAGAAGATTTCTTCTCCTTCCCTTTGTTGGAGGAGATCTTCTTCTTCTCCTTCCTCTTGGTGTGGGACTCTTCCGATGAAGTGCTCCCGTGGCTTGTAGTGGGCTTTTCGCCGGTCTCCATCTCCTTCCTGGCGTGATCTCCCGACATCACTTCGAGCGGTTAGGCTCTAAAGAAGCACCGGGCTTTGATACCAATTGAAAGTCGCCTAGAGGGGGGGTGAATAGAGCGAAACTGAAATTTACAAATAAAAACACAACTACAAGCCGAGTTAGCGTTAGTAATAAAGAAACGAGTCCGCGAGAGAGGGCGCAAAACAAATCCCAAGCGAATAAGCAAGTGAGACACGGAGATTTGTTTTACCGAGGTTCAGTTCTTTCAAACCTACTCCCCGTTGAGGAGGCCACAAAGGCCGGGTCTCTTTCAACCCTTCCCTCTCTCAAACGATCCACGGATCGAGTGAGCTTTCTCTTCTCAATCACTTGGAACACAAAGTTCCCACAAGGATCACCACAAGTTTGGTGTCTCTTGCCTCAAATTACAAGTGAGTTTGATTGCAAAGAAAGGATCAAGAAAGAAGAAAGCAATCCAAGCGCAAGAGCTCGAAAGAACACAAGCAAATCACTCTCTCTAATCACTATGGCGTTGTGTGGAATTTGGAGAGGATTTGATCTCTTTGGTGTGTCTAGAATTGAATGCTAGAGCTCTTGTAGTAGTTGGGAAGTGGAAAACTTGGATGCAATGAATGGTGGGGTGGTTGGGGTATTTATAGCCCCAACCACCAAAAGTGGTCGTTGGAAGGCTGTCTGTTCGATGGCACACCGGACAGTCCGGTGCACACCGGACAGTCCGGTGCCCCCTGCCACGTCATCACTGCCGTTGGATTCTGACCGTTGGAGCTTCTGACTTGTGGGCCCGCCTGGGTGTCCGGTGCACACCGGACAGGTACTGTTCCTTGTCCGGTGTGCCAGTATGGGCGCGCGCTGCGCGCGCATTTAATGCGCCGCAGGTAGCCGTTGGCGCTGACTAGCCGTTGCTCCGGAGTTGCACCGGACAGTCCGGTGCACACCGGACAGTCCGGTGATTTTTAGCGGACTAGCCGTTGGAGTTTCCCGAAGCTGGCGAGTTCCTGAGGCCGCTCCTCCGTGGCGCACCGGACACTGTCCGGTGTACACCGGACAGTCCAGTGAATTATAGCGCGAGTGCCTCTGGAAAATCCCGAAGGTGACGAGTTCGAGTTGAAGTCCTCTGGTGCACCGGACACTGTCCGGTGTACACCGGACAGTCCGGTGCTCCCAGACCAGAGGGCCTTCGGTTGCCACTTTGCTCCTTTGTTGAATCCAAAACTTGGTCTTTTTATTGGCTGAGTGTGAACCTTTTACACCTGTATAATCTATACACTTGGGCAAACTAGTTAGTCCAATTATTTGTGTTGGGCAATTCAACCACCAAAATTAATTAGGGACTAGGTGTAAGCCTAATTCCCTTTCAATACCAAGCACGATGTCAGCACCATCTGGAGTAGCATCAACGCTGACTTGATTAACCTTGGCAATAGAATATCCCTTGCCAGATCCTGGAGTTTGCTGCCTGTTCTGAACTGGAGTATTAGCAATCCTCTGTGGGCAGACATTTGCATAGTGACCAGTCTTCCCACACTTGAAACAAGTAGTGCCTGGACTCTGTCCTGAAAACTTCGTCGGGGTGCCGGTAGGGGTAGCCTGTCGAGGAGGTGGAGTCCTCAAAGGTGATTGCTGAATTGGGCGCTGGCCTCCGCCAGTGCGAACTGGTGTACCCTAGGGTGAACTGTAGCGAGGTCGAACACTGCTGCTTCCTTGTCCTTGAGATATAGCCTTTCTCTTCAAATCTCCCAGCTGAACACGCTTGTGTTCAATAGCCAGGGCCTTATCAAGCAGCCTCTGAAATGATGGAAATGTATGTGCCACTAGAGCATACTGCAGTGGTCCATTAAGTCCTTCAATAAAATGCTCTTGCTTCCTCTCATCTTCAGCAACTTCATCAGGGGCATATCTGGATAACTGGATAAACTTGTCGTGGTACTCGCTGACTGTCATGCTTCCTTGCTTCAGCGATAGAAATTCCTTCTTCTTAATCTTCATCAATCCAGCTGGTATATGATAATTCCTGAACTGTGTACTGAACTCTGCCCAAGTGATAGTATCAGCAGCATCGTGGGCGGCAGTATATGAATCCCACCAATCAGCAGTAGGACCTGTCAGACGTCCAGAAGCATATAAAACCTTCTCCCGGTCAGTACATTGTGCAATATTCAGCATCTTCTCAACGGACTTCAGCCAATCATCCGCGTCCAGTGGATCAGGTGAGCTAGCGAATGTAGGTGGCTTATGACTCATGAACTCCCTATGCTTATCACGGGGTGGAACTGGTGGTGGTGGTGGAGGCAGTGGTACTTGTTGTTGTTGCTGTTGCATTTGTTGTTGCAGCTGCTGTTGTTGCGCCCTCCTTTCCTGACGTATCTCTTCTCGTTCTTGGCGCAGCTCTCGACGTATATCCTCCCGCTCTTGGCGCATCTCCTGGCGTTCCTGCTGCATCCGAGCACGCATATCTGCCATAGTGTCCGCCATCTGTTGCATCATCCTCATCTGAGCTACAACCAGTGGGTCAACTCCTGCCGGTGGAGGCGGTGGTGGAGGATCCATCTCTACTGGTTGTGGCTGGGGTTGTCTAAATATCCTCCGAGTGTGTCGATTGGGAGGTAAATCAATTCCACCACCCCGCCTGGTATTGACCATCTGAGTTAGATACATATGGTAAGAGAATAGTAGACAAGGCAGGTATTTACAAATCAGGTTACTTTGGGGGATTTTATTAGCTAAGCGGATTAATATCTTACCTACCATAGCTAATTCAATACCTTATGGTGGTACATGCTAAGATGTCCATCTATAATAATTCAATCAATCAAAGAAGCAAATCAGGCATTTATCATCAGCACAATCAACCAATCTTTTTTTTTAAATAAAGAAAATAGTTTTAAATTTTGTCTTGGGTTCCCTATCTCTTAAAAGATCATAGTGGTAGGATTCCAAGGTGTGAAACCCATCTTGTCTTAGAATAGAGGAGGTAAGAATGATCAGAGTAGAACAGCAAAAGGTGAGACGAGATCAAGATGAGATGAGTATAGAATGAGTCAGAGTAAGGTAAGTAGGAAAGGGCCTGTCCATTTCTATCTAGGTTTCGTCCTACAGTCAACATTTCCTCTGATACCACTTCTGCCACACCCGGCCTTAAGGAACAAAGCCAGGTGCATCTCATACATGCGCCAAGAAGAAAACATATATAATAACAGAGTGTATAGAGATAAATGTCATAAAACATCAGAGTATTTATTACATAGCGGAAGACTTATTACAAAATAAAGTAATAAAGATAAAACGAACTAAGGATCGTCGGTGCCAATGTCAACTGAGAAACGCCACCTAGATCAGATCATACTCCTCGCCTTGTGGCTCCTCCTGAACCACCTGCTCTTCTCCTGTGGGGGGGGGTGTGAGACAGCAATGGTGAGCTCACACATGATCATCGCTCAACAAGTTGTGGGGAATAATGTGACATGAACTCACCAAAGGTGGGAGCTCATGGAGTGTAAGGCTTATCAAAGAGAATGGTTAAAGCTGAGCATTGCTTTTAAGTAGTTGGTCAAAATTTTATTAGCAATTACTAAGTGTAAGTAAATACCAAACCTTAAATAAAGTAATAGAACAAATTAATAATAAACCCATGCATATGCAAATGACAAAATTGAATTTAGGTTCCATAAATTAATCATCAGAGAGTCCTGAGCTGCTCATGACCGTGAGCTAGGCTAGTATACCAGTTTTACACTCTGCAGAGGTTGTACCCTTTACCCACAAGTCGTGTTCCCCATGTCGCCAGGGTTAGCTAGGCCCTTAGACACTACCGAGGTGAATGGCTAGGGATCCACTATGAGGCCTTTACAAAGTTCCACTAGCTTCCAAAAACCCGCTACAGTTTATAGGAAGCTCCAATGCAGGGTTCTTGTCTGACCGCCATCGCAGCAAAATCAACCAAGGACCTCCCTACACTGACCACTCCCCTACTGCCCTTGCCCCTTTCGGGTAAGGTAGTCTTCCACTAGCTTTCCTAATTAGTCAGCCAAGGGCGTCCCATTAAACCCTTGTGGTGGCACGTGGTTCTCAAGTTAAGCTCTATGTTCCAATTAACATTAATGAACTTGACATGAACATAAATAGAATAACAAGAATAATTGGAACATAGATATAAATGATTATCCCAAAACCATGTAAAGCAATAGCAAACTACCCAAGTGATTCAGGGGTAAACAAGGTAATGAGATAAACAATCGAGGGTGACCTATTGGGTCCCATCAAAATTAACCTATGCATGAATAAGTGACATTAAAGAACATTATTGGGTAAAAAGTGGTCAAGGGCACAACTTGCCTTCAATGAGCTCCTGCTCAGCTACTTCAACCTGCTGCTCACCAGGATCCTCAGCAACGGGCTCTTCTACTCGCCACAATACAAACAAGCACAGTGCATATAGAGAAATTAACATCACACCAAACATGTAAACAAAATACACAGTAATAATCTACATGTTAAAATAAAATTCTAGGAACAGGAATCATAATTTTTGGAGTTATAGAATTTAAGTTATGCATTTTCAAAGGTTTTATGTGTTTTAAATAGGATTAAGTGGGAAATTAATTTTCTTACTGTTGTCATGATATAACAGAGACACTAAGTGCTAGAGAATAAAATTACAAAATTTTAGGAACTGGAATGGCTCAATTTGGACTAAAAATGGATTTTCTATGATTTATACAAGTTCTAAGGTTTATTTTCATGTTAAATATTCAATTTCTAATTCATTTATACAGTTTAAATAGGTTCTGGACTGGGCCTCAAATCTAGAGAAACCCAGGGGGCTCGGGGTAAAAATCTGCAGACACAAAGTCCTGCAGACAGGACTGCGGGTTGTTTTCTAATAAGTTTAGGGAATCATTAGCAAAACTGCCAGGGCGAACCGGTATCCCAGGTTTCTGGCCGTTTGATCCCATCTAGCGGTCCGGATTAGATTCACCTCACTGTGAGCCAGCACTCTAAATACAACTGTCGGATCACCATCCGATGGACGAGGAATCGGACGCGCACTGATTCAATCTAATCCATTCGTTAACGAACGGACGCTCCGATTCTACCGAGCGAATCGGTACGCCATGATCTAATCACGGCCGTTCGTCACGAATCCTACGGGGCACGTGCTCTTCCATTTCTCTCCCTCAGCTCAGTGTCGCCCCGGCGGCGCTGTCCGAACGACGGCGGCGACTACGCCGGCGAGCGACTCAGCCGAGCGCAATCTCCAAATTGAAACGCGCCAAACGTTGAAGAGGACATGGTGAGCCCGGGGAAGGTTTGCATACCGAAGATAACGCGGAGTAGAGTACTGGCCACGGGAGACTGAGTTCCGCGGCGGCGCTGTGGTCACGGCGAGAAATTGGCGGCCGGTCCAGCCTCCGCCGCACTTGATTCCTCTAGGAATACGCCCGCCGAGATCCCGCGATACTCCCTGAACCAACCGAGCGCCCTCTACGGCACAGACGGCCAGAACCGCGGTGGCGGCCCGTTTTCCCCCCACGGCGGCACAAAATTCCCAACGGTGGAGGCGAGGTGGGTAGTTAACAGGACACGGAGGCGGAGGTAGGTTCCTGGGACCCTTTATACACTGTTGGGAGCACCAACCCGATCCCTGGTGGCCGCACGACGGGGCAGATTCGCGGCGGACGACGCGGCTGAGGTGCGGAGGTGGTTAGCGAGGTAGGCAGCGAGCTGAGGTGTGGGCCCCATGCGACAGCGAATGCGGCGCGGCGCGAGCTTGTGACGAGTGGGTCCCGCCCGTCAGTGGATGTGGAAGCCACGGGTCCCCGCGCGCGTGGAGGATGGGTTCCTGGTGGGCCGAAATGGAGAGGCCAGCCCATCAGGCTGTTGTCTTTTTTTTAATTCCTTTTTCTTTTCTTTTTCCTATTTTGTTTTCTTCTTTCTCTTTTTTTTATTCATAATTATTTGAATCCAGATTTGAATTTGAATATAAATTTCAGCTTTGGGTTAAATTATACAAATTCAAAATCTAGTCTTGGAATAATATATTTTTAATTACTTATTTTATCCACACAATACTTATTTTCTTTTCCCTTCTAAATTCTAGAATTTCTTTCAAATCTTAAATTCCCATTTGGGTATTACTATATTTCTTTTTCACATTATTGTATGTTGTCACAAAATGCACACAGAATAAAATCGAGCATGATGCATAATTTGGTAGTATATATTTTTATTAATTGTTTTTGGGCATGATGTTCACATAAGATGATGCATAAAGATCAAACTCACATGAAGATAAATTGTTTCCCTATTGGTATTATTTCTAGCAAATTACAAAGTGGGTGTTACATAGTTGTCCAATCTATGGAAGATGGAAGAGCTGCTAGAATTAGTTGCATCTATGGAGCTTGAGTGGTGATCTGTTGAATAGACATCACACTCGCCAATTGCTGCATCAATTCTGGAGGAGGATTCGACATCATTTATGACATTAGGTCTCTGAACTCTTTCTTAGCCTCCTCCTTAAAATAATTTGCCATCGCTTCCTTGTATCGATCACGTTTCTTGTACCCACATTCCCACTGTGGTCCAAATCCTTCCTTCCATTCTTCCTTAGACGAGATGCCTCGTACATGACTAGGATGCTCAAGGTTGTCGAGACCAGCCTTAAGGATGTCTCCCTCCCTTTGTGGCTTAAATGTTCCTTCGCTCTACTTAGCTTCCATTGCATATATGTTCTTTGCTTCTTCTTCAACAATGGGATTATCCAAAGACACACCAGACTTGATTTCCCTTGGTTTTCGAGCATAGATCCAATTAGTCATCCTTTCACCAAGTTGCTCGAAAACGTCGGCAACCCTGTGGCCTTCTTCTCAGCATCTTCTTGTCTCCATTTACGAATCTGGCGCTTGTAACCACATGTGCCTAGGTGGCGGTGGTACTTGTCCTTCTTTGACAGTTCTGAATTTGCTTCGCTTAGAGATATGAAATCCAGGTTACTCCTCTGTACTAGAAATACTGCCCACTGATTTTCTGAGACTTGGTATTCAACTCAGACTTACAGTTTCAAAAATTGATGGCAAACTACTTCATTTTGTATTCCTTCACGAGTTCTTCTGAACCCCGAGGCAAAATGAACCTCGTTAATAGCTTATTGCACACTTGATTCTTGACATCATCTAACACATCTTTCCACTGTCGGATTATGATGTCAAGATTATCTCTAACTAAGAACCCAAGTGCATTCCAAAACTTAGGCAGTGTCTCTTCAGGAACTAGGGGTTCACCTTTTGGGCTCACATCTGAGACTTTATATGTATTTTTCCAAAAACCTATTCAGTCCACTATTACCTCGTTTCTGATCACTCTGCTTCCTTTTCCTTGACCTGTTGGTGGTTGTGTCGGTCAGTTCCGGTGCGTCTTAGGTTGGATCTGGTGAATCTTGGTGTCATGCCACAACTTCATCTATTATCACACGAAATTCAGACAAGACCTCCTATTCATGTAATAAAATGCACAATAAATCAAGCATGTGTAATAGACATTGTGAAATCAGCTAATTAGGTAAAACACAAAATCAAGGATGTGTACTTTATGTAACACCCCTGGTGCTACGTTAACTAAAATTCTGACATGTCATCATGAGCATTTGCATTGACTTGCTTGTTACACCTAGAGTGCATTCACTAGGTCAAAATTTTCTTTTCAATAAGTGTGAGGTTGTGTATAGAGTACATGACTCAGCTTGAGAACCTAGCTTAAGTTAAGTGGGAATACATCATCTCTTAAGCAAGTGGTAAGTTGACTTGGAATCTTAATTCTAATGGAAAGTCTTAGAACCTAGAGTAACTTCACTTTGAAGTGTTGAGTAAGTGGAAGCAACACTAGAGGAGATGGATCACCTCAAAACCCTAAGGTGGGGTTTGAAATTTGCTTGAAATAGTGTATAAGCAAACAACTTCTAAACCACTATCACTTTGGACATGAGTTCTATATGCTAAAGTTGGATTTGATATCAAGGAGTAGCTTTGATTTTGGGGAATAAGGATCAAGTTGGTGAAACACTTGAAGAAAATGTAAACATTTGAAACCCTAAACTAGCCCAAAAGAGGAATGCAAAATCTAGAAAGATATAACTAAAAGTACATATAACAAAGTTGTAGATCTTGGAAACGTTAACAACTTTCATATTTGGAGAATCCCAAGTTGTGTAGAAGAATTTGGAGTAAATTGCAAAGGTTCAGATTGGTGTCAATTTGGATTGGGCTGAAAACAGTTTTATTTATCTGTTTTTGGAACCCTGTAGTTTTTAAACTATGGACTTTTGGTAAAAGATTGTTATAAAAAACTTGTAGATGGATTATAGGAAAACAGATTCTATTATGTGTGATATCCATAACACCATATACTACTGGGAGAAAAAGTGGTCCAAAGTAGGGCTGTCAGATTTCAGACTTAGTGCCAATTCAATGTCTGAAGTTTAGTGTTTTGGTGCAAATTTGGAGCTCTCTACTGCTCTATCCATAGGGTTATGGATTATGGTCACTATAACAAGGTTGTAGAGCTACCATAGGAGTACACACTTGATTAAGATACTTGGCCCGGAAACCATATGGAACCAGGTGTAAAACTTACCCAAAAGTGGACTGTCAGACTCTGGGTTCAGACTTGGCTAAATGGCTAAGTGCTGGAATTCAGTAAAACATAGCCATGTTTAGAACTCTGTAGTGGCTAATCTGTGGAGATTTAAGTTAAAAATCCTATAGAGAAGTAGAGCTAGAGTAATAGACTCAGTTGGGTTAAAGGTAACACCCCTAAAGTTGCTTGGAACCTAGAGTAAAGGTGAACCAATGATGGGTTGGCTGATTTCTGGAGTTTCAGATGGTGAACAGTGAACTGAATTGAGTTTCAGTGTTTTGAGAGCAGATTTGGAGCCTATTTGTGGCAAATCTATGAAGTTTTGTGCTGTGATTACTATAGTAGAGTTGTAGACCATACGTTGGTGAACAAATTCCTTTATGTGAGTTGGGCTTTATCCTACATAAACAATGGTGTAACAGTTGACCAAAAATGGATTGACAGTTTGCACTCACTGAACTTGTGTTAACTGATAACTGGATTTCAGTGATTGATGCCTTGTTTAGAGCACTTTAGTAACCATGCCATCAGGTTTTGGACTAAGAGCTATATAGAAAACTTAGAGACCAATGTTAGGGGTGTAATACCTAGTAAGGTTTATGCCCTTTAAACTATTTGGAAGTGGGAGTAAATCTTGCCTAAAGTAACACTGTTAGACTGGAGGTTTGTGAATTCAGTTGACTGTTTCTAGGAGTTTTAGTGTGTGTTTACCACACTTTGAGACCTTGTGGTAATTAATACAGAAATAATTGGGGTAGGAATTCTATAGCAAAGTGAAAAACCCTGTCAAGACGAGCAAGTTAATGCAAATAATTGGAGTGTCTATTGTATTCAATTTCGAGATATGGGTGCTGCAAAATCCTCTGTCAGACTTAGTGTAGACTGATTCAGTTAACTGAAACCTGTGCAGGGTGTTGCTCAGCCAACTTTGGAGCTCCCTAGTGTTTGATTCATGGGGCTATAAGCCATGCCTTGTGTAGCAACTTTTAATACCATAGTACAGTGAACAAGTTTTCTAAAGAGAGATGGACTTGATGCTACACAAATTTGGGAGTAAAATGGGTTCAAACCTTCTCTGTCAGGTAGTGAATGGTCTGAACTTGGTGCAGTCATCTGAAGTTCAGTCAGAGTGCTGATTCTCAGTTTGGAACCCTTTTGTGACCAGTTCATGAGGATTTGGACTATGAATTCTGTAGTAAAGTGTAATTATGAATAAATTTTCTGCATAGAGTTGGTCTTAGTACTGTATACAATTTGGAGAAAAGTGGATCAAAAGTCACGCTGTCAGGTTTGGTGCTGTGCTGTTTCAGACAGTGGAAATTGGACATTTCAGTGTTTTGCTCAAACTTTAGTGCATCATAGTTACTGTTCTGGATGTTTTTAGTCCAGGGGTGCTGTACCAAGTTGGTAGGACTATAGTCGGTGAATAAATTCAGTAAAGGATGATGGGTCTGTTGCCTTGGGGATTTGAGAGATTAAGGGCACTAAACATGGAAGAGTGGAATGGAGCAGCAGTACTGATAGAAACTGATTCAGTGGTTGGATTGATTTCTGAAGAAGATCATCTTATCCCTGCTGGTTTCCCTGATATGTTTGGATGGAGATATGGATGAAGTATATAGCAAAGGTCCTAAAGGTCTCATTCTCCACTGAAAAGATCCAAGTTTGGGCTGTTTCAGGCAGCAGTGAGCAAGTGAAGCCTTATCTATTAGCTATTGAATGGAGTGAACTGCATAATAGAGGTTCTAGTGGCTTCACCCCGTGAGAAATGTCAAAGTTTGGACTGATTTGGGGTGTAGAAAAGATCTCCTCTCCCTGCTGTCCTACACTGCTGTACTCCACTTTGTGCACAAGTTGAGATAAGTTTGGAGTGGATAATAGACACAAAAGATTTATGTGGAAAAATCCCCTCCAATATGGAGGAGTAAACAACCACGAGGAAAACAGATCCACTATCAACTGCAGAGTACAAGTTACAGGGAGAGCCTACATTTATAGACGTACAGGAAAGCATATTCCAAATATATAAAAGAAATTAGAGGCATATTCCAACAAATCTCCCCTTGACTCTAAATCCATAGAATTGTTTCTTAAACACCACTAGGTTGCTAAATTTGAATATCATCCAAGTCTAAGGAATCATTAGACTTAGAACTGGAGCACGGCTTCGTATCATCAAAATAACTTTTCTTCTAGAACACAATAGAAACAGCTTCAGCATCAACTGTTGAATATTGCAAATAATAGAGATTATTCAAACGGTTGCCCTTCAAGATAATACGATTGCCACGAGAAACCTTAAGAACACCATCAATAGCAACAAAATTGAATACCATTGCTTCTAAAGTGCTCAAAGAAATAATATTTCTCTTCAACTTTGGAACAAAACGGACATCGATAAGTTTCTTAATACTGCCATCATAAACTTGGATATAAATAGAGCCGATTCCAATAATATCACATGTGGATCCATCTCCAATAACAACCTCACCAGCATGAGACTGAACATAATCAGAAAACCAATATCTATGCGAACTAATATGAAAAGTGCAAGCAAAATCGAGAACCTAAGAAGAGCACTTTTCAATAGAGGCAACAAACAGAGCTTCTCCACTATCCAAATTTTCAACAAAACTGGCTTCAGCAAAAGACTTATTCAATTCTTTTTTTCTTTCTCTCCTCTTTATTTCTCACTTTGGGGCACTGAGAAATATGATGAGTATTTTTTCTGCAATAACGACAATAAAGGTTGGATTTAGGATCTCCAGATCTCCGAACAATTAAACCTTCACCATAAAGCATAATTTCCTTAAAATGCTTAAAAGAAGGGGGCAATGAGACTACCAACAAAATTGTCTTATCTTCATCATCTATCTTCACATCAAGACTCTCAAGGTCCACAATAATTGAATTAAATTCATTAAGATGTGACTGCATAGATGTACCTTCTGACATGTGAATAGTGTAAAGACGTTCCTTGAGACGTAGCTTATTTGCAAGACTCTTGTTCATATACAGCTCCTCTAATTTTTTCCACAATGTTGCTGCGGATTTTTCATACATTACTTCACGCAGAACATCAAAAGATAAATTAAGCTATTTGACGGACAAAGCTCTCTCATCAACATCTTGACACTTATCATCAGTCATGTCAGCAGGTCGCGTCTACAACGCCTTTTGAACAACCAACTCGGTAAGAACAGCCTTCATCTGAATCTGCCAAATAGAAAAAGTAATTTTGACATCAAACTTCGGAATATCAAATTTAGTCGACATAATGCGAGATAAAAAATTTCGAAGTCAACGGTGGCGGCGGCCACAATGTGGATAAAAACAATGTGTCTAACCCTAGCTCCGATACCACTTGTTAGGAAATAAAATAGACATAAAAATTTACGTGGAAAAATCCCCTCCAATATGGAGGAGCAAACAACCACGAGGAAACAGATCCACTATAAACCGCAGAGTACAAGTTACATAGAGGGCCTATATTTATAGGCGTACAGGAAAGCATATTCCAAGGCATATTCCAAATATATAAAAGGAATTAGAGGCATATTCCAACATGACGTTTTGGCTGTTAGAGCTGACCAGGTGCGGTGTCTTTGCTATGCCTTTGGACCAGTGTGGTACTTGAGCATGGGAGCCACGTCTTGGAGTCCATGTGTTGCTGGCACCCCAGGAGTTTTTCTCCAACATGTGTTGAGCCAGTCCAGTGAACCCTTACCTTTACCTAATTATCTAGTGTGTTCCAAAGCTTTGTTTTAGTGGAGCTATTTCCTATCCTCGAGCTTTTGATAGGATTCATTGTGTGGGTGAGGTGATGCTTGTGCCTGCAAGCATGTGTAGCTCCCCTAGTCGTTCACAAGTTCCCTCTGTTCTTGCTTGTCGCACGCCAGCCTCTTTGTCTGGTGACCACAACCCCCAGCTCACCCTCACCGTGGTCAAGATATTTGGAGCAACTACCCACCCAAGTATGACTTGTTTCGAGGTCTACATATGGCAGTGAAGCTCACCGAAATGAGTTCTCTAACTCTACTTTTGTCTAATGCTTGGAACAGCGGCGCGTCGCCGTTGTCTGGCACCGCGGACAACCCTACTGCCGACCTTCAAACCCGTATCGTTCCTGGCCCTTTTCACGTAAGCACCGAGATTTAGGTTGGTTACTGATGCTCCCCTCGTCGAAGTTGGGAACCCTATCGTGCAGTGGCCATGGAATCTAGCTCGCCGGATCAAGTCATCCGTCGTCGACGTCGGTAGCATGGCTCCGGGATCTCCGCGATCGAATTAAGCATGGGCCTGCGTTCACCGTGGGTCAGGGGTCGTGGTGGTGTCGTCTCTTTTGTCTGCGTCGCACCACGACGGTTAGTCCAGCGCCAAATCACCGGAGTTCATGCGACGGTGTCGTGGACCTGGCGGTGTAAAGAGAAAAGAAGTCGCGGGACTTAAACACGTAGGTCAGTGAGACGTGGAAACAGTATGTGGGGCTCGGGTGCAGTTTGCTCGGGCGCGAGGGGCTTCTGAGCAAAAATTACCAGTGCGGGCGCGGGCTTCTGGCGGTGGCCGGTTGTGCCTGGAAGTGGGCCGGTTGGGTCTGTTTCACTCCAAGTTTTCAAGGTTTTCTCTATTTCTTTAGTTTGGAACTTATAAATTATGCCAGAAATAGTAAAAATGATAAAATAGTGTAATAATTTTTGTTAAGTATCTAAAATCAAGAGCCTCCTGGTAATAGTGGTTTTAGGATTTTTATAGCAGTTATCAAATTTTAAATGATTTTAGGGTGCTCTTGGAAGGACTATTTGAATTTTAGAAATAAGAATTAAGAACCAAAAACTATGAAAATTCTTGGAGAGTCTTGTTATCAGGATATGTGTAGTGGGTAAAAGTTTGGAGCTGTTTGGAAGCCTTTTGACCTGAAAGCATTGCAAGGTCCAAAATAGATTAGATAAAACCCTAATACAAAGTGGATTAGTGCTTTGGAAAAGAGATAAGTTCGTCCAGTGAAATCTGGTCTTTGGATGAAGGAACCAGAAGAAGGTTAATCCCTAAGTAAAAATTTGATTAAGTGTTTGAATAAAGGAACAAGAGTATCAAGAAGAATATGAATCCTTGGTGTAGGTTAGGTGTATTCCGGTCCCTTGGTGGTTATAGCTTGTAAATGTAACCTTTAGAGTTCCTCATGTTAGAAGGTCCCCTGTTGTTTGGTTAGTTTTGTGTGCACCTTTAGAGAGGTGTACTTTTGTAATGCTTTAAAGTATTTTCTTTGCAAGCTACATAAGCATAAGCATTCATGGACTACATAAGCATAAGCATTCATGGACATATATATCATTTCATGTAGAGTTCTCAGAAAAAGAAGATGAAGTACAAGAAGAGGATGAACTCCAAGAAGTAGAAGTGGTTATTGAAAAGGAATTTGCTCCAGTGCCTGTTCATCAAGTGGATGGAGCAATCTTTTTTTTTTCTTTTCTCGAACACGCAGGAGATCTGCGTATCATTCCATTAATAGATAGATAGAAGAAGGTACAACACACGCACACACACACGCCGCACACAACAAACCAACAGACGCACCACACCCATCACAAGACACAACATACCAACCAACGCAACACCACCACCACACTTAACCACTCTGGACATGATACAAGACTATCCCCCCGGATCAAGCATAAACGCAAGAGTTGAAAGCAGGTTCAACCCTTTCGCCCCGGCACTACACCACATCCTGAGCTCATCGCCAGCGAGGGTGAGAGTATTCTCAAGGCTCGGCGACCGCCCATTGAACACACAGTCGTTGCGATGACGCCAAAGGCTCCAAGCGCCAAGGATAACTATAGAATTGAAACCTGATTGGAGATCACGGGGAAGCTTCTCCACAGCCCTGCTCCACCAGTCATCTAGGCTGCAAAAAGCGTTGTCCGGTGAAAGATTAGGCAATCCAGACCTGCTCAACAAAGGCAATCTAACTGAGTATTTTATAGAAGGATCTAGCGCCTCTTCTCTTCAACAAAGGCAAGCCCCGGTGTATTTTACACTTCCTTGCTATTAAATATTTTATCACTTTATATGATGCATTAGGTGATAGGAGTTGTGTGACAAACAATTGTTGCATTACCCTTGGAAATTCCTGATTCCCTGTTTTATAAAAAGAGCTAAAATGCTTAGCCTTACTTAGAAACATAAAAATGTTTGTTTTGAAAAAGAAGATGATGTGGAACATTGGTTATGGGATTTTGATCTGTAGCTTCATCGCATCATGACATATCGCATAAAGCATAGGCAGAAAAAGAAGAGAAGGTTTCTGCCTTCAACGAGAAAATGCTTCGCTATGAACGAAGATGCTTCGTTGCGAACGAAGATGCTTCGTTGTAAATGAAGAAGTTTAACAGGAAAAGAAGAAAGAACGCTTTGTTACAAGGAGGCCATCTTTTTCATTTGGACCCAAAGGTGCTTCGATGTGAACGAAAAGAAGGAAAGGTGTTTTTCGCCTTCGGCTCAAAAAGCTGGGAGCATCAGTTTTGTCCACAGCAAAGCAAACAACAATGCAACAAAAAGTAAAGGCAATATTAAAAGGTATTCATACATATTTACAAAAAAATTACATTCAATCACTACTTTTTGTTGAATAGAGTGTTTTTTTGTACAAAGAAGCCCTAAAAGTGTTTTTCAGTCATTAGCTCCCGAAGCTTTCTTCAGATCGCCAGAGCGAGCTTCGGATCATCAGCCTTCATCAACATCGCCCTAAAAACAACAAGGAAAAGGTATTGAGGAATATAAAAAAAAATCTAAAATAAAAGCAAGAAGGTAAAGACATTCCGTATACTTTGTTAAGTAAGGCACGAGCTTCGTTCCCAGCAATCTCCCAACCGCCTTTAGCCCAGATCTGGGTAATGAACATGTTGCATATGCTGCTAGCTTCAGCCGAAATATTAACCAGGTCAGACGGTGAGAGACTGAAGTTGGCTCTATTAACAGTTCTTATATGGTTGCACCCAGCCTTAACAAAAACAGCAGCTGTGCCACGAGAGGCCACCAGCGCGCAGAAGTCTCCATGCCCTTCCGTTACTTCATCAAATTCGTTAATTTCCTTCTCCACGAAGTCGAGGCCCTCGGAATGTCTTCATTAGAATAATTCTTTTCCCCCGACACTGCCCCAACTGAGTTGAAAATTTCCGCGAGCAGATTCGTTCCACGAAGCTCGAGCATGTTTCCTGAAGCGACGTTAAAGCTTCAGATAATTTGGAACTCTTTTTTGCTTCGGCTTCGACCTTATTTTTCAAGATTCTGGCCTCGTCTTTGTAACGATCCTTAGATTCCTTTAATTTTGAATGTGCTATTTCAAGCTCTTTATCCTGATCACAGATGCGAGCAGCTTGATCCGTGATACGAAGATCAGCTTCGGCCAAGTTTGTTTCAACATTTTTAACCATCAAATCCATCTCTGCCAAAGAATCTCCAAGCTCTTTTACCCTTTTCTCCAGGTTGCTGACAACAAGTTCATTCTTCTAATCTTCAGCTTCTTGCTGAAGCTTCAAAGCGTTACTCAGCAATAAACTCTGCCAAGAAACAAAAGTTAGTCACAAAATCTGAAAGTTTAAAAGGTAAAAAATTCAAAGGGGTGGACATAAAAGTTTGCACCTTAAAGTTTGAATAGAATAAGCTCCCAGTAATGTGTTGTCTTTTATAATTACTAAGGTCCGCTCAAGCTTCGAAAATCCAACAGTCCTTGATAGAGTATTAACAATCTTAGCTCCGGCCCGGTTAGGGATACACCCCAAAATTTCTTCGTCCACACCGCCAAAAAGCACGGATCCGGGTTTGTATCCACCAGGAAGGGCGAATTCTTTCAATTCAGAAATGTCTTCATCGGACAGTTCTTGGCCACCCAGGTGCCGTAGGTCCAAATCGGCTATGTCTTTCTCGGGAGCCACATCAGATATAAGCCTATCAATCTCTGACATTATGGTCCCGAGGTTTTCAGCTTCAGGTCTAGCTTCATTTGCTTCAGCTTTGGTATTATCTTCGGCATTAGCAGTCAGAACAACTTTTTTCGCCGAAGCCGAGGGCGGGGTCTTTTCGATGGCTTGCATCACGTCCATCATTCGTCGCTTCTTCGGACCCCCGACATTCCCCTAGTAGCCGAAGCACTGTCCTTTCCTTCCAAGCTTTGTTCAACACCCTTCTCCTTTGACTGCAATAGGCTAGTCAGATCCAATCCCAAGGGACTTAGCATTGCAAATGGGAAGGGTTTAGTCATTACCTTCAGTATCTCTGAAACATCTACAGAGCAGGATGGAGAAGGGCCCGCAATCTTTCCTGGTTCATCTTGTACCTTCATCTCCGCAGTAGCCATCCTAACAGGTTTTTGTTTTTTGGGAGCCAAATCCTTCCGTTCCGCTACAGTTTTCTGCTTCTTAACAACCCTCTGATCTTATTTAACGGATCGGATGGCTTGCCTGTTCAAAATACTCACAACTCTCTTTGTTTTCGCCCCCCGGCCACTTCGTCAAGTCTGTCGTAATCTGGGTATTCAAAGTTGAGAGCATCCGTCACCCGATTCAACCTTCGTTTTTCACGGGTGCTGAAGGCAGCTGTCATCAATTGATCTTCTTTTTTCGTGTAGTTCCTGATAATTTTATTACACATTGTTTCTATTAGCTCCAACCATTCAGTGCAGGGTTTGCTGAATCTTTTCTGGAATTTAAACCAATAACGAAGTCGTACAAGTTCATAGTTTTTCCCTTCTTCCTTCTTTTTCGGTATTCCCCACCCACTAGAAGTTGGAAATGTTCTGTTTGCTAAATAATCCTGCACCAAATCCCTAGTGCTAATGTGCTCAGCCACGACCCTAAATTCCACTTCGGCCAGTTGGCAGGGGGACCCCAACTGCATATTGCACAAGGGTCGAGTCATGCCGAAGTTCAGTCTTAAGGGACTCATTACCATGCTCATGAGTTTCTCCCTCTTTTTCTCATCAACCTTCACGTAAAACCACTCATTTGTCCAACCGGTCTGCAATTTAGTGCGGTACCCGATCACAGGAGCCTTGGTGTCTTTTCGGTATACAAAGTTATAGAACCCAAAGTTCTTGTGCAGACCATCGGCCCTAGCCTTCGTCTGATAATGAAGTTTGTGCACCCGACAGAACCCTTCGGCATTGACACTCTTTCCCTGGCTTCGAAGAGCCCAAATGTACACACTAAGTCTAACAATGGCACTGGGGTTAGCTGATGCAGATAAATTTCAAATTTCTTCAGAACCTCACCAATCATCTCGTAAAGGGGAACCGAAGTCCTGCCCTGAAGAAGCTTTTAAAGACTATGACTTCATAATCTCTTGGCTCTGGAATCACCTCTTCCCCAGCAAAACAAACTAGTCTATCATCATTCTCTCCAAAGTATCCTAGTTTTTTTCATTAGAATTAGATCCTCTGCCTTAACCGTGGATTTCCCAAATTCGATATGGCTGGGTTTGCTTGGCTTAAGATAATGTCATCATATTCATCTTCATTTTCATTATCAACTTTGGCAATAGTCGGTTCAGCTTCGACATCGGCAGCACCTTCGGTGATAGTCTCTTCTTGCACAACCAACCCAGAACGCTTCATCACCTCTGAAATGGGAGATGCCTCAGAAGTGAGAGCACCTAGAGGGGGGGTGAATAGGTGATCCTGTAAAACTTAAAACTTAACACCACAAACTTGATTAAGAGTTAGAACAATGAAATCAAGTGAGTAGAGAGGAGAGCTCTTGTGAAGCACAATAGACACAATAAGGACAAGCACAAGAGACACGAGGATTTATCCCGTGGTTCGGCCAAGTACAAAACTTGCCTACTCCACGTTGTGGCGTCCCAACGGACGAGAGTTGCACTCAACTCCTCTCAAGTGATCCAATGATCAACTTGAATACCACGATGTTCTTCTTTACTTTACTGTTTTCCCGTTTGCAAGGAATCTCCACAACTTGGAGTCTCTCGCCCTTACAATAAGAATCAATACGAAGCACAAGAGTAAGGGAGGGAAGCAACACACTCAAAACCACAGCAAATACACACACACAAGATCAAGACTTGAGCTCAACACAATATCTCAAGGTTCTCACTAGAACGGAGCTCAAATCACTAAGAATGTCGAACAAGTGCGCGAGAATGAAGTGTGAGTGATCAACAATGCTCAAGGAATGCTTGGTGTACTCCTCCATGCGCCTAGGGGTCCCTTTTATAGCCCCAAGGCAGCTAGGAGCCGTTGAGAGCATTTCAAGAAGGCAATTCTTGCCTTCTGTCGCCTGGCGCACCGGACAGTCTGGTGCACCACCGGACACTGTCCGGTGCGGATCTCTTTCCTTATTTGGCGAAGCCGAGCGTTGCAGATTCCGGTGCCCCCTTCTGACCGTTGGCTCTGCCACGCGTCGCGTGCGGATTCCGCGGGCGACCGTTGGCCCGGCCGACTGTTGGCTCACTGGACAGTCCGGTGCACCACCGGACAGTCCAGTGATTTATAGCCGTACGCCGTTAATTGCTTCCCGAGAGCAGCAGTTGACAGACACTGGCCTGGCGCACCGGACACTGTCCGGTGCACCACCGGACAGTCTGGTGTACCCAGACTGAGCAGACTCTTGGCTGCTTTGAGCCAAGCTTTTCCAATTGTATTTTCTCTGATTCTTTCACTTAGACAAACATGTTAGTACACAAAAACCAATGTACTAAGTCTAGATTCATACCTTTGTACTGATTTGCACCTTATCCACCATTTGGCATAGTTTATCATTAAAGCACTTGTGTTGGACACTAAATCACCAAAATACTTAGAAATGGCCCAAGGGCACATTTCCCTTTCAATCTCCCCCTTTTTGGTGATTTATGCCAACACAACATAAAGCAACTAAAAGAAGTGCAACATCAATACAAATGAGAACTCAAAATTGTTTTGATTCAAATTTAGCATATATGGATCATTCTTTGCCACCACTTGGTTTTGTTTTTGCAAATCAGTCTCAAATTCCTATCTCTAAGTCAAACACACTTGTTGAGACATAAAGAGAGTTGTTCCAAGAGAAATTGATCAATGATTTCAAAAACTCCCCCTTTTTCCCATAATCAACCATTCGCCCCACAAGAGGCCAACTTTTGACAAAAGAGACAATAAGAGATTTTTGACAAACCAAAAGCTCTATTCTACTATTTTCAAAATTCTCAAGTGGTAGCTGATCCATTTGTTGCTTTGGCCTTATTTTCTCCCCCTTTGGCATCAAGCACCAAAACGGGATCAATCTTGGCCCTTAAACCCCATTGCCTCACCAAAATCTTCAAATAAGAGTAAAAAGGCAATAAGGATATTGAGATGAACTTGGAGTAAGTTACCCTCTCATCGGAGTGCAGTGGAAGTCTTGCATGGTCCAAGTCCACATTTTCCCTTTCAATCCACCTTTGAGACTAAATCAAGCAAACTCAAGCACACAGTTAGTCTCAAAGGGTCAAGTTGTAGCACAACTTCCCCTAAATATGTGCATCACTTGCAAATGGACTTGTGAGGTCCGGGGAGTGCTTGTACAACTTAAGCACCATAAATAGACAACAAAATGCATTAAGGAACATGATCAAGGCATAAAACACATGTATGCTATAAATCAATCCAGGTTCCGCGAATCTAAGACATTTAACTCACTACGCAGCCTGCAAAAGGTCGACTCATCTAGAGGCTTGGTAAAGATATCGGCTAGCTGGTTCTCGGTGCTAACATAAAACACTTCGATATCCCCCTTTTGCTGGTGGTCTCTCAAAAAGTGATGTCGGATGTCTATGTGCTTTGTGCGGTTGTGTTCAACAGGATTATCCGCCATGCGGATAGCACTCTCATTATCACATAGGAGTGGGACTTTGCTCAGATTGTAGCCAAAGTCCCTGAGGGTTTGCCTCATCCAAAGTAGTTGCGCGCAACATTGTCCTACGGCAACATACTCGGCCTCAGCGGTGGATAGGGCAACGGAAGTTTGTTTCTTAGAACTCCACGACACCAGGGACCTTCCTAAGAATTGGCACGTCCCCGATGTACTTTTCCTATCGACCTTACATCCAGCATAGTCGGAGTCTGAATATCCAATTAAGTCAAAGGTAGACCCCTTTGGATACCAGATCCCGAAGCAAGGCGTAGCGACTAAATATCTAAGAATTCGTTTCACGGCCACTAAGTGACACTCCCTTGGATCGGATTGAAATCTAGCACACATGCATACACTAAGCATAATATCCGGTCTACTAGCACACAAATAAAGTAAGGAACCTATCATAGACCGGTATGCCTTTTGATCAACGGACTTACCTCCTTTGTTGAGGTCGGTGTGTCCGTCGGTTCCCATTGGAGTCTTTGCGGGCTTGGCGTCCTTCATCCCAAACCGCTTGATCAAGTCTTGCGTGTACTTCGTTTGGGAGATGAAGGTCCCATCCTTGAGTTGCTTCACTTGGAACCCAAGGAAGTAGTTCAACTCGCCCATCATCGACATCTCGAACTTTTGAGTCATCACCCTGCTAAACTCTTCACAAGACTTTTGGTTAGTAGAACCAAATATTATGTCGTCGACATAAATTTGGCACACAAATAAATCGCCATCACATGTCTTAGTGAAAAGAGTTGGATCGGCTTTCCCAACCTTGAAAGCATTAGCAATTAAAAAGTCTCTAAGGCATTCATATCATGCTCTTGGGGCTTGCTTAAGTCCATAGAGCGCCTTAGAGAGCTTACACACGTGGTCGGGGTACCGTTCATCCTCAAAGCCAGGGGGTTGCTCCACGTACACCTCCTCCTTGATTGGCCCGTTGAGGAAAGCGCTCTTTACATCCATTTGGAATAACCTGAAAGAATGGTGAGTAGCATAGGCTAACAATATGCGAATTGACTCTAGCCTAGCCACAGGAGCAAAAGTCTCCTCAAAGTCCAAACCTGCGACTTGGGCATAACCTTTTGCCACAAGTCGTGCCGTGTTCCTTGTCACCACCCCGTGCTCATCTTGTTTGTTGCGGAACACCCACTTGGTTCCCACAACGTTTTGCTTGGGACGAGGCACCAGTGTCCAAACTTCATTTCTTTTGAAGTTGTTGAGCTCCTCTTGCATGGCCAACACCCAGTCCGGATCTAGCAAGGCCTCTTCTACCCTGAAAGGCTCAATAGAAGAGACAAAGGAGTAATGCTCACAAAAATTAACTAATCTAGAACGAGTAGTTACTCCCTTGCTTATGTCACCCAATATTTGGTCGACGGGATGATTCCTTTGAATCGTAGCTCGAACTTGGGTTGGAGGTGTCGGTTGTGCTTCTTCCTCTATCACATGAACATCTTGTGCTCCCCCTTGATCACACGCCTCCTCTTGATGAACCTGTTCATCGTCTTGAGTTGGGGGATACACCATTGTTGAGGAAGAAGGTTGATCTTGCTCCTTTTGTTCCTGTGGCCGCACATCTCCAATCACCATGGTACGTATTGCGGCCGTTGGAACCTCTTCTTCATCTACATCATCAAGATCAACAACTTGCTCTCTTGGAGAGCCATTAGTCTCATCAAATACAACGTCGCTAGAGACTTCAACCAAACCCGATGATTTGTTGAAGACCCTATACGCCTTTGTATTTGAGTCATAACCTAACAAAAACCCTTCTACAGCTTTGGGAGCAAACTTAGAATTTCTGTCTTTCTTCACTAGAATATAACATTTGCTCCCAAATACATGAAAGTAAGACACATTGGGTTTGTTACCAGTTAGAAGCTCATAAGAAGTCTTCTTGAGGAGGCGATGAAGGTAGACCCGGTTTATGGCGTGGCAAGCCGTGATCACGGCTTCCGTCCAAAACCGTTCGGGCGTGTTGAATTCACCAAGCATCGTCCTCGCCATGTCTAGTAGCGTCCTGTTCTTCCTCTCTACCACACCATTTTGCTGTGGTGTGTAGGGAGCGGAGAACTCGTGCTTGATTCCTTCCTCCTCAAGATACTCCTCCACTTGAAGGTTCTTGAACTCGGACCCATTGTCGCTCCTTATCTTCTTTATTTTGAGCTCAAACTCGTTTTGGGCTCTCCTTAGGAAGCGCTTGAGGGTCCCTTGGGTTTCAGATTTATCCTGCAAAAAGAATACCCAAGTGAAGCGGGAAAAATCATCAACTATAACAAGACCATACTTACTTCCTCCTATACTTAGATAGGCGACAGGTCCGAATAGGTCCATATGAAGTAACTTCAGGGGTCTTGAGGTTGTCATCACATTTTTGGCATGATGAGAGCTTCCCACCTGTTTACCTGCTTGACAAGCTGCACAAGGTCTATCTTTTTCGAAAGTTACATTAGTTAGACCTATCACGTGTTCTCCCTTTAGAAGCTTGTGAAGGTTCTTCATCCCCACATGTGCTAAACGGCGATGCCACAGCCAGCCCATGCTAGTCTTAGCAATTAAGCATGCATCTAGACCGGCCTCCTCTTTTGCAAAATCAACTAAACAAAGTTTGCCATCTAGTACACCCTTAAAAGCTAATGAACCATCACTTCTTCTAAAGACAGACACATCTACATTTGTGAATAAACAGTTATATCCCATATTACAAAGTTGACTCACAGACAACAAGTTATATCCAAGCGACTCAACTAAGAACACATTAGAAATAGAGTGCTCGGATGAAATAGCAATTTTTCCTAACCCTTTCACCTTGCCTTGGTTCCCATCACCGAATATGATTGAATCTTGGGGATCCTCGTTCTTGACGTAGGAAGAGAACATCTTCTTCTCCCCTGTCATGTGGTTTGTGCATCCGTTGTCGATGATCCAGCTTGAGCCCCCGGATGCATAAACCTGCAAGGCAATTTAGGCTTGGATCTTAGGTACCCAACTCATGTTGGGTCCTACAAGGTTAGTACAAATAGCCTTAGGGACCCAAATGCAAGTTTTATCTCCCTTGCATTTTGCCCCTAATTTTCTAGCAACTATCTTCTTATCCTTTCTACATATAGCAAAGGAAGCATTTAAAGCATGATAGATTGTAGAAGGTTCATTACTTGTTTTCCTAGGTACATGAGCATTTCTCCTAGGCACATGTTGAATGACATTTTTCCTAGCCAAACTTCTATCATACATCATAGAAGAACTTGAAGCAAACATTGCATTTGAATCATAAGCATGTGAAACAATATCATTGCAACTTCTATCATGATGAACATTCCTAGAATATTTCCTATCATGGTATAAGAAAGCGTGGCTCTTTTGAATACTATATGCCATAGGGGCCTTCCCTTTCTCCTTGATGGAGATGGGAGCCCTTATGACTTGTCAAGTTCTTGTCTTCCCTCTTGAAGCCAAGCCCATCCTTAATTGAGGGGTGTCTACCAACCGTGTAGGCATCCCTTGCAAATTTTAATTTGTCAAATTCACCCTTGCTAGTCTTAAGTTGGGCATTAAGACTAGCCACCTCACCATTCAACTTAGAAATTGAAACTAGATGTTCACTACAAGCATCAACATTAAAATATTTACACCTATTGCAAATTGCAACATGTTCTACACCAGATGTTGATTTATTAGTTACTTCTAACTTAGCATTCAAATCATCATTTATGCTCCTTAAGCTAGAAATAGAGTCATGGCATGAAGACAATTCACAAGAAAGCATTTCATTCCTTTTAATTTCTAAAGCAAGGGATTTTTGTGCCTCTACAAACTTATCATGTTCTTCATACAAAAGATCCTCTTGCTTTTCTAATAACCTATTCTTATCATTCAATGCATCAATTAATTCATTAATCTTATCAACCTTAGTTCTATCTAGGCCTTTGAATAAACATGAATAGTCTATTTCATCATCACTAGATTCTTCATCACTTGAGGAAGCGTAAGTACTAGTATTATGAGTGCTTACCTTCTTTTCCCTTGCCATGAGGCAGGTGTGATGCTCGTTGGGGAAGAGGGACGACTTGTTGAAGGCGGTGGCGGCGAGTCCTTCGTTGTCGGAGTCGGATGACGAACAATCCGAGTCCCACTCCTTTCCAAGGTGTGCCTCGCCCTTAGCCTTCTTGTAAGCCTTCTTCTTTTCCCTCTTATTCCCTTGTTCCTGGTCACTATCATTATCGAGACAGTTAGCGATAAAATGACCAATCTTACCACATTTGAAGCATGAGCGCTTCCCCTTTGTTTTGGTTTTGTTGGGATGCTCCTTGCGACCCTTTAGCGCCGTCTTGAAACGCTTTATAATGAGGGCCATCTCTTCCTCATTGAGTCCCGCTGCCTCAACTTGTGCCACCTTGCTAGGTAGCACTTCCTTGCTCCTCGTTGCTTTGAAAGCAACGGTTTGAGGCTCGTGGATTGGGCCGTTCAATGCATCGTCAACGTATTTTGCCTCCTTGATCATCATCCGCCCGCTTACAAACTTTCCAAGTATCTCCTCGGGCGTCATCTTGGTGTACCTAGGATTCTCACGAATATTGTTCACAAGATGAGGATCAAGGACAGTAAAGGACCTTAGCATTAGGCGGACGACGTCGTGGTCCGTCCATCGCGTGCTTCCATAGCTCCTTATTTTGTTGACGAGGGTCTTGAGCCGGTTGTATGTTTGGGTTGGCTCCTCGCCCCTGATCATTGCGAATCTCCCAAGTTCGCCCTCCAATAACTCCATCTTGGTGAGCATGGTGACGGCATTTCCCTCATGAGAGATCTTGAGGGTGTCCCAAATCTTCTTGGCGTTATCCAAGCCGCTCACCTTATGGTATTCATCCCTGCACAAAGATGCTAGAAGAACAGTAGTAGCTTGTGCATTTTTATGAATTTGCTCATTGATAAATGTAGGACTATCAGTACTATCAAATTGCATTCCACTCTCTACTATCTCCCATATGCTTGGATGGAGAGAGAACAAGTGACTACGCATTTTGTGACTCCAAAATCCGTAGTCCTCTCCATCAAAGTGAGGAGGTTTACCAAGTGGAATGGAGAGTAAATGAGCATTTGTATTTTGCGGAATATGAGAATAATCAAAAGAAAAGTTTGAATTGACCGTTTTCTTTTTCTCGTAGTTGTCGTCGTCCTTTTGGGAAGAAGAGGACTCATCGCTGTCGTCGTAGTAGACGATCTCCTTGATGCGCCTTGTTTTCTTCTTCTTCCCGTCTTTTCTTTTGTGGCTTGAGCCCGAGTCGGTAGGCTTGTCATCTTTTGGATCATTGACGAAGGACTCCTTCTCCTTATCATTGACCACCATCCCCTTGCCCCTAGGATCCATCTCTTCGGGCGATTAGTCCCTTTCTTGAAGAGAACAGCTCTGGTACCAATTGAGAGCACCTAGAGGGGGGGTGAATAGGTGATCCTGTAAAACTTAACACCACAAACTTGATTAAGAGTTAGAACAATGAAATCAAGTGAGTAGAGAGGAGAGCTCTTGTGAAGCACAATAGACACAATAAGGACAAGCACAAGAGACACGAGGATTTATCCCGTGGTTCGGCCAAGTACAAAACTTGCCTACTCCATGTTGTGGCGTCCCAACGGACGAGAGTTGCACTCAACTCCTCTCAAGTGATCCAATGATCAACTTGAATACCACGATGTTCTTCTTTACTTTACTCTTTTCCCGTTTGCAAGGAATCTCCACAACTTGGAGTCTCTCGCCCTTACAATAAGAATCAATACGAAGCACAAGAGTAAGGGAGGGAAGCAACACACTCAAAACCACAGCAAATACACACACACAAGATCAAGACTTGAGCTCAACACAATATCTCAAGGTTCTCACTAGAACGGAGCTCAAATCACTAAGAATGTCGAACAAGTGCGCGAGAATGAAGTGTGAGTGATCAACAATGCTCAAGGAATGCTTGGTGTACTCCTCCATGCGCCTAGGGGTCCCTTTTATAGCCCCAAGGCAGCTACGAGCCGTTGAGAGCATTTCAAGAAGGCAATTCTTGCCTTCTGTCGCCTGGCGCACCGGACACTGTCCGGTGCGGATCTCTTTCCTTATTTGGCGAAGCCGACCGTTGCAGGTTCCGAGCCGTTGGCGCACCGGACACTGTCCGGTGCACGCCGGACAGTCCGGTGCCCTCTTCTGACCGTTGGCTCTGCCACGTGTCGCGTGCGGATTCCGCGGCCGACCGTTGGCTCACCGGACAGTCCTGTGCACCACCGGACAGTCCGGTGATTTATAGCCTACGCCGTTAATTGCTTCCCGAGAGCAGCCAGTTGACAGACACTGGCCTGGCGCACCGGACACTGTCCGGTGCACCACCGGACAGTCCGGTGTACCCAGACTGAGCAGACTCTTGGTTGCTTCGAGCCAAGCTTTTCCAATTGTATTTTCTATGATTCTAGCACTTAGACAAACATGTTAGCACACAAAAACCAATATACTAAGTCTAGATTCATACCTTTGTACTGATTTGCACCTTATCCACCATTTGGCATAGTTTATCATTAAAGCACTTGTGTTGGACACTAAATCACCAAAATACTTAGAAATGGCCCAAGGGCACATTTCCCTTTCAAGAAGTCCTAGCTTCATCTCCCTCGCGTGCCACCCTAGTAGTAGATCTTACTCTAGCCATTTCAGTGTTCAGTCTCTGACAGACGAAGTTACACTTAAGTGATGAAATGTTTATCCAAAGTGTAAAGCAGCAAGCTTCGGCTTTAGTAAAAAAATTTAGTAGCACAATGATGCAATAGCAATGAATGCTATGGTAACTTCTCACCAACTCATCTGTTTATATAGCCTCGCAAGAGAAGAAGGCGAACTGCCAAGACACACGTACTGGCTGATCGGTGGACCGGTAAGCGCTGTGAACTTTATATTCGTTTTTAATAACAAGCTCAGGGAATGTGATTTTTGGACCTTCGGCATCCCGAAGCCTTCGTATTTTCGTGGATCAAGCTCATTATGAAAAAATGATCTAGCACCGCGAAGGGGCTACTATTAGGGGTTTTCCTCTGCGCCGAAGGTCCTCAAGACGAAGGTGTCATTGACAAAGAGATGTTGAGGATCCTCTTCCCTGCCAGAGGTCCTCAAGACGAAGATGTCATCTAAAGGCGTTAACAACGAATGTTGAAGCTACGGCCGAAGGACGATAGCTTCGGCTTAAGGTGGCAACGAAGGTCAAGTATGATGCCGAAGTCGAAGAGGAAAAGACTAGTTAATTCTTGATGATTTGTGTTACGATTATGTGTACGCGTCACGGTTATAAATGTATTTCTACTCGGGCTACGTCTCGTGCCTATAAATAGGTGAACAGTACCACCGTACTGTTCACGCTGGATTGGAATCGTTCTCGTGTCAACACTTTCGAGCAAGCCAAAGGTATCAATGTAACAAGAATCTTATTGATACGTTCATCATGAAATAAATATTTAAAATGATGTGTGAATGGATAATGATTATTAGATATACACATGGGCAGATCCAAGGCCTGGGCAGGGTGGGCTGTTGCCCAGGCTTGGTCTCTAGCAGGCCCATTATATATAGGTATTTTATCTTTTTGTCACGCTCTATTTAGTCCTACATCTAAACCCTAGCGCTAGATAGTTACACACGCCGCCACATCTGCTCGTCCAAAAAAAAGCAGCCTTTGTCATCCCCTGGACCCTGGTGGCGTGGAGCGGTAGCAGGTCTGCAGGTGCATGGACCATGTGGCCTTGCATGCAGCGGCCAGTGAATAGATTAGTATAATCCTGCTACATGTCTACATCCACTCATCCGTGCAACCCACCACAAAAGGCACTGCTGGCCTGCTGCTCTTGACAGGAATAGTAGATTAGTATTCTTAGTAGTACTAGGCAATCATTCATCTCACCAGTAAATTGTTCACAATTTTTGGTGTGATCAGGGCAGCCTTACTGCTCCTAAGAGGTATTTCAAGTCTTATCAATTTATTTATATACAATGCAGATGGTTGATCGTCAACTATTTTTTCCGTTCATCTAGCAGCTGCTGTGATGGAGAGGTATTTCACTCTGACTTCGCAAACAACACAGCCTGGAGAAACTCAAGCACAAGACGAAGGTGAATCATCACATGTTCTTAATTTAGATGACATTGCAAGTGATCCAGCTCTTAGAAAACAAATATACGAGTATGCCCCTAAAGTTAGAGATCAAGTCAGGAGGGCATATATAGCAAAAGGACCACATTAGCCCATTATTAAATTACCTCACAGACAGTTTGGAGTTATGACAAGAGCATTTTCGCAATCATGGTATGAAAAATTTAATTGGATAGAATATAGTGAGTCCCAAGATGCAGCATATTGTTTCTATTGTTTTCTCTTTAAGCAACCAGAGATGGCTGATCAATTTGGCTCTGAGGTGTTCACTAGAACAGGATTTACTAATTAGAAGCACGCATATAAATCATTGCCTGAGCA
The DNA here is from genome assembly GCF_902167145.1 of Zea mays. Taxonomy (NCBI): domain Eukaryota; kingdom Viridiplantae; phylum Streptophyta; class Magnoliopsida; order Poales; family Poaceae; genus Zea; species Zea mays. The sequence continues at coordinate 51,876,236 of NC_050101.1, forward strand.
TGTTGGTGGTGTGAATAGTGTTCACAACAACTGTTTAAAGCATTGTGATGATTTCAATAATCAAAGGCAGAGTGTAGCACGCAAGTTTTGTATTGCATCCCAAGAAGCAGAAGAGTTATATAAAATACGTTTGACGTCATCCCTAGAGTGTTCGAGGTATCTATTGGCACAAGGATTGGCTTTTCGTGGACATGATGCATCTTCTACGTCCTTAAACAAGGGTAATTTTAGAGAGATGATAGACTAGTGGAAAGATAAGGATGGAACTGTGAGAAACGCTTTTGACCGTGGTGGATTGAATTGTCAAATGCTTTCTCCAAAAATCCAAAAGGATCTTGCAAGATGTTGTGCAGAAGAAATAATAGAGGTAATCATGGGGGGAATCGGTGAAAGACAGTTCTCAGTGCTTATAGATGAGTCACGTGATATATCAGTAAAAGAGCAAATGGTTGTAATGTTGAGGTATGTAAACAATGAAGGGAAAGTCGTTGAACGGTTTCTTGCTCTAAAACATGTCAAAGATACTACTTCAGATGCACTGAAGCAAACCTTGTTTGGTCTTCTTGATAAGTATAACCTATCCATCACTAAGCTAAGAGGACAAGGATATGATGGAGCTTCAAATATAAGAGGTGAATTTAATGGGCTACAAAAAGAATATTAGATGGCAACCCATATGCTTTTTACATTCATTGCTTTGCTCATCAATTACAACTAGTGGTCATTTCAATTGCTAGTTGTTGTTCATCTGTTCATGACTTTTTTGAGTATATTTCCTTGATTGTGAACACGACAAGTGCATCCTGTAAGAGGAGAGATGCATTAATAGAAGCCCATCATCAAAGTATCTTGGAAAATCTTGAGAGTGGTGAGATGTTTCGTGGATCAGGACAACACCAAGAAACCAATCTTACTAGGCCTGGTGATACTAGATGGGGCTCACATCATAAAACTTTGATTTGTTTATATCAAATGTGGAACTCCGTGATAGAAGTGCTTGGAATGGTAGAGACAGATGGGCGTGCACCATCTCAGGCAGGAGGTCTGATTGAGAAAATGGAGTCATTTAAATTTTCTTTCATTTTAAAGCTCATGTTGCGATTTTCTATGTTGTGGTTGATAAATTTGTGTGGAAATGAATCATTGGTTTGGTGAAGCAAACACAGAGTTATTAGTTTTCTTCTCATGTCTTGATCCAAAAAATTCATTCTCCAAATTTGATATCAATAAGCTTGCTCGACTTGCTGAAATTTATGATGCAGATTTCTCGGATGGTGATCGTACAATAATAAGAAGCCCACTTGAGACTTATATTCATCATGTGAGAAGACATTTTGCCTTTTCTAGTTGCATGGATATTGGAAGTTTGGCAGTAAAGATGGTTGAAACTGAAAAGCATACGGTTTTTCCTTTAGTCTACAAGCTTATTGACTTGTCATTAATACTGCCAGATTCAACAGCATCGGTTGAAAGAGCCTTCTCTGCAATGAAAATAATTACGAACAAACTGCACAACAGGATTTCAGATGAATGGTTCAATCACTTGATGGTGTGTTACACAGAGCGGGAATTATTCAAAGCACTTGATAATTCTACCATAACATGACGCTTTCAGAGTATAAAGACTCGAAAAATGAGTCTACCTCGTGTTATACGAGACTAGCACATTATATACATGTAACCAATTCTTTAAGTACTTAATAGTATATGTATTATTTTTTTACATCATATGATCTTTTAAAGTTGCCTAGGCTTCTAAAAATTTCTAGCTCCGCCACTGGATATACGTGAATTATTATTCTTGCGAATGATGAAGGTGTGTCCTTCAAGACCTTCATCCAAGAATCATTATACCCAAAAGGAAATAATGTTTCGAGGACGAAGGTCCCTAATCTTTAACAATTGTGTTGCCTTGTTCTTGATTCACAACATTTTAGAACAAGTAAATAACAAAGATATATATCATAGACAATAACGATTGCATTAGAACATACAGAGAGTAAGAATTGATTAAACCCTTAACCCTAACCCTTAAACCTAACCCCTAATCTTTAACTCTAACCCTAACCCTTAACCCTAATCCTTAACCCTAATCCTTACTCTTAGGTGGCATTTGGTTCGCGAAATGTAACGTAAATGGTAATGGTAACGATTCACACTCGAATACCGGCGGTAACAAATATGAATAAAGCGGTATCCATTTGTAGTGTGGTATCGATTACGGTTAGACTTAAACAAACATGATCTAACGTTATTGGTTACCCATTCTGTTACCAATATGTGAACCAAACGGCACCTTAAACCCTAATGCTTAACCCTAACCCGAACCCTAAACCATAACCCTTTACACTAACACTAACCCTAACCCTACACTTAACACTAACCCTTAACCCTAACCCTAATCCAAACACTAAACACTAACCCTTAACCCCTAACCCTAACCCTAATCCAAACCCTAAATGTATAGAGTCATATAGACAGTATAGAACATGTAGAGCATGTAGAACATGTACATAGAACGTATAAACGTATATAACATGTATATAGAACGTATAGAGTAGTATAGAACATGTATAGTCGTATAGAACTTATAGAACTTGTAGAACTTGTAGAACTTAAAGAACGTGTATATAAAACATATAAACGTATAGAACGTACAGAACATGTAGAACGTGTATATAGAATGTATAGAGTCATATAGAACGTGTAGAGTCGGATAGAACATGCAGAGTCGTATATAACGTCTATACAGAACATATAAATGTATAGAATGTGTAGAACGTGTATATAGAACCTATAGAGTCGTATAGAACGTATAGAACATGTAGAACGTGTATATAGAATGTATAGAGTCGTATAGAACGTGTAGAATCAGATAGAACATGCAGAGTCATATAGAATGTCTATACAGACCATATAAATGTATAGAATGTGTAGAACGTGTATATAGAACCTATAGAGTCGTATAGAACGTGCAGAGTCATATAGAACGTATAAACATATAGAACGTGTATATAGAACGTATAGAGTCGTATAGATTCATGTCGAAATATAAAACAACATCAAGTATATTTGATATACAAATTCATGTCGAAATGTGTGATTTCTGATGTTTCTACAATATAAATTAATCCTCTTCCTCATCTCCCTCCTCTCCTATCTCTCTTCCCTCTCCCTTCCCCTCCTCTCTCTCTCCCTCATCTCCCTCCTCTACCTCTACCTCTACCTCTCTCTCCCTCTCCCCCCTCCTCTCCTCTCCTCTCTCTCCCCTCTTCCTCCCCCTCCTCTCCTCTCCTCTCTCTCACCCTCTCCCTCTCATCTCTCCCTCTCTCCCTCTACCTATCCTCTCAATCTCTCTCCCAAACCCTATGGGCGGCGTCGCGCGCGATTTAAAGCGGCAAAGGGGGATGGAAGAGAGAGGGAGGGGAGTGTACCTACAACGACGAAGAAGACGAAGGGCGCGATGCATGGGAGAAATTTTGATAGCATGATGGCGTGGTTATGAAACAGAGGGCGCCAAGGACTTGGAAAATTTTTGGCCCCGCAAGCCCCCTTTATATAGGAAACATTTTTACTGGTGGTTCGCTATGATAACCGCCAGTAGAAATAATATACGTTATAAGATTTGGTCTTTGTTGAGATTTGTTTAGGTCTTTGTTTGCTTCCTTTGTTTAAACATCTTTACCGGTGGTTCGCTATGTTTAAACTTCCGTTGAGTTCAAAACCTAGTATCACCCTTTTCTTAATCACTTTTTATATACATTATTAATTACACCATATATATATTATATTATTAACTAAACTATATATGTTAAACTTTTTATCATATTTTATATATTATTTAGTATACTTTTTATATAGTATTTAGTATACCTTTTATGTATTACATTTAGTATACTTTTTATATATTATTTAGTATACTTTTATATATTACATTAAGTGTACTTTTTATATATTACATTTTGTGTACTTTTTATATATTTTATTATATACTTTTTACTCCCTCCATCCCATAAAATAAGGCGTGCATGTTTTTAGAAAAGTAAGCATTTTAAAACTTTGACCAATAATTTAGCAAAAAATATATTTTGGGTATGCATGTTATATACTTGAATTTGTATTCAAAAGTACTTTAATATGATGCTCAATTTGTATTTATTGATGTCATATTTAAAAAGAATTAATGGTCAAAGTTCCACTCTAAAGACTTTTTCAAAAAAATATATGTCTTATCTTATTTTATGGGATAGAGGGCGTATATATTATTTAGTTTACTTTTTATATGTTATTTATTATACTTTTTATATATTACACATTATTAATTTTTCACTAGAAACTCGTGTAGTAATTCGTTTAATTGATATAAAATTGTAAATGAGCCATAAAATTTGAATTACATGAAAAGTATATTGATCTCAAACTTAGTTGATAAGTCCTAACATTAATCAATTACATGACAAATGAAAATATATAATCTAGGGAGCTATTGTTCTTCCTTGTCCATCGTGCTGCACCTAGGGCAACGAATTGAGTGGGATGCAACAACATTTTTGCAGTCCATGCATGGACAATATATGTGCTTTGTGTTTCTTCTCAGTCATAGTTCGTAGCGACATCAATAAACCAGTGGAGCTCGGATATTGTTGGGGGTCTTCGTCTTCCGAAGGTCCTCAAAAACAGGATTAACAATGTTCTCCAAGTGAAATATATGTACAGGAACCTTCGGAATCAGAACAAAGCTGTCCACAATACGGAAAGCATGATCGGGACGAAGGTCGATCGGGATGAAGGCCGAATCAATTCTGAAACTACGCGTGAGGAAGCTTCGGTTCAGTAGCAGAAAAAGGAACCAACTTAAAGAGGAAAAGGCTATCTAGTCCTCGATAGATTGTCCTTAAGTCAACAGTAAATATAAAGGGCATGGATGTAATTTTACACAGGCTGTGTCCTGTGCCTATAAATAGATGAACAGTAACACCGTACTGTTCACGCTGACTTGTATTCATTCGCGCGTCACGCTCGGACTCTTGCCTTCTGTCAAGCCGAAGGTACAAGTGTAATGCAATATTATTCATATTCATTTATGATTTAAAAAAGATATGTTAAAGATGTCATATGATAATTCATATTATTTCTTATGTTTCATATGCTTCTTCTTCCAATAATATATATATATATATACTGCAATAATGAAGGTACGTCCTTCATGACCTTCGTCTGAAGATCATTATATCCTAAGGGAGATAATGTTTCGAAGGACGAAGGGCCTTAACCATTAACATTTTGTGTTGCCTTGTTCTTAATTCATAGCATTTGAGAACAAGTCCCCAACATTGGCGCCCACCTCCGGTGTACTCACTTCCACAACCTTCGGCAAAGCATTAACCTTCGTCATGCCGCCAATCTTACTCAAGATGATCATGACCGAAGGCCCCAACACAGGGAGCTTCGCCAAGAGGGCTCATTCAACGAAGATGAATGGTACGATGATTTTAATCATGGTACCTTTGCTTTTGATGATGCTTCTCCCCTGGCAGCAGAATTGCAGGCTATCCCATGGCCACAATCCTACAAGCCACCTCAGCTACCCATGTACGATGGGCACTCGGACCCAAAGCAATTTTTGATGAGCTATGAGGCAACAATATCATCATATGGAGGCAACATAGCTGTTATGGCAAAGTCCTTCGTCATGGCGGTCCGAAACGTGGCCCAGACATGGTACTCTTCTCTTCGGCCAGGGACAATCACGTCATGGCAGAAGCTCAAGGACATGTTGGTTACCAGTTTTCAGGGCTTTCAGACGAAGCCAGTCACAACTCAAGCCTTGTTCCAGTGCACACAAGACCATGAGGAATACCTGCAGGCGTATGTCCGAAGGTTCTTGCTAGTGAGAGCACAAGCGCCCACAGTGCCCAATGAAATTGTCATCGAGGCCATGATCAAGGGTCTTCGGCCAGGACCTACAGCCCAATACTTCGCCAGGAAACCTCCCCAAACTCTAGAGAAGTTACTTCAGAAAATGGATGAGTACATCCAGGCTGACAATGACTTCCGACAAAGAAGGGAGGAAGCTTGCAGATTTTCTGGGATGACTAGGGACTTCGGAGGGAGAGTCCACCCTAGGCATGTCAGATCAATCCATAGCTCCAGTCAGAATGATGACAAAGGAAGCCAGCTTCAGAGGCCACAGCACACCTCACAGTCTCCGGGACAGCAGCAAAGCTCCTTCAGACCGCCAGCTCCAAGGGGCAGAGGCGCCAGGGGCTTCGGAGGAAGATATGGGGATCAGCCCACGAAAATCTATTGCTTATTCTATGGAGAGGACAAAGGTCACACTACAAGAACCTGCCAGATCACCATCCTAAAGCAAAAGGAGATTGCCGAAGCAGAAGCTCGGCAGAATCAGCCGAAGCAAGTCCTACATACTGCTTCGTGCCATTCTCCTTACATACTAGAATATGTGGGCAACCAACCTGCAACTTCTGTTGCTTCGGCAAGCCATTCACAGGCTTCTTGGCCTCAGCTCCCACCGCCACCACTATTGCAACCTACTTACTCCCGAAGCCAGCAGCCAGAAGGGCGCCAGCACTCCCAACAACAACGTGAATTCAAAGAGGAGTCCGAGCTCGTACAGTCAATAGTACTGTACCAGAATCGAAGCACATATACTGAACGATATCCTGCTTCTGAAATACTTTTATGTTCTATGCCATTTGTTTTTTTAAGGAACAAACAATGTAAATTTAGTTTTAATTTCTTGTAATGATTTTGCTTCTATCAGAATGAAATATATCTTCTTCACAGATTTACAAAGCTACAAAAGTCGTTCCTAAAGGAATGCGGAGCCAAAATTGTCAAAGCTACAAAAGTCGTTCTTAAGGGAGCACAGCGTAAGTTTTCTGCTCAAAAGTCGTTCCTAAGGGAATACAGAGCCGAAATTGACAAAACTACAAAAAGCCGAGTGTAAGTTTTCTGCTCAAAAGTCGTTCCAAAGGGAATGCAGAGCCAAATACCACCGAAATATAAGGCGAAGAAGTTCAAAAGTCGTTCCTAAGGGGATGCAGAACCTACCGCCGAAATAGAAGGCGAAGAAGTTCAAAAGACGTTCCTAAGGGGATGCAGAATTTATATCACCGAAATAGAAGGTGAAGAAGCTCAAAAGTCGTTCCTAAGGGGACACAGAGCTTGTGTGTTCCAGTGTGGGCGTGTGGGTGTGTGTCTTCAGCATCATCATCATTTTGCATCATATCATCACATCATTTCACATAGCATCACATCATACATCATATCGCATCAATGACACGAGAATTGAATACGAAGCTGATTTTCGGCAAATGCTTCGTCAAAATGAAAAACGTGCTAAGGCACGAAGTAAGCTTCGGGATCTCTCTTTGCGAAGCATGGATATCTTTCTTTACGAAGCATGGATCTTTTCTTTACAAAGCATGAAAAGAAGGAAAGGTGTTTTTTCGCCGAAGGCTCAAAAACGGTATGTATGTAAGTTTCATGCATCGCAAAGAAATAAATTACAATAATTTACATATTCGATTCAATGTTACATACATCAAATATTACAGTCTTGTTACAATAAAAGCACAATGTCCATTCTAGTACGTTAACCATTTCAAAATGTTTCTACAATAAGTGATATTCCTCTTTAAGGACTTTCTCTGCAACTTCGTTCAGTAATTTGTTAACAACTTCATCGACAATAGATTCAGCCATGTTTATGATGTCTAGCGCTTCCTTCATTTTTGGATCGGCTAGGGGATCGTACGGTTCCGGCGGTGGAGATAATTCAGCTGAAGTAGGAAAAATTAATTAGTCCGAAGCCACAAAAACAAATGTCGAAGCTAAAAAACAAAAAATAATACCTATACGCTTTTCGCGCTCCGCAGCTTCTTCAGCTCGTCTTGCTTCTATTCGGGCGTCATGGGTGTCTTTTTCACTTTTCTTTATCATTTCATGGGCCATCTCTCGACCGCCATTTACCCAGACATCATTGTAGAATTTTCCGCCCATCAAGGTTGCTTCAGCTGAAGGATCCTTTGTATCATCCACGGAAAAGGCAGCTTTGGCCTGGGCTATGGTTGTAATATGATCGCATCCGACCTTCTCCAAGATGGATGAAATCCCCCGTGCATCGGTAAACGCGCAGACATCACTGCGATCACTCAAAATTTCTTCGAAGGTTTCCTCTTCTCCGCTTAACCATTCAATAACGCCTTCGGGGTCGCCTCGCATGAAGTTTTATTCGGTAGAGTAGGCACCCACTTTGGCGAAGCTAGTCTTCAATTTCTTCACACAATCCAAGGATTTCTCGAAGCACCTTTCCTTGGATTGGCGAAGTTCTTCAACATTTTTCTCTAGATAAATTTTCCAGTACTCGCTGATCTCTCGGTTGGCCTGTGCGAGTACGCAATTCTCTTTAGCTTTGGCCAGCTGTTTGCGAAGATCTTCAATTTCTGCTTTCTGGGCTTCGGCCTGAGCCTTATAATTAGTTTCGTCCTCTTTAACTTTATTTACCAAAGAAATCAAAATTTTATCCTTTTCTAGATCTTCGTTTCTTAGTTCAATCACTTCTGAACGAAGGTTATTAAGGGCCATCGTATAGCCTTCGTCTTCAATATTTTTCTGCGCCCTAAGGGCATTACTAAGAATTAAGCCCTGCAAGAGGAGGAAAGAATTGAGTATGACAAATAAAGTACTTCATTCTCAAATTCAAAGTTAACTTCTATACCTTTATACTGTTGTACGCTAGGCTGTCAGCAAGATCATCCTTCGACAAAATTGAAAGGTCGTCTTCTAGCTTCGGGAATCCCATGCTTCTACCTATCTCCTGGCAAACGGATATTTCTTTGTTGTTCGGGAGACAGTATAAGAAATCATCTTCATTACTCCCGTTAAAAACCAAGGCTCCCTTCGGATATTTCAACTTTCGCGCATAGTGCCTGGCATTCAGAATTTCTTCTTCGGACAACTTCTTCCCTGAAGCGTGTTGAATGATGTAGTCAACATTTTTTATCAAAGCTTCGAGAGCAGGAGTCTCGATCTTTTAAGGAGCAATTTGCTCTACCTCTTTTTCTTCAGGCGCGGCAGGCTCCATCTCGGTGAGCATTGAAGACCCAGCTTTGGCTTCAGCTTGAGCTTGCGTAGCTTCAGCTTCTGCTTGTCTAGTTTCGGCTTCAGCCTGTGATTTGGCTTCAGCTTGAGCAATTTTCTTTGCAGGAGCAGGGCTCAACGCCTTTGTAGTCTCCAGCATAGCATCCAGTACGTTGGCCATCCTTCTCCTCTTGGGAGTGGCGGCAGAAGCCTTTTGCATCTTCGGCAGATTTGCCTCTGTCGGAGGGCTTAGAATCTTTGGCATTTTTATTATCTCTTCAACCTTCGGCTCTTCAGCCTTATCAACCTTATCTTCTACTCACTCAACTGTATGCGTCTTCGACATTACAGTTGGTTCTTCAGCGCTCTATGCGATCGGAGCAGTTTGTATTGCTTCGGCTGCTGAAGAGGACCCTGCGCCAAAGTCAGGCACCACGGCCGGTTCAATTTAACGCGGCCGGTGGGTCAGAACCTTCACTTTTTTGCTCTTCGGCACAGGCTCAACTGGGGTGGCCGAAGCAGCAATCTTCCTCTTTTTCTCTTGTCCTTGCAGCGGGTAGCGGTAATCAGGGTATACGAAGCCAATAGCATCAAATACCCTATTGAGCCTTTTCTTCCCCTGACCTCCGAAGGCTGCGGACAAAGCATTATCTTCGGCTTTGGAGTATGCTCCAAGTAGTTCATCACTAGTAGCTTCAATGCACTTTAGCCAGTCGTCGTTGGGCTCGTCAAACTTCTCCCTAAATCTGAAGGTATACTTCAGTCGGACCAGACCACCATCACTGGAATCGGTGGTGGTATCCTTTGGCATATCCTAGATTTCCACAAGTGGCCATACCCTGAAGGATATATGCTCTTAAATCAGATCCCTTGTGCCAATAAAGGCACACACGGTGCTGAAAGCCCTCTGACACGCTTCGACAGCGTCATCATATTCCACCTTCGGCCTTCGGAGGCCGAAGCGGGACCAGATGGGGCGCTAGATGATTTCTTTAATGTATTCCCTTGCCTTTAAATCATTCTTCACATAAACCACTCTTCCATCCAGGCTCCGGGCCATCTCTTCCAAAAAGTTGACACCGGGTGGCTTGCATTGGGGCGAGCAATAAATCCATAACAACCGAAGTTGTTGTGGTACTGTTCTTTGCCAGTAGCCTTCGTCTCATATAAGAGCTCGTACATACTGCAGAAGCACTTCACGCTTGGCTCTAGTCCCTGACTCCTTACAGCCCAGACAAAAATCCCCATCCTCATTATAGCTTCGGGGGTGATCTGATGAAGGAAGATCTAGTAGATCTTCAGCACTTCAACTACAAACTTGCTCAAAGGAAACTGAACTCCAGCCTTAAAAAAGCTTCGGTAAATAACAACTTCATTTTCCTCAGGGGCAGGGACAATGTTGACTCCGCCAACTATCACGATAGACATGTCACGAAAGTACCTTCCTCTCATGTTGTCAAGATGACTCTGTTTAATAGATTATTTTCTGAAGACAGTATGGCTTGCTCACCAGGGTCGGTCTTCAGAATCTTTGTCTCTACTCTCCACATCATAACTATCACTATCATCAATATCTTCAGACAAACTTTCCAGAATCTCTTTAGTAATCTTCTCTGTGTTTGTTTTTGACATAGACTCAACAAACCCGGCGATAAATGGATCTGCAGTTTTCTTTTCTCTAAACAACTTTGTCTCTTCAGTTACCTTCGTTTCCGTAGTCATTTTCTTTTCCTCAGACATCTTCTCCCCAGACAAGGTGAAAACACGTTCTTAAACCGAAGCTCGAAAAGGCTTGAAAATCAAGCGAGAGCTAGTGAGCAAGAGCTAGAAAGTTTGAGAAAATAACGCGAATGCTAGAAATGGCGTGTAGAATGCTGTCGGCATGGGTTTATATTTATACGCCTGGTGTGTTGCAACTTGAAGAGCCCCGTCTGTCATTGACTTTTGCTATTCTAGCAAAGCGAAGGTGTTTTTTGGACCTTCGACTTAAGGCCTTCATTCATGTCGCAGTCTAAATTCACTATTATAACAAATTAATACTGCGAGGGGCTATTGTTGGGGGCCTTCGTCTTCCGAAGGTCCTCAAAAACAGGATTAACAATGTTCTCCAAGTGAAATATATGTACAGGAACCTTCGAAATCGGAACGAAGCTATCCACAATACGGAAAAGCATGATCGGGACGAAGGTCGATCGGGATGAAGGCCGAATCAATTCCAAAGCTACGTGTGAGGAAGCTTCGGCTCAGTAGCAGAAAAAGGAACCGACTTAAAGAGGAAAAGGCTATCTAGTCCTCGATAGATTGTCCTTAAGTCAACAGTAAATATAAAGGGCATGGATGCAATTTTACACAGGTTGTGTCGTGTGCCTATAAATAGATGAACAGTAACACCGTACTGTTCACGCTGACTTGCACTCATTCACGCGTCACGCTCAGACTCTTGCCTTCTATCAAGCTGAATGTACAAGTGTAATGCAATATTATTCATATTCATTTATGATTTAAAAAAGATATGTTAAAGATGTCATATGATAATTCATGTTATTTCTTATGTTTCATATGCTTCTTCTTCCATTAATATTGTTGGAACTTGCTCTCCCGAACAAGTTGATTCAACGGGGGAGTGAAAACGATGTAAACAAGGTTTCAACTCGAGATGGCGACAGCTCTGTTAATCTATCCTCTCAAGGGCACTGTGCGGGGGTATTTATAGGTATCTGAGTGCCCAGTGTCATGAGTTAAGGACGCATGTGCCCTCAGGCGCCTAGGTTATCCCCGGAATATTCCCATAAAGCAGGGTTATGGACCGTAATTACAGGGAGACCTTTACAAATTAGGCCCGTAATGCGCAGCGGCCACGCAGGGCCGATCGCAATGGGTCGGATCACATGTGGGCCTCCATGTTGGACGAGGCCGCGAGATAAGACAACCTCGTCACAGGTCTTCGCCCGGCGACGCGTGGGACGAAGGGTAAGTCTGCCAGTCGCCTTGTCTCTGTTGGTGCAGCGAGTTTGGCGAAGGCATCGAGCGAAGGGTAGCGTCTTCGCCTTCGCCCCAACATTTGCCCTCTGAGGGACCAGTTCGACTAAGTCATCTGGTGCCGAAGACGTCGCTGGATGGTGGAGACGTTGCCCTCGCTCGAAGTGGTTCCAAGGGGTTTTTTGACATGACCGTTGATTGACGCTGTATTGTTGGATTGTGGGTTCCCCGAAGCGCCGCGCCGTGTGTATAAAACGGGGCGGGGGGCGGCGCATTTTGAACTTTATCTTTCCGCGCTCCGCGAAAACCCTAACTTCCTTCTTAAACCGCTTGCTGCTCGTCTGCCCTCCTTGCTCTTGCTCGTCGGAGATCTGGCCCGTGTGAAGCAAACCGCCCGCCGCCGACGACGATACGTAGCCATGTCGTCCTCTTCCTCTTCTGCTGCCGATACATCGCCGGCCGGCACGTCGTCCAAGGAGACGCTGAGCAATGTGGCGGCGGAGGAGTTGCGCACCGGCGACACAGTGGAATTCGGTGTGTCGCGGATGTCCTTGGTCCGTGTGCAAGACATGCAACAGCTTGGGTATTTCGGCGGCGGAGTGGCCCGTGTCCCGGGGGGCAGAGGAGGTCCCCGAGCCGGAAGGCGAGTTGGTCGTTTTCGAAGCTTTTTTCCCCGCTGGCCTTCGTCTGCCCGCGCATCGATTTGTGGGAGAAGTTATGCGTAAATTCGACGTCCAGGTCCACCAGCTGACGCCGAATGCCGTGGTGGCCCTGGCAAAATATGTCTGGGCGACGACTTCGTACGGCGGGCAGCCTTCGGTCGAAGTCTTCGTGAAGTATTATTGTCTGCATTGGCAGAAAAGGAGAATCAGAAATAAGATTGCTCAATTTGGATCTTGCACATTTACGCCGAAGACCGACAAGACTTCGATGGAAGTCGTTGAGTTGGTTCCCTGCGCCCGCAATAAATGGGGCAACTGGTGGTAATTTTGGTTCTACGTTGCCGGGGGTCGATGGCATAAGAACGTTCCTATCCCCCGCGCGGTCGGTGAAGACTTCTTTACGTCTCGCATGGTTCGTGACTTGAGAGTGTTTCCTTACGGACGGAATATTGCTGCTGTTGTGTCGGCAGTGATGAACAAGGATCGCCAGGAAGCTGCGCAGAAGCGCCGGGCGGTCATCAGGCTCCCCGAAGCTAGGCCGAAGAGGGCGCGGGGGACTGCGAAGGCTACCGTCGCTGTCGGTAGCCAGCCTACGCTGGCGGCGAAGTCGGCCGCCCTGGGTCCGGCAAGGTGCCGGAGAGCGCGAAGACGGCCGGCGCCGGCGGAACCAAGTCTGCCCCAGACGGAGCTGCGAAGGTCCGGGAGTTGCCTTCGCCGGGGAAACGCGTTGCTGACTTCGGCACAAATATTAGCGTGGATGACTATCTTGTTGGTAAGTTTTTTTTAACTGGTGATCCGTTGCAGGATCAGGCGAGGGGCAACTTGCTGTTGTTCCGCCTGTGGTGGCGACCACGGTGTCTGCCGCGGTGCCTGGGGTGAGGGGTAGCGCTCTCAGCGCTGGCGGTGAGATTTCGGCGGTCGCTGCCGTCAAGGACGAAGCGAGCACTCTGTCCCGCCGGCTGAGGGAGGCGTCACAGCGGCTGAGTCAAGTAAGTTGAGCTGGACTTCGGTGTTTACCGCTTCCATGGGGATTGTGGTCTCATGTGTGTCTGTTAGGCGGCCGACTTCACCGACCGCGTGGCGTCGGGGGCCCTTACTGCACACATGTCTGCCGAAGTCGAGAGACTTCGGGCGCAGCATGCTGACGCCGTCCGGGAAAAGTCGGCCGCGGACAGCAAGTGCTGCAAGCTGGCGGAGAAGGTGGCTGCCCTGGAGGGCGAGAGGACGGACCTCCGGCGCCAGCTGGTGGAGGAGAGGAGGGAGGCTAACCAGGCCATCGCCAAGGCGTAGGCGGCGCAGGCGGAGGCCAATTTGGCGTGGGTGGAGGGTAGTCTCGCCAACCAACGCGTCGAGGAATGGGAGGTGCGGTTTAACGCTCTGCAGGCCCGCATGGAGAGAGCCGAGGCCTCTACGTGCTCGGAAGTTGAGCGGACGCGCAAACAGCTCATGGACTCATACCGCGAGCTGGGCGCACGGACTGCTGACTTCGAAGTGCCCGACCGGGAGGCGGGCCTTCGCTTCCTCGAGTGGCTGCAAGAAGAACTGTTGGCGCTCCCGACCATTGTGGAGGGATTTATGTCCTTTGCCTCCCTCGTCACCTGCGAAGGGGCGATGAACGCGCTGTCCCGCGAGGGGTGCAGTCACTATGAGGTCTTCGACCGATGTGATGAAGATTTTGGGCGCGAGATTTTCAAGGTCGAAGACCCTGTGGTGAATGACTCCGCGGGTGCCCTCTTTGACCGGATGTGGGGCCCCCACGGTCGGGAGGTGGTGAGGGAGCGATCCGACCGGGGCGAGGGATCAGGTAAAGTTTGTCTTTTGTTCAGTGTTGTTGAATGTGGGTATGTGTGGGCTTGCTGAATCGGTGTGCTGTGTTGTAGGCGGCGCGTGCCGAGGTCGTGGAGGACTTCGGACCCCTGAACAGCGTGCGGCCCAAAGCGGAGGCCAACCCGGTGGTGGCCGAGGCTGAGGTCGACCCGGCACCGCCCCCGGAAACCGGTGAAGGCTCCCTCGCTGCTCCTGCGGCTACTGTGTCCAGTGGAGGCTCGTCGCCAACCGCTGTGCCGAGGGCGGAGAATCCCCCGAAGACGGCGACGGAGCCAGCAGCGGAGGATCCCACGGCGGCGGCTGGGCCTTCGCAGGTGGCTTAGTGGGTGTGGGGTAGTTAGAGAATTTTGTCTATGTTGTTGAACCTTGGTTGCTGTGCAGGTTCAAGATTTTGGGCATGCGCACGCAACCGCTACTGCTAATTTTGTGGCAGCTTCGACCGTGGATGCTGGGAATGAATCAGATGAGTCTGCGTCTAAGTTTTCTGATTTTGGTGACTCTGGGAGTTCAGTTGAGTGGACGGAAGAGTCTTCGGATGAGGACTTGGATTACTTTGCGGCCTTGGATGTGGCTGCGGCGGAGGCTTCTCCGCGTGTTGCGGATGCTGAAGTTGTGCCTGGTCCGAGTGTTGGGCGTAGGCAGCGAAGGGCGGTGGCGAAGCGTAGAGTGAGTGAGATGGATGGCGGTCGGCTTCGTGTGGGCAGGGCTGGCAAGCAGGAATTGTTGTCCTTGCCGGCTGGGGCGAGTGTAGGTGAGGGGGAGTTGCGAAGTCTTTTTGAGGGTGAGGAGCTTAGGATAATGCTATTTAACTATAGGGAGATGGGAATCATTCCGAAGGTTGAACCGATGTAAGGTGTGATGCCCTCGCTGTAAGTGTGTTACTATAGTTTGTATGATGAGGCTGTGCGCCTTCGCGTATCCGGCTATGTCTATAGGGGCGTTGCGCGCTTGGTCTGGCACATTTATTATGTTGGTCCGGCTGTGCCTGTAGTTGGTCTGTGCGCGGATAGTTTCTTGGTGTAGACTTGTGCATGGAAGTAATGCGCTTGCGTTTTGGCGCGCTTGTTGAATTAGTCCGGCTGCACCCTTAGGCGACTTTTGCACGGATAGTCTTTTGAGGAAGACTTCGATTTTGCGCACTTGTTGTGCTAGTTCGGCTGCACCCTTAGGCGACTTTTGCACGAATAGTCTTTTGAAGAAGACTTCGATTTTGCGCACTTGTTGTGCTAGTCCGGTTGCACCCTTAGGCGACTTTTGCACGGATAGTCTTTTGGAGAATACTTCGATTTTGCGCACTTGTTGTGCTAGTCCGGCTGCACCCTTAGGTGACTTTTGCGCGGAGTGTCGCACGCGAGGGTAGCTAGCGCTGCCCCTCGCGGTGACTTCGTATTGGTCGAATGTCGAAGGCCGTCGACGCGGTCTTTTTTCGACGTAGATTTTTGCGGGGGATTTTTCGCTTGTATATTAGATGGCTCCGCCTCGTTAAAAACCTCACCCCCTAGGAGGAAAAGAGTGCGGGCCAGAATAAAATTGTTTTGCGAATTACAAGGGCGAGTTGGCCCTGAGGAGTCAAACAAAAAAATTTGCGGAGATTATCAATGTTCCAGGAATGCTCCAAGTCCTCGCCGGATGGCGTTGCGAGCCTGTACGCGCTGGGGGACGCCTTCGTCTTGATGATAAAAGGGCCCTCCCACTTGGGCTCCAGCTTGCCCCAGGACTCTGTCCGAGTTGTCCGGACGAGTACGAGGTCTCCTTCGCTGAATTCCCTCGGGATGACTGCGTGGTCACGCCATGCTTTTGTTTGGGCTTGGTATTTGTTTAGAGCCTGTAGGGCGAAGACGCGGTCTCCATCAATGAGGTCCTTCGAAGTGGGCTCGTCCACGTCGGGGACAGCTGACGGGACTGTCCGTGGGGACCCGTGTTTTATTTCTTGCGGGGTCATGGCCTCCGATCCGTATAGAAGGCGGAAAGGGGTGAACCCAGTCGCCCTGCACTCAGTCGTGTTTAGTGCCCAGACCGCTTCAGGTAACAAATCGGCCCACTTGCCCTTTTTATCGTCGAGGAGCATCTTCTTGACAGCTGTGAAAATTTTTCCATTTGCGTGTTCCACAACTCCGTTGGATTGCGGGTGGTATACTGAGGCGAAGGCAAGCTTGGTGCCAATGGAGAAGCAGAAATCCTTGAAGTCTTGGCTGTCAAATTGCTTGCCATTGTCAACTGTGAGTTCGGACGGGACTCCGAAGCGGCAAACAATGTTTTGCCAGAAGAATTTCTGGGCAGTCTTCGATGTTATTGTGGATACAGCCCTCGCCTCGATCCATTTGGTAAAATATTCGACAGCGACGAAGGTGAACTTGAGGTTCCCCTGGGCCGTGGGTAGGGGCCCGACGATGTCTAGGCCCCAGCGCTGAAGAGGCCATGTGTGGGCGATTAGCTTCGTGAACTGCGAAGGGCTCCCCGACTGTGGAGAAAATTTCTGGCAGGCTTCGCAGGACCTTGTGACCCGATTTGCGGCGCAGATCATGGCGGGCCAGTAGAAACCTTGCCGGATTACCTTTGCGGCTAGTGCCCTGGGCCCTGCGTGAGAGCCGCAAGTCCTGCTGTGGACTTCGCGCAAAATTTGGACGCCTTCGGTCTCGGTGACACATTTAAGCATGGGTTGACTAACCCCCTTCTTGTAAAGCTGTCCTTCAATTAGTGCGAAGTCCCGGCTTCGATGTTTGAGGCGCTTGGCCTCATTGATGTCGGTTGGATGATAGTACCCCTGCAGGAACAGGGTTATTGGTGCCCGCCAGTCTTCGGTCATGATAAGGTTGACTATGCGGTGGCCCTCGCTGTCATTGGTTATTTGGAGCCCTTCTGGGCTGCGGACGGCTGGCGTGCCGATGACATGGTAGAATACGTCGGAGGGCAGGGCCTCGCCTCGGGCGGCTGCCTTGGCCAACGCATCAGCCTCCACATTCTTGGCACGGTCCACATGCTGTAAGGTGAAACCTTTGAATTGCCTCTCGAGGCTACGGATAGCTGCGAGGTACTGCATAAGTGCGGGGGTCCTTCGCTGCGTAGTCTTTCTCGACTTGGCCGGCGACTACCTTGGAGTCCGTTCTGATGATGCAGGTGGTGACACCAAGGGCCCTTAGCTTGCGAAGGCCGAGGATGACAGCTTCATATTCTGCTATGTTGTTAGTGCATATGTCAGACTCCAAAGCAAAGCTGAGGCGTGCTGCGTATCTGTGCTTGACCCCTGTGGGTGAAGTAATGACTGCAGCGGCGCCTGCCCCCGCATGGCACCATGCGCCGTCGCAATGGATTTTCCATACTTTTTCTGTCGACGGGTCCGGCTGTGTTGTTGGCCCAGTCCAGTCGACAACGAAGTCTGCCAGGACTTGTGACTTGATGGCTGTCCTGGGTTCAAATGTGATGTGATAGCCGGAAAGTTCGGCTGCCCATTTGGTGATCCGGACTGATGCCTCCGGGTTTCTAAACAGTTCGCCGAGTCTCCTATCTGAGGTGACCCAGACCTTGAATGCCTCGAAATAGTGGCGCAATTTGCACGAAGCCATAACAACTGCATAGGCAATCTTTTCCAGTTCCGTCATATTACATTTTGATGGTGTGAGCACTTCGGAGACGTAATAAACTGGACATTGCTTGATCATGCCCTCTACGGTCTGCTCTTGAACCAGTGCTGCGCTGACCGCATGTGGCGAAGCCGCAACATAGAGCAACAGGGGTAGCGAAGAGTCGAGGCTTGTAAGGATCGCCAATTCCGACAGGTACTGTTTCAATGAGGCGAAGGCCGCCGCCTGCTCTAGTCCCCAAGCGAAGTCTTTTGCGCCGCGGAGAATTTTGAGGAAAGGGAGACTTCGCTCTGCGGATTTGGAGATGAATCTGTTGAGGGCGGCCAATCTTCCTGTCATGCGTTGAACGTCTCTAGCTGATTGCGGGGGCGTCATGTTGATGATGGCCTGAATTTTGGCTGGATTGGCCTCGATTCCGCGGTGTGACACCAGGTAGCCCAATATCTTCCCTTGGCGAACGCTGAAGACGCACTTTTCGGGGTTTAGGTGAAGGCGTGCGTCCCACATGTTCGCAAACGTTTCGATGAGGTCAGCAAGATGGTCCTCCTTGCTTCTGCTGGCGACGATGATGTCGTCCACATACGTGAATATATTTCTGTCGACTTGTCCCTCGAGCACCTTTTTGGTGAGCCGGGAGAAAGTGGACCCGACGTTCTTGAGTCCCTCCGGCATTCTGATGAAGCAATACGTGCCGAAGGGTGTTATGAAGCTGGTGCTGGCCTTGTCCTCCTCCTTCATATATATTTGATGGTAGCCGGAAAAGCAATCGAGGAGTGACATGACCTCGCACCCGGCTGTGCTATCGACGATTTTGTCGATCCGAGGCAGCGGGAAGTTGTCCTTGGGGCAGGCCTTGTTAAGACTGGTGAAGTCGATGCACATCCGCCACTTGCCGCTCTTCTTCTGCACCATTACTACGTTGGCGAGCCATGTGGGGTAGGTGATTGGCTCGATAAATTTGGCCTCAAGCAGGCGATGTACCTCGGCCTTGGCGGCTTCTGTCTTCTCGTTAGACATCTTACGCAGCCGCTGTTTCTTCGGCCTCACCGAAGGGTCGATTCCTAAACTGTGCTCGATGATGGAGCGACTGACTCCAACTAGGTCGAGGGCGGACCAGGCGAAGACGTCTTTATTCTTGGACAGGCAGCAGAGGAGTCTCTCCTCATCATGCGAAGTGAGGTCTTCGCTGATGGTGACCGTCTACTTGGGTGTGGCCTGGTCGAGGGGAACAGTCTTGGTCCCGTCGTTGCTCTGTAGCTGTGCTTTGTCGTGTTCTTTGTCAGTTGGGCTGGCAGACGCGGGGACCTCGCGCTGGGCCGTGAGGCAGTGCACGTTTCTTTGTCCGGGGACGAAGTCTCGTTCTATGTTACGCGCAGCCTGCTGGTTGCCGTAGACCGTGATGGCGCCTTGCGGACCTGGTATTTTCATGCACAGGTAAAGTCCGTGAATGGCTGCCTCAAACTTGTTGATGGAGCCCCGGCCCATTATGGCGTTGTACGGATACACCATGTCGACGATGTCGAATGTGACTTGCTCACTTCGGGCATTGGGTGCTACACCGAAGGAGAGAGGTAACTCTATTTTGCCGACAGGAAAGGTGCCCTTGCCGCCGAAACCGTACAGCGGGTTGTCCGAAGGCTTGAGCAGGCTGTGGCTTATGCCCATGCGATCGAAGGCATGGAGGAAGATGATATCCGCCTGGCTGCCATTGTCGACTAAGACTTTATGCAGGTCCCAGCCTGCCACGCTGCAGTTGATGACCATGGCGTCGATGTGGGGTGCGCTGCGCAGATCAACATCTCGGGCGTCGAAGGTTAGTGGCACATGGGACCACTTTGTCTGCACGACTGGGCCTGTGACGGCGACATGGTTGACGATGCGGTAATGGTCCCTCTTCTGCCGCTTTGTGTCGAAGTCAGCGCTGGACCCCCCAGTGATCATATGAATGACTCCGCGATACGGCTGATCGGCGAAGTCCTCTTGCTTTGGGGCGTGGGGGTGGTGGATGTTTTGTTGTTGCTGGTGTGGAGGTGGGGGTGGGGGTGGGGGAGGTACGATTTGTACCTCCTGGTGGTGCTGGTATGCGTGGTGCGGTGGATGCGGAGCGGGGCCGTGGATGTATGGCGGAGGGGGTAGCTGATATGTGTGCGCGACAACTCTGGGGTTGTCGGCTGGCTGCGCCCGTGCCATCCTGTCTCTGGTGGCCTTCGTCTCTGGGCAGTCTCTGGTAGGGTGGGTGCAGTCTTCGCCGTGTAACAGGCAGTAAAATCTGCGCGGCTGCTGCACGCGTCCCCGGCCCCGACCACGAGTTCCGTTCTCGCGGCCCTGGGGGATACTCCTGGCGGCGAGGGGCCTCGCCAGCGGGGTGCTGGTTGGAGATGTTGTGCACCTGCTGCTGATTGCGGCCGTCCCGACCGGAGTCTGGCTGCGAAGGCCTCGTCCACGTGCGGCTGGACTGTGGAGTGTCTTTGGGTTTCCTCTTAGACTCGACTTTGCGCTGGTGGAGCTCTTCGGATCTGGCATATTTTTCAAATAGCTGATACAACTCCTGGAGGTTCTTGGGCGGATCCCTGATGCAGTGGCTGTAAAGGACGCCGGCCCGAAGGCCACTGATGGCGTAGTGGATGGCGATTTGGTCATCGACCGAAGGCAGTTGTGACTTGAGGGTCAGAAACTTGCGGTAGTACTCCCGCAGAGTCTCTTTTTCCAGCTGCTTGCAGAGTGAAAGTTCGGCCAAGGCGTCGGTGTCTGGGTGGTACCCTTGGAAGTTGAGCAAGAATTTGTCCCGGAGACTTCTCCAGGAGTCGATGGACAACGGCGGCAACCTGGTGTACCAGGTGAGGGCTGGGCCTTCGAGGGCAATGATAAATGACTTGGCCATCGTGGCGTCGTCCCCTCTGGATGATGCAACGGCGACCTGATAGCTCATGATGTACTGTGCGGGGTCAGTGCTGCCCTTGTACTTGGGATAAGTCCCTGCCCTGAAGTTGGCGGGCCATGGTGACACCTGCAGGTGAGGCGCTAGGGGACTTCGCTCGTCAAGATAGTTGACGCCTTGGAATGCCGCGACGTGTGGGACGGCGTGTCCGCGCTGAGGGATCAACAGGTCTTCGATTTGTGCGCGCTGTTGGAGGGGTGGGCCGTGTTGCAGGCCGAGTTGGCCTTCGCTCTGCATGAGGGCGATCTCTTGTTCAATCTCCTGAGCCTTCTGCTCTTCATCGCGTATCATCTGTCGCACCTTGTCTTGTGCGGACACGCGTTGGCGCTTGGCCTCGAGGATCTCTTTTTTCTTCTGGAGGTTGCGGTTCTTGATGCGCAATGCGCACAGTTGTAGTTGTTCTTCTGCCGAAACGCCGATGACTTCGCCGTCTTCGGTGGCATCCGCGCCCTCTGGTGGAGCGAAGCCTGGGGGGAAGTTGTGGTTGTCCTCCAGAGCTGCAGGTGTGGAGACTGCCTTCAGGAGTGGGTTGCTCATTGCGCTGCCTCTTGTTGAGTGCGTCGTCTTCGCAGGCCTCTTGGTGGGTGGTGTCGACAAGGGCCTTGCCCTTTTTCTTGGCCAACAGTGCTGCCTTCGCAGCCTCGTCAGCCTTTGAGGTAGCTCTCTTGGGTGCCATCGCGGGTAATTTTTTCGTAGCACGAACAGTGGACGCCAAATGTTGGAACTTGCTCTCCCGAACAAGTTGATTCAACGCGGGAGTGAAAACGATGTAAACAGGGTTTCAACTCGAGATGGCGACAGCTCTGTTAATCTAGCCTCTCAAGGGCACTTTGCGAGGGTATTTATAGTTATCTGAGTGCCCAGCGTCCTGAGTTAAGGACGCATGTGCCCTCAGGCGCCTAGGTTATCCCCGGAATATTCCCATAAAGCAGGGTTACGGATCGTAATTACAGGGAGATCTTTACAAATTAGGCCCGTAATGCGCAGCGGCCACGCAGGGCCGATCGCAATGGGCCGGATCACACGTGGGCCTCCATGTTGGACGAGGCCGCGAGATAAGACGACCTCGTCACAGGTCTTCGCCCGATGACGCGTGGGACGAAGGCTAAGTCTGCCAGTCGCCTTGTCTCCGTTGGTGCTGCGAGTTTGGCGAAGGCATCGAGCGAAGGGTAGCGTCTTCGCCTTCGCCCCAACAAATATATATATATATATATATATATATATATATATATATATATATATATATATATATATATATATATATATATATATATATATATATATATATATATATATATATATACTGCAATGATGAAGGTACGTCCTTCATGACCTCCGTCTAAAGATAATTATATCCTACGGGAGATAATGTTTCGAAGGACAAAGGTCCTTAACCATTAACATTTTATGTTGCCTTGTTCTTAATTCATAGCATTTGAGAACAAGTCCCCAACAGATATGTATGGCGTATATATCTAGCATTGATAAGTTATATATCCAGAATGTACTCTCCATCATCACGGTCAAACTTTTATAACAAACCGTAGGAAATTACCAACTTCCGAGAGGCTACTGCTAGCTCTAAGAAATGACCTTAACTTCCTACGGGTTGTTATAAAACCTGTAGGAAGTTAGATTTAAGCTATTTGACCAACTAGCGCGGTCAAACGGGCGGCTAACTTCCTACGGTCGCCTCTAGGAAGTTACTTAACGTCCTAGAGTTTTCGTACATCCTCTAGGAAGTTAGCCACCCCTGCTAACTTCCTATGGCCTCCTCCAGGAAGTTAGCCACCCCTGCTAACTTCCTATGGCCTCCTCTAAGAAGTTACTTCACACGGCCTCCTCTAGGAAGTTACTCTAGGAAGTTAAGTAACTTCCTAGAGGGCACTAGGAAGTTAAGTGTCACACCCAGTTTTAAGGAACAAAGCCGGGTGCATCTCATACATGCGCCAAAGGAGACAACATATATAATAACAAAGTGTATAGAGATAAATGTCACAATATAATCAGAGTACTTTATTATATAGCGGAAGTCTTACAAAATAAAAGATAAATATCGCAGGATCTAAAATCTATCCTTGGCGCCAGAAAGCTGACTAGGAGACGCCACCTAGATCAAGTCGAAAGCCTCAGAGTTAGGCGGCTCCTCTTCGATCACCTGTTCTTCTCCTGTGGGGGGTGTGAGACAGCAAGAGTGAGCTCACATACGTTCATAGCTCAACAAGTCGTGGGGAATAATGTGCATGAACTCGCCAAAGGTGGGAGTTCATGAAGTGTAAGGCCGATCAATGAAATAGAGGCTGAAGCTGAGCATTGCTTTTATAAGTTGGTCAAAATTTTATTAGCAATTACTAAGTGTAAGTAAATACCAAACCTTAATAATAATAAAGAAAAGTAATAGTAAAATAATCCCAAATGCGATGCAAATGTCAAATTAAATTTAAGTTCCATAAATTAATCATGTGAGGGTCCGAGCTGCTCATGACCGTGAGCACGGCTAGTATACCAGTTTTACACTCTGCAGAGGTTGCGCATCTTTACCCACAAGTCATGTTACCCATCTGCCAAGAGATGGCCAATCCCATACACCTCTACCGAGGAGGCGAGGTAGGGTAACACTACGAGGCCTTTACAAAGTTCCACTAGCTTCAGAAATCCCGCTACAGTTTATAGGAAGCTCCAGTGCAGGAATCCCTCGCCTGACCGCCATCGCAGCAAAATCAACCCAAGGACCTCCCTACACTGACCACTCCCCTACTGCCCTTGCCCCTTTCAGGTAAGGAAGTCATCCACTAGCTTTCCTAGTTAATCAGCCAAGGGCGTCCCATTATACCCTTGTGGTAGCACTGTTTTCCCGGGTGGTCGCTCCATGTTCCCATTAATTTAATGATCTTAACATGAACAATAATAATAACAAGATAATAAAAGAGTAATCATGAATGTTGTATCTCCATACCCAATCCACATAAAGCAATAGCAGGTACTACCCAAAAATATTTTAGGGGTGAACAAGGTATAAAGATAACCAAAACTGGGGTAACTTAAAGGATCCCATCAAAATTACCCTATGCAGATCATTATAATTAATAAGAACATGGCTGGGAAAAAGTAAGTGATCAAGGGCACAACTTGCCTTCAATGAGCTCCTGCTCAGCTACTTCTACTTGTTGAGCCTCAGAATCCACAGTGGCTTGCTCGTCTACTCGCATCAACACAATACATACATAGTATAGCATAAATTAACATCACATCAAACATGTAAATAAAATATACAGTAAAAATCTACACATTAAAATGAGATCATAGGAACTGGAATCATTAAATTTGGAGTTATAGATTTCAAGTTATGAATTTCCTAAGGTTTAATGTGCTTGAAATAGGATTAAGTGAGAGATTAATTTTCTTACTGTTTTCATGTCAAAACAGAGACACTAATGTATAGACAATAATATTACAAAATTTTAGGAACTGGAATGGACCAATTTGGAGTTCATATGCATTTTCTATGAATTATACAAATTCTAGGGTTTATTTTCATATTAAAAATCCAATTTCCAATTCATTTTATCAATTTAACTCTGTATTGGACTGGGTCTTAATTTCCAGAGAGATCAGGGGTTGCAGGGTAAAATTCCTAAGACCCAGTCAACAGTCTCCGAGGATGGCGGGTTGATTAGTGATTTCCTAGGGGGCTCTTTAACGAAAAGTACTCGCGAAGGGGTATCTAGGGTTTTCGGCTGTAGGATTAGATCTGGACAGCAACCAAAAGAGCTTGAGCTGATAACTGATCACGCGCGTTGGATCAAGATCTAACGGCCTACGACAAAAGAGACGAAGAGGTACACGGGCGATTTAATCCAAGCCATCTGCTGGCCGATCAATGGCCATCAGCCCATAACCCACCGCAGCCGTTCATCAGAGAACGAGCGGTCACCACATGTCGTCCAGCTCCCGTCACCGAGCCCCAACAGCACACGCGCACCCAAGGCGACGGAAGGCCACCCGCGACGGCGCGCCATTAACGGACAGGGCACCCCACGTCACAGCAGTCCAAACCGGTTGATACTAGCCCTATCGCGATGCTGCGCTCAAGGCAAAACTAGTCGTGGATTGCTTACCGGGAATGGAGGAGTAGACGAAGCAGTCCACGGTGCCGCGCGGATCTACGGTGGCGCGCCAGAGCCGGTGAGAAATTGCCGATGGTATGGTGGAGGTCGCTCTCGCCTGAGGTTGGCACCAAACTCCCTTCACCAGACGACCCTCCGGTGCAGTCCCAAGCAATGACAGGCCGGCGAGGAGACGAATCCCGTGGCGATGTGGATTTCTCCCCATTTCTCCTCGTTCTCCCTCAGTGAACTCTCTTGGTGGCTCTTGCGTGAGATAGCAGAAGGGGGGACGGAAGCGCCCCAGGGTTTTACTCCTACGGTTGGGCTCGGTCAGCGGCGGTTTCGTGGAGCTCGCGCTGGTCCTCTCATGCCGAAAAGCTCGGCACCAGTTGCACGCGAGTCTGTTGGAGGAGGAGGTTCTGACGCGCCGGGCCCACCGACCGGCGAGACATTCATGCGTGCGTGTGTGAGTGATGAGCGGCTGACAGTGGGGGCACCATGTCAGTCATCCAGGGCTGAGGGCGCGCGCGCGGGCTGCGGGTAGAGAAAAGGCTAGCTGGGCCGGAATGAGCAGAAGTGGCCCAGTTATCTGTTTTTCCTTTTTCTTTTCTGTTTTTCTTTCTTTTTCCTTTCCACTTGATATCACAATTTGAATTCCAAAAATTTGTTATGAGTTTTCCCATTTATTTCAAATATGCAAATTTAAATACTGGTCTAAATTAGTTTTTTTATTTGTATATTTATTTTCTCTATATGTTATAGGATTTTCCTTCTCTTCTCAAATTATAGAATTTCCTTTAGAATTTAAATTCCAATTTGGGTACCAACATATTTATTTTTACATTATTTTTATATTGTCACAAAATGCACAGAAAGAAAAACCTCAGCATGATGCATATTCCATTTTAGTATCTTTTATTTTAACTAATCACCCTTAATTATAGGTATGCTCTTGTTATGATGAATATATGGCACACAACATAAGGTGATTTACTATATCCTCATCGTATACATTTTTGGGTATTACATTAAGCTAACTTTCAACAAAAAAATTCTGAGAGCCTAACTTCCGACGACTTCCTAGAGTTTAGGGCTAACTTCCTAGAGTTTAGGCTCTAGGAAGTTAATTGGTTTGGTGTAGTGATCTCCATACAAACCCTAAACCCTAGACTCAAAATGTGGCTAAAATTGAGCAAGAATGAACAAAAATTGGCAAGAGAAACAGAAACCAACTTTTCTTAGCAACCTTCTTACAAAAAATAAAGATCAAAACCTCCACCTTGTATTTTGTGAAATCTGGACCTCCAAAATCACCTCCAATGGAAGTTGGCTGCGAACTATAGTTCTTGTCGGGAAGGATGAAGGAATATTTATACAACAATGGATACAAGCGGTTGGATAAGGCTACCTAACTACTTTCTCTCTAACACATGGTGAAACGCTAGATACAAAATGTGGCTAAAATTGAGGAAGAAAGAACACAAAAATGGCAAGTGAAAAATAAACCAAACTTTCCTGGCAACTAATAAACAAAAAATCTTAATTACCAAACCTATCTTCCTCTCTCTCTCTCTCCGTACAAACACATGAACCATTCATTAAACAACTAAATATATATTGGATAAACTGAATTAAGAACTAAACATCAAAAGGAGAGAGAGGATAGACAATATCTAACCATCTTAATCAGCCTCGTTTGAATAAATAGGTAAAAAACCTAGCTATACTCTTCTCTCTAACACGTGGTGAAAGCCTAGATCTAAACAAAAATTGAGCAAAAATGAACAAAAATTGGCAACTGAAATTGAACCAACCTTTCATAGCAACTAATAAAAAATTTTGATTGCCAAACCTATTGTTCTCTCTCCATACAAACGAACGCACCATTCATTAAACAACTAAATAGTCATGGATAATCTTATTTGAGAACTAAACATAAAAAGGGAGAGATGATAGACAAAATCTAACCATATTAAGCTACCACATTTGAGGAAATAGAGAAAATAACCAAGCTATACTCTTCTCTCTCACATGGTGAAACCCTAGATCTAAAATGTGGCTAAAACTGAGCAAGAATGAACAAAAATTGGAAAGAGAAACATAAACCAACCTTTCTTAGCAACCTTTTTTCCAAAAAAATGAAGATCAAACCCCCCCCCCTTGTATTTTGTGAAATCTGGACCTCCAAAATCGCCTCCAATGGAAGTTGGCTGCGAGCTACCGTTCCTATCGAGGAGGATGAAGGAGTATTTATACAACAAAGGTCACATGTCGTTGGATAAGGCAACTGCTAGTGGAAACCTATTTCCACTATCAGTTGGTTAAGGGAATCGCCAGTGAAAATTAGATTATCACTGGTAGTTTACTTACACCAACCACCAATGGGATTAGAAGATTCCATTGGTGGTTTTGTTAAGAAAACCACCACCGGAAATAGGTTTTCACCCGTTGTTGCCTAATCAGGCCCACTAGTTTATTATCACTGGCGCTCGATAACCGAAGCCACTAGTAAAAAGAAGAACCCACCACAGGCTTAGAGCTCTTTTCTACTAGTGGCACTCGGCAAAGAGCCGAATTTCGGCAGTGAATGAAATTGTTGACTTATCTTGAGTAATGCTGGTTAAATGCTTTAAAATAACTAAAACAAAGTATAAATACAAAATATGTGACCTAAGTGTAGGGTTACTTACTACACGAGGGTCGAAGGTTGGAGCCCAGTGGAGACGCGGCTGCAGTACGTCACCGTTCGGCGGTGGCGGGCGGCCATCAGAGGCGAGGCGATGAGCCTAGAGATGAATGGTGGCGCGGTGACCAGCGACTAGGTTTCACCGCAATACGCGCCGCTAGATGCCAGTACCACAAGCTGGTCGGTGCGTCGGGTAGAGGAGGGAGGGCGCCGGGGGATGGGGGTGGGCGAGTACTGGCCTGGCCAGGACCGGGCAAAGGAGAGAGGTGACGTTTGAACGGCCGAGCCATCGAGCAAGGGTGTGCAGACGTGCGCCTGCGTGGCTAGGGTTGATGGGCTGCACTCGGAGCTGGGCCGAGTTGGATATAAACACTTCGGGCCCAAGAGGAAGTCCGTGCAAGTGCAAGGTGTCGGCACGCCTACACCCCACCATACTAGAAAACATGAAGAAGGCTTCAAAAATCAAAACCTTGCCGGCTTTAATATAAGAGCAGGGATAAAAAACAATCACAATAGTTCATGAAACCGAGTCTGATCTAGTTGCTTAACTCACTAACATCTAAGTCCACGGGTTTTCTAATCTACAATTCTTCTTTTCTTTTCACAATTTATCCCATCAATGTTTTATTTTTTAATTATTTTTTAGTTATTTTAAATTATTTTTTACTTTTCTATATTTTTTAATAACGATCTTTTACCATTTTTTTGTGATGTGTAAGTCAATCGTCACTACCAAAATGACCATACTCTACAACGACCCACCATAAGTTGTAAAATTTTTAGACTTTTAGCGACCAATAAACCGTGGCTACAAACATATTTAGCGATCACCTATCAGTCCATAAATTTTAGCAACCAATAGTCGGTACATAATAAGGGTCGCTAAAACTCAACCGCGTGTAGTGACTGTTTTTCCATAAGAATACATAATAATATTATGGTTATTCGTAAAATATATAGAGATGAGAGCATAACAAATTAAATTGCATAATCGGTTTTTATATACTGACGGATACTAATGGTTTAGGGGATGCTTGGAAGCAAAGTATTTTTTTGGACTTTTGAGATAAAACCATGTTACTGGAGAATACCATAGTATTTTAAGAGATGTTTAGTTCGTAAAAAAACTATGTTTTGAATACCATAATTTACTAGTTACTATGGTATTTTTGAGTATTTGAAACTTCACTTCAACCTATAGTTTTTATCTATGACTAAATATCATGGTCTGAGATACTTTGTCTTTTAACAAGTATTGTTTAGAGTCAGTGGCGAAGCTAGAACAAATTTGACGGGGTGTAATTGCTTCATGAGTGCATAGATATCAAGTAATGTAGGTGCACATATGGTGAAAATTTGTGCATTATAAGTGATTCAGTATTTTTTAGGGGTGTATTTACACCCCTAGAATGAACGAGGCTTCGCCCCTGTTTAAAGTGGTATAAAAAATATATAGTTGTGTCATAATATTTTAAAATCATAGGACTCTAAAACAATAGTTTTTAAATACTTTTCTTCTAAACACCCTCTTAGTTCCACATATGAACATCATCGTCATGTCATATATAGATGGAAGAATCACATGGAAGATGTGGGCTGCTGCAAGAGCATTTTCTGAAGCAACAATATAATATATTATTATTGCTGGTACTCGATTGGAAGAGAGACTCACATATATATATATAGTACATTATGCATTGAGCTTATTAATCAGTCTATATGCCTAGCTAGCAGGCACAGATAACCATGCATTATTATTCACTGCCACACCACACTGGCTATAGTTGCTTCTCAGTCTCAGCTCGATCCAATGCTGGAAGTGTACTTTACCTTGCCTGGAACTGTACTTTACCTTGCTGGAACGTACACAAGAACAAGCATGACACTTTCATGATCGATAGATGGATGGATCGATCGATCAATAGTAACGGTGGCCGCATGCCGGCAGCGGCGTGCCGCAGAGGCACTTGTTGTGCTGGTAGCTGTAGGCGTCGAACTTGGCCATGCTCCCTCCCGTGGGCACCACGCCGCACATCTTGTTGTAGCTGACGTTGAACAGCTGCAGCCCGGCGAGGTCGGCCACCTGCGCCGGGATGCGGCCGCGGATGGCGTTGTGGCTCAGGTCCAGGTACGCCAGCTGCTCCGGCAGGTCCACGGCCGTGAGGCTGAAGGCGAAGCCGTTGCGGGAGAGGTCCAAGTGCTGCAGCGGCTTCCCCTTGCCGAACACGCCCGACGCGTCGCCGGCGAAGGCGTTGCGCGACAGGTCCAGGTACGCGAAGCTGACGGAGGCGAACCCGGCGGGGATGCTGCCGGAGAGGTTGTTGTGCGACAGCATGAGGTACGCCGCCTGGTCGTCGACGTACTTGCTTAGGAGCAGCGGCGGGACGGGGCCCGAGAGGCGGTTGCGGCTGAGGTCGATGCTGGAGAGGGCGGGGAGGTCGGCGAGCGTCTCCGGGATGGCGCCGTCGAGGGAGTTGAAGGAGAGGTCTAGGAGGGTGAGCTCCGTTAGCTGCGACAGGAACGACGGCACCGGGCCGGAGACGCCGGTGGAGGAGATGGTGAGCTGGGTGAGGTTGGCGAGCTGCGCGAGCGAGACCGGGATGCCGCCGGAGATGCCCGGGAGGTGGCGCAGGACCAACGTGCGGAGGTTGGTCAGGTTGGCGATGGCGTCCGGGATGGCGCCCGTCAGGTTGCCGTCGCCGAACACGGTGAGGCCGACGACGCGGCCCGTGACGTTGTCGCAGTCCACGTCGTACCAGTCGCAGCAAAAGGTGTCGGGCGTCCACGACGCGAAGTGGTAGGGGCTGCCCAGCGCGGAGTTCACGGCCAGCAGCGCCTCCTGGTCCTCCTCGTGGCACTGCATCGACGACTCCGCCGAGCTGCTGGTGATGGCACTCTGCAGGAGGAGACACGAGACCGCCACGAGTACTAGCAGGCGCGGTGGTTGCTGCGAGGAGGAGGCGGCGGCCATAGTCGACGACGATCGATCGAACAATTTGCTTGCTGAGCTGAGCTGAGCTGAGCTGCAGTAGTGAGAGTGATGTCGCCGGTTGCTGTGAGCGAGATGAGATGGATATTTGGCGTCTCCATGCATGCATATTTATAGCCTTGCAAAAGTGCAAGTTGGGAGCACCTGCACTAACAAAGTAAGGAGAGTGGAGAAATTAAACATTTGCAAAAGTGCAGGCCAGTGGAGGACAGGGATGCAGACAAGCACATCGATCGACCGTGTATCAAAACTGCACTGCACCTCGTGCGAGAGATCGAATTGATGAGATGTGCGTGATCAGCAGGCAGCGACGGTCACTTGTGCATGCTAGTAGCTACCAGCATTACTTACATTGCCCATGACGCTTTTGCTGCATCATGTCTGTCAGATATTTTTTCCTTCATGCTATGCTATGCTGCTAATACAGTAGTCTAACCTAACTTATGACGACACGGATCAGCAGCACTAATGATAATGTAATACAGCATAGGCATGCAATTAGCTAGCTAACGTTGAGTGGGTTCTCGCATGCATCTGCTCCATCTCCTGCTGCTCCCCTCGATCGCTAACTTTATTTACTTTGGCCTTTTCGGTTGATGTATGGACATGAGACGCGCGCTGACAGGCCGATTATTGCTCCATTAATGATTCATGTACACGGCCTGGCCTTTCATTTCGTTTCCGAGGCAGGCAGCAGAGGTCAGGAGCCTTCCTTCTCCGTGCTAGCTAGAACTCGCATACAACCTTGTATGATGCGATATATAGAAACTAAGATATTGTTTGGTTCAGACAACTTAGGTTGTAATTCATTTACGGTGATATCACATGTCATTGTTTACTCGCAATGGATAACGTTGCTATTGGATACCAGACTATACAACTCTGTACTGTTACCTCTCTCCAACCAGTGCTACTCGATCGATCCCTTTGCAGCATCGGAGTGATTAAGGGAGCAACCAAACAAGTAGCGGTATCTCTTCCACTGTAGGGTTTGTTCGGTTATTGATATTACATATGTATTGGGTGGAATTGAGATGTATTTTGACTTGTTATTGATTTAAACCGGCTCAATCCCACCCAATACATGTGGATTATCACCAAAACGAACAAGCCCGTAAGAGTTAACGCTGGTTTCCGACGGCATTAACATTGTCATTCCCTACCTCAAACCAAACAGAACCTAATTATATCTTTGGAGTTTAACGGGAGAACCTAATAGGGCGATGTAACTTGACTCGATGCGGTGAGACAGAGCGACGACATGTTTTTCATTCACTAGCCGCATAGAAGACATACATGTTCTCACTACAGGATGTTACGGCGAACATTGGTTCTTATGTCTGCCCTCTCCATATTTATGTTTACGGTATAAAGACGTCCATAATCATAAGATTATTGCGTCCCGGATCAGCGAGCGATAGTTGCGTCTGACTTGCATTGGTTCCTTCACCAAACCAGATAAGATCAATTCAACATTTCCCCCTCTTGATACACTTAAAACATACTTTCTTAACTAGTTGATTTCTTAACTTATAATTCCCACTCCTCAGTATATTGGTACACCAAGAAAAAGGTGTTACAACAATATGCTGATATTTTCTTATGTTATCTAGCACATTATTAAAATAAGAATATTTTTTTGCATAAGTTGTTTTAAGTGTTGTTTGCTCCCTGCAACAAAGAGGTGAAAATATATTTGTATTTGTATCTAAATTTTATATCCATCATTTGAGAAGATATATGATAAATTTGAGGTTTACCTTTTATGAATCTTTACAAGTTGAATGCTAAAACCAAGAATATAAATTTGTCTAGCAGATTCTATATCTTATTTGTTCACAATAAAAAACCAAAAATTTGATATCAGAATAAGTATATGTTTTCATCCCCTTGCATCTAGCCCTTTGTGATGTACTATTAAAGGACTAACTGGTTTGTTAAGTGTTGAACATGAATTTTAGTATAATGCTTATACCCTCAGTATGGTCAATCAGTAGCATACAAAGGTTCAACACAAGGCAATAGTGATGATATTCCATAGAGAGATCAAATAGTTACATAGATCATTGATATCACAACAGTATGAGAAAAGCAAACATGATTAAGAGTGGATAGTGAGACTAGAGTTGGTGACTATGGAAAGGTCTCAAACATAGAAGATTTGCTATGACAAAAGGAAGATGTCAGAAGGATATGACAAAAAGGTGGACAATGATCAGATATCGAAGAAATGGTTTTCAATGGAATCTCAAGATGATGTGACTGAAGGTAGTCGGGTAGGGTGAAGACTTCAAGTGTCACACCCGGCTTTAACGAACAAAGTCAGGTGCATCTCATACATGCGCCAAGAAGACAACATATATAATAACAGAGTGTATAGAGATAAATGTCATAAAACATCAGAGTATTTATTACATAGCGGAAGACTTATTACAAAATAAAAGAATAAACATAAAACGAACTAAGGATCGTTGGCGCCAATGTCAACTGAGAAACGCCACCTAGATCAGATCATACTCCTCGCCTTGTGGCTCCTCCTGAACCACCTGCTCTTCTCCTGTGGGGGGGGTGTGAGACAGCAAGGGTGAGCTCACACATGATCATCGCTCAACAAGTTGTGGGGAATAATGTGACATGAACTCACCAAAGGTGGGAGCTCATGGAGTGTAAGGCTTATCAAAGAGAATGGTTAAAGCTGAGCATTGCTTTTAATGTTGGTCAAAATTTTATTAGCAATTACTAGATGTAAGTAAATACCAAACCTTAATAAATAATAGAACAAAATTAATAATAAACCCATGCATATGCAAATGACAAAATTGAATTTAAGTTCCATAATTTAATCATCAGAGAGTCCTGAGCTGCTCATGACCGTGAGCTCGGCTAGTATACCAGTTTTACACTCTGCAGAGGTTGTACCCTTTACCCACAAGTCATGCTACCCATCTGCCAAGGGGTCGCGAATCCCATACACCTCTACCTAGGAAGCGCGGCAGGGCAACACTACGAGGCCTTTACAAAGTTCCACTAGCTTCCGAAAACCCGCTACAGTTTATAGGAAGTTCCAATGCAGGGTTCCTGGCTGACCGCCATCGCATCAAAATCAACCAGGGACCTCCCTACACTGACCACTCCCCTACTGCCCTTGCCCCTTTCGGGTAAGGTAGTCTTCCACTAGCTTTCCTAATTAGTCAGCCAAGGGCGTCCCATTAAACCCTTGTGGTGGCACGTGGTTCTCAAGTTAAGCTCTATGTTCCAATTAACATTAATGAACTTGACATGAACATAAACAGAATAACAAGAATAATTGGAACATAGATATAATAAATGATTATCCCAAAACCATGTAAAGCAATAGCAAACTACCCAAGTGATTCAGGGGTAAACAAGGTAATGAGATAAACAATCTAGGGTGACCTATTGGGTCCCGTCAAAATTAACCTATGCATGGATAAGTGATATTAAGGAACATTATTAGGTAAAAAGTGGTCAAGGGCACAACTTGCCTTCAATGAGCTCCTGCTCAGCTACTTCAACCTGCTGCTCACCAGGATCCTCGGTCACGTGCTCTTCTACTCGCCACAATACAAACAAGCACAGTGCATATAGAGAAATTAACATTACACCAAACATATATACAAAATACACAGTAATAATCTATACATTAAAATAAAATTCTAGTAACAGGAATCATAATTCTTGGAGTTATAGATTT
Organism: Zea mays; assembly: GCF_902167145.1. NCBI lineage: Eukaryota > Viridiplantae > Streptophyta > Magnoliopsida > Poales > Poaceae > Zea > Zea mays. Next base: position 51,910,824 of record NC_050101.1, read on the forward strand.
TAAGTTATGGATTTTTCAAAGGTTTTATGTGTTTAAAGTGGGATTAAGTGAGGAATTAAATTTCTTACTGTTTTCATGACCAAACAGAGGCACTAAATGATAGATAATACAATTACAAAATTTCAGGAACTGGAATGGAGTGATTTGGAGTTAGTATGAATTTTATATGAATTATTGAAGTTCTAGCAATTATTTTCATGTTAGAAATCCATTTTCTATTCATTTATTCAATTTAAACTATCTCTGGACTGGGCCTCATTTCCTGTGAAGCGCAGGGGGTTCGGGGTAAAAATCTGTAGACTCAAAGAATAGCACTCTCTGGACGACGGGTTATTTATGTGACAATAGAGGGTCTCTTATGACAAATGGCCTGGCCGAAGGGGTATCGCGCGATCTGAGCCGCCCAAATTAGATTCTATGGCCAGGATTACATCTTACCCATAAGTGAATCGGTACACGCCCAGAGCCGCCCGATCTCTATCAAACGGCCAAGATTTGATGTCGCAAAGGGGTTACTCTCACATTTAATCGCAGCCATCGATTAGGGCATCAACGGAGTAAGGTGCTCACCCACCAGATCTAATCTAGACCACACAATATTGATCTGGCGGCCAGAGGGTCGTCTTCCTCCCACGACACTGATACACGGCAGCGTAGCCCACTGTGCGGCGGCGAGGCCAAGATCGGTGTCCCGATACCCGATTCCGCGAACTAACGTGCGATTTACAGATAGCAGGGCAGTATGAACTTGCTCGAAGGTAGCTTACCGGTGGTCGATGCGTCGAGATCACCGCCCACGGCGCAGCAAGGTTCCGCGGCGCCAGAAGACATACCGGCGAGCAATACCCCGAGCTCCAGCCGATCAAATGTCCAATCAACCACACCAGAAGCCTCCGCACCCATCCATGAAGCTCCCGAGCCAATTCCGGGGTGCCAGCACCAGCGCATGGGATTTGCCCCCACGGCGGCAGCGCGAGTGAGAGTCCTGGGCGGGGCCGTTCGTCCCACACTCTGGTTGCCGCCCGCCATAGATGCGCCATGGACGAGCATCCTGGCCATGCCCACTTTAGCGGGTGACGAAGGCCAGAGCTTTCGCCGTGTGGACCTACCACTCGTTCGATCCCGCCGATGGAGCTCGGTGCGAATTCTCCAATGGCGGCGGATCTTCCTCCTCCACCGCAGCTGCCCCCGGCCCTAGTTTTCTGTTGCTGCGCGATTCAGAAGGGAGAGGGAAGGGGAGGTAAGGGGCAGATGGTTTATATGCTTCAAGGACCAGAATCTGGACGGGAGTAGCGTAGGCTGCGGTATCCATGGCGAAGATCCCGCTCGGTCTGTTACACAATGAAGGAGATGGCTACGGATGAGGATGAGGCCGATAGTGCGGACCCACCAGTCAGCGGCTTGGAGAGTAGACACACACGCGTTGCGAGGAAGTAGGCAGAGGGAGGCTGACCCGCGGGCCCGCGCAGCAGGGAGTGCCCGCGCGCGGCGTGGAGGTAAGTGGGCCGCGCTGTATGAACCCGCTGGTGGGCCAAATTCCGGGTCCGAAGCCCAATTGGCTCTTTCTCTCTTTTTTCTTTTTTTTATATTTTCTGTTTTTTTCCCATTGTTCCACCAATTCAAATTTAAATCCTAATTTAAATTCAAACTTGTGACTAATTCGTTCTCAAACCATACTTGTGCAATTAAAAGTATTAGGTTTGAGAATATTCATTTAAATATATTATTCATGTTTTCATATTCCTTCTCTTTTCTAGATTCAAGAATTTCTTTTAGGATTTAATTTCCCATTTGGATATTTAACATTCTTCACATTATTATATGTTGTCACAAAATGCACACAGAATAAAATCGAGCATGATGCATAATTTGGTAGTATATGTTTTTATTAATTGCTTTTGGGCATGATGTTCACATAAGATGATGCATAAAGATCAAACTCACATAAAGAGAAATTTTTCTCTATTGGTATTATTTCTAGCAAATTACAAAGTGGGTGTTACAAATCCTACCCCCCTTAAAAATAATCTCGTCCTCGAGATTTAGGAAGAACGAGGGAAAAGATGGGGGAAATCTATGCGGAGCTCTTCTTCTCTTTCCCAAGTTGCTTCATCTTCACCGTGGTGACTCCATTGAACTTTGCACATCTTTATAACCTTATTCCTCGTGACTCGAGTCAAAGTGTCCAAAATCTTGATCGGGTACTCCGTGAAAGTCAAATCACCCTGAACACTGAGCTCTTCCATTGGTAACTGTTCCTCAGGGACACGGAGACATTTCTTCAGTTGAGATACGTGGAACACATTATGCACATCCGATAGACTATCCGGTAACTCAAGTTGGTATGCCATCTCTCCAACTCGCCTAAAGATCAAGAATGGTCCAATATAGCGAGGGGACAATTTGCCCTGACTTTGAATCTCCTCATTCCACGAAGTGGTGACACCTTGAGGTACACATAATCTCCTTCTTCAAAATCCAGTGGTCTTCTTCTATTATCAGCATAGCTCTTTTGCCTGGTTTGAGCCACCCTCAAATTCTCTCGAATTATACGGACTTGTTCTTCTACCTCTTGAATCAGTTTAGGTCCAAAGAATTGTCTTCCTCTAATCTGGTCCAAAATAGAGGAGTCATGCATTTCCTGTCATACAGAGTCTCGAACGGTGACATCTTTGAGACTGGCCTGGTAACTATTATATGAGAACTCAGCATAAGGTAGACTCTTGTTCCAACTACTACCATACTGAAGGGCACAAGCTCTCAACATATCTTCCAATATTTGATTAGTCCTTTCAGTCTGTCCATCAGTCTGAGGGTAATAGGTTGTACTAAAATTCAACTTTGTATTCATATTCTCATGAAAGCTTCTCCAAAATCTAAAGGTAAACTGTGATCCTCGATCAGACATGATCTTCTTCGGTACTCCATGCAAACACACAATCCGAGCCATATATAACTCTGCTAGCTGAGAACCTTTATAAGTAGTCTTGACAGGAATAAAGTGAGCCACTTTAGTCAATATATCCACAATCACCCATATAGCATCATATCCTTTCTGGGTGCGAGGCAATCCAGTGATAAAATCCATACCAATCTCTTCCCATTTCCACTCGGGTATCTTCAGTGGATGCAATAGTCCAGCTGGCCTCTGATGTTCAGCCTTAATCATTTGACATACATCGCACATAGCCACATATGCAGCTACATCTCTCTTCAATCCATAACACCAATACTTCCGCTTCAAATCCTGATACATCTTAGTACTACCAGGATGAATAGAATAATCCGAATCATGGGCCTCCTTTAAAATAGTCTCTCGAAGGCTTTTAATATCAGGAACACACATCCTGTCCTTAAACCATATAGTGCCCTGCTCATCTTCCGTAAATTCCGGAACTCGACCTTCAGTAATTAGATCCTTAATCTCTTTTGTTTTAGCATCCTCGAGTTGACCTTTGCGGATTTCTTGCTCCAAGGTAGGTTCCACATCAATAGTAACTCCTTCAGTATGAGCAACTATCCCCAGGTTAAGTCTCCTGAAATCCTCAACAATCTCATCAGGTAGCTGGGCAACAATAGCTGAATGAACATGCTCCTTGCGACTCAAGGCATCTGCAACCAAATTTGCCTTGCCCGGGTGATAGTGAATCTCCAAATCATAGTCCTTAATAAGCTCCAACCAACGGCGTTGCCTAAGGTTGAGATCCTTCTGAGTGAATATATACTTCAAACTCTTATGATCCGTATATACTTGACACTTGGTCCCCATGATATAATTTCTCCAAATCTTAAGCGCATGCACAACAGCTGCCAATTCCAAGTCATGAGTGGGGTAGTTCAATTCATGTTTCCGCAACTGACGAGACGCATAGGCAATCACATGTCCTTCTTGCATGAGCACACATCCTAAGCCTTGGCCACATGCATCACAATAGATATCAAATCCTTTCTGTAGGTCTGGCATAACCAATACTGGTGGCGACATCAATCTTTTCTTCAATTGATCAAAACTATCTTGGCTCTTCTCGTCCCACTTAAACTCTCTTTCCTTCTCTAGAAGCGAGGTCATAGGCTTAGCAACCTTAGAAAATCCTTCAATAAATCTCCGATAATATCCTGCATGTCCTAAGAAACTTCGGACTTTAGTAATTGTAGTGGGTACGCTCCACGCCATTATCTCCTTGACTTTAGCAGGATCCACTGATATTCCTCCATTAGAAATGATATGTCCAAGAAATGGCACCTCACCAATCCAAAACTCGCATCTGCTAAACTTGGCGTAGAGTTGAATATCTCGTAGCTTCTGTAGCACCAATCTCAAATGTTCCTCATATCACTTTCACTCTTGGAATAAATAAGAATATCGTCGATGAAAACCACAACGAATCTGTCCAGATCATGAACACCTTATTCTTCAGATCCATAAAATAGGCTGGTGCATTAGTTAGTCCAAATGACATAACAATGAACTAATATAAATCATATCGGGTCGAGAAATCCGTCTTGGGAATATCCGATGGCCTAATCTTCATTTGGTGATAACCCGGCCAGAGTTCAATCTTCAAGAATATCCTACCATCTCTCATATGATCAAATAAATCCTCAATGCGGGGTAACGGGTACTTGTTCTTCACAGTGACAGCGTTAAGGGACCTATAATCCACGCACATCCTTTGCGATCCATCTTTCTTCTGTACCAACAGAACCGATGCTCCCTAAGGTGAGAAATTCGAACGAATGTACCCAGCATCTTGTAACTCAGTTAACTGCTTCTTAAGTTCCTTCAACTCCTCTACGGACATCCTATATGGCCGTTTAGAAATAGGGGCGGTTCCAGGTAGGAGATCAATAACAAACTCAACTTCTCTATCGGGTGGCATCCCTGGTAACTCCTCTAGAAAGACATCCGAAAAATCCTTAACCACACGGATGTTGACACCAACAAACTTCTCATCTACTAAGAATGCCGCTAGTCTGGTGGCGGTAGTTACTGCAATTCCAACTTCAAATCTTTCTCCTTTGTATCTGGTGAGTTCTATGGTTCCTTTAGCACAGTGTATAAACCGCCTTTGCCTTTCTTAACCATGACATACCAAGGATCACGTCTATAGTGCTATCTTCTAACACTATAGGGGTAGTACAGCTGGGTTAGAAACACAGGGTAAGAAAGGAAGAATTGTAGACAAGGCAGGTGATTACGAATTATGTTACTTTGGGGAATTCATTAGCTAAGTGTGTTGCCTACTAAAGCTAATTCATTACCTTATGGTGGTACATGCTAAGATGCCCAACTATAATGTTTCAATCAATCAAAGAAGCAAATCAAGCATTTACCATCAGAACAATCAACCAACATTTTTTTAAATAGAGAAAATAGTTTTAACTTTTGTCTTGGGTCTCCTATCTCTTCAAAAGTTCATAAATGTAGGATTCCAAGGTGTGAAATCCATCTTGTCTCAGAGTAGAAAAGGTAAGAATGATCAGAGTAGAATAGGAAAAGGTGAGACAGGATCAAGATAAGGTAAGTAGATAAGGGTTTTGTCCATTTCTATCTAGGTTTCGTCCTACAGTCAACATTTCCTCTGATACCACTTCTGTCACACCCGGCTTTAACGAACAAAGTCAGGTGCATCTCATACATGCGCCAAGAAGACAACATATATAATAACAGAGTGTATAGAGATAAATGTCATAAAACATCAGAGTATTTATTACATAGCGGAAGACTTATTACAAAATAAAAGAATAAACATAAAACGAACTAAGGATCGTTGGCGCCAATGTCAACTGAGAAACGCCACCTAGATCAGATCATACTCCTCGCCTTGTGGCTCCTCCTGAACCACCTGCTCTTCTCCTGTGGGGGGGGGGGGGTGTGAGACAGCAAGGGTGAGCTCACACATGATCATCGCTCAACAAGTTGTGGGGAATAATGTGACATGAACTCACCAAAGGTGGGAGCTCATGGAGTGTAAGGCTTATCAAAGAGAATGGTTAAAGCTGAGCATTGCTTTTAATGTTGGTCAAAATTTTATTAGCAATTACTAGATGTAAGTAAATACCAAACCTTAATAAATAATAGAACAAAATTAATAATAAACCCATGCATATGCAAATGACAAAATTGAATTTAAGTTCCATAATTTAATCATCAGAGAGTCCTGAGCTGCTCATGACCGTGAGCTCGGCTAGTATACCAGTTTTACACTCTGCAGAGGTTGTACCCTTTACCCACAAGTCATGCTACCCATCTGCCAAGGGGTCGCGGATCCCATACACCTCTACCTAGGAAGCGCGGCAGGGCAACACTACGAGGCCTTTACAAAGTTCCACTAGCTTCCGAAAACCCGCTACAGTTTATAGGAAGTTCCAATGCAGGGTTCCTGGCTGACCGCCATCGCATCAAAATCAACCAGGGACCTCCCTACACTGACCACTCCCCTACTGCCCTTGCCCCTTTCGGGTAAGGTAGTCTTCCACTAGCTTTCCTAATTAGTCAGCCAAGGGCGTCCCATTAAACCCTTGTGGTGGCACGTGGTTCTCAAGTTAAGCTCTATGTTCCAATTAACATTAATGAACTTGACATGAACATAAACAGAATAACAAGAATAATTGGAACATAGATATAATAAATGATTATCCCAAAACCATGTAAAGCAATAGCAAACTACCCAAGTGATTCAGGGGTAAACAAGGTAATGAGATAAACAATCTAGGGTGACCTATTGGGTCCCGTCAAAATTAACCTATGCATGGATAAGTGATATTAAGGAACATTATTAGGTAAAAAGTGGTCAAGGGCACAACTTGCCTTCAATGAGCTCCTGCTCAGCTACTTCAACCTGCTGCTCACCAGGATCCTCGGTCACGTGCTCTTCTACTCGCCACAATACAAACAAGCACAGTGCATATAGAGAAATTAACATTACACCAAACATATATACAAAATACATAGTAATAATCTATACATTAAAATAAAATTCTAGTAACAGGAATCATAATTCTTGGAGTTATAGATTTTAAGTTATGGATTTTTCAAAGGTTTTATGTGTTTAAAGTGGGATTAAGTGAGGAATTAAATTTCTTACTGTTTTCATGACCAAACAGAGGCACTAAATGATAGATAATACAATTACAAAATTTCAGGAACTGGAATGGAGTGATTTGGAGTTAGTATGAATTTTATATGAATTATTGAAGTTCTAGCAATTATTTTCATGTTAGAAATCCATTTTCTATTCATTTATTCAATTTAAACTATCTCTGGACTGGGCCTCATTTCCTGTGAAGCGCAGGGGGTTCGGGGTAAAAATCTGTAGACTCAAAGAATAGCACTCTCTGGACGACGGGTTATTTATGTGACAATAGAGGGTCTCTTATGACAAATGGCCTGGCCGAAGGGGTTTCGCGCGATCTGAGCCGCCCAAATTAGATTCTATGGCCAGGATTACATCTTACCCATAAGTGAATCGGTACACGCCCAGAGCCGCCCGATCTCTATCAAACGGCCAAGATTTGATGTCGCAAAGGGGTTACTCTCACATTTAATCGCAGCCATCGATTAGGGCATCAACGGAGTAAGGTGCTCACCCACCAGATCTAATCTAGACCACACAATATTGATCTGGCGGCCAGAGGGTCGTCTTCCTCCCACGACACTGATACACGGCAGCGTAGCCCACTGTGCGGCGGCGAGGCCAAGATCGGTGTCCCGATACCCGATTCCGCGAACTAACGTGCGATTTACAGATAGCAGGGCAGTATGAACTTGCTCGAAGGTAGCTTACCGGTGGTCGATGCGTCGAGATCACCGCCCACGGCGCAGCAAGGTTCCGCGGCGCCAGAAGACATACCGGCGAGCAATACCCCGAGCTCCAGCCGATCAAATGTCCAATCAACCACACCAGAAGCCTCCGCACCCATCCATGAAGCTCCCGAGCCAATTCCGGGGTGCCAGCACCAGCGCATGGGATTTGCCCCCACGGCGGCAGCGCGAGTGAGAGTCCTGGGCGGGGCCGTTCGTCCCACACTCTGGTTGCCGCCCGCCATAGATGCGCCATGGACGAGCATCCTGGCCATGCCCACTTTAGCGGGTGACGAAGGCCAGAGCTTTCGCCGTGTGGACCTACCACTCGTTCGATCCCGCCGATGGAGCTCGGTGCGAATTCTCCAATGGCGGCGGATCTTCCTCCTCCACCGCAGCTGCCCCCGGCCCTAGTTTTCTGTTGCTGCGCGATTCAGAAGGGAGAGGGAAGGGGAGGTAAGGGGCAGATGGTTTATATGCTTCAAGGACCAGAATCTGGACGGGAGTAGCGTAGGCTGCGGTATCCATGGCGAAGATCCCGCTCGGTCTGTTACACAATGAAGGAGATGGCTACGGATGAGGATGAGGCCGACAGTGCGGACCCACCAGTCAGCGGCTTGGAGAGTAGACACACACGCGTTGCGAGGAAGTAGGCAGAGGGAGGCTGACCCGCGGGCCCGCGCAGCAGGGAGTGCCCGCGCGCGGCGTGGAGGTAAGTGGGCCGCGCTGTATGAACCCGCTGGTGGGCCAAATTCCGGGTCCGAAGCCCAATTGGCTCTTTCTCTCTTTTTTCTTTTTTTTATATTTTCTGTTTTTTTCCCATTGTTCCACCAATTCAAATTTAAATCCTAATTTAAATTCAAACTTGTGACTAATTCGTTCTCAAACCATACTTGTGCAATTAAAAGTATTAGGTTTGAGAATATTCATTTAAATATATTATTCATGTTTTCATATTCCTTCTCTTTTCTAGATTCAAGAATTTCTTTTAGGATTTAATTTCCCATTTGGATATTTAACATTCTTCACATTATTATATGTTGTCACAAAATGCACACAGAATAAAATCGAGCATGATGCATAATTTGGTAGTATATGTTTTTATTAATTGCTTTTGGGCATGATGTTCACATAAGATGATGCATAAAGATCAAACTCACATAAAGAGAAATTTTTCTCTATTGGTATTATTTCTAGCAAATTACAAAGTGGGTGTTACATCAAGTACAGGGCCTCAAGGGACAAAGCGAAGGTGAAGGTTAAGTAGAGGCTTGTGGACCGAGGTACCATAGCTAGAGTGAAAAAGAGAGTACTTGCATGTATGTCAAGGGACTAATCAAGCTATGAGTCATGTTGTGCTAAGAATCAGAAAGTTGGAAGAAGTGATTTGAAGCCGTGGATTGAACTCATATGTATTGATATGGTTCAAATCACCTTGCTCAATGTATCAGCTCTAAGAGAGGATATAGAAGACGGTTGCAAGCCTATATGAGGAGGTACCAAAGAGAAAGACCTAAAAGGGCTCATTAAATAAAGCATAGAAGTTGAGAACAAGTGCAAAAGAGTAAAAATGAAAAGGAAGTGTACTTTGGGCCATTACTACACTTAGATAGGGTCTTGACAACCATAACAACTTATCAAAACTTATTGGACTAGCGAAGTCGCTCATAGTTGGATTTTGGGAGTTCCAAGGGTCGATTGTAGCAAAGGCTTTATGAAAAAGTGTAAATTGGATTGGAGGTTGGAATACAATAAAAGAATAACTTAGAATGTTTGGATGGACTAAAAACATTCGTCTTAGTCATAGAAGTTCCCAAGGCACAAGCCAAGTGAAGCCAAAGAAGTTGAGCCAAAGTTAGAAAAATCTAGCCTTTTTTAGGTAGCACCAGACCAGTCCGGTGTGAAACTGGACTTGTCACTGGAAATGGCATGCAAAGAAGATGTTTTCAGAGTTCAACAAGTGGGAACACCAAATCTATATGGTGTGCAATCGAATGTCCCACTAGCCGAGGCATGCAGAGCGCATGTTTTTGGACTTCAGCAACTATGTGCATTGGGCGTGTCTGGTGTGCCACCGGACGCACAGTAAACCCCATGGTCAAAAGCGGAAGATCCAACAGTCAGTTGACATGGTGATGACATGGCGTTTCTGGAGTGCCACTGAACGTGTTCGGTGCAATCTGATAGCTGACAACCTTTTAGTACAGCTACTGACCAGTCAGATGAACAATAGGGTGTCTGATGCACCAGAATGTGCAAAATTGTGGCAATGACTAATTTGACTTTGGGGCTATATATACACCCATCCCACGGATTCAAGGTAGAAAGCAAGTGTCTAGTATTATGTGTACTCATTCCTAGCAAGTATAAAGCCTCTCCAACCTTTCTCTTTGTGAGAACAAGTGCATAGTGATAGATTATGTGTTAGGGGGATGATTAAGAGCTATAGAAGTGAGAATAGAGCTAAATTGCTGCTTGTAGAAGCTAGAGTAAGCTTATAAATAGCAAGGAAACCTTGAGAAAAATTGTCGAGACATGACCATACGCTTTGCTCACTCACCGAAGTACTCCCAACCTTGTGGAGAGCCTCTAGATAATTTGTAAAGCATCAAGTGGTCATAGTAGAAATCTCGTCTTTTCGCGGTAGTGATAAGTTTAAGTGGAGGAGCGAGTTAAAAGAGACTCCAAGTCGGTTAGACTACCTCAACAACGTGAAGTAGTCAAGCATTTGAGGGTTGGCCGAACCATTGGATAAATTGCTTGTCTTATCCCTTTGCTCTATTTACTTTACTTGCATTTCATATTGTATATTTGGTATATGTGTTTGTGAAGTGCATGTGCTTATTGGACTTGACTAATCTGCTACATCATTTTTTTATAAACAAGTAAGTTGAGTTCATACAAAGCAATATTTTAAATTGGCCTATTCACCCCTTTCTAGGCAACAACAAGATCCTTGCAACACTTTCAATTGGTATCAAAAGTAGGCTCTCTATTTTGGGCTTAACCGCCTTGAGATGATGATGTTGACAAGTAAGAAGGTAACTCTAAAACTCTTACTTTCATATGGTTCAAATTGTGCATCTTGGTCTGCAAGTGTGCTTAATGCTTGTAAGGTCTTGGGTCCTCAAATAGAGCAAATCGTAAATGCAAGTATTATGCCGTCTAATGCTAATATGACCAACCCATCAAAGAAGGAACTAAGATGTCTATAACTAAATGCTCAAGCTTCCAATATCTTAGTTCTCTATGTGATGATGTTTTTGATACTATCGTAAATATAGATGGTAGACCGCTTTTATGATGCATATGTCATTTCGAATACACATAAAGAAAAATATGACAAGTACAAATATGATAAAAGGTCTATTTCATATGATACTTCTACTTCTGTACCACCTCAAATCCATAAATTAAAATAGTACATTATTAGTCATTAAAACTTAGGAGAGAGTAAAGTAAAATTTAAATCAAGTGCTTGATCTCATTTATCTTTAGAGAATGATTTTTGCTTGCTCATAATTGATTGATGATTTTATTCATAAAATCCCTTTTATGCGAAACCCAATTTATTAATATATGAACTTTGTTCTAAAAATAAATATTTTAATTATAAACATTTTTTGGTATAATTATTATGATTTTTTGGAAATATTTAAAAATATATTTATTAATATCTTTAATGGAAAAGAAAAAATGAAACCCTAATCAGCCAGGCTGAAATCGGCCCAACCGGTCGCCGCCTCCCCCACTTCCCTCCTCTCCCTCCCTTACACACGACCCCACCTGCGCCCCTTCCCCTTCCTCCCATTACGCGGGCGCGAGCCCGGTGCCGAGCCGCCCCGGCCCGACGCCCCGACTTCCATGCCGCCTCGCCTCCCCGCGTCGGAAACGGCCACGCCCTCTCCCCCCTTCACTCCCTCTCCATTGATGGAGAAACCGACGCCATTAAGACCGGCCGCCGGCTCTCCCTCTCCCCCCCCCCCCGGTGCCCTCCCTCCTCCCTCTCCCTATAAAACCCAACCCTGAGCCCATGGAGTCGGTCCCTTGCCGCTGAGCTCGTCCTTCTCCCTCACCCCATGCCCTCTCCTCTCTCCCTCGCTCGATGCCGCCGCCGCCGCTGCCGCCGCTCGCCGTGGCCGCGCCCCTACCCCCGGTCGCGCCCCTGCTCACCGCAACCGCGTCGTGCACCCTAGCCGACCCTCCCCGTTCTTCGATTCGTCCCTGCGCACGGACCCGTGAGCAAGGTTCAAGACGACGCAAATTTTATTATATTTTCAAAATCATTTTGATTTAGTTCATGATTTCTGTAACAATTTGTTTAAATTTGTATATACTATGATTTGGAGATCTTGTGGATGTTAAACGATTAATATTTAGTGTATGTGATGGACTGGTGTCCTATTATTTGTCACATTGTGTATGTTAATTTGTTTGCGGTTATTTTGTTTTTAGAATGAAGAATGATAGGATTAGGTAGACCACATATTAGTGACAAAAATACTAGATTAATAATTTCACGGTTAACTTTGTTTATAGTAAATTTTAGAGTTTAGTCGAGATGTATGTACTCATAGGTTCATATACTTAATTTAGATCTACTAAACAAACAATAGAGTCTCTATTAACACTAAGATAATATAAGTAGTACCCGTATCCATGATAATCAAATAGAATAGTTAAATCAGTAGTTTAATTTAATTATCTTAATAATAAAATTATTTGGCCTCTAGATAATATGATGTCATTTTCTTTCATAAAGAAAAGATAAAACTAATATGACAACCATGTTTATGGTAGAAATAATTAATATATTTCCATAGAGTTGGTTAAATCACTACATCTAAGTTATGTTATACTTTCATAGCCGAATTGTCATATAGCTTTCACTAGTGACTACCCAAAATAGAATCAATATTTTATTCCATAACAAATGAGATGGACGTCAATATGAGTAGACTTAACTATGGTTACGAATTAGGTTTTATTCTAGACGTTTTCCTTTTATAGATATGATTTCTTCGGTATATGTTTATCTGTGAGTGGTGTATGTTTATTCATATAATGGTGTATGTTTACTTATTTGGTGTATGTTTTCTTTTTGTATGTACGATGTGTGAATCTATATTGGAAGCTGATTTCGTGGTAGAAGATCAAAATACGTTTGAAGACGATCCGCAGGACACCTTTGACCAAGGCAAGTGGATTCTCCCTCTGTGTTTCTGATTGTACCCAAATAATGCATACAATTTGTCACACCCAGATTTAAGAGATAAACCCGGGTGCGTCTCATATGTGCGCCAAAGAAGAACAACACATACAATGACCAAGTGTATAGAGATAAATGTCACAAACATTATTACATAACGAGAATGTCTTACAAAATAATTGTTAACAAACAAAGAAAACTAATATTATTTCCTTGACACCATTAATTCGACTGTGAGACGACTCCTATACCTCGTCAAACTCCTCGTAGTAGTCCTCCTCCTGGGCTACCTACTCTTGACCTATGGGGGAGAGTTTATATATCACAAGGGTGAGCTCACAAAAGTTCATCGCTCAGCAAGTGTGGCGAATAATGTGTATAAGCTCACCAAAAGTGGGGCTCATGTATAGTGTCAAGCTGATCAACAAATAATGGTTAAGGCAAAGCATTGCTTTTAATAAGTTGGTCAAGTTTTATTAGCAGTTACTAAGTTTAATTAATACCAACCCAAATAATGAAAGATCATAATTAATAAATAAACCATAATGCGATGTAAATGACCAATTAAATTTAATTCCATAAGTTACTCATGTGAGGGTCCCAGCCGCTCATGACCGTGAGCACGACTGATATACCAGTTTTACAATCTGCAGAGGTTGCACATATTTACCCACAAGTCATGTTACCCATCTGCCACAGGGTTGTACAGGCCCCATACACCTCTACCGAGGAAGCGAGGCAGGGTAACACTACGAGGCATTTACAAAGTTCCACTAGCTTCAGAAAACCCGCTACGGTTTCTAAGGAGAGCGATATAGGAATCCCCCATCTGAAAAGCCACCTCGGCAAGATCAAGCCGAGAACCTCCCTATACCAACAACTCCCCTACCGCCCTTGCCCCTTTCTGGTAAGGTAGTCCTCCACTAGCTTTCCTAATTAGTCAGCCAAGGGCGTCCCATACCACCCTTGTGGTAGCATTGTTTTCCTAGGTGGTCGTTCCATGTTCCAATTAACATAATGATCTTGTCATGGACAGTAAATAACTCATTTCTAATAAAAGCATGATCATGAATAATGTATATCTTAACACCCAAAACCACACAAAGCAATAGCATATACTACCCAAAAGTTCAGTGGTAAACAATGTATAAAGATGACCAAACTAGGGTGACCTATTGGGTCCCATCAAAATTAACCTATGCAGATCATAATGATTAACAGGAACATTATTGGGTAAAGAAAAGTGATCAAGGGCACAACTTGCCTTCAACGAGCTCTTGCAAAGTATTTTCCAATTGTTGAGTACCGGGGTGACAGCGAGTGAAAGGAGTGGAACGCAAGTTGGAGTCACAGGCACGTGGGCCTGGTCCGCAGGTGCCAGCACGGTCAGCGGACGCGTGGAGTGGGCCAGCGTGTGCTCAAGGGGAAAGAAAGGATGGGCCAAATTCCATTCTGTCGGCCCAATGCATATGGTTTCTTTTTTTCTTTTCCATTTTGCTTTTCTATTTCCAAATTCAAGTATTCGAACTAAATTTAAATTCTTTTTTTGAACTTCAGTTGTCCAAATATCAAACATAATCTTAATGTGAATTTAACACCTATTGTTTATATTAACATTATTTATTCTTCTTCCTATTATTTAATTATGGAAGGAATAACTGACTTTACTAGATTTCCTTTCTTTTTACTCATTTTCTTTTTGATATTCTCATTTATAATTTGAATTTAAATTTAAATTTAAATTATGATTCCTTTGTTCAAATAAAAGGCATCACAAAAAGACATCAACATGAATGCACTTTTAATTTGTTCAACTTGATCTCTTTAGTCACATATGCAAAAGAGAAGAGAGAACAATTAATCACATAGGGTTCCATAATTTCTAAGGCTTATTGTATAAATAAAATTTTTTATTCCATCCAAATTTTGGGCTTTACACAATAATATTTACTTTTGGATATTTGCATAAATTTGATGGGTTTTGCCTAAAATAGGATCACCTATAAATACCAACCCTATTCCTTGATTAACCTAGGATAAATATTATGCTTAGTAATTATGCTACTGCTCAAGCTTTTAAAGATACTATTGTTTTGGAGATGAAATTTGTGTTATGATGATAACCCGATGGTTAAACAAGATCATGTTGTATTAAACAGAACATGGAGTGACCATCCAGAAAAACAGTGCAACCACGAGTGCTATCATGACTCTGGCTTTGGTAAATAGCTTTTATAGACTTAGTGTTTAGAAACCCTACCTGAAAGATGGGCAAGAGGGGGCGACAGTGGTTTGGTAGCAGCTCACGTTAACATGGGGTGGTAGTCTTGGCTAAGTTACCTCAACCAGAGGGTCACCAATACTGACGTGGAAACCTTAGCGGGTGGCTTTGTACTAAGGATATTTTATGAAAGCCTCATAATGGATCCCTAGACATTCATCTTCATAGTGTTAAGGGTTCGTACAATCCAGGCTAGATGGGATACATGGCTTGTGGGTAAAGATGTACAACCTCTGCAGAGTGTAAAACTGATATGTCAGCCGTGCTCACGGTTAAGAGCAACCTGGACCCTCACATGATAATTGAACTTTAAGATGGAGAAATAAATCATGATCCGTGATTTTTAATGGTTTGCTTAAGTGGTTTCACTTAAGAGCTTTTGAGATATAATCATATGCTCATGATTAATTGGGAATTTGGGATACACTTACAATTAGTAAGTTAGGCGTTGTTAATAAAATATTAACCAACTAAAATGCTTACTTCTTAACCTTAGCCTACCTTGTTAACCTTGCATAATTCCTCCCATTTGCTAAGCCCCCACCTAGGTGAGGTCACCCCTTGCTAATTTTTTTATCAGAAGCTGATGAGGAAGACTTTGACGATGATGACGATGAGTGCTGAGTCTAGCGACGCTCCGGTCATCTTCCTGTGGGAGATTGCCCATGATATTTCCACTGTACTTTGATAATATACTGTTTAAGACTCTTATGTCTGGAGGTTACTATACTCTCTTTTACGCCTTTATTGCATTGTTTTTTATATATTACACTTGTGACGTCAACATATGTGTGGAAAATGGATCCTGGCACACATATGGTATGCATTCGGTTTTGCCCCTAAACCCGGGTGTGACAACTTCCTCTTGTATGTGTGGAACTAACCTTTTGAAGGAAGAAGATGCGATCGAGAGCAGCCAAACAACGAATCCACCTCACCAAAAAGTTTGACTTTCTATGGACCTATTTTATTTTGGCTTATGGCCAGATTCTAGCCATCAAAATGAGCTTCTAGCTTCGCCTTTTGCTCGCTTTTATGAGAATCGTTTCTATGAAAATCGCCCAAATCAATGTGAATGCATAACTCGTCATGAAGGACCATTGAGGCGACCAAAGGGGGTGAATGGGAGCCACACAATTTCTCCAACTCGAGAACACGTTACTTGATCCCAAATTCAATACAACCCTACGGAACACCAAAATCAGTTCAGACAAGCACAATTCAATCCATTGTCGATTGACTATACCAAAATGTTAGCAATGTAACACTTCAGTAAACTGCAGAAGACTGCATTCAGAGATGCTCTTCAGAGCGAGCGGTAGTATCGTGGGGAGGTCCGACAATGCCGCACAACGAAATCTTAACAAAATGAGCTCCAATTTTACGAGTAGCAAGCACAGGGCAAGAGAAAATTATTTGTTTAAGTTTGTGCAGGAAAAGATCAAAACTTCACAAACAGATTCAAACTATCAGTTTTGAATGGGGTTTTATTAGGGTATTGCAAAGTTGATCAAAATAGTTTAAAACTTATCCACGAATGTTATCTGCTCAAACTAGAACATGCAATGATCCTAGAGCAGTTCCTAAACCAAATAATATCCCCAAAACAGCAACTAAACACTTGTGATCAAAGAACAACACGAAATTAACAAGTGGGATTGAGAAGAGAGAAAGTGAATCAAAAACTCAACTCCATCATATTTTGCACTAAAATCAAGCCACCATGGCTAAGTTTGGTTACGACCACACTTCCTCAAAACCACAAGAACATAGATTTCGAAGTTCAAAAGCACCTACGGATCTTTGGGCTAGTGTTTACAAACATAGACGTGTCCCCACGTCTTGGACACGTGCCTCGTCGGTCCACAACTGTGTCAGTGACATGATTTTCTCCTCCATGTCCTCGTGTTGTCAATGTCCCCAAGTGTCAGTCACTACAACTAGTCACCAAGCTTCTTCAGTCCGTAGGTCAAGACTCAGCGCTTGTCCTTCGCCGCACCCAGTCCATTGACATGAACCCACATGACCTTCACCTTCGTTGTCAATCATTGTCTCCTGATTGCACACCTACGCACCATAAGTCAAGGGATATGTTTGCACATACACAAACTCACACATTGGTTAGTCCAACTGACTCACAACAGTGGCCCATTGACAACCACTCATCACAACCCGAACACAAGGGCACACGTTTTTTATGGGAAATTGTAGAGGAAACCCCTACAACAAAATTTTATTTCCAAAATAAAGGGAAAGAAACTGTATACCAATAGCGAAAAAGAAAGAGGAAAATGGGGAGTCAACCTTTAGTTTGCAATATCCCCTTGATGAGTGCATTTTCAACACCACCGAAGAAACATACAAACAACAGAAGAGAGGGAAAACAAATAGAAACTCACACAAATGACAAGAAGCCAGACAAGAGCCAAAAGCAAGACATCGTAAGTGAGAAAAGCTTGATCCCCAAAGATATGGGAAACAACTCAACATGACCAAGAAAAAGATGGCTAGCCCTCAAGAAGAGGCGGAAAGTAGGCTCAACGCCACTAGCCAGAAATCAGGGCCAAATCTGAGCAAAATACAGCAGCAAAGCTAAACTCAAAGTTAGTCCCTCTAGAAAGAGGCAAATGGCTCAACACAACTAGTAAGACATATTTCTCAAAAGCTACCCCTATCAAAGTCAACTCCCCATGAAGAAATATTCAAATCTTAGAAATAAATGCAACCTTTGCCCCCTAGTTCTCCCTCTACAAAATGCTCCAAAATTTTTCAAAACTTCTCCCTGTTGTTAATACATGCACTCAGCAAAATCCTCGTAGAGGCACAAAAACATCAACTCCCCCCTCAAAAATGCAATCTCCCCATGAGATATGCAAGATAGCAGCATGATATGCAGAAAATGCAAGAGCTTTAGGAGTATAGCGATGAAAGTGTAAAAATGCTCTAAGTGGTATGGTATAATGTGGACAGCAATACATGCATGTGTTGGCAGATGTTCAAATTGATCATATGCACATGATATGTAAAGTATAAGCATTTGAATCAGTTTTAAGCATTTCAAAAAAGAGATGTTCACCACTAAAACAGCACAAAAACTCATCCAAATGGGGGAAATCCAACAAACAAGATCTCCCTTGTCACCCAAAACACGAGAAAGACCCTTCTTAAAGCGCACTACAAAGTCGTCATCAAGGAGTTGCAAAACTGAGGGAAATTAAAATGCAAATTGGAAACCAAAGCAATGTCCTCGAGAACAAAGCTCTTGTTCACCCGAATGGTGCCACAAGAGGCAAATTTTCCTCTCAAATTGTCCCTGAATGTGATATAGTCCGTACCAATCACAAGGTCGAGGCTAGAGACCCATCTAGTGATTTCGGTCATGTGGCACGAACAACTGGAATCAATGAGCCATGTGTTCTCTAGGCTTCTGTCCTACATCAATAGAAAGATATGGGGTGAGAAAATGGCACAACATTGTGGTTTGGAAACTTCAAAGAGTGCTAGTGTTGTGGTATTTTCCCCTAAAAAGTGTTAGGAAAAACACCAAACATCTCTAGTCCCATAGAGGGGTAGCGATCACCACGAGAAGGAAACCATGGTCCCCTAAAGTTGTAGGAACCAAAACCATGGAGACGAGATCTTTGGTCATATGGCTCATGACCAACACCTCGTCGGGCACGACCACCATGTGGTCTCACTGCTTGAGGCCTAGTAACCTAAGGAAAAGCACCTCTAGGCCTAGCAGCGCGTCTCTTAACAGAATGATCATGTACACCATGAGAAGGACGATACATGTCCCTACTGCTCACCTCAAAACCCTGCCTCTCATCTTTCTTCCTCCTAAAACAAAACACAGCCAAGGGACCATCCCTCTTGCAATACTCGCAGTGGTAGCTCACCTCTCTCTTAGGTGGAATCTTTTGTGGGAATGGGTCATCGTGGATGGCTATAGTGCTCTAGGGAGAGGATCACTAGATATGTCGGGCAATGTGTCATATGGGTTCCTGAGATGATTAGGTTTGTCGGAGGCTCCACAAGCACTCCATCTCTCACAGCTGGGTGGCAGATTTGGGTGGAGTGAATTTGATAGGCTGGGTGGTGGCTAGAGCTTTCTCCAAAGGTACCAAACCACTGCACTTACCATAATGAGCATCACTCGCATCCCTAGTAGCAAAGCCTAACCCTGGCTACCATTTCCTCTCTTGCACTAATTGACCATCATGCCAACTAGAACTCACAGCTAGACACCTGGTTCAAGACTTATCGAAGGTATGTGTTTTCTTCCTCAATCCTAGTCTTGTTATGTCTGCAAGACTCAAGCCCTGACTTCAAACCCTCATAGAGTGCACACTAAGCAGGTACAGATGCAGTCACTGAGTTAGCCTTCTCAAGCAAGGTTATCCTAGCATTCTTCTCTGCTAGCTCAGTTTGGAAGCCAGGAAAAGTCTTGCACGCACCTAATAAACTATATCTAGATCGCAACACATTGCACTCATCTAGTAGGGTGGTGTACTTGGTCTATAATATGGTGATGTTCGACATGTGACGAGCGCATTCATCACATTCAGTCTCGTCAGACACCACGACAGAAGCTCTAGCAGACTCAAGCTTCCTAAGCATGGACTCATACTTGCACTTGTATTCTTTCCTCTCACGAGCAGCAGCCTAAGAAACTTGTCCTGACTAGCCAAAGCAGTCATGAGCTCATCTACCTCAACGGTAGATCATCGGTGAAAAGAGATACCTCATTAGTGCAGTCATTCCCATTGTACTTGTTATCATTGCCCACCACGCCCTCACCAAGAGCCATGGTGCAGAGGCCACCTATTGTGTTGGCAAAGAAGCAGATTCTATTGAGCTTGTCCTCAACTCACCTCTTGAGCTCCTCATTGCTTGAGGAGGAATAAGAGTCATCAGATTCATGGTTGAGGTCACAAAGTGAGGCAAGGAAGGCACACTCCTTGATCTAGACCTTGTGGAGGTACTTCTGCTTGAGCGCCTCCTTGTCAAACCTCTCCTTGGACATGAGCTTGTCGGAGGTCAGCTCGCGCTTTCCCTTGTGCCGACTAGAATGGTAGTCGCGCTTGCCGACCTCTTGCTTGCCCTTCATCTTGGGGCGGCTAGCGATGAAGTGGTCAAAGTCTCCATAGTTGAAGTAGCCATCTTTGGCCCCGCCACACTGCCAATTTAGGTGATTTTTGTGAAACTGTGTGAACCGACTGGCAACAAGTGCTAGCTCCTCATCCTCAAGGATCTCAACCTACTCCTCTATAATAGACAGCAAAGAAGACAAAGCAAATAGTGTAGGTGAAGATATAGAGGAAGAACCTCCTCTAGACACAAGGGCCATAGTGGCTGCACCAAGGTTCCCAATCTTGGCCTGAGTCTAGTGATCAATGTCGATGGACTTGAGCTTGCTGAAAAGCTCATCCATGGTGAGAGTCTCATAGTTAGGTGGTTCTTTGATTGTCGAGGCCTTCACCTCCCAAACCCTTCGATATAGAGCATGAAGTAACTTCAGTGCTCTCTCATGATCGTCATAGGGTAACTACATGTGTGCATCTTGTTTACAATCGACTAGAACTGAGAAAACATAGTATCAATGGTCTATCAGTCAATTGCACAAAGTTATCATACTCTTGATGGTAGGTCTCAAAGAGTCTGGTTTTCACATGATCGTTACCCTTGTGGAATTTCTCTAGTGTGGTCCAGATCTCATGAGCCATACCCAAATGTACAACTCTTTTGAACTCAAAATGCGAGAGACAAGAGAACACATTATGAGCCTTGTTGCTCGAATCATAGAACCCAATCTAAAGTGGAGTGATTCGAGCACCCTGGACCACATAAGTGCGATCGAGGCAAATCTCCCAAACCTTGTACCCAATGCTCTCAAGATATACCAACATGTGAATCTTCTAGTACAGGTAATTTATCCCATCGAAGAACAGTGGTTTGCCAACACCACATTCCATTGTCACCTTCTGTAACACCCTGAATTTGGGGGTATAAAATTTCTTTTCTAATATTCACTAAATTCAGGTGTTACCCTCTCCTTTACCGCTTTTCTTCTCTTTTTTCTAAATAATAGAGAGTTAATTTATTATATACTAGATATATAAATATATATATACATACAACTTAGCGCAGTAAAATAAAATTCTAGAGGTGCCTTGATTGTCGCATCATGCTGAAGCATATTTTCACTTTGTTTGATGAGCAAGTCTGTGAAGTATACGTTTAATTAGGAATTCGATTCCAGGTAGTAGGAAATCGAAAAGGAAGAGAAAATAGCAAAATGGAAAAATAACAAAGAAGCCCAGCATTCTTTTTTCTCTCCCTAGCCCATCTCGGCCACGCCCCCCCACCTCCTGGGCCGCGCGCTTTCCCCGGCCCAATGTGCTGGTGTGGCCCACTCGGCGTCCCACCCTCAGCCCCGCGCCAGCGCGACCCCGTGGCCCAGCGATGGCCTCCCCGGCCGACCTGCGCGCGTGGCCCATCTCCTCGCCAGTGCCCCCTTCCCGGCCCAGCAGCCAGCGCGTGCGTGCAGCCCACTCCGCAGCCGCCGAGGCCGCTGCGCGCGCCCTAGCCCACCTAGCGTGCGCCCCAGCCGCGCCTGCGTAGCCCACGTGCTCCCGAGCCGCACCTCGCGCACGCTTGCGCGTGGGAGCGCCGCCGCCGCCAGGAACTCGCCCACGACGCCATTTTTTGCGCCCACATCCATCGTTTTCTCTCTCTCTATATCTCTCGGACGCAAGCCTTACCTCCCTCTCTCCCCCACGTCTGCGTCCCGGCACCTGCCTGCAAGCTCGCTTGGCTCGGTGGTGCAGTCGGCCAGCCCGCGCCTCGCCTTGCTGTGCAGTGGCTCGCCACCATCGTGTTCGGCCATTCCCAAGTGCCGGCGAAGAAGAAGTCGTCGTCGCGCGTCCATCGACGTTGCGCCGCGCGTCCGCCCGTCGTCTGTCCCCTGGCCTGCGTGCCCAGGCCGCACGCTGCCTCTACGTCATTGCCGCATCCCGCTGCCATCCGTCGTGCCTCGCCTTGCTGTGCAGTGGTTCCCTGCGTCGTCGCCATTCACCACCCGCCGCGAGCTCACCCCATCGTCACCCACGGCCTTGCCGGAGCCCGTTGCGCCGTCCATGTCCGCACCTAGGTGAGCATCTCTATGCGTTGGTAACCTTGTTTCACTATGTCGCGCGTTTTAAATAATTAATTATACTTTTGTTTAACTAACGTTAATTAATTAGACCTTCAAATTAAATTAATTTACAGTAGTTAACTTACGCTTTGTAAATCCATGTCAATAATAGTAACTCAAACGTCTTGCCCTAATGTTCGTTTAATATAAATGCGACGTCTATTTAGTTTATCGCGCGTATCACGCTCGCGTTTTGCACATGGTTACGTGCTGACCCGTGTGTCGTTCGCGCTCGTCGTTTACACTATTTCGTGTGGTCGCGCGCGTTATTAAATCCGTTTCGACCCATTTGTGTTGCATTAGCTTCCTTATAACTTCATCTACGCGTTAAAAATATTATTCACCATGTCGTATGTTTTAAGTAATTAAGTAAGCATTTGTTTAATCAATGCTAATTAATTTAGCGTGCTAGGTAAACCTAGTTATAGTTTTTAACTATTGCTTTTACAAATATAAATGTTGACCGGATTTATACTAACTTAAATGCTTGTAGTTTGATACATATCTAGTATGAGCACGATATACGTTAGTGATTCTCGTGTGGCGCGCACGCTGTCCGCGTGCTTCATTGCCATCCGATTCACGTGTTGTCGTGCGTGCTGTTTCGCGCGAGCCGTCGTTCGCGCAAATCGCTAGTTGCGCGTTTTGGTAAAATCGTTTCACCACTTCGTGCATGTTAAATAATTAAGTAGTAATTAGTTGTTTAGTCGTCGGTTATTAAAATAACAATTCGACCAAAAACGAACTTGTAATTTTAATTACACGCTTCATCGATAGCTATTAAGGTAATTGTGTCAATCCGAAGCGTTTTCGTTTATGTTCGGTTAGTGTAGACATGATATCGATTGGCGCTGCGGCATATCGTGTTCATTCTAAATTAATTGATCTGTCGCGTCGATTTCGTATTGGTAATGTATTTTATCATGTCACAAGTCTATATTATTTAATTAGCTATTCATTCGATACTTATTAAAATGACCTTCTAATTAAAATTGTTTTATAGTTTTAACTCGCACTTTTATAAATAAATGTTAATTAACGTGATTAATACCAACTGAAATATTTTTCATTAATTATTTGTTTGTTGTTCGCGCGCGTCATCGTGTTGTTCGCGCGTATAGTCACGTTGACTCGGGTGTGTCGCGCACTGTCGTGCGTGTTGTTTTGCGTGTGTCGTGTGTGTCGTTCACACACGTTGTCACGCACCGTTCGCGGGTGTCGTGCGGTGTCTGCACGCGATATTAAATAGTTTGCCACTTATAAACACTCATGTTAATGATGTCAATGCATCATGTCATATATTTTAGATAATTAACTTAAGGTTTGATCGACTAATATTTATTAGATTAATATCTCAGTTAGATTAAATGTGTAATGTTCAATTTGCGCTTTTTATAATAAACATTAACATGGCAAATGTTAACCTAACTACCTAACTACTTTCTATTTATTTAACCTTTGTTTAGTATAAACATGTCACCTATTTAGTTTTCTCACCTGCCGCGCGTGCTGTTCCGCACGTGGTGGCGTGCTCGTTCACACTGGTCGCGCGTGTTGTTTCATGTATCGTCAGCGTGCTATGTCGCGTGTGTCCGCGCGTCGTTTGCACGCTGTCGTGTTGGGTTCACCATCGTCACATTGTCTGTGCGTGCCGCACGTTGTGCGCGTGCTAGGTCGTGTGCGGGCGTGTTGTTTCACGCGTTACGTATTTCGTCTCGCTCCGCTAATTCGTCCTGCTTAGAGTCGTGGATGTTATTTAAATTACTTATTTAACTAAGAATTGTTAGTGTGGTTAACTAATTAAAATTGTGCGATAGCTCTAGTTTCATTTTAAATAAATATCAATTAATATAAATAGATCAAACTAAATGTTATGATTAATACTCGTTTAGTGTAGACGCGATAACTTCTCGACCGTAGCTCCGCCTGTCACGTTTCTTTTTCCTCGTGTGACCGTAGTAACACGCTCTATTTCGTTTTGCATGTTTTATTATGTTTTTCCTTGAATGGTGTAATGTTCTTATGTGTATATATATATATATATATATATATATATATATATATATATATATATATATATATATATATATATATATATATATATATATATATATATATATATATATATATATATATATGTTTGCTTGTGCCTGTTTGTCGTCGCTTCGCGTTGCTATTAGATCGCGATTCGTTTCTGCGCTTCGAGGAATCGACGGTCAAGCGTTGGCGACCAAATGATATAGCTCTTTGAGTTCTACAAGGTTGAAGACCCGGAGCATCTGTTTGGTGAAGGCAAGTGTCCTCTGACCTATTATGTCCTACATACTATATAATTCAATGTCTCGCATTACTTTATGAAACCTAAGGATTTACTAGTCTGTATTTACTTATCCTTGTTACCTTTTTGGGTTAATCATGATTAGCTTATGTTATTGCTTCAACTTAATCAATGAACATGATGTGAACATTTATGATACGATGACGTTATCCCGATGATGATATTGTGATATTTTAGGGGGCTCGGGCCATTTTCCCTGAGTACCTCTCCGTAAGGACCTGTTCGTGGAGTGACCACCCGGGATAACAGTGCAGCCATGAAGGTGGAATGGGACGCCATTAGCTGATTAATTAGATGAACCTAAGGGTATAGTTGGCTTTGCCGGAGGGCCGTCAATGCGGGTCGGGGCGTAGTGCTCGCTCTGCTAAGGTGGGGTGCAGAGGTTCAATCGATTTGGTTTTGTTAGTCACCCACCTTGGGGAGGTGTACTACTTTTGTACGACTAGCGAAACCTAACGAGAAGCTATGCACCAGGGGAGTCTTTGTAAAGGCTACGTAGTGTATCCCTGGTCCTTCACCTTGGTAGTGAAGATCGGGTCTTGCAAACCCAGGCTGGAAAGGGATCATGACTCATGGGTAAAGTGTGCGACCTCTGCAGAGGATTAGAAACTAATATATCAGTCGTGCTCACGGTTATGAGCGGCCTTGGGATCCTCTTTGATTAGAGATACAGATGGTTCGATATACAATGTTTCTATTTATGATTTTGGTTCAATGATGATAATGATGTTCCTCAATGAGGAAAGGATTCATGGGTTGGTTATATGATAAAACTTGGCTTCCACTAATAATAAATACTTGACCAACTAAAAGCAACTGCTTGACCTTAACCCCACATAAAGCTAGTCCACTACAGCCAAATGGGACATTTGCTGAGTACGTTGATATATACTCACCCTTGCTTTCACAAAACACCAGGTTGCCTTTGGTGCAATCTATGCTCAGGTAAAGAAGGTGTCGAGGCGGATCTCCAGGAGTTCCAGGACTTCGACGAGTTCAAGGATTAGGGTAGCAACCTCCCCCAGTCAGCTGCCTATGGTGGGTTAATTTACGTTGGCTACGTTTCTATTTTGTGTACTTTGATTTATATTATGTAAGTGACTCTAGTCTTTTGTATTATTACTCTCTTTATTGTTATTCGAAGTATTGTGCTATGATGAGTCATTTATGTAATTGCCGTGTACGTGAATTTCTTATCCTGGCACGTACATGGTTCACATTCGGTTTACCTTCCAAAACCGGGTGTGACATAAGTGGTATCAAAGTCGTGCTGACTGTAGGACCGCTAGCCTAGAGTAGCATTGGCCGTTTTAAGGACTTATTGATTATTACTTCACCTCATCCTTGATTTCGCTTCAAAATATTAGTCACCTCGACTAATTCTATGTTGTGCTCCTGTATGCCCCCTTGCCAAAATTATTTTATTCTAGTATGGTCTATACTTCTCTGAATCTATTAGATGTGATCTCACTCTTGTGCTTGCGACATCTTTGTAGATGCCCCCTGACCAATAACCTTATTGTCCGTTGGGATCCTTCCCTCCTCCGTCATTAAATTGCTACCGTTTGACTATCTTTATTCCCTTAGTATTGACATTCTCATACTCCTAGATTCTTCAACACTCTTGTTTCAAATACTTGCCTCTAAGTTTCTACTACTTACTTGGACATTTCGGTTTATATGTCCATGACCTTCTATCTTTTGAGAACTTTTCCTTTTCTGTTGTTAAGTCGCTATCTTTCGACAATTTATTGTCTCTTGGTATTGGTATGCTCATCTCCTTGAAATCTTACATACTCTCATCTTTTTATATGCTTACCTTTATATTCAATGTCTATTTAAAACATTTCAGTTTACATGTCCTTGACCACCCTTGTTTCTTAATGATCCATGAGCAGTCATTTTATTCTGCACATCTGTGGTAATCTGTTGTTTCCCTATAACTTCCTTCAGTAATGAATTTTTACTTCAACCCTTCTGTTGGAACCATACCTATCTTACCCTTGATTATTTTCTCCACTTCGCCACTTTGCGAGTCTTGCCTTAACTCTATCCTTGGTTATGCTTTTCACGATTATCATCTTTACCCTTGTCACCTCTATATCTTACCTTGATGCTTATATAATACCCGTTCTTAAAAAATAAAAAAAAACTTTTCTCCTCCATCTCAGTCTTATAGTTGTATTTTACCTATTTGCCCTTGGTCGTATTCTCTTCCTTGTCTCTTGCGAGTTTTTAACTCCACCCTTTGTTGTTTGTTATTACCTTTACCTTCGTCGTCTCTCCATCTTACCTTGATGACTACCTTATGTCTGTTATTTAAAATCCCCTCTCCCATCTCGATTTGAGAGAAGTGTTTTATTTATCCCGCCCTTGGTCGGAACCCCATCCTTGCTAGGTGTGAGTTTTATCTTAACTCCATTCTTTGTTGTACTCATACCACTGGCTCTTCTATGCCTTCATCTTTTCTCTTATACCTCCGTTATCACCTTTGACCCTTGCGATATCTATATCATCTACTTAAATTCTTACCTTGAACTTATCCTTTAAAAGCCTCCCCTTTCTTTCAACCCAGTTTGAGAGCTGCGAGTTACCCATCTCTCCCTTGATTTCTTTTCACTCCTTGTTGCCTTACATGTTTTGTATTAATTCCATCCTTTGTTGTGTGTTCTATTTGCTATCACCATCACCTTGTCGTCCATCGATCTTGCCTTGATACTCATCTTTATTACTACTCTTTAAAAAAAACTCCTCTCTTCCACCTCAATTGGAGAGTGGCAGTTTACTTATCTGGCCCTTGGACGTACCCTGTCCTTTTCCATTTAGAGGTCCTATCTTAACTCCATCCATTATGGTACTCATATCTTTTGTCTTATGCCTATTTACCTCCTCTCCTACATCCTTGTCCGTTATCATATTCAGACCCTCGTGATATCTATTCCCTTGCCTTCCTGCTTACATTGAACCTACCCTTTGAAGCCTCCTCATTTCCATCCCTGTTCAGGGATAATGCCTCATCTATTTCATCGTTGACTGCTCCCCCTTCTTTGACACCTTGCAAGTTATGTCTAAAATACATCCTTTATTGTGTGTCTGTCCCTTATCACCTTAACCCTTGTCATCCCTCGATCTTTACCTTGATGCTCACCTGCATTTTAAAGTCGCCTCTCCCATTTTCTTCCAAGAGTGATGTATTGCCCATCTCGCTCTTGTTCATTCCCTTTTCCTCTGTCACGTTGCAAGTCTTAGCTTTTTCTCGATATCACCCTGACCTTCCTAATATCTAGATCTTTCCATGATGGTTATCCTATGCCTACCTTTTGAAATATCATATTTCCCATCTCGATTTGAGAATGGTGTTTTACCTATCTTGACCTTGGTTGCATTCTCTCCCCTGTCGGTTACAATCCTTGCTTTAACACCATCCTTTATAGTGCTCATGCCCCTATTCTATATGTCTTATTATTCCCCTTGCCTTTTGATGGCCTTAGAATAGTTTCCTCTTGGTAAGGAAAGACCACCATTTAATTAAAAGTTACGTATAGCAACGAGATGTTTGTTGTTGTATGCTTGTGCTGTTTGTTTTTGTGTTATGACTGATTTGCTTATTTGTGATGAGTGTTGGGGTGTTGTGGCCCCTGGGTCCGCAATGGTATCAGTTTACTAGGTGAGTGCCATATAGTTAAGTAATTGGGTTCTCCCCCAGCTCTCTTTAATTCGTCTATACTTACCTTTTCTCACCATTCTATCCACTTGCACCTATTCGGCCTACAACCTCTCTTAATCAGTCAAGATCAGAATCGACAGCAACTTCACCAAGTGCATATCAACACTCCTATTAAGGGGGTTAGCCGCTAACCCCAATGAAGACAATGTGATCAACATCGACCAGCAAGATCAAAGTGGCGCAGCGGAACCGTGTGTGGGTCCTAACCCATAGGTCCAAGAGATCCTCAAGAATTGCATCAGTGTGTCGTGATCATCTAAAGGTCAAAGCAACCGATCCACAAGTTAAGCTTGTAGAGTCAAAGTCAACTCAAGAAAGTCGTGAACAACCTATGAACCAACCATGCTTTCTTGCTAGCTTCTTCTTGAATCTCGGGGGCAAGATTCCTGTTAAGGGGGTTAGATTTGTAACACCCTGAATTTGGGGGTATAAAATTTCTTTTCTAATATTCACTAAATTCAAGTGTTACCCTCTCCTTTACCACTATTCTTCTCTTTTTTCTAAATAATAGAGAGTTAATTTACTATATAATAGATATATAAATATATATATATACACATACAACTTTTTAGCGCAGTAAAATAAAATTCTAGAGGTGCCTTGATTGTCGCATCATGCTGAAGCATATTTTCACTTTGTTTGATGAGCGAGTCTGTGAAGTATACGTTTAATTAGGAATTCGATTCGAGGAAGTAGGAAATAGAAAAGGAAGAGAAAATAGCAAAATGGAAAAATAACAAAGAAGCCCAGGATTCGTTTTTCTCTCCCTAGCCCATCTCGTCCACGCCCCCCCCCCTCCTGGGTCGCGTGCTTTCCTCGACCCAACGTACTAGCGTGGCCCACTCGACGTCCCGCCCTCAGCCCCGCGCCAGCGTGACCCCGCGGCCTAGCGGCGCCCTCCCCGGCCGGCCTGCGCGCGCGGCCCATCTCCTTGCCAACGCCCCCCTTCCTGGACCAGCAGCCATCGCGTGCGCGCAGCCCACTCCGCTGCCGCCCAAGCCGCTGCGTGCGCCCCAGCCCACCTAGCGCGCGCCCCAGCCACACCTGCGCAGCCCACGCGCTCCCTAGCCGCACGTCGCGCACGCTCGCGAGTGGCAGCGCTACCGCCACCAGGAACTCGCCCACGATGCCGTTTTTTGCACCCACATCCATCGTTTTCTCTCTCTCTATCTCTCGGACGCAAGCCTTACCTCCCTCTCTCCCCCACGTCCGTGTCCCGGCCCCTGCCCGCGAGCTCGCTTGGCTCGGCGGCGTGGTCGACCAGCCCGCGCCTTGCCTTGCTGCGCAGCGGCTCACCGCCATCGTGCTCGACCGTTCCCAAGCGCCGGCGAAGAAGAAGCTGCTGTCGCGCGTCCGCCCGTCGTCTGTCCCCTGGCCTGTGTGACCAGGCTGCGCCTTGCCTCTACGTCGTTGCCACATCCCGCCGTCGTCCATCGCGCCTCACCTTGCTGCGCAGCGGTTCCCTGCGTTGTCGTCGTTCACCACCCGCCGCGAGCTCGCCCCATCGTCATCCACGGCCTCACCGGAGCCCGTTGCGCCGTCCATGTCCGCACCTAGGTGAGCATCTCTACGCGTTGGTAACCTTGCTTCACTATGTCGCGTGTTTTAAATAATTAATTATACTTTTGTTTAACTAACGTTAATTAATTAGACCTTCAAATTAAATTAATTTATAGTAGTTAACTTACGCTTTATAAATCCATGTCAATAATAGTAACTCAAACGTCTTACCCTAATGTTCGTTTAATATAAATATGACGTCTATTTAGTTTATCCCGCGTATCGCGCGCGTGTTTTGCACGTGGTTACGTGCTGATCCGTGTGTCATTCATGCTCGTTGTTTACGCTGTTTCGCGTGGTCGCGCGCGTTATTAAATCCGTTTCGACCCATTTACGTTGCATTAGCTTCCTTATAACTTCATCTACGCATTAAAAATATTATTCACCATGTTGTATCTTTTAAGTAATTAAGTAAGCATTTGTTTAATCAATGCTAATTAATTTAGCTTGCTAGGTAAACCAAGTTATAGTTTTTAACTATTGCTTGTTGACAGGATTTATACTAACCTAAATGCTTGTAGTTTGATACATATCTAGTATGAGCACGATATACGTTAGTGATTCTTGCGTGGCGCGCACGCTGTCCGTGTGCTTCATCGCCATCCGATTCAAGTGCTGTTTTGCGCGAACCGTCGTTCGTGCAAATCGCTAGTTGCGCGTTTTGGTAAAATCGTTTCACCACTTCGTGCATGTTAAATAATTAAGTAGTAATTAGTTGTTTAGTGGTTGGTTATTAAAATAACAATTCGATCGAAAACGAACTTGTAATTTTAATTACATGCTTCATCGATAGCTATTAAGGTAATTATGTCAATCTGAAGCGTTTTCTTTTATGTTTGGTTAGTGTAGACATGATATCGATTGGCGCTGCGGCATATCGTGTTCATTCTAAATTAATTGATCCGTCGTGTCGATTTCGTATTGGTAATGTATTTTATTATGTTACAAGTCTATATTATTTAATTAGCTATTCATTCGATACTTATTAAAATGACCTTCTAATTAAAACTGTTTTATAGTTTTAACTCGCACTTTTATAAATAAATGTTAATTAACATGATTAATACCAACTGAAATACTTTTCATTAATTATTTGTTTGTTGTTCACGCTCGTCATCATGTTGTTCGCGCGCATAGTCGCGTTGACTCGTGTGTGTTGTTTTGCGTGTGTCGCGTGTGCCATTCGCACACGTTGTCGCGCACCGTTCGAGGGTGTCGTGCGGTGTCTGCACGCAATATTATATAAATAGTTTGCCACTTATAAACACTCATGTTAACGATGTCAATGCATCATGTCATATATTTTAGATGATTAACTTAAGGTTTGCTCGACTAATATTTATTAGATTAATATCTCAGTTAGATTAAATGTGTAATGTTCAATTTGCGCTTTTTATAATAAACATTAACATGGCAAATGTTAACCTAACTACTTTCTATTTATTTAACATTTGTTTAGTATAAACACATGTCACCTATTTAGTTTTCTCACCTGCAGCGCGTGCTGTTCCGCACGTGGTGGCGTGCTCGTTCGCACTGGTCGCGCGTGCTGTTTCGTGTATCGTCAGCGTGCTATGCCGCGCGTCGTTTGCACGCTGTCATGTTGGGTTCACCGTCGTCACGTTGTCTGCGCGTGCCGCGCGTGGTGCGCGCGCTAGGTCGCGTGCGGGCGTGCTGTTTCACACGTTACGTATTTCGTCTCGCTCCGCTAATTCGTCCCGCTTAGAGTCATTGATGTTATTTAGCTTACTTATTTAACTAAGAATTGTTAGTGTGGTTAGCTAATTAAAATTGTGGGATAGCTCTAGTTTCATTTGAAATAAATATCGATTAATATAAACAGATCAAACTAAATGTTATAATTAATACTCGTTTAGTGTAGACGCGATAACTTCTCGACCGTAGCTCCGCTTGTTACGTTTCTTTTTCCTCGTGTGACCGTAGTAACACGCTCTGTTTCGTTTTGCATGTTTTATTATGTTTTTCCTTGAATGGTGTAATGTTCTTATGCATATATATATATATGTTTGGTTGCTTGTGCATGTTTGTCGTCGCTTCGCTTTGCGATTAGATCGCGATTCGTTTCCGCGCTTCGAGGAATCGACGGTCAAGCGTTGGCGACCAAGTGATATAGCTCTTCGAGTTCTACAAGGTTGAAGACCCGGAGCATCTGTTTGGTGAAGGCAAGTGTCCTCTGACCTATTATGTCCTACATACTCTATAATTCACTATCTCGCTTTACTTTATGAAACCTAAGGATTGACTAGTCTGTATTTATTTATCCTTGTTACCTTTTTGGGTTAATTATGGTTAGCTTATGCTATTGCTTCAACTTAATCAATGAACATGATGTGAACATTTATGATACGATGATATTATCCCGATGATGATATTGTGATATTTTAGGGGGCTTGGGCCATTTTCCATGAGTACCTCTCCGTAAGGACCTGTTCGTGGAGTGACCACCCGAGATAACAGTGCAGCCATGAGGGTGGAATGGGACGCCCTTAGCTGATTAATTAGATGAACCTGAGGGTATAGTTGGCTTTGCCGGAGGGCCGTCAATGGGGGTCGGGGCGTAGTGCTCGCTCTGCTAAGGTGGGGTGCAGAGGTTCATTCGATGTGGTTTTGTTAGTCACCCACCTTGGGGAGGTGTACTACGTTTGTACGACTGGCGAAACCCAACGAGCAGCTATGCACAAGGAGAGTCTTTCTCAAGGCTAGGTAGTGTATCCCTGGCCCTTCACCTTGGTAGTGAAGATCGGGTCTTGCAAACCCAGGCTGGAAAGGGATCACAACTCATGGGTAAAGTGTGCGACCTCTGCAGAGGATTAGAAACTGATATATCAGTCATGCTCACGGTTATGAGCGGCCTTAGGATCCTCTTTGATTAGAGATACAGATGGTTTGATATACAATGGTTCTATTTACGATTTTGGTTCGATGATGATAATGATGTTCCTCGATGAGGAAAGGATTCATGGGTTGGTTATATGATAAAACTTGGCTTCCACTAATAATAAATACCTGACCAACTAAAAGCAACTGCTTCACCTTAACCCCACATAAAGCTAGTCCACTACAGCCAAACGGGACATTTGCTGAGTACGTTGATGTGTACTCACCATTTGTTTCACAAAATACCAGGTTGCCTTTGGTGCAATCTATGCTCAGGTAAAGAAGGTGTCGAGGCGGATCTCCAAAAGTTCCAGGACTTCGACGAGTTCGAGGATTAGGCTAGCGACCTCCCCCAGTCAGCTGCCTATGGTGGGTTAATTTACGTTGGCTACGTTTCTATTCTGTGTACTTTGATTTATATTATGTAAATGACTCTAGTCTTTCGTATTATTACTTACTCTTTATTGTTATTCGAAGCATTGTGATATGATGAGTCATTTGTGTAATTGCCGTGTACGTGAATTTCTGATCCTGGCACGTACATGGTTCGCATTCGGTTTACCTTCCAAAACCAGGTGTGACACCTTCGTGGATCAAGAACTGATTAGGGTGGAATGATCCTTAACCGGCTCTGGTACCAATTGAAGGACTAGTAAGCGACTAGAGGGGGGTGAATGGGAGCCACAAAAATTTCTCCTACTCGAGAACACGTGACTTGATCCCAAATTCGATCCATAAAAAATAGTTCGGACAAGCACAATTCAATCCAGTGTTGATTGATTGTACCAAAATGTTAGCAATGTAACACTTCAGAAAAATACAAAAGACTGCATTCAGAGAAGCTCTTCAGAGCAAGCGATAGTGTCGTGGTGATGTCCGTTAGTGCCGAGAGCGACAGTGCCACACAACAAAAACATGACACAATGAGCTCAAATTTTACCGGCAGCAAGCACAGAGGAAGAGAAGATTATTTGTGAAGTTTGAGCAGGAAAATTTTGAAACTTTGCACTTAGATTCAAAATCTTAGTTTTGAATGGGGTTTTGTTAGGGTATTGAAAAGTTGATCAAAATAGTTTAAAACCAGCCCACAAATGTGATCTGCTCAAACCAAAACTTGCAGTGATTCCAAGGCAATTCCCAAACCAGAGAGTATCCCCAAACAACTCTCAAACACTTGTGATCAAGAACTACACGAAACTAACAAGAGGGGTCGAGAAGTGAGAAAGCGAATCAAAAACTCAACTCCATCAGATTTTGCACTCAAATCAAGCTACCGTGGATAAGTGTGGTTACGACCACACTTCCTAAAAATCACAAGGACATAGATGCCAAAGTTCAAAAGTACCTATGGATCTCCAGGCTAGAGTGTTTACAAACTAAGGGATTGGAAAACTAAGAGTGCTCAAAGTAAATGTCCCAAAGAGATAACAAAAGGAGTTGCCTAAACAACCAGCCATCTCCTCAATTTATAGAGGGTTATTATATGTGCCTAAACTACCCCTAGATACTTAGAGTTTATCCACTCAGCTAGGGGCAAAATGGGCCAACTCTTGGAATATCAATATGACAGTCACATATTCTTCACGAAGTTGCTTCACCTCAATGCACCCTTCATGATGATGCCACGTGTCACCACCGATTCTTGCCAGAACTGTAAAGCCGGATTTTGAGGACCAAATCTGGCGAAACCAACAAACTATAGTGCAACGTGGTTTTGAGGCTCAACCACCAAAACCTCTGTGGGTAGCATACTTCATATGCGTCCCCCATATCCTGGACACGTGTCCCACATGTCCACAACTGTGTCGGTGACACGATCCTTTCCTCCATGTTCTCGCACCCATCAGTGTCCCCAGGGTTAGCCACCACGGCTAGTCACCTAGTTTCTCCAATCCCTTGGTCAAGACTTAGATCTCGTCTTTCACCACACCCGGTCCATCGGCATGAACCTGCATGACCATCACCTTCATTGTCTACCACCGTCTCCAAACTACACACCTGCACACCACAAGCCGAGAGACATGTTTGCACATACACAAACTCACACCTTGGTTAATTCAGCTGACTCACCCCAAGGTGCTACCCAAACACAAGGGGACAAGTCAACCTTGTGTTCGCATGTCGAGTCATCTTGATGGGAGGAATCTGCCACTTCCTAAACCCTAAACCATGCAAACCCTTCATCTTCCTCCACACACAAGCCCCATGAAATCTAGATTCTTGTGACGACTAGATTATCTAGGAATCCAGATTCTTAGAAAAGCTCTTGTAGCTTTTGTAGGTTTGTATTTTGAGGAGACTTTTGCTTCTGTAGCTAGGTTTGAGTCTATTAGTAAAACATAAGATGCCTCTTTGAGATCTTTCATATCAAAATGTGATAACAAAATAGTTTTGGCCTCTAATACTAGGTTTTTTATCACTGTAGGCTAATATGATATAATCCACATATAGCACGAGAAAGGTGAATCTTTCATTCTTAGATTTCACATGAATACAATTATCCTCTATTTTTTCTTAAACCTAAAAATACTAATTATCTTATGAAACTTAAGATACCACTATTTCAATGCTTGATTAATACATAAATGCATTTTGACGACATCATAGTTTTTTCATTGTTCTTCATAACAAAACCTTTAGGTCATACCATATAGACATTTTTAACTAGTTCACTATTAATAAATGTTGTCTTTTTAGTCTAATGTAACTCTAAACCACAATGTACGATAAATGTCATAATTATTCCAAAAAGATTCTTTTGCCAAACCGAGTGATAAGGTCTCGTTATAATTTATTTCAAAGGCTTCAGCCTTTGGCTACAAGTGTTGCTTTAAATCTTTTTTGCATTCTCTTTAGAGTCACGTTTTATCTTGTAGACCCATTTATAGTCTACTATGTTGGCCTCTGTTGGGGACTTGTTCTCAAGTGCTACGAATTAAGAACAAGGCAACACAGAAAGAAGTTAATGGTTAATGCCCTTCGTCCTTCGAAGGGTTATTTCCCTTAGGATTTAACGATCTTCGGACGAAGGTCATGAAGGACATACCTTCATCATCACAGTTTACATTGATGAAAGGAGAAGCATATGTAACATGAGAAAATAACATGAATAATCATATAACATTATTTACATGTCCTTATTATATAATCATGGATGAATAAGAACAATATTGAATTACATTCATACCTCCGGCTTGACAGAAGGCAAAAGTACAAGCGTGACGCACGAGCGAGTACAAGTCAGCGTGAACAGTACGGGGGTATTGTTCATCTATTTATAGGCACAGGGCGCGCCTGTGTGAAATTACATTCATGACCTTCATGTTCACTATTGGCTTAAGAACAATCTATTGAGGACTAAATAGCCTTTTCCTCCTTAAGTCGGTTCCTTTTTCTGCTACTAAGCCGAATCTCCCTTTCGCGCAGCTTCGGCACTGGTTCAACCTTCATTCCGACCCTGCTTTCCACATTGTGTACAGCTTCTTCCCGAGTCCGAAGATTCCTATACATATATTACACATGGGAAACATTGTTAAATCTTGTTTTTGAGGACCTTCGGAAGACGAAGGCCCCCAACAGTAACTCCTCGCAGTATTAATTTGTTATAACAACGAATTCAGACTTCGACATGAACGAAGGCCTTAAGCCGAAGGTCCGAAAAAACACCCCTCACAGTATTAATTTGTTATAACAATGAATTCAGACTGCGACATGAACGAAGGCCTTAAGCCGAAGGTCTGAAAAAACACCTTCTCTTTGCTAGAATAGCAACAATCAATGACAGACGGGGCCCTCCAAGGTTCAGCGTGCTAGGTGTATAAATATGAACTCACACCGGCAGCATTTGATACGCTGTTTCTTCCATTTGCATTATTTTTCTCAAACTTTTAGCTCTTGCTTACTAGCACTCGCTAGGTTTTCAATTTTTTTGAGCTTCGGTTTAATAGACGTGTTTTCACCATGTCTAGGGAAAAATGACTGAGAAGGTGAAACTGACTGAAGAGACGAAGCTGTTTGAGGAGAAGAAGGTTGCGGATCCTTATATTGTTGGATTTATTGAGTCCATGGCAAAAACAAACACAAAGAAGATTACTAAAGAGATACTGGAAGGTTTATCTGAAGATACTAGTGACAGCGATAGCTATGATGTGGAAAGTGGGGATGAAGATTCTGAAGATCGGCCCTAGCGACCAAGCCATGCTGTCTTCGGAAAATCGACCATTAAACAGAGTGATCTTGAGAACATGAGAGGAAGGTACTTTCGGGACATGTCTATCGTGAGGGCTGGCGGAGACAACAACGTCCCTGCTCCTGAGGAAGACGAAGTTGTTATCTACCAAAGCTTTTTTAAGGCTGAACTTCGGTTTCCTTTGAACAAGTTTGTAGTTGAAGTGCTGAAGATCTACAAGATCTTCCTTCATCAGATCACCCTCGAAGCTATAATTAGGATGGGGATTTTTGTCTGGGCTGTAAGGAGTCAGGGGCTAGAGCCAAGCGCGAAGTGCTTCTGCAGTATGCACGAGCTCTTATATGAGACGAAGGCTACTGGCAAAGAACAGTACCACAACAACTTTGGTTGTTATGGATTTATTGCTCGCCCCAACACAAGCCACCCGGTGCCAACATTTCGAAAGAGATGGCCCGGGGCCTGGATGGAAGAGTGGTTTTATGTGAAGAATGATTTAAAGGCTAGGGAATACATTTAAAAAATCATCCAGCGCCCCATCTGGTCCCGCTTCGGCCTCCGAAGGCCGAAGGTGG
This sequence comes from Zea mays, assembly GCF_902167145.1. Taxonomy (NCBI): domain Eukaryota; kingdom Viridiplantae; phylum Streptophyta; class Magnoliopsida; order Poales; family Poaceae; genus Zea; species Zea mays. The sequence continues at coordinate 51,948,600 of NC_050101.1, forward strand.
AAATTGATGATGCTGTCGAAGCGTGTCAGAGGGCTTTCAGCACTATTTGCTCCTTCATTGGCACAAGAGATTTGATTCAAGAACATATAGCCTTCAGGGTATGGCCGCTTGTGGAAAGCTAGGAAATGTCGAAGGAGACCACCACTGATTCTAGTGATGGTGGTCTGGTCCGACTAAAATATACCTTCAGATTTAGGGAGAAGTTTGATGAGCCAAACGATGATTGGCTGAAGTGTATTGAAGCTACCAGTGATGAGCTGCTTGGAGCTTAGTCCAAGGCCAAAGATAATGCTCTGTCCGCAGCCTTCGGAGGTCAGGGGAAGAAAAGACTGAACAGGGTTTTTGATGCGATCGGCTTCATATACCCCGATTATCGCTACCCGTTGCGAGGGCAACAGAAAAGGGGAAGATTGCTGCTTCGGTCATCCCAGCTGAGCCTGCGCCGAAGAGCAAAAAGGTGAAGGTCCTGACCCATCGGCCACATTATATTGAACCGACCGTAGTGCCTGAATTTGGCGCATGGTCCTCCTCAGCAGCCGAAGCAACAGAAACTGCTCCGATTGCACAGAGCACTGAAGAGGCGATCGTAATGCTGAAGGTACCCATAGCCAAGCCAGTCAAAGATAAGGTTGATAAGGATGAAGAGTCAAAGGTTGAAAAAATCATGCAAGTGCCAAAAATTCTGAGCCCTCCGACAGAGGCAACACTGCGAAGGTGCAAAAGGCTTCTACTGCAACTCCCAAGAGGAGGAGAATGGCCAATGTGCTGGAAACTACAAAGGTTTTAAGCCCTGCTGCTACAAAGAAAGTTGCTGAAACTACAAAAACACAGGCCGAAGCCAAAACTAGGCAAGCAGAAACTGAAGCTGCGCAAGCTCAAACTGAAGCCGATGTTGGGCCTTCAGTGCCCACCGAGATGGAGCCTACTGATCCTAAGGAAAAAACGACAAAGCGGATTGCATCTGAAAAGATCGAAGCTCCAGCTCCCGAAGCTTCGAACAAAAGCACTGACTACATCATTCGTCATGCTTCGGGGAAAGAACTATCCCAAGAAGAAATGCTAGAAGCACGACACTATGCCCAAAAATTGAAATATCCGAAGGGGGCGTTAGTGTTCAATGGTAGTAATGAAGAAGATTTTTTGTACTGTCTCCCGGATAACAAAGAAATATCCATTAGCCGGGAGATAAGTAAGAGCATAGGATTCCCGAAGCTGGAAGACGACCTTTCGATTTTATCGAAGGATGAGCTTGCTGACAGCCTAGCATACAATAGCATAAAGGTATAAAAGTTTACTTTTAAGTTAGAAACTAGCATATTTCATTGTCATACTTAGTTCTTTCTTCTTTTTACAGGGCTTGATCCTTAGTAATGCCCTGAGGGCACAAAAGAATATTGAAGACGAAAGCTATACAATGGCTCTAAATAACCTTCGTTTAGAAGTTATTAAATTGAGAAACGAAGGTCTGGAAAAAGACAAAATCTTAATTTCATTAGTAAATAAAGTAAATGAAGACGAATCTAACTATAAAACTCAAGCCGAAGCCCAGAAAATGGAAATTGAAGATCTTCGGAGGCAACTGGCCAAAGCTAAGGAAAAATGCGCAGTCGCTCAAACTAATCAAGAAATCACCGAATATTGGAAAAATCATCTAGAGAAAAATGTTGAAGAACTTCGCACATCCAAGGAAAGGTGCTTTGAAAAATCCTTGGATTGTGTGAAGAAAGTAAAAGCTAGTTTTGCCAAAGTGGGTGTCTATTCTGCCGAAGAAAACTTCATATGAGGCGACCCCGAAGGCGTTATTGAATGGATAAGTGGATAGGCCGAGACCTTCAAAGAAATTTTAAGTGATCACGGGGATGTTTGTGCGTTTTCCAGTGCGCGGGGAATTTCAGCCATCTTGGAGAAGGCGGGATGCGACCATATTAAAACCATGGCCCAGACCGAAGCTGCCTTCTCCGTAGATGATACGAAGGATCCTTCAGCTGAAGCAACCTTGATGGGCAGAAAATTCTATAATGATGTCTGGGTGAATGGTGGTCGAGAGATGGCCATGAAATTATAAAGAAAAGTGAAAAAGACACCCATGACGCCCGAGTAGAAGCAAAACAAGCTGAAGAAGCTGCAGAGCGTGAAAAGCGTATAGGTATTATTTTTTGGTTTTCAGCTTCGACATTTGTTTTCGTGGCTTCGGACTAACTAATTTTTCCTACTTCAGCTGAATTATCTCCTCCGCCGGAATCGTTCGATCCCCTAGCCGATCCAGAAATGAAGGAAGCGTTGGACATTATAAACATGGCTGAATCCATTGTCGATGAAGTCGTCAATAATTTGCTGAACGAAGTTGCAGAGAAAGTCCTTAAAGAGGAATATCACTTATTGTAAAAACATTTTGAAATGGTCAATGTAAGAGATACTAGAATGGACATTGTGCTTTTATTGTAACAAAACTGTAATATTTGATGTGTGTAACTTTGAATCGAATATGTAAATTATTGTAATTTATTTCTTTGCGATGCATGAAACTTATATACATACCGTTTTTTAGCCTTCGGTGAAAAAACACCTTTCCTTCTTTTCATGCTTCGTAAAGAAAAAGGTCCATGCTTCGTAAAGAAGGATATCCATGCTTCGCAAAGAGAGAACCCCTCTTTGTGACCAGGCTGATGAAGCTGTAATTCCCGAAGCTTACTTCGTGCCTTTGCACTTTTTCATTTTGACGAAGCATTTGCCGAAAATCAGCTCCGTATTTAATTCTCGTGTCATTGATGTGATATGATGTATGATGTGATGTTATGCGAAATGATGTGATGATATGATGCAAAATGATGATGATGATGATGAAGCCACACATCCACACACACCCACACTGGAACACATAAGCTCTGCATCCCCTTAGGAACGACTTTGGAGCTTCTTCACCTTCTATTTCAGTTATATAAGTTCTGCATCCCCTTAGGAACGTCTTTTGAACTTCTTTGCCTTCTATTTCGGCGGTATAAGTTCTGCATCCCCTTAGGAACGACTTTTGAACTTCTTTGCCTTATATTTCGGTGGTATTTGGCTCTGCATTCCCTTTGGAACGACTTTTGAGCAGAAAACTTACGCTGCGCTCCCTTAGGAACGACTTTTTGTAGCTTCGGCAATTTTAGCTCTGCATTCCCTTAGGAACGACTTTTGAGCAAAAAAACTTACGCTGCACTCCCTTAGGAACGACTTTTATAGCTTCGGCAATTTTAGCTCTGCATTCCCTTAGGAACGACTTTTGAGCCTCGTAAATTTTTGAGCTTCGTAACTTTTGAGCTTCGTAAGTGTGTGAAAAAGATATATTTCATTCTAATAAAAGCAAAGTCATTACAAAAATAAAACTAAGTTTTCATTGCTTGTTACTTATTCAAAAACAAAATAACCTAGAATATAAAAGCATTTAGGAAGTAGGATATTGCTCAGTATATGTGCTTCGATTCTGGTACAATACTATTGACTGTACGAGATTCGGATTCCTCCCTGAAATCACGTTGTTGTTGGGAGTGCTAGCGCCCTTCTGGCTGCTGGCTTCGGGAATATGTAGGCTGCAGTGGTGGTGGTGGTGGGAGCTGAGGCCAAGAAGCCTGTGAATGGCTTGCCGAAGCAACAGAAGCTGCAGGTTGGTTGCCCACATATTCCGGTATGTAAGGAGAGTGGCACGAAGCAGTATGTAGGACTTGCTTCGGTTGATTCTACCGAGCTTCTGCTTTAGCAATCTCCTTTTGTTTCAAGATGGTGATCTAGCAGGTTCTTGTAGTGTGACCTTTGTCCTCTCCACAGAATAAGCAATAGATTTTCCTGGGTTGATCCTCATATCTTCCTCTGAAGCCCCTGGCGCCTCTGCTCCTTGGAGCTGGTGGCCTGAAAGAGCTTTGCTGCTGTCCCAAAGACTGTGAGGTGTGTTGTGGCCTCTGAAGCTGGCTTCCTTTATCACCATTCTGACTGGAGCTATGGATTGATCTGACATTCCTAGGGTGGACTCTCCCTCCAAAGCCCCTAGTCATCTCAGAAAATCTGTAAGCTTTCTCCCTTCTTTGTCGGAAGTCATTGTCAGCCCGGATGTACTCATACATTTTCTGAAGCAACTTTTCCAGAGTTTGGGGAGGTTTCCTGGTGAAGTATTGGGTTGTGGGTCCTGGCCGAAGACCCTTGATCATGGCATCAATGACAATTTCATTGGGCACTGTGGGCGCTTGTGCTCTCAGTCGCAAGAACCTTCGGACATACGCCTGCAGGTATTCCTCATGGTCTTATGTGCACTGGAACAAGGCTTGAGCTGTGACTGGCTTCGTCTGAAAGCCCTGAAAACTAGTAACCAGCATGTCCTTGAGCTTCTGCTATGACGTGATTGTCCCTGGCCGCAGAGAAGAGTATCATGTCTGGGCCACGTTTCGAACCGCCATGACGAAGGACTTTGCCATAACAGTTGCATTGCCTCCATATGAGGATATTGTTGCCTCATAGCTCATCAAAAATTGCTTTGGGTCTGAGTGCCCATCGTACATGGGTAGCTGAGGTGGCTTGTAGGATTGTGGTCATGGGATAGCCTGCAATTCTGCTGCCAGGGGAGAAGCATCATCAAAAGCAAAGGTATCATGATTAAAATCATCGTACCATTCATCTTCGTTGAATGAGCCCTCTTGATGAAGCTCCCGGTATTGGGGCCTTCGGTCGTGATCATCTTGAGTAAGATGACGCACTTCTTTAGTAGCTTCGTCGATCTTCTTATGAAGGTTGGCCAGCCGAGCCATCTTTTGCTTTTTCCTTTACACCTACTAGTGAATGATTTCTAGATCCCGGATCTCCTGGTCCAACTCCTCCTCCTGAAGTGTTGGACTGGTGGCCTTCCTTTTTTGGCTTCTGGTCTCTCGGAGAGAGAGAGAGTGTGTGTCTTGATTTGTGTCCAGTGGCTGCAGTGCAGCCCCTGGCGTTGTTATCTTCTTCGGCGGCATGACGAAGGTTGATGCTTTGCCGAAGGTTGTGGAAGTGAGTACACCGGAGGTGGGCGCCAATGTTGGGGACTTGTTCTCAAGTGCTACGAATTAAGAACAAGGCAACACAGAAAGAAGTTAATGGTTAATGCCCTTCATCCTTCGAAGGGTTATTTCCCTTAGGATATAACGATCTTCGGACGAAGGTCATGAAGGACATACCTTCATCATCACAGTTTACATTGATGAAAGGAGAAGCATATGTAACATGAGAAAATAACATGAATAATCATATAACATTATTTACATGTCCTTATTATATAATCATGGATGAATAAGAACAATATTGAATTACATTTATACCTCCGGCTTGATAGAAGGCAAAAGTACAAGCGTGACGCACGAGCGAGTACAAGTCAGCGTGAACAGTACGGGGGTACTGTTCATCTATTTATAGGCACAGGGCGCAGCCTGTGTGAAATTACATTCATGCCCTTCATGTTCACTATTGTCTTAAGAACAATCTATTGAGGACTAAATAGCCTTTTCCTCCTTAAGTCGGTTCCTTTTTCTGCTACTGAGCCGAAGCTCCCTTTCGCGCAGCTTCGGCACTGGTTCAACCTTCGTTCTGACCCTGCTTTCCACATTGTGTATAGCTTCTTCCCGAGTCCGAAGATTTCTGTACATATATTACACTTGGGAAACATTGTTAAATCATGTTTTTGAGGACCTTCGGAAGATGAAGGCCCCCATCAGCATCACTAAAACTTTCTACTAAGTCTCAAACTTGGTTGGTCCTCCATGGCCTTAAGCCTCTCGTACGACTCAATAATTCTCATGACTTGCTCAAAAGTAGGATCATCCTCGGTGTCTATATCCTTTGAAATCACTAATTTCATAAACCTCATAATCATTTGAAATCACTAATTTTATATTTGTTTGAAATCTTCTATGATTTCCTATTTCTATGGAATCAAATATTTTATAAGATTTTCTATTCCTTTGAAAACTTCTCTTTATGGAGCTTATCAAAATTGTCGATGAGTTGAGATGCATACTTCAACTTCCGTTGTATTACATTGTTTTGCCTGGTTTTCTCCTCGAATTCGCATCTAACTAAAATCCTCTCGAACACATTTTCTAGTGGTCTGTCAAAAAGTCATTACATACCATAAGTATAATTTGAATTTTCTAGAAGGTATACCGACCTTGTCATAATCAACCATACGACCACACTAATGGCTTATTCCAAGCTCCAAAAAACTAGACTTCAACACAACATTTGAACTATATTTGGGGACTACAATATACTTCTCTTTTTTCTTTTTATTTAGCTTCAATCAATGAGAATTAGATCCATAGACCCACACAATGAAATGACACGTCTAATATTAATGCTACCAGTGATAATAACCAATTAATTGTAGGCAGATAAATACACATTAAAAAACAAAGATGCACTTCCTTCTTATTACCACATTTAAACTCAAATAAATCCTTAGGTGCAAGAACAACTGGATCTTCACAAACATATACAGAAATATTCATTCATAAAACATAATCAATAGGAAAAACTAAACATGTGTTTGTAAACATAACCAATCAAACTAAACAAGTTTGCTTACACATCTAAATCAAATTGATTCAAAACATATCCACCTAGTTGATTAGCATTACGAAATACACATAACATAAACATATCAACGCATTTAAATTACGAACGAAGGGGAAGATATATTGCTCTCGAACACCTACACATCAAATCCAAGCTTCCAATGTTGAATCTATTGGTAACTTGTTCTTAATTGCTATACACAGTCAAAAACAAGGCAACACAATGTTAAAAAGATAATCAACCTTCGTCCCCAAATAATTATCCCTTCAGAATAACCCTTTCGAAGACAAAGGTTGTGATTTTATTCAAATAAAATCATACAATAGTATGCAAATGGATACACAGGGAATGTAAAGAAGTTAAACATGATGACTCATCTCAGATATTTCAATATTATGACTTCTCCCCTTTCAAATAATAGATTTATAGTCATACCTGCCGAAGCACGAACGAAGCTATCGTGCTTCGGAAGAGGCTAGGAAAGCCGAAAAAGCAGCACAATTAAAAAGGCGCATATATAGGTGCTAACTACTTGCTATTGAATTTTAACTTCGTAATTATCTATTTTCGTAGCATATAACAAAAATCAATGTTTTCTTGCGCGGCGGAACTTTCTCCTCTTCCAGAGCCATACAAGGCCGAAGATGATCCAGTGCTACAAGAAATCTTTGTTGAATTTAAAGTGGTGCATTCAACGATAGACGAAGCTATTGAAACATTGTTGAATGAAGCTGCAGAAAAAGTCCTAAAGGAGGACTAGGATTATTTGCAGGAAACTTGTTCTTGTCTTTTGATCTGCAAAAGTTTGTAAAAACATTTGAATATGTGCTTGCTCTGTATAAAATTAACTATGTGGTTTGTGTTCTATGTACTTAGTATGTGTACAATGTTTCTTTATGGAGTGTGGAATAAGTATACATACCATTTTGAGCCAAAGGCGAAAAAACATCTTCCCTTCTTTTCACGCTTCGTAAAGAAGAATCTTCTGCAACTGAAGGTCTTATAATATTCTAGGTATGCAGCTGCTGAAACCGAAGCATTGTCCCCTTCTTCGCCCTTCTGCTTTCATTATATAATTTCGTAAAAATCTTTTTCGAAGCCCACAAATACTTTCATTATTTTATTAGCCACTTCAGAATTCTTTTTCATCTATACATGAAAGGAGCAACTCCCCTTCTTGTTCATTTGTACTTGATATAGGATAATATGATGCATCATGATATGATGATATGATGGTATGGTGCATGAATGCTTGATGCAAGATGTTTACGAAAAACATAGAAAAATCATTGCAGTAAGACTTTGCATTCCCTTGGGAACGACTTTGGAGTCTTTTACACCTTTACTAGGTGTTTTGAGCTCTGCATCCCCTTAGGAATGACTTTGGAGCTTCTTCACCTTTACTAGGTGGTATTTTGAGATCTGCATCCCTATAGGAATGACTTTGGAGCTTCGTCGCCTTTACTAGGTGGTATTTTGAGCTCTGCATCCTCGTAGGAACGACTTTGGAGCTTCGTTAGCACTTTTGCTACACTCGATGGTGTAACCTCGGATTTATTACAAGATATCAAAGGGTATACCTTCTTAAAGTATCTTCGGACAAATATAAAGAAACTAAGATTATAAAAGAGTTTCGTAGATATCTTCATATTCTTGTTCTAGCCCCTTAGGCACTTTAGTATATATGCTTAGATTCTAGAATAGTACTGTTGACTGTTTGAGCTTCGGACTGTTCCCTTGCATCATGTTGTGGCTGATCCTGAAACTGCCCTTGATGCTGCTGATTATATGACGAAGTTGGAGCTGATGTGTGTGGTTGAGGCAGGGCCCATCTGTCCGAAGAATGACTTGCTGAATCGACTGAAGCTGAAGGCTGCTAGATTGGCTGTTGATTGCGTACATACTCTGGGATGTACGGAGAATAATATGAAGCAGTATGGAGGACCTGCTTCGGCTGATTTTGCTTTGCCTCAGATTCAGCAATTTCCTTCTGCTTTTGAATTGTAACATGACAGGTTCTTGTTGTGTGCCCCTTATCTTCTCCACAAAATAGGCAGAATAGCCTTCTTGGTTGAGTGTTGTATCTCCCTCCGAAGCTTCTTCGTGCTCTTCCTCCTCTTGGGGATAGAGGACTCAAGGAACTCTAATGAGTCCCTATTGATTGAGAGTGACTCCGTTGCCCTTGAGTATGACTATTTTTGTCTTCTTTTTGGCTTGGGTTATGGATTGTTCTAACGTGTCTTGGATTAAATCTTCCGCCAAATCCCCTTGTCATCTTGGAGTATCTGAAGGCTTCTTCTCTCCTTTGTCGAAAATCATTTTTGACCCTGATATATTCATCCATTTTTTGGAGGAGCTTTTCTAGAGTCTAAAGAAGCTTCCTGGCAAAATATTGCGCCGCTGGTCCTAGCCGAAGACCCTTGATCATTGCTTCAATGACAATTTCATTTGGTACAGTTGGTGCCTGAACTTTGAGCCTTAAAAACATTCGAACATAAACCTGTAGATACTCCTCATGATCTTGTATACATTGGAATAAGTCCTGGGCAATCACTAGCTTCGTCTGAAACCCTTAGAAGCTTGTGATCAACATGTCTTTCAATTTCTGCCAAGATGTTATTCTTCCTAGCCTAAGAGAGGAGTATCAAGTCTGAGCAACACTCCTCACTGCCATAACGAAGGACTTGGCCATGACGGCTCTATTACCACCATAGGATGATATCGTTGCTTCGTAACTCATGAGAAATTGCTTCAGATCAGAGTGACCATCGTACATGGGCAACTGAGGTGGCTTGTACAAAGATGGCCACGATACTTCCTGTAGCTCTGTAGCTAAATGAGAGGTGTCATCAAAAGAAATATTGTCATCGTGAAACGCTTCGTGCCACATGTCTTCGTTGTTGGGGCCCTCCTGCCGAAGGTCTCTTTGGTGTTGCTGATACTCCTAGTGCTCAGTATCATGCGCGATGTGTTGCATCTCTTCAGCTGCTTCATCAATCTTCTTTTGCAACTCAGACAGCCAAAGCATTTTTTCTCTTCTTTTTTCTACTTGTTGGTGTATAGCTTCAAGGTTGCTGATCTCTTGATCCAGGTCCTCATCTTGTGGGCTTGGACTGGCAGCCTTCCTTTTCTAGCTTCAGGCTTCTCTTAAGAGAATTCCGTCGTGATTGGTATCCAGAGGAGCAAGAACATCCCCTGGAACCGTTGTCTTCTTCGGAGGCATGATGAAGGTGGTCGCAAGTGAGGTCATTGGAGGTGGGCGGATGTTGGTCACTTGTTCTCATTTGATATACACAGTCAAAAATAAGGCAACACAATGTTAAAAAGATAATCAACCTTCGTCCTCAAATAATTATCCCTTTGGAATAACCCTTTCGAAGACGAAGGTTGTGATTTTATTCAAATAAAATCATACAGTAGTATGCAAATGGATACATGGGGAATGTAAAGAAGTTAAACATGATGACTCATCTCAGATATTTCAATATATGACTTCTCCCCTTTCATATAATAGATTTACAGTCATACCTTTGGTTCCACAAAGTGAGTTAGAACGAAGGTGCTCTATGGAAGAGATTACACGAGGCAATTATCCAGTTCACCAAAAGGTGCTTTATGCAGGGCACTGTTCATCTATTTATAGGGGGTCGTATAGCTCCATATGAAATTACAAATATGCCCACAAGACTTATACATATGATTTACAAAATGATGTGAGGGCAATGTCGACTTCTGCCTATATCATCTTGGATACGGAATCATGGACACCTTCTCCCGACATTATTCACCTTTGTTTCCATTTGGTATTGTGACGAAGCTTAACATCTTCACCTTTGTCCTCATCCTGTTCTGAAGGTACTTGATACCGAAGCTCCTGCAACACTTAAAACATGTTCACAACCAATGGTTAAGTGTGTTTTTGAGGACCTTCGAAAGACGAAGGCCCCCAACAGTAACCCCTCGCAGTATTAGTTTGTTTCTTTGTAACAAACTCAGGCTATGAAATGAACAGAGGCCTTATGCCGAAGGTCTGAAAAAACACCTTCCCGTCGCTAAGATAGTGAAACTTTCTGAGTTGTGGGGGCCACTTTGCAGGGGTTTCTCGTGTATAAATATGACGGTCATCATAAAATATTTATCATGTTGTTGAGCAATCTTACTGCTTTTTGAGCCATTGAATTGCATTTGTTTTTAGCTTCGTTAAAACCAAGTGACCCATTTGATGGGACATTTTACTAGAGATGGCGTAGTAAGATGATACTGTGGTTGAGATCAATGAACTGCTATCACGTCGCACAGGGGAAACCCGAACGGTTCACTCTTAAAGAGGAGAGAATGTTCGATGTTGCCGATAACCTGTTTCGAGGCGTCGTGATTGGCGCTCTTGCCAACAAGTATGTTGATTCTTATCTTACGTGCACATCTACAAAAGAATTATGGGATGCATTAGATGAGAAATTCGGCGTTTCTGGTGCCGGTAGCAAGTTGTACATCATGGAGTAGCTGTTTGACTATAAGATGGTGAGAAATCGTCCTATAGTTGAACAGGCTCATGAAATATAGGCATTGGCCAAGGAACTCGAACAATTCCCATGTGTCTTGCCTGACAAGTTCATGGCCAGCGATATTATCGCTAAGTTATCGCCTTCTTGGACGAACTTTACTACCACCCTAAAACACAAGAGACAAGAGTTTAGCGTGACTGAGCTTATTGGTTCTCTTGATGTTGAGGAGAGGGCAGGAGCAAAAGACACTCGTGGAAAACGAATTGACACTTCTAGTGCCAATATGGTACAAAAGAAGAATTCCAATGCATCATGTAATAAAAAAAAGAAGAACAAGCAACAGAATGCCACGAAGCCCAAGCAGGCAGCCACGTTCAGAAAGAAGAACAAAGGAGCTAGTTGTTTTGTTTGCGGGAGTACTGATCATTGGGCAAGCGCTTTGTCCAGACCTCAAATTTAAGCAAGAGAAAAAACCAACTCAAGAAAACAAAACAGTAAACATGGTTATTAGCGAGACTGGAGAAGGAACATTGGGGTATGGTAATCTTTTACCTATTGTTATTGCAGTGTGTCATTCCCTTGAGTGGTGGGCATTGGTGCTAATATTCATGTGTGCTAATATTTATTTGTTTTCTTCTTATCAGTACAAAGGGATGGGAGCCTTGCTGATGGGGAACGGATCACATGCGCGTGTTCTTGGTGTTGGTACAGTCATTCTGAAGTTTACTTCAGGAAAAATGGTGCTATTGAAGAACGTGCAGCATGTCCCCTCCATCAAAAAGAATATAGTTAGTGGCTCACAATTATGTCAAGATGGCCACAAACTTGTTTTTGAGTCTAATAAATGTATATTGTCTACGTATGGAACATTTGTTGGAAAAGGCTATGGCAGTGGAGGCTTGTTCCGCTTATCTTTGCATGATATATGTAATAAGTCTGTGAACAATATTGTTTCGAATGAGTCGAATGTTTGGCATTCATGACTTCGCCATATCAATTTTGGTTGTGTCTTGCGGTTAGCAAATTTGAATTTGATACCAAAATTTGATTTAGTCAAAGGTTCTAAGTGTCAGGTGTGCGTGCAATCTAAGCAACCTCACAAGCCTCATAAGGCTACGGAGGCAAGGAATTTGGCAACACTAGACTTAATACATTTCGATTTATGTGAGATGAACCAAATATTGACTAAAGGAGGCCAGCGATATTTTATTACTTTTATCGATGATTCCACTAGATTTTGTTATGTGTATCTTTTAAAATCAAAAGATGAAGCTTTGCATTATTTTAAGACCTACAAAGCTGAAGCTAAAAATTAACTCGAGTGGAAAATTAAATGGTTAAGGTCTGATCGTGGCGGAGAATATTTTTTGGGTGTTTTTCTGATTTTTGTGTGGAACAAGGTATTATTCATGAGAGGACTGCCATACTCACCATAATCCAATGGGGTTGTTGAAAGATAGAATTGTACTCTAACTGATTTGGTTAACACCTTGTTAGAGACTTTGGGACTATCTAAGGAATGTTGGGGTGAGACGATCTTGACTGTGTGTCGTGTCCTGAATAAAGTTCCCACAAAGAACAAAGAAATCACACCATTCGAGAAATGGGAAAAGACGCAATTAAATATCTCCTATTTGCGCACCTAGGGTTGTTTGGCTAAAGTGAATGTGTCAATTAACAAGAAGAGCAAATTAAGACCGAAAACTGTTGATTGTATTTTCATTGGGTATGCTTTCCACAACATTGGATATAGGTTTTTAATTATAAACTCTAGAGTACCGGACATGTTGGTTGGTACAGTTATGGAATCCAGAGATGCTACATTTTTTATGACGAATTTCCTATGAAAATTATACATGATGTGTCTAATAATGAACCAACGATATCCCATGAGCATTTTATTCCGGTAAAACACACTGAGGAATCTCATATACAAAATCCTGTGGAAGATGACAATGTAACAACTCGAAAGAGTAAGAGACAAGTCCTTTGGTGATGATTACATTATATATCTTGTGGATGACACACCAAGTACCATTGAAGAGGCATATTCCTCTCCTGATGCTGACTTTTAGAAGGAAGCAATAAGGAGATGGATTCTATTATGTGTAATGCAACTTAGGAGGTCGTTGAGTGTCCTTATAGGTGTAAGCGTATTGGAAGTAAATGGATGTTCAAGAAAAAGCTTAGGCTTGATGGTACTATTGAAAGGTACAAGGCGAGGCTTGTAATTAAAGGCTATTCACGGAAGGAAGGTGAGGATTTCTTTGATGCGTACTCACATGTGGCTCGATTGACCACAATTCGTGTGCTACTTTCATTGGCTTCCTTTGTAATACCCACTTTGTAAAAAAAATAAAGGGAGAGATTATATTCCTTTATATGTATGTGTGTTATCCCTATTTATCATTTCATGTGGACACCTCACCCATACAAATAAATAATTAACAAAAGACCCTAAAAAAAATTATGCATCATGCAGGGTTTTACTTGATTGTGCATTTGTACTTAATAAAATAAATGTGTCATTAATAGCATATCAATTGGTCCATGGAATTTAAACCCTAACTTAAAAATAAAACCCTGAAAATAGAGAAAAGAAAGGGAAAGAACATTGGATTTATAGAAAATATATATAAAAATAGGTATCTTCAAGGTCAGTACCTTAATAGCACAATATAAACTGAGGACAAATTTGCCACAAGAACGGAGTTTAAATTTGAAATGAGTTTGAATTTGAAAAGGAGAAAAAAAGGGAAACAAAAAGAAAAGAAAAAGGAAACTTACCTGGGCCGGCTCACCCCTTTTCGGCCCACCAGGAAATCCCTACGCCAGCCCAACGCAGTCCGCAGCGATCGCGCCCTTGCCGCACAACTCCTACACGGACCCTCGCCTGGTGTCATTGTCATGTGGGACCGGCGAGTCAGGTTCTTCCTCTCCACACATCAATGGATCTCGGCAGCTTCTATCAACCCGCGTGGATCGCAACAAACTCAAGCAAAATCACCTAGATCTTCGCTGAGGGCTAACCGAGCACCCATCGGACTATGATCAATTCCGCGTATAAATATGCAACCCCTAAAAGTCTCCTCGTCCAACTATCAAGCAAGTCGCGCCACCAAAATAGCAGGGAGAGAAAGCTAGCCGCCGCGGCTATTCTAGCCGGAGTCGCGATTGGCTTCCATGGTGTAGGCGCGGAATTCTGTTGGGCTCGGCGTTGGCGTATGGCGCACTCCGTGGGGGCTGGGATGCCTGGGCCATCGGCAATTTCACGCCGGAACCCGTGGTGACCGAGCGGGCGAATTGACGACCTCACCATCGCCGGTGGTGCTCGACGCCAAATTGGGGCCTCGGGTGCGGACAGAAGGCTTCGCCCGCGCCCCTGGTCCGTTCCGGTGGCGATTACGGGGCCGGAGGATGACCGGAGCGCGCCCAGTTCGTCACCGCCACCGCGCGTTTGCGACTCGCCGTGGACCGACCGAAGCAGCTCCGTACTTAGGGTAAGGACCCGATCTCCTGGCTCGCGTTCATCTTAATTTCATTCCGCGCCCAGCGTATTAGAGTTTGGCGCGCTGGAGCTTGGGATTGACCTCCTCCGGCGAGGCCTCCGCCGTGCACTGGGCGCCGTCTCCGCCGTGTGTGCGTCGGGTTGGGGGAGAAAGTCGCGCGCCCCGCATCGGCCGTTGGATGGTGAGGGAACGGCTAGGATTAGGCCGAGCCATACCGAGTCAGGGTGGGGATGTGAGCCGTAGATCCATAATCTGATGGGTGCGAGTCGGTCTCGGTTATTTAGAATTCGGACCGTCAGATCCGGATCCAAGCGTCGTCGTAGCGTACCGGTTCGTTGAGTGGACAATCTAATCCGAGCCACAAGATCTAGATCCTACGGACGATAATTGAGAATACCCCTTCGCGCTGGCACTTTTGTTAAAGAGCCCTTTTGTTTATAGTAAATAGAACCCGCCGTCCGCGCCTGGGTCTGTCTGTGTCTTGGGACCTTTTGCTCCGAGCCCCCTGTGCTTTCAAGGAAATGAGGCCCAGTCCAGTGCTAATTTAAACTGAATAAATGAATTGGAAAATGGATTTTTATTATATAAATAAGTGCTAAAACTTGTAAAATGCATAGAAATTTCATTTTTAGTCCAAATTACTCCATTCCAATTTCTAAAATTTTGTAATTTTATTGTCTATCACTTAGAGTCTCTGTTTTATCATGAAAACAGTTAGAAAATCAATTTCCTATTTAATCCCATTTCAAGCACATAACACCCTTGGAAATTCATAACTCCTCCGTTTTAACTCCGAATTGATCCGTTCAAGTTGCGTTAGTCTCGTAGCAACGCGTAGATCATTATTATGTAGTATGTTCTTATGTTTGGTGTGATTTTAATTTTGCCTATACCATGTCTGTTTGTATTGCTACGACTAGCAGTGAGGTTACGAGGATCTGAAGATCATCTTGGTACCTGGAATCTCAAGTGCCAGGCAAGTTGTGCCCTTGATCACTTCTTTTACCCACTCATGTTCTGATTAATCATAATGATCTGCATAGGTTAATTTTGATGGGACCCAATAGGTCACCCTAGTTTGTTCGTCCTGAATACCTTGTTTACCCCTGAATCACTTGGGTAGTTCTGCTACTGCTTTATATGGTTTTGGGTTAATATTTCATTACATCTATGTTCCAATTATGTTGTTATTCTATTTATGTTCATGACGAGATCATTAAATGTTAATTGGAACATAGAGCTTAACTTGAGAACCACGTGCCACCACAAGGGTTTAATGGGACGCCCTTGGCTGACTAATTAGGAAAGCTAGTGGAGGACTACCTTACCCGAAAGGGGCAAGGGCAGTAGGGGAGTGGTCAGTGTAGGGAGGCCCTCGGGAGGATTTTGCTGTGATGGCGGTCCTGCAAGGGATTCCTGGGAAGGCCCTCGGGAGGATTTTGCTGTGATGGCGGTCCTGCAAGGGATTCCTGGGGAGGCCCTCGGGAGGATTTTGCTGTGATGGCGGTCCTGCAAGGGATTCCTGCATTGGAGCTTCCTATAAACTGTAGCGGGTTTTCTGAAGCTAGTGGAACTTTGTAAAGGCCTCGTAGTGTTACCCTGCCTCGCCTCCTCGGTAGAGGTGTATGGGAAGTCGCGATCCCTTGGCAGGTGGGTAACATGACTTGTGGGTAAAGGGTACCACCTCTGCAGAGTGTAAAACTGGTATACTAGCCGAGCTCACGGTCATGAGCAGCTCAGGACTCTCTGATGATTAAATTATGGAACTAAATTCAATTTGTCATATGCATTGCATCGCGGGTGAAGTTGTTATTTTTGTTCTACTACTTAATTGGGTTGGTATTTACTTATACTTAGTAACTGCTAATAAAATTTTGACCAACTTTAAAAGCAATGCTCAGCTCTAACCATCTTTTTTGGTAAGCCTTACACTTCACGTGAGCTCCCACCTTTGGCGAGTTCATGCACATTATTCCCCACAACTTGTTGAGCGATGAACGTATGTGAGCTCACTCTTGCTGTCTCACATACACCACAGGTCAAGACCAGGTACTGCAGGATGATGCTCATGGAGGATGCTGCGTGAGTGGTCTAGGTCGTCGTCTCCCAGTCAACTTTGGGTTGCTGGACCGTTGTCTCCTTATAATGTAATTATTTATTTTGTATAGAACTCCTGTTATATATAAAGATGTGACATTCGATCCTGTGCCACTTTACATCATATGTGTGAGACTTGGTCCCAGCATACCTGGTGTTTATGTTAGCGCCCGAGTTTTGGACCCCTAAAAATCCGGGTGTTACAGAAGTGGTATCAGAGGAATGTTGACTGTAGGACGAAGCCTAGATAGAACTGGACAACCAATACTTACTTACCCTTGCTACTCTGATTCTTTTCTAAACTTTTCTTAATCTTTTCTCATCTATTTCCGCTTTACTCTGATTATTCTTACCTTTTCATTCTAAAGACAAATGTGGATTTCACACTTTGAAATCCTGTGCCTAAAGTGACTTTAGGAATAGGAGACCTACTCTTAGGAACAAAAACAAAACTATTTTTATAGGTATTTGTATGCTTGAATGTTTGTTCTTATGATACTTGTTTGATTTGGATCTTTGATTGAGTGTGATTAGTTGTGGAGTAATGTCCATGATCACATCTGCATATACATATAGAAAAAAAATGGTTATAAAAATATCTAAATGAACTAGGTTATCCCTCATCAAAGAATCTAGCCTAGCAAAATCCATCTTATCTTGAAAAAGTATATCCTACACTCATAGATCCATCTTATCCTAAAAAAAAATATATTCTCATCTTATCTTAAAAAGATTTATCTTATCCTAATAGATCTATCTGACCTCAAAAGATTCTACCTTATCCTTATGGATTCATCTTACCCCAATAAGCATATTTATCCCACGCTAGTGTAACAACCATGATCTAGCCTAAAATAAATAAGATCTTATCTAGTCAAACTAGTCACACCAATCTAACCTAGATCTGATCTAATCTAAAGTGACTTATCAAACATGTTAGATAATACTGATGAAATAGATTAGACTCTACTCCTATAGAACGGGTCTTAACTTAGTTCACCATGTACTAAATAAAGAATGACAGATCGACTTGGCCATATGCAACTACCTTAACCATCCAATAGTTGCATAACCCCACAATTTTAACCTAGCAAGAGATTCTAACCTACCTACACCATACAATCCATCCTACTCACATATGTCCTAGCCATATGTCCTTAACTCGGATGACAACTCCAAGAAATAAAGGCCAAAGAAGACCAACCACATCAAAGAAGGATAAGCATCAACCCAAGACTTCAAAGATCAAGTTGAATCGCCAGCGGAATCAAGATCCACAGTTCAGGATGAAGTCTTTCCTTACTATACTCTTCCTTGCCACAACCTATACTTGCCATAAGCGTACCTCATTTGACATAATAGATGGCTATACACACACACATATATATATATATATATATATCTATCTATATTTTCCAAATCATCTACTAGCAAGTATAAAAAAAAAACTTGAAACAAAACTTTTGATTCCTAAACCAAACTGGTTGCATCCCTTTTCTACAAATCTCGAGGACGAGATTATTTTTAAGGGGGGTAGGATTTGTAATACCCACTTTGTAAAAAAAATAAAGGGAGAGATTATATTCCTTTATATGTATGTGTGTTATCCCTATTTATCATTTCATGTGGACACCTCACCCATACAAATAAATAATTAACAAAAGACCCTAAAAAAAATTATGCATCATGCAGGGTTTTACTTGATTGTGCATTTGTACTTAATAAAATAAATGTGTCATTAATAGCATATCAATTGGTCCATGGAATTTAAACCCTAACTTAAAAATAAAACCCTGAAAATAGAGAAAAGAAAGGGAAAGAACATTGGATTTATAGAAAATATATATAAAAATAGGTATCTTCAAGGTCAGTACCTTAATAGCACAATATAAACTGAGGACAAATTTGCCACAAGAACGGAGTTTAAATTTGAAATGAGTTTGAATTTGAAAAGGAGAAAAAAAGGGAAACAAAAAGAAAAGAAAAAGGAAACTTACCTGGGCCGGCTCACCCCTTTTCGGCCCACCAGGAAATCCCTACGCCAGCCCAACGCAGTCCGCAGCGATCGCGCCCTTGCCGCACAACTCCTACACGGACCCTCGCCTGGTGTCATTGTCATGTGGGACCGGCGAGTCAGGTTCTTCCTCTCCACACATCAATGGATCTCGACAGCTTCTATCAACCCGCGTGGATCGCAACAAACTCAAGCAAAATCACCTAGATCTTCGCTGAGGGCTAACCGAGCACCCATCGGACTATGATCAATTCCGCGTATAAATATGCAACCCCTAAAAGTCTCCTCGTCCAACTATCAAGCAAGTCGCGCCACCAAAATAGCAGGGAGAGAAAGCTAGCCGCCGCGGCTATTCTAGCCGGAGTCGCGATTGGCTTCCATGGTGTAGGCGCGGAATTCTGTTGGGCTCGGCGTTGGCGTATGGCGCACTCCGTGGGGGCTGGGATGCCTGGGCCATCGGCAATTTCACGCCGGAACCCGTGGTGACCGAGCGGGCGAATTGACGACCTCACCATCGCCGGTGGTGCTCGACGCCAAATTGGGGCCTCGGGTGCGGACAGAAGGCTTCGCCCGCGCCCCTGGTCCGTTCCGGTGGCGATTACGGGGCCGGAGGATGACCGGAGCGCGCCCAGTTCGTCACCGCCACCGCGCGTTTGCGACTCGCCGTGGACCGACCGAAGCAGCTCTGTACTTAGGGTAAGGACCCGATCTCCTGGCTCGCGTTCATCTTAATTTCATTCCGCGCCCAGCGTATTAGAGTTTGGCGCGCTGGAGCTTGGGATTGACCTCCTCCGGCGAGGCCTCCGCCGTGCACTGGGCGCCGTCTCCGCCGTGTGTGCGTCGGGTTGGGGGAGAAAGTCGCGCGCCCCGCATCGGCCGTTGGATGGTGAGGGAACGGCTAGGATTAGGCCGAGCCATACCGAGTCAGGGTGGGGATGTGAGCCGTAGATCCATAATCTAATGGGTGCGAGTCGATCTCGGTTATTTAGAATTCGGACCGTCAGATCCGGATCCAAGCGTCGTCGTAGCGTACCGGTTCGTTGAGTGGACAATCTAATCCGAGCCACAAGATCTAGATCCTACGGACGATAATTGAGAATACCCCTTCGCGCTGGCACTTTTGTTAAAGAGCCCTTTTGTTTATAGTAAATAGAACCCGCCGTCCGCGCCTGGGTCTGTCTGTGTCTTGGGACCTTTTGCTCCGAGCCCCCTGTGCTTTCAAGGAAATGAGGCCCAGTCCAGTGCTAATTTAAACTGAATAAATGAATTGGAAAATGGATTTTTATTATATAAATAAGTGCTAAAACTTGTAAAATGCATAGAAATTTCATTTTTAGTCCAAATTACTCCATTCCAATTTCTAAAATTTTGTAATTTTATTGTCTATCACTTAGAGTCTCTGTTTTATCATGAAAACAGTTAGAAAATCAATTTCCTATTTAATCCCATTTCAAGCACATAACACCCTTGGAAATTCATAACTCCTCCGTTTTAACTCCGAATTGATCCGTTCAAGTTGCGTTAGTCTCGTAGCAACGCGTAGATCATTATTATGTAGTATGTTCTTATGTTTGGTGTGATTTTAATTTTGCCTATACCATGTCTGTTTGTATTGCTACGACTAGCAGTGAGGTTACGAGGATCTGAAGATCATCTTGGTACCTGGAATCTCAAGTGCCAGGCAAGTTGTGCCCTTGATCACTTCTTTTACCCACTCATGTTCTGATTAATCATAATGATCTGCATAGGTTAATTTTGATGGGACCCAATAGGTCACCCTAGTTTGTTCGTCCTGAATACCTTGTTTACCCCTGAATCACTTGGGTAGTTCTGCTACTGCTTTATATGGTTTTGGGTTAATATTTCATTACATCTATGTTCCAATTATGTTGTTATTCTATTTATGTTCATGACGAGATCATTAAATGTTAATTGGAACATAGAGCTTAACTTGAGAACCACGTGCCACCACAAGGGTTTAATGGGACGCCCTTGGCTGACTAATTAGGAAAGCTAGTGGAGGACTACCTTACCCGAAAGGGGCAAGGGCAGTAGGGGAGTGGTCAGTGTAGGGAGGCCCTCGGGAGGATTTTGCTGTGATGGCGGTCCTGCAAGGGATTCCTGGGAAGGCCCTCGGGAGGATTTTGCTGTGATGGCGGTCCTGCAAGGGATTCCTGGGGAGGCCCTCGGGAGGATTTTGCTGTGATGGCGGTCCTGCAAGGGATTCCTGCATTGGAGCTTCCTATAAACTGTAGCGGGTTTTCTGAAGCTAGTGGAACTTTGTAAAGGCCTCGTAGTGTTACCCTGCCTCGCCTCCTCGGTAGAGGTGTATGGGAAGTCGCGATCCCTTGGCAGGTGGGTAACATGACTTGTGGGTAAAGGGTACCACCTCTGCAGAGTGTAAAACTGGTATACTAGCCGAGCTCACGGTCATGAGCAGCTCAGGACTCTCTGATGATTAAATTATGGAACTAAATTCAATTTGTCATATGCATTGCATCGCGGGTGAAGTTGTTATTTTTGTTCTACTACTTAATTGGGTTGGTATTTACTTATACTTAGTAACTGCTAATAAAATTTTGACCAACTTTAAAAGCAATGCTCAGCTCTAACCATCTTTTTTGGTAAGCCTTACACTTCACGTGAGCTCCCACCTTTGGCGAGTTCATGCACATTATTCCCCACAACTTGTTGAGCGATGAACGTATGTGAGCTCACTCTTGCTGTCTCACATACACCACAGGTCAAGACCAGGTACTGCAGGATGATGCTCATGGAGGATGCTGCGTGAGTGGTCTAGGTCGTCGTCTCCCAGTCAACTTTGGGTTGCTGGACCGTTGTCTCCTTATAATGTAATTATTTATTTTGTATAGAACTCCTGTTATATATAAAGATGTGACATTCGATCCTGTGCCACTTTACATCATATGTGTGAGACTTGGTCCCAGCATACCTGGTGTTTATGTTAGCGCCCGAGTTTTGGACCCCTAAAAATCCGGGTGTTACATCCTTTCATGGTCTTCTCGTCCATCAAATGGATGTTAAGATAGCATTCCTAAATGGAGAACTAGATGAGGAAATTTACATGGAGCAGTCAGCTTGGTTTGTAGCAAATGGTCAAAAAGGCATGGTGTGTCAATTATTGAAATCTTTATATGGCCTAAAACAAGCACCTAAGCAATGGCATGAAAAGTTTGATAAAACTTTGACATATGTCATCTTTGTTGTGAATGAAGCACACAAATGTGTATACTATCGGTATGGTGGGGGTGAGGGAGTAATTTTATGCCTATATGTTGATGACATTCTAATTTTAGGGACAAGTCTTGATGTCATTAAAGAAACAAAAGACTTTATGCCTAATAATTTTGAAATGAAAGGTTTGGGAGAAGTTGATGTTATTCTTAACATTAAGCTACTGAGAGAAGCCATTGGTGGGATCACACTTGTGCAATCCCATTATGTGGAAAAGGTTTTGAGTCGCTTTGGTTTTAGAGAATGTGAACCTACTCCAACGTATTATGATCCTAGTAAGCTATTGAAGAAAAATCAAAGAATAGCAACGGATCAATTGAGATATTCCCAAATAATTTGTTCACTCATGTATTTAGCTAGCGCTACGAGGTCTGGCATCTCATTTGCTTTGAGCAAACTTAGTCGATTTGTTTCAAATCTGGGAGATGATCGCTAGCGTGCTCTTGAGAGAGTTTTGCGCTATCTAAAAGGTACTATGAGTTTAGGCATCCACTATACCGGGTACCCAACAACACTGGAGGGTTATTGTGATGCAAGCTGGATATCTGATGCTGATGAGATATATGCCATAGGTGGATATGTTTTTTCACTTGGAGGTGGTGTCGTTTCATAGAAGTCTTGCAAGCATGCCATCTTAACAAGGTCTACTATGGAAGTAGAACTCATAGCATTAAATACCGCTTCAGTTGAGGCTGAGTGGCTTTGTGAACTCCTTATGGATTTATCGATGGTTGAAAATCATGTGCCGACTATTTCCATGAACTGTGATAATCAAACTTCGATAATTAAGATAAACAGTTCTAAGGATAATATGAAGTCGACAAGGCATATAAAGAGGCGTTTGAAATCTGTCAGGAAATTGAGAAACTCTGGAGTAATAGCGTTGGATTATGTCCATACGTCTAAACATCTGGCAGATCAATTTACTAAGGGGCTATCACATAGTGTGATAGATAGTGCATCAAGTGAGATGGGCCTGAGACCCACCTAAAGTTTATCATAGTGGTAACTTGTTCTATGTGATTGGAGATCCCATGAATTAGAATGGTGAAACAAGCTAGTGGTAGACTGAGAGGAAAGACCCTTAATAAGGCTCATTTCAAATGCATATCTTTCCTTACTGTAAGGTAGGTTAGTGTTTACACCTTAATATGTTCTAAGTGGCTTTGTGAAGCAAAGATGTTGTCCTATGGAACATCTTTAGAGGAACATACCTATATGGGTTAACTGCTAGTCACTATTTATGAGATCTGGGTGGTCTCTAGATACCCATGAAAGGCTATGGAGTTTGACTTATATGCTCCAACCAAAGGGGATGCGTTCGACAATATAGTACTGGTAAAGAGTTTAGATGAAACTCATTCCACGCAAAACTGTCAATTCAAGGCCTAGTCTATTGTGCAATTGTGGTTAAGTGTAGTCTATGTTGTAGGTGGATATTCAACTTAATAGTCTCCATCGAAACACCAGTATATCAAACGTTTGAGATGATGAGAGCATTTTCGTGTGACTTAGCATTTGATGGGGATTGTTGGATAAATGTGGGCTTGGCCCAATTAATATGCTAATGGCCCACTTTAAATGCTATGGTATACAAATAAATTAGCACCGTATTGGAAGTTCAAGGGACAAATCAATCAACTTAAATAGGTGGACCGTTGGTGCATCTATTGAGAAGTTGAAAAAGGATGAAGGACTACCTCGCGTGCGCCGCCGTCGTTGGCTGGGTCGTGGCTCATGGTAGATCAGACCTTGGTCCGAATATTCCTTTCAAGTGGTTGCGCATTTTGCCTCGAGTGATGATCGTTTGTTTCCTTTCTTCTGGTTAGTAACGGATGTCAGTTATTGTCGTCGATTTCTAGTTCTAATGTGCGACTGTTTCTATCTGTTATCCTTCTCCCTCCTACTTACTGCCTATAAGAATGGAGAGGGAGGACTCTTCCAAGTACGTGTGATATCTCTCAAGCGAATCACAAACAACACATCCCCATCCCATCTTCTGTGAGCACGGAGAGAGTGAGAGAGCAAGCCTCTGAAATCGTCGTCCGGAGAGATACACTTGCATGGGTGTGTGGACGATCAGATTTTTGGGGAGCGTTTTCGTGACTGCTCACTTGATCTGTTCGACCCGGCGCTGTTGTTCGTTCCGCTGCTTCGTCTACATCATGTTCTTCGTCGTCTTCCCGACGACGCGTGCTGCTATTCTTCAGGCGACCGTTCGAGAGACTGCGTGGCGTACATCTTCCTGCATCAACTTTGTACGGTTACATCAAACAAACACACGAGATGTCTCGTATGAATGGAGCTACTGATACCTTGAGCATCGATCCCTCTGCAGGGTACACTCTATTATTCGTATTTGTGTATGTTTTATTGTTGTTTACTGCTTATATGAGTAGTTATATACACATACATATACATGTCATCACATATATCACACTGTTTTTCTAAATTAAATTAAAACTGAAAATACCTAAATTTCTAACAAGAAATCTAACTCGACTAACAGAATGGCTAAGGCCGTTTAGAAACTTGCTAAGATAGCCTTGTTCGTTTGTGCCGGATTGATGGGTCAGAATGATTTCTAACCGGATTGTTTCTCTAATTTATATAAATTTTGATTAGCTAGAACAATTTCGGGTACAATCCGACATAAACAAACAAGGCATAAGTCGGTTTAAATTTGAGCTGCACACCACAAACCAGTGTCAGTGTCGAGGTTGGCGTCGTAGATAGTAGCCTCCACACCATTTATGACATAATACTTCGGTGCCATGACTTGTATCGTCCACACCACATAATACTACTTCAGTGCCATGACTTACAGCACCGAGCCGTATAACCTTGACGCATACGGTAATAGTCCCACTACAGGTGTGAATATAAAATTTTGACAAAAAAACTAAAGTACAAAAAAAAACGGAAGAACAGACTAGACATCCTCCGGTATGCTGTATGCTTGTATTTGTATATATTCATTCATTGGCCTCAAAAAGAATATACAACACCCTGTTCAAGTTTCCAGAGAGCCCATCCAGACAAAAAAACTTGGTGCCCATTTCAGAGCAGCCACAGCCAAATGCTGGCCTCAAGATCACCACTCTTCATTCCTTCCTCGCTATCTATCTACTTACAAGCCAGCTCTGTTTGAATATAACATCTTTCCTCATGCTACGACCATGCCCTGATGAAGATTCACCTTGCTGGGATCGATAGCACTGCAAAACCAAGTTGTTATTGCACACACAAAAACCTGAAACCTCCATGCAAACAATCTACTGCTACAGTAGCAAACTCAGAAACACCTCAAATAGGCATACCCTGTAGCAAACAACCGAGTCATTTGGGTACATAGCAAATAGCTTGGTGCCGAGGCGAGCTCGACAGGAGTCGCAGATACTCTCATCGGTTAGCTGCACATGCCTCGATCTCTCCTCCAGTCTTGTCAACCGCACGTCCAGGTTTGTCGCACGTGATAGATTATGGACTATCTAAAACATGCAAAGGATCATATAGGAGCAAAGAAATTCAACTGGTAAGACAGCATCTCTCATAAGCTTAACCTGAAACAAACTCAGTTAGGTCTAGGCAATGATCCACAATGCCGTTCAACTGTTCAATACCAAAATAAAACTTCACCCAAAAAAATATGTTCACCTGTCCTTGACGATGATGGTGCACTCGGGCCCTCAGTGTCCGTAAAATTGTGTCTGATGCCAGCTGGAGAGGCATATCAGGAGATAATTTCTGGCACAACATTATGGTTTAGATTCTTTTTTCCAGAAACTAGTGTATGGCACAACATAAAGGCAAAAATGCACATTGCAGCACAGCAGCTGTTACAGGATGTACCAATTGTGCATTAAAGATGCAATGAGTACCTTGTACTTAGGAATCAACAATGCAGTAACTTTTTTGAGATTCCTCACATACCATAGGATCATGTGCAACAGTAATACAATAATTGTTGGACATCAGTTTTGCATATTTGTTCTTTTCCAATACCAGAGTACTAAGAGATTATAGGTTATCTTATTACCTTTATTTATTCTATAATCACCTCCTAGATGGCAAGTTTGCTTCGTAGAAAACTATACAGCCCATGTCTGCAGGATAGTGATCATCTATACTGGAATGTTATCGGCAAGACTTCAGCAGCAAAACAGGTCAATAAAATTGTTCAGATATTGGCCAAATCCTATTGTGAAGAGGGAACAATTGTGTGCATGACCTGTTTTATTTTAATTGCCAGCAAGACTTCACCAAAACAGGTCAAAATTGTTCAGATATTGGCCATATCCTATTGTGAAGCGGGAACAATTGTGTACATGGCCCGTTTTTTTTTAATTGCACACTTTTCAACAGAACAATAACACAACGCCACATTTCCAGAGGTAACAATTACCTACTCAGTCCTCACATGACTGATATGTCATCCTAGAATAGTGAAGGCCAGAACACTGAACACCAACATGGCAACATCTTGCAAACTAGCATGCAAGCTATAAGATTCTCAAAAGAATCTGCGGGTATTCAAGCAACAATAAAGTAATATACCTCCAATACTTGTATGGGGTCCAACGATTCACCATGATTATGAAGAAGTCGTACAGCTGCTGTAAACATAGGCTCCTTCCCGTTTTGAGGGTCCAAATACAAGCCCAAAAGCCTGAGTTTGGAAAAGAAAAAAAGGACAACATGAACTATGGACCAGGCATTATTCCATATTGTTCAAAAGGAAAAGAAAAAACGAAGTTTATTAATTTAGAAATAATAATGTGGTAAAAAAAGAACATACTGAATATAAGCATCATCTCGACCAATCTCTGCGCAATACTGCTCAGCAGCTTCACTATCCTCCAGCTTCCTTCACCACATAACAAGCAGCAGACATTCAATAGAGCAACTAACAGGCTACAACAAGACAATATGTAAGAAAAGAAGCACATAGTAAAGCAAACCCAAGAGCACAGAATCTTACAATGCTAGTATCTGAAGTACAATATTCTCTTGGCCCATCTTCCTATACAATATTGCCTGACAAGGGAAAGTCTTGAGTATCAGTACTATTAATAATGATAGCATGATAAGGCAAGCATGAGAGTTTAATGGAAAGATTTTTTAACCAGGCAAACATGGAACTGCAAAGAAGACGACAAATCGTAACATCACCTTTTCCAGCCATAGCTCTGATTCTGCTATCACATCGAGCACATCTTCTGGGTCATACAGGTCTGAAGCTTGCAGAAACAATTGCAAGCTTTCTCTTACTGAATAAACAAACTGTGCATCAGAATCAATTTCACTATCATCTTTCCCTCTATATTTAGACTCCATATCAACTGCTTCAATTGCAGATTTGGCCAGTGAAAGAGCATATGATGTGTGATAGTGAGGATCATCGCAGCCCTGACCCTCAATCAACCACTGCAAATATCTGTAGAACTTGGCCGGTTCAGAATTTTAAGGATATATAAGAAAAGAATTACCACATAGCATTCTCTGCTGGTGAATGGCAAATGAAGGTGGCCAAAGAGACGAAAGTGACAGGAGAAGACATAGACAAACAGTTTTCAAGAACATGTAAAGGAATGACATTATTTGCATAATGATTCTATCACCTCATTGAAAACATGGAGCAAAATCAGTCCTATAAAACACTTGGCCACTAAAAGTTGAGTATAATAATGTTGCATACTTAGTTAGAGCTACTTGCTAAAGCTTGCAAAAACATATACAAACAAGGTACCATACAAATATGTCTATGGAGCAATCCTACAACTTTTGTCACTCATATTTTCTTCACATAAAAAAATTGGAGTATAATATTAAACTAAAATATTATATTTGAATTGTGGAATTAAGAGATCTGAATTTTTTGAAAAGTTCATGGACAATCATGAATCATCCATACCTTTGATGAATCACAACCTTTTCTGCATCAACAGAAGCAACAACCTTTTCTGCAAAATAGCATTATTCAAATAAATGCTAATGAAAAAAAAAACTTTATTATAAGAATAGCCTTTTAAGTTACCTAGTCTCTAGTCACCAAAAAAAACATTCCTAAATGTCACACTGTTAGCTATAAGCATGATAATTTATTCTAGAAAAGTCTACCCCTCTGTTCCTATCATCATTCTCTCACATGCATGCTCAGAAACTGGAAAATGTGTCTGGCCATTATTATTTAGTAAAAGCACACTGATCTATTGGTTTATCCGCGACATAACAATTACCTGGTGAGAGTTGATTTTCCCTCGTCTCAGATGTTAAAACTGCAATCGCTAGATCTTGATCAATGTCTGCCACCTGCAAATAAAATTCAGTAATAAAACACTTGTTATAAGATAAACAAGTTCATAGCCTGAAATGCATACCCATCCAAGATGTTCCAGAACAAGGTCCTCATCAGATAATGCTTTGAGGATCTTGGCTGCTTCTACAGCGGCAATTTCCTCGCCAGACCTTTTAGTAACCAAAGTTCCACAAGAATCATTCTCAGACAGATCCTTCCACAAACCTGCACTATAATTCCTTGCCAGTACACGCCATATAGAAAGGGCTTTGGAGCACATTCCTTTGCTGCCATACAAGAAAGCAAGTGTCCGCAAATGTCCAGAGTCATCCAAAAGGGATTCCAGTTCATCCTGCACCACGCATCAAGCAGCTTTCTTTAGTGTTCATTCAAATGTGATGAAAACATTAGGATGAGACCATTGTGCTCTGTCAATTCAATACTTCAATATACAAAAGCACATTGGATGCAGATGTCTAAAGGACATGTACATACCACAATACAGCTATTCTGAGATGATGCGAGCTTCTCCATGTCATCAACAAGATGAAGTGCTCTATAAAGATACATCAGAAGAGTATCAACTCCTTCCATCTCTGGAGAAGGTAGATTCTTCATCCGCGATGCACAAAGGTACCTTGATTCATTCAGCATTAAGATATTGTGATTAGACATTGTTTCCCAGCGACTCACAATGAATATAACTAATGCATATACCATACCTGATAATATTTCTGATCGCTAGTTCCAAAAGATCAGCTCTACTTGGTGGGTTTGAAAGGAAATCTTCATCCACAACTGTATCCACACCTGCCTTTTTCAGAAACAATGCCTGTTGAACTGTTACCAGTCCATCATCAATAACTTCTTCAAGGGGCTTAGGGGGAGGGTGCAAACCCCAATACCGCTTTCTTGGCACCTAATGAATATCATTGTTAATGGCTACCATTCGAAACATGTAGCTAAGCATAGAAGGTCATAGGCATCAATAAAGATTATTTGGTTTCTCCCTAGCTTATAATCAGTATGTACGGACATATGGTACAATAATCAGACTTAACTGCCAATAGAACCCCCCCCCCTCAAAAGAACTGAAAACTCGTCATAAACTAAAAGAATGAGTTGAGGAATCATAAATACTCAAACTCAGTAAGGCTCAAAAAGTTCTTATCTATGACTGTTGTGCTAAAATGCGAAAGGGCCTCTAGCCTAGTGGTTAAGGCTTCCGAGTAGCACCTCCAAGTCTCGGGTTCGATTCCCCTCGGGGGTGAATTTTCGGGCTTGGTTAAAAAAATCCCTTCATTGTGTCCGATCCGCTCTCGGGTTATGATGTCATGTGCGCCACCCTCCGGTTGGGCCGTTGCAGAGTGGACGAAGACACCGGCCCGTTAGTGATGGGGTGCCAGGGTTCGGGGTTTTCTTGGCCGGGACCAACCGACCAATGTTTCAGTCTCTTCTTAATATAATACCGGGAGGGCGGTCATTTTCTCCCCGGCCGAGTTTTTTTTTACTGTTGTGCTAAAATAGGGTCAAGCTGGCTCGTCTAGAAATTTAATAGTTGATTCAGATTTATTGGATTGTTTTAAGAGCTCAATATCATTAAGAGTGAATTTTCAGCATGCAAAGAAATAGGTTAAGACAACTTGATAAGATAGGTACTTGTGGGACACAACTTGTGATGTATACAATTTTATTTAGAAATGGAACTAAATCAGTTTATCTCAAATATAGTATCCCAACTACTAAGTGGCAATGAAGCATACCAGATCTGACCAACGGTTAGGATCCCGCATAATGAATGGAAATACTTCTGATGGCTGCATAGTCTCCGATAGCAAGAAATGATTCACAGCATCCTCGAAACGCAAGTCGAAAAACAATAAAAAACCAAGTTGAGCATGGACAAAGGAGATCATATCCTTTGAGATTTCACCGTCCGACTCAAACTCTTCTAGCAAAGAAATAGCTTCCTTGTAGTTCTTTCTTCGTAAAGATGCCTTAATCTGCTCCAATGCAGATACTTTACGGTAGCAAAAGACCTGGATAAACGAATTCATTCCTATATCAGATTATCAGTGTAACATGACTATAATCTGCGTAAATTAGAGTCAGACTAAACATTCTCTGTTTCCACTACCGTGATGCCTTTCCTTTACATTTTAGAATCTTAGATAATACACACCGTACAAATTATACAAGTGTAAAAGCCAGCCTTATTTATGCAACTTATAACTAGTATATATACAAACATTATGATTTTGCAAGGTAACCTGCCGTCCTTGTAAAAGTAAAGTAAAGGGCAACCACAGTTGTATACACCCTTTAGCTATCAAGTCATGCCAAATTCATCTAGGCTGTCTTTCCTGATCATATAGTCCTTTGTGCTTGGGAGACTACATCTACCACCCTCTCCAAATTATAGGTCACTTTGGCTTTTCTGGATACATAGCATTTGCTATGCACCTAGATATATGATATGTCTAGATACATAATAAAAGTAATGTATTTAGAACAGCTAAAACGTCCTATAAATTGGAAGAGGGAGTACTTAGGAAGCAATGTAAAATCATTTCCTTTCATCAGTTATGGCAGCACATAACACTAAAAGAAAATGGAAACAGAAGTTGGAATGAATAACTCACGAGTTGAGGTACCTACGTTACCTTATAAGTTGTAGCGATCACAACTAGCTCCGTGTCTATCCCATCATCATCCCCAGCCACAATCAGAACGCCTTGACCAGTCCTGGCAACCGGAATGGTCTGTAGGTGTGCAGCGTTCCTCCTCCTGTACACATCGACCTTGGAGTCCCCAGCAACAATCACATAGGGGAATACCTCAGCTATGTAGTCGGGCGTGGTGCTGAACACCAAGCTGCTTCCAACGGGCTGGCCAAATCTATCGACCACAACACCGACATTGTCGACCAGGAGCATCACCTCGTCACCTCCAGAGAGCGGCTTCACCCTTGGGTGACCGGCGGATTCTGGGAGCGAGAATATATCCACACCCTGACCATTGGTGCTCGAGTAGAGGGAGTACCCAGTGGCAGTGGCAACGAAGACAGAATCGTCGACCCAAGCGAGCGCCTTGACCCCCTCGACTGAGGCGATCTCGCGCGTCTGTACATCCAGCTCGTCGGCGTCGTGCAGCGTGAAGTCGACACGGAGCAGCTTCTTCCCGACGGAGATGGCGACGGAGCATGATGATGGGTCCGCGAGGACGACGCGGCGGGCGGCGACGGCGGTGACGCTGCGCAGGGAGCCGAGGCGGCGGACGGGGCGCGAGAGGAGCGGGTCGGCGAGGAGGAGGAGGCCGTCAGCGAGGACGAGGAGGCGGGCGACGGAGGGGAGCGGGACGATAGCAGAGACGGGTAGGGTGGCGCCGATGGGGAGGAGGCGGAGGAACTCAGGAGTGGAGGGATCCTGCAGGGAGAAGAGGAGCAGCTTGCCGCCGCCGGTGCCGAGATAGAGCAGGTGGGCGGAGACGGCGGCGGAGCGGACGGTGAGCGGGGAGGAGACAGGGAGGCCGGCGAGTGCGGCGGGGTCAAGCGTAGCGAGGTGCTCCAGGGCCGCGCGGGAGGCCGGCGGCTGGGATCCCATGGCCGGTGGTGGAGTGGGGTTAGGGTTCGGGGCAGGGTGGCGCCATCGCCGCTAGTCTCTGCAGACCTCTGTCAGTGTCAACCACTAGGGACTTGGGGGGCGAGGGGGACGCTGCCGGCCGGCGACTAACTTCGCACTGCTTGCTGGTTTGCTTCGAGGTGGAGGAAGACGACTTCAGGACTTCAGAAACTGACTGCGATACAAACCAACAGCATAACCTGCTGTTGCAGATCAAAAGCACGTAAAAAAAAAAGTTATTCGTCTATTGCCCAGATCCCAAACCAAATAAAAGATCATGTCATCACACAAAATTCTGACCGACATCCACTATCAGAATTTTAGAAGCAGGGCCCCAATGGAGTTGGAGTAGCAGGCTACTCCATTGACAAGAAGACTGTAGCAGCATTCAGGAAAGGACGGCAAACCCCATTACCAGTAACAGTAAACTTTACAATAGACGGGTGTCCAGCATACATTATCCAGATATATTTATATAGAGAGAGGCTTCGGCTTAACATACCATAACATCGTTCTCATCTACTGCTAATACTAGGAACCATACTAGTCCAAATAGCTTGATATGAAATATTCTACAAAAAGGGTAGCTACAGATTTTGCCAAGACAGCTCCAGCGGCTTAAGGCATCATCCCCATGGGTGCAGCCATCCAGCTCGCCGTTGTCGCGCCGACCCAATTGTTGCTGCTCACCTCCCCAGCCTCCTTGCAGATATGATCGAGCATAGCTAGGAACTCCTTCACTCCAGCAAAGATTCTGAACATGTGAGCTTCATCGTTGACTGACTCCCCAATAAACCACTCCGCCATCTCCTTCACTGATGACAAGCAGATGCTCTCCTGGGACTGGAGCTTCAGGATCTCCTCCTCGGCGTGCCTTAGAAATGTGCTCATGCTATTGTGGAAACGCCGAGCGCTATCAACAGATGTAACCATGCTGTTCAGCCTCACCACGTCGTGGACCTTCCCAAGCCCCATTCCAAGCTCTGACACGCTTTGGCTCAGCCTTTTTATGTCAATGGAGGCGGCTTTCTTGGTGTTGCTCAGCTGGGCTGCAAGTTTGGCAACAACCTCAAGGCCATGCTTCCTGCACTCGGCATCACACTGCAGAGTGTTTGTGCTCATCTTGCATGCACCTGAACCATGCTGCATCACATCATATCCTTCAGGTTTCACAATTTCCTGGACAATGAACTGCATGAGAGCAGCCTTCCCATCAGCTCCTTTCACATCAGCTATCTTCAGAACAGTGTTTGGCTCCAAGCCTTTTGAACTTGGAGACCCCGAATTGGTGCTCATGAAATTGCCGAAATTCACAACAGCCTCAAGGACTTTGTGGAACAGCCTGCTGCTTCTCATCTCCTGGCAAGCCCCCTAGATGAATAAACAACATGGATGAAACATTCAGATATGAATACATGATAGTCAAAAGAAGGTAGATATCATTTCAGCAGAAGCAATCTCTGCCCAGTATAACTATGTTGTATTCCATAAAGAACATGGCATTACCTCAAGAGTAGCATACGACATTCTCAGCCGATTGATCTCCAAATAGAAGCTGGCAATGTAAAGCATGGCATCTACTCTCTTGAACACAAATGGAACATCCAGCATTGCCTTCAAAAAAACATCAACTGGGCAAAGTCTGTTCAGGGAGTCATCCTTGAAATATTTGATCTT
Organism: Zea mays; assembly: GCF_902167145.1. Lineage (NCBI taxonomy): Eukaryota > Viridiplantae > Streptophyta > Magnoliopsida > Poales > Poaceae > Zea > Zea mays. The sequence goes on from NC_050101.1 coordinate 51,982,148, forward strand.
GAGCTCTTCTTCATTGCTGAGCACCATCTGAGTGAGCATCTGCAAGGCTTCCACTCCCAAACCATGTACATTACCTGTACCCAGCATACAGAAATATGCTACAGTTAGTAGCTAGAAAGCATATAACCACATAAAGGCATAGCATGAAGGATTGAAGAAATTAGTAATTGATCAACTTCAGGAACCAAAACAGATTTGCTACGACATGCAAAACAAAGAGTGGAGTGGTGCACCTTGAAAGGACAGGTTTGTCACCGCATGAAGAAGTTGAACACATGGACAACAAAACGCTCCAATGGTACCCTAAATGTGATCTCTTTCTAGGAAATAAACAATGCACCTAAAATGAAAGTGGGCTGTGTAACTCTGTTTTTTTTTTCAAAACGTATGACAGTAGGAGGGCCATGCCGTGTGGCCCATTGGTAAGGCCCCAACGTTCATCAGAGACAATCATTCACGTAACTCATAATCAACATGGCGCCATGTGATGATGCTACAAACATGGCCAATCGGCAATGGCACAAGCAATTTGAAGGTCCTCCCACAAGTAATAAACACTAGAATACTTTCGTCCAAGAGAGATTGCAACTTTGTCAGCATATTCAGAGAAAACTCAAACTGGGTTGCCTTATACGAGCAAAGATCAAACCATATGTACCTTCCAAGAGTGCATCCTTCAGTTGCTCCTTGGAAACTCCCAATGCTCCTACAATCATCCCGATGCCATGACACCTGAGGGCACCAAGCAAACACACCTCCCTTGGTGCCGCAACTGCTGCCGAATTGTTGAGGTATAGCTGGATCACCTCGTCCTTCATGCTATAGCACATAGGGCAGAGGCAACCTCAGAAATCGAATCGGTCCGGATGAAGAAGAGGGAACGCGAAGAGTTGGTCTTACTGCAAAGAGCCGGGCTTGAGCTTGTCCGAGTGCAAAGGCCGCGACTTGCGCAGGTCCATCATCTGATCAGAGTCACCATCATCTGATGAAGCCACAGCTGGTCGCGGCGGCAGCGGCACGAAGGGGTTCCACCCGTGCGCCGCCACTGGCTCCGCAGCACCCTTGGGCGGCGACGGCCTCCGTTTAGGCGGCGAGGGATTGGGGGCTCGGCCACGCGGCTGGGGGATGGTCGGCGGGCGGAAATGGACGGGGCTAGAGCCGAGCGTGGGCGAGGATGCCGACGGCGAGGAGGGAGAGAGCGAGGACGACGAGGCATCGGCAGCGGCGGCGGGAGGCACGGTGCTGGGGTCGGAAGCGGAGCTGCGGGATAAGAACTCGCCGGACGGCGGGCCGACGCGCGGAAGCGGAGGCAGAGGGCGGAGCTCCGGCGAGCCAGGGCGTAGACTGGAACTTGTCCCGGGGTGCTGCGGCCCCGGCGGCGGCGGGGTGGCGAGGGTTCCGAGGTAGAGGAACTCAGTGCTGGGGTTAGTGGAGGAGGTGGGCATTGGTGGCGGCTTGAGGCTGCGGCCCTCCTCGTCCCCGTCGTCGTTGTCGTCGTCTTGGTGGTGGTTACTTGCGGAGCGGCGCTGGGCAGCGGAGGGGGAGGATGCCGCGGCGCCACCACGGTGGCGGAGGCGGCGGACGAGGTGGATGGAGAGGAGCGCTGAGAGGAGGATGAGGCAGAGGGAGAGCAAGGAGAGCAGCAGCGTCTGGAGCACGGGGAAGCGGCGGGAGCCGGAGGCGCGCGGGGTCGGGGCGACGAGGGTGGAGATGTTGGCCGGGAACGTCGGGAGGCTGCCGTCGCCGGAGGAGGAGGGCTGGGTCTCGGTGGCCGGGATTGGCGGCGGCGGCGAGTTGGCTGTTGGGAAGAAGGGGTTGTTGGTGAAGGGGTATGGATCCCCGGTGGAGGGGGTGGCGGAGGAGGACGGGTACTTGGGCGTCGGCGGAGTGGCGACCGGCGGCGCTGGCGTGGGGGTGGGCGGTGGCGTCGGAGGCGACGCCTGTGCCGGCGGCACGGCGACGGGAGTGGGTGTAGGGTGGCGCGGAGGAGGGGTCAGGCTGGGTGGCGGCCGCGGCGTCAGTGTGGTGCGAGGAGACGCGGTGTGGTGGTGGCGATGGGGAGGATGCGGTGCCGCCGGCGGCGGAGGCGGAAACAGAGGCGGCGACGGCAGGGTGGCATTTGTTTGGGTGGTGGAAATGGTAGCAGCCGGGAGCAGTAGCAGCAAAGAGAAGAGGAGGGGGAGGAAGGCGGGAGGCGGCGGCAGAAGCATTGCGCGCCGCGATCCGGCGGCCTCCACCGGCGGCACGGGTGGAGACTGGAGAGAGGAAGGGGGGGTTTTGGTTTGGGGCTTTGGGAAGAAATGGTTCGGGGGTTTGGCTGTGTCTGTGTGGGTGCAGCGTGCACACGGGAGAGAGAGAAAGACGATGCCGCTCCACGCACAGACGCAGCCACGCCTGCTGCACTGTCCTGTACTGGATGGATGGTGGCGGACTGGCGGTGGGGAGTGGTGGAGCGGCGCAGAGGCTGCGTGCCAGCCCGTGCCCTGCACTGTCTTTTGGGGCTTTGCCTCGGTAATCGCGGAAGAGAGAGATGGCCTCAGATGAGAGAGGGAGGAAGAGGACATACAGGCAGGCACCGCCGTCCCGTCCACTAGTGCTGCAGCCTGTACTGGGCTGCCCCCTCCCCCGCCCTTTTCGAAATCCGGTGCCTTTTTACTTGCTCACAGTCACACCCTTTTCCCGGGTTTTATTACATAATTAAAAATCCGCTTTTCCGTTTCTTTCTCGGTGCCTGCTTTTTTAAGGACTACGACTATATTTTTATCATTTTTTTCTAAATCGTTAGCCGTTTAAATTTTATCTCCTTTTGAAGAGATATTGTGTATGTCCATCTTGTCGCTTTGCTTTTTTTCTATATTAAGATAAACCTCAGCTTTGCATGTTCATGAGCTAGCAATAACGATCATTATATTAAAAATATATTATATTTCAGACACTGAAATATAGCCGGTCTTATATTTTATTTATTTTATTACATTTGAGAAAAAAAGTACAAGCGCGGTGGAAAAGTTGTGCAAAACAGGACGTTAATATCATTGGAGAAGTCATCTCGAAGCCAAACAACCTAAAGACTAAACGATTTTCTAAATATACGAGACAAATAAAAAATAGAACATCTAGATCATAAATGCAGTTAAAAAACAACAAGTATAAAAAGTCGTAAAAGAAATGTTCTTCGCGAATAGACAGTGTCGTGGTTTCGAAAATCATAGGCAGTAAGATTTGTGCTAGTGCGGATCTATTCCTAATGATGAATTGTTGGGACTCGGACGAAGAACTTGGGACACGGAGTTTATACTGGTTCGAGTTTACATCCTACTCCAGTGTATTGCTGATTGTAGCATTGCTATTGAGCGTGTTGCAATAAGTGTGCTTGTGTGTCTATATAAGAAAGAAGGCATGCCCTTTAATAGTTCAAGGGTAGGACCTTATAGGGGTGGCCTGCTCTCTACTTGGTATGAGGTTGGTCTGTTGCCCCGGCATGTCGTTGTGCACTTGGTGTCGCGTTGTCCGTAGGGTCGTGCGTAGTCGTACCCCTGGTATGGCACACCGTCTCGCTTATTCGTCATACGGGTCCATGTAGCGAGTCTACTGCCGATATCTTTGTAGTAGTGCGCGGTGGGTCCCGTGGCACGGTAGCGCGTACCGTAGCTTCGCCTGTTGTCATGGGCCTGCGCCACTTGCCTACGTGCGTAGACATACACCCGGTATGGTGTATCTGTTACATCTTTCCAGATATCGTGATCACTGTAGACATTCTCATGTTGAGATCCCTTCAACTGGGATTGACTGGACCTATCCGCGGGTAGTGGTTCGCCTGAGACAGTATGTGGCGAGGTGTCGCTTGACGTTCGTCAGAGACCTTTCGACGCCATACCCGAGGCTCGGACGTAGTTTGGTGATGACATGTCTTGTCCCTCTGACATGGGCTCGTATTGTAACACCCTAGGTCTTATTTTGAAAATTAGTAAAAGTTTTCCGAGGATTTTGATGTTAGAATACCTTCCAATAAGAATTTTCTTACATTTGGAGCAACATCACCTAAAATAAACATGTTCCTAATAAAGATTTAAAGAAAATAATTTCCATATAAGTTTGTTACCCCTTTGTTGAAATATACATTTATAATTATTCTCTAATGAATTTTATAAACTAGAGATTATATTTCTTAAAATACCTATTCTCTATTTTAGCGTGTATGAGTTTTATATTTGAAAGCATTTGTTTAAATAGTATAATAAATAAATTAATTAAACAAATTATATTCAAACTGGAGATTTTGAACTGTGCATTCTGAATGAATTTGCAATTTAAAAATGCATTTGAATTTGAATTGATTTGGAAATAGATAAAAGAATGAAAAGAAATTTACCTATACCCTGGGTCGAATCTCCTTGGTTGGCCCAAGGGGGAAACCCACACTGGCACGGCCCAGCTTAGGTCTTCCGCGGCCTAGGTGGCCCGCGCGTGCATATCACTGCTGGTGGGCCCCACCTCTGAACGCGCTCGTGTGTGCGCCCAACACTCTGGACCCACTGCTCAGCCTCCCCACTTCTTCACACGGACCCATGCTCACCGCTCACCTGTATTACTGCCATGTGGGGCCGGGGTCACCGCATTGTCTCCTACCTCCGCGACGAACAAGAACCGAAGCATGCGGGTCGGCACAGCCGCCTCCGTGGGACCTGCCAGCCATTGCAGTTCGATTGGGCTCTAGGAAGACGGGTGGGGCCGTGTAAACACATCCATTGGTGGGTAGGCCCGGGGGTCCAGGGCGCCGCTCTCCTCCTCTCGGCGCGCATGGCGGGCGGCCGTTGCAACAGCTCGGCGGAAATCGGTGCTGCGCAACAACCCCGCGAAACTTTCGTTCTCAGCCACAAGCTTATATAAACGGAGACCTCGCACCTATTTGTGGCCTCCTCGGGTGAAATCATCGATCGGTGTGCCACCAATTGCTCATCGCAGTTCATCGCCACCGCGGAATCCGCCGTGCGCCATGGCCGCCTAACCCTTTGCCATAGGAGCCCATGGTAAGCATTCCAACCAGTTCGGCTCATCAGTATACGCAAATTTGACCCCTCTACACTCAGGTTGTCCCATCGGGCGCCGGATCGACCGACTCCGGCTGGCTGTCGTCGTGTGATGCGAACGCGCCGCCACGGCTGGGAGCGATGTGGGGAAGAAGCATCGTCGACCGTTGATCTCGGAGCGGACGCTCTAGATTAGAAGAGAGGGGAGTCCCTTTGATGAAGGGATCTGAGCCATGTATGTGGGATCGGGCGGTTTAGGTTAGGTCACACATACCCCCTTCGCTCGGTTGATAGCAACCGTATGATTTTAATCTGAGGGCCAGCGGCGAATCGTGTGGGTTTAAAATCGACGTCGTCGGATCGAGATCCGGGGGTCCTGGTCGCGTACCGGTTCGCTTTAAATAAAATCGAATCCTGGCACTTGTTTTCTAATCGGACGGCTCTAGTGACCCGATACCCCTTCGGTCGCGTCTTTTTGCTAAAGAGTCCTCGGTTTCTTAAACAATCAACCCGCCATCCTACTGAATGCAAAAGTAATTACATATCAGTCCATTTTCTTTTAGGTAGCACCTAGACTTTCCTGAAAATATTAGTCGCCGTCCATTGGTGTCATTTAATTGTAAAATTAAATCAGGAAACTGATTTTTATTACTTTGAAGGTGGAAAATTGAAGGTGAAAAACTGAAGGTGGAAAACTTGGATGCAATTGAATGTGGGGTGGTTGGGGTATTTATAGCCCCAACCACCAAAATGTGGCCGTTGGAAGGCTGTTGTCGCATGGCGCACCGGACAGTCCGGTGCGCCACCGGACAATGTCCGGTGCGCCAGCCATGTCAGCCGCCCGTTGGGTTCTGACCGTTGGAGCTCTGACAGGTGGGGCCTCTGGGCTGTCCGGTGGTGCACCGGACAGGTCCTGTAGACTGTCCGGTGCGCCTTCTGCGCGTGCTCTGTCCTCTGCGTGCGCAGGCGCGCATTAAATGCGTTGTAGTCGACCGTTGCGCGCGAAGTAGCCGTTGCTCCGCTGGCACACCGGACAGTCCGGTGAATTATAGCGGAGCGGCCTCCCATTTTCCCGAAGGTGGCAAGTTCAGCTTCGAGTTTCCTGGTGCACCGGACACTGTCCGGTGGCACACCTGACAGTCCGGTGCGCCAGGCCAGGGTGCCTTTTGGGATGTCTTTTGCTCTCTTTGTTTGAACCCTTTCTTGGTCTTTTTATTGGCTTATTGTGAACCTTTGGCACCTGTAGAACTTATAGACTAGAGCAAACTAGTTAGTCCAATTATTTGTGTTGGGCAATTCAACCACCAAAATCAATTAGGAAAAAGGTGTAAGCCTAATTCCCTTTCACCAATAGGTTACCCTAGTTTGACTATCTTTATACCTTTTTTACCACTGAATTTTTGGGTATTACCTATTATTGCTTTATGTGGTTTTTGGTATAGAGATACACATTGTTCATGATCATACTTTTATTATTAGTTTGTTATTTACTGTTCATGATAAGATCATTATGTTAATTGGAACATGGAGCGACCACCCGAGAAAACAGTGCTACCACAAGAGTGGTATGGGACACCCTTGGCTGACTAATTAGGAAAGCTAGTGGAGGACTACCTTACCCGAAAGGGGCAAGGGCAGTAGGGGAGTGGTCAGTGTAGGGAGGCCCTTGGGTTGATTTTGCTGCGATGGCGGTTAAGCGAGGAGTCCCTGCATTGGAGCTTCCTAGAAAATGTAGCGGGTTTTCTGAAGCTAGTGGAACTTTGTAAAGGCCTCGTAGTGTTACCCTGCCTCGCATCCTTGGAAGAGGTGTATGGGAGTGGCCTTCCCTTGGCAGATGGGTAACATGACTTGTGGGTAAAGATGTGCAACCTCTGGAGAGTGTAAAACTGGTATATCAGCCGTGCTCACGGTCATGAGCAGCTCAGACCCTCACAAGATTAACTTATGGAACTAAATTCAATTTTTTCATATGCATTGCATCGCAGGTGTTGTTATCACTTTTGTTCTACTACTTAATTGGGTTGGTATTTACTTATACTTAGTAATTGCTAATAAAATTTTGACCAACTTTAAAAGCAATGCTCAGCTCTAACCATCCTCTTTAGTAAGCCTTACACTTCACATGAACTCCCACCTTTGGCGAAGTTCATGCACAGTATTCCCCACAACTTGTTGAGCGATGAACGTATGTGAGCTCACTCTTGCTGTCTCACACCCCCACAGGTCAAGAACAGGTACCGCAGGATGAGGCGCATTGAGGATGTTATGACGAGTTCGTGTGAGGTATAGGTCGTCGTCTCCCAGTCAACTTTGGGTTGCTAGATCATTGTCTCCTTATGATGTAATTATTTATTTATTTTGTACAGAACTCCTACTATATAGTAAAGATGTGACATTCGTTTCTGTACCACTATTCATCATATGTGTGAGACTTGGTCCCAGCACACCTGGTGTTTATTTCGCGCCCGGGTTTCGGACCCCTAAAACCTAAGTGTGACACGTATCGTGAGTCTCTGATAAGGTTGCTCGACAAAGACTTGGTCGTCGGCTTCACCTCACAAGGTTGCTCGACAGGGACGTGGTCGTTCGCTCCGTCTCGCGAGGTTGCACGACAGGGTTTTGGTCGCCCACTCCGCCTCGCAAGGTTGCTCGGTCGGGACTTGGTCGTTCGCTCCACCTCGCGAGGTTGCTCGGCAGAGACTTAGTCGTCCGCTTCACCTCACAAGGTTTCTCGGCGGGGACTTGGTCACCCGCTCCGCCTCGTACGGTTGCTCCGAGGGTCTTGGTCGCCCACTCCGCCTCGCAAGGTTGCTCGGCGGGGTCTTGGTCACCCGTTCCACCTTGCATGGTTGCTCAGCAGGGACTTGGTTGTCTGCTCCGCCTCACAAGGTTTGCTCGGTAGGGACTTCTTGGGCTTTGTTTGGGCACCCTGTTCCTGGGTGCCTAACAGGAGCCCCTAAGCCTTTACGCAACTCCTTGGAGTTGTGTAGAGGCTTTTATCTGAAAGGCGGATTTCCATGGTGCGCGCAAGATGCAATATGCAGCCCTCGAGGAATTTGTGAGAATTACTTGGGGGTTTACCGGGTTAAGTCTACAGTTTAGGGGCTGACCCTTGCTGCAGTGGTCATCGTGCGCTGAGCATGGGTCCATTTGTTAGTGTCTTGCTTTCTACTTGTGACCAATGTACGGTGCACGCAAGCGTGTCTGCTAGATGTAGGCCCCAAGGAATTTGTGAGGATTGCTCGGGGGTTTACTGGGTTAAGTCTACAGTTTAGGGGTTGACCCTTGATGTGGTGGTCGTCACGCGCTGAGCGTGGGTCCATTTGTATAGTCTTGCTTCCTGCTTATGATCGATGTATGGGGCGTGCGAACGTGCTCGTGTGACTTCTTTTGCTTACACATCCCCCTCAAAGAGAGTTTTTCCGAACCTTCTTCTGTGGGGAGGGACCCCCTTCAACCTAGTCGGCATACCGAGGGGAGCCGTCGAGCTATAAGCGGGTTATCAAGTGAGATCCGACCACCCCCTTTCCGGGTGCGGTCTCGACGAGTGGTCCCACTGGGAGGCTCGACTCGCTGGGGGCATCTCATCCAGTCCTTCCTTATTTGACCCCGTATTGGCCCTTTGATCGATATTTGGTAATCAAAAGGGGGCTCCATGGCCACCCCGTTAGCCAGGTTGCCGCAGGAGAATGTGAGTACGACATTGTACATGGGTATGTTAGAGCACCTAGAGGGGATGATAGGTGATCCTACAAAAACTTTAACTAAAAACAGCAAACTTGGTCTATAAATGGGGTTAGTGAAATCTAAAACCAAGTTTAATTAAGAATAGAAGGAGGATCTCTTCACTTAATTGCTCTCACAATATGTGTATTGGAACTAGAGCAATAATCAAAGTGAAGTGGAGAGCTCGGAAGAACAAAATCACAATGAAAGAAAGTAGACAATGAGACATAACAATTTATCTTATGGTTCGGCCGAGGCCTACCTCCACGTTGTGGCGTCCCAATGGACGAGAGTTGCACTCAACCCCTCCCAAGTGATCCAGAGATCAAACTTGAGTACCACAGTTGTCTTCTTTATAGTATACTCACATTTGTGAGGAATCTCCACAAGTTGGGGTCTCTCACACCTTACATAGTATGTGACCAATCAAGAACAAGAGTAAGGGAGGGAGCAACAACACACACAAGAGCACAAATGCAGCAAGACCATGGACACAAGTGAGAAAAAAGAGCGCACGAATGAAAATCGACAGAGTCTCAACTCAAAACATGCACAAATCTCTCTTGAATGAACCAAAGCGTGATCGGAGTCTCGAAGTTTGTTGTATGCTCTTGTGATATTCTAGTGTGTTGCACGGGTGTTGCTCCATGGCACCCAAGGGATCCTTTTATAGCCCCAAGGAGCCTAGGAGCCATTGGTTCTTCGTTTGGGAAGTAATCAACCTTCCATGTCTGCTTGCACCGGATTGAACAATCGGTGACATGTTTCCTTCATTGGTTGAGCTAACCGTTGTGCACTTTCAGTTGTCTGGCACACCTACTCGCCCGAGGCCACAACTCGCCTAAGGCACCAGCTCGCCTAAGGCCACAGCTCGCCCAAGGCCATAGCTCAGCTCGCTTGAGGCCACAACTCACCCAAGGCCATAGCTCACCTAAGGCAACAGCTCGCTCGAGGCCACAGCTCGCCTGAGACAGTCATGACTCGCCTGAGACAGTCATGACTTGCCTGAGATAGTCACGACTCGCCTGATGCCAACCTCGGTGGGAGAAGTGGTTCCGATTTGCCCAAGGCCAACCACAGCGGGAAACACAGTCTCGGCTCGCCCGAGGCCATCCTCGGATGGGAGACACAGTCTTGGCTCACCTGAGCCCATCCTCAGATGGGATACGCATTCACGGTTCGCCCGAGCGAAATCACGACTCACCCATGCATAGTCCTCGCTCGAGTGCATCTCCGACTCACCCGAGCCAGGCACGATTTGCCCTAGCGCATCTCCGACTCGCTAGAGCCAGACCCGATTCACCCGAGCGCAGTTCTGACTTGCCCGAGCGCATTCACAATTTGCCCGAGCACGTCTCAGGTGACTGTCCGGTGAGGGCGAGACTGGCCCAAATTTAGCCATACTTCTTCGCTACATTTTGGCTCAACTTGAGAAGTTCCCTAGCACTTAGATGAACATTGTTAGCACCTATAAAAAGTGACTAAGTTCTAGAAACATACCTTTATCTTTTTGATTCATAGAGGTTTGCAATATGCCCAATTTCAAGCCCAAAAGTGCTTTTCTTAGTTTCCTTAATATTTTGGACTTGATTGCTTTAATTTGCTTTCTAAACACATGTGTTCATGCTCATAAGAGGAGTGTTAGTTCTTAGTAATGTGTTGAACATTTAACCACCAAAACATCTGGAAATGACTCAAGGGCACATTTCCCTTTCAATCTCCCCCCTTTTGGTGATTCATGCCAACACACCAAAAGCAACTTAAAAGTACTAACATGACCGAATGTGAGTCGACTTTTGCAAATTGAAGTCAAGTCAAACACCGATAGAATAAGTATAGGATTTGGCATATTTGGATCATTTTGCCACCACTTGGTTTATTTTTGCAAAACAAATTCATTTTCTTACTTCTAAGTCAAAACACTTTAGTTTTGCAAATCAAACCATTTTCAAGACAATTTTGATCAAGAAGCCAAAAGCTTATCCTTTTTCTCATAATAAAGATTTCTCCCCCATAAGAGATTAGTTTTGCAATTAGAGGGCTCCTCTTGCTGTTAAGAGGGTTTTGATAAAAAAATACAAGTTCAAAACATAATATCTTTTGAAATACACAAGTGGCAGTTTGTTCCAGTTGCTTTGGCCTTAATTTCTCCCCTTTGGCATTAAGCACCAAAACGGAGAAACTAGTGGCCTTAAACCTCATTGCCCCACCAAAAAATTGCAAAATTAAGAGCAATAAGGCAAAGAACACCAACAACAACTTGAACAAGGTACATTGATGTAACACCCTAAATTTGGGGGTATAAAATTTCTTTCTAAATATCAACCAAATTCAGATGTTACTCTTCTATCTGTCTCTCTCTTTCTTTTGGTTAGGGTTAGTGAAAGTCGCCTAGAGGGGGGGTGAATAGGGCGAATCTGAAATTTACAAACTTTAAGCACAACTACAAGCCGGGTTAGCGTTAGAATTAAATGTGAGTCCAAAAGAGAGGGCGAAAACAAATCACAAGCGAATAAGAGCGGATGACACGGTGATTTGTTTTACCGAGGTTCGGTTCTTGCAAACCTACTCCCCGTTGAGGTGGTCACAAAGACTAGGTCTCTTTCAACCCTTTCCCTCTCTCAAACGATCACCTAGACCGAGTGAGTTTCTCTTCTCAATCAAACGGGACACTAAGTCCCCACAAGGACCACCACACAATTGGTGTCTCTTGCCTTGGTTACAATTGAGTTGGAATTAAGAAAGAATGAAGAAGAAAAGCAATCCAAGCGCAAGAGCTCAAATGAACACAAGTCTCTCTCTCTCACTAGTCACTATTTGATTGGAATGATCTTTGGACTTGGGAGAGGATTTGATCTCTTGTTTGTGTCTTGTATTGAATGCTATAACTCTTGTAAGGTGTTTGAAGGCTGAAAACTTGAATGCATTGAAGTGTGGTGGTTGGGGGGTATTTATAGCCCCAACCACCAAAAGAACCGTTGGTGAGGGCTTCTGTCGCATGGCGCACCGGACAGTCCGGTGCGCCACCGGACACTATCCGGTGCGCCAGCCACGTCACCCAGCCGTTGGATTCTGACCGTTGGAGCTTCTGACATCTGGGCCACCAGACAGTCCGGTGGTGCACCAGACAGGTCCTGTAGACTGTCCGGTGCGCCTTCTGGCTCTGCTCTGACTTTTGCGCGCACTGTAGCGCATTAACTACCGTTGCAGACGACTGTTGGCACTGTAGTAGCCGTTACTCCGCTGACGCACCGGACAGTCCGATGCTACACCGGACAGTTTGGTGAATTATAGCGGAGCGGCTCCCAGAATTCCCGAAGGTGAGCAGTTCGGAGTTGAGTTCCCTGGTGCACCGGACACTGTCCGGTGGCACACCGGACAGTCCGGTGCGCCAGACCAGGGCACACTTCGGTTGTCTTTTGCTCTCTTTGTTTGAACCCTTTCTTGGTCTTTTTATTGGTTTATTGTGAACCTTTGGCACCTGTAAAACTTATAGTCTAGAGCAAACTAGTTAGTTCAATTATTTGTGTTGGGCAATTCAACCACCAAAATCAATTAGGAAAAGGTGTAAGCCTATTTCCCTTTCAATCTCCCCCTTTTTGGTGATTGATGCCAACACAAACCAAAGCAAATATAAAAGTGCAGAATTGAACTAGTTTGCATAATGTAAGTGCAAAGGTTGCTTGGAATGAAACCAATAATTATTTCTACTAGATATGCATGGATGGCTTCCTTCTAATTTAAAATTTTAGACCACGCTTGCACCACTTGTTTTGTTTTGCAAAGTTTTGGTAATTCTTTTCAAAGTCCTTTTTGCAAATAGTCAAAGGTAAATGAATAAGATTTTGAGAAGCATTTGCAAGATTTGAAATTTTCTCCCCCTATTTCAAATGATGTTCTTTCGACTAAACAAAACTCCCCCTTAATGAAATCCTCCTCTTAGTGTTCAAGAGGGTTTTAGATATTAGTTTTGAAGAGGGTATACCAATTGTATCAAAAATAAGATATCAATTGAAAAACATACTATTAAAAAGGATACCAATTGAGAAAATCTTTTCTTAACCAAATTTGAAGACTCTTTGTTTTTGAAATTGGTGGTGGTGCGGTCCTTTTGCTTTGGGCTAATACTTTCTCCCCCTTTGGCATGAATCGCCAAAAACGGATACTTGTGAGTGAATTATAAGCCCTTAGACTACTTTCTCCCCCTATGGTAAATAATATATGAGTGAAGATTATACTAAATTGGAGAGAGTTGTGGAGCGACGACGAAGGATGAATAATTCGATGGAGTGGAGTGGAAGCCTTGTCTTCGCCGAAGACTCCATTTCCCCTTTCAATCTATGACTCAGCATAAAATGCACTAGAGGAACACATTAGTCATAGCACATGAAAGAGATGATCAAAGGTATAAATGAGCTATGTGTGCAAAATATCAATCAAAATTCCTAGAATCAAGAATATTTAGCTCATGCCTAAGTTTGGTAAATGTTTGCTCATCTAATGGCTTGGTAAAGATATCGACTAATTGTTCTTTGGTGTTAACATATACAATCTCGATATCTCCCTTTTGTTGGTGATCCCTTAAAAAGTGATATCGAATGTCTATGTGTTTAGTGCGGCTATGCTCAACGGGATTATCCGCCATGCGGATTGCACTCTCATTATCACATAGAAGAGGAACCCAAATAAATTGTGCATCATGCTGGAGTTTATGTGATTGTGCATCTATAGATAATAAAAATAAAAGTGTTAATAACAATATATAAATGGGTCCATAGAATTTAAACCCTAACTTGAAAACAAAACCTTGAAAATTGGAGAAGAAGAGAGAAAGGTACAAGAAAATATATAAAATAAATATTATAAATAAAATATGGGGATGATCAAATTATGTGTTAGTTGAGAATAATAAAACCACAACAGTTGGTGAATTAAAAATTTAAAGTTCAAATAAAAAGGCAAAAGAAAAGGAAGAAGAAATATAAAAGAAAAGGAAAAAAACCATTCACGGGCCACCTCTCGCATTTGGCCCAATGCCACTCCAACCTAACAGCCAAGTGCTAGCCAACACGTCGTTTTTTTTGTTTATTCTCTAGCCGAATGTGACATTAGCATGGCATCATGCATTACATCATCATGCAAATCCCTCACGCCGCACAAGTGACGCTCGCGCATGGGGGCTAGGGCCATGCAGGCAGTCGGCTTCTTCGTTCTTCCTGAAGCTGTTGCAACCACCCGCATGCACCGGATCTCAGCTAGACCTTTTCTCCGCAGACTCACAGCCTCTATCTCCATAGCCGCACGTCGAGCCACAGACAGGGAGACTATAGCCTTGGCGTTGGAAATAGAGAGAGAGAGACAGGGAAGGGAGAGAAGGGTGGAGCCGCTGCTGGCTAACTTGGATATCGGCTCGTAGAGTCCCCAGGACACGCAGAGTTCTCGGCGCGGGTGGCCGAGGTGTGGCCGGCTTCGTGCCGGAGCTTGTAGTTTGTCGTGGCGGGATCGAGGGCTCCGCCGATCCCTGCAGCTCAGGCGGTGCCGGTGGGAACAAGTGATCCGTCCATCAGATCGCAGGCGGGGGGAGAATGATTGTCGCTGAATCCTGGGGTCACCGCCGTTCGTCTCATGCTTTTCACTGGATCGGTCGACCCTCTCCTTATGCACCGGTAAGAAACCTTTCCCCTTTCGAATTCGTCCATAAAACGTGTAGTTGCTGTTGATGTTGGGTTCTGGATCGCTGTGTCATGGGCGCCTATGAGCTCATCGCGGTGGGACCGCTTCGCGTCGGGCGGCCATGGCTAGCTAGTAGGGAGAGAAGGAACGCTGGGAGGCCGTGAGGTAGAAGACATCGCGCGACCGTCGGATTTGAACTGAGGGCTGAGATTAGATCTGGGAGGGTTGGTTGTCGGCCGTTGATGCGAGGATGGACGAACCGGATCAGGACTCCCAAACCGCTTCACGTTATTTAATCGGAGTCGTTGATCTTCGAATCCACGATCGAAATCGAGTCTTCGCTATTTTAAATCTCTGCCATTGATTCCGGATCCAAGGGGCCGGATGGCGTACAGGTTCGTGGCCGACTAGTTTTAATCTGGACGCCCCGTTAGGATCAGGCGGCCGAGATCAAACCGCACCTATTCGCTCTGGCACAATTGCATAAGAGTCCCTCGGGAAGTAGGAAATAGAACCCACCATCCACCTTCACTGTGCGCCGTGTCTTGGGGGTTTTGTCCCGAACCCCCTGGGTTTCTCTAGATTTGAGGCCTGGTCCAGTGTAATATTAAACCAGAGAAATTAATCTATAAATGGGTTTTTAATAAATAAATAAATGTTAGAACTTGATTAAATCATAGAAAATCCATTTTTAGTCCAAATTAACCCATTCAACTTTCTATATTTTTGTAATATTATTCTCTATCACTTAGAGACTCTGTTTTGTCATGAAAATAGTAAGAAAAATAATTCCCCATTAATCCTATTTTAAGCACATAAAACCTTTGGAAATTCATATCTTAAAATCTATAACTCCAAAAATTATGATTCCTGTTCCTAGGATTTTATTTTAACGAGTAGATTATTATTATGTATTTTTTACATGTTTGGTGTGATGTTAATTTTCTCTATATATTGTGCTTGTTTGTATTGTGGCGAGTAGAAGAGCCTATGACCGAGGATCCTGGTGACCAGCTGATAGAAGTAGCTGAGCAGGAGCTCATTGAAGGCAAGTTGTGCCCTTGATCACTTCTTTTACCCATTCATGTTCTTATTAATCATAATGATTTGCATAGGTTAATTTTGATGGGACCCAATAGGTTACCCTAGATTTTGACTATCTTTATACCTTGTTTCACCACTAGTTTTACTACTAAATTTTTGGATAGTACATGCTATTGCTTTATGTGGCTTTGGGTATAAAGATATTCATCACTCATTGTTATACTTTTTATTATCTGTTTATTATTATTATTCATGATAAGATCATTATGTTAATGGGAACATGGAGAACCACCCAGGAAAACAGTGCTACCACAAGAGTTTAATGGGACGCCCTTGGCTGATTAACTAGGAAAGCTAGTGGATGACTACCTTACCTGAAAGGGGCAAGGGCAGTAGGGGAGTGGTCAGTGTAGGGAGGTCCTTGGGTTGATTTTGCTGCGATGGCGGTCAGGCGAGGGATTCCTGCACTGGAGCTTCCTATAAACTGTAGCGGGTTTTCTGAAGCTAGTGGAACTTTGTAAAGGCCTCGTAGTGGTACCCTGCCTCGCTTCCTAGGTAGAGGTGTATGGAGTCTGATCAACTCCGTGGCAAATGGGTAACACGACTTGTGGGTAAAGATGCGCAACCTCTGCAGAGTGTACAACTGGTATACTAGCCGTGCTCACGGTCATGAGCGGCTCGGACACTCACATGATTAACTTATGGAACTTAAACTTAATCTATCATTTCATTGCATCTGGGATTATTTCATTATTACTTTTATTTATTATTTCTAAGGTTTGGTATTTACTTATACTTAGTAATTGCTAATAAAATTTTGACCAACTTATAAAAGCAATGCTCAGCTTCAGCCTTTATTTCATTGATCAGCCTTACACTTCATGAACTCCCACCTTTGGTGAGTTCATGCCACATTATTCCCCACAACTTGTTGAGCGATGAACATGTAGGGGTGGGCACATTTTTACCAGAAACCGAAAACCGAACCGAACCGAACCGAACCGAAATTTCGGTTTTTCGGTAGTTCGGTTCGGTTTTGGTTTTTGTATCTCAAAAGTTCGGTTTTTGGTATCGTAATCGGTTTTACCGTATACCAAACCGAAATACCAAAAAACCGAATTACCTAACTTTATCAATTCTAAAATTTGGCTATTCGATTATGTGAACTAAATGTGTGAAACAATTAAATTGTTATTACTTATTTATATGTGATGTATGATGTATCTCTAAATATTTGTACATATATAATTTTGACTTTTTAAAATTATGTGTAATCTATCATATAAACTTTTTGTATGTGTTGTCTTGAGTACAAGTTTGGTATTCGGTTTTTACCGAAAAACCGATGTAAAAAACCGAAACCGAACTTCTCGGTTTTCCATTTTCAAGAAAACCGATCGGTTTCTAATGTTTAGAAAACCGAAGTTTTTTAAAACCGAAAAACCAAACCGAAGTTTCAAAAAAACCGAATGCCCAGCCCTATGAACATGTGTGAGCTCACCCTTGCTGTCTCACACCCCCACAAGAGAAGAACAGGTGATCGAAGAGGAGCCGCCTAACACTGAGGCTTTCGACTTGATCTAGGTGGCGTCTCCCAGTCAGCTTTTTAGCGCCAAGGATAGATTTTAGATCCTGTGATATTTATCTCTTATTTTGTAAGACTTCCGCTATGTAATAAGTACTCTGATTATATTGTGACATTTATCTCTATACACTCTGTTATTATATATGTTGTCTTCTCTGGCGCATGTATGAGATGCACCCGGCTTTGTCCCTTAAAGCCCAGGTGTGACAGAAGTGGTATCAGAGGAAATATTGACTGTAGGACGAAACCTAGATAGAAATGGACAAACCCTTACCTACTTATCTTACTCTGATTCATTCTATACTTATCTCACTCTGATTCTTTCTATACTTATCTTGATCCTGTCTCACCTTCTACTGTTCCACTCTGATCATTCTTATCTTTTCTACTCTGATACAAGATGGATTTCACACCTTGGAATCCTACATTTATGACCTTCTTAAGAGATAGGGAACCTAAGACAAAAAAATAAAACTATTTTCTCTATTAAAAAAATGTTGGTTGATTGTTCCGATGATAATTGCTTGATTTGCTTCTTTGATTGATTGAAACATTATAGTCGGGCATCTTAGCATGTACCACTCTAAGGTAATGTATTAGCTTCTGTGGGTGACACACTAATCTACTTAGCTAATAAATCCCCCGTAGTAACATTCCTCGTAATTACTCGCCTTGTCTACAATTCTTCCTCTCTTACCCTATGTTTCTAACCCAGATAGGCTACCCCTATACTGTTAGAAGAGAGCAGTATAGACTTGATCCTTGGTATGTCATGGTTAAGAAAGGCAAAGGTAGTATTTACACTGTGCTAAGGGAACCGTAGAACTCACTAGTTCCAAAGGACAAAGATTTGAAGTTGAAGTTGCAGTAACTACCATCATCAGACTAGCATCATTCCTAGAAGATGAGAAGTCTGTGGGTGACAACATCCGTGCAGTTAGAGATTTTCCGGATGTCTTTCCAGATGAGTTATTAGGGATGCCACCAGATAGGGAAGTCGAGTTTGTCATTGATCTCTTACCTGAGACTGCCCCTATTTCTAAACGGCCATACATGACGTCCGTAGAAGAACTAAAGGAACTTAAGAAGCAATTAATGGAATTACAAGAGGCTGGGTACATTTGTCCGAATTCTTCACCTTGTGGAGCGCCGATTCTAAATGTACAGAAGAAATAAGGATCGCAAGGGATGTACGTAGATTATATGTCCCTTAACGATGTCACTGTGAAGAACAAGTGTCTATTACCCCACATTGAGGATTTAATCAGATGAGAGGTGCTAGGGTATTCTCGGAGATTGATCTCTGATCGGGTTACCATCAAATTAAGATTAGGCCATCGGATATTCCCAAGACGGATTTCTCGACCCGATATGGTTTATATGAGTTCAAGGTTATGTCATTTGGACTAACTAATGTAGTAGCCTATTTTATGGACCTAAAGAATAAGGTGTTCGTGATCTGGATAGATTCGTTGTGGTTTTCATCAAAGATATTTTTATTTATTCCAAGAGTGATAGTGATCATGAGGAACATCTAAGATTGGTGCTACAGAAGCTACGAGATAATCAACTCTATGCCAAGTACAGTAAATGTGAGTTCTGGATTGATGAAGTGTCATTCCTTGGACATATCATTCCTAATGGAGGGATATCAGTGGATCCTGCTAAAGTCAAGGAGATAGTGGCGTGGAGCATACCCACTACAGTTACGGAGATCCAGAGTTTCTTGGGACTTGTAGGATATTATCGGAGATTTATTGAAGGATTTTCTAAGATCGATAAGCCTATGACCTCGCTTCTGGAGAAAGGAAGAGAATTTAAGTAGGATGAGAAGTGCCAAGAAAGCTTTGATCAATTAAAGGAGAGATTGATGTCACCACCAGTGTTGGTTATGCTAGATCTATTGAAGTGATTTGACATTTATTGTGATGCATGTGGCCAAGGATTGGGATGTGTGCTCATGCAAGAAGGACATGTGATCGCCTATGTGTCTCGTCAGTTGCCGAAACATGAATTGAACTACCCCACTCATGACTTAGAACTGGCAGCGGTTGTGCACACACTTAAGATATGGAGACATTACATTATGGGAACTAAGTGCCAAGTGTACACGGATCATAAGAGTATGAAGTATATATTCACTCAGAAGGATCTCAACCTTAGGCAACACCGTTGGTTGGTGCTTATTAAGGATTATGATTTGGAGATTCACTATCACCCGGGCAACGCGAATTTGGTTGCAGATGCCTTGAGTCGAAAGGAGTATGTTCATTCAGCTGTTGTTGCCCAGCTTGTGGGGGACAGATATCCCCCGGGTCCACTAAAAGAGTAAAAGACCTCACGAAAGGCCCAAGGGCCCAATAAGTCGTAAGGTCATTCTTTCGTGGGCCTGGGGAGGGACAATTAGCAAAGCAGATCGACATGAGGCCGGATTGATGCCAGCCCGGACGGCCCACAACGTCGAGCGAGCGACCACAACAGAGATCCGACTTTCCCGCGCTGAAGCCCCCATGCAACGGAGCCATGCGAGGATAGGTCGGCAGAACTACAGGGAGATAAACTCAAACAGTTCACTATCTTTTAGCTACACATTGTTATCATATCCACGTGTATTGCCCCACGGTCGAGTATATAAGGCCTAGGGGGCACCCCTCCAGAACGATCGACCCTATTACTTAGCCACCCACTTCAACTCTCTGCATTCTCAATTCGGAGAGCTCTCTTGTAACCTCACTCACCAAGCATACTCACCAGGACGTAGGGTGTTACGCATCTCTAAGCGGCCCGAACCTATAAACATTGTCCACTGTCCCTCGTGCAACTGGCACGAACCATTTTGCTACAGTCGTCGACACCGTCCAACTCCTAAAAACACCTTGAGGGGCAACCCTGGGTGTGCGGTCGGACCCAAAACACCGACAGCTGGCGCGCCAGGTAGGGGGTGTGTCGACGATCCAAGCTAGCTCAATGGCCGTCACCTTCCACAGCAAGATCACCCTCTGTCCCGGATCCGTATTCTGCTTCGGAACAATCTCATCCGTAGCAGATGAAGAGGGAACTCTACATCGCATTGTGGATCCACCGGAAAAGAAGTCTTCTCCAACAAGCTCCGAAAATGTCGGAGAAGCGCAACCTCCAGTTCTCCGGAAAAATATCGTCTCCGGAAAGTCAGGGGCCAAGGGCCCGCTGACCCGGAGAACTCCACTGTCTACTTCCCCGACAAAAGAATGGACACAGATCGCGAGGAAGAAGGAGACCAAGGGGAAGCAAGTTGTTCTTTCCGTTCCTCTGCCCTCAAAGGAGAGCGGAAAGAAGGTCGCCACGACAGCAGCACCATTCTATCCTGACGTCCTCTTCATCGGGAGAGTGGAGTCGCCTACCGTCTCCGACGACGAGCCGACCGCACCCGGAGAGGAACCACCTCAACGAGAATCCCGCTGACGGAGAAACCGGCGCAAGAACGTTCGACGACATCACGCAGCCGGAGAACGGGATCCGGAGCAACCTATCTCGCGAGACGAGGTCTCGGAGATAGGGGAAACTCCAGAGGAACGCGTCTTCAGAGAACGAAGGAACTCCCGACGACGTGATCGCCGCCGGGCTCAGGAACAAGCCGAGCAAGATGCAAGGCAACGCCGGGAGAATCCATTCTTCGGACGCAACCTGAATCCCGACTTCGCCCGAGCCATGAACACACCGAGCGAAGTTGGAGGAGTACTAGCTCGGATAGCTGATGGACTCCCTCGGACTCCCGACGCCGAGGGCTACCGACGACTGTTCACCCAGGCGGCCAACCATCTTCTACTGCTTGCTCACCCGCCGAACGATCTACGACACGCCATCAACAGTCGCTGAGACGCGCGAAGCTCCATCAATGCTTCGCGTGAACGACAGCATGAGAACGAGATCCGCCGCCGCGAGGAGTATGACAGGGATCATGGCATCCCAGCTCAGAGCCAGGCCACCAGAACTGAGTCGGCAACAGCCTCAACTGGCGGAACTACCCGGGGACGGTCGAGGAACCACAACAACTACTCCCCTCCCCGGGACAGACATCATCCCCGACGATAGGAGGACACGTGTGGAGTGTCTGCTCTTACTCCGCGCCTTAGGGCCATCCAATGGCCTCCCAACTTCAAGGTATCCAACGTCGACAAATATAAACCTAAGCAGGATCTAGGGGGTTGGCTAGCTGTCTACACCACCGCTGCTCGAGCTGCCGGGGCGTCTGAAGACGTGATGACTGCGTACTTACCCATTGTCCTTGGGCAAGACGCGCTGCAATGGCTGTGACATCTACCCCGACACTGCATCGACGACTGGGGCGACTTCAGTCGACGCTTCACCGCCAATTTCCAGCCCCTCTCCGACAAACCGGCACAACCATGGGACCTCAAATCTATCAAGCGTTGGGGGACGAAACTCTCCAGTCGTACCTCAAAAGGTTCCAGACCATGAGAAATCGTATCCCCGAGGTCACGGAGGCGGCCGTGATCGAGGACTTCTACAAAGGATCCAACGACTCGGCCTTCGTCCGAGCCATATTACAGAAGGCGCCGACTACCTCCGAGGAGCTGTTCCGGGAAGCCGACCTCTACATCACCGCCGACGAGCGAGCCCAGGACCTCATCGGAGGAGCAAAGCCCGCACCGGCGGCACCACGACGCGACGCGAACCAGCAACCCGACAAACGCTAGGAGAAGAGGCCCCGCGAAGAAGTACACGCCACTGGGCCACCAGCTTCTCGCGCCCGAGGAGGACCTCGCGGAGGCGAGCGCACGCTGGACGACATCCTCGACGCCCAGTGCCCGTACCACAAGGACATGCGCCACACTCTTCGTAACTGCCGGGACTTCAAGCACTCCGTCGGGCACGGCCGGCCCTTCCAACCTCTACCTCCCCCTCCACCGAGGGGAGGACCAGATGAACCACGACAGCCCCATCAGCAGGAGGAGGGAGGAGGAGGAGCCTTCCCGCGCGTTGACAGGGAGGTCAACGTCATCTTCGGCGGACATGGGTCGCAGGAGAACAAAAGGCAACAAAAGCTCAACGACCGCCAGATATTGGTGGCGACCACCGGTCCTCCCGCCCCATACCGGTGGTTGGAGCACCCGATCACTTTCACTTGGGAGGATCAATGGCTCAACTTCGACCACCCAGGCAAATACCCGCTCCTCGTCGATCCGGTGATCCGAGAGAGCCGGGTGAAGAAGGTGCTAGTGAAAGGGGGGAGCAGTATCAACGTCACCTTCCCCCGGACACTCCAAGGCTTGGGAGTTCACCTCAAAGAGCTCCATGAGTCGGACACTCCCTTCTTCGGCATCGTGCCGACTGAAGGGGAATACCCGCTAGGCCACATCTACATGCCTGTCACCTTCGGAACTCCAGAGAACTACAGAACCGAGTTCCTGAGGTTCGAAGTGGCGAACTTCGACTGCGGGTA
The DNA here is from genome assembly GCF_902167145.1 of Zea mays. Taxonomy (NCBI): domain Eukaryota; kingdom Viridiplantae; phylum Streptophyta; class Magnoliopsida; order Poales; family Poaceae; genus Zea; species Zea mays. The sequence continues at coordinate 52,004,649 of NC_050101.1, forward strand.
CAACGCCATCATCGGGAGGCCGGGATTGGCCAAATTCATGGCCATTCCGCATTACTGAAAGGGAATTAGGCTTACACCTAGTCCCTAATTAATTTTGGTGGTTGAATTGCCCAACACAAACAAATTGGACTAACTAGTTTGCCCAAGTGTATAGATTATACAGGTGTAAAAGGTTCACACTCAGCCAATAAAAAGACCAAGTTTTGGATTCAACAAAGGAGCAAAGAGGCAACCAAAGGCCCTCTGGTCTGGGAGCACCGGACTGTCCGGTGTACCAGAGGACTCCAACTCGAACTCGCCACCTTCGGGAATTTCCAGAGGCGACTCCGCTATAATTCACCGGACTGTCCGGTGTACACCGGACAGTGTCCGGTGCACCAAGGGAGGTCGGCCTCAGAAACTCGCCAGCTTCGGGAAACTCCAACGGCTAGTCCGCTATAATTCACCGGACTGTCCGGTGCGACTCCGGAGCAACGGCTATCTCCGCGCCAACGGCTCTCTGCCGCGCATTTAATGCGCGCTCTGCGCGCGCAGGTGTCAGGCGCGCCCATTCCGGCACACCGGACAAGGAACAGTAGATGTCCGGTGTGCACCGGACACCCAGGCGGGCCCACAAGTCAGAAGCTCCAACGGTCAGAATCCAACGGCAGTGATGGCGTGGCAGGGGCACCGGACTGTCCGGTGTGCACCGGACTGTCCGGTGCGCCATCGAATAGACAGCCTCCCAACGGCCACATTTGGTGGTTGGGGCTATAAATACCCCAACCACCCCACCATTCATTGCATCCAAGTTTTCCACTTCCCAACTACTACAAGAGCTCTAACATTCAATTCTAGACACACCTAAGAGATCAAATCCTCTCCAATTTCCACACAACGCCATAGTGACTAGAGAGAGTGATTTGCTTGTGTTCCTTCGAGCTCTTGCGCTTGGATTGCTTTCTTCTTTCTTGATCCGTTCTTTGCAATCAAACACACTTGTAATTGAGGCAAGAGACACCAATCTTGTGGTGGTCCTTGTGGGAACTTTGTGTTCCAAGTGATTGAGAAAAGAAAGCTCACTCGATCTGTGGATCGTTTGAGAGAGGGAAGGGTTGAAAGAGACCCGGCCTTTGTGGCCTCCTCAACGGGGAGTAGGTTTGCAAGAACCGAACCTCGGTAAAACAAATCTCCGTGTCTCACTTGCTTATTCGCTTGGGATTTGTTTTTGCGCCCTCTCTCGCGGACTCATTTCTTTATTACTAACACTAACCCGTCTTGTAGTTGTGTTTATATTTGTAAATTTCAGTTTCGCCCTATTCACCCCCCCTCTAGGCGACTTTCAATTGGTATCAGAGCCCGGTGCTTCATTAGAGCCTAACCGCTCGAAGTGATGTCGGGAGATCACGCCAAGAAGGAGATGGAGACCGGCGAAAAGCCCACTACAAGCCAAGGGAGCACTTCATCGGAAGAGTCCCGCACCAAAAGGAGGGAGAAGAAGAAGAGCTCCTCCAACAAAGGGAAGGAGAAGAAATCTTCTTCTCACCACAAAGAGAAGAAAGAAAAATCTTCTTCCCACAAGCCGCATCGGAGTAAGGACAAGCAAAAGAGGATGAGGAAAGTGGTCTACTACGAGACCGACACTTCATCAACATCAACCTCCGACTCCGATGCGCCCTCCGTAACTTCTAAACGCCGAGAGCGTAAGAAGTTTAGTAAGATCCCCCTACACTACCCTCGCATCACTAAACATGCACCTTTACTTTCCGTCCCATTAGGCAAACCACCAACTTTTGATGGTGAAGATTATGCTAGGTGGAGTGATTTAATGCAATTTCATCTAACCTCACTCCACAAAAGTATATGGGATGTTATTGAGTTTGGTGCACAGGTACCGTCCGTAGGGGACAAGGATTATGATGAGGATGAGGTGGCCCAAATCGAGCACTTCAACTCTCAAGCGACAACGATACTCCTCGCCACTTTAAGTAGAGAGAAGTATAACAAAGTTCAAGGGTTGAAGAGCGCCAAAGAAGTTTGGGATGTGCTCAAAACCGCGCACGAGGGAGACGAGCTTACAAAGATCACCAAGCGGGAAACGATCGAGGGGGAGCTCGGTCGGTTCCGGCTTCGCAAAGGGGAGGAGCCACAACACATGTACAACCGGCTCAAGACCTTGGTGAACCAAGTACGCAACCTCGGGAGCGTAAAATGGGACGACCACGAAATGGTTAAGGTTATTCTAAGATCTCTTATTTTCCTTAACCCTACTCAAGTTCAATTAATTCGTGGTAATCCTAGATATACTAAAATGACCCCCGAGGAAGTTATCGGGAATTTTGTAAGTTTTGAGTGCATGATCGAAGGCTCGAGGAAGATCAACGAGCTTGATGATCCATCCACATCCGAAGCTCAACCCGTCGCATTCAAGGCGACAGAGGAAAAGAAGGAGGAGGCTACACCAACTCGACAACCAATAGACGCCTCCAAGCTCGACAATGAGGAAATGGCGCTCGTCATCAAAAGCTTCCGCCAAATCCTCAAGCAAAGGAGAGGGAAAGACTACAAGTCCCGCTCCAAGAAGGTTTGCTACAAATGTGGTAAGCCCGGTCATTTTATTGCTAAATGTCCTATAACAAGTGACAGTGACCGAGGCGACGACAAGAAGGGGAGAAGAAATGAGAAGAAGAGATACTACAAGAAGAGGGGCGGCGATGCCCATGTTTGTCGGGAGTGGGATTCCGACGAAAGCTCAAGCGACTCCTCCGACGACGAGGACGCCGCCAACATCGCCGTCACTAAAGGGCTTCTCTTCCCCAACGTCGGCCACAAGTGTCTCATGGCAAAGGACGGCAAAAGGAAGAAGGTAAAATCAAGATCCTCCACTAAATATGAAACCTCTAGTGATGAAAATGCTAGTGATGAGGAGGATAACTTGCATACCCTTTTTGCCAATCTTAACATGGAACAAAAAGAAAAATTAAATGAATTAATTAGTGCTATTCATGAAAAGGATGACCTTTTGGATTCCCAAGAGGATTGTCTAATTAAAGAAAACAAGAAACATGTTAAGGCTAAAAATGCTTATGCTCTAGAAGTAGAAAAATGTGAAAAATTATCTAGTGAGCTAAGCACTTGCCGTGAGATGATTGACAACCTTAGACATGAAAATGCTAGTTTAAATGCTAAGGTTGATTCACATGTTTGCAACGTTTCAATTCCCAATCCTAGAGATAATAATGATGATCTGCTTGCTAGGATTGAAGAATTAAACATGTCTCTTGCTAGCCTTAGAAATGAAAATGAAAACTTGCTTGCTAAGGCTAAAGATTTTGATGTTTGCGAAGTTACAATTTCCGACCTTAGAAGTAAAAATGAAATATTGCATGCTAAGGTTGTAGAACTAAAATCTTGCAAACCCTCTGCATCTACCGTTGAGCACACTTCTATTTGCACTAGATGTAGAGATGTTAACATTGATGCTATTCATGATCATATGGCTTTAATTAAACAACAAAATGATCATATAGCAAAATTAGATGCTAAAATTGCCGAGCACAACTTAGAAAATGAGAAATTTAAATTTGCTCGTAGCATGCTTTATAATGGGAGACGCCCGGGCATCAAGGATGGCATTGGCTTCCAAAGGGGAGACAATGTCAAAATTAGTGCCTCTCCTAAAAGATTGTCCAACTTTGTTAAGGGCAAGGCTCCCATGCCTCAGGATAACGAGGGTTACATTTTATACCCTGCCGGTTATTCTGAGAGCAAAATTAGGAGAATTCATTCTAGGAAGTCTCACTCTGGCCCTAATCATGCATTTATGTATAAGGGTGAGACATCTAGCTCTAGGCAACCAACCCATGCTAAGTTGCCTAGAAAGAAAACTACTAGTGCATCAAATGATCATAACATTTCATTTAAAACTTTTGATGCATCTTATGTTTTGACTAACAAATCCGGCAAAGTAGTTGCCAAATATGTTGGGGGCAAGCACAAGGGGTCAAAGACTTGTGTTTGGGTACCCAAAGTTCTTGTGTCTAATGCCAAAGGACCCAAAACCATTTGGGTACCTAAAGTCAAGAACTAAACTTGTTTTGTAGGTTTATGCATCCGGGGGCTCAAGTTGGATACTCGACAGCGGGTGCACAAACCACATGACAGGGGAGAAGAAGATGTTCTCCTCCTACGAGAAAAACCAAGATCCCCAAAGAGCGATCACATTCGGGGATGGAAATCAAGGTTTGGTCAAAGGTTTGGGTAAAATTGCTATATCTCCTGACCATTCCATTTCCAATGTTTTTCTTGTTAATTCTTTAGATTACAACTTGCTTTCTGTATCTCAATTATGTCAAATGGGCTACAACTGTCTATTCACTGATGTAGGTGTCACTGTCTTTAGAAGAAGTGATGATTCAATAGCATTTAAGGGTGTGTTAGAGGGTCAGCTATACTTAGTAGATTTTGATAGAGCTGAACTCGACACATGCTTAATTGCTAAGACTAACATGGGTTGGCTCTGGCATCGCCGACTAGCCCATGTTGGGATGAAGAATCTTCACAAGCTTCTAAAAGGAGAACACATTTTAGGATTAACAAATGTTCATTTTGAGAAAGACAGGATTTGTAGCGCATGCCAAGCAGGGAAGCAAGTTGGCACTCATCATCCGCATAAGAACATAATGACGATCGACAGGCCACTGGAGCTCCTACACATGGATCTATTTGGCCCGATCGCTTACATAAGCATCGGCGGGAGTAAGTACTGTCTAGTTATTGTGGATGATTATTCTCGCTTCACTTGGGTATTCTTTTTACAGGAAAAATCTCAAACCCAAGAGACCTTAAAGGGGTTCTTGAGACGGGCTCAAAATGAGTTTGGCTTAAGGATCAAGAAAATAAGAAGCGACAACGGGACGGAGTTCAAAAACTCTCAAATCGAAGGCTTCCTTGAGGAGGAGGGCATCAAGCATGAGTTCTCTTCTCCCTACACACCTCAACAAAATGGTGTAGTGGAGAGGAAGAATCGAACTCTATTAGACATGGCAAGGACCATGCTTGATGAGTACAAGACTTCGGATCGGTTTTGGGCTGAGGCGGTCAACACCGCCTGCTACGCCATCAACCGGTTATATCTACACCGAATCCTCAAGAAGACATCATATGAACTCCTAACCGGTAAAAAGCCCAACATTTCATATTTTAGAGTCTTTGGTAGCAAATGCTTTATTCTTGTTAAAAGAGGTAGAAAATCTAAATTTGCTCCTAAGACTGCAGAAGGCTTTTTACTTGGTTATGACTCAAACACAAGGGCATATAGGGTCTTTAACAAGTCCACTGGACTAGTTGAAGTCTCATGTGACGTTGTGTTTGATGAAACTAACGGCTCCCAAGTGGAGCAAGTTGATCTTGATGAGATAGGTGATGAAGAGGCTCCATGCATAGCGCTAAGGAACATGTCCATTGGAGATGTATGTCCTAAGGAGTCCGAAGAGCCTCCAAATGCACAAGATCAACCATCCTCCTCAATACAAGCATCTCCACCAACTCAAAATGAGGATGAAGCTCAAGTTGATGAAGTAGAAGATCAAGCAAATGAGCCACCTCAAGATGATGGCATTGATCAAGGGGGAGATGCAAATGAGGAAGACAAGGAGGATGAGGAACAAAGACCGCCACACCCAAGAGTCCACCAAGCAATCCAACGAGATCACCCCGTCGACACCATCCTCGGCGACATTCATAAGGGGGTAACTACTCGATCTCGTGTTGCACATTTTTGTGAACATTACTCGTTTGTTTCCTCTATTGAGCCACACAGGGTAGAGGAAGCACTCCAAGATTCGGATTGGGTGGTGGCGATGCAAGAGGAGCTCAACAACTTCACTAGAAATGAGGTATGTCATTTAGTTCCACGTCCTAACCAAAATGTTGTAGGGACCAAATGGGTCTTCCGCAACAAGCAAGATGAGCATGGTGTGGTGACAAGGAACAAAGTTCGACTTGTGGCCAAGGGATACTCCCAAGTCGAAGGTTTGGATTTCGGTGAAACCTATGCACCCGTAGCTAGGCTTGAGTCAATTCGCATATTATTAGCCTATGCTACTTACCATGGCTTTAAGCTTTATCAAATGGACGTGAAAAGTGCCTTCCTTAATGGACCAATCAAGGAAGAGGTCTATGTTGAGCAACCTCCCGGCTTTGAAGACAGTGAGTATCCTAACCATGTCTATAAGCTCTCTAAGGCGCTTTATGGGCTCAAGCAAGCCCCAAGAGCATGGTATGAATGCCTTAGAGATTTTCTTATTACAAATGGATTCAAAGTCGGAAAGGCCGATCCTACACTCTTTACTAAAACTCTTGAAAATGACTTGTTTGTATGCCAAATTTATGTTGATGATATTATATTTGGGTCTACTAACGAGTCTACATGTGAAGAGTTTAGTAGGATCATGACACAGAAATTCGAGATGTCAATGATGGGGGAGTTGAAGTATTTTCTAGGATTTCAAGTGAAGCAACTCCAAGAGGGCACCTTCATTAGCCAAACAAAGTATACACAAGACATTCTCAACAAGTTTGGGATGAAGGATGCCAAACCCATCAAGACACCCATGGGAACTAATGGGCATCTCGACCTCGACACGGGAGGTAAGTCCGTGGATCAAAAGGTATACCGGTCGATGATAGGTTCATTACTTTATCTTTGTGCATCTCGACCGGATATTATGCTTTCCGTATGCATGTGTGCAAGATTCCAAGCCGACCCTAAGGAAGCTCACCTTACGGCCGTGAAACGAATCTTGAGATATTTAGCTTATACTCCTAAGTTTGGGCTTTGGTATCCTAGGGGATCCACTTTTGATTTAATTGGTTATTCGGATGCCGATTGGGCGGGGTGCAAAATCAATAGGAAGAGCACATCGGGGACTTGCCAGTTCTTGGGAAGATCCTTGGTGTCTTGGGCTTCAAAGAAGCAAAATTCGGTCGCTCTTTCCACCGCCGAAGCCGAGTATATTGCTGCAGGCCATTGTTGCGCGCAATTACTTTGGATGAGGCAAACCCTGCGGGACTACGGTTACAAATTAACCAAAGTCCCTTTGCTATGTGATAATGAGAGTGCAATCAAAATGGCCGACAATCCCGTCGAGCATAGCCGCACTAAACACATAGCCATTCGGTATCACTTTTTAAGGGATCACCAACAAAAGGGAGATATCGAGATTTCTTACATTAATACTAAAGATCAATTAGCCGATATCTTTACCAAGCCTCTTGATGAACAATCTTTTAACAAACTTAGGCATGAGCTCAATATTCTTGATTCTAGGAATTTCTTTTGTTAAAATTGCACACATTGCTCTTCTATATACCTTTGATCATGTCTCTCTCATATGCTATGACTAATGTGTTTTCAAGTCTATTTCAAACCAAGTCATAGGTGTATTGAAAGGGAATTGGAGTCTTCGGCGAAGACAAAGGCTTCCACTACGTAACTCATCCTTCGCCGTTGATCCAAGCAACTCTCCGTTCTAGGGGGAGAAAACATGAGCACCAAGCAAAAGGACTTCGTCTTTGGTATAATCTTAACTCATTTATTTATGACCAAAGGGGAAGGAAACACTTCGAGGGCTCTAATGATTCCGTTTTTGGCGATTCATGCCAAAAAGGGGGAGAAATGAGCCCAAAGCAAAAGGACCGCACCACCACCAATTTCAAAAACTTAAGTGTTGAATGTTTTCAATCGGTATCCTATTATGTTCAAAAGGGGGAGAAAGTAGTATTTCAAAATGATATATCAAAACCCTCTTGAACACTAAGAGGAGAATCTCTTTTAGAGGGAGTTTTGTTTAGTCAAAGGAAAAGCATTTGAAACAGGGGGAGAAAATTTCAAATCTTGAAAATGCTTCTCAAAATCTTATTCATTTGCCTTTGACTATTTGCAAAAGAACTTTGAAATGGATTTACAAAAGATTTTGCAAAAACAAAACATGTGGTGCAAAAGTGGTCCAAAATGTTATATAAGAAAGAAACAATCCATGCATATCTTGTAAGTATTTATATTGGCTCAAATTCTAAGCAACCTTCACACCTACATTATGCAAACTAGTTCAATTATGCACTTCTATATTTGCTTTGGTTTGTGTTGGCATCAATCACCAAAAAGGGGGAGATTGAAAGGGAATTAGGCTTACACCTAGTCCCTAATTAATTTTGGTGGTTGAATTGCCCAACACAAACAAATTGGACTAACTAGTTTGCCCAAGTGTATAGATTATACAGGTGTAAAAGGTTCACACTCAGCCAATAAAAAGACCAAGTTTTGGATTCAACAAAGGAGCAAAGAGGCAACCAAAGGCCCTCTGGTCTGGGAGCACCGGACTGTCCGGTGTACACCGGACAGTGTCCGGTGCACCGCCGGACAGTGTCCGGTGCACCAGAGGACTCCAACTCGAACTCGCCACCTTCGAGAATTTCCAGAGGCGACTCCGCTATAATTCACCGGACTGTCCGGTGTAGACCGGACAGTGTCCGGTGCGCCAAGGGAGGTCGGCCTCAGAAACTCGCCAGCTTCGGGAAACTCCAACGGCTAGTCCGCTATAATTCACCGGACTGTCCGGTGTACACCGGACTGTCCGGTGCGACTCCGGAGCAACGACTATCTCCGCGCCAACGGCTCTCTGCCGCGCATTTAATGCGCGCTCTGCGCGCGCAGGTGTCAGGCGCGCCCATTCCGGCACACCAGACAAGGAACAGTAGATGTCCGGTGTGCACCGGACACCCAGGCGGGCCCACAAGTCAGAAGCTCCAACGGTCAGAATCCAACGGCAGTGATGACGTGGCAGGGGCACCGGACTGTCCGGTGTGCACCGGACTGTCCGGTGCGCCATCGAACAGACAGCCTCCCAACGGCCACATTTGGTGGTTGGGGCTATAAATACCCCAACCACCCCACCATTCATTGCATCCAAGTTTTCCACTTCCCAACTACTACAAGAGCTCTAGCATTCAATTCTAGACACACCTAAGAGATCAAATCCTCTCCAATTTCCACACAACGCCATAGTGACTAGAGAGAGTGATTTGCTTGTGTTCCTTCGAGCTCTTGCGCTTGGATTGCTTTCTTCTTTCTTGATCCGTTCTTTGCAATCAAACACACTTGTAATTGAGGCAAGAGACACCAATCTTGTGGTGGTCCTTGTGGGAACTTTGTGTTCCAAGTGATTGAGAAAAGAAAGCTCACTCGATCCGTGGATCGTTTGAGAGAGGGAAGGGTTGAAAGAGACCCGGCCTTTGTGGCCTCCTCAACGGGGAGTAGGTTTGCAAGAACCGAACCTCGGTAAAACAAATCTCCGTGTCTCACTTGCTTATTCGCTTGGGATTTGTTTTTGCGCCCTCTCTCGCGGACTCATTTCTTTATTACTAACACTAACCCGGCTTGTAGTTGTGTTTATATTTGTAAATTTCAGTTTCGCCCTATTCACCCCCCCTCTAGGCGACTTTCAATTACACGTACATGATACTGAAGATGCCAGGACCGCAAGGAATCATAACTGTGCGTGCCGATTTCCAAGGCGCCGCAGAGTGTTTCCGAGTGGCCATCCAAGCAGCCCTCACCACCAAGCCGTCGACGGTTTCTTCAACACAGGCGAACTCTAAGCCTGAGGAGGACCTTGCAGTACCGGCAAACGAAGCTCAGGCCGCGACCTCTATGCGACCGACTGAAGAAACTAAAAGGATCAACCTGGGGTTCGCTGATGAACGCAAGACTGCCATCATCAGCTCCAGCCTGGACGACAAATAGGAAAGCGCGCTCATCCAGTTTTTGCAAGATAACCGAGACGTATTCGCGTGGCAACCCGCGGATATGCCAGGAGTCCCAAGAGAACTGGCCGAGCACCAACTGAAGGTCTATCCCCAAGCTAGGCCGATCCGGCAAAAACTACGTCGTTTCACGCCCGACAAGAGAGAGGCCATTCGCGCCGAGTTAGCCCGCTTGGTCGCGGCTGGATTCATTAGAGAAGTGTTACATCCCGAGTGGTTAGCCAACCCTGTTCTTGTACTCAAAAAGAATAAAGTGGATTGGCGCATGTGCGTCGACTATACTGATCTCAACAAACACTGTCCGAAGGATCCCTTCGGGCTCCCGAGGATAGATCAGGTGGTGGACTCCACCGCTGGATGTTCTGTGCTGTCTTTCCTGGATTGCTATTCCGGATACCACCAGATTAGTTTGGCAAAAGAAGACGAAGAAAAAACAACGTTCATTACTCCGTTTGGTGCTTTTTGTTATACCTCCATGCCGTTCGGCCTCAAGAACGCTGGAGCGACTTATCAGAGAGCCATTCAAACATGCTTAGCCGATCACTGGGGCAAGCGTGTGGAGGCCTACGTAGATGATGTGGTAATCAAAACAGAGAACTCGGAAAACTTCATCGAAGACTTACAGCTGGTTTTCAACAGTCTGAGACGGTATAGATGGAAGCTTAATCCCGAAAAATATGTTTTCGGGGTACCAGCAGGAAAGTTACTCGGTTTATTGTCAGCCACCGGGGAATTGAGGCTAATCCAGATAAGATTGAAGCTATCATGAAGATGGAAGCACCTCGATCACAAAAGAAGGTTTAGCGACTTACCGGATGTATGGCAGCTCTGAGCAGATTTATATCCAGGCTGGGGGAAAAAGGTTTACCATTTTACAAGCTACTCAAGAAGGTGGATAAGTTTCAGTGGACTTTAGAGGCACAAGAAGCTCTAGATGCACTGAAGAAATTCTTGACAACACCACCAGTACTGAAGCCACCACGACGAGCTACGTCAACTCAACCAGCTGAAGATCTACTACTGTATATCTCTTGCACGACTCACGTGGTAAGCACCGCGTTGGTAGTTGAGCGAGCAGAAGAAGGACATGCCTACCCAGTGCAACATCCTGTTTACTTCATCAGTGAAGTTCTGGGCCCCTCAAAGAAAAAGTATCCTCAAGTTCAGAAGCTATTATATGCAGTACTTCTAACTGCCCGCAAGCTACGCCACTACTTTGATGACCACAAAGTCATAGTAGTCACTGGTTTTCCGATAGGGGATATTCTTCACAACAAGGAAGCCATTGGCCGAATAGCCAAGTGGGCTTGTGAGCTGGGATCTCATGACATCGAGTTCCGACCTCGCACTGCCATCAAAACTCAAGCACTGGTTGATTTCGTATCAGAGTGGACTGAACAGCAAGTACCAGATAACCCAGAGACTACAGAAGTGTGGCGAATGTATTTTGATGGCTCACTGAAGCTGCAGGGAGCAGGAGCAGGAATTCTCTTCACCGCACCTGGAGGCGAGCACCTCAAATATGCCCTCCAGTTGCTGTTTCCGGCCTCCAACAATGCAGCCAAGTATGAAGCTCTGATCCATGGATTGAACATCGCCATATCATTGGGCATCAAGAGATTGATGGTGTACGGAGACTCTCTGGTAGTCATTAGCCAGATAAACAAAGAGTGGGATTGTTCAAGCGATTCAATGGGAAAATACTGCACTGCCGTCCGAAAGCTGGAAGATAAATTTGAGGGTCTGGAATTTCATCATGTAGAAAGAGATCGGAACACAGCAGCCGATGTATTGTCCAAGCTAGGATCCAGTCCAACTCAGGTCCCACCTAGAGTCTTTGTGCAAGAAATACTACAGCCGAGCATCTCAATGGATCAAACAGAAGAGTGTAATATTATAGATCAACCCGAGTCAGACTCTGATGACTGGAGAAGGCCAATCATCAAGTATATAAAGAATGAAGAGGAACCAGATGACAAGAATTCAGCCGAGCGCATTGCCAGACAGTCGGCTCACTACACACTCATTGGGGAGACATTATACAGAAGGGGTGCATCAGGCGTCCTCATGAAGTGCATTCTCCCATCTACTGGGAAGCGACTTCTGGAGGAAGTCCATGCTGGGCAATGTGGAATACATCCAGCATCCAGAACACTAGTCGGGAAGGTCTTCAGGTCAGGATTTTATTGGCCAACAACGAAGGGTGATGCAGCCGAGTTAGTTCAGAGGTGCGAAGCTTGCCAATACTTGTCAAAACAACAACATCTACCAGCGCAGCAACTGCAGACCATACCAGTAACTTGGCCTTTCACATGCTGGGGACTGGATATGATTGGACCTTTCAAGAAAGCTCAAGGAGGATACACTCATGTATTGGAAGCAATCGACAAATTCACTAAATGGATAGAGTTCAAGCCCATTGCCTCTTTGACCTCAGCTAAGGCCGTGGAATTCATACAAGGCATAATATTCAGATTCGGGATACCAAACAGCATCGTAACTGACCTAGGATCCAACTTCACAAGTTCAGAGTTCTTCGACTTCTGCGAGCAAAAAAGCATTCAGATCAAATATGCTTCTGTAGCACACCCGAGAGCCAACGGGCAGGTTGAGCGAGCCAACGGGATGATACTGGAAGCACTCAGGAAAAAGGTCTTCGATAAGAATGAAAAGTTCGCGGGAAAATGGATAAGGGAATTGCCCTATGTCGTCTGGAGCCTAAGAACCCAACCTAGCCGAGCTCTGCATGGAAACACTCCTTTCTTCATGGTCTATGGGTCGGAGGCAGTGTTACTCGCCGATCTCAAGTTCGGGGCGCCAAGGTTGATCTTCGAAAACATAGCAGAAGTCGAGGCCACCAGGCTGGAGGACATTGATATACTCGAAGAAGAACGGCTAAATGCGGTAATCCAATCAGCATGGTACCAGCAGACTCTAAGGCGCTATCACGACAAGGCCGTGCGACAGCGATCCTTCTCAGTAGGAGATCTCGTCCTCGGCCGAATTCTAACGGGGGAGGGACGACACAAGTTATCGCCTTTATGGGAAGGACCCTTCATAGTAGCAGAAGTCACTCGGCCAGGATCATATCGTCTCACTTAGATGGACGGCACAGAGGTCGGGAACTCCTGGAACATAGAACACCTCAGGAAGTTTTATCCCTAGCTGAATTTCAAAAGCTACCGGGACGACGATGTACTCTGTAAAATGGAAATATGTCATCAATAAAAAAGGGCTTCCAAGATACTCAGTTTGTTCATGATTGACTTGCATTCTTACTTAACTCGGGGTGACCACTATGCCCTGCTAACGGAGCAATCGGCTTAAGTCGGCAACGACTTAAGGCGGTGCAACATGCTCGCGCTTACTTAACCCGGGGTGACCACTATGCCCTGCTAACGGAGCAATCGGCTTAAGTCGTCAACGACTTAAGGCGGTGCAACATGCTCACGCTTACTTAACTCGGGGTGACCACTATGCCCTGCTAACGGAGCAATCGGCTTAAGTCGACAACGACTTAAGGCAGTGTAACATGCTCGCGCTTACTTAACTCGGGGTGACCACTATACCCTGCTAACGGAGCAATCGGCTTAAGTCGGCAACGACTTAAGGCGGTGCAACATGCTCACGCTTACTTAACTCGGGGTGACCACTATGCCCTGCTAACAGAGCAATCGGCTTTAGTCGGCAACGACTTAAGGTAGTGCAACATGCTCATGCTTACTTAACTCGGGGTGACCACTATGCCCTGCTAACGGAGCAATCGGCTAAAGTCAGCAGCGACTTAAGCCGGGGCAACATGCTCACGCCTACACAATTCAGGGTGACCACTACGCCCTATTAACAGAAGCAATCGACTTAAGTCAGCAGCGACTTAAGGCGATCCGACGTGATTACAATTACTCATATAAGGATGACTTCTATATCCCGCAAACAAATTTCAAAACCATCGCACGTCATTTTACTACTACGAATTTATGAACTGACGAATTCTGAAACAATATGAAAATAACACTATCGTCTAAGTACTGAAATGACGTCCTCTAACAAATGTTTGACCATGCTAACCGCGCGCTCAAAGCACGCAAAATGTCCCTCTATTTTGTGATATCTTTCTCAGGAGCAATCGATGAGGAAGGACGACTCGAGGAATCAGGGGCAGCATTCACATCAGCCCTTATATCTTCGGGAACAACCACGCCGGGTCTCCTCATCAAGATTCGCCCCGCTCGAATAGCCTTGTCCATGGCTCTATCGCGCTGGGCTCTGAGAGTAACAGAAGTTTCTTCGGCAACCTTGGCAGCCAGCCGAGCAGTTTCTAACTCTTGGGCGATAGATTTCTTGGAAGCTCGGAGTTCTTTGATAGTAGCGTCCTTCGCTGATATCAACTGCTTGAGCCGGGTCACTTCATCCGTGGATTCCTGCAGCTTACAGCGTTGGTTGTCTAACTCTTCCATGGTGAAGCGATGACTCCTCTCCAGGATAGTCAACGAGTTGCTAGAATCACGATACAATCTGTCAAGACTGTCGCGAGAAGCAGCAAGGATACGTTTTTCTTCCTGCAAACAAAAGTCAACTCCCTCAAACACCAAGCAAGTAATAGGAGCACAACAAGGCAAAGCACAGTCTCATAAATCACCTTTTCAGAATTGAGCTGAGCATGAAGAGAAGAACTCAGTGCATTGGCGTCATCTAAGGCAGCGGAGACCTGACCTAGTTCAGTCTGACTTTGAGAGTACTTTTCCTCAAAGTCAGTGCACCGCTGGACCAATTCAGCCTGATCTCGGGAATGTTTTTCCTCAAGAGTGGAAATCTGCCGAGTCATACCTAGCAGGAGACAATCAAACAAAAAGGGGTCAGAGTGTAAAGCAGTCCACAGTGAAGACAAAGAGAAGCAAAAAAGCACTAACCAGCGTTGGTCGCCTCCAATTCAGAGACACGATGTTGAAGTGACACTGGATTCCAACATGCAAGTGACGAAGCTACTTCTGGGACAGAAGCACCCTGTAACCTCAGCTGGCTAGCCATCCCATCCACCAAAGCCTGATGAGGAGAACAGATGAGTGTAATGATAGCAGTTTATGCAATGTAAAAACCAAGCTAAAATACATCACAGTACCTAGAGGTTGGAAAAGAACGAAGGGATCCCCAAATCAGGAGAGATCAATTGATAACCGGGCGTAAGGCCACCACCCGAAGCAGCTTGCAACGAACCAGCAGGAATCAACTCGGTGCCATCAACAGAGCCCAACACTCGGTCAGCGGGGACGCTACCCTCTAAAGCGACTCCCTGGTCCAAGGCTTGGGCTACCACCATACAGCCGGAGTGTGGAGGCGATCCCGCATGAACGTCCATGGAAGTACAGGAGGGAGACCCCGCTCGGACACCCTCGGGGGCTGGGTCATAGTTTGCACTGCCCACTTGAACCGGATCATCCCCGGCAGCACCCTCGGGGGCTGGGCAGTGGCTTACACTTCCCACCCGAACCAAGTCATCCCCGGCGACATCCTCGGGGGCTGGGCATGTGTCAACACCACCCTAGGGGTCCAGGTTCTCTGCGGTAGCCACTTCTAAGGCTAATGGGCCCTCAGTTACTTCCATGGGACCAGGACGATCCAAGTCAGTCTCCCGACCCTCGAGATTGCGCTCTAAGGTCGACGAGGCACGGGATGACCTCAACCCAGCATTAAGCACATCAGCACAAACCTCCATCACACCATCATCTGCTGGCTCCGATAACAAATCCTCTGGAACCATATCCTCAAGAGTCTGATCAAAATTGGCAGGGACAGTTCTTGCAGGCCAATGAGAGCAGACAAAGCAGGAGAGGGAACTCCACTACTTTCACCGCTAGCGATGAACTGCCGACTGTTTTTCCGAGTCAAAGGAACTTCATCTTCTTCCTCCTCGTCGTCCACATTAGCAACACAGGCAGCACCCCCATTGGGATCAGCAGCAGATGAAGCACTCACATTGGGATCAGCAACAGATTGGGTACACCCATTGGGGTCAGCGTCAGTAAATTCAGTCACAGGCACTTCTTCAGCAGCAGGAACCGAGGTACCAACGTCCCGATCCAAACTGGATACTCGCTGGAGGCGTCTCCTTTTCTTTTTCTGCTCATCAGCAGAAGGATCAGGCTGATTGGCTCGGCAAGGGCGCCTCAGGCGAGTACTGGCAGGCTTCTGAGTATCCAAAGTTGTATCAGCCTCTTGGAGGGGCGCCACTACCAAGCCCTAGCAGGAGCAGCGTCAGAAGAGTCCTCAGCCAGCAAATCAAGCATAGCGCTTATCTCTGCATCACTAGGGTTCAGGGGCACCTCAAAATGGACCTACCGTTCATCATCAGGAATCTCCCCGAGCGAGGCAACCAAGGCACTGACTTCTTCAGCAGAAGGCCGCACTCTAAGGCCCAAACTGCCATCAGTGACAGGAGGATTCGACACAAAAAGAGTGAAGGCTTTGGGAGGAGGCAAGTTCCAGGCTGAGAATGCCACTGGGGCACCAACATTTGACACTTTGTGTAACACTCAAAATTGTTTACAAGGAATAAATAGTGAATTCCCTACTGTATGTGCCTTAATTGCATCATGAAAAGAGCATGCATATAATTAAGAGTGAGACAAATGATTCAAAAATAAAATAAAGTACATCTTGTTGGAGTTTTATGTTTGTGCATTAAATAAAAATAATAACAATATAAAAATGACTAGAAATTGGATTAAACCCTAAGTTGAAAAATAGGGTTTTCTAAAATGAGAAGAAGAGGAATGATACAAAAATATAAATAATGTTATTATACTTTTAAAATTGGTAATTTTTCATTTCACAATATGATTTGAGAATAAATTTGCACAAGGTTTGAAACTAAATTCGAATTCAAATTGATTTTTAGAAATAAAGAAAAGAAAATGGGAGATGAAAAGAAAAGGAAAAGCAAAATCCCACTGTTGGGCCCAAAACCCTCAATTCGGCCCACCATCTCTTTTGATCCGCGCAGCCCACCACTCACTCTCGGCGCCGACATGGTGGGCCCACAGGGCAGTCGCGCCAGCGCACACAGCATTTCCCCTTTCACTGCGTCGCGGGGCCCACTGGTTAGCCTCTTCGCTCCTACCACTCCGTCGCTCGCTTACGTATGGGTCCAGCTCGTCAGTTCCTTGGCGCGCGTCAGGAAATGTTTGTCTCGCCGACTTGTGGGACCCTCGTGTCAGTTTCGCCTTCATCCTAACGGACTGGCGCGGGTCTTACGCGGATGGCGCCGGAGGAATCGACGGCGCCGTTCTGACCGGCACGGCCCTCGGTGCATATATACCGAGGCGCTCTGTCCATCCGAGCTGTTAGAAATCGCTACCCACGACCTAGTTTTCCCTGTGCGTTGTGTTTCCCATCGCCGCCGTCGACACACGGTAGAACAGGGTGCCGCCGCCGCCAAAACCTCGCACCATATCGCCGCTCCCCCTGTTTTGTGCCCGGAGGAACTCGCGGATTCGTGCGCAACCCCATCACCGACTAATTTGGACTTGTGGTTGGCTCGGGCCACCTCGATTGCTCACCGGTGTCCCAGCTCCGCCTCGGATCCGCTTAGCACCGACGACTGGCCGCAACACGGTCCCAATTGCCGGTAACAACTTCCCCTATGTCTCACCGTAGCTCTGCATTCGTATAGTTTACATACAATCGGACTATGGGGCCCTGAATTGCCGTATCGGGTTACTCCGGCGAGGAGCGCCGCCGTAGCGCATGCGGCAACCTCGCTGCCGTGGCGTGTGGTTGGGGATGAGAGCCTAGCCGTCGATTGAGCAATCAAGGGTGCAGGTTAGATCGGGGGGGGATCAGGCCAGGGTAAATGCGGATCGTCCAATCGCGATCGGGCGAGTCGGGGCGATCGCAGGGGATTTTAAATCCAAACCGTAGATTTGTAATCGAGCGGTGCCTACTGGATACCGATTCGTTTCGAAGCCAGTCTAATCGTAGCCGTAGAACTTTAATCCAACGACCGGGATTGGCCCGTACCCCTTCGCGGGTACGTTTTACAAAAGAAACCCCGCCAAACTTTGAAACCAACCCGCCGTCCAGTGGAACTATTCCCTGAGTCTGGGTTATCTTGCGCAGAGACCCTTGAAGTTATCAGGAATCGAGGCCCAGTCCTGAGATGATTAAAAACAGAGAATTAATTATAGAAATTCGTTTTTAATAAAAAAACAAATATAGAAACTTGTTTAATTCATAGAAAATGCATATGAACTCCAAATTGATCCATTCCAGTTCCAAAATTTTTATAATATTATTTTCTAACCATTAGTGTCTCTGTTTTGACATGAAAGCAGTAAGAAAATTAATTTACCATTTAATCCTATCTCAAGCACATTAAATCTTAGGAAATTCATATCTTAAAATCTATAATACCAAAAATTATGATTTATGTTCTTAGGAGTTTATTTTAATGTGTAGATTTTTATGGTGTATTTTATTCACATGTTTGGTGCAATGTTAATTTTTGCTATACTATGTATGTATTGTGTTGATGCGAGTAGACGAGCAAGCCACTGTGGATTCTGAGGTTCAGCAAGTAGAAGTAGCTGAGCAGGAGCTCATTGAAGGCAAGTTGTGCCCTTGATCACTTACTTTTTCCCAGCCATGTTCTTATTAATTATAATGATCTGCATAGGTTAATTTTGATGGGACCCAATAGGTTACCCCAGTTTTGGCTATCTTTATACCTTGTTTTGCCACTAAATATTTTTGAGTAGTACTTGCTATCGCTTATTGTGGTTTTGGGTATGAAGATACACTATTAATTACTTCACTTTTATTATCTTTTTATTATTAATGTTCATGTTAAGATCATTATGTTAATGGGAACATGGAGCGACCACCCGGAAAAACAGTGCTACCACAAGGGTATAATGGGACGCCCTTGGCTGATTAACTAGGAAAGCTAGTGGAGGTCTTCCTTACCCGAAAGGGGCAAGGGCAGTAGGGGAGTGGTCAGTGTAGGGAGGTCCTTGGTTGATTTTGCTGCGATGGCGGTCAGGCAAGAACCCTGCATTGGAGCTTCCTATAAACTGTAGCGGGTTTTCTGAAGCTAGTGGAACTTTGTAAAGGCCTCGTAGTGTTACCCTGCCTCGCCTCCTCGGTAGAGGTGTATGGGATTGGCCATCTCTTGGCAGATGGGTAACATGACTTGTGGGTAAAGATGCACAACCTCTGCAGAGTGTAAAACTGGTATACTAGCCGTGCTCACGGTCATGAGCGGCTCTGACCCTCACATGATTAAATTATGGAACTTAAATTCAATTTTGTCATTTGCATATGCATGGGTTTATTATTAATTTTGTTCTATTATTTTACTTAAGGTTTGGTATTTACTTACACTTAGTAATTGCTAATAAAATTTTGACCAACTACTTAAAAGCAATGCTCAGCTTTAACCATTCTCTTTGATAAGCCTTACACTCCATGAGCTCCCACCTTTGGTGAGTTCATGTCACATTATTCCCCACGACTTGTTGAGCGATGAACGTATGTGAGCTCACTCTTGCTGTCTCACACCCCCCAACAGGAGAAGAGCAGGTGGTTCAGGAGGAGCCACAAGGCGAGGAGTATGATCTGATCTAGGTGGCGTTTCTCAGTTGACATTGGCGCCGACGATCCTTAGTTCGTTTTATATTTACTCTTTTATTTTGTAATAAGTCTTCCGCTATGTAATAAATACTCTGATGTTCATGACATTTATCTCTATACACTCTGTTATTATATATGTTGTCTTCTTGGCGCATGTATGAGATGCACCCGGCTTTGTTCCTTAAAACCGGGTGTTACAGAAGTGGTATCAGAGGAAATGTTGACTGTAGGACGAAACCTAGATAGAAATGGACAAAACCCTTACCTACTTACCTTATTCTGATTCATTCTATACTTACCTTACTCTGATTCTTTCTATACTTAACTTGATCCTGTCTCACCTTCTACTGTTCTACTCTGATTATTCTTATCTTTTCTACTTCAAGACAAGATGGATTTCGCACCTTGGAATCCTACAACTATGAACTTTTCCAGAGATAGGGAACCTAAGATAAAATTAAAATTATTTTCTTTATTAAAAATGTTGGTTGATTGTTCTGATGATCAATGTCTGATTTTCTTCTTTGATTGATTGAAATAGTATAGACGGGCATCTTAGCATGTACCACTATAAGGTAATGAATTAGCTTTAGTAGGCGACACACTCAGCTAATAAATCCCCCAAAGTAACATGCTTTGTAATTACATGCCTTGTCTACAATCCTTTCTTTCGTACCCTGTGCTCCTAACCCAGATGGGCTACCCCTATAGTGTTAGAAGAGAGCCCTATAGATGTGATCCTTGGTATATCATGGTTAAGAAGGGCAAAGGCAATTTATACACTATGCTAAAGGAACCATAGAACTCACCAGTTCCAAAGGAGAAAGATTTCAAGTTAATATTGCAATAACCACCTCATCCAAACGTACAATGTTCTTCATACCTGAGGAGTTTGTTGGTGACAACATCCGTGTGGTTAGAGATTTTCCGGATGTCTTTCCAGAGGAGTTACCAGGAAGCCACCGGATAGAGAAGTTGAGTTTGTCATTGATCTCTTACCTGAGACTGCTCCTATTTCTAAACGGCTATACAGGATGTCCATAGAAGAACTAAAGAAACTTAAGAAGCAATTAACGGAATTACAAGAGGTTGTGTACATTCGTTCGAATTCTTCACCTTGTGGAGCGCCGATTCTATTTGTACAGAAGGAAGAAGGATCGCAAGGGATGTGCGTGGATTATAGGTTCCTTAATGGTGTCACTATGAAGAACAAGTATCCATTACCCCGCATTGAAGATTTATTTGATCAGATGAGAGGTGCAAGGGTATTCTCGAAGATTGATCTCCGATCGGGTTATCACCAAATGAAGATTAGGCCATCGGATATTCCCAAGACAACTTTCTCAACCCGATATGGATTATATGAGTTCACCGTTATGTCATTTGGACTAACTAATGCACCAGCTACCTTATGGATCTGAAGAATAAGGTGTTTATGGAGTATTTGGACAGATTCATCGTAGTATTTATGGACGATATTCTTATCTATTCTAAGAGTGAAAGTGATCATGAGGAACACATGAGATTGGTGCTATAGAAGCTACGAGATAATCAACTCTATGTCAAGTTTAGCAAGTGCGAGTTTGGATTGACAAGGTGCCATTCCTTGGACATATTATTTCTAATGGAGGAATAGCAGTGGATCCTGCTAAAGTGAAGGAGATAATGGAATGAAGCGTGCCCACTATCATCACTGAGATTTGGAGTTTCTTGGGGCTTGCAGGATATTATCAGAGATTTATTGAAGGATTCTCGAAGATTGCCAAGCCTATGACCTCGCTTCTGGAGAAAGGAAGAGAATTCAAGTGGGATGAGTAATGCCAAGAGAGTTTTGATCAATTGAAGGAAAGGTTGATGTCGCCACCAGTATTGATTATGCCAGACCTGCATAAGGGATTTGACATTTACTGTGATGCATGTGGCCAAGGACTTGGATGTGTGCTTATGCAAGAAGGTCATGTGATCGCCTATGCATCTCGTCAGTTGCGGAAACATGAATTGAACTACCCACTCATGACTTGGAATTGGCTGCCGTTGTGCATGCACTTAAGATTTGGAGACACTACATCATGGGAACTAAGTGCCAAGTATATACGGATCATAAGAGCTTGAAGTACATATTCACTCAGAAGGATCTCAACCTTAGGCAACGCCGTTGGTTGGAGCTTATTAAGGATTATGATTTGGAAATTCATTACCACCCAGGCAAGGCAAATTTGGTTGCAGATGCCTTGAGTCGTAAGGAGCATGTTCACTCCGCTTTCGTCGTCCAGCTACCTGATGAATTAGCAAAAGATTTTGAGAGGCTCAACCTGGGAATTGTTACACATACGGAAGGAGTGACTATTGAATTGGAACCTACCTTGGAGCAAGAAATTCGTAAAGGTCAGATTGGTGATGCTAAGATTCAGGAGATCAAGGATCTAATAACATAGGGTAGAGGCCCGGAGTTCACAGAGGATGAGCAGGGCACCATATGGTTCAAGAATCGGATCTGTGTTCCCGATATTGATAGTCTTCGGGAAACCATATTGAAGGAGGCACATGACTCAGTTTATTCTATTCATCCTGGATGCACTAAGATGTATCAGGATTTGAAGCAGAAATATTGATGGTATGGATTGAAGAGAGATATGGCTACACATGTGGCTATGTGCGAGGTGTGTCAAAGAGTTAAGGCAGAACACCTAAGACTAACTAGACTACTACACCCATTAAAGCTACCCGAGTGGAAGTAAGAAGAGATTGGTATGGATTTCATTAATTGCCACGCACCTCGAAAGGATATGGTTCTATATGAGTTATTATGGATAGACTGACCAAAGTGGCTCATTTCATTTTGGTCAAGACTACTTATAAGGGATCTCAATTGGTAGAGTTATATGTGGCTCGGATTGGGTCTCAACACGGTGTACCGAAGAAGATTATTTTGGATAGAGGATCATAGTTTACCTCCAGATTTTGGAAAAGCTTTGATGAGAATATGGATACGAAGTTGAATTTTAGTTCGGCCTACCATCCCTAGACTGATGGGCAGACCGAAAGGACTAACCAAGTATTAGAAGATATGTTGAGAGCTTGTGCCCTTCAAAATGGTAGTAGTTGGGACAAGAGTCTACCTTATGCTGAGTTCTCATATAATAACAGTTACCAGTCCAGTCTAAAGATGTCACCGTTCGAGGCTCTACATGGCAGGAAATGCAGGGCTCCTCTACATTAGGACCAGACTGGAGGAAGACAATTCTTTGGACATGAACTTATTCAAGAGGCAGAAGAACAAGTTCGAATGATAAGAGAAAATTTGAGAATTGCACAATCAAGGCAGAAGAGCTATGCTGATACCCGGAGAAGACTACTGGAGTTTAAGGAGGGTGATCACGTGTATCTGAAGGTGTCACCGATCCGGGGTATGAGGAGATTTAAAGTTAAAGGAAAGTTGTCCCCTCGCTTTATTGGACCTTTCTTAATCTTAAAGCGAGTGGGAGAGGTTGCATATCAATTGGAGTTACTGGATCATCTTGCGGATGTTCATGATGTTTTTCATGTATCTCAGCTGAAAAAATGTCTCAGGGTACCTGAAGAACAATTACCAATGGAAGACCTTAATGTTCAAGATGACCTGACTTATGCTGAGTACCCCATTAAGATTCTTGATACACTGACTCGGGTTACGAGGAATAAGGTTATAAAGATGTGCAAAGTTCAATGGAGTCACCACGGTGAAGATGAAGCAACTTGGGAAAGAGAAGAAGAGCTTCGCATAGATTTTCCCCATCTTTTCACTAGTCATTCCTAAATCTCGAGGACAAGATTATTTTTAAGGGGGTAGGATTTGTAACACTCAAAATTGTTTACAAGGAATAAATAGTGAATTCCCTACTGTATGTGCCTTAATTGCATCATGAAAAGAGCATGCATATAATTAAGAGTGAGACAAATGATTCAAAAATAAAATAAAGTACATCTTGTTGGAGTTTTATGTTTGTGCATTAAATAAAAATAATAACAATATAAAAATGACTAGAAATTGGATTAAACCCTAAGTTGAAAAAATAGGGTTTTCTAAAATGAGAAGAAGAGGAATGATACAAAAATATAAATAATGTTATTATACTTTTAAAATTGGTAATTTTTCATTTCACAATATGATTTGAGAATAAATTTGCACAAGGTTTGAAACTAAATTCGAATTCAAATTGATTTTTAGAAATAAAGAAAAGAAAATGGGAGATGAAAAGAAAAGGAAAAGCAAAATCCCACTGTTGGGCCCAAAACCCTCAATTCGGCCCACCATCTCTTTTGATCCGCGCAACCCACCACTCACTCTCGGCGCCGACATGGTGGGCCCACAGGGCAGTCGCGCCAGTGCACACAGCATTTCCCCTTTCACTGCGTCGCGGGGCCCACTGGTCAGCCTCTTCGCTCCTACCACTCAGTCGCTCGCTTACGTATGGGTCCAGCTCGTCAGTTCCTTGGCGCGTGCCAGGAAATGTTTGTCTCGCCGACTTGTGGGACCCTCGCGTCAGTTTCGCCTTCATCCTAACGGACTGGCGCGGGTCTTACGCGGATGGCGCCGGAGGAATCGACGGCGCCGTTCTGACCGGCACGACCCTCGGTGCATATATACCGAGGCGCTCTGTCCATCCGAGCCGTTAGAAATCGCTACCCACGACCTAGTTTTCCCTGTGCGTTGTGTTTCCCATCGCCGCCGCCGACACACGGTAGAACAGGGTGCCGCCGCCGCCAAAACCTCGCACCATATCGCCGCTCCCCCTGTTTTGTGCCCGGAGGAACTCGCGGATTCGTGCGCAACCCCATCACCGACTAATTTGGACTTGTGGTTGGCTCGGGCCACCTCGATTGCTCACCGGTGTCCCAGCTCCGCCTCGGATCCGCTTAGCACCGACGACTGGCCGCAACACGGTCCCAATTGCCGGTAACAACTTCCCCTATGTCTCACCGTAGCTCTGCATTCGTATAGTTTACATACAATCGGACTATGGGGCCCTGAATTGCCGTATCGGGTTACTCCGGCGAGGAGCGCCGCCGTAGCGCGTGCGGCAACCTCGCTGCCGTGGCGTGTGGTTGGGGATGAGAGCCTAGCCGTCGATTGAGCAATCAAGGGTGCAGGTTAGATCGGGGGGGGGGATCAGGCCAGGGTAAATGCGGATCGTCCGATCGCGATCGGGCGAGTCGGGGCGATCGCAGGGGATTTTAAATCCAAACCGTAGATTTGTAATCGAGCGGTGCCTACTGGATACCGATTCGTTTCGAAGCCAGTCTAATCGTAGCCGTAGAACTTTAATCCAACGGCCGGGATTGGCCCGTACCCCTTCGCGGGTACGTTTTACAAAAGAAACCCCGCCAAACTTTGAAACCAACCCGCCGTCCAGTGGAACTATTCCCTGAGTCTGGGTTATCTTACGCAGAGACCCTTGAAGTTATCAGGAATCGAGGCCCAGTCCTGAGATGATTAAAAACAGAGAATTAATTATAGAAATTCGTTTTTAATAAAAAAACAAATATAGAAACTTGTTTAATTCATAGAAAATGCATATGAACTCCAAATTGATCCATTCCAGTTCCAAAATTTTTATAATATTATTTTCTAACCATTAGTGTCTCTGTTTTGACATGAAAGCAGTAAGAAAATTAATTTATCATTTAATCCTATCTCAAGCACATTAAATCTTAGGAAATTCATATCTTAAAATCTATAATACCAAAAATTATGATTTCTGTTCTTAGGAGTTTATTTTAATGTGTAGATTTTTATGGTGTATTTTATTCACATGTTTGGTGCAATGTTAATTTTTGCTATACTATGTATGTATTGTGTTGATGCGAGTAGACGAGCAAGCCACTGTGGATTCTGAGGTTCAGCAAGTAGAAGTAGCTGAGTAGGAGCTCATTGAAGGCAAGTTGTGCCCTTGATCACTTACTTTTTCTCAGCCATGTTCTTATTAATTATAATGATCTGCATAGGTTAATTTTGATGGGACCCAATAGGTTACCCCAGTTTTGGCTATCTTTATACCTTGTTTTGCCACTAAATATTTTTGGGTAGTACTTGCTATCGCTTATTGTGGTTTTGGGTATGAAGATACACTATTAATTACTTCACTTTTATTATCTTTTTATTATTAATGTTCATGTTAAGATCATTATGTTAATGGGAACATGGAGCGACCACCCGGGAAAACAGTGCTACAACAAGGGTATAATGGGACGCCCTTGGCTGATTAACTAGGAAAGCTAGTGGAGGTCTTCCTTACCCGAAAGGGGCAAGGGCAGTAGGGGAGTGGTCAGTGTAGGGAGGTCCTTGGTTGATTTTGCTGCGATGGCGGTCAGGCAAGAACCCTGCATTGGAGCTTCCTATAAACTGTAGCGGGTTTTCTGAAGCTAGTGGAACTTTGTAAAGGCCTCGTAGTGTTACCCTGCCTCGCCTCCTCGGTAGAGGTGTATGGGATTGGCCATCTCTTGGCAGATGGGTAACATGACTTGTGGGTAAAGATGCGCAACCTCTGCAGAGTGTAAAGCTGGTATACTAGCCGTGCTCACGGTCATGAGCGGCTCGGACCCTCACATGATTAAATTATGGAACTTAAATTCAATTTTGTCATTTGCATATGCATGGGTTTATTATTAATTTTGTTCTATTATTTTACTTAAGGTTTGGTATTTACTTACACTTAGTAATTGCTAATAAAATTTTGACCAACTACTTAAAAGCAATGCTCAGCTTTAACCATTCTCTTTGATAAGCCTTACACTCCATGAGCTCCCACCTTTGGTGAGTTCATGTCACATTATTCCCCACGACTTGTTGAGCGATGAACGTATGTGAGCTCACTCTTGCTGTCTCACACCCCCCAACAGGAGAAGAGCAGGTGGTTCAGGAGGAGCCACAAGGCGAGGAGTATGATCCGATCTAGGTGGCGTTTCTCAGTTGACATTGGCGCCGACGATCCTTAGTTCGTTTTATATTTACTCTTTTATTTTGTAATAAGTCTTCCGCTATTGAATAAATACTTTGATGTTCATGACATTTATCTCTATACACTCTGTTATTATATATGTTGTCTTCTTGGCGCATGTATGAGATGCACCCGGCTTTGTTCCTTAAAACCGGGTGTTACACTTTGCCTCTAAGAATCATCTCAAGTCGGCTCACCAAGTCCATAGAGGGAATTCTTCTGTTAGTAACCCGAGTTGAGTCGGCTAGGCCTCGATACAGATAAGCCGGGTATGCCCTGTCTTTCAACGGCTGAATGTTCTTGAAGACAAAATCAGCAACCACAGCTTCAGCAGTCAGACCCCTCTCTTTCAGCAATCCAACTTCAGCCAGCAAAGCACCTGCCTCAGCCACCTCCTGATCTGTGGGAGACTCGGTCCAGCTTGGGGTGCGAACATCCGGCTGTCTTCCCGACCGGTGGGGGGGGAGAGAGTTTCCATAATTCTCAACTATGAACCATTCCAAGCGCCATCCCTTGATACTGTCTTTGAGAGGGATTTCGAGATACTCAGTCTTCCTCTCGCGGCGCATCTCCAAGCTAGCACCCCCAACCAACTGATGTTGTCCCCTGGCCATCCCAGGGCGACAGTGATACAAGTACTTCCACAACCCGAAATGTGGAAGCACGCCAAGAAAGGCTTCGCATAAATGAACGAAAATGGAGATTTGCAGGATAGAATTGGGATTCAGATGGGTCAAGTTAAGATGGTAGAAATCAAGGAGGCCGCGGAAAAAGGGAGAAATGGGAAGGCCAAGGCCGCGGAGAAGGAAAGGAGCATAAATCACGGACTCATGGGTATCCTCAGTTGGGACAGTAACCCCATGGCAAATCCGCCAAGAGCAGAGTTCCCTCGGAGGAAGAACCCCGATGGACACGAGGTGGAGAAGTTCGGGCTCAGAAATGACGGACATGTGGTTACCTGCGAAAGGCAACTGGCTGTTGGGGTCAATTGGAGGAATCACCACGATAGACGAACTCGAGGCTTTCCTCTTAGGCGCCATCTCGATTCTACCGGCGAGCAGAGTAGGAGGCGAATTGCGGAGAGGATTCGAAAGCAAGAAAGCAAGAACTAGGGCACGGAAAGCAGAGGCGGCTAAAAGCGCAGCACTTATGGGATATTCCCGAGCCAGATACCGTTTCAAAAAGCGCCCAGTCAGCACCCGACGGTTATTTCCAAAACACCAGCGTGCCACATCATCACCCGGCAGTTATTTCCAAAACACCGGTGCGCCACATCATCACTCGGCTATTATCCTCAAAGTGGCCCACGTAGCCCGCTATCGCTCGGCGTTACCTCTAAAACGCCGACATAGTGTTCAGTCGCTCGGCGTTACCTCTAAAACGCTGACGTCGCCCTCAGGTCGCTCGACAGTTGACTCTAAAACTCCGACACAGTATTAAGTCGCTCGGCATTACCTCTAAAATGCTGACGTCGCCCTCAAGTCGCTCGGCAGTTGACTCTAAAACTCCGACATTGTGTTCAGTCGCTCGGCATTACCTCTAAAATGCTGACGTCGCCCTCAAGTCGCTCGGCAGTTGACTCTAAAACTCCGACATTGTGTTCAGTCGCTCGACGTTACCTCTAAAACGCCAACGTCGTCTTCAAGTTACTCGGCAGTTATCTCTAAAACTCCGACATCGTGTTCAGTCGCTCGGCGTTACCTCTAAAACGCCGACGTCACCCTCAGGTCACTCGGCAGTTAACTCTAAAACTCCGGCATCGTGTTCAGTCGCTCGGCAGTTACCTCTAAGACGCCGACGACGTCTTCAAGTTACTCGGCAGTTAACTCTAAAACTCGGACATCATCTACAAGTCGCTCGGCAGCTACTTCTAAAAGCATCAGTATGATGCCCAAGTTTTTTACTTACAAATTCCAAGGAAATCAACTTCACAAATAAGCAGGATAATTGGCACAGAGAAGGCAACATAATTTCTTCATTAAAGGGAAGATATCATACTTACAAATCAACTCATTCTGAGTTGATACTTCCCTACTACTACTACTACGCTACACTATACTACTCTACACTACTAATACTACTACATTATTCTAACTATACTATACTAACATCTAATGACCAGTGGCATCTAGCCACTAGCCCTGTTGCTGCCGCCACCGCTGCCGCACCTGTTGCTGCCCCTGCCGCTGCCGCCCCTGCTGCTGCCCCTGCTGCTGCCGCCACCGCCGCTGCCGCCCCTGCTGCCGCCGCCGTCACCATCCCTGCTGCCGCTGCTGCCGCCCCTGCCGCTGCCGTGGCCGTCACCACCGCCACCGCCTTCGTCGTCGTCGTCATTGTCGTCGTCGTCGTCCTCGCCGCCACCGTCCGAGTCCTCCTCATCCGAGGAGTACTCCGACTCATCCGAGCCCTCGAGCCCGGAGCGCTCGACGGCCTGGATGTACGTCCAGACCTCCGCCGCGAGCCTCTGGGAGTCGTCTGAGTCGTCAGACGACTCACGCAGGGGGATGGGAGCCAGAGACCCCTCAGACTCAGAGGAGAACTCCTCCTCTGAGTACTCCGAGTCACCAAAATCCTCCGATGGAGGAGTTGGCTCACGCTTGCGCTTGTTGTTCTTGCCCATGGTGGAAGCGAAAAGGAGAGAAGAAGAGCAAGCAACGGAGAACAACAAGAGATGTGGAAAAGCCGGAGAGGCAACGACATTATTTATTGAAGGAGAAGGCAACCGCTCACCTCCAACCACGGTCACTGAACAGTCGTGAAGCATTCAATAAGCACTTCAACCCGTCTGAAGACACGTCAGGCGGCTGATGCCGTTTCACGCAACACAACACCCATTGGGACTCCAGTCAACAGCGCGGAGGATATGATTACACCAGCCATCACATCACATTACTACTCAGAAGCAGCCGGCTAAAACACTCAGCATACCAAGCCGTCCCTTGCCCACACCCATTGGGGGGGGGGGGGGGCGCCCAGGAATTATCAGTATATTTTTCAAAACGGTCACATCTGTGCAGGGCATGCAGTGAATACCTCAAGACAAAAATGAGATATCAGTAAGGATCAGAGGAAAGCCAAATATAGCCAGTGAAGTACAAAATATGGCCGACAGAAGCGACGTGAAGACTAGACAGAGAACGTCCATCAAATGTCCAATCAGTCACAGAGCAAATAAATTACACTACCTAGCAAGATATGGAGGGATTGCGAACTCGGCTACAAAAGACAAAATACATGCTGACCTCTGAAGCATAATATTGATGACATAATGCTTACCTCCAAAGCATAATGCGGATGGCATCATGCCGATTTTTACAAACAGAAAGGATAATCTTTAGCAAAAAGACACAAAAGGAAGACCTTCGAATGGATTATCCTCAAAAATCCACTTGAAGGTCGGGGGCTACACCCATTGGGTGCACCTTCGGTGCACCCCATGGATCATCACTCCAAGGCAATATAGTGTCGACTTCTAAGGCATGGGACAAGATTAAAGACAAGGCTGGCCCTTGACCAAAACGCAGGAGTAAAAATGGAAATAATTTCTGGTGAAGACCTTCGAGTAGATTATTTTCTAAAATCTACTCGAAGCTCGGGGGCTACACCCATTGGGTGCACCTTCGGTGCACCCAATGAAGTTCAGGGCCCTACAAAACGAAATGCCGACCTCTAAGGCACAAGCACGAAACAAAGCTTCGGTTTACGAGTGATCAAAGCAGGAGGAGACAGTAAGAAGTCATTTTCTTCAAATCGCCTGCAAGCTGGACCTGGGATCTTTGGGCTGATTACCTCTAAATTAACCCAAAGATCGGGGGCTTGTGGGGGACAGATATCCCCCGGGTCCACTAAAAGAGTAAAAGACCTCACGAAAGGCCCAAGGGCCCAATAAGTCGTAAGGTCATTCTTTCGTGGGCCTGGGGAGGGACAATTAGCAAAGCAGATCGACATGAGGCTGGATTGATGCCAGCCCGGACGGCCCACAACGTCGAGCGAGCGACCACAACAGAGATCCAACTTTCCCGCGCTGAAGCCCCCATGCAACGGAGCCATGCAAGGATAGGTCGGCAGAACTACAGGGAGATAAACTCAAACAGTTCACTATCTTTTAGCTACACATTGTTATCATATCCACGTGTATTGCCCCACAGTCGAGTATATAAGGCCTAGGGGGCACCCCTCCAGAACGATCGACCCTATTACTTAGCCACCCACTTCAACTCTCTGCATTCTCAATTCGGAGAGCTCTCTTGTAACCTCACTCACCAAGCATACTCACCAGGACGTAGGGTGTTACGCATCTCTAAGCGGCCCGAACCTATAAACATTGTCCACTGTCCCTCGTGCAACTGGCACGAACCATTTTGCTACAGTCGTCGACACCGTCCAACTCCTAAAAACACCTTGAGGGGCAACCCTGGGTGTGCGGTCGGACCCAAAACACCGACAACCCGATGAGATTGTTGAGGATTTCAGGAGACTTAACCTGGGGCTAGTTGCTCACACTGAAGGAGTTATTATTGATGTGGAACCTACCTTGGAGCAAGAAATCCACAAAGGACAAATTGGTGATGCTAAAATACAAGAGATTAAGGATCTGATTACTGAAGGTCGAGGTCCGGAGTTCACGGAAGATGAACAAGGCACAATATGGTTCAAGGACAGGATATGTGTTCCTGGTATTGAAAGCCTTCGTGAGACTATTCTAAAGGAAGCCCATAACTTGGATTATTCTATTCATCCTGGTAGTACCAAGATGTATCAGGATTTGAAGCAGAAATACTGGTGGTATGGATTGAAGAGAGATGTGGCTGCACATGTGGCTATGTGCGATGGGTGTCAAAGAGTTAAGGCCTAACACCAAAGACCAGTTGGACTATTATACCCATTAAAGATACCCGAATGGAAGTGGGAAGAGATTGGTATGAATTTCATTACTGGATTTCCACGCACCTCGAAAGGATATGATTCTATATGAGTTATTATGGATGGACTGACCAAAGTGGCTCATTTCATTCCGGTCAGGACTACTTATAAGTGATCTCAATTGGCTGAGTTGTATATGGCTTGGATTGTGTCTCTACACGGTGTACCGAAGAAGATCATTTTGGATAGAGGATCATAGTTTACCCCCGGATTTTGGAAAAGTTTTTCATGATAATATGGATACAAAGTTGAATTTTAGTTTGACCTACCATCCTCAGACTGATGGACAGACTGAAAGGACTAATCAAGTATTGGAGGATATGTTGAGAGCTTGTGCCCTTCAGCATGGTAGTAGTTGGGACAAGAGTTTACCATATGCTGAGTTCTCATATAATAATAGTTACCAGACCAGTCTAAAGATGTCACAGTTCGAGGTTCGATATGGCAGGAAATGCATGACTCCTCTATATTGGATCATACTGGAGGAAGACAGTTATTTGGGCCTGAATTGATTCAAGAGGCAGAAGAACAAGTCTATATGATTCAGGAGAATGTGAGGGTAGCTCAGACCAGGCAAAGGAGCTATGCTGATAATAGAAGGAGACCACTGGAAATTGAGGAAGGTGATCATGTGTACCTCAAGGTGTCACCACTTCGTGGAATGAGGAGATTTAAAGTCAAGGGCAAATTGTCCCCTTGCTTTATTGGATCATTCAGAGTTTTTAGGCAAGTTAGAGAGATGGCCTATCAACTCGAGCTACCTGCTACTCTATCTGATGTACACAATGTGTTCCACGTGTCTCAACTTAAAAAGTGTCTCCGTGTCCCTGAGGAACATTTACCAATGGAAGATCTCAGTGTTCAGGGTGTTTTGACTTACACGGAGTATCCTGTCAAGATTTTGGATACTTTGACTCGAGTTACAAGAAATAATGTGATAAACTGATAAAGATGTGCAAAGTACAATGGAGTCACCATGAAGAGGATGAAGCAACGTGGGAAAGAGAAGAAGAGCTTCGCATAGATTTTCCCCATCTTTTCCCTCGTTCCTCCTAAATCTCGAGGACGAGATTATTTTTAAGGGGGGTAGGATTTGTAATACCCACTTTGTAAGAAAATCCAAAAAGGAGAAAAAATATATCCCTTTGTATACATGAGTGTGTCATCTCCATCTATCATTTCATATGAACACATTACTTACACAAATAAACCATTAACAAGAGACACCCAAATAAATTGTGCATCATGCTGGAGTTTATGTGATTGTGCATCTATAGATAATAAAAATAAAAGTGTTAATAACAATATATAAATGGGTCCATAGAATTTAAACCCTAACTTGAAAACAAAACCTTGAAAATTGGAGAAGAAGAGAGAAAGGTACAAGAAAATATATAAAATAAATATTATAAATAAAATATGGGGATGATCAAATTATGTGTTAGTTGAGAATAATAAAACCACAACAGTTGGTGAATTCAAAATTTAAAGTTCAAATAAAAAAGGCAAAAGAAAAGGAAGAAGAAATATAAAAGAAAAGGAAAAAAACCATTCACGGGCCACCTCTCGCATTTGGCCCAATGCCACTCCAACCTAACAGCCAAGTGCTAGCCAACACGTCGTTTTTTTTGTTTATTCTCTAGCCGAATGTGACATTAGCATGGCATCATGCATTACATCATCATGCAAATCCCTCACGCCGCACAAGTGACGCTCGCGCATGGGGGCTGGGGCCATGCAGGCAGTCAGCTTCTTCGTTCTTCCTGAAGCTGTTGCAACCACCCGCATGCACCGGATCTCAGCTAGACCTTTTCTCCGCAGACTCCCAGCCTCTATCTCCATAGCCGCACGTCGAGCCACAGACAGGGAGACTATAGCCTTGGCGTTGGAAATAGAGAGAGAGAGAGAGACAGGGAAGGGAGAGAAGGGTGGAGCCGCTGCTGGCTAACTTGGATATCGGCTCGTAGAGTCCCCAGGACACGCAGAGTTCTCGGCACGGGTGGCCGAGGTGTGGCCGGCTTCGTGCCGGAGCTTGTAGTTTGTCGCGGCGGGATCGAGGGCTCCGCCGATCCCTGCAGCTCAGGCGGTGCCGGTGGGAACAAGCGCTCCGTCCATCAGATCGCAGGCGGGGGGAGAATGATTGTCGCTGAATCCTAGGGTCACCGACGTTCGTCTCATGCTTTTCACTGGATCGGTCGACCCTCTCCTTATGCACCGGTAAGAAACCTTTCCCCTTGGCCGCTTCGAATTCGTCCATAAAACGTGTAGTTGCTGTTGATGTTGGGCGCTGGATCGCTGTGTCATGGGCGCCTATGAGCTCATCGCCGTGGGACCGCTTCGCGTCGGGCGACCTTGGCTAGCTAGTAGGGAGAGAAGGAACGCTGGGAGGCCGTGAGGTAGAAGACATCGCGCGGCCGTCGGATTTGAACTGAGGGCTGAGATTAGATCTGGGAGGGTTGGCTGTCGGCCGTTGATGCGAGGATGGACGAACCGGATCAGGACTCCCAAACCGCTTCACGTTATTTAATCGGAGTCGTTGATCTTCGAATCCACGATCCAAATCGAGTCTTCGCTATTTTAAATCTCTACCATTGATTCCGGATCCAAGGGGCTGGATGGCGTACCGGTTCGTGGCCGACTAGTTTTAATCCGGACGCCCCGTTAGGATCAGACGGTCGAGATCAAACCGCACCTATTCGCTCTGGCACAATTGCATAAGAGTCCCTCGGGAAGTAGGAAATAGAACCCACCATCCACCTTCACTGTGCGCCGTGTCTTGGGGGTTTTGTCCCGAACCCCCTAGGTTTCTCTGGATTTGAGGCCTGGTCCAGTGTAATATTAAACCAGAGAAATTAATCTATAAATGGGTTTTTAATAAATAAATAAATGTTAGAACTTGATTAAATCATAGAAAATCCATTTTTAGTCCAAATTAACCCATTCAACTTCTATATTTTTGTAATATTATTCTCTATCACTTAGAGACTCTGTTTTTACATGTTTGGTGTGATGTTAATTTTCTCTATATACTGTGCTTGTTTGTATTGTGGCGAGTAGAAGAGCGTATGACCGAGGATCCTGGTGACCAGTTGATAGAAGTAGCTGAGCAGGAGCTCATTGAAGGCAAGTTGTGCCCTTGATCACTTCTTTTACCCATTCATGTTCTTATTAATCATAATGATCTGCATAGGTTAATTTTGATGGGACCCAATAGGTTACCCTAGATTTTGACTATCTTTATACCTTGTTTCACCACTAGTTTTACTACTAAATTTTTGGGTAGTACATGCTATTGCTTTATGTGGCTTTGGGTATAAAGATATTCATCACTCATTGTTATACTTTTATTATCTGTTTATTATTATTATTCATGATAAGATCATTATGTTAATGGGAACATGGAGAACCACCCGAGAAAACAGTGCTACCACAAGGGTTTAATGGGACGCCCTTGGCTGATTAACTAGGAAAGCTAGTGGATGACTACCTTACCTGAAAGGGGCAAGGGCAGTAGGAGAGTGGTCAGTGTAGGGAGGTCCTTGGGTTGATTTTGCTGCGATGGCGGTCAGGCGAGGGATTCCTGCACTGGAGCTTCCTATAAACTGTAGCGGGTTTTCTGAAGCTAGTGGAACTTTGTAAAGGCCTCATAGTGGTACCCTGCCTCGCTTCCTAGGTAGAGGTGTATGGAGTCTGATCAACTCCGTGGCAAATGGGTAACACGACTTGTGGGTAAAGATGCGCAACCTCTGCAGAGTGTAAAACTGGTATACTAGCCGTGCTCACGGTCATGAGCGGCTCGGACACTCACATGATTAACTTATGGAACTTAAACTTAATTTGTCATTTCATTGCATCTGGGATTATTTCATTATTACTTTTATTTATTATTTCTAAGGTTTGGTATTTACTTATACTTAGTAATTGCTAATAAAATTTTGACCAACTTATAAAAGCAATTCTCAGCTTCAGCCTTTATTTCATTGATCAGCCTTACACTTCATGAACTCCCACCTTTGGTGAGTTCATGCCACATTATTCCCCACAACTTGTTGAGCGATGAACATGTGTGAGCTCACCCTTGCTGTCTCACACCCCCCACAGGAGAAGAACAAGTGATCGAAGAGGAGCCGCCTAACACTGAGGCTTTCGACTTGATCTAGGTGGCG
The DNA here is from genome assembly GCF_902167145.1 of Zea mays. Lineage (NCBI taxonomy): Eukaryota > Viridiplantae > Streptophyta > Magnoliopsida > Poales > Poaceae > Zea > Zea mays. The sequence continues at coordinate 52,040,146 of NC_050101.1, forward strand.
TCTCCCAGTCAGCTTTCTAGTGCCAAGGATAGATTTTAGATCCTGTGATATTTATCTCTTATTTTGTAAGACTTCCGCTATGTAATAAGTACTCAGATTATATGTGACATTTATCTCTATACACTATGTTATTATATATGTTGTCTTCTTTGGCGCATGTATGAGATGCACCCGGCTTTGTCCCTTAAAGCCCGGGTGTGACACAAACTTAGGAGTATAAACTAAATATCTCAAGATTCGTTTTACGACCCTAAGGTGAACTTCCTTAAAATCGACTTGGAATCTTGCACACATGCATACGGAAAGGATAATATCCGGTCGTGAAGCACATAAATAGAGTAAAGAACCTATCATCGACCGGTATACCTTTTGATCTACGGATTTACCTCCCGTGTCAAGGTCGAGATGCCCATTGGTTCCCATGGGTGTCTTGATGGGCTTGGCATCCTTCATCCCAAACTTGGTGAGTATGTCTTGAATGTACTTCGTTTGGCTAATGAAGGTGCCCTCTTGGAGTTGCTTTACTTGAAATCCTAAGAAATACTTCAACTCTCCCATCATAGACATCTCGAATTTTTGAGTCATGATCCTACTAAACTCTTCGCATGTAGATTCGTTAGTAGACCCAAATATGATATCATCAACATAAATTTGGCATACAAACAAATCATTTGCAAGTGTTTCGGTAAAGAGAGTAGGATCGGCTTTTCCGACTTTCAAGCCATTAGCGATAAGAAAATATCTTAGGCATTCATACCATGCTCTTGGGGCTTGCTTGAGCCCATAAAGCGCCTTAGAGAGTTTATAAACATGGTTAGGGTACTCACTATCTTCAAAGCCGGGAGGTTGCTCAACATAGACCTCTTCTTTGATTGGTCCATTGAGGAAGGCACTTTTCACGTCCATTTGATAAAGCTTGAAGCCATGTAAGTAGCATAGGCAAGTAAAATGCGAATTGACTCAAGCCTAGCTACGAGTGCATAGGTTTCACCGAAATCCAAACCTTCGACTTGTGAATATCCCTTGGCCACAAGTTAGGCTTTGTTCCTTGTCACCACACCATGATCATCTTGCTTGTTGCGGAAGACCCACTTGGTTCCTACAACATTTTGGTTAGGACGTCGAACTAAATGCCATACATCATTCCTTGTGAAGTTGTTGAGCTCCTCTTGCATCGCCATCACCCAATCCGAATCTTGAAGTGCTTCCTCTACCCTGTGTGGCTCAATAGAGGAAACAAAAGAGTAATGTTCATAAAAATGAGCAACACGAGATCGAGTAGTTACCCCCTTATGAATGTCGCCGAGGATGGTGTTCACGGGGTGATCTCGTTGAATTGCTTGGTGGACTCTTGGGTGTGGCGGTCTTGGACCCTCATCATCTTCCTTGTCTTGATCATTAGCATCTCCCCCTTGATCATTGTCCTCCTCTTGAGGTGGCTCCTCTTGATCTTCATCATCATCATCTTGAGCTTGATCCTTATCTTGAGTTGGTGGAGATGCTTGCATTGAGGAAGATGGTTGATCTTGTGCTTGTGGAGGCTCTTTGGATTCTTTAGGACACACATCCCCAATGGACATGTTCCTTAGCGCGACGCACGGAGCCTCTTCATCATCTAGCTCATCAAGATCAACTTGCTCTACTTGAGAGCCGTTAGTCTCATCAAACACAATGTCACAAGAAACTTCAACTAGTCCAGTGGACTTGTTAAAGACTCTATATGCGCTTGTGTTTGAATCATATCCTAGTAAAAAGCCTTCTACAACCTTAGGAGCAAATTTAGATTTTCTACCTCTTTTAACAAGAATGAAACATTTGCTACCAAAGACTCTAAAATATGAAACATTGGGCTTTTACCGGTTAGGAGTTCATACGATGTGTTCTTGAGGATTCGGTGAAGATATAACCGGTTGATGGCGTAGCAAGCGGTGTTAACCGCCTCAGCCCAAAACCGATCCGAAGTCTTGTACTCATCAAGCATGGTCCTTGCCATGTCCAATAGAGTTCTATTCTTCCTCTCCACTACACCATTTTGTTGTGGCGTGTAGGGAGAAGAGAACTCATGCTTGATGCCCTCCTCCTCAAGGAAGCCTTCGATTTGTGAGTTCTTGAACTCCATCCTGTTGTCGCTTCTAATCTTTTTGATCCTTAAGCCGAACTCATTTTGAGCCCGTCTCAAGAATCCCTTTAAAGTCTCTTGGGTTTGAGATTTTCCTGCAAAAAGAACACCCATGTGAAGCGAGAATAATCATCCACAATTACAAGACAACACTTACTCCTGCCGATGCTTATGTAAGCTATCGGACCGAATAGATCCATGTGGAGTAGCTCAAGCGGCCTGTCGGTCGTCATGATGTTCTTGTGTGGATGATGAACACCAACTTGCTTTCTTGCTTGACATGCGCTACAAATCCTGTCTTTCTCAAAATGAACATTGGTTAGTCCCGAAATGTGCTCTCTCTTTAGAAGCTTATGAAGATTCTTCATCCCAACATGTGCTAGTCGGCGGTGCCATAGCCAACCCATGTTAGTCTTAGCAATTAAGCAAGTGTCGAGTTCAGCTCTATCAAAATCTACCAAGTATAGTTGACCCTCTAACACTCCCTTAAATGCTACTAAATCATCACTTCTTCTAAAGACAGTAACACCTATATCCGTAAAAAGACAGTTGTAGCCCATTTTGCATAATTGAGAAACAGAAAGCAAATTGTAATCTAAAGAATCTACAAGAAAAACATTGGAAATAGAATGGTCAGGTGATATAGCAATTTTACCCAAACTTTTGACCAAACCTTGATTTCCATCCCCGAATGTGATAGCTCGTTGGGGATCTTGGTTTTTCTCATATGAGGAGAACATCTTCTTTTCCCCTGTCATGTGGTTTGTGCACCCGCTGTCGATGATCCAACTTGAGCCCCCGGATGCATAAACCTACAAAACAATTTTAGGCCTTGTTCTTAGGTACCCAAACGGTCTTGGGTCCTTTGATATTAGAAACAAGCACCTTGGGTACCCAAACACAAGTCTTTGACCCCTTGTGTTTGCCCCCAACATATTTGGCAACTGCTTTGCCTGATTTGTTAGTTAGCACATAGGAAGCATCAAAAGTTTTAAATGAAATGTTATGATCATTTGATGCAATATGAGTTTTTTTCTTAGGCAATTTAGCACGGGTTGATTGCCTAGAACTAGATGCCTCACTCTTATACATAAAAGCATGATTAGAGCCAGAGTGAGACTTCCTAGAATGAATTCTCCTAATTTTGTGCTCGGGATAACTGGCAGGGTACAAAATGTAACCCTCGTTATCCTGAGGCATGGGAGCCTTGCCCTTAACAAAGTTTGACAATCTTTTAGGAGGGGCATTAAGTTTGACATTGCCTCCCTGTTGGAAGCCAATGCCATCCTTAATGCCAGGGCGTCTCCCACTATAGAGCATACTACGAGCAAATTTAAAATTTTCATTTTCTAACTCATGCTTGGCAATTTTAGCATCTAATTTTGCTATATGATCATTTTGTTGTTTAATCATAGCAATGTGATCATGAATAGCATCAATGTTAACATCTCTACATCTAGTGCAAATTGTAACATGCTCAACGGTAGATGTAGAGGGTTTGCAAGAATTTAGCTCAACAATCTTAGCATGTAAAATGTCATTCTCATCTCTAAGATTGGAAATGGAAATATTGCAAACATCTAATTCCTTAGCCTTAGCAATTAATTTTTCATTCTCATTTTTAAGGCTAGCAAGAGAGGCATTCAATTTTTCAATCTTATCAATTGAACTAGCATTATCATTTCTAAGATTGTTAATTGAATCATCACAAACATTTGATTTTTCAACCTTAGCAATTAATTTGGCATTTTCATTTCTAAGGTTGGAGATAACATCATGTCAAGTGCTTAGCTCACTAGTTATTTTTTCACATTTTTCTTTTTTAGAGCATAAGCATTTTTAACCTTAACATGCTTTTTGTTTTCTTTAATTAGGAAGTCCTCTTGACTATCTAAGAGTTCATCCTTATCATGAATAGCACTAATTAAATCATTTAATTTCTCCTTTTGTTGCATGTTTAGGTTGGCAAATAGGGTGAGCAAATTATCCTCATCATCACTAGAATTATCTTCATCACTAGAGGTTGCATACTTAGTTGAGGATCTTGATTTTACCTTCTTCTTTTTGCCGTCCTTTGCCATGAGGCACTTGTGGCCGACGTTGGGGAAGAGGAGTCCTTTGGTGACGGCGATGTTGGCGGCGTCCTCGTCGGAGGAGGAGTCTGTGGAGCTCTCGTCGGAGTCTCACTCCCGGCAAACATGGGCATCGCCGCCCTTCTTCTTGTAGTACCTCTTCTTTTCTCTTCTCTTTCCCTTCTTGTCGTTGCCCCTGTCACTATCACTTGATAATGGACATTTTGCAATACAATGTCAGGGCTTACCACACTTGTAGCAAACTTTCTTGGAGCGGGGCTTGTAATCCTTCCCCCTCCTTTGCTTGAGGATTTGGCGAAAACTCTTGATGATGAGCGCCATCTCCTCGTTGTCGAGCTTGGAGGCGTCGATGGGGACTCTACTTGGTGTAGAGTCTTCTCTCTTTTCCTCCGTTGCCTTGAATGTCACGGGTTGCACATCGGGTGTGGAGGAGGTGCCTTGCTCGATGATTTTCTTGGAGCCTTTGATCATCAATTCAAAGCTCACAAATTTACCTATCACTTCCTCGGGAGACATTAGCTTGTATCTAGAATCACCACGAATTATTTGAACTTGGGTGGGATTAAGAAATACAAGTGATCTTAGAATAACCTTGACCATCTCATGGTCATCCCATTTGGTGCTCCCGAGGTTGCGCACTTGGTTCACCAAGGTCTTGAGCCGGTTGTACATCGCTTGTGGCTCCTCCCCCTGGTAAAGCATGAACCGACCGAGCTCCCCCTCGATTTTCTCCCTCTTGGTGATCTTGGTCACCTCGTCTCCTTCGTGCGCGGTCTTGAGCACGTCCCAAATCTCCTTTGTGCTCTTCAACCCTTGCACCTTATTACACTCTTCTCGACTTAGAGAGGCGAGGAGTATAGTAGTGGCTTGGGAGTTGAAGTGTTGGATTTGTTCGACCTCCTCCGAATCATAATCCTTGTCCCCTTCCTTTGGTACCTGCGCTCCATACTCAACAATATCCCATATACTTTTGTGGAGTGAGGTTAGGTGATGCCTCATTTTATCACTCCACATAGAATAATCTTCACCATTAAACATAGGTGGTTTGCCTAATGGGACGGAAAGTAATGGAGTGCGTTTTGAAATGCGAGGATAGCGAAGGGGCATCGTACTATACTTCTTGCGCTCATGGCGCTTAGAAGTGGCGGATGATGATTCCGAGCCAGAGGTAGAGGGTGACGAAGAGTCGGTCTCGTAGTAGACCACCTTCTTCATTTTCTTCTTGTCACCCTTCCGTTGGGACTTGATGGAGGAAGAGGATTCCTCCTTGTGCTTGTGGGCGGACTCCCTTGAGTGTGTTCTCCCCGAGCTTGCGGACTTGTCGCCGGTCCTGATCTCCCTCTTGGCGGATGCTCCCGACATCACTTCGAGCGGTTAGGCTCTAATAAAGCACCGGGCTCTGATACCAATTGAAAGTCGCCTAGAGGGGGGTGAATAGGGCGAATCTGAAATTTACAAACTTTAAGCACAACTACAAGCCGGGTTAGCGTTAGAATTAAATGCGAGTCCAAAAGAGAGGGCGAAAACAAATCACAAGCGAATAAGAGCGGATGACACGGTGATTTGTTTTACCGAGGTTTGGTTCTTGCAAACCTACTCCTCGTTGAGGTGGTCACAAAGACCGGGTCTCTTTCAACCCTTTCCCTCTCTCAAATGGTCACCTAGACCGAGTGAGCTTCTCTTCTCAATCAAACGGGACACTAAGTCCCCACAAGGACCACCACACAATTGGTGTCTCTTGCCTTGGTTACAATTGAGTTGGAATCAAGAAAGAATGATGAAGAAAAGCAATCCAAGCACAAGAGCTCAAATGAACACAAGTCTCTCTCTCTCACTAGTCACTATTTGATTGGAATGATCTTTGGACTTGGGAGAGGATTTGATCTCTTGTTTGTGTCTTGTATTGAATGCTATAGCTCTTGTAAGGTGTTTGAAGGCTGAAAACTTGGATGCATTGAAGTGTGGTGGTTGGGCGGTATTTATAGCCCCAACCACCAAAAGAACCATTGGTGAGGGCTTCTGTTGCATGGCGCACCGGATAGTCCGGTGCGCCACCGGACACTGTCCGGTGCGCCAGCCACGTCACCCGGCCGTTGGATTCTGACCGTTGGAGCTTCTGATATCTGGGCCACCGGACAGTCCGGTGGTGCACCAGACAGGTCCTGTAGACTGTTCGGTGCGCCTTCTGGCTCTGCTCTGACTTCTGCACGCACTGTAGCGCATTAACTACCGTTGCAGACGACCGTTGGCGCTGTAGTAGCCGTTACTCCGCTGGCGCACCGGACAGTCCGGTGAATTATAGCGGAGCGACTCCCAGAATTCCCGAAGGTGAGTAGTTCAGAGTTGAGTTCCCTAGTGCACCGGACACTGTCCGGTGGCACACCGGACAGTCCGGTGCGCCAGATCAGGGCACACTTCGGTTGTCTTTTGATCTCTTTGTTTGAACCCTTTCTTGGTCTTTTTATTGGTTTATTGTGAACCTTTGGCACCTGTAAAACTTATAGTCTAGAGCAAACTAGTTAGTTCAATTATTTGTGTTGGGCAATTCAACCACCAAAATCAATTAAGAAAAGGTGTAAGCCTATTTCCCTTTCAGTTAGCTTAATTAGTGAGGGATTATTTATTTATTTTTGACAAAACATATGAGTCGTGAAATGTTGCATCATGTTGAGTTCCAATTATTCTTTGAATTGTTGCACATGTTTGATTTGGTTTGAATTTGAAACTTGGTTTGAATTTGAATTGAAAACCCTAGAGAAAATAAATAGAAAAGGCATTAGAAATTCCCTGAAATTAGAAAAACCCAATTTGGCCCATTTAGCCCAAGTCGGCCAGCCTGCGCGCGCGCCCGCACCCCGCCCGCGCAGTCTGTCTCGCCCAAGCGTTCTCTCCCTCTCTCCCTCCCGCTGCCCAGTGGGCCAGGCTTGTCGGTGCCGTTCCTCTCGCACGCGCGCCCGCTTCTCTCTCTGTCCTGCCGACCCCACCTGTCAGCTCGTCCCTAACCTCCCGCCCACGTTCCCCCGCCGTGGACGCGGCCACGACCACGCGATCTCTGGCCACCTTCACACGTCCTCGCCCCTTTTGAGCCCCGCGCCCCGCTCGCCCACTTCCCCCCGCTCACTTGCGCTCTCAGTCGAACCCTCTCGCCCCCTCTCTCGCTCTGCGCACGCGACCAGATAGCTCTGCCGCCGCTCACCGAAGACCGCCGTATGTTCTGCGACCGTCGTCGAGCCCACGCCCCATCCTTTGCTCGCTGAGTTTTGCCTCGCTGTCAGCTACTTGGGATACCCTTCGGTTTGCATTTTCCCTCCCTAGTTTGCCCGGTCTGCGCTCACCGGAGCACTTCTTGCGCAGCCAAAGCCCGCCGCCGTCGACCCGAGGCTCCACCGCACCCTCATTGTTCCCCAAGCGCTCCGAAGTTCGCACTCGAGGTAAGCAACCTTTCCGTGCCCTTAATTCGGCCGTTACTACCCTTTTGCCCACGCAATTCCTCACCGGAGTTGATCCGCGCCACCGTTAGCCCGCCTCGCCCTGTCCCGTGCTCTCTAGTGCTCCTGCGCCGGCGTGGTGCCCACGGTCGGGTTCGTCAGATCGCCCTGAGCGCGCTCGAGCTATTCCCCAAACCCCTAGAGCCTCACCGTGGTCGTCCCCCTCGTCTCCGGCGAGCCCTCGTCGCGAGACCGAGCGGCGCCACCGCCACCCACGTCCGGCCGCCAGACGTTGGATCTCGGGCGTCCGTCCGAGATCGGGCGGTTTAGACTTAATCATAGCGGATCTAATCTCAGCCCTCCGATCCAGAACCGACCGCTCTCCTCTCTCCCCCTCACCCGTGCCCCTGCCGCTGGGCCTGGCTGGTCAGCTCGCCCTGGTTCGCTGACACCGTGTCCCCGCATGTCAGTCGCGTCCGTGCACTCGCGCCTGCGCATGCGTTCGCGAGATCTAATCCTGTCCGTTGATATCTGATCCGATGGTCGAGATCACCCCGTACCCCTTCGCGTGTATGTTTTGTTTAAGAGACCCTCGGGTTTTAGGAAATAAACCCGCCGTCCCTGGTTTTCGCGCGCAGATCCCTGAACTCTTATAAACAGACCCCTGTACTTTTAAATGATTACAGAATTGAACCTATTTTTATATTTCAAACTTCAAAACTTTTTTATTTCATATATTTTTCATATGAACTCCAAATTTAGTGATTCAAATTGCAAAATGCTCATAAGAATATTCTCTGCCCAAATAAATTATGTTCATCTATAGTCTGTACACTTTAATTTTACAACTAGAATATAAGATTAATGTATATGTTGATTTATTCATTTAATGAAATAAATAAAAGGAAAGCCCTAGAAGTTAAAGTATATTTAATCTTGTGAGATTAATAATATGTATTACATGAATTCATCTATGGTTTAACTTTTAGGTCTCAATAAAATGAATAGAATTAGGTTATGTAATCATGGACAACACTTAAAGAATAATCAACTCCTAAATGAGATTAGTTCATCCTATAATTTAATCTCTTTCTTTGTTTAATTACTACTTTACCTTTTGAGATGTGTTCCAAACACTTAAAGAGTAACCAACTCCTAATTAAGATTAGTTCATTTTATAATTCGATCTCATTCTTCTTTAATTAATACTATACCTTTTGAGATGTGTTCCAATGTTTGTACATGTTAGATGTACTGTTCATTTGTACTTTCCAAATGTATTGAATGTATGTTCGCTTTATTTAGACAACGAGCAACCCGTGGTTCCTGAGTGTGTTGCCGAAGATATCTCTGAGCAACAACCTGGTGAAGGCAAGTGTCCTCAGACTTATCATGTCCCACATTACATTATTGAAACTTAAGGATTGACTAGTCTATAGTTACCTTACCCTTGTTTACCTTTTTGGGTTAATCATGGTTAGCTTATGCTATTGCTTTAACTTAATCAATGAACATGATGTGATAATTTATGATACGATGATGTTATCCCGATGAGGTTCTTGTGATACTATAGGGGATTCAAGCTGTTTCCTGAGTACCTCTCTGTAAGGACCTGTTTGGGGAGTAACAACCCGGGATAACAGTGCAACCATGAGGGTGGAATGGGACACCCTTAGCTGATAAATTAGAGGAACAAGAGGAGTAGTTGGCTTCGCCGTAGGGCCGTCAATGGGGTCTGGGCACAATACTTGCTCTGTCGAGGCTAGTTGCAGAGGTTCTTGATTTGGTTTTGTTAGTCACACTTCCTTTGGGGAGATGTACTGTGTTTATCAAACTGGAGAAACCTAACGGGCGACTATGACCTCTGGGAAATCTTTGTAAAGGCTACGTAGTGAGACCCTGCTAGGTCACCTTGGTAGTGATCAATGGGGGGGCTAGAACCCCGGGCAGAAAGGGAATCACGAATTGTGGGTAAAGTGTGCGACCTCTGCAGAGTGTTAGAAACTGGTATATCAGACGTGCTCATGGTTAAGAGCGGCCTTGGGATCCTCTTTGATTAGAAGAACTTTGGTTACTTTTATGATGATGATTAGCAATGATGGTTATAAATTTGATCTCTGGTATTTCCTATTGGAGGGAGTGCTTCTTGGTAATAACTGGGTTTATTCCTAAAAGTTGGCTCTATTTATAGTAATAAAACTTGACCAACTAAAAGCAACTGCTTAACCTTAACTCCACATACAGCTAGTCCACTTTATGCCAAACGGGACATTTGCTGAGTACATTGATGTGTACTCACCCTTGCTTTACAAACCACCCCACCCAGGTTGTCCCCACTATACTCAGTGCTCAAGAGGAGATGTTGGCAACATGGAGGACTTTGAGGAGTTCTAGGAGTATGATGAGTTCTAGTTTATTTTAGTGGCAAACCTCCAGTCAGCTGCCTGTGTAGGCTTATCTTCTACGTTTCGTTTCTCCGCACTTTAATATTAATGTTGAACACTATGGATCTGTATTAGACTCTGTGGATGTCTCGGACATCTTGATGTAACTAAAGTACCTTTTCGCTATTTACTTTGAGCATTGTGTGATGATGTCCAATTATGTAATTGCTGTGTACGTGAGTTCTGATCCTGGCACGTACATGGTTCGCATTCGGTTTGCCTTCCAAAACCGGGTGTGACATAAGTGGTATCAAAGCCTTGCTGACTGTAGGACCGCTAAACCTAGACTAGAATGGTTGCCCTAAGGACTATAGACCCCTACTCTTACCTTGACCTTAGTGTCCTTTCAAAAGTTAGTCATCTTGACCAACTCTATGTTATTTACTTATCTCAAAAAAAATTGTCTCACTTTTATTTCTGTTTATTTTCTGGTCTTAGAGCAACTCCAATAGTTCTCTAAAAGACTTCCTAAATCAATAATTTACGTAATTAATATAAAAACTATTCTCCAACAGTTCTCTATAAACTTTCTAAATTTAACAAGTTGTCATCTAACCTCATTTTCTCTCTACATTTGGCAATCATTTAACAACTCCCTAAATAAAAATGTTGACTGCATTATGTAGTTTTGTGACTTATTTTTTTATGTGGATAGATAGAAAACAAAATTATAACCTATATTTAGAGAACTATTGGAGAACTCACATTTTTTTACTCCAAAAGCCATTTAGCAACTTCTTAAATCTATGATTTAGAGAGCTAAAATTTACGTAACTATTGGAGTTGCTCTTATAGTTCTACTCTCACTCTTGTGCTTACGATATCTTTTGTAGATGGCTCGTATTAGATGCACTGCACGTAAGTCAGTGATCCCCTTTTTGCCTTCTCGCCTGGCGGAGCGCCCACTGCGTTGCACGGTGCTGGGTCAGTCCAGTCACCTGGAGAGACTGCATCATCGCCTGCACGAGGAGCAGGAGCACCGACGCCAGGAGCAGGAGCAAGAGCAGTAGGACTCTTCCCCCTTGCCTTAGTAGGAGGTGGAGTCTGGGAGGCCGCCTTCCCCTGCACCTCAGCCAGAGATGCCCCCTGCACCACCACAGGGCATCCCAGCTGCTGGAGGAGACCCTGACGGAGATAGAGATGACGACGACGCCAGTGGTAGTTCGAGCCACGACACGAAGCTCTCGGAGGAGGCGGAGCCGGAGGGGTGGATCGCTAGACCCATCACTCATGACGCCGCTCGCGGGTGTCACTTCCACGACGCTCTCGATACCCTGCTGCGTCGGGCCTTCGACCGACATGCTTGGTCCATCGAGTACTGTTGTGTAGTCTACCAGCATCGTCGTGGGTTATACCCGGACCAGTGGGAGGCTACTTGCTTGGTGCGTCGTCCGGACGATGATCTCCGGGGTGCAAAGGCTTTCTCAGAACACTACTCTATTACTAAGAGGGATACTGCCGAGGCAGCCATGCAAGATGCAGCACGACGTGCACTTTATCAGTATTGCTCGTTGTTCAGCGGGGTAGCTGATGGCCTTGACCTGAAGTACTACCCTCGCCATTCGACCAGCAGTGCTGGAGGTGTGATTGTCTTGCCAGTTGGTGAGGGCAATCCTAGGCCGAATAGCATGGTTAACCTGGCCGCCGTGCTCAACACTGAACTGGACCACGCCCTTTACGAGTTGGGCAAGGTTCGGGCGGAGGTTGCGGAATTGCGTGTTGAGTGCGTAGCCCGCCACTATCTGGATGGTGGTTCTCCCGCCCCTGTCGGGATTCAACACCCTTACCGCTTACCGCCCCATGGTCGCTTCGACTATGGTACCCTAGACTGCAGGACCCGGATAGATTTGGATCCATAGATCGATAGAGTCGGAGTCTGTAATAATGCTTAATTCAGTGTCTTAGTCTAGTTAGTCTTACTTAGAGTTAGTTTGCTTATCATATGTTGGAATGCTTGTCGTGATGAACATGTAATGAAGTTGGATCTTTGTAATGATTGTCATCAAGGTGTGGGTATCCCCTGCAACTTGGTGTAGTTATTAATAAAGTCAGTCATTTAGTTGGGTAATCCATTTATTTCCACTTTCCTCTTTATCTAAGAAGCTATCAGTGAAGATGATCATTTGTTCAGTGCTATAAATATTTACGTATCTCTTTTCTTGTGTTGAAAGACTGCAGAGTCAGATCTGAGGTGTGTGTGCTTTCTATAGATGTCTGAGAACAGGCGCAGAGGTGCAAGGCGTGCTCAGCCGAAACAACAGGCACCCCAAGAAGAGGTAGCTCAGCAGCAACAGTTGCCACCGCCACCCCCAATGATAGTTGAGCAGATGTTCATGATGCAAACTCATGCAGTCCAAGCAATTGGTCAGACACTAGCAGCAATGCAGCAGGTGCAGCAGCCACCCCCACCTCAGCCTCTAGTGCAAGTCCAGATGCCACAGGTGCCCAGAGAAGAGCGGGCAGAATTCATGAGGGGCCATCCCCTGTCTTTGCCCACTCTGCTGATCCCATGGACGCTGAAGATTGGTTGCGTACCGTGGAACGTGAGTTGCACACTGCTCAGTGCAACGATCGTGAAAAGGTTCTGTATGGTCCCCGTCAGCTAAGGGGAGCAGCACAGTCTTGGTGGGAGTCTTACCTCGCCACCCACGCCAACCCTGAAGCCATCACCTGGGAGGAGTTCCGGGATAACTTCCATCGCTACCATGTGCCCGAGGGACTGATGATAGTGAGGAAGGAGGAGTTTCTTGCCCTGAAACAAGGTCCCCTGTCCGTCAGTGAGTACAGGGACAAGTTTCTGCAGCTGTCACGTTATGCCCCAGAAGATGTCAACATAGATACCAAGAGGCAGTACCGCTTCCTGAGAGGATTGGTTGATCCCCTCCACTACCAGCTGATGAACCACACTTTCCCTACCTTCCAGCATTTGATCGACATGGCAATCATGACTGAAAGGAAGCGTCGGGAGATGGAGGACAGGAAACACAAGATTGGTGGACCTCAGGCCGGGAGTAGTAGTCGTCCCCACTACTCAGACAACTCACCTCAGCAATTCAAGCAAGGTCACCAGCATCAGCGTCAGCATCAGTACCAGTACCAGAGGCAGTTTCCTCAGTAGCAGCAGTAGTCCTGTCAGAACACTCAACCGGGAGGAAATCAATACCAGCGTCAGAGCAACTAGATAGCTCGCCTTCCTGCCCCAGTAACCAACCAGAATGGCCAAGCAGCTCCAACGCAAGTAGGAGGTCGTGCATGCTTCTACTGTGGTGAACAAAACCACTGGGCGAAGAACTGTCCAAAGAAAGCAGCTCAACAGTCACCAGCAGTAATGCACCAGCAAGACAAGGAGCGCCACAACAAGCACCAGGAGGCCATGGACAGGCCTACAACCATGGAAAGGTGAACCACCTAGAGGCCGAAGCAATCCAGGATGCTCAGGACGTGGCAGTAGGTATGTTTCCAGTCAAATCCTATCCAACAAAAGTATTATTTGATACTGGTGCCACACATTCTTTTGTTTCTACATCTTGGGTAGAAGCACATAACATCCCCATAGAACCAATGATCCCATCTTTAAGAGTTAATTCAGTTGGGTGGAAAAGTTCAGTCCGATAGGATCTGTACGAATCTAAGGATTGAAATAAGGGGGATAGACTTCCCCGCTAGCCTAGTAGTAATGGGAACTCAAGGGTTAGATGTCATCATAGGGATGAATTGGCTACATCGGAACCAAGCCACAGTCAATTGTGACAAGAGAACAGTCAAGTTGGTGTCCCCATCCGGAAAGGAAGTTGTAACTAAGCTGTACTTGCCTGAACTAGAAGAAGGAGCATGTCACCATTTATCATTAGACGACAAGGAACCAATCCGATTGAGGCAATCAGAATTGTGTCAGAATTCCCCAATGTATTCCCTGAAGAGTTACATGGCATGCCATCCGAAAGGAAAGTTGAATTTGCCGTAGAGCTTATCCCAGGCACCGCCCCTATTTCCAAGAGAGCCTATCGAGTGTTCGGACTAGAGTTGGTGGAACTCAAAAGGCAAATTGATGAGTTGTTGGAGAAAGGCTACATCAGACCAAGTACCTCACCTTGGGCAACCCTAGTGCTATTTGTGGAGAAGAAGGATGGTACGAAGAGGTTGTGCATCGATTACAGAGCTTTGAATGAAGTCACTGTCAAGAACAAGTACCCCCTGCCTCAAATCGAGGACCTATTTGATCAGTTGAGAGGAGCCAGTGTGTTCTCAAAGATAGATCTGAGGTCAGGTTACCATCAACTCAGAATCTGACCTTTAGATATACTGAATACAACATTCATCACCAAGTATGGGCTATTTGAGTTCATGGTATGTCATTCGGTTTGACGAATGCGCCAACTTACTTCATGTATCTGATGAACAGTGTGTTCATGGACTACCTCGACAAGTTCGTGGTGGTGTTCATTAATGATATTTTTATATATTCCCAGAATGAGCAAGAGCATGAAGAACATTTGAGGAAGGTACTTCAGAGGCTATGAGATTGTCAGTTGTACGCCAAACTTAGCAAGTGTGAGTTATGGATCAGTGAAATTCTGTTCTTGGGTCATATTATAAACCGAGATGGACTAGCTATGGATCCAAAGAAGGTAGCAATGATTCTGGACTGAAAAGCACCAAAAGATGTTCGAGGAATCAAGAGTTTCATTGGAATGGCCGGTTACTATCGACGTTTCATTGAAGGTTTCTCCAAGATTGCCAGGCCAATGACAGCCTTGCTAGCAAAGAAGGTTGAGTTCAAGTGGACCCCAGCGTGCCAAGAATCATTTGAGATGTTGAAGCAGAAGTTGACAACAACACCAATATTGGTTCTGCCAGATGTTCACAAGCCATTCTCAGTATATTGTGATGCTTCATACACCGGACTGGGATGTGTGTTAATGTAGGAAGGGAAAGTAGTGGCATACTCGTCCCGACAGTTGAAAGTTCATGAGAAGAATTACCCCACTCATAATCTGGAGCTAGCAGCAGTGGTTCATGCCTGAAGACCTGGAGACATTATCTTTATGGGCAGAAGTGTGATATCTACACAGATCACAAGAGCCTCAAGTACATATTCACTTAGTCAGAGTTAAACATGAGGCAGCGAAGATGGCTAGAATTGATCAAAGACTATGAGCTGGAGATCCATTATCACCCAGGCAAAGCAAATGTGGTTGCAGATGCTCTGAGTAGAAAGAGTCAAGTCAATATGTTGGCCGCTCACCTAATGCCGTTCGAGCTAGCAAAAGGAATTTGACAAGCTAAGTCTCAAATTTCTAAACAACACTCAAGGAGTGACAGTTGAGCTAGAACCCACTCTAGAGCAAGACATCAGGAAAGGTCAGAAAGATGACGAGAAGATCAATGAGATCCGACAACTAATCATAGATGGGAAAGCTCCAGATTTCCGTGAAGATGCAGAAGGAGTGATATGGTTCAAGGATAGGATGTGTGTTCCCGACATCAAATCGATCCGAGAACTGATTCTCAAGGAAGCTCATGAGACAACATATTATATACACCCTGGTAGCGAGAAAATGTACCAAGACCTGAAGAAGAGATTCTGGTGGTACGGTATGAAAAGAGAGTTAGCAGAATATGTGGCCAGATGCGACAGTTGTCAGAGGATCAAGTCATAACATCAGAGACCCGCAGGTTTGTTGCAGCCGTTGCAGATTCCTCAGTTGAAATGGGATGAGATTGGGATGGACTTTATAGTCGGTGTGCCCCGTACTCGGGCTGGTTATGACTCCATCTGGGTAGTAGTGGACCGTTTAACAAAGGCAGCCCATTTCATACTAGTCAAGCCCACCTATAACAGTGCGGTGTTGGCAGAATTATACATGTCTCGGATTGTGTGCTTGCATGGTATTCCAAAGAAGATAGTATCGGACTGAGGCACCCAGTTTACCTCTCATTTTTTGCAGCAGTTGCATGAAGCTTTGGGCACACACTTGAAATTCAGTTCTGCTTATCACCCATAGACAGATGGTCATATTGAAAGAACCAATCAGATTCTCGAAGACATGTTGAGAGCTTGTGCTTTGCAAGACAAGTTAGGTTGGGATAAGAGGCTACCATATGCAGAATTCTCCTACAACAATAGCTATCAAGCCAGTCTGAAGATGTCACCATTCGAAGCGCTTTATGGGAGGAATTGCAGAACTCCATTGCATTGGACCAACCCGGCGAAAGGCAGGTCTTCGGTCCAGATATTTTGCTTGAAGCTGAAGAGAATATTAGAATGGTCCGGGAAAATCTGAAGGCAGCACAGTCCAGACAGCGAAACTATGCTGACACCAGAAGAAGGGAACTCAGTTTTGAAGTGGGAGACTATGTTTACTTGAAAGTGTCACCCGTCAGAGGAACCAAAAGGTTTGGAGTCAAAGGCAAGCTAGCACCTCGATATATCGAACCGTATCAGATTCAAGCAAGATGTGGAGAAGTGGCATATCAACTCAGCTTACCAGAAAATCTGTCCGCTGTGCACGATGTGTTCCATGTGTCTCAGCTAAAGAAATGCTTGCAAGTACCAGAAGAGCAGTTGCCAACGGAAGACCTTGAAGTTCAAGAAGATCTGACGTATATTGAGAAGCCAACTCAGATTCTGGAGACAACAGATCGGGTCACTCGGAGAAACACCATCAGGATGTGCAAAGTTAAATGGGGCCATCACTCAGAAGAAAAAGCAACTTGGGAAAGAGAAGATGATCTGAGAACCAAGTACCCTAAACTCTTTGTTAGCCAGCCCTCAATCTTGAGGGCGAGATTCTTTTATTGGGGATAGGTCTGTAACACCCTAAATTTGGGGGTATAAAATTTCTTTCTAAATATCAACCAAATTCAGGTGTTACTCTTCTCTCTCTCTAGTTTCTCTCTCTCTTCTTTTGGTTAGGGTTAGCTTAATTAGTGAGGGATTATTTATTTTATTTTTGACAAAACATATGAGTCATGAAATGTTGCATCATGTTGAGTTCCAAATATTCTTTGAATTGTTGCACATGTTAGATTTGGTTTGAATTTGAAACTTGGTTTGATTTTGAATTGAAAACCCTAGAGAAAATAAATAGAAAAGGCATTAGAAATTCCCTGAAATTAGAAAAACCCAATTTGGCCCATTTAGCCCAAGTTGGCCCAGCCTGCGCTCGCGCCCCCGCCTGTCAGTCTGTCTCGCCCGCGCGTTCTCTCCCTCTCTCCCTCCTGCTGCCCAGTGGGCTAGGCTTGTCGGCGTCGTTCCTCTCGCACGCGCGCCCGCTTCTCACTCTGTCCCGCCGACCCCACCTGTCAGCTTGTCCCCAACCTCCCGCCCACGTTCCCCGTCGTGGACGCGCCCACGACCACGCGATCTCCGGCCACCTCCGCACGTCCTCGCCCCTTTTGAGCCCCGTGCCTCGCTCGCCCACTTCCTCCCACTCACTTGCGCCCTCAGCCGAACCCTCTCGCCCCCTCTCTCGCTCTACGCACGCGACGAGGTAGCTCCACCGCTGCTCACCGAAGACCACCATCCGTTCTGCGACCACCGTCGAGCCCGCGCCCCGTCCGTTGCCTCGGTGAGTTTTGCCTCGCTGTCAGCTACTCGGGACACCCTTCGGTTTGCCTTTTGCCTCCCTGATTTGCCCGGTCCGCGCTCACCGAAGCCCACCACCGTCGACCCGAGGCTCCACTGCACCCTCGTCGTTCCCCAAGTGCTCCGGAGTTCGCACTCAAGGTGAGCAACCTTGTCGTGCCCTTAATTCGGCCGTTGCTGCCCTTTTGCCCGCGCAATTCCTCGCCGGAGTTGATCCGCGCCGCCGTTAGCCCACCTCGCCATGTCCCGCGCTCTCTGGTGCTCCTGCGCCGGCGTGGTGCCCACGATCAGGTTTGTCAGATCGCCCTGAGCGCGCTCGAGCTATTCCCCAAACCCCTAGAGTCTCGCCGTGGTTGTCCCCCTCGTCTTCGGCGAGCCCTCGCCGTGAGACCGAGCGGCGCCACCGCGTCCGGCCGCCAGCCGTTCGATCTTGGGCGTCCGTCCGAGATCGGGCGGTTTAGACTTAATCAGAGCGGATCTAATCTCAGCCCTCCGATCCAGATCCGACCGCTCTCCTCTCTCCCCCTCACCCACGCCCCTGCCGCTGGGCCCGACTGGTCAGCCCGCCCTGGTTCGGTGACACCCCGTCCCCGCCTATAAGTCGCGTCCGCGCGCTCGCGCCCGTGGGATCTAATCCTGTCCGTTGATCTCTGATCCGATGGTCGAGATCACCCCGTACCCCTTCGCGTGTATGTTTTGTTTAAGAGACCCTCGAGTTTTAGGAAATAAACCCACCGTCCTTGGTTTTCGCGCGCAGGTCCCTGAACTCTTATAAACAGTCCCCTGTACTTTTAAATAATTACAGAATTGGACCTATTTTTATATTTCAAAATTCAAAACTTGTTTATTTCATATCTTTTTCATATGAACTCCAAATTTAGTGATTCAAATTGCAAAATGTTCATAAGATTATTCTCTACCCAAATAAATTATGTCATCTATAGTCTGTACACTTTAATTTTACACCTAGAATATAAGATTAATGTATATGTTGATTTATTCATTTAATGAAATAAATAAAAGGAAAACCCTAGAAGTTAAAGTATATTTAATCTTGTGAGATTAATAATATGTATTACATGAATTCATCTCTGGTTTAACTTTTAGGTCTCAATAAAATGAATAGAATTAGGTTATGTAATCATGGACAACACTTAAAGAATAATCAACTCCTAAATGAGATTAGTTCATCCTATAATTTAATCTCTTTCTTTGTTTAATTACTACTTTACCTTTTGAGATGTGTTCCAAACACTTAAAGAGTAACCAACTCCTAATTAAGATTAGTTCATTTTATAATTCGATCTCATTCTTCTTTAATTAATACTATACCTTTTGAGATGTGTTCCAATGTTTGTACATGTTTGATGTGCTATTCATTTGTACTTTCCAAATGTATTGAATGTATGATCGCTTTATTTAGACAACGAGCAGCCCATGGTTCCTGAGTGTGTTGTCGAAGATCTCTCTAAGCAACAACCTGGTGAAGGCAAGTGTCCTCAGACCTATCATGTCCTACTTTACTTTATAATTCACTGTCCCACATTACATTATTGAAACTTAAGGATTGAATAGTCTGTAGTTACCTTACCCTTGTTTACCTTTTTGGTTAATCATGGTTAGCTTATGCTATTGCTTTAACTTAACCAATGAACATGATGTGATAATTTATGATATCCCGATGAGGTTCTTGTGATACTTTAGGGGACTCAGGCTGTTTCCTGAGTACCTCTCCGTAAGGACCTGTTTGGGGAGTGACAATCCGGGATAACATTGCAACCATGAGGGTGGAATGGGACGCCCTTAGCTGATTAATTAGACGAACCAGAGGAGTAGTTTGCTTTGCCGTAGGACCGTCAATAGGGTCCGGGCACAGTACTTGCTCTGCCGAGGCTGGTTGCAGAGGTTCTTGATTTGGTTTTGTTAGTCACCCTTCCTTTGGGGAGATGTACTGTGTTTATCAAACTAGAGAGACCTAACATGCGACTATGACCTCTAGGAAATCTTTGTAAAGGCTATGTAGTGAGACCCTGCTAGGTCACCTTGGTAGTGATCAATGGGGAGGCTAGAACCCCGGGTTGAAAGGGAATCACGATTTGTGGGTAAAGTGTGCGACCTCTGCAGAGAGTTAGAAACTGGTATATCAGCCGTGCTCACGGTTAAGAGCGGCCTTGGGATCCTCTTTGATTAGAAGAACTTTGGTTACTTTTATGATGATGATTAGCAATGATGGTTATAAATTTGATCTCTGGTATTTCCTCTTGGAGGGAATGCTTCTGGGTAATAACTGAGTTTATTACTAAAAGTTGGCTCTATTTATAGTAATAAAACTTGACCAACTAAAAGCAATTGCTTAACCTTAACTCCACATACAGCTAGTCCACTTTATGCCAAACAGGACATTTGCTAAGTACGTTGATGTGTACTCACCTTTGCTTTACAAACCACCCCACCCCAGGTTGTCCCCACTGTACTCAGTGCTCAGGAGGAGATGTTGGCAACATGGAGGACTTTGAGGAGTTCCAAGACTACGATGAGTTCTAGTTTATTTTAGTGGCAAACCCCCAGTCAGCTGCCTGTGTAGGCTTATCTTCTACGTTTTGTTTCTCCGCACTTTGATATTAATGTTGAACACTATGGATATGTATTAGACTCTGTGGATGTCTCGGACATCTTGATGTAACTAAAGTACCTTTCCGCTATTTACTTTGAGGATTGTGTGATGATGTCCAATTATGTAATTGTTGTGTACGTGAGTTCTGATCCTGGCACGTACATGGTTCGCATTCGGTTTGCCTTCCAAAACTGGGTGTGACAATTGATACGTTATGCAATGGTAGCTTTGTCCTTTGTCCAAGTCCACCATTTCCCTTTCAATCTACCTTTGAGACTACATCAAAATCACTTAAGCAAACATATTAGTCTCAAAGGGTCAAGCTGTAGCATATCCTCCCACTAAAAATATGCATTATATGCATATGGACTTGTGAGGTCCGGGGATGACATTCTACAACATGAGCACCAAACTAAGCAATAAAGACAATTAAGCTCAAAATAACATGATCAAAGGCATAAAAGTACATGTATGTTATAGATCAATCAAAGTTCCATGAATCTAAGACATTTAGCTCGCTACGCAGCTTACAAAACATTTTCTCATCTAAAGGCTTGGTGAAAAATATCAGCTAGCTGGTGATCGGTGCTAACATGGCAAACATTGATATCTCCCCTATGCTGGTGGTCTCTCAGAAAGTGATGCCGGATGTCTATGTGCTTAGTGCGACTGTGTTCAACGGGATTATTCACCAAGCGGCTTGCACTCTCATTATCACATAGGAGTGGGACTTTGCAAAAATTGTAGCCAAAGTCCCGGAGGGTTTGCCTCATCCAAAGTAGTTATGCGCAACGCTGATCTATGGCAACATACTCAGCCTCGGGAGTGGATAGGGCAAGAGATGTTTGTTTCTTTGAGCTCCAAGACACTAGGGACCTTCCCAGTAACTGACAAGTCCCTGAAGTGCGTTTCCTATGTTTCTGTTAATCATTATGATCTACATATGTTAATTTTGATGGGACCCAATAGGTTACCCTAGTTTGGCTATCTTTACACCTTGTTTACCACTGAACTTTTGGGTAGTACCTGCTATTGCTTTATGTGGTTTTGGGTATTGAGATACACATTATTCATGATCATGCTTTTATTATTATTTTGTTATTTATTGTTCATGATAAGATCATTATGTTAATTGGAACATGGAGCGACCACCCAGGAAAACAGTGCTACCACAAGGGTGGTATGGGACACCCTTGGCTGACTAATTAGGAAAGCTAGTGGAGGACTACCTTACCCGAAAGGGGCAAGGGCAGTAGGGGAGTGGTCGGTGTAGGGAGGTTCTCGGGTTTATTTTGCTGCGATGGCAGTCAGACGAGGGATCCCTGCATTGGGGCTTCCTAGAAACTGTAGCGGGTTTTCTAAAGCTAGTGGAACTTTGTAGAGGCCTCGTAGTGTTACCCTGCCTCGCTTCCTTGGTAGAGGTGTGTGGGATTCATGACCCCTTGGCAGATGGGTAACATGACTTGTGGGTAAAGATGCACAACCTCTGCAGAGTGTAAAACTGGTATATCAGCCGTGCTGACGGTCATGAGCGGCTCGGACCCTCACATGATTAACTTATGGAATTAAATTTCAATTTTTCATTTGCATTGCATTGTGGTTTATTATCAATTTGATCTATTATTACTCTGGTTAGGTATTTACTTACATTTAGTAACTGCTAATAAAATTTGACCAACTTATTAAAAGCAAGGATCAGTTTTAGCCATTATTTGTTTATCAGCCTTACACTTCACATGAGCTCCCACATTTGGTGAGTTCATACACATTATTCCCGACAACTTGTTGAGCTATGCTCTTTTGTGAGCTCACTCCTGCGATATATAAACCCCTCCACAGGTGAAGAGTAGGTGGTCCAAGAGGAGCCCTATGACGACGAATATGAGCTTATCTAGGTGGCGTCTCCCAGTCAGCTTGATCGCGCCAAGGAATAATCATTTAGTTTGTTTTATTGTTATCATCTATTTTTGTAAGACTTATGCTATGTAATAATGATACTTGTGACATTTATCTCTATACACCTTGTCATTATATGTGATGTTCTTCTTTGGCGCACATATGAGATGCACCCGGCTTTATCCCTTAATTCCGGGTGTGATAGAAGTGGTATCAGATGTATTGACTGTAGGACGAAACCTAGATAGAACTAGACAAAACCCTTACCTACTTACCTTACTCAGATTCTTTCTATACTTCTTGATCTTGTCTCACCTTTTGCTATTCTACTCTGACTACTCTTATCTTTTTTATTCTAAGACAAGGAGGATTTCACACCTCGGAATCCTATATTTATGACCCTTTCAAAAGAGATAGGAGACCTAAGACAAAATTAAAATTATTTTCTCTACCTGAAGTGATTGGATGTTTGTTGTGATGGTAAATGCTTGATTGCTTCTTTGATTGACTGAATTAGTATAGCAGGGCAATCTAGCATGTACCACCATAAGATAATGTATTAGTATTAGTAGGTGACACACTAGTCTACTTAGCTAATAGAACCCCCCAAAAGATCATGTCTCGTAATTACTCGTCTTATCTACACTTCTATCTTACCATGTATTTCTAACCTAGATGGTCAATACCAGGAAGGGAGGCGGAATCGGTCTACCTGCCAACCCCCACAATAGGAGGATTGTTAGACAACCACAACCAGAAATGAATCCTCTGAATCATCCACCGGCTAGGACAAATCTAGTGGTTGTCTCTTAGATGTAGATGCTACAACAGATGGCAAACACAATGAATGAAATGCAAGCTCAAATGAGGCAAGAATGCCAGGAGAGCATCATGAAAGGCAGGAGATGCGGGAGGAAATGAGGCAAGAACAACAGGAAAGGCAACAACAACCACCACTACCTCCACCACCACCACCAGTTCCACCCCGAGACAAGCAGCAGGAGTTCATGAGTCACAAGTCTCCTACATTCACCAGCTCTCCAGATCCATTACATGCTAATGATTGGTTGAAATCAGTGAAGATGCTAAATATCGCTCAATGCTCTGACCGGGAGAAGGTGCTCTATGCGTCTGGTCGTCTTACTGGCCCCGCTGCTGATTGGTGGGACTCTTACACTGCTGCCCATGATGCTACCAATACTATTACCTTGGCAGAATTTGCTACACAGTTCAAAAACTATCATATTCCTGCTAGACTGATGAAGATAAAGAAGAAGGAATTCCTATAACTGAAGCAAGGCAGTATGTCTGTCAGTGAGTATCATGACAAATTTATTCAGCTATCAAGGTATGCTCCATATGAAGTTGTAGATGATGAAAGAAAGCAGGAGCGTTTCATGGAGGGACTTAATGGACCACTTCAGTATTCAGTGGTTGCTCACACCTTTCCATCATTCCAGAGGCTCATAGACAAGGCTTTAGCTATTGAACACAAGCGTGTTCAGCTGGGTGAAATGAAGAGGAAGGCTATCACCCAGGGGTAGGGGAGCAGTAGCATTCGTCCTTGCTATGTTCCACCCTAGGGTACACTAGCTCGTCTTGGAGGAGGACACTGCCCAGCTCAGTATGCACCATAGGGGACTCCACAGACTCCACACACTTGTCAGGCTACACCCACTGGCACCTCGGCGAGGCCTGCAGGACAGAGTACAGTCACCACATGCTTCAAGTGTGTTTAGGTTGGGCACTACACAAATGCTTGTTCGTTGAGGATTCCCAGCACACCCGTCCAAGGCAAGCAACAGACTCCAACATCTGGCAAGGGATTCAGCAGTGCCAGAGTCAACCAAGTAAGTGCTGATGCTACTGCTGACAGAGCTGACATCGCTATCGGTATGTTTTACATTAATTCGATTCCTATAGCCATATTATTTGATTCTGGAGCTACGCATTCATTTATTTCTGCTCGCTATGCCACCACAAATGAGTTACCACTTCAAACTATGCAAAAGTCGCTGATAGTAATTACCCCTAAAGGGCATATTGAAGCGAATTATATGACACACAGATTAACACTGACAATTATGGAAAGGGAATTCTGGTCTACACCTATAGTATTAGAGGAAAGCAGTATAGATCTGATACTCGGTATGTCTGGTTAAGGAAAGGAATGGCAGTCATACATTGTGCTAAGGGAACCATAGAACTCACCAGCCCAAAAATAGAAAGATTCGAAGTCGAGATTACCATAACCACTTATACACAACCCACCATATATCTAGTAGATGGAAAATTTGTGGGCAAAAACATCCGTGTGGTTAGAGACTTTCTAGATGTCTTTCCAGAGGAGTTACCCGGAATGCCACCAGATAGGGAAGTTGAATTTGTTATTGATCTCTTACCTAAAACTACTCCTATTTAAAAAAGGCCATATAGGATGTCAGTGGAAGAATTAAAAGAACTTAAGAAACAATTAACAGAGTTGCAAGAAGCAGGGTACATTCGTCCGAGTTCCTCACCTTGGGGAGCACCGGTTCTGTTTGTACAGAAGAAAGATAGTTCACAAAGAATGTGTGTGGATTATAGATCACTAAATGATGTCACAATTAAGAACAAGTATCCTTTACCTCGTATTGAAGATTTATTTGATCAAATGAGAGGTGCTAGGGTATTCTCTAAAATTGATCTCAGATCGGGGTACCATCAAATGAAGATTAGGCCATATGATATTCCCAAGATGACTTTCTCTACCCGATATGGTCTATATGAGTTCACAGTCATGTCGTTTGGCTTAACTAATGGACCAGCCTACTTCATGAATCTGATGAACAAGGTGTTCATGGAGTATCTCGATAGGTTCGTCGTGGTATTCATCGACGACATTCTCATTTATTCCAAGAATGATAGTGATCGTGAGGAACATCTACGGATGTGCTACAAAAGTTACGGGATAATCAACTCTATGCCAAATTTAGCAAGTGTGAGTTCTGGCTTGATGAAGTACCATTCCTTGGGCATACCATCTCCAAAGGTGGAATCTCAATGGATCCAGTTAAAGTAACAAAGATAGTGGGTTGGAAGATACCAAAAATAATCACCGAGGTTCAGAGTTTCCTAGGACTCGCGGGATATTACCGGTGTTTTATTGAAGGATTCTCCAAGATAGCAAAGCCTATGGCCTCACTATTAGAGAAGGGGAAAGAGTTTAAGTGGACTCATGAATGCCAAGAGAGTTTCAATCAACTGAGGTTTAAATTGATGTCACCCCCAGTGTTGATTATGCTAGATCTACCTAAGGGATTTGACATATATTGTGATGCATGCTGCCAGAGCTTGGGATGTGTTCTTATGCAAGAAGGACATGTCATCGCCTACGCGTCTCGCCAGTATTGAACTACCTCACTCATGACTTAGAACTGGTAGCCGTTGTGCTTGCTCTCAAGATTTGGAGGCATTATATTACGGGGACTAAGTGCCAAGTCTACACTGATCATAAGAGCTTAAAGTATATCTTCACTCAGAAGGATCTCAACCTTAGGCAACGCCGTTGGTTGGAGCTCATCGAAGACTATGACTTAGAGATTCACTATCATCCGGGCAAGGCGAATCTGGTTGCGAATGCCTTGAGTCGGAAGGAGCATGTTCATGCAGCTATTGTCGCCCAGTTACCCGATGAACTAGTAGAAGACTTTGAGAGGCTCAACCTAGGAATAGTTGCCCACACAGAAGGAGTTACCATAGAGGTGGAACCTACCTTAGAACAAGAAATACGAAAGGGTCAGATCGGTGATGTCAAAATTCAAGAGATCAAAGATTTGATAACAGAAGGTAGAGGCCCAGACTTCACGGAAGATGAGCAGGGCACGATCTGGTTCAAGAACAGGATTTGTGTCCTTGAGATTGATAGTCTTCGTGAAACCATATTGAAGGAAGCACATGACTCAGCCTACTCCGTTCATCTTGGTAGTACCAAGATGTACCAGGACCTGAAGCAGAAGTATTGGTGGTATGGACTAAAGAAGGATGTTGCTTTACATGTAGCATTGTGTGACATTTGCCAGAGGGTGAAAGCTGAACATCAAAGACCTGCCAGTTTGCTGCACCCGCTTACGATACCACAGTGGAAGTGGGAAGAAATTTGCATGGACTTCATTGTAGGTCTACCCCACACATCTACTGGGTATGACTCTATAGACAGGCTAACTAAAGTAGCCCACTTTATCCCAGTGAAGACCACATATTCAGGAGCCAGGCTAGTAGAGTTGTACATGGCACAGATAGTTTGTCTACATGGTGTGCCTAAGAAGATTGTGTCAGACTGAGGATCTCAGTTTACTTCTCGATTTTAGCAGAAGTTGCACGAGTGCTTGGACATATAGTTGAATTTCAGCTCGGCCTACCATCCTCAAACTGATGGGCAGACCGAGAGAACTAACCAAATACTAGAATATATGTTAAGAGCTTGTGCTCTTAAACATGGTGGCAGTTGGGATAAGAGTTTACCATATGCGGAGTTCTCTTACAATAACAGTTATCAGGCCAGTTTGAAGATGTCCCCGTTTGAGGCTTTGTATGGCAGAAAATGCAGGACTCCTCTATATTGGGATCAAACTCGTGAAAGGCGGTTCTTTGGGCCAGAAATTATACAAGCGGCAGAAGAACAAGTATGGTTGATAAGGGAGAACTTGAGAACTGCGCAATTAAGACAGAAAAGCTATGCAGATACCCGGAGAAGGCAGTTAGAGTTTAAGGAAGGTGATCATGTGTATCTGAAGGTGTCACTGATCCGGGGTATAAGAAGATTTAAAGTCAAAGGGAAGTTGTCCCCTCACTTTATTGGCCCCTTCTTGATCTTGAAGCAAGTGGGAGAAGTTGCCTATCAACTGGAATTACCCGACCATTTGGCGGATGTACATGATGTCTTCCATGTGTCCCAACTGAAGAAGTGCCTCAGGGTACCTGAGGAGCAGCTACCTATGGAGGATCTTAGCGTTCAAGATGATCTGACTTATACTGAGTATACTATCAAGATCCTTGACACTTTGACTCGTGTCACGAGGAGTAAAGTAGTTAAAATATGCAAAGTGCAATGGAGTCATCATGGGGAAGATGAAGCTACTTGGGAAAGAGAAGAAGAACTGCGAATAGAATTTCCCCACCTCTTTCCTAGTTCCTCTTAATCTCGAGGATGAGATTTCTTTCAAGGGGGTAGGATTTGTAATACCCAAATGGTGAATAATAAGAGAAGAAGTTGAAATCATTATTTGGTTTGCCATCTCCTCATTATAACATGGGAATAGCCATAATTAAAGTGGACAATTAATTACTAGCACCTAAAATAATCCATGCATCATGTTGGGTTTTCATGTTTGTGCATTTAATACTAGCAAGATTAATAAAAATATTTTAATGTCCAAATTAGGATTTAACCCAAAATTACAATTTAGAGAATTGGAAAAATAACCTGTAAAGGGAAAGAGAAGATACTACATAATATAAAAAATATATATAAATAAAATATTCCCATACTGGTATGTTTAATTCCTACCTCTGACTTTAATATGAAATCCACCACAATATTTGAAATTCTAGTTGAAATTCAAAAATAAGAAGAAAAAAAAAATAGAAAAGAAAAAAAAGGAGAGAGCAATGCACCTGGGCCGATTTCTGATTGACTCGGCCCACTCGTTCACCGCGCACGGCCCAGCCAACTCTCGTGCGCGTGGATCACAGACCAATGGGGCCCGCAGGTCAGCCTCACTGGGGGTGCGCGCTTCTGCTCTTTTGACCACCGCCATGCGGGTCCGGGTTGTGAGCCGCTCTCCGCTTCCACCACTCTCGCGCGGCAGCACCGCTTCTTTACGCTGGCTGATGGGGCCCATCCATTGGTGGCGTCATCCCTAACGATGCGGGCCGTTGCAACTACCCCGCGTACGGTGGCATGGGAGGTGGAGATTGGGGTCTCCCGCGCGCTCGGGGATAAAAGACGTGGCCCGGTGGCTCCGCTTCGAACTCCCAGGACCAGGGACCTGTAACACCCTAAATCCATCAATTGAAGATAACTTAGTTTATATTATTATTTTTCAATAGAAAGGAAAAAATACTTATGATTTCTAATAGTAAAATGTAATATAAATAATTTGAACAATTCTTGAATAGATAAAATTTTACCAAGTGTTTGTTGCACTCATGCCGAAGCATATATTTTGTTTGAATTGATTTGCAAATCCAATCTATGGATTTGATCTTGTGAAGAAAATCTCACTTTACAAAACAATAATGAATTGCTAAAATAAGGTTTTCGGAAAATATGTATATTAATAATTTTAGTTTATAATGGTAATTATGGTAATAAATTTTATTTCAAGAGTTCGATTTTTGTTTACATTTTAAATGATTTTTGATTGCTCATAATGGATTTTGGATACCATCTTTTTTTAAAATGAAAAACCCAATAAATAATATAATAACTAGTCCAAAAATAAATATTTTATTTAAAAATGATTTTGGTTTAATTACTATAAATTTTAGGGTTATTTAAAATGTATTTCAAAAAAGAAATAAAAAGAAAAAGAAAAACAAACCCTAAACTAAGTCGGCCCACTAGGGCCCAATATACAAGCAGCCGCCCCTGCCCCCTTGACCTAGCCGCCACTTTGATGGAGCCGGCCGCGCCCTCGCTCCCAATGCTGGCCGCCGCCGCCAGAGGCAAACCCCCTTAACCCTACTACGCGGGACCCACCTTTCTTCTCCCTCTCCCTGCCTTCCTCCCATCCCGCGCCCGACGCCCTTCCCTTCACCGCGCGCCGCGCCCCTGCGTCCGCGAGCCCGACACCCGCGCGACCCCGCCAGGTCTCCTCGCCACGCCAGCAGCAGCGCCCAGGGCCGCGCCCAAGCAACCGGCCACGACCGCGCAAAAGCCAACGCCCACCGGTTCGCGCGCCGCAAGTTGAACATCCGCGACTCCAACCGACCGATCCAGCGCCAGCGCATTCTTCTCAACCGTTTCGACTGCGTTGATGCCCCATTGTCCATTGATGGTAGTAAACGCCGAATCAAATGCTTTCAAGTCTCGACCGTTTCCTCTGCGTTCAAGAAACTTCAACGGAGCCGTTACTCTCTCTCTCTCCCATCACTCCCTCTCATTCATGTCCGCCATGAAACACCCCGACGACCTCTGCTCTCCCTCCCTCCCTCTATAAAACCCTAGCCGAGCTCTCTCCTTCTCCCTGCCCAAGCTCGCTCTCTCTTCTCGCGCCTCACTCGCTCTCGCAGTGTAGTCCGCTGGAGTTCGCCGCCGTGAAGTTCGTCACCGGACTGTCTGCGTCCGTTTGTCGTTCAATGGAGCTCCACCCGTGCCTACACGCTATCTGTCGTTCGCCGCCCGTCCCGGAGTCCGTGAAGCTCGCCCACGCAGCACCCGGCAACCGTACCCACGCCGTCACCCGTTCACTCAAGGTTGAAGAGAACCAAAACCATCTGAATTCATTTTAAAATCATGTTTGAATTAATTTGTGAATTATTGTTGTAATATTAAGATGATGCGATTCACGTGTACGATTTTAGAGATTTCGTTTTATACGTGTAGTCAAAATCAACCCCGCTACATTACTTTGATTATGCGTATAATTCTAAAAATGAACACGATCACTATTCACTAACTTAGTGATTTTCATACTAGAAAATGTTTACAAATTTGATTTCGCTTTATTGTGTAGAGCGATAATCGGTTATTAATAATATAAGTATAATTTTAGTGATATAAGAAATTGAAATAGGAATTAAGCCACATATTTCCGGTCGAATGAAAAATGTATAGATTTTACTATTCCTAATAAATGTATAAATGTATTCATAGTGTTGGGGGTATGCTTCGTAGCCGAAGATCCTAAAGAAAGAGAACACCTTCGGAAGATCTTCTCAAGAGCAAGCGCCGAAGCTATTACCTAGAGAGCTTCGACACAATGACAGATCTCAAGACGAAGGGCCGAACCGACTTAAAGATGGATTGACTTAAAGGCCCATGATGTTTTGTGTCATTATTGTAGTCGATTATAAAGGACATAAATGTAATTTTACGCAGGTTGCACCCTGTGCCTATAAATAGGTGAACAGTACCCCAACACTGTTCACGCAATTCTGTAATCGCTAACGCATTACGCTGGAATTATTACTTTCTGCCAAGGCAAATGTATAAACATACCTAAATATTATGTCTTAATATTTAGGTTTATATCATAAGATATGTGAATAATGTCATTTGTTTACAATAGATCTTTCTCTAATGTTTAATATTTTACACTTTATTTCGAATTGTTTTATGTTTGATCACGAAGGTATAACCTTCGTGATATTCTGTTCGTGGCCTTCGTCCGAAGTTCATTAAATCTTTGGGGAAATAATGCTTCAGCGGACGAAGGGCATTATTATTTAACATTTTATGTTGCCTTGTTCTTAATTCATAGCATTCGAGAACAAGTCCCCAACATTGGCGCCCACCTCCGGTGAACTCACTTCCACTTTTTTGAGCTGATGGCTTCGTTCAACAACCAAGCTAGAGTTGCTTCGGCTCCGAAGCTGGTACTCCCAATAATAGGCGGTTCATGCTCAGAGCCAGCCAATTAGAAGTAGAAGAAGGAGGCACAGAGAAGGGTACAACATGTCGGGGTGCAAGGACCCTTCATCAAGTCAAGATGGTCCCACATTCCGATTACCTTCTCCCAAGAGGACCTTCAGCTCAAGGATTACCCTCACAACGATGCTATGGTTATTTCTTGTGTATCAAAGGATTTCTGGTCCACAATGTTTTGGTTGACACAGGCAGTGCAGCGGACATTATATTTGCTAAGGCCTTCAGACAGATGCAAGAGCTCGAAGACAAGATCCATAATGCTACACATCCCCTTTGTGGCTTCGGAGGAAGGCAGATTGTAGCACTCGGCAAGATCACGATGCCAGTGACTTTCGGATTTATCAACAATACAAGGACTGAACAAGTTGTGTTTGATATTGTTGACATGGAATACCCTTACAACGCAATCATTGGTCGTGGGACGCTCAATGCGTTCGAAGCAATTCTTCACCCAACATATCTTTGCATGAAGATACCTTCGGATCAAGGGCCTATTGCTATTCATGGAAGTCAGGAAGCTGCCAGAAAGGCCGAAGGAAACTGGACAGATTCAAAAGCAATCCATAACATAGATGGAGCCGAAGCTTGCGAGCAATACAAGTACAGAAGGGAGAAGGCTGCTTTGGCTGATCAGCCGAAGCCCATGCTCTTATGTGACGATATAGCAGAGCAGAAGGTGCTATTGGGATCTCAATTGTCTGAAGTGCAGGAGAAAACCCTAATAAGGTTCCTGTTCAACAACAAAGATGTCTTCGCATGGTCAGCTAATGATCTCTGTGGTGTCAACAGGGATGTTATTGAACACTCGCTCAATGTTGATCCATCCTTCAGACCCAGAAAGCAGAGGCTTCAGAAGATGTCTGATGACAAAGCCGAAGGTGCTCGGAATGAAGTGAAAATACTCCTCAGCACTGGAGTCATTAGAGAAGTAAAATACCCAGAATGGCTAGCTAACACTGTTATGGTGAAGAAGGCCAATGGTAAATGGAGAATGTGCATTGATTTTACTGATCTCAACAAGGCTTGTCCGAAGGATGAATTTCCATTACCAAGGATAGATTCTCTGGTAGACGCAGCAGCTTCGTCAGAGCTCATGAGTCTACTAGATTGTTATTCAGGCTATCATCAAATCTGGATGAAGAAGGAAGATGAGCCAAAAACCACCTTTATCACCCCTAGTGGTACATATTGTTACCTTCGGATGCCTGAGGGGCTCAAGAATGCCGGAGGAAGCTTCAGCAAAATGACAGCAAAGGTCCTTCATTCTCAGATAGGCAGAAACATGCTAACATATGTTGATGACATCATAGTAAAAAGCAGGAAGCAAGAAAATCACATTGCTGATCTACAGGAGACATTCGCTAATTTTAGGCAAGCTGGTCTGAAGCTAAATCCAGAAAAATGTGTCTTCGGGGTAAAGAAGGGGAAATTCCTTGGTTGTTTGGTTTCAACAAAAGGGATCGAAGCTAATCCAAATAAAATCGAAGCTATCCTTCGGATGGAGCCGCCAAGCACAAAGAAAGGGGCTCAACGGCTAACAGGAAGACTGGCATCTTTGAATCGATTTATATCCAGATCAGCAGAGAGAAATTTACCATTCTTTGAAGTGCTGAAGTCAGCCAAAGTTTTTCAATGGGGATCAGCTTAGCAAAAAGCCTTCAAAGAGCTGAAACAATATTTGATAGATTTAACAACTCTAACTCCACCAGCGCCAGGGGCTCCTCTGCTGCTGTATGTGGCAGCTTCACACTCTGCAGTAAGTGCGGCGCTTGTTCAGGAGAAGCTTGAAGGGCAATTGAAAAAGCAGGCTCCACTATACTTTGTCTCCGAAGTTCTCAGTTTATCAAAGGAAAACTATACAGAATTGGAGAAGGTGCTGTACGCTGTTTTAATGGCCTCCAGGAAGCTTCGACATTATTTTCAAGCATACCATATAATTGTTCCTTCATCACATCCTTTGAAGGATATTATGAGAAACAGAGAAGCTACTGGAAGGATTGGAAAGTGGGCTGCGGAACTCAACGAGTTCAGCATCGTGTCACACCCGGTTTTAAAAAGGCAAACCGAATGCGAACCATGTACGTGCCAGGATCAGTTATTCACGTACACAGCAGTTACATAATATGGACATCATCACACAGTGCTCAAAATAGTATTAATAAGGGAAATAGTCGATTACATCATACGTCTGAGACGTCCATATAGTTCTTACAATAAATCAAAGTGCGGAAAAGAAACGTAGATAACCGCGGCCTTCACAGGCAGCCGATTGGGGGTTGCCGCTAACCCACACCTAGAACTCGTCGTAATCTTGGAACTCCTGGAAGTCTCCTTCCACGGCTTCATCTTCGCCTGAGCAGTGGTTGCAATGCTGACAACCTGGGGGGGGGGGTTTGGTGTGTAGAGCAAGGGTGAGTACACATCAACATACTCAGCAAGCATCCCGTTTGGCTGTAGTGGACTAGCTTTATGTGGGGATAAGTCAAGCAGTTGCTTTTAGTTGGTCAGATTATTACTTACTAGTAGAAAGCCAAGTTTTAGCATTAACCCAAGTTATTAACCCAAACGTACTCCTTTCCAAACGGAAAGAGTACCACTTACCAGCATCATAGTCATAACCAGAATCAACAATCTCATAACCACCTGTACCGAAGTATCTCTGATCAAGTACCACTAATCACTGGAGCTCCCTTGGCCGCTCATAACCGCGAGCACGGCTGATATATCAGTTTCATAACACTCTGCAGAGGTTGTGCACTTTACCCACAAGCCGTGATTCCCTCTCTGGCCCGGGCTTGCAAGACCCTTATTCACTCCCGAGGTGAATGGCCAGGGATTCACTACGAAGCCTTTACAAAGATTCCCCGGGGCTGTAGCCACCCGTTAGGTTTCCTAAATGCACCGCACTCCTCCCCAAGGGGCGAACCCAAACTTGGCAGAGCGAGCCGCATACACCGAGCCCCATTGACGGCACGACGGCTAAGTGAACTACACCCCGGATCCTCTAATTATTCAGCTAAGGGCACCCCATTCCACCCTCATGGTTGCACTGTTTTCCCGGGCGGTCATCCATAGAACAGGTCCTTACGGAGAGGCACTCGAGAAACCGCTCGAGCCCCCTTGAAGACCACAAGTACCACATCATAATAAGAGAAGGGAAAACAGCGTATCATAGATAATCTCATCATGTTCATTGATTAGAGTTTGAGCAATAGCATAAAGCTAAACAGTAATAATCCAACCCAGATAGGTAAACAAGGACATGGACAACAAAACTAGTCAATCCTTAGGCATAAATGTGTAAAGCGGGACGTGAATTAAATAATGAATAGGACAGAGATAGGTCAAAGGACACTTGCCTCCACCAACCGACTGCTGCTCAGGGGCTTCTCCTGCGAATTCCTCGGGCTCTTCGACCGGATCGTTCTCTATGCGATTGCAAACATACATACATCCATCCACATTTAATACAAAAGAACAGTACACCATACAAGGGAACAAATAAAGTGAGAATGCATCAAGTATGACATTCGATATCGCATTTGTTATGGTTAGAAAGAAACGGGAAAGGGTCTCGCAGGGGGTTAAATCTTATGCACTAACGATCAATTACAATTGGTTCTTAACAAAAGAATTCTATTACATATACACTAATGGAAACCTAATCACTTTAAGTTGATCAACATTGCACGAGATAAACAATTAACTACATGAATCAACTAGCATAACGGAATTTTAAATTAAACTTCCTATTTCAATAACATGAACAATGATTAACCTACCTAAAATAAAGTAACTAGGATCACAGAAAGTAAATAAAATAAAATAAAAATATAAAAAAAACAGAGGGGGGGGGGGGGGCGGTTGAACCGGCCCTAGGGGCGGTTGAACCGGCCCTGCGCAGGGGGCGCGGCCAGGGGCCAGGCGAGCGCGCGGGGGAGGGGGCGGCCGGGCTGGCCAGGGCGGCCGAGCCGGCCGAGCGGCCAGGGGGCGCGGCCAGGGCCAGGCGGGCGCGCGGCCAGGGCGGCCAGGCGGCCAAGGGCCAGGCGGCCAAGGGCCAGGCGGCCAGGGGGCCAGGCGACCGGACGGCTGGGCGGCCAGGGAGAGAGGAGGGGGGGAAAGGGGAGAGGGAGGGAGGAGGGAGAAGGGGGGGGCTCACCGGCGTTGGGGAGCGACGGCGAGGGGCGGCCGGCAGGGGGCGGCGGCGGCTTAGGGCAGGGCGGCGCTAGGGCAGGGGGCGGGTAGGGGCGGCGGCTAGGGAGAGAATGAGGGAAAATGAGAGGGAGAGGGAGAGGGAGAGGGAGAGGGAGAGGGTTTTGGGGAAAAAAGGAGGTGGGGGGGGGGGGGGGGGGCGGTTGGGCCTGCCAAGGCCCAAGAGGGGGCGCCAGGGGCGGCTGGGCCGACCGGGGTCGGCCCACGGCGCGGGAGAGAGAGAAAAAGAGGAGAGAGAAAGAGAGAGAAAAAGAAAGAAAAGATCTTCTTCTCATTTTCGAAATCCGATCTTTCTACATGAATGCATTTGCACTTTCAAACAATCAAAGAATGCATAGTTCGGCATGGTGCATCAAACAACATAAAACAGTTTTATGGTTTTCTTACACGGGAATTCCAAACCGAATCCCGCTAACTTTGGAAAAGGTCAAGGTTTAGCGAGGGGAAAAAGAAAAAGAAAAGGTAACGCCCGAATTTTGGCGAGTAAAGAAAAGAAAAAATCCAACTGCAAAATTCGGGGCGTTACAAACCTATCCCCCTTAAAAGAATCTCGCCCTCGAGATTCAGGGCT
This sequence comes from Zea mays, assembly GCF_902167145.1. Lineage (NCBI taxonomy): Eukaryota > Viridiplantae > Streptophyta > Magnoliopsida > Poales > Poaceae > Zea > Zea mays. The sequence continues at coordinate 52,075,743 of NC_050101.1, forward strand.
GGCTAGCAAAAGAGCTCTGGGTACTTGGCCATCAGATCATCTTCACGCTCCCAGGTTGCTTCTTCCTCAGAGTGGTGATTCCATCTGACTTTGCACATTCTGATGGTCTTCCTTCGGGTGACTCTATCTGCAATCTCAAGGATCTGAGCTGGCTTCTCAACATAGGTCAAGTCCTCCTGGACCTCAAGACCTTCCACTGGCAACTGCTCTTCCGGCACACGCAAGCACTTCTTCAACTGAGACACATGAAAGACATTATGCACAGCAGACAAATTCTCTGGCAAACTGAGCTGATAGGCCACTTCTCCTCGTCTTGCAAGAATCTGATACGGACCAATGTAGCGGGGCGCTAGCTTGCCTTTCACTCCGAATCTTCTGACTCCTCTGATCGGTGATACTTTCAGATAGACAAAGTCTCCGACTTCGAAACTCAGTTCTCTTCTTCTTGTGTCTGCATAGCTTCGCTGCCTCGATTGCGCTATCTTCAGATTCTCTCGGACCATCTTGATGTTCTCTTCGGCTTCAAGCAAAATGTCTGGCCCAAACACTTGCTTCTCTCCAGGCTGATCCCATTGCAACGGAGTTCTACAACTCCTTCCATAGAGCGCCTGAAATGGTGACATCTTCAAACTGGCCTGGTAACTGTTGTTATAGGAAAACTCTGCATAAGGCAATCGCTTGTCCCATCCGGACTGATCTTGCAACACACAGGCTCTCAACATGTCTTCAAGAATTTGATTGGTCCTTTCGGTCTGGCCATCTGTCTGCGGGTGATAAGCTAAACTGAAATTCAGATGTGTGCCCAAGGCTTCATGCAACTGCTGCCAGAAATGAGAGGTGAACTGCGTTCCTCTGTCTGACACTATCTTCTTTGGCACACCATGAAGACAAACGATCCGAGACATATACAACTCTGCCAATACTGCACTGTTGTAGCTGGTCTTGACAGGTATGAAGTGGGCTGACTTGGTCAAACGGTCCACTACCACCCAAATGGAATCGTAGCCGGCTCGAGTGCGAGGCAATCCGACTATGAAATCCATACCGATTTCATCCCATTTCCACTGAGGGATCCGCAACGGTTGCAACAATCCAGCTGGTCTCTGGTGTTCTGCCTTAATTCTTCGGCAACTATCGCACATAGCCACATGCTCTGCGATTTCCCTCTTCATTCCGTACCACCAGAATTTCTTCTTCAGATCCTGATACATCTTCTCACTGCCAGGGTGAATCGAATAAGCTGTCTCATGAGCTTCCTTAAGAATCAATTCCCGAATGGACTGGACATTGGGAACACATAAGCGGTCTTTGAACCATATCACGCCTTCTGCATCTTCTCGAAAATCTTTGCCTTTGCCATCTAGAATCAGTCGCCGGATCTCACTGATTTTCTCATCATTCTTCTGCGCTTCTTTGATTTCGCGCTCCAAGGTAGGTTCCAACTCAACTGTGACTCCTCGCGAATTGTTCAGAAATCCGAGACTCAACCTGTCAAACTCTTTGGCCAACTCATAAGGCATCGGACGAGCGACCATCAGATTGACTTGACTCTTTCTGCTCAAAGCATCTGCCACTACGTTTGCTTTGCCTGGATGGTAATGAATTTCCAACTCATAGTCTTTAATCAACTCTAACCATCTTCGTTGCCTCATGTTCAACTCTGACTGAGTGAATATGTACTTCAGACTCTTGTGATCCGTGTAAACATCGCATTTCTGCCCATACAAATAGTGCCTCCATGTCTTCAGTGCGTGAACCACTGCTGCCAACTCTAGATCATGGATTGGGTAGTTCTTCTCATGAACCTTCAGCTGTCGGGACGAGTAAGCCACAACTCTTCCCTCTTGCATCAACACACATCCCAAACCTGTGTAACAAGCATCGCAATACACCGAGAAGGGCTTGTGCACATCAGGCAAGACTAGGACAGGCGCTGTTGTCAACTTCTCTTTCAGCGCTTCAAAGGCCTCTTGGCATTTCTGGGTCCATTTGAACTCAACTTTGTTGCCTAGCAACGCTGTCATTGGTTTCGCAATCTTCGAAAACCCTTCAATGAATCGCCGATAGTATCCGGCCATTCCAATGAAGCTCTTGATTCCTCTAGCATCTGTTGGCGCTTTCCAGTTCAAAATGTCTGCCACTTTCTTCGGATCCACAGCCAATCCTTCTTTGTTGATTATGTGACCCAAGAACAGGACTTCACTGATCCAGAACTCACACTTGCTCAACTTTGCATACAACTGGTGCTCTCGCAATCTCTGCAATACCATCCTCAAATGATCTGCGTGCTCTTCTTCGCTTTGAGAATAAACCAGAATGTCATCAATGAATACCACCACAAACTTATCAAGGTAATCCATGAATACACTGTTCATCAAGTTCATGAAGAATGCTGGCGCATTGGTCAAACCAAAAGACATCACTGTGAACTCATACAACCCATACTTGGAAATGAATGCCGTCTTCGGAATGTCCGAAGGTCGGATCCTGAGCTGATGATAACCTGACCTCAGATCAATCTTGGAGAACACACTGGCTCCTCTCAACTGGTCGAACAGATCTTCTATTCTGGGCAACGGATACTTGTTCTTGATCGTGACCTCATTCAAAGCTCGATAATCGATACACATCCTTTTGGTGCCATCTTTCTTCTCCACAAATAGGACAGGGGCGGCCCAAGGCGAGGTGCTTGGCCGAATGTAACCTTTCTCTGACAGCTCATCAATTTGCTTCTTAAGTTCATCCAACTCTGGTCCAGATATTCTGTAAGCTCTCTTGAAGATAGGGGCGGTTCCAGGAAGAAGCTCTATGGCAAACTCAACTTTCCGCTCTGGTGGCATACCCGGTAAGTCCTTTGGAAACACATCTGGGAACTCAGACACAACCTTGATCCTCTCAATTGGGTCTGCTCCACTGCTATCAACAGCTATCCGATAACAACTTCCTTTCTTTGGCTCAGGCGGGACTAACTCAATCACCACTTCCTCTCCTAGTGGGGACACCAACTTGATTGTCCTTTTATCACAACTGATAACTGCCTGATACTTATCTAGCCAATTCATCCCTAGGATGACATCTATTCCCTGAGTACCCATTACTATAAGGTTGGCGGGAAACGCTATCCCCCTTATTTTCACACTTATATTCAAACAAATGCTATCGGCTCGAATTCTACCACCGGCTGAGTCAATTTGAATGGGGGTTGACATGGTAGTAGTTGGAAGATTATGTGCTTCTACCCATGATGCAGTAATGAAAGAATGCGTTGCTCCAGTATCAAATAACACTTCTGCAATATGGGAGTCGACTGGGAACATACCTACTATCATGCCGGGGGTCTCCTGAACTGCTTCAGCTTCCAAATGGTTCAGCCTTCCATGATTATAACGCTGCTGGGAGCGATTGCCTACTCCGGGCTGAGGCACATTCTGCTTCGCTGGGGCATTGGGGCCTGACTGCTGCTGGGCTGCCTTCTTCGGACATTGCATCACCCAATGGCCTTGCTCTCCACAGTGGAAACATGCTCTGTTTCCAACCTGAGCTGGTGCTGCCTGACTGTTCTGCTGATTTGCTGGGGCAGGAAGACGGGGTGCCTGCTGATTCTGCCTCTGAAACTGACCTCCTGACTGATTGCTCTGACGGTTCTGATACTGATTCTGAGGGTACTGCCTTTGAAACTGCTGATGCTGCTGAGGTGGACGCTGGTTCTGCCTGAACTGCTGAGGTTGATTGCCTGAGAAATGAGGACGACTGCTGCTTCCAGGCTGGGGTCCACTGATCTTGCGCTTACGATCTTCCATCTCCTTGCGCTTTCTCTCTGTCATGATTGCTCTGTCAATCAGGTGCTGGAATGTCGGGAAGGTGTGATTCATCAACTGATACTGAAGAGGGTCAACCAAGCCTCTCAGGAAACGGTACTGTCGCTTGGCGTCGGTGTTGACATCTTCAAGAGCATAGCGAGACAATTGCAGAAACTTGTCCCGGTACTCACTGACAGACAATGGCCCTTGCTTGAGGGCCAGGAACTCCTCCTTCTTCACTGTCATCAGACCTGCAGGAACATGGTACTGACGAAAGCTACTTCTGAACTCTTCCCAGGTGATGGCGTCAGGGTGGGCATGGGTGGCGAGGTAAGACTCCCACCATGATTGGGCTGCTCCTCTCAACAGACGGGGACCATACAGAACTTTCTTCCTGTCATCGCACTGAGCGGTATGCAACTCCCGCTCCACAGTGCGCAGCCAATCTTCAGCATCCATGGGGTTAGAAGAGTGAGCGAACGTTGGTGGATGACCTCTCATGAATTCAGCACGCTTGTCTCTGGGCATCTGAGGCATCTGAGGCTGGGGTGGTGCTTGCTGCTGTTGCTGCTGCTGCTGCTGAATGGCGGCCAAAGTCTGACCGATGGCTTGAACTGCCTGAGTCTGCATCAGAAACATCTGCTCGATCGACATCGGGGGCGGGGGCGGCAAGTGCTGCTGCTGAGGCACCTCCTCCTGTTGAGCGGCTCGCTCCTGCTGAGCACGCCTTCCTCCTCTGCGCCTGTTCTCTGACATCTGCAGAATGCAACCACACATCAGAACTGATCTGGCAGATCTTGCAGCATAAGAAAAGAGAAGAGAATTCTTCAACAGCACTGAACAGATGAGCATCTTCACTGATCTCCAACACAGACCACACAGCTTCTCAGATAAAGAGGAAAGTGGAATAAAAGGTTTCCCAACTATAATACTAACTCCATTAACATAATAGGTAAACCAAAATGCATGGGATACCCACACTCTGGTGACAGTCATTACAAAGATCCAAACCAAACATAGTTCATCATGACAAGCATAAATGCACAGGATATAGCAAACTACCCTGTCTAACTAAGACTAACTAAGACTGAGACTAACGCTAAGACTGAAGCTTCTATGTATATATATTTCGTATTAATTACAAGATCCAACTCTAGCGATCTATGGTTCTAGATTTATCTTGGTCTTGCAGTCGGGATTGCCATAAGACTGGTGTCCACGCTGAGGTGAGCGGTACGGGTGCTGAGTCCCGACGGGAGCGGGGGAACCACCATCCAAGTGACGACGTTCCGCGCGCTCAGCCCGCAGCAGGGCGATCTCAGCACGAGCCCTACTCAGCTCATCTAATGCATGGTCCAGCTCCGTGTTTAGCACGACGGCTAGGTTGACTGTGCTGCTCAACCTAGGATTGCCCTCACCGACAGGTGAGGCAATCACGCCTCCTGTGCTGCCAGATGGACGGCGGGGGTAATACTTCAGGTCAAGACCATCAGCTGCCCCACCGAAAACCGAGCAGTAGTGCGAAAGCGCACGCCGTGCAGCATCTTGCATGGCTGCCTCAGCTGAGTCCCGTTCATAGATAGAATAGTGCTCTGAGCAGGCCTCTGCACCCTGGAGACTGTTCTCCGGGCAGCGCACCAAGCAAGTCGCCTCCCAGCGGTCCGGGTAGACCCCGCGACTATGCTGGTAGACCACACAGCGATACTCGACGGACCAAGTATGCCGGTCAAATGCCTGACGTAGCAGGGTGTCGAGCGCATCGTGGAAGTGACACCCGCGAGCAGCGTCGCGAGTGATGGGTCGAGCAACCCATCCTTCCGGCTCAGGGTTAGCAGAGAAGTCGGTGTCGTGGCTCGAGCTGTCGTCGCCATCTCCGTCGTCTGGGTCTCCTCCAGCAGCTACTCCAGAAGCTGGGGCGCCCAGTGGTGGTGCAGGGGGCGGCTCCAGAGGAAGCACAGGGGAGCAGCTCCTCACAGACTCTATCTCCTGGTGGAGCGAGAAGGAAGAGCTCTGCTGCTCCTGTCGTCGACGCTCCTGCTCCTCACGCAGGCGGTGGTGTAGTCTCTCCAAGTGGCTGGACTGTCCGGCCACGGGACGGCGAAGCGGACGCTCAGCAAGGCGGGAGGGTAAGAAGGGGATGACTGACTTTCGTGCAGTGTGTCTAAGTCGAGCCATCTACAAAAGACATCGCAAGCAAAAGGGTGAGAACAGAATTAATATGACCAGCAAATAATGAATCATAAGTAAATGAAGGATTAGAATAAAACATGGTTTTCAGCAAGGTATAGTATATAGTGGAACATAGGTTTGGTCGGTATGACCAACTTTTGAAGGGATATCAAAGTCAAGGCAGAGACAGAGGTCTATAGTCCTTAGAACGACCATTCTACTCTAGGTTAGCGGTCCTACAGTCAGCACGACTTTGATACCACTTATGTCACACCCGGTTTTAAAAAGGCAAACCGAATGCGAACCATGTACGTGCCAGGATCAGTTATTCACGTACACAGCAGTTACATAATATGGACATCATCACACAGTGCTCAAAATAGTATTAATAAGGGAAATAGTCGATTACATCATACGTCTGAGACGTCCATATAGTTCTTACAATAAATCAAAGTGCGGAAAAGAAACGTAGATAACCGCGGCCTTCACAGGCAGCCGACTGGGGGTTGCCGCTAACCCACACCTAGAACTCGTCGTAATCTTGGAACTCCTGGAAGTCTCCTTCCACGGCTTCATCTTCGCCTGAGCAGTGGTTGCAATGCTGACAACCTGGGGGGGGGGTTTGGTGTGTAGAGCAAGGGTGAGTACACATCAACATACTCAGCAAGCATCCCGTTTGGCTGTAGTGGACTAGCTTTATGTGGGGATAAGTCAAGCAGTTGCTTTTAGTTGGTCAGATTATTACTTACTAGTAGAAAGCCAAGTTTTAGCATTAACCCAAGTTATTAACCCAAACGTACTCCTTTCCAAACGGAAAGAGTACCACTTACCAGCATCATAGTCATAACCAGAATCAACAATCTCATAACCACCTGTACCGAAGTATCTCTGATCAAGTACCACTAATCACTGGAGCTCCCTTGGCCGCTCATAACCGCGAGCACGGCTGATATATCAGTTTCATAACACTCTGCAGAGGTTGTGCACTTTACCCACAAGCCGTGATTCCCTCTCTGGCCCGGGCTTGCAAGACCCTTATTCACTCCCGAGGTGAATGGCCAGGGATTCACTACGAAGCCTTTACAAAGATTCCCCGGGGCTGTAGCCACCCGTTAGGTTTCCTAAATGCACCGCACTCCTCCCCAAGGGGCGAACCCAAACTTGGCAGAGCGAGCCGCATACACCGAGCCCCATTGACGGCACGACGGCTAAGTGAACTACACCCCGGATCCTCTAATTATTCAGCTAAGGGCACCCCATTCCACCCTCATGGTTGCACTGTTTTCCCGGGCGGTCATCCATAGAACAGGTCCTTACGGAGAGGCACTCGAGAAACCGCTCGAGCCCCCTTGAAGACCACAAGTACCACATCATAATAAGAGAAGGGAAAACAGCGTATCATAGATAATCTCATCATGTTCATTGATTAGAGTTTGAGCAATAGCATAAAGCTAAACAGTAATAATCCAACCCAGATAGGCAAACAAGGACATGGACAACAAAACTAGTCAATCCTTAGGCATAAATGTGTAAAGCGGGAGGTGAATTAAATAATGAATAGGACAGAGATAGGTCAAAGGACACTTGCCTCCACCAACCGACTGCTGCTCAGGGGCTTCTCCTGCGAATTCCTCGGGCTCTTCGACCGGATCGTTCTCTATGCGATTGCAAACATACATACATCCATCCACATTTAATACAAAAGAACAGTACACCATACAAGGGAACAAATAAAGTGAGAATGCATCAAGTATGACATTCGATATCGCATTTGTTATGGTTAGAAAGAAACGGGAAAGGGTCTCGCAGGGGGTTAAATCTTATGCACTAACGATCAATTACAATTGGTTCTTAACAAAAGAATTCTATTACATATACACTAATGGAAACCTAATCACTTTAAGTTGATCAACATTGCACGAGATAAACAATTAACTACATGAATCAACTAGCATAACGGAATTTTAAATTAAACTTCCTATTTCAATAACATGAACAATGATTAACCTACCTAAAATAAAGTAACTAGGATCACAGAAAGTAAATAAAATAAAATAAAAAAATAAAAAAAAATAGAGGGGGGGGGGGCGGTTGAACCGGCCCTAGGGGCGGTTGAACCGGCCCTGCGCAGGGGGCGCGGCCAGGGGCCAGGCGAGCGCGCGGGGGAGGGGGCGGCCGGGCTGGCCAGGGCGGCCGAGCCGGCCGAGCGGCCAGGGGGCGCGGCCAGGGCCAGGCGGGCGCGCGGCCAGGGCGGCCAGGCGGCCAAGGGCCAGGCGGCCAGGGGGCCAGGCGGCCGGACGGCTGGGCGGCCAGGGAGAGAGGAGGGGGGGAAAGGGGAGAGGGAGGGAGGAGGGAGAAGGGGGGGGCTCACCGGCGTTGGGGAGCGACGGCGAGGGGCGGCCGGCAGGGGGCGGCGGCGGCTTAGGGCAGGGCGGCGCTAGGGCAGGGGGCGGGTAGGGGCGGCGGCTAGGGAGAGAATGAGGGAAAATGAGAGGGAGAGGGAGAGGGAGAGGGAGAGGGTTTTGGGGAAAAAAGGAGGTGGGGGGGGGGGCGGTTGGGCCTGCCAAGGCCCAAGAGGGGGCGCCAGGGGCGGCTGGGCCGGCCGGGGTCGGCCCACGGCGCGGGAGAGAGAGAAAAAGAGGAGAGAGAAAGAGAGAGAAAAAGAAAGAAAAGATCTTCTTCTCATTTTCGAAATCCGATCTTTCTACATGAATGCATTTGCACTTTCAAACAATCAAAGAATGCATAGTTCGGCATGGTGCATCAAACAACATAAAACAGTTTTATGGTTTTCTTACACGGGAATTCCAAACCGAATCCCGCTAACTTTGGAAAAGGTCAAGGTTTAGCGAGGGGAAAAAGAAAAAGAAAAGGTAACGCCCGAATTTTGGCGAGTAAAGAAAAGAAAAAATCCAACTGCAAAATTCGGGGCGTTACACATCGATTATGTGCATAGATCTTCGATTCAGTCCCAGGCGCTAGCAGATTTCATCGCCGACTGGACGCCAGGGGCTTAGGAGGAAGAAGCAAGTAAAGATGCCGAAGCTTGGATAGTATTCTGCGATGGTTCCTGGGGAACCTTCGGGGCAGGTGCAGCTGCCATTTTAATTGCACCTTCCAAAGTCAGAACATGCTACGCAGTGAAACTTGATTTCAGTTGCACAAATAATATTGCTGAATACGAAGATTTGCTTTTGGGGCTTCGGAAGTTGAAGGCAATGGGGATAAGAAGGGCGGTCTCAAAACTGATTCCCAAGTTATTTCTGGCCATGTTGACAAAAGTTGCAAAGCAAGAGATCCGAAGCTTGAGAAATATTTGGATACAGTTCGAAGGCTTGAAGCTTCCTTCGAAGGGTTTTCTGTCAAGAATATTCCACGAGGAGAAAATGAACACGCTGATCTACTAGCCAAGTCAGCGGCACAGGGGCTGCCCTTACCTTCGGAAGTATTCTTTGAAACAATAAAAGCACCTTCGATTGACCTTCTTGAAAGAGCAGTGCTCAATATATCTCCTGTTTATAGCGAAGATTGGTGAACTAAGATCATGTCTTTTCTTCAGGGCAATTTCCTTTCAGATGATGAAGCTTATCATAAGAGAATAGCGGCAAGAGCCCGTCCATATGTAATAATAGAAGGGGAGTTAAACAAGCATGGAGTCTGTTCTCCATTACTCAAATGTTTATTCAGAGCTGAAGGTATAGAGCTGATGAAAGAAATACATGCAGGCCTGTGTGGATCTCACATCGGATCTAGGCCTTTGTTGGGTGAAGTTTTTCGTGAAGGATTTTATTGGCCGAAGGCAGCTTCGGATGCAGCAGAATTAGTCCAAAAATGCGAAGGTTGTCAAAAATGTGCAAGAGATCAAAAACAACCTTCGTCTCTAACTCAATTAATACAGCCCACTTAGCCATTGCAAAGGTGGGACCTTGATTTGCTAGGCCCACTTCCACCAGCACAAGGGAATTTAAGATATGTTGTGGTGGCAGTAGAATATTTTTCTAAGTGGATTGAGGCGAAGCCTTTAGCCACAATAACTTCGGTCACTGTTCAAAAGTTTTTCTGGCAAAATATTGTGTGCCGCTTCGGAGTGCCGAAGGCCATCACCGTGGACAATGGAACACAGTTTGATGCCGAAGCTTTCAGAGAGTTTTGTGAACAAATTGGCACGAAGATCCATTTTGCATCGGTTCGGCATCTGGAGTCAAATGGACTTGTCGAAAGAGCTAATGGCATTATAATGACAGGAATAATGAAGTTAATCTTCAACTAGCCTAGGGGAAGTGGCCAGACGAATTAATCAAAGTGGTGTGGAGCCACAACACAACAATGTCAAGGTCAACAGGTTTTACACCATTCAAATTGTTGTTTGGTGACGAAGCAATAACCCCAGAAGAAGCTAAAGCGGGATCAATAAGAACAGTGGCTTTGGCAGAGGACGAAGCTGATTATTCTGTGGCAAAAGATGCTATAGAAGGGATCAGGCTTCAGGCTGTGGAGAATATCAATAAATATCAAGCCGAAACAATAAAATGGCGTGACAGGAAGGTTCGGTTAAAAAATATTAAGCCAGGACACTTGGTACTTCGGAGAGTTGCCAACCCAGATACAGTAGGTAAGCTACAGATGAAGTGGGAAGGACCTTTTCTGGTAGTATCTTCGTCAAGACCCGGTTCCTACAGGTTGAAGGATATGGACGACAACTACATTCCTAGATCTTGGAATGCGGATGAGCTTCGACGGTATTATGTGTAACCTGATGTAATCTTTTTTATTCTTTCCTATGGCACCCTTTTCCTTTCCAAAGGGGGAGAAAGGTTTTTAATGGGGCCATAGCATGTAATTTCTCTTTTTCTTATATCAGCTCTACAAGAGCAATATCCCCCGAAGATGTAAATGTAAAAACTGAGCATGCACCATCGAGTGCAAAGAGAAAAAGGAAAAACAGGGAGAAGCTCGAAAGACGTCCCTAAGGGGATGCAGAGTACGACGAAGCTACAAAAAAGTCGTTCCTAAGGGAGCGCAGCATAAGTTTTTTGCTCAAAAGTCGTTCCTAAGGGAATGCAGAGCTTAAAGCGAAAAGTCAACACTGATTCCGCCGAAATATAAGGCGAAGCGCGAAAAGTCAACGCGAATACCGCCGAAATAAAAGGCGAAGAAGCTCCTAAGGGAGGCTTACAGCGAAAAGTCAGCGCTGATAAACCGAAAAATAAGCGGTGAAGCCAAAAAATAAACGACAAAGATTTGTTATTCCTAAGGGAATAAGAGTTGTGATTATGGTTTCGTATGTGTCTTTGAACATTCATTTGCACGATACATTACATCATACATTTGCATTCATAAACATTCATTTAGACATACATAGGATCATCATCATCATAACATACACACTTGCTTCGGCTTTAAAAGTGAAGGCTTCGGAAAAAAGGGAAAAGAAGCAATTTTATGCTTCGCTGTGTACGCAAAGAAGGGAAGGTGTTTTTCGCCTTCGACTCAAAAATATTAATTTCGTCCACACCAAAGCACTTTATACATTGACGGAAAGGTAAGATTATATTACAAGGTATGGATAAAGTCCACAAAGTGAAATTTATTTACATCATACTTTATACAAGTTATCACAGGAGTTTTTGAGCTATTTCTACAGACTACTCAAGCTTCGTCAACATTCATGGAGCTTCGTCTTTTTATTCCGTAGCTTCAGCTTCGGCTTGGTAATCCTGTATGTAAGTATTATAAGCTAAATTCAAAATTCAAAGGAAAAGGTAAGCATAAGGTATGATTTTGTTGCCGGCTTAAGGTGGCTTCGAGCTTCGTCACTAGCTTTGCTCTGTCCACCCTTTGTCCATACTAATTTTATAAATCTATTCGCAATACTTCGGGCCAGGTTGGGAATGTTATCTAAGTCTGCTGGTGATAAGCTGAAGTTGGGTCTATTGACAACTTTTCCGTGTTCACAACCAGACTTCAGAAAGGCAACAGCTGTGCCCCGAGAAGCTACCAGGGCACAGAAGTCACCATGCCCAGCTATAACTTCGTCAAGATCATTAATTTCACCTTCAATATGCTCGAAGGCACCAGGCAGGTCTTCAGCCGAAGGAGTGAACTTCTCGCTGCTGGCTCCGACAAAATGGAACACCTGCTTCAACTGTTGAACGCATCGTTTGCTGAACTCCAGGCATTTATTCTGAAGGCGTGTCAAAGATTCTTTCAGCTCCGAACTTTTTTGGACTTCGGCCTCAAGTTTTGCATCAAGCTTCAACTTTTCTTGTTCAAAATTTTCTGATTGAGAAAGAAGCTTCGAATTTAATTCTGTTATTTTGGCTTCAGCATCTGCTAATAAGCCTTCGGTTGTTTGAAGCTCGAAGTCTTTCTTTTCGATGGCAACTGATTGATCTTTTATCTTGTTCTCTAAGTTCTCAATTATAACTTCGTGCTTTTTATCCTCTAAGTCCTGCTGCATTTTTAAAGCCTTGCTCAAAAGCATACTCTGTGGACAAATAACCTTCGTTAGAAAACATTTATGATATTACAAATAATAAAGGTTAGACAAAAGTTGTTTACCTTAAAATTGGAATAAAACAAACTACCGACAATGTGTTGTCGTCGGTAGCGGCTGATATCTGCTTCGAGCTTCGGGAAACCGATACTCTTTGATAGAGTACCGATAACCTTCGCGCCGGTCTGATCTCGTATGCAGCCTAACCTTTCGTCATCAATGCCACCGAAGAGAAGCGCTCCCGGCCGATACCCGCAAGATATAGCATATTCTTTTAGTTCCTCTTTTTCAGCTTTTGTCAGCTCTTGGCCAACTATGTTTTGGAAGTCAAAAGTTTCATCTTCTGAAGTATCTTCGATCATTTCTTCTTTCTTGGGTTTTGCGGCCGTAGTCTCTTCGGTGGCTGCGGCAGCTTCTTCCACGGCCATGTTTAGTAACATTTTGTCTATATCAGTAGCTATGCTTTCTAAATTAATATCTTCGTATTTGGCATCTTCGGCTCTGGCCTCTTCTGCGGCAGCCTCCGAAGGTACAACTTCAGTAGCTGTCATGCTCTCAATAGCCTGCACCTTTGGAGCTGAAGCTCCTGGTGGTGTTGCTTCAATAACTTCTGTCACAGTAACGATTCTTTGCCTCTTTGGCCTAGGTGCCTTCGTTTTTGTGGGCTCCTTTTCCTTCTGAAAAAGCTTCGTCAGATGTAGCCCCAGTGGACTTAGTTTGACAGGCAAAGTTTCAATCATTACCTTTAAGATTTCCTCTATTTCAGTAGCAGAGGATGTCGCAGAAGTCCTTTCTTTTTCATCAATTGATTTTTGCTTCGGAGTCAAAGCCTTTCTTTTCTTCGGAGCAACTGTTTTCGCCTCAGACTCTTGTTTTTTCTTCTTTGGTTGATCTTCATCGTCCTTATTCAGAGCAATAGTTATTCTTTTCCTTTTTTGGCCTTCGGCACCCTTGTCCAGCCGCTCATAGTCAGGATATTCAAAACTTATAGCATCCATCACTCGGTTTAGCCTTCGTTTCGGACGGGTGCCGAAGGCCGCAGTCATCAATTGATCTTCTTTTTTAGAATAATTTCCAAGTATTTTGTTGCACATTACTTCGATTGTATCCAGCCATTCTTGGCAGGGCACTTTGAAATGTTTCTTGAATTTATAATGGTAGGGCAGCCGGACAAGTTCTCCCTCCTTTTTTCCTTCAAGCTTCGGCATGGCCCACTCTTTCATAGTTGGAAACACTTTGAAAGCCAAAAATTCCTGCACCAAGTCCCTAGTGCTGATGTGCTCCGCGATAACCCTAAATTCAGCCAGTGCAATTTGGGTTGGACCCTCTGGTGTCATATTGCACGGGGGTCTGGTCTCTCCGAAGATCAGCTCTAACGGACTCTGCACCAACTTCTCCTTATCATTGTCAACTTTGACGTAGAACCATTTTGATTTCCAGCCAGCCGGCCACTTGCTTCGGTAACTGATCACGGGAAATTTTGTAGTCTTGCGGTAGACAAAATTGTAGCAGCCGAAGTTTTCGTGTAACCCATCTCTTCTGGCCTTGGTTTGGTAATGCAGCTCATGCACTCGGCAGAAACCTTCGGCAAACGGTTCCACCCCTTGGCTTCGAAGAGCCCAAATGTAAACGCTAAGCCTAACGATAGCGTTAGGAGTTAGCTGATGAAAGTAGATCCCAAACTTCTTCAGCACATCAGCAATCATCTTATTCAAATGGAATCTGAAACCAGCTTTGAAGAAACTCTTAAAAACTACTACTTCATCTTTTCTTGGCTTCGGAGTAGTTTCCTCTCCACCAAAGCGAACCAACTCTTTCTTTTCTTCATTAAAATTGTTGGGGACCATAATTAGGGGTACCCCCAAGACTCCTAATCTCAGCTGGTAACCCCCATCAGCACAAAGCTGCAAAGGCCTGATGGGCGCAATTAAGGTCAAGGCCTAGTCCACTCAAAGGACACGATCTCGCCTCGCCCAAGCCCAGCCTCGGGCAAAGGCAGCCGACCCCGGAGGATTCACGTCTCGCCCGAGGGCCCCCTCAAGCAACGGACACACCTTCGGCTCGCCCGAGGCCCAGTCTTCGCAGAGAAGCAACCTTGGCCAGATCGCCACGCCATCTGACCGTATCGCAGGAGCATTTAATGCAAGGATCACCTGACACCTTATCCTGACGCGCGCTCTTCAGTCGACAGAGCCGAAGTGACTGCAGTCACTTCGCCGCTCCACTGACCGACCTGACAAGAAAACAGCGCCACCTGCATCGCTCCGACTGCTGTGCCACTCGACAGAGTGAGGCTGACAGCAGCTAAGTCCAGCCTTGGGCGCCATAGGAAGCTCCGCCTCGTCCGACCCCAGGGCTCGGGCTCAACCTCGACGCTGGATGACGGACTCCGCCTCGCCCGACCCCCGGGGCTCGGACATAGCCTCGGCCTCGGAAGACAGTCTCCGCCTCGCACGACCCCAGGGCTCGGGCTCAACCTCGACGCTGGACGACGGACTCCGCCTCGCCCGACCCCAGGGCTCGGACACAGCCTCGACCTCGGAGGAGCCTCCGCCTCGCCCGACCTCGGGCTCGGACCCGCCACGTCACAAGGAAGGCCATCATTACCCTACCCCTAGCTAGCTCAGGCTACGGGGAAAAAGACCGGCGTCCCATCTGGCTCGCCCCGGTAAACAAATAATGATGGCGCCCCAAGTGCTCCATGACGACGGCGGCTCTCAGCCCCTTATGGAAGCAAGGAGACGTTAGCAAGGATTCGACAGCCCCGACAGCTATCCTTCCACAGGGCTCCAGCTCTCCTCCAACGACCACGACATCACATGAACAGGGTGCCAAAACCTCTCCGACTGCCACGACGGCACGTACTTAGGGCTCTAGCTCCTCTCTGCTAGACACGTTAGCACACTGCTACACCCCCCATTGTACACCTGGACCCTCTCCTTACGCCTATAAAAGGAAGGTCCAGGGCTCTCGTACGAGAAGGTTGGCCGCGCGGGAGAACGGGCCGACGCGTAAGGCTCTCCCACGCGAACGCTTGTAACCCCCTACTGCAAGCGCACCCGACCTGGACGCAGGGCAACACGAAGGCCGCAGGTTTCCCCTTTTGCCTATTTCTTCCCCCCTTCGTGCTCCGCCTCGCGCCGACCCATCTGGGCTGGGACATGCGGCGACAATTCACTCGTCGGCCCAGGGACCCCCCGGGGTCAAAACGCCGACAGTTGGCGCGCCAGGTAGGGGCCTGCTGCGTGTTGACAAACAACTTCCCATCAAGCTCCAGATGGGTAGTCTTCAGCAACCTTTCCAACCCGGGACGATGCTCCGTTTCGGGAGTCTTGAGTTCATGTCCCTCGACGGCAGCTACGACATGATACTCCTTCCTCCGCCGTGCGACTGCGATAATGGCGGTCGTCAGCCCGCCCGCCGGCGGCGGAATCGACGATGTCTACCCCACGTGGCGGAAGAACAACATCCGGGTTTGTCCCGTCACCTCCCCCACTGACGGAGGAGGAGGAGGGGCAACCATGGCCAAGCAGGAGGCGGCACCTCGTCGGCTGTCGAGCAAGTCGACGACGCCGGCACCCCAGCGGGGGACACGTCGGGCTTCGACCTTGCGTCTGAGACGAAGACGAGCGCCGTTTCCCCGCAACACGCCAACCCCAAGCAGACGAATGACGCCAGCATGCTCGCGAAGGACTTGCTAGGCGTCGCCCTCGTACTTGAGACAACGGTGCAGTCCGCCCCTGACGCGACTTCGTCACCGCCCGTCGACCAAGAGACTGATGATCGTCTCGACCTACGGACCCTCGGGTTCCGAGGAAGATGACGAGCCCGACTTTTATTGGGATTTCTCTGGGCTCAGTAACCCCAGTGCCATGCGGGACTTCATGACCGCATGCGACTACTACCTCTCCGATTGTTCCGATGGTAGCCGCAGCTTCGGCGACGAGGACTGCGGCCCAAGTCGTGAATGTTTCCACGTCGATCTAGGGGGTCCCGGCGAAGGCAACCATCTTGGTATGCCGGAAAACGGCGACCCCCTTAGGCCTGCGCCTCGCGTTGACATCCTTCGGGAGCTAGCTATGGTCCCAGTCCCTGCAGGGGGTCAGGACGCACAGCTCGAGCAAATCCGCGAGATGCAGGCCAGGTTCGACGAGGGAGCAGGAACACTTGAGCCGTTCCGGCGGAACATCGGGCAGGAATGGGCAGACCAAGCTCCGGCCGGAGAAGCGCGCCATCTACCCCAGGGCATCCAGCACCGCATTGCCGACGACGTCAGGGCAAGGCCGCCACCGGCTTCCAGTGGGGTCGGCCAGAACCTGGCTACAACAGCAATACTACTCCGCGCGATGCCGGAACCATCAACCACCGAAAGGCGGCGTATCCAGGGAGAGCTCAAGAATCTCCTGGAGGATGCCATGGTCCAACGGGCCGAAAGCTCTGCCTCCCGAAGGCAGGGTACCCCTCGGAGCATCGCGCCACGACTTCCCGATTTATGCGGGAAGCCTCGGTCCACACCGGGCGCACGCGCAACACGGCGCCTGCGGCCCTGGGTCGCCTCGGCAACGAGCACCACCGCCGTGACCGTCGAGCCCACCTCAACGAGAAGGTGCGCCGAGGCTACCACCCCAGGCGTGGGGGACGCTACGATAGCGGGGAGGATCGGAGTCCCTCGCCCGAACCGCCCGGTCCGCAGGCTTTCAGCCGGGCCATACGACGGGAGTCGTTCCCGACCCGGTTCCGAACCCCGACTACCATCACAAAGTACTCGGGGGAGACGAGGCCGGAACTGTGGCTCGTGGATTACCGGCTGGCCTGCCAGCTGGGTGGAACGGACGATGACAACCTCATCATCTGCAACCTCCCCCTGTTCCTCTCCGACATCGCTCGAGCCTGGCTGGAGCATCTGCCTCCGGGGCAGATCTCCAACTGGGACGACCTGGTCCAAGCCTTCGCCGGCAACTTCCAGGGCACGTACGTGCGCCCTGGGAACTCCTGGGATCTCTGAAGCTACTGCCAGCAGCCGGGAGAGTCTCTCCGGGACTACATCCGGTGATTCTCGAAGCAGCGCACCGAGCTGCCCAACGTCACCGACTCGGACGTCATCGGCGCGTTCCTCGCCGGCACCACCTGCCGCGACCTGGTGAGCAAGCTGGGTCGCAAAACCCCCACCAGGGCGAGCAAGCTGATGGACATCGCCACCAAGTTCGCCTCTGGCCAGGAGGTGGTTGAGGCCATCTTCCGGAAGGACAAGCAGCCCCAGGGTCGCCAGCCGGAAGATGTCCCCAAGGCGTCCACTCAGCGCGGCACCAAGAAGAAGGGCAAGAAGAAGTCGCAAGCGAAACGCGCCGCCGCCGACACGGACCTTGTCGCCGCCGCTGAGTACAAGAACCCTCGGAAACCGCCTGGAGGTGCCAATCTCTTCGACAAGATGCTCAAGGAGCCGTGCCCCTATCATCATGGGCCCGTCAAGCACACCCTTGAGGAGTGCGTCATGCTTCGGCGCCACTTTCACAAGGCCGGGCCACCTGCGGAGGGTGGCAGGGCCCGCAACAACGACAAGAAGGAGGATCACAAGGCAGAGGAGTTCCCCGAGGTCCACGACTGCTTCATGATCTACGGTGGGCCAGTGGCGAACGCCTCGGCTCGGCACCGCAAACAAGAGCGTCGGGAGGTCTGCTCGGTAAAGGTGGCGGCGCCAGTCTACCTAGACTGGTCCGACGAGCCCATCACCTTCGACCAGGGCGACCACCCCGACCGCGTGCCGAGCCCGGGTAATATCCGCTCGTTGTCGACCCCGTCATCGGCAACGTCAGGCTCACCAAGGTCCTCATGGACGGAGGCAGCAACCTCAACATCATCTACGCCGAGACCCTCGGGCTCCTGCAGATCGATCTATCCTCGATCCAGACATGCGCGACGCCTTTTCACGGGATCATCCCCGGGAAACGCGTCCAACCCCTCGGACAACTCGATCTGCCCGTCTGCTTCGGGACTCCCTCCAACTTCCGAAGGGAAACCCTCACGTTCGAGGTGGTCGGGTTCCGAGGAACCTACCACGCAGTACTGGGGAGGCCATGCTACGCCAAGTTCATGGCCGTCCCCAACTACACCTACCTCAAGCTCAAGATGTCGGGCCCCAACAGGGTCATCACCGTCGGCCCCACGTACCGACACGCATACGAATGCGACGTGGAGTGCGTGGAGTACGCCGAGGCCCTCGCCGAATCCGAGGCCCTCATCACCGACCTGGAGAGCCTCTCCAAGGAGGCGCCAGACGTGAAGCGCCACGCCGGCAACTTCGAGCCAGCAGAGACGGTTAAGTCCGTCCCTCTCGACCCCAGCAACGATGCCTCCAAGCAGATACAGATCGGCTCCGAGCTCGAACCCAAATAGGAAGCAGTGCTTGTCGACTTTCTCCGCGCGAACGCCGAAGTCTTTGCGTGGAGTCCCTCGGACATGCCTGGCATACCGAGGGATGTCACCGAGCACTCGCTGGATATCCGAACTGGAGCTCGACCCGTGAAGCAGCCTCTGCGCCGATTCGACGAAGAAAAGCGCAGAGCCATAGGCGAGGAGATCCACAAGCTGATGGCTGCAGGGTTCATCAAAGAGGTATTCCATCCCGAATGGCTTGCCAACCCTGTGCTTGTGAGAAAGAAAGGAGGGAAATGGCGGATGTGTGTAGACTACACTGGTCTAAACAAAGCATGTCCGAAGGTTCCCTACCCTTTGCCTCGCATCGATCAAATCGTGGATTCCACTGCTGGGTGCGAAACCCTTCTTTCCTCGATGCCTACTCAGGGTATCACCAAATCAGGATGAAAGAGTCTGACCAGCTCGTGACTTCTTTCATCACACCTTTTGGCATGTACTGCTACGTTACTATGCCATTTGGTTTGAGGAATGCGGGTGCGACATACCAAAGGTGCATGAACCACGTGTTCGGAGAGCACATTGGTCGAACGGTCGAGGCTTACGTCGATGACATCGTAGTCAAGACGAGGAAAGCCTCCGACCACCTCTCCGACCTTGAAACGACATTCCGGTGTCTCAAGGCGAAAGGCGTGAAACTCAATCCCGAGAAGTGTGTCTTCGGAGTCCCCCGAGGCATGCTCCTAGGGTTCATCGTCTCCGAGCGGGGCATCAAGGCCAACCCGGAGAAAATCGCGGCCATCACCAGCATGGGCTCATCAAGGACATGAAAGGCATACATAGGGTCATGGGATGCCTTGCGGCTCTGAGCCGCTTCATCTCGCGCCTCGGCGAAAGAGGCCTACCTCTGTACCGCCTCTTAAGGAAGACCGAGCGCTTCACTTGGACCCCCGAGGCCAAGGAAGCCCTCGGGAACCTGAAGGCGTTCCTTACGAACGCACCCATCCTGGTGCCCCCCGCTGCCGGAGAAGCCCTCTTGATCTATGTCGCCGCTACCACTCAGGTGGTCAGCGCCGCGATCGTGGTTGAGAGACGAGAAGAGGGGCATGCATTTCCCATCCAGAGGCCGGTCTACTTCATCAGTGAGGTACTGTCCGAGACCAAGATCCGCTACCCACAAATTCAGAAGCTGATGTCGTAGTGATTCTGATGTGGCAGAAGTGGCGACACTACTTCGAGTCTCATCCGGTGACTGTGGTGTCATCCTTCCCCCTGGGGGAGATCATCCAGTGCCGAGAGGCCTCGGGTAGGATTGCAAAGTGGGCGGTGGAAATCATGGGCGAGACAATCTCGTTCGCCCCTCGGAAGGCCATCAAGTCCTAAGTCTTGGCGGACTTTGTGGCTGAATGGGTCGACACCCAGCTTCCAACAGCTCCGATCCAACCAGAGCTCTGGACCATGTTTTTCGACGGGTCGCTGATGAAAACAGGGGCAGGCGCGGGCCTTCTCTTCATCTCGCCCCTCGGGAAGCACCTCCGCTACGTGCTGCGCCTCCATTTCCCGGCGTCCAACAACGTGGCTAAGTATGAGGCTCTGGTCAACGGGCTTCGCATTGCCGTCGAGCTAGGGGTCCGATGTCTCGACGCTCGCGGTGACTCGCAGCTTGTCATCGACCAAGTAAAAAGAACTCCCACTGCCGCGACCCGAAGATGGAAGCCTACTGCGACGAGGTTCGGCGCCTGGAAGACAAGTTCTATGGGCTCGAGCTCAACCATGTCGCCCGACGATACAACGAGACTGCGGACGAGCTGGCGAAGATAGCTTCGGCGCGAACAACGGTTCCCCCGAACGTCTTCTCCCGAGACCTACATCAACCCTCAGTCAAGACAAATGACACGCCCGAGCCCGAGAAGGCCTCGGCCCTGCCCGAGGTGCCCTCGGCTCAGCCCGAGGCACCCTCGGCCCCCGAGGGTGAGGCACTGCGCATCGAGGAAGAGCGGAATGGGGTCGCGCCTAATCGAAACTGGCGGACCCCGTACCTGCAATATCTCCACCGAGGAGAGCTACCCCTCGACAGAGCCGAGGCTCGGCGACTGGCGCAGCACGCCAAGTCATTCGTCTTGCTGGGTGACGGGAAGGAGCTCTACCACCGCAGCCCCTCCGGCATCCTCCAGCGATGCATATCCATCGCCGAAGGCCAGGAGTTATTACAAGAAATACACTCAGGGGCTCGCGGTCATCACGCAGCGCCTCGAGCCCTTGTTGGGAACGCTTTCCGACAAGGTTTCTACTGGCCAACCGCGGTGGCCGATGCCACTAGAATTGTCCGCACCTGCCAAGGGTGTCAATTCTACGCAAGGCAGACACACCTACCCGCTTAGGCTCTACAAACAATACCCATCACTTGGCCATTTGCTGTGTGGGGTCTGGACCTCGTCGGTCCCTTGCAGAAGGCACCCAGGGGCTACACGCACGTGCCGGTTGCCATCGACAAATTCTCCAAGTGGATCGAGGTCCGACCCCTAAACAGCATCAGGTCCGAACAGGCGGTGGCATTCTTCACCAACATCATCCATCGTTTTGGGGTCCCGAACTCCATCATCACCGACAACGGCACCCAGTTCACCGGCAGAAAGTTCCTGGGCTTCTGCGAGGATCACCACATCCGGGTGGACTGGGCCGCCGTAGCTCACCCCATGACGAATGGGCAAGTAGAGCGTGCCAACGACATGACTCTGCAAGGGCTCAAGCCACGGCTCTACAACGACCTCAATAAGTTCGGCAGGCGATGGATGAAGGAACTCCCCTCGGTGGTCTAGAGTCTGAGGACAACGCCGAGCCGAGCCACGGGCTTCACACCGTTCTTTCTAGTCTATGGGGCCGAGGCCATCTTGCCCACAGACTTAGAATACGGTTCCCCGAGGACGAGGGCTTACGACGACCAAAGCAATCGAACCAACCGAGAAGACTCACTGGACCAGCTGGAAGAGGCTCGGGACATGGCCTTATTACACTCGGCGCGTTATCAGCAGTCCCTGCGACGCTACCACGCCCGAGGGGTTCGGTCCCGAGACCTCCAGGTGGGCGACTTGGTGCTTCGGCTACGACAAGACACCCGAGGGCGCCACAAGCTCACGCCCCCCTGGGAAGGGCCATTCATCATCGCCAAGATTTTGAAGCTCGGAACGTACAAGCTGGCCAACAGTCAAGGTGAGGTCTACAACAACGTTTGGAACATCCGACAGCTACGTCGCTTCTACCCTTAAGATGTTTTCAAGTCGTTCATACACCTCATTTACATACGCCAACAAAGTCTAACCATCAAGGAAGGGTCAGCCTTGCCTCGGCAAAGCCCGACCCTCCCTTGGGGGCTACAAGGGGGGAACCCCCTCCGCGTCAAAATTTTCCTCGGAAAAGGTCTTTCTACCAGAACGTCTTTCGTGCTTTTCGACTACTTCGAAAGTGGGATCCTGAAAACGACGGAGTACACGTAAGCAGCCAAGGCCGACTGAGCCGAGGGACTCCTACGCCTCCGGGATACGGATACCTCACCCGTCACCTTCTGCGATAAGTAACTCACGCTCGGATAAGCGATTCCGCTGACCGAACAAGTCTTAATGCTCGGAAATTTTTCTGCCGAAACAATTTTTCGTGCCTTCTCGACTATATCGATAGCAGAATCCTATGGATGAGTAAGAGTACACGTAAGCGGCAAGGCCGACCGAGCCGAGGGATTCCTACGCCTCCGGGATACGGATACCTCACTCATCACCTTCCGTGAGAAGTAACTCTCGCTCGGACAAACAATTCTGTTACCGACAAATAAGTCCAGATACTCGAAACAAGAGGAAAAGAAACGCAACTTTACAACGCGACGACAGTATGTTTGGGCCTCGGCGGCCGCAAAAAACATATGCATACTATAGGCGAACCGATCCTGCAGGCTCAGACGTCGATGGAGGGGGAGCAGCAGCACCGTCGGCGTCAACTCCACCTTCGGCGAAGTCCGACCGAGCCTCGGACGGCAACACGGGCGAAGGATCTCCGCTCCGAAGGACGATGTCAGCACCACGCCCGGGCCATCGCCGCCAGGGTCTCCTCTAGGAACCCGGCCCGAGCAGACGGCTTGGCCGGCCGCCCCGAAGCCTTAGCCAGCTGTCCCCCGAGGACACCAGCCCGGCTCATGGCCTCGGCAACCTGACTCCGGTGCTGGTCCCGCCAGTGGACGGCCTGGCCAGGCTCCGGCCGACGAAGTCTTCTTTTCGAGCCAACTCTGCCTCTGTTCATGCTGACACCGTTGCCTTCGGCCCTGGCTCACCGCAGAGCGGCCGAGGATTCCTTTAACTAAGCAAGAGAAGCCTCGGGCGGCAAGGCCGACCGAGCTGAGGGACTCCTACGCCTCCGGGATACGGATACCTCACTCGTCACCTTCACACAAGGCGACTCACACTTGGTTAAGCGGTTCAGTTAGCCGACAGGCGAGTCCTAGTGCTCAAAATGAGGAAAAAACACGGCTTCATGCCAAAAATACATACATGTTCAGGCCTCGACAGCCACAATGAACAGACACCGACACTCAAGGTGCCATTACAAACGGAACTCCGGTTCCACCCCCGCAGGTACGAACAACCCCCCACATTGGAGGGCCTGCGGGGCGACGAAACCCCAGGTGGCTCACCGCCGCCCGCTCCGGCAGCAGCGACAACGACTTCCGCTCCGGGCGGCCAAACAGCAGCAGCGATGACCTCAGGGCAGACGCTGCTGCGACAAGGCCCTCGCCCACGTCCCCGCCCAAGGGGCGAGGACATGCAGAAGGCCGTAGAGTTGGAGGTCAGTCTGCGGGTGACCACCAGCGAGGGGATGCAGCCGGGCTGCCTGATGAAAATCCTTGAAGCCGAGCGATGGCTGAAAGGTACCAACTTCCGCGAAGTTGTGTTCCTCCAACGACGACAAGACGAAAGCAACGCGAGCGCTCCCCATCCGGGGGCTCAGAAGGTGGAAGGGCGCGATGCATGAGGAGAGTGCGAAGACATGGTTGCCATCCAAGGGGGTCACCCTCCTTTTAAAGGCGACTCTCCCCACTTGTGTCCTCAACTGGCGCGGATCGAATCTCCTTCAACACGCTCCAAGGTCCTCCCCCTACGACACGGGGGCTGGGTCCCACGCGTCATGCAAGCTGGCCCAGGATAGAAGGAGCCAAAACCGCCGCGCGCGGTGCACGCAACTGCCCAGCGGTTACAAGCATTCCTCCACTATCTCCCGGACCAGCGGGTGAAAGGGCGGACCGCCATGCAGGCGGCATGCAACCGCACCAAGGGGGCGCACCCTTTCGACTTCGATGCGTCCAGCATGGAGGCCCAGGCCCACATGTCATGTAACCGGCACGCCGGTTACTACATGCAAGAAACTGCACCGCCACTCGCGCCAGTACCGCGCCTTCTCGACTGCGAAACCGGTGCCGCGACTCGAGGTGACCCAGCGCATGACTCGACAGTGCCAACCGAGCACATCGGTCACGGGTCAGTCAGCCGCGGGAGAAGACGCGACGGTCGATACGGCCAGAAATGGGCCGACAGTAATGGTGGTGGCAGGCGGGCGGAAGCAGCAGTCAAGTCGTCAGCAAGCTCACGCCCCCTCCTAGGACAGCGAGAGAACCCTCTCCCACGGCGTGAAGACGACGCGCCCGTGTTCCGTTCCTCGAACGGCTCGCGCACGCACAACGGCTGCCCCGCGAACCACTCGTCCCGTCGCATTAACTCTGCGGCAGGACAGGCGGCACCTTTGGCAGGCGAAGCAGGCGACGCTTCACCTCCGCCATAATGACCGCGTCAAAAAAGGTGCGCCATGTCGTTTCGATTTGGTATCCCTTTCCGCTTCCTCTTTCTCTCTCTTGCCACAGGGACCGGGAAAGGGGATACTCCGAAAGGGATCCTTCTCCGCGAAGGAAGCGGGCCCCGAGCCCCCCTACTGATCAGAGGTTCGAAGGCTGGCCCCTCGGAAGGGTTCAACGGCCGCCTCAGGCCACTCGGGCTCCACACCCACTACTGATCAGGGGTTCGTAGGCTGGCCCCCGAAGGGTTCTGACAGCCGCCTCAGAGCACGCAGAGCGAGGGATGACCCTAGGTACGTTCGATACATAACCAAGGCTCGGGCTACGCTCCCGAGGTACCCTAGGACATTTCCGAGACCGACGGGAACGATTTCGTAATGGAATCCCACCAGAGGGAGGCATCGAGCCCTCGGACCCCGTCAAAAGGGGACCGGGTCTGGCGAATCACCCGCAGGTACTTTTGGAGCGCGCCTCCGGGCCACTAGCCGACCCCTAACGAATGGGGCACAGGCGTCCACTCGGATTACCCGTTAGCAACTCACTGGAGACACCATGTTCGGCGCCCTCCGAGGGCAACATGGCGCTTTCCCCCCTCCTCCTTGCGGAAAGGCAACACAGGGGCATATGAAAAAAGCCGAGTCTGTCCTTGACCGTCCTCTCGCTCTATGCGGAGGCTCGGGGGCTGCTCTCGCAAACCCGGCTCCGGCCAAACCGTTGACAGCGTCAACATACCAGCCCGAGAACTTGGGACTCGACTATGCACCCGGGCTACGACCAGTTCGCATGAGGGAACAACCAGACCGGCCGAAGCATCACGAAACTCGTTAAGACCTTGAAGGAGTCAAACCACTCCTCCGAGGCCTCGGGAGCTACACCCGGCGGGTGCGCTCGCGCGCACCCAACGAAATGAAATGCAATCGAGAAAGGTCGGTCCCCTTGCAAAAAAGTGCGACAAAAGCCTCCAAGCGAGTATCAACACTCCCTTCGAGGCTCGGGGGCTACTGTCGGGGACCATAATTAGGGGTACCCCCAAGACTCCTAATCTCAGCTGGTAACCCCCATCAGCACAAAGCTGCAAAGGCCTGATGGGCGCGATTAAGGTCAAGGCCCAGTCCACTCAAAGGACACGATCTCGCCTCACCCTAGCCCAGCCTTGGGCAAAGGCAGCCGACCCCGGAGGATTCACGTCTCGCCCGAGGGCCCCTCAAGCAACAGACACACCTTCGGCTCGCCCGAGACCCAGTCTTCGCAGAGAAGCAACCTTGGCCAGATCGCCACGCCAACCGACCGTATCGCAGGAGCATTTAATGCAAGGATCACCTGACACCTTATCCTGACGCGCGCTCTTCAGTCGACAGAGCCAAAGTGACCGCAGTCACTTTGCCGCTCCACTGACCGACCTAACAAGAAAACAGCGCCGCCTGTGTCACTCCGACTGATGTGCCACTCGACAGAGTGATGCTGACAGCAGCTAAGTCCAGCCTCGGACGCCATAGGAAGCTCCGCCTCGCCCGACCCTAGGGCTCAGGATCAACCTCGACGCTGGACGATGGACTCTGCCTCGCCCGACCCCTGGGGCTCAGACATAGCCTCGGCCTCGGAAGACAGTCTCCGCCTCGCCCGACCCTAGGGCTCGGGCTCAACCTCAACGCTAGACGACGAACTCCGCCTCGCCCGACCCCAGGGCTCGGACACAGCCTCGGCCTCGGAAGACGGTCTCCGCCTCGCCCGACCCCAGGGCTCGGACTCAGCCTCGACCTCGGGCTCGAACCCGCCACGTCACAAGGAAGGCCATCATTACCCTACCCCTAGCTAGCTCAGGCTACGAGGAACAAGACCGACGTCCCATCTGGCTCGCCCCGGTAAACAAATAATGATGGCGCCCTGCGTGCTCCATGACGACGGCGGCTCTCAGCCCCTTACGGAAGCAAGGAGACGTCAGCAAGGATTTGACAGCCCCGACAGCTGTCCTTCCATAGGGCTCCAGCTCTCCTCCGACGGCCATGACATCACATGAACAGGGTGCCAAAACCTCTCCGACTGCCACGACGGCATGTACTTAGGGCTCTAGCTCCTCTCTGCTAGACACGTTAGCACACTGCTACACCCCGCATTGTACACCTGGACCCTCTCCTTACGCCTATAAAAGGAAGGTCCAGGGCTCTCGTACGAGAAGGTTGGCCGTGCGGGAGAACGGGCCGACGTGTAAGGCTCTCCCACACGAACGCTTGTAACCCCCTACTGCAAGTGCACCCGACCTGGGCGCAGGGCAACACGAAGGCCGCGGGTTTCCCCTTTTGCCTGTTTCTTCCCCCCTTCGTGCTCCGCCTCGCGCCGACCCATCTGGGCTAGGACACGCGGCGACAATTCACTCGTCGGTCCAGGGACCCCCCAGGGTCGAAACGCCGACAAAAATAGCCCAATTTCAACATCTTAGGTAGCTCACCTTCGGAGATCATGGACTTTCCAAAATCCAGATGGCTGGGTTTGCTCGGCACCGCGCTGCTATTATCATCTTCAGAATCGGTCTCTTCAACATCAGTTTGTTCTGCTTCAGCGGCAGGGACGTCCTTCGATGTTACCAGCCCAGACCGCTTCATTGCTTCGGAAATCGGAACAGTCTCAGTAGCTTCGGTCTCATCTCCCTCACGATCAACCCTAGCAGTGGAGCGAACTCAGGCCATTTGATTATGACTTTCTTGAAATTTTTGTTGTTGACTTTTTTGATTTTCCCGTAGCTCTTTGTAACACCCTAAAATCCTATTTTGGTATTTGAGAAAAATTTACTAAAGATTTACAATTTAAAAGTGTATTTCTAATAAGTTTATCAATTGAAATATTTTCCTAAAGTTAAATAAAAAGTTAATATAAATTTTAGCTATGTATTTGAACTATTTTCCCAACTAAACAATATGGTGAGGTATTTTATATAAATCATGCCTTATTGAATTATATGTTTTTTGGCATGGACAAAGCAATCAATATAAATAAATATATAATTTATACTTGCATGGTCATGCTGGGATTTCTGTTTGATGCATCAAATATATGCTTGAAATTCAGAATCAAACTTAGGATTGAATTCAAATTTAGAATTTGGAAATTTAAATAGAAAGAAAAACAAAAAAATAAAAAGAAAAGGAGACCTCTACCACGCTTGGGCCCAAACCTCCCTCTCGGCCCAAATCACCCTAGAACCGCAGCCCACCGTGCGCCAGAAAAGTCACGCTGACGCGCGGGACCCGCCCAGTCAGCCACTCTGCGCCCCGCTTGCCCCCCCCTCAATCACTGCTGCGCTGGCCCCAATGGTCATGCTTTGGAACTCCTCTCACGCGCGCACATGTCGCTGTGCGGTGGGCCCGAGATGTCAGCTGCGTCTTCTTTGTAACGGACCGCGTGCCTCGCAGGTGAGCACCGCCAAACTCGCCGGGAATCTCGGCCTTAGCGTGCGCGGACTCCTTCCCCCTCGTGCTATAAATGCCGAGCGTCGTGCCCCCGTTCAACTTAACTCAGGTTGATGGCTCCGCCAGGGCTATTGGTTCGCCACCATTGGGGAAACGAGATCCGTCGCGAACGAATCACGGGTACGCCATTGGTCGAGACTCGACAGCGGGTCTGGGAGCTTCGTCGGTTACCATGGGGCGTGTTCGATGCGGTGCCGGAGTCGATGGCCAACCTAGTGGCGGGGAATTTCTCGCCGTCGCGCAGCGACACCATGAATCCGCTCCTCGCCGTGGCCGACGTCACCCGAACGACCATCCATGGTAATATCCCCTTGATCTTGTTTGCCATGTTCCCCTGTACATGTAGCACCGTTCTCCTTAAAGGTAGCAAGCCAGGGCAAGCGATACCCCTGCGCCGGAACACCGCGCCGCCGTCCCTGGGAAGCGCACCACGCGGGTCTGTACAGGGGTAGAAGACGGGCCCATGATCGTTGATCACGTAATAAACGGATAAGATTAGATCTTGACTTGGAGCATTGGCGACCATTTGATCTCGAAATTGCGGCTCCGATCGGATCTGGCGATGGTTGATCGGTGGCGTTGATCTGCGGAGGGACGCGCAGGATTAGATCCTTACGTACCCCTTCACGTGTTGTATTGTGACCATTGGATTCGATCTGAACGGCTCTGGTTACGCGCGCAATATAACAGTCATGGTAGTTTTCTAGAAGAGCCCCTGCTCTTTTTACAAATCAACCCGCCACCCCGCGCGGTGTTCTCTGTGTCTGGGTAATCTTTCAAGTTAGCCTCTGACCTTTTTGGTATTTGGTGCACAGTTCAGAAGATATTGAAAATAGAAAATTAATTATAGAAATTGGTTTTAATACAAAAATAAATACAGAAACTTATTTAATTCATAACTAATTCATTTTAGCTCCTTTTTGACTCATTCCAGTTTCAATAATTTTGTTTTAATATTATTTATCACCTAGTATCTTTGTTTAGCCATGAAACTTGAATTAAATTTATTCACTTGATTTATTCTATACTAAACACTTAATAACTTCGGAAATTCATAACTCCTCCGTTTTAATTCCGAATTGACTCGTTCCAGTTGCGTTAGCTTCGTATAAATATTTACTACGCAGTAGCAACATTTGTTATATGATATCCCCTACTATTATAATTAGGTAACTAATTGGAATAATCTGTGTCTATTGGATTAACTTCTTTAATATTAATATAGTATTCTAATCTTATAGTTACAATTTGACTAGATGATCTTTAATAAAAAATGACTTAGATTAAAGTTGAGATAATAATTTATAGAATAATCTCACATATGGTTTGTACTAACCAATGGATAGTATAGTTTAATATTTTAATCACATAAATCTCCCATAAGTCATAACTCCGTAACCGTAACTCCGATTTTAGTGGTTCTCGAACCCACGATCTCGTAGTGACGCATAGATTATTATCACACAGTTTATTCTTATGTTTGGTGTAATGTTAATTTTTGCCTATACAATGTTTGTTTGTATTACTACGACTAGAGAGAGGTCACATGTCATCTGAAGAGCAAGTTGGTACCTGGAATCTCAAGTCCCAGGCAAGTTGTGCCCTTGATCACTTCTTTTTACCCATTCAAGCTCTGATTAATCATAATGATCTGCATAGGTTAATTTTGATGGGACCCAATAGGTCACCCTAGTTTGACTATCTTTATGCCTTGTTTACCACTAAACTTCTGGGTAGTACTTGCTAGTGCTTTATGTGGATTTGGGCATTGAGATACACATTATTCATGATTATACTTTTGTTATCCATTGTTATTTACTGTTCATGATAAGATCATTATGTAAATTGGAACATGGAGCGACCACCCGGGAAAACAGTGCTACAACAAGGGTTTATGGACGCCCTTGGCTGATTAATTAGGAAAGCTAGTGGAGGACTACCTTACCCGAAAGGGGCAAGGGCAGTAGGGGAGTGGTCAGTGTAGGGAGGTCCTTGGTTGATTTTGCTGCGATGGCGGTCAGGCAAGGGATCCCTGCATTGGAGCTTCCTATAAACTGTAGCGGGTTTTCTGAAGCTAGTGGAACTTTGTAAAGGCCTCGTAGTGTTACCCTGCCTCGCCTCCTCGATAGAGGTGTATGGGAAGTCGCGATCCCTTGGCAGATGGGTAACATGACTTGTGAGTAAAGATGCGCAACCTCTGCAGAGTGTAAAACTGGTATACTAGCCGTGCTCACGGTCATGAGCAGCTCGGACCCTCACATGATTAATTTATGGAACTAAATTCAAATTGTCATATGCATTGCATCGCAGGTGATGTTGTTACTTTTGTTCTACTACTTAATTGGGTTGGTATTTACTTATACTTAGTAACTACTAATAACATTTTAACCAACTTTAAAAGCAATGCTCAGCTCTAACCATCCTCTTTGGTAAGCCTTACACTTCACGTGAGCTCCCACCTTTGGCGAGTTCATGCACATTATTCCCCACAACTTGTTGAGCGATGAACGTATGTGAGCTCACTCTTGCTGTCTCACACCCCCACAGGTCAAGAACAGGTACCGTAGGATGAGGCGCATGGAGGATGCTGTGGCGAGTTCGTGAGAGGTCTAGGCCGTCGTCTCCCAGTCAACTTTGGGTTGCTAGACCGTTGTCTCTTTTTATGTAATTATTTCTTTATTTTGTATAGAACTCCTATTATATAGTAAAGTTGTGACATTCGATCTTGTGCCATGATTCATCATATGTGTGAGACTTGGTCCCAGCACGCCTGGTGATTATGTTCGCGCCCGGGTCTTGGTGCCCCGAAACCCGGGTGTGACAGAAGTGGTATCAGAGGAATGTTGAATGTAGGACAAAACCTAGATAGAACTGGACAACCAATATTTACTTACCTTTGCTACTCTGATTCTTTTCTGAACTTTTCTTAATACTTTCTCATCTATTTCCGCTTTACTCTGATTATCCTTACCTTTTCCTTCTAAAGACAAACTTGGATTTCACACTTTGAAATCCTATACCTAAAGTGACTTTTAGGAATAGGAGACATACTCTTAGGAACAAAAATAAAACTATTTTTAAGGTATCTATACACTTGATTGCTTGTTCTTATGATACTTGTATGATTTGGATCTTTGATTGAATGTGATGGGTTGTGGAGTAATATCCACAATTGCATCTGAATATACACATAGGTATAAAAAAATATATTTATAAAATAACTAGACAACCTAGATTATCCCCATTGGAATACATCTAGCTTCAGAGATTTATCTTATCCTAAAAGATCCCATTCTAACCAATTTATCTTATCTTAAAAGACTCTCTCTTATCTTAACAAATTCTCCCTTATCTTAAAAGATTCTTTCTTATCTTAACAAGATCCATCTTATCTCGAAAAGATTCTATCTTACCCTGATAGATCTAACTAAACGTAAAAGATTCTATCTTATTTTTGGGACTCATCTTGTCCTAATGAGCATACTTATCCCAACCACTTTGCTTATCTCATAAAAGTGTAACAAACATGATCCCTTTTCAAAAATAAATTGAGTAGACCTTATCTAGTCTAATCTAATTACACCAATTTAATTCTGATCCCATTCAATCTGATCAGATCTAATCTAATGGACAAACATGATAGATAATACTGGGAAAATAGATTAGACCCTACTTCCATAAGCATGTTTCAACCTAAATTGGTGCTCTGGATTAACTAGACCACATACAACTACCTAACCATATGCGACTACCTTAACCATCAGATAGTTGCATAACCCCTCCGTTTTAACCTGACAGAGATTCTGACCTACCTACACTATATAATTCATCCTATCTCAAAGGATTCTGACACATATTAATAATACATATTCTAACCTGGTAGACCTATCTAACTTAAACTAAGTTTAATCTAGTTATATCCAATCTAATCTAGACCCTACCTAATCTAATATGGACAAATCTATGTTACGAGTATTAACTAAACCATATTCACATAAATGGGTTTTTAACCTAAAATTCGTGCCTTCGACCAACTCAACCATGAGCTAACCTAACCCATAGAGTCATGATGATTGGTGTAATCTAACTATCCCCACCTAACATCAAACAGACTTTTGACCTACATCATGTAGTCTATCTCATCTATATCTATCTTAACCATATTCCCCAACCGATGATATACACTAACTAGGAATCAATGAGACCAAGACCGGAGAAGAAAAGATCGACATCGACAAGGAAGGATATAACAGTCAAAGCGAAGCTCAAGATGAATCAAGATTCAAATATTTTGGATGAAGTCTTCTCCTGGCCATAATCTTTCTTACCACAACCTGTCCAGCTTATATCCACATAATAAGTAGCCGGATACCTATGCTATCCTAATCAACCCGTATTGACTATAAAAAAATGAAACTCTAGATTTTTGAACCAATTATAGATTAGAAGCTAAATTACAAACCAATCCTTATGTATCCCTTTTTATTATAAATCTCGAGGACGAGATTTCTGTTAAGAGGGTAGAATTTGTAACACCCTAAAATCCTATTTTGGTATTTGAGAAAAATTTACTAAAGATTTACAATTTAAAAGTGTATTTCTAATAAGTTTATCAATTGAAATATTTTCCTAAAGTTAAATAAAAAGTTAATATAAATTTTAGCTATGTATTTGAACTATTTTCCCAACTAAACAATATGGTGAGGTATTTTATATAAATCATGCCTTATTGAATTATATGTTTATTTGGCATGGACAAAGCAATCAATATAAATAAATATATAATTTATACTTGCATGGTCATGCTGGGATTTCTGTTTGATGCATCAAATATATGCTTGAAATTCAGAATCAAACTTAGGATTGAATTCAAATTTAGAATTTGGAAATTTAAATAGAAAGAAAAACAAAAAAATAAAAAGAAAAGGAGACCTCTACCACTCTTGGGCCCAAACCTCCCTCTCGGCCCAAATCACCCCAGAACCGCAGCCCACCGTGCGCTAGAAAAGTCACGCTGACGCGCGGGACCCGCCCGGTCAGCCACTCTGCGCCCCGCTCGCCCCCCTCAATCACTGCTGCGCTGGCCCCAACGGTCATGCTTTGGAACTCCTCTCACGCGCGCACATGTCGCTGTGCGGTGGGCCCGGGATGTCAGCTGTGTCTTCTTCGTAACGGACCGCGTGCCTCACAGCTGAGCACCGCCAAACTCGCCGGGAATCTCGGCCTCAGCGTGCGCGGACTCCTTCCACCTCGTGCTATAAATGCTGAGCGTCGTGCCCCCGTTCAACTTAACTCGGGTTGACGGCTCCGCCAGGGCTATTGGTTCGCCACCATTGGGGAAACGAGATCCGCCGCGAACGAATCACGGGTACGCCGTCGGTAGAGACTCGACAGCGGGTCTGGGAGCTTCGTCGGTTACCCTAGGGCGTGTTCGATGCGGTGCCGGAGTCGATGGCCAACCTAGTGGCGAGGAATTTCTCGCCGTCGCGCAGCGACACCATGAATCCGTTCCTCGCCGTGGCCGACGTCACCCGAACGACCATCCATGGTAATATCCCCTTGATCTTGTTTGCCATGTTCCCCTGTACATGTAGCACCGTTCTCCTTAAAGGTAGCAAGCCAGGGCAAGCGATACCCCGGCGCCGGAACACCGCGCCACCGTCCCTGGGAAGCGCACCACGCGGGTCTGTACAGGGGTAGAAGATGGGCCCGTGATCGTTGATCACGTAATAAACGGATAAGATTAGATCTTGACTTGGAGCATTGGCGACCGTTGGATCTCGGAATTGCGGCTCCGATCGGATCTGGCGATGGTTGATCGGTGGCTGTTGATCTGCGGAGGGACGCGCGGGATTAGATCCTTACGTACCCCTTCGCGCGTTGTATTGTGACCATTGGATTCGATCTGAACGGCTCTGGTTACGCGCGCAATATAACAGTCATGGTAGTTTTCTAGAAGAGCCCATGCTCTTTTTACAAATCAACCCGCCATCCCACGCGGTGTTCTCTGTGTCTGGGTAATCTTTCAAGTTAGCCCCTGACCTTTTTGGTATTTGGTGCGCAGTTCAGAAGATAGTGAAAATAGAAAATTAATTATAGAAATTGGTTTTTAATACAAAAATAAATACAGAAACTTATTTAATTCATAACTAATTCATTTTAGCTCCTTTTTGACTCATTCCAGTTTCAATAATTTTGTTTTAATATTATTTATCACCTAGTATCTTTGTTTAGCCATGAAACTTGAATTAAATTTTTTCACTTGATTTATTCTATACTAAGCACTTAATAACTTCGAAAATTCATAACTCCTCCGTTTTAATTCCGAATTGACTCGTTCCAGTTGCGTTAGCTTCGTATAAATATTTACTACGCAGTAGCAACATTTGTTATATGATATCCCCTACTATTATAATTAGGTAACTAATTGGAATAATCTGTCTATTGGATTAACTTCTTTAATATTAATATAGTATTCTAATCTTATAGTTACAATTTGACTAGATGATCTTTAATAAAAAAATGACTTAGATTAAAGTTGAGATAATTATTTATAGAATAATCTCACATATGGTTTATACTAACCAATGGATAGTATAGTTTAATATTTTAATCACATAAATCTCCCATAAGTCATAACTCCGTAACCGTAACTCCGATTTTAGTGGTTCTCGAACCCACAATCTCGTAGCGACACGTAGATTATTATCACACAATTTATTCTTATGTTTGGTGTAATGTTAGTTTTTGTCTATACAATGTTTGTTTGTATTACTACGACTAGAGCGAGGTCACATGTCATCTGAAGAGCAAGTTGGTACCTGGAATCTCAAGTCTCAGCAAGTTGTGCCCTTGATCACTTTTTTTACCCATTCATGTTCTGATTAATCATAATGATCTGCATAGGTTAATTTTTATGGGACCCAATAGGTCACCCTAGTTTGACTATCTTTATGCCTTGTTTACCACTAAACTTCTGGGTAGTACTTGCTAGTGCTTTATGTGGATTTGGGCATTGAGATACACATTATTCATGATTATACTTTTGTTATCCATTGTTATTTACTGTTCATGATAAGATCATTATGTTAATTGGAACATGGAGCGACCACCCAGGAAAACAGTGCTACCACAAGGGTTTATGGACGCCCTTGGATGATTAATTAGGAAAGCTAGTGGAGGACTACCTTACCCGAAAGGGGGCAAGGGCAGTAGGGGAGTGGTCAGTGTAGGGAGGTCCTTGGTTGATTTTGCTGTGATGGCGGTCAGGCAAGGGATCCCTGCATTGGAGCTTCCTATAAACTGTAGCGGGTTTTCTAAAGCTAGTGGAACTTTGTAAAGGCCTCGTAGTGTTACCCTGCCTCGCCTCCTCGGTAGAGGTGTATGGGAAGTCGCGATCCCTTGGCAGATGGGTAACATGACTTGTGGGTAAAGATGCGCAACCTCTGCAGAGTGTAAAACTGGTATACTAGCCATGCTCACGGTCATGAGCAGCTCAGACCCTCACATGATTAATTTATGGAACTAAATTCAAATTGTCATATGCATTGCATCGCAGGTGATGTTGTTACTTTTGTTCTACTACTTAATTGGGTTGGTATTTACTTATACTTAGTAACTGCTAATAAAATTTTAACCAACTTTAAAAGCAATGCTAAGCTCTAACCATCCTCTTTGGTAAGCCTTACACTTCACGTGAGCTCCCACCTTTGGCGAGTTCATGCACATTATTCCCCACAACTTGTTGAGCGATGAACGTATGTGAGCTCACTCTTGCTGTCTCACACCCCCCACAGGTCAAGAACAGGTACCGCAGGATGAGGCTCATGTACTGTGGCGAGTTCGTGAGAGGTCTAGGCCGTCGTCTCCCAGTCAACTTTGGGTTGCTGGACCGTTGTCTCTTTTTTATGTAATTATTTCTTTATTTTGTATAGAACTCCTATTATATAGTAAAGATGTGACATTCGATCTTGTGCCATGATTCATCATATGTGTGAGACTTGGTCCCAGCACACCTGGTGATTATGTTCGTGCCTGGGTCTTGGTGCCCCAAAACCCGGGTGTGACACTCTTCCTCTTGTGACGAAGCAGAATCAAAAGCGAAGTTTCGTCTGAGCACGATGATTAAGCTTCGGCTATGACTAAAATTTTGGCAGCAAAACAGTGCAATAGAAATGAATGCTGTGGTAACTTCACACCTACCCGTCTGTTTATATAGTGCCGCAGGTGGGAAGGTGAATCGTCAAGGTCTCCCGCACCGAACAAACAGTCACCCGCATTCGCTGAACGGTGGGCCACATGGTCCGAGAAGGTGAATCGCTGGGTCGCGCGTAATTGCTGCAAGATGGGGCCACCGCATGCGCGACGATTATTTTAATCGTTTCTCACCAACGAGCTCAGGGAAGGTGTTTTTTGGATCTTCGGCGTCTCCGAATCCTAGAAGACTTTTTCACGGATCAAGCTCGTTACGAAAAACGATCTAGCACCGCGAAGAGGCTACTGTTGGGGGTATGCTTCGTAGCCGAAGATCCTAAATAAAGAGAACACATTCGGAAGATCTTCTCAGGAGCAAGGGCCGAAGCTATTACCTAGAGAGCTTCAGCACAATGACAGATCTCAAGACGAAGGGCCGAACCGACTTAAAAATGGATTGACTTAAAGGCCCATGATGTTTTGTGTCATTATTGTAGTCGATTATAAAGGACATAAATGTAATTTTACGCAGGTTGCACCCTGTGCCTATAAATAGGTGAACAGTACCCCCAGCACTGTTCACGCAATCCTGTAATCGCTAACGCATTACGCTGGAATTATTACTTTCTGCCAAGGCGAAGGTATAAACATACCTAAATATTATGTCTTAACATTTAGGTTTATATCATAAGATATGTGAATAATGTCATTTGTTTACAATAGATCTTTCTCTAATGTTTGATATTTTACACTTTATTTCGAATTGTTTTATGTTTGATCACGAAGGTAACCTTCGTGATATTCTGTTCGTGGCCTTCGTCCGAAGTTCATTAAATCCTTGGGGAAATAATGCTTCAGCCGACGAAGGGCATTATTATTTAACATTTTATGTTGCCTTGTTCTTAATTCATAGCATTTGAGAACAAGTCCCCAACACATAGGTATAGCACTTAATTACTTAGAATAGTAAAATGTTCATTTATGTCATAATAACCATGAATAGGTTATTAAAAGTCCCATTTAGTAATCTACAATTTATTCTAGTATAATAATGTTAAAGGAATTAAATAAACAATTTTTAGTATACGTATAAATTCTATTTAAGGAGAAAGAAAGAATAGAATTTTATTATGTTAAAATGACTTAATTGGGCACCCATGCTTTCCTAATAAAGAAATTGATAGTTATATTGATAAATATAGGTTTGTTATTAAAGAATTAGAGAATTTATTTCTAACTATAAAGTGACCTTTTTAATAGACATCATGATTTTGATTTAACAAGATTTGTTATAGATGTTTAAGTATAGCCGTACTAAATAGTAATATGTTATATAACTTTTCTAATAATGATATAATGGCTTAATTAAGTGCTCGCACTGTCATAACTAAAACAATAGTTAAAAATATACCAATGAATATAGTATTCATTTTAATTATCTAGATCATTTGTCCCTACAATAGAATTAAAGATAATTAATAGATTAATTATCCTTTGTCATAATTTATTAATCAAACCTATAGTCAATTTGTTCTTAACTAGGTTTATGTCATGATTAATGATTTCGTAGAATTTAGTGCACAATATATACGAATCACTTAGTTTTTTCTAAAGGATAAAATAAAGTAATAAGAGTTTAAGTTCTTTTATAACTTAAAATGTTACTTTATATATTGACTTCGAATATAATAATATAGGCTATGTGTTTCTAATGAAAGTAAAAGATAGTTATTTGTTTATTATCTTTTGCTTGAAAATCCACTTAATGCTCATAACCTAACTCATCTTAAATAGGTGATTAATAATATAATTACGATCTTTTCACATAAAAAGTTGTTTATGAGCTTGTTAGAAAAGTAATGTTTAATAATGTGTTTTATAACTCATTAACCTTAGATATATAACATATATCTTTTCTAAAAGGTTAAAAAGGTTTAATATTATTATAACGTGTTTTATCGTCTTATAAACCCTTTATCTTAAACATATCACATATGATATTTTATAAAAGATTAAATTGGTGAACCTAATATTTGTATATTTTAATTAAGATATTTTAAGCTTATGTCTTGTTTTATAAAGTATAGATCACACATTTTTGAAAAGAATGCCCTCTTATTATAACCATTACTTGCGACGTTTTTGAAAAGAAAATGCTCTTTTCGTTAAACTTTCTTTTAGCTTTACGTATGGTGAATGTTGTATGTTATTGAGTGGTGTTTGTTCTTCTTGTTTGTTTGTGTGATATTCAGTGGTTGATCTAGTAGTTAAGAATCAAGCTCTATTCCTATCCATGGAAGAACCTCAAGTTTTCAATAAGCAAGGCAAGTGGACTTCTCCCTCTGCATACTTTGTTTGATCCCAAACAATACATTTAATAAAGTTTACTCTTTTGGATATATATGCATAACTTGACGGGTTACCTATTTAGATAACCTTTCTAACCTTACTCCTTGTTGAACCTGGGATTATGATTTAATCAAGTAGCTATGCTATTGCTACAACTTAACTTTATGCAGTCAATCCCGCTTATGATATTAATGTTCCAAAATGGTAAGTTTACATTATTGTTGTTAACCCGATGGTTAAACAAGATTATTGCATATTAATTGGAACATGGAGTGACCACCCGGGAAAACAGTGCTACCATGAGAACTATCATGGCTCTAGTCTTGGCTAAATAACTAGGGAAGTGTTATGTTAGGTGTTGGTCATGGTCGACCAGGAACGGGGGCACCTGGCAAGCGCTTATAGTACTGGCTCAGGCAGATTGGATACGGGCATAGTTCCTAAAGCTTTACCCTGTGGACTGGACTATAAGTTGGTTACGGTAGGTGTACCTTATGCAGTTTGACCATTTCCAACATTTGCGTAATGAGGACTCTAGGGAGAAGC
Source organism: Zea mays (assembly GCF_902167145.1). NCBI lineage: Eukaryota > Viridiplantae > Streptophyta > Magnoliopsida > Poales > Poaceae > Zea > Zea mays. Next base: position 52,114,962 of record NC_050101.1, read on the forward strand.
CTCGTAGTGAGACCCTGGCCATTCACCTCGGAAGTAAATACGGGTCTAGCTAACCCAGGCTAGAAGGGAATCGTGACTCATGGGTAAAGATGCGTCACCTCTGCAGAGTGTAAAACTGATATATCAGTCGTGCTCATGGTTATGAGCAGCCTGGACTCCTCACATGATAATTGAACTTGGAGATGGAAATAAATCAAGATCCGATGATCTGCCAATGGTTTTGCTTAAGTGGTTTCACTTAAGTGTTTTTGATATACTCTTATACCTTTGTTTAATGGGAATACTTGGGATTCACACTTGTTAATATAATGTTGACCAACTAAAATGCTTACTGCTCAACCTTGGCCTCACCTTGTTAAACTTGCATTAGTTTTTCCCCCACTTGCTGAGCCCTGACCATAAGTGAGCTCACCCTTGCTTAATTTTGATCAGAAGTTGCAGATGAAGATATGATGCTGAACTCCATGGATGCTAGTCTAGTGATACCCTCGGTCATCTTCCTGTGGATGGATGTCCTTGTTTCGCTGTACTTTGATGAATAAAGGTTAAGACATTATGTCTGTTCGAAGTGTAATATGTTAATATAATTGTTATTTACGCTTTTATGCATTGTTCTTTTGATATATTACACTTGTGACGTCAACATATGTGTGGAAATAGGTCCTGGCACACATATGCTATGCACCCGGCTCTGCCCTTCGGAAACGGGTGTGACAGAAGTGGTACCAAAGCAATGTGACCGTAGGTCGCTAGATTAGTTAGAAATGGAAAGCCCAGTCAGTCTTTCAAAACTTGACTTAATTGTCTTCATAAAAAACTTACTTTATATCAAAACTCGTCTCTTTTATTTTCAACTCTTCTTGTCTAATTCTTCGTCTATCAGAAGGTTCTAATGAGAAGCATTGCAAGATGATCAAGCTAGGATTATGGAACTTGAAGCGAAGTTGCCAGAAGAAACCTTTTCGAAGCTATCGACGATGCCCTATTCTCTGTCTTATCCCCACTCCACAAGAAGTTTTGTTATGGATCCCCTGGATCTATTATTTGACTTCTTGGCTAAGGTGATAGGATTGTTCTTTAGCATTAAGATTTTCGACTAGTTCGGTAAGGGCGATATTATATCATAGTGGTTTTCTAATCTCTAATATTGCTATATAACCCTTGACTTCTTATACTTTTGTTTTCTTGCCATTATATTGCCACCCTTGCGCAATATCTACCCTGATATATTAAACTTTTGCCTCTTTACTTTTCTCATTGATAATGCTTTCTCCCTATTGAATTCTTATACTTTTGCTTTCGTGCCATTGTATTGCGACCCTAGCGCAATATCTACCTTGATATATTAAACCTTTGCCTCTTTACTTTTCTCCTTGATAATGCTTTCTCCCTAACTCACTTTATAACCTTGGTTGTATCATTTATCCTCACTTTAATAGTTCATGATTATCCTATTTCACTATTGGCCACCTACAAATATGTCTTGTCTAACTCCTTGATAATTCTTACCCAACTCCTTGACTTTATAATATCTTTCTTATTCCAAACCTTGTCTCACCTTTTGTTTTGGTTGAATGAGTAGAATTGGATTATGTTGTGCTGGTATGTTTGAATTCATTGTCCTTTGTGTTCATGTTTGATTTGCTTCTTTGAAATGATTGTTGGTGTATTGTGTGACTTTTGTCCATAATGGCATCAGTTAGCTAGGTAAAACCTTAGATAGATGGGTTTTCTCTGCTCTCTATAATCTGTCTTTGCTCAACCCTTTCGTCCCTCCCATTCTTCCATACCCATACAGATGTCAGACCTTGGAATGTCAACTACAAGTGATGTCACTAAGTGCAAAGAATACATTGTGTTGGCAACTCCTCCAGCTAAGTCTCAGATGGAACAGTTCAAGAAGGCACATGCACACTTTCTGCAAGCAACATCTCAAGTGGTAGCTAGACTCCAACAAGTTGATTTAGCAGAATTTATAGCACCTGAGCAGACTACCGGTAACCATATGACATCAACATCACCCTCGATAGTTGACTTAGAAAAGCTGTTACATGCACAAGCTCTGATAATACAGAAAGCATCTCAACTCACGTCCTCATACCAACAAGTGTTGGCAAGTCGAAACATCACTAGAAATGAAACAACTAATGAACAAACACAAAAGGATGCACAACCAAACCAACATACAAGTGACCTTGGAACATGTTGTTGTTGTGAGTACTATGGAATTCCTTGTCGCCAAATCAATGCAAATGAAAGTAAAACTGCAAAATAGAAGAACCAGATTTTATTTTCTGGCATAAAAAGACAGATGTCTCCCCCTGAACAACTAATAGCAAATTCTCTCATACCTAATGCACTGTCAGTTGATGAATTGCAAAGTATTTCAAAAAGGAAACATCACAAGGATGCCCAGCTCGAAAAAGAAGCAAATGAGTGTTACATTGATGGATGGACTATCACCTGCACACAGTTTCAGCCTCGTCGTTGCATCAGGTCCAAGAAACAAAAAGGGAAACATGGATAAAGTCAAGAACTAACTTCAAGAAAGTCTTGCTATCAATGTGGACGTGAAGGTCATTACTTCCGTAACTGTCCTCAGAAGAGTTCACTACCGGATACCTCCGAGATAAAGCTATCTCAGTCTCCAGACGTGGGATTTGAACCAAAATGCACAGAAACTTCTATCAACATCGTGAAGAACAACAAAAGGAATAGAAAAATGTTTGGATATATGAGTAGTCCACCTCAACCACAAGAAAAAGCCCCAAAACACATGGATACCCAAACAGAAGAATCAAGTCAGACTCAGCTATATGAGATACAGACACCCAATCATCTCTCACCCCCTGTTGGTCAAGCAAAGTTGACTCGCAAAGAACTCAAAGCGAGAGGTGCTTTCTACTACTACAAAAATGAAGGACATCTTATTCGCGAATGCCCCAAAAGCGTCTAGACCGAATAAAGAAGAAAGCTGCCAAGCATGACCTAAGCAATAATTCAGAAGACCCACCATTTTATAAGTACGATGATGAAGGTCGCTTGATTAGTATACATTGCGGAGCAAAGAAATGAAGAAGTTCCTTAAGTTTAGAAGAGTTCAATGTGAACCAAGAACCTATGAGTAACCATATATCACCATTGTTTTCTTGCAAGCCTTCCCTAATCTCGAGGACGAGATTCTTTTTAAGAGTGGTAGATTTTGTAACACCCTAAATCCATCAATTGAAGATAACTTAGTTTATATTATTATTTTTCAATAGAAAGGAAAAAATACTTATGATTTCTAATAGTAAAATGTAATATAAATAATTTGAACAATTCTTGAATAGATAAAATTTTACCAAGTGTTTGTTGCACTCATACCGAAGCATATATTTTGTTTGAATTGATTTGCAAATCTAATCTATGGATTTGATCTTGTGAAGAAAATCTCACTTTACAAAACAATAATGAATTGCTAAAATAAGGTTTTCGGAAAATATGTATATTAATAATTTTAGTTTATAATGGTAATTATGGTAATAAATTTTATTTCAAGAGTTTGATTTTTGTTTACATTTTAAATGATTTTTGATTGCTCATAATGGATTTTGGATATCATCTTTTTTTAAAATGAAAAACCCAATAAATAATATAATAACTAGTCCAAAAATTAATATTTTATTTAAAAATGATTTTGGTTTAATTACTATAAATTTTAGGGTCATTTAAAAATGTATTTTGAAAAAGAAATAAAAAAAGAAAAAGAAAAAGAAAACAAACCCTAAACTAAGTCGGCCCACTAGGGCCCAATATACAAGCAGCCACCCCTGCCCCCTTGACCTAGCCGCCACTTTGATGGAGCCGGCCGCGCCCTCGCTCTCAATGCAGGCCGCCGCCGCCAGAGGCAAACCCCCTTAACCCTACTGCGCGGGCCCCACCTTTCTTCTCCCTCTCCCTGCCTTCCTCCCATCCCGCGCCCGACGCCCTTCCCTTCACCGCGCGCCGCGCCCCTGCGTCCGTGAGCCCGACACCCGCGCGACCCCGCCAGGTCTCCTCGCCACGCCCGCAGCAGCGCCCAGGGCCGCGCCCAAGCAACCGGCCACGTCCGCGTAAAAGCCGACGCCCGCCGGTTCGCGCGCCGCCAGTTGAACATCCGCGACTCCAACCGACCGATCCAGCGCCAGCACATTCTTCTCAACCGTTTCGACTGCGCTGATGCCCCATTGTCCATTGATGGTAGTAAATGCCGAATCAAATGCTTTCAAGTCTCGACCGTTTCCTCTGCATTCAAGAAACTTCAACGGAGCCGTTACTCTCTCTCCCATCACTCCATCTCATTCATGGCCACCATGAAACACCCCGACGACCTCTGCTCTCCCTCCCTCTCTCTATAAAACCCTAGCCGAGCTCTCTCCTTCTCCCTGCCCAAGCTCGCTCTCTCTTCTCGCGCCTCACTCGCTCTCGCAGTGTAGTCCGCTGGAGTTCGCCGTCGTGAAGTTCGTCGCCGGACTGTCTGCGTCCGTTTGTCGTTCAATGGAGCTCCACCCGTGCCTACCCGCTGTCCGTCGTTCGCCATCTGCCCCGGAGTCCGTGAAGCTCACCCACGCAGCACCCGACAATCGTGCCCACGCCGTCACCCGTTCACTCAAGGTTGAAGAGAACCAAAACCATCTGAATTCATTTTAAAATCATGTTTGAATTAATTTGTGAATTATTGTTGTAATATTAAGACGATGCGATTCACGTGTACGATTTTAGAGATTTTGTTTTATACGTGTAGTCAAAATCGACCCTGCGACACTACTTTGATTATGCGTATAATTCTAAAAATGAACACGGTCACTATTCACTAACTTAGTGATTTTCATACTAGAAAACATTTACAAATTTGATTTTGCTTTAGTGTGTAGAGCGATAATCGGTTAGTAATAATATAAGTATAATTTTAGTGATAAAAGAAATTGAAATAGGAATTAAGCCACGTATTTCTGGTCGAATGAAAAATGTATAGATTTTACTATTCATAATAAATGTATAAATGTATTCATAGGTATAGCACATAATTACTTAGAATAGTAAAATGTTCATTTATGTCATAATAACCATGAATAGGTTATTAAAAGTCCCATTTAGTAACTTACAATTAATTCTAGTATATTAATGTTAAAGGAATTAAATAAACAATATTTAGTATACGTATAAATTCTATTTAAGGAGAAAGAAAGAATAGAATTTTATTATGTTAAAATGACTTAATTGGGCACCCATGCTTTCCTAATAAAGAAATTGATAGTTATATTGATAAATATAGGTTTGTTATTAAAGAATTAGAGAATTTATTTCTAACTATAAAGTGACCTTTTTAATAGACATCATGATTTTGATTTAACAAGATTTGTTATAGATATTTAAGTATAGCCGTACTAAATAGTAATATGTTATATAACTTTTCTAATAATGATATAATGGCTTAATTAAGTGCTCGCACTGTCATAACTAAAACAATAGTTAAAAATATACCAATGAATATAGTATTCATTTTAATTATCTAGATCATTTGTCCCTACAATAGAATTAAAGATAATTAATAGATTAATTATCCTTTGTCATAATTTATTAATCAAACCTATAGTCAATTTGTTCTTAACTAGGTTTATGTCATGATTAATGATTTCGTAGAATTTAGTGCACAGTATATACGAATCACTTAGTTTTTTTAAAGGATAAAATAAAGTAATAAGAGTTTAAGTTCTTTTATAACTTAAAATGTTACTTTATATATTGACTTCGAATATAATAATATAGGCTATGTGTTTCTAATGAAAGTAAAAGATAGTTATTTGTTTATTATCTTTTGCTTGAAAATCCACTTAATGCTCATAACCTAACTCATCTTAAATAGGTGATTAATAATATAATTACGATCTTTTCACATAAAAAGTTGTTTATGAGCTTGTTAGAAAAGTAATGTTTAATAATGTGTTTTATAACTCATTAACCTTAGATATATAACATATATCTTTTCTAAAAGGTTAAAAAGGTTTAATATTATTATAACGTGTTTTATCGTCTTATAAACCCTTTATCTTAAACATATCACATATGATATTTTATAAAAGATTAAATTGGTGAACCTAATATTGTATATTTTAATTAAGATATTTTAAGCTTATGTCTTGTTTTATAAAGTATAGATCACACATTTTTGAAAAGAATGCCCTCTTATTATAACCATTACTTGCGACGTTTTTGAAAAGAAAATGCTCTTTTCGTTAAACTTTCTTTTAGCTTTACGTATGGTGAATGTTGTATGTTATTGAGTGGTGTTTGTTCTTCTTGTTTGTTTGTGTGATATTTAGTGGTTGATCTAGTAGTTAAGAATCAAGATCTATTCCTATCCATGGAAGAACCTCAAGTTTTCAATAAGCAAGGCAAGTGGACTTCTCCCTCTGCATACTCTGTTTGATCCCAGACAATACATTTAATAAAGTTTACTCTTTTGGATATATATGCATAACTTGACGGGTTACCTATTTAGATAACCTTTCTAACCTTACTCCTTGTTTAACCTGGGATTATGATTTAATCAAGTAGCTATGCTATTGCTACAACTTAACTTTATGCAGTCACTCCCGCTTATGATATTAATGTTCCAAAATGGTAAGTTTACATTATTGTTGTTAACCCGATGGTTAAACAAGATTATTGCATATTAATTGGAACATGGAGTGACCACCCGGGAAAACAGTGCTACCATGAGAACTATCATGGCTCTGGTCTTGGCTAAATAACTAGGGAAGTCTTATGTTAGGTGTTGGTCGTGGTCGACCAGGAACGGGGGCACCTGGCAAGCGCTTATAGTACCAGCTCAGGCAGATTGGATACAGGCATAGTTCCTAAAGCTTTACCCTGTGGACTGGACTATAAGTTGGTTACGGTAGGTGTACCTTATGCAGTTGACCATTTCCAACATTTGTGTAATGAGGACTCTAGGGAGAAGCCTCGTAGTGAGACCCTGGCCATTCACCTCGGAAGTGAATACAGGTCTAGCTAACCCAGGCTAGAAGGGAATCGCGACTCATGGGTAAAGATGCGCCACCTCTGTAGAGTGTAAAACTGATATATCAGCCGTGCTCATGGTTATGAGCAGCCTGGACTCCTCACATGATAATTGAACTTGAAGATGGAAATAAATCGAGATCCGATGATCTGCCAATGGTTTTGCTTAAGTGGTTTCAATTAAGTGTTTTTGATATACTCTTATACCTTTGTTTAATGGGAATACTTGGGATTCACACTTATTAGTAAGACAGGTGTTGTTAATAAAATGTTGACCAACTAAAATGCTTACTGCTCAACCTTGGCCTCACCTTGTTAAACTTGCATTAGTTTTTCCCCCACTTGCTGAGTCCCGACCATAAGTGAGCTCACCCTTGCTTAATTTTGATCAAAAGTTGCAGATGAAGATATGATGCTGAACTCCATGGATGCTAGTCTAGTGATACCCCCGGTCATCTTCCAGTGGATGGATGTCCTTGTTTCGCTGTACTTTGATGAATAAAGGTTAAGACATTATGTCTGTTCGAAGTGTAATATATTAATATAATCGTTATTTACGCTTTTATGCATTGTTCTTTTGATATATTACACTTGTGACGTCAACATATGTGTGGAAATAGATCCTGGCACACATATTCTATGCACCCGGCTCTGCCCTTCGGAAATGGGTGTGACAGGACCCCGTGCTTCCTCCGCCACCGTCGTCAAATCGAGAGGGATTGGGTGAGTGTGTGGCTCCTGCCGTGGCAAAACGCTCAAACCGCCACACTGGAGACGACAAGTGGTTGGGGCGACTCCATTGGTGCCAGGGATTGCGATCATGTGGAATTGCGAAAGGAGGTGCGGGGAAGGCCGGTGAATTACTCACCAAAGTTCCTCCTCGGTAGCGGAGGCGCGCCTCACCGTGGACTGCGACGCCGGCTCATTGTTGTGTGGTATGACCTCACGCACATGGTTCGCCTTGTTCTACACTTCGAGTAGGCACGTTGGTAATAGCTCAGGGAACTCTATCGTGGTCGGGGGCGAACTCGCCGGAATAATCCGTCGAGGTCGGGGCGCCACCGCCACACTCGGTCGGTGATTGGGGCGATGGGATCCTAGCCATCAGATCAAAAGTGTGCGACGGTGATTGAATATAGCGTACCAGTTCAGAGAGTTGATCCAGGCCGTTGATCTGGGGTAACGAACGGGTCTGGTTAGATCCCCGTTCACTGCATCGTGGCTGTTGGATCTGGGTCCGGGGGGGGGGGGGGGGTGAGGGCGTAATAAAACCTGGGTCGTCGGATTGGTATCTGAGGTACCCAGATCGCGTACCGGTTTTACTATGCGCGATCTGATCGGAGCCGTCCATCGGTAATCGGATGGATCAGGTCTACCCATACCCTTTCGTGGTGCATGTTTCACATAAAAGACCTCGGCCAACAGGATATTTAACCTGCCGTCCATGACAGGGAGAAGTAATTGAAGTTAGGTCATAAATTTTTTTAAGTTAGCCCCTGTACTTCCTAATAATTGTGTGCGCAATCCAGAGGAATGAGAAATTAGGAAATTAATATAGGAAATACTTTTCTAGCACAAAAATAATTACAGAAACTCATTTAATTCATAGAAAATTCATTTTTAATCTTTTTTGACCTATTCCAGTTGCAATAATCTTGTATTAATATTGTTTATCACCTGTCAACTCTGTTTAGTCATGAAATATGGATTAAAATTATATACTTAATTTATTCTATTTATGTCGGTGTTTCGACCCCGGTGGGTCCCTGGACCGACGAGTAAATTGTCGCCGCGTGTCCCAGCCCAGATGGGTCGGCGCGAGACGGAGCACGAAGGGGGGAAAAAGGGGAGACATGCAAAAGGGGAAACCCGCGGCCTTCGTGTTGTTTTGCGCCCAGGTCGGGTGCGCTTGCAGTAGGGGGTTATAAGCGTCCGCGTGGGAGAGAGCGAGGGACTTGCACGTCGGCCAGTTCTCCCGCGCGGCCAACCTCCTCGTAAGAGAGCCCTGGACCTTCCTTTTATAGGCGTAAGGAGAGGGTCCAGGTGTACAATGGTGGGTGTAGCAGTGTGCTAACGTGTCTAGCATAGAGGAGCTAGTGCCCTAAGTACATGTCGTCGTGGCAGCCGGAGTGGTTTTGGCACCCTGTTCATGTGATGCCGTGGCCGTCGGAGGAGCGATGGAGCCTTGCGGAAGGACAGCTGTCGGGGCTGTTGAGTCCTTGCTGACGTCTCCTTGCTTCCGTAAGGGGCTGAGAGCCGTCGTCGTCATGGAGCACGTGGGGCGCCATCATTATTTGTTTACCGGGGCGAGCCAGATGGGACGCCGGTGTTGTTCCCAATAGCCTGAGCTAGCTAGGGGTAGGGTAATGATGGCCCCCCCCCTGTGACGTGGTCGGTCCGAGCCCTGGGTTGGGCGAGGCGGAGGCTCCTCCGAGGTCGAGGTCGAGTCTGTCTTCCGAGGTCGAGGTCGAGTCCGAGCCCCGGGTCGGGCGAGGCGGAGACCGTCGTCTGAGGCCAAGGCTGAGTCCGAGCCCTAGGGTCGGGCGAGGCGGAGTTCGTCGTCTTCCGAAGCCGAGGCTGAGTCCGAGCCCTGGGATCGGGCAAGGCGGAGTTCGTCATCTTCCGGAGCCGAGGCTGAGTCCGAGCCCTGGGGTCGGGCGACGCGGAGTTCGTCGTCTTCCAGAGCCGAGGCTGAGTCCGAGCCCTGGGGTCGGGCGAGGCGGAGTCCATCGTCGGGGGCCGAGCCCTGGGGTTGGGCGACGCGGAGCTTCCTATGGCGCCCGAGGCCGGACCTGGCTGCTGTCAGCCTCACTCTGTCGAGTGGCGCAGCAGTCGGAGCGACGCAGGCGGCGCTGTCTTCTTGTCAGGTCGGTCAGTGGAGCGGCGAAGTGACTGCGGTCACTTCGGCTCTGTCGACTGAAGAGCGCGTGTCAGGATAAGGTGTCAGGCCATCCTTGCATTAAATGCTCCTGCGATATGGTCGGTTGGCCTGGCGATCTGGCCAAGGTTGCTTCTCGGCGAAGACTGGGCCTCGGGCGAGCCGAAGGTGTGTCCGTTGCTTGAGGGGGCCCTCAGGCGAGGCGTGAATCTTCCAGGGTCGGCTGCCCTTGCCCGAGGCTGGGCTCGGGCGAGGCGAGATTGTGTCCCTTGAGTGGACCGAGCCTTGACTTAATCGCACCCATCAGGCCTTTTCAGCTTTGTGCTGATGGGGGTTACCAGCTGAGATTAGGAGTCTTGGGGGTACCCCTAATTATGGTCCCCGACAGTAGCCCCCGAGCCTCAAAGGGAGTGTTGATACTCGCTTGGAGGCTTTTGTCGAACTTTTTTGCAAGGGGACCGGCCTTTCTCGGTTGCGTTTCGTTCCGGTGGGTGCGAGCGAGCGCACCCGCCGAGTGTAGCCCCCGAGGCCTCGGAGGAGTGGTTTGACTCCTTCGAGGTCTTTGTGCGTTTTGTAATGCTTCGGCCGGTCTGGTTGTTCCCTCATGCGAACTGGCCGTAGCCTGGGTGCACAGTTGTGTCCCAAGTTCTCGGGCTGGTATGTTGACGCTGTCAACGGTTTGGCCGGAGCCGGGTTTGCGAGAGTAGCCCCCGAGCCTCTGCACAGAGCGAGAGAACGGTCAGGGACAGACTCGGCTTTTTACATACGCCCCTGCGTCGCCTTTCCGCAAGGAGGAGGGGGGAAAGAGCCATGTTGCCCTCGGAGGGCGCCGAACATGGTGTCTCCAGTGAGTTGCTAACAGGTAATCCGAGTGGACGCTCGTGCCCCATTCGTTAGGGGTCAGCTAGTGGCCCGGAGGCACGCTCCAAAAGTACCTGCGGGTGATTTGCCGGACCCGGTCCCCTTTTGACGGGGTCCGAGGGCTCGATGCCTCCCTCTGGTGGGATTCCGTTACAAAATCGTTCCCGTCGGTCTCGGAAATGTCCTAGGGTACCTCGGGAGCGTAGCCCGAGCCTTAGTTATGTATCGAACGTACCCAGGGTCATCCCTCGCTCTGTGTCTGAGGCGGCTGTCGAACCCTTCGGGGGCCAGCCTACGAACCCCTGATTAGAAGTGGGCGCGGAGCCCGAGTGGCCTGAGGTGGCCGTTGAACCCTTTCGAGGGGCCGGCCTTCGAACCTCTGACCAGTAGTGGGCGCAGAGCCCGAGTGCTCTGAGGCGGCTGTTGAACCCTTCCGAGGGGCCAGCCTTCGAACCTCTGATCAGTAGGGGGGCTCGGGGCCTGCTTCCTTCGCGGAGAAGGATCCCTTTCAGAGTATTCCCTTTCCCGGTCCCTGTGGCAAGAGAGAGAAAGAGGAAGTGGAAAAGGATACGAAATCGTATGACGTGGCGCACCTTTTTTGACGCGGTCATCATGGCGGAGGTGAAGCGTCGCCTGCTTCGCCTGCCAAAGGTGCCGCCTATCCTGCCACAAAGTTAATGTGACGGGACGAGTGGTTCGCGGGGCGGCCGTTGTGCGTGCGCGAGCCGTTCGAGGAACGGGCGTCTCATTTTGAGTTTTGAATCTCGCGGCGGGTTCGGGCGAAGTGTTGAACGGGTCTCGCCTGGGCCTTTATATATTCGGGAGAGGGACCGGTGATGGTTCTTTACTCTGCTGCTCGCCTCCCACTTAGGTTTTCGCAACTCGAGGGAATAGCCAGAGAAAGGAAACCGCGCACCCAGTCCTTCCCGCCGCCACCTCTTCTGCTTGGTGATGGCCGACCGGGTGACCATTGTTTCGCTACACGACCCGTGGCCTTTCTCCATCGTCACGGCGGATGACTTGGAGGCCCTTGTTGCTGAGGGTTTGCTTCTCCCTCTCTCCGGTGACTCGCAGCCGGAGTGGATGGCCCCTCCGAGCGGAGCCGCCCCGTCCCCGCCGCAAGGGTATGTGGTGAGCTTCGTCTCCTTTCACGAGCGGGGGTTCGGAGTGCCGGCAAGCCATTTTATGCGGGCAATTCTGCACGTCTACGGGGTGGAGCTGCACAACCTCAGTCCCAACTCCATCTCGCAAGCCGCCATCTTCGCGGCGGTTTGTGAAGGATACTTGGGGATTGACCCTCACTAGGACCTGTGGACCCATCTCTTCTCCGCGGAGCTTTTTGCCTCGCCGACGGGGGAAAGAAGGGTTCGCATGGCGGTGCGGGCCGGTGGCTGCATCCTCCAGCTGAGGCAGGCGCGGGCGCTGCAGTACATCCCCGCCATCCTCGCATCTTCGAACAAAGGGTGGCAGCGCCGGTGGTTTTATCTCCGAAAAATGACGACGGGAGGCTCCCGCCGTTTTCTCAGCGAGTGGTGGCCGCCGCCGCCGATAACTGGCGCTACGGGACCCCGCGCGACAGACAGAAGAATCTCTAGCCCCTTCTGAAGGCCCTGGAGGAGCTGCGGAAAGGAAGGCTCACCGCCGCGGGGGTGGTTGCCGCCATTCATCACCGGAGGGTGCTCCCCTTGACGGAGCGGCGGCTGCCGCTTTGGGAGATGACGCTGGGGGTCGACTTGGAGGGTTTGCGGATGTCCTTGGATCCCCTTCCCGTCGACGACCTCCACAGGCGGGTAGCCCGCACAGTAGGGAAGTCAGACGCCGGCGCCCTTTCCCAGCTCTTGATGCGTCCCGATCGCGGGTGTGTGTCCCTGGTGAGTGTCCGCTCCTTCTTTCTTCTTGTGTCGGATTGCCCTTGATTCTCACAACCGAGACTTTTCGTTCGTTTCCAGGAGGTAGGGGCTCACAAGCCTTCCCTGCCATCGGTCTCGGAGGACGTGGTGGACCGAGCTGCGCGGAGGGTCGCCGCGGAGAAGAGGAAGGAGAAGAAGGATGTGAAGAAGGCTCGGGCCCACGAGCGGACGCGGGCTCGGGACGCCTTGGATATGCTCCGTTGTCGGCAGGAGAGGGATGGGCTCTCGAGGGAGCCATCGTCGGAGACGCCTGACGATGACGACGATGAAGACGATGATGAAGACGACGACATGGCTGCCCGCCTCGGCCTCAGCCCGGATCTGAGGCTGGGCCAGGGGTCGTCAAGCCAGCCCCCGAGCGGGCTGGTGCCGTCGATATCCGGGGCCGGGACGTCGGGGTCCCGGTCCGAAGAGCGGGGGCACACCGAGGGGGTACTTGACCCCTCGGCCGAGGTAGTTGAGGTGACCCCGAGGAGTCAGGCCGAGCTGCCTGTTCCCCGAGAACCGTTGCCCGTGCCGACTGCGCAGGATGGCGATCCTCGGGTCGTCGTGGCTGTGCCTGGGCAGTCCGTCCCTCGGGTGCCTCGGCCGCCCAAGACGAGGACGATACCGAAGCCGGCAGCGGGGCAGACCTCGGTGGTACCTTCGGGGATCGAGGTGCAAGAGACCTCCCCACAAGCACGATTGATCATGGCCCGAAGTGGGTAAGTATCTTAGGATATCTCCGTCCTTGCTCCTCCTTCGTATGTCCTGATCCTGATTTTCCCTTTCTCCTTAGCAAGCGGAGGCACGGTTCGACCGGTCTGGCTCCTCGGAAGGTCCTCAAGACGGCGTCGGCTTCTACAGCTAGTGCCGCGCCAGGCCTCGGAGACCAATTGACCCCCTCGCAAGACGCCCCAAAGCGGGGGGCTCAGGCGGCACCAGTTGCAGTGGGGCTAGCTCCCGAGGCTGACTCCTCTGTCGAGGCGGCCGTCGCGCTGGGGGCGGCGCCAGTCGCTCCGGTTCTGGACCAGCGGGGCTTCAGATCCTCTCTTCGTCCTCGACTATGAGCGAGAGGAGCAGTCTTGGGACGAGCTTCGTGAGTGCGCCAAGGCGACGGTGGGGTCGCTTCGGTCGACCTTGGAGGTCCTTCGCAGGGGCGTTCCCAAGATCCTCCAGGTAATGAGTTCAAGCATACCTTTCGCGTGATCAAGGCATTCTTTGTGACGCCCCGCTTCCTGTGACGCCCCGCTTCCTTTCCTCAGGATCTGACAGATCTGAGTGCCGCCAAGTCGTCGTTCATCCGCCGCGAGGCCGATGTCTGGGGCTCGCTGCGGTCCCTAAGGACCACGCTTGCCAGGGCTACCGAGCGCCTCTCCCAACGGAGCGCCGAGGTGGCGGACCTTCGGTTGCTCTGTGTCGATCTGGGAGCAGAGGCAGCAGCGGCACACGTAGAGGCGCAGCGGCAGCGGTCGGAGCTTGGCCAGGTCATCGGCGAGCGGGACCAATCTCGGAGCCGGGCCGCCGAGGCTGAAAGCCAGGCTGAGGCTCTTGGAGTCCAGTTAGCCGAGGCGTCTGCTCGGGCCGGAGCCCTTGCGACAGACCTAGCCGTGGCTCAAGCCGCATCCTCGGAGCAGCGTGCCTGAGCCGAAGGTATGTCTTGGCTGTTTTAGGATTTTGATTCCGCTTCGTTCCTCAACTCATGTTTGAAGTCTTCTGCTTTGGTTGTTTGCACAGCTCGAGTCTGCCCTTGATGAGTCCACCAAGGCACTTGCCCAGGCGGCCGAGCAGAGGGAGGCCGACCACGCAGCTATGTCTGAGGCCATCTCGGCCTTCTGCCGGGTCTTTGGTTCCGACAACGTCCCCTCGGGAAGCTCCCCTCAGAGTCGCCTGCAGGCCTTGGGTGACCACGCGCACGGCAGACTCCGGGAGGCGCTGCATCACGGTGTCAGGCGGGCCTTCGCTGTGCTCGCTTCCCACTACGACGTGCATCTGGAGCGGGTCAGCGAGGGGTATTGCCTTCCCGACGAAGATGAAGCTGCCCTGGCCGAAGTCTAGAGGCTCGACGCGGCCGCCGCGGGCCCAAGCGCGGTGCTGGCAACCACCTTCGAGGCAGAGATCCTCCCGCTTGCGCCGTCGTCCGAGGCCGGGGCGGATCTTGACGAGGGTGGGGACGAAGCCGAGGGCGCGGCTCCTTCTCCGGGCGACGCCTGATTCTGCCGGAGCAGTTTATTTTGAATGGATATGTGTCTTTTGCGGCCACCGAGGCCCGAACACTTTATTATCGTAATATAAGGCTGTGTTTCTTTTCCTTCTGTTTTGCGTGTTCGGACTCGTTCGTCAGTAGCAGGGTAGCTTGCCCAAGTAAGAGTTATTTTTCGTGGTAGGCGACGAGTGAGGTATCCGTATCCCAGAGGCGTAGGAATCCCTCGACTCGGTCGGCCTTGCCACTTACATGCACCCTTATTCGTTTCTTGGGGTCCTGTTACTGATATAGCCAGGAGACGCGAAAGTCTTTTTTGATGGAAGACTTTTTTCGAGGAAAATTTGACGCGGAGGGGGTTCCCCCTTCTTGCCCCCGAGGGAGGGTCGGGCTTTGCCGAGGCAAGGCTGACCCTTCCTTGATGGTTAGACTTTGTATGTGAACGAGGTGTATGAATGACTTGAAAGCATCTTAAGGGTAGAAGCGACGTAGCTGTCGGATGTTCCAAGCGTTGCTGTAGACCTCGCCTTGACTGTTGGCCAGCTTGTATGTCCCGGGCTTCAGAACCTTGGCGATGACGAACGGCCCTTCCCAGGGAGGCGTGAGCTTGTGCCGCCCTCGGGCGTCTTGTCGTAGCCGAAGCACCAAGTCGCCCACCTGGAGGTCTCGGGACCGAACCCCTCGGGTGTGGTAGCGTCGCAGGGACTGCTGATACCGCGCAGAGTGTAGTAAGGCCAAGTCCCGAGCCTCTTCCAGCTGGTCCAGTGAATCTTCTCGGTCGGTCTGGTTGCTTCGGTCGTCGTACGCCCTCGTCCTCGGGGAACCGTATTCTAAGTCCGTGGGCAAGATGGCCTCGACCCCATAGACTAGAAAGAACGGTGTGAAGCCCGTGGCTCGGCTCGGCATTGTCCTTAGACTCCAGACCACCGAGGGGAGTTCCTTCATCCATCGTCTGCCGAACTTGTTGAGGTCGTTGTAGATCCTCGGCTTGAGTCCTTGCAGAATCATGCCGTTGGCACGTTCTACCTGCCCATTCGTCATGGGGTGAGCCACGGCGGCCCAGTCCACCCGAATGTGGTGATCCTCGCAGAAGTCCAGGAACTTTCTGCCGGTGAACTGGGTGTCGTTGTCGATGATGATGGAGTTCGGGACCCCAAAGCGATGGATGATGTTGGTGAAGAACGCCACCACTTGTTCGGACCTGATGTTGTTTAGGGGTTGGACTTCGGTCCACTTGGAGAATTTGTCGATGGCGACCAGCAGGTGCGTGTAGCCCCCGGGTGCCTTCTGCAAGGGACCGACGAGGTCCAGACCCCACACCGCAAACGGCCAGGTGATGGGTATTGTGTGCTGAGCCTGAGCGGGCAGGTGGGTCTGCCTTGCGTAGAATTGACACCCTTGGCAGGTGCGGACAATTATAGTGGCGTCGGCCACCGCGGTCGGCCAGTAGAAACCTTGTCGGAAAGAGTTTCCAACGAGGGCTCGAGGCGCTGCGTGATGACCGCAAGCCCCCCGAGTGTATTTCTTGTAATAACTCCTGACCTTCGGCGATGGATATGCATCGCTGGAGGATGCCCGAGGGGCTGCGGTGGTAGAGCTCCTTTCCGTCCCCCAGCAAGACGAACGACTTGGTGCGCCACGCCAATCGCCGAGCTTCGGCTCGGTCGAGGGGCAGTTCTCCTCGGTGGAGATATTGCAGGTACGGGGTCTGCCAGTCTCGATTAGGCGGGACCCCATTCCGCTCTTCCTCGACGCGCAGTGCCTCACCCTCAGTCAAGACCGACGACACGCCCAAGCCCGAGAAGGCCTCGGCCTAGCCCGAGGTACCCTCGGCTCAGCCCGAGGCGCCCTCGGCTCAGCCCGAGGCACCCTCGGTCATCGACGTAAGCCTCGACCGTTCGACCAATGTGTTCGCCGAACACGTGGTTCATGCACCTTTGGTACGTCACACCCGCATTCCTCAAACCAAATGGCATAGTAACGTAGCAGTACATGCCAAAAGGTGTGATGAAAGAAGTCGCGAGCTAGTCGGACTCTTTCATCCTGATTTGGTGATACCCTGAGTAGGCATCGAGGAAAGACAGGGTTTCGCACCCGGCAGTGGAATCCACGATTTGATCGATGTGAGGCAGAGGATAGGGAACTTTTGGACATGCTTTGTTTAGATCAGTGTAGTCTACACACATCCGCCATTTCCCTCCTTTCTTTCTCACAAGCATAGGGTTGGCAAGCCATTCGGGATGGAATACCTCTTTGATGAACCCTGCGACCATCAGCTTGTGGATCTCCTCGCCTATGGCTCTGCGCTTTTCTTCGTCGAATCGGCACAGAGGCTGCTTCACGGGTCGGGCTCTAGCTCGGATATCCAGCGAGTGCTCGGCGACATCCCTCGGTATGCCAGGCATGTCCGAGGGACTCCACACGAAAACTTCGGCGTTTGCACGGAGAAAGTCAACGAGCACTGCTTCCTATTTGGGGTCGAGCTCGGAACCGATCCGGATCTGCTTGGAGGCATCGTTGCTGGGGTCGAGAGGGACGGACTTAACCATCTCCGCTGGCTCGAAGTTGCCAGCATGGTGCTTCACGTCTGGCGCCTCCTTGGAGAGGCTCTCCAGGTCGGCGATGAGGGCCTCGGATTCGGTGAGGGCCTCGGCGTACTCCACGCACTCCACGTCGCATTCGTACGCGTGTCGGTACGTGGGGCCGATGGTGATGACCCCGTTGGGGCCCGACATCTTGAGCTTGAGGTAGGTGTAGTTGGGGACGGCCATGAACTTGGCGTAGCATGGCCTCCCTAGCATTGCGTGGTAGGTCCCTCAGAACCCGACCACCTCGAACGTGAGGGTTTCCCTTCGGAAGTTGGAGGGAGTCCCGAAGCAGACGGGTAGATCGAGTTGTCCGAGGGGCTGGACGCGCTTCCCAGGGATGATCCCATGAAAAGGCGCCGCGCCGGCCCGGATCGAGGACAGATCGATCTGCAGGAGCCCGAGGGTCTCGGCGTAGATGATGTTGAGGCTGCTGCCTCCGTCCATGAGGACCTTGGTGAGCCTGACGTTGCCGATGACGGGGTCGACAACGAGCGGATACTTCCCCGGGCTCGGCACACGGTCGGGGTGGTCGCCCTGGCTGAAGGTGATGAGCTTGTCGGACCAGTCTAGGTAGACTAGCGGCACCACCTTTACCGAGCAGACCTCCCGACGCTCTTGCTTGCGGTGCCGAGCCGAGGCGTTCGCCACTTGCCCACCGTAGATCATGAAGCAGTCGTGGACCTCGGGGAACTGCTCTGCCTTGTGATCCTCCTTCTTGTCGTTGTTGTTGGCCCTGCCACCTTCCGCAGGTGGCCCAGCCTTGTGAAAGTGGCGCCGAAGCATGGCGCACTCCTCAAGGGTGTGCTTGACGGGCCCCTGATGATAGGGGCATGGCTCCTTGAGCATCTTGTCGAAGAGATTGGCACCTCTGGGAGGTTTCCAAGGGTTCTTGTACTCAGCGGCGGTGACAAGGTCCGCGTCGGCGGCGTCGCGTTTCGCTTGCGACTTCTTCTTGCCTTTCTTCTTGGTGCCGCGCTGAGTGGACGCCTCGGGGACATCTTCCGGCTGGCGGCCCTGGGGCTACTTGTCCTTCTGGAAGATGGCCTCAACCGCCTCCTGGCCAGAGGCGAACTTGGTGGCGATGTCCATCAGCTCGCTCGCCCTGGTGGGGGTTTTGCGACCCAGCTTGCTCACCATGTCGCGGCAGGTGGTGCCGGCGAGGAACGCGCCGATGACATCCGAATCGGTGACGTTGGGCAGCTCGGTGCGCTGCTTCGAGAATCACCGGATGTAGTCCCGGATAGACTCTCCTGGCTGCTGGCGGCAGCTTCGGAGATCCCAGGAGTTCCCAGGGCGCACGTACGTGCCCTGGAAGTTGTCGGCGAAGGCTTGGACCAGGTCGTCCCAGTTGGAGATCTGCCCCGGCGGCAGGTGCTCCAGCCAGGCTCGAGCGGTGTCGGAGAGGAACAGGGGGAGGTTGTGGATGATGAGGTTGTCATCGTCCGTTCCACGCAGTTGGCAGGCCAGCCGGTAGTCCACGAGCCATAGTTCCGGCCTCGTCTCCCCTGAGTACTTTGTGATAGTAGTCGGGGTTCGGAACCGGGTCGGGAACGGCGCCTGTCGTATGGCCCGGCTGAAAGCCTGCAGACCGGGTGGTTCGGACGAGGGACTCCGGTCCTCCCCGCTGTCGTAGCGTCCCCCACGCCTGGGGTGGTAGCCTCTGCGCACCTTCTCGTCGAGGTGGGCTCGACGGTTGCGGTGGTGGTGCTCGTTGCCGAGGCGACCCGGGGCCGCAGGCGCTGTGTTGCGCGTGCGCCCGGTGTGGACCGAGGCTTCCCGCATGAATCGGGAAGTCGCAGCGCGATGCTCCGAGGGGTACCCCTGCCTTCGGAAGGCAAGGCTTTCGGCCCATCGGACCGCGGCGTCCTCCAGGAGATTCTTGAGCTCTCCCTGGATACGCCGCCCTTCGGTGGTTGATGGTTCCGGCATTGCGCGGAGAAGTATTGCTGCTGCAGCCAGGTTCTGGCCGACCCCACTGGAAGCCGGTGGCAGCCTTGCCCTGACGTCGTCGGCAGTGCGGAGCTGGATGCCCTGGGGCAGATGACGCGCTTCTCCGGCCGGAGCTTGGTCTGCCCATTCCTGCCTGATGTTCCGGCGGAGCGGCTCAAGTGTTCCTGCTCCCTCGTCGAGCCTGGCCTGCATCTCGCGGATTTGCTCGAGCTATGCGCCCTGACCCCCCGCCGGGACTGGGACCACAGCTAGCTCCCGAAGGATGTCAACGCGAGGCGCAGGCCTAGGGGGATCACCGTTTTCTGGTATACCAAGATGGTTGCCTTCACCGGGACCCCCTAGATCGACGTGGAAACATTCACGACTTGGGCCACAGTCTTTGTCGCCGAAGCTGCGGCTGCCGTCCGAACAATCGGAGAGGCAGTAGTCGCATGCGGTCATGAAGTCCTGCATGGCACTGGGGTTACCGAGCCCGGAGAAATCCCAACAAAAGTCGGGCTCGTCATCTTCCTCGGAACCCGAGGGTCCGTAGGTCGAGACGGCCGTCAGCCGATCCCAGGGTGACAGCATATGATACCCCGGAGGGTTGGTACATGCCTCTATGAAGGCTTCCACCAAAGCGGGGTCGCTTGGTGGGTCGAGGCTGAATCCAAAAGGCACGAGATGGGAATCGGTCGGTACCTCTTGGTCGACGAGTGGTGACGAAGTCGCGTCAGGGGCGGACTGCACCGTCGTCTCAGGTACGAGGGTGACACCCAGCAAGTCCCTCGCGAGCGTGCTGGCGTCGTTCGTCCGCTTGGAGTTGGCGTGTTGCGGGGAAACGACGCTCGTCTTCATCTCAGACGCGAGGTCGACACCCGACGTGTCCCCCGTCGGGGCGCCGGCACCGTCGACTCGCTCGACAGCCGACGAGGTGCCGCCTCCTGCTTGGCCATGGTTGCCCCGCCTCCTCCGTCGGCGGGGGAGGTGACGAGACAAACCCGGATGTTGTTCTTCTGCCACATGGGGAAGACGTCGCTGATTCCGCCGCCGGCGGGCGGGCTGACGGCCGCCATTGTCGCTGTCGTGCGGCGGAAGAAGGAGTATCATGTCGTAGCTGCCGTTGAGGGACATGAACTCAAGACTCCCGAAATGGAGCACCGTCCCGGGTTGGAAAGGTTGCTGGAGACTACCCATCTGGAGCTTGACGGGAAGCTGTTCGTCAACACGCAGCAGTCCCCTACCTGGCGCGCCAACTGTCGGCGTTTCGACCCCGGGGGGTCCCTGGACCGACGAGTAAATTGTCGCCGCGTGTCCCAGCCTAGATGGGTCGGCGTGAGATGGAGCACGAAGGGGGAAAAAGGGGAGACAGGCAAAAGGGGAAACCTGCGGCCTTCGTGTTGTCCTGCGCTCAGGTCGGGTGCGCTTGCAGTAGGGGGTTACAAGCGTCTGCGTGGGAGAGAGCGAGGGACTTGCGTGTTGGCCCGTTCTCCCGCGCGGCCAACCTCCTCGTAAGAGAGCCCTGGACCTTCCTTTTATAGGCGTAAGGAGAGGGTCCAGGTGTACAATGGGGGGTGTAGCAGTGTGCTAACGTGTAGCAGAGAGGAGCTAATGCCCTAAGTACATGCCATTGTGGCAGCCGGAGAGGTTTTGGCACCCTGTTCATGTGATGTCATGGCCGTCAGAGGAGCGCTGGAGCCTTGCGGAAGGACAGCTGTCGGGGCTGTCGAGTCCTTGCTGACGTCTCCTTGCTTCCGTAAGGGGCTGAGAGCCGCCATCGTCATGGAGCACGCGAGGCGCCATCATTATTTGTTTACAGGGGCAAGCCAGATGGGACGCCGGTCTTGTTCCCCGTAGCCTGAGCTAGCTAGGGGTAGGGTAATGATGGCCCCCCCCTGTGACATGGTCGGTCCGAGCCCTGGGTTGGGCGAGGCGGAGGCTCCTCCGAGGTCGAGGTCGAGTCTGTCTTCCGAGGTCGAGGTCGAGTCCGAGCCCCGGGTCAGGCGAGGCGGAGACCGTCGTCCGAGGCCAAGGCTGAGTCCGAGCCCTGGGGTCGGGCGAGGCAGAGTTCGTCGTCTTCGGGAGCCAAGGCTGAGTCCGAGCCCTGGGGTCGGGCGAGGCGGAGTCCATCATCAGGGGCCGAGCCCTGGGGTCGGGCGAGGCGGAGCTTCCTATGGCGCCCGAGGCCGGACTTGGCTGCTGTCAGCCTCACTCTGTCGAGTGGAGCAGCAGTCGGAGCGACGCAGGCGACGCTGTCTTCTTGTCAGGTCGGTGATGCGGACATCAACACCAACACGAGCACATCTACACCAGCAGCACCTTCTCCAGCCCAGGCGCCACCCCTTCCACCTGGGCCAGTGACTCGGGCCCGTGCAAGAGAATTGAACTACATCATGTTGTTAAAGAACGAAGGCCCGGAAGAATAGACGACCAGCCCAATTGCGGCCCATAATGGACGACCTAGGGTTGGCCGCCCCT
Source organism: Zea mays (assembly GCF_902167145.1). Lineage (NCBI taxonomy): Eukaryota > Viridiplantae > Streptophyta > Magnoliopsida > Poales > Poaceae > Zea > Zea mays. The sequence continues at coordinate 52,136,832 of NC_050101.1, forward strand.
AGGGGCTGCGCCCCCTCTCTATTTATACAGGAGCTGCGCCTCCTTTATTTCCTGAGTTTTGTTTTACGTTAGCCTTAGCTACTCTCGAACACGCGCAAATCTGCGTTGTCTTCGTGTATTCAGGACTCCACCCTCGAGTAATAGATTAGATTGCTCGCATCTTGTTCTTGTTCGTTCTTCGATTGCGCACAGGAAACGATCTTCGTGATCAGGCCGATCTCGCATCAGCAAGGTCGGTAACCACAGGGAGTTGGTTCAGCAATTGCATTGGCGCCTCGGGCTTGCTCGTCGTAGTCGGATCGCAAGGGTCATCTTCCGCCAAATCGGAATTATCTCTACTCGCCGAAAGATCGGGCACCTCAGCTTCATCAATTGGTATCAGATTTCCAGGTTGATCGGTGAGTTTATCGAGCGTTTTTTTCCTACAGTCCACAAAACCACATAAAAATTCAGGTTAGATCTTATCCCAGCACCCTTTTGAGCCTCGCACTTTCTTTCAATAATCTGCATTGTTGAATTTGTGTGCTTTCGCGTCATTTGTTGCTGGTTGCATTGTGTTCTTCCACCATTCAAACCCTAGCGCCGCCACCATCTCCCGTTTGATCACGCCACAAACCGAGTCAACATCGTTTCCTTATTTTTCTCCTTCGGTTACGTCAAAAAAAACAGAAAAAACAAACCGAGTCAACGGCCGTTTCCTTGATTTTCTCCTTCGGTTACGAAAAAAAACAGAAAAAAAAACAAACCGAGTCAACCTTCCTTGTTTTTCTCCTTCGGTTACGTCAAAAAAACAGAAAAAAAAAGATAACGAAGGAGAAAGGATACGGTTGTTTCATCCCGGTCGTTTTTAGAACATAACTTGAGGTACCTTCCGTAAACCGGGCATAACTTTTCGCTCGGGTGTCCAAAAAATCTGAAATTTTTACAGGAGCTAGTTGACACCATTCTACGGTCTGTTTGGGGTTCGACAAAATTGTCAAAAAAATTCAGGAAAATAAAGAAAAAAATCCGTCAAAGTTCTCGCACGCTTTTCAGAGAACTTCCTGATTTTCTGTAGACCACATGTGATATCTGTTTTAGGTGAAACTTCGTGTAGCTCCTATCTTGTTGCTTCTTGTGCTGAGAAAAATATCAAAAAAATCATACAAAAAAGAAAAACAAAATCACCTGTGATTTCTACTAGTGCCTTTTTGGCATCACTAGTACAATATTTACGGTACTGCCATTCTGCTAGTTCCATCCATCCTTTGCACCTGTGGCCAGCAATATAGTTTCGTGTGTTGCACTATAATTCAACTTTGCATTATTGTTTGATCGTGCTAATCCTTGACTTGAGTGCAGCCTACCCACAACTCCACATATTTCTACGACGAGCAGGTTTCTGTTTCTCCACGCAATCGCTCATCCAATCTTTCACCGGTTCCACCTGTTGGTTGCAGTTCACCACTGTGGCTTGGTAAGAACGGATAAGAACTTGATAACAGCACTAGTGTGAGCGCCTTGTGAGCAGTACACCCCTGTTTTTGTCGTTGGTTTTTCTCCTTTTGGTGTTTGCGCTAACTATGGCAGGAGCACACGACATGGTGGATGCCCAGTTGCAGGAAGTAAGGGGACAAGTTGATGGACTTGCTGCTGACATTAGGACGATGCATGAACGGCTTGATTCAACGATCACTTCGACGACCGAGCGTTTCAACCAACTTGACCTTGCTCAAACGGCGACTCGCACCACACTCGACACCATCCTGGCACGCCTTGATGCACTGACCACAAAGATGGAGCAGGAATACGGCGGTGACACTGAGCAGGACGATGGAGATCGCCGTGGTCGTGCACGTCGTGTGGTTCGTCATCCCCCTAATGACTTATTTTCTAAGATTAAATTTAAAATTCCATCTTTTAATGGTAAATATGATCCTGCTGCATATCTTGATTGGGAATTAGAGGTAGAACAGAAATTTTCATGCCATGATATTCCTGCTAATAGCCAAGTGAAGGCTGCCATTAGTGAATTTACTGATTTTGCTTTAATTTGGTGGCGTGAGTATAAACAAAAACTTCCCATTAACAGTGTCATTACTTGGACCCAATTAAAAACTGCCATGCGCCACAGATTTGTTCCTTCCTATTATGCTCGTGATTTGCTTAACAAAATGCAGCGTTTTCAACAAGGTTCACAGTCTGTTGAGGATTATTACCAGGAGTTACAAAAGGGTATGCTTCGTTGTGGTTTAGTTGAGTCGGATGACGCTGCTATGGCGCGTTTTCGTGGTGGTTTGAACAGGGAAATTCAGGATATACTTGATTATAAGGATTATTTTGATATAACCACATTGTTTGAATATGCTTGCAAAGCTGAACGTGAAGTGCAGGGACGACGATCAAAGACATATACTAACTCTCTTGCAGGCCGGGGTCCAACACACAGCTCAACTCCTTCCAGCCCTGCACCTTCTACGCCTAGCACTACATCGCGCACAGGGACGACCAAGCCAGTGGCGCCCCCTGCCAAAGGCGCCGCTTCTTCCACAGGACGTACACGGGATATTCAGTGCCATCGTTGCAGAGGGTTTGGGCATATGATTCGGGACTGCCCAAACAAGCGTACCTTGCTTATACGTGACAATGGTGAGTACTCTTCAGCCAGTGATTCTGAGGAAACTAGTCATGTTATGATTGCCACTAACCATGCAGAAAATGAGGAAGTCCACGTTGATCCTATCGACGCCGATAGGTATGAGAGTCTTGTTGTGCAGCGTGTTCTCAGCACACAGGTTGCCCAGGCCGAAAAAAATCAGCGACACACTCTATTCCATACCAAGGGCGTCGTGCACGAACGGTCGATTCGCATCATCATCGATAGTGGCAGCTGCAACAATTTGGCAAGTACAGCGTTGGTAGAGAAATTATCCTTGCCCACTCGCACACATCCACATCCGTATCACATTCAATGGCTTAATGATGGTGGTAAAATAAAGGTAACACGTTCGGTACGTGTCCCCTTTTCGCTGGGTTCTTATTCTGATTATGCTGATTGCGATGTTATTCCTATGGAAGCATGCTCTTTGTTATTAGGTCGACCTTGGCAATATGATACTGATAGTTTACATCATGGTCGTTCAAATCATTATTCTTTCATGTTTAAAGGCCAGAAAATAATTATACATCCAATGACCCCTGACCAAATTTTGAAAGATGATCTTACTAGGGCTGCTAAAACTGCACAACAAGTCAAATCGACATCAGCCGCACCTGTTAAATCTGAAATCAAGTTGCACTCTCCTGTTTTACTTGCTACACGTGCTGATTTTGATGATCTCCATGAAGCTCATATGCCCTGTTATGCACTTGTATGCTCGCGAATGCTTGTTCCGCTTGATGATGCACCGTCTTTGGATATACCCCCTGCTGTTGTTAACCTTTTGCAGGAGTATGCTGATGTTTATCCTACGGACTTACCACCGGGTCTTCCTCCCCTCCGTGGCATTGAGCATCAGATCGATCTCATCCCCGGCGCTTCTCTTCCGAACCGCGCCCCGTACCGTACAAATCCAGATGAGACGAAGGAGATCCAGCGCCAGGTGCAGACACTGCTTGATAAGGGTTACATTCGTGAGTCTCTTAGCCCTTGCTCGGTTCCTGTTTTACTCGTCCCAAAGAAAGATGGGTCATGGCGTATGTGCGTAGATTGTCGTGCTATTAATAACATCACAGTTCGTTATCGATATCCTATTCCACGCCTTGATGATATGCTAGATGAGCTTAGTGGTGCCGTTATTTTCTCTAAGGTTGATTTGCGTAGCGGTTACCATCAGATTAGAATGAAACTCGGTGATGAATGGAAAACGGCTTTTAAAACGAAATTTGGTTTATATGAATGGTTGGTTATGCCATTTGGATTGACTAATGCTCCCAGCACCTTTATGCGTTTAATGAACGAAGTTCTACGGGCCTTCATAGGTTTGTTTGTTGTTGTTTATTTCGATGATATCCTTATTTACAGCAAGTCTATAGAGGAGCATTTAGAACATTTGCGTGCTGTTTTTGACGCTTTGCGTGCTGCTCGCTTGTTTGGTAACATGGAAAAGTGCACATTTTGCACGCAACGTGTCTCGTTTCTTGGTTATGTGGTTACTCCGCAGGGCATTGAGGTGGATAGCAGCAAGATTGCTGCCATTCGGGAGTGGCCTACACCGACGACGGTCACACAAATTCGGAGCTTTCTTGGACTTGCCGGTTTCTACCGCAGATTTGTTCGTGATTTTAGCTCCATTGCAGCGCCTCTACATGAGCTTACAAAGAAAGATGTGCCGTTTGCTTGGAGTGATTCGCAGGAGGTAGCGTTCAGCACTTTGAAAGATAAGTTAACCCAAGCTCCCCTATTGCAATTGCCTGATTTTAATAAAGTGTTTGAGCTTGAATGCGATGCTAGCGGTATTGGGCTAGGTGCTGTTTTGTTACAAGAAGGAAAACCAGTTGCTTATTTTAGTGAAAAATTAAGCGGTGCTAGTCTGAAATATTCTACTTATGATAAGGAGCTTTACGCTTTAGTGCGCACTTTGCATACATGGCAGCACTATCTTTGGCATCGTGAGTTTATAATCCATTCTGATCATGAGGCTTTAAAACATATTCGTACCCAAACAAATCTGAACCGTCGTCATGCTAAATGGGTAGAATTCATTGAGTCCTTTCCTTACATTATTAAACACAAGAACGGGAAGGACAATGTTATTGCTGATGCTTTGTCTCGTCGCTATACCATGCTGTCACAGTTAGATTTTAAAATCTTTGGTTTGGACACTGTGAAGGATCAATATGTTGACGATGCTGATTTTAAAGATGCTTTCGGCCATTGTATTAATGGGAAACCATGGGGCAAATTTCACATACAGGATGGGTTCCTGTTTCGCGCTAACAAGCTGTGTGTTCCAGCTAGCTCGGTTCGTCTTTTGTTGTTACAGGAAGCGCATGGAGGCGGTCTCATGGGGCATTTTGGCGTCTACAAGACACATGAGGTGTTGGCTGCCCACTTCTTTTGGCCTCGGATGCGCGCTGATGTGGAGCGCCTTGTTGCACGCTGCACTACTTGTCAGAAAGCTAAGTCACGGTTGAACAACCATGGTTTGTATATGCCTTTGCCTGTCCCTTCTTCTCCTTGGCTTGATATCTCTATGGACTTTGTTTTGGGCTTGCCTAGAACTAAGAAGGGGAGGGATAGTATTTTTGTGGTTGTTGATAGATTCTCTAAAATGGCTCACTTTATACCTTGTCATAAAACTGATGATGCTAGCATTGTTGCTGAATTGTTCTTTAGAGAAATTATTCGTTTACATGGTATTCCAAAAACAATAGTCTCTGATCGCGATGCTAAGTTTCTAAGCCATTTTTGGAGATCTCTTTGGAATAAATTGGGAACTAAATTGTTGTTTAGCACTACTTGTCACCCTCAGACTGATGGACAAACTGAGGTAGTAAATAGAACTTTATCTACCATGCTTAGGGCTGTTTTAGACAAGAATTTGAGACGTTGGGAGGATTGCTTGCCTCATGTTGAATTTGCTTACAATCATGCCACGCATTCTTCTACAAAGATGTGCCCTTTCCAGATTGTTTATGGTTACATTCCTAGGGCACCTATTGATTTGATTTCACTTAATGCTGCGAACGCCCCACATGTAGATGCTTCTGCACATGTTGAACAAATGATTACCATACATGAACAAACGAAACAGAACATTGCTGCTACTAATACAAAAAATCAGGTTGCTGGTAGTAAAGGAAGAAAACATGTTACTTTTGAACCTGGTGATATGGTTTGGTTGCATTTGAGAAAGGATCGTTTTCCTACTTTGCGCCGTTCTAAATTGATGCCTCGTGCTGCTGGTCCTTTTAAGATACTAACCAAGATTAATGATAATGCTTATACCCTCGACCTACCTGCGGAGTTTGGTGTTTCCACTAGCTTTAATGTTGCAGATTTGAAACCGTATGCGGGAGAAGATGAGGAGTTGCCGTCGAGGACGACTTCAGTTCAAGAAGGGGAGGATGATGCGGACATCAACACCAACACGAGCACATCTACACCAGCAGCACCTTCTCCAGCCCAGGCGCCACCCCTTCCACCTGGGCCAGTGACTCGGGCCCGTGCAAGAGAATTGAACTACATCATGTTGTTAAAGAACGAAGGCCCGGAAGAATAGACGACCAGCCCAATTGCGGCCCATAATGGACGACCTAGGGTTGGCCGCCCCTAGGGGCTGCGCCCCCTCTCTATTTATACAGGAGCTGCGCCTCCTTTATTTCCTGAGTTTTGTTTTACGTTAGCCTTAGCTACTCTCGAACACGCGCAAATCTGCGCTGTCTTCGTGTATTCAGGACTCCACCCTCGAGTAATAGATTAGATTGCTCGCATCTTGTTCTTGTTCGTTCTTCGATTGCGCACAGGAAACGATCTTCGTGATCAGGCCGATCTCGCATCAGCAAGGTCGGTAACCACAGGGAGTTGGTTCAGCGATTGCATTGGCGCCTCGGGCTTGCTCGTCGTAGTCGGATCGCAAGGGTCATCTTCCGCCAAATCGGAATTATCTCTACTCGCCGAAAGATCGGGCACCTCAGCTTCATCAGTCGGTCAGTGGAGCGGCGAAGTGACTGCGGTCACTATGGCTCTGTTGACTGAAGCGCGCGTGTCAGGATAAGGTGTCAGGCCATCCTTGCATTAAATGCTCCTGCGATATGGTCGGTTGGCGTGGTGATCTGGCCAAGGTTGCTTCTCGGCGAAGACTGGGCCTCGGGCGAGCCGAAGGTGTGTCCGTTGCTTGAGGGGGCCCTCGGGCGATGCGAGATCGTGTCCCTTGAGTGGACCGAGCCTTGACTTAATTGCACCCATCAGGCCTTTTCAGCTTTGTGTTGATGGGGGTTACCAGCTGAGATTAGGAGTCTTGGGGGTACCCCTAATTATGGTCCCCGACAATATAAAACACATAAAACCTTTGGAAAATCATAACTTGATAACCGTAACTCCGAATTTAGTGATTCTTGTTCCTACGATCTCGTTACAACACATAGAACATTATTATCATGCATTCTGTTCTACTGTTTGGTGTGATGTTAGTTTCTGATATACTATGCTTGTTTGTATTGTTGTGAGTAGACGAGAGCAATCCACTGAGGACCCAGGTGTTCCGAAGGAGGAAATTGCTGGGCACGAGCTCGTTGAAGGCAAGTTGTGCCCTTGATCACTTATATTTACCCAATACTGTTCCTGTTAATCATTATGATCTGCATAGGTTAATTTTGATGGGACCTAATAGGTTACCCTAGTTTGGCTATCTTTACACCTTGTTTACCACTAAACTTTTGGGTAGTACCTGCTATTGCTTTATGTGGTTTTGGGTATGGAGATACACATTATTCATGATCATGCTTTTATTATTAGTTTGTTATTTACTGTCCATGATAAGATCATTATGTTAATTGGAACATGGAGCGACCACCTGGGAAAAACAGTGCTACCACAAGGGTGGTATTGGATGCCCTTGGCTGACTAATTAGGAAAGCTAGTGGAGGACTACCTTACCCAAAAGGGCGAGGGCAGTAGGGGAGTGGTCGGTGTAGTGAGGTTCTCGGGTTGATTTTGCTGCGATGGCAGTCAGACGAGGGATCCCTACATTAGGGCTTCCCAGAAACTGTAGCGGGTTTTCTAAAGCTAGTGGAACTTTGTAAAGGCCTCGTAGTGTTACCCTGCCTCACTTCCTTGGTAGAGGTGTATAGGATTCATGACCCCTTGGAAGATGGGTAACATGACTTGTGGGTAAAGATATGCAACCTCTGCAGAGTGCAAAATTGGTATATCAGTCGTGCTCACGATCATGAGCGGCTCGGACCCTCACATGAGTAACTTATGGAATTAAATTCAATTTTACATTTGCATCACATTGTGGTTTATTATTAATTTGATATATTAGTACTATAGTTTGGTATTTACTTACATTTAGTAACTGCTAATAAAATCTGACCAACTTATTAAAAGCAAGGCTCAGCTTTAGCCATTATTTGTTGATTAGCCTTACACTTCACATGAGCTCCCACCTTTGGTGAGTTCATGCACATTATTCCCCACAACTTGTTGAGCTAACTCTTGCGATATATAAACCCTCCTCCCCACAAGTGAAGAGCAGGTGGTCCAAGAGGAGCCCTACGACGAGGAATATGAGCTTATCTAGGTGGCGTCTCCCAATCAGCTTGGCACCAAGGAATAATCATTTAGTTCATTTTATTGTTATCATCTATTTTTGTAAGACTTACGCTATGTAATAATGATACTTGTGACATTTTTCTCTATACACTTTGTCATTATATGTGATGTTCTTCTTTGGCGCACATATGAGACGCACCCGGCTTCATCCCTTAAATCCAGGTGTGACAGTGGTTGATCTGCAGTGGCGACTTCCTCTTCGTCGCATCGAGGATGATGGTTCCTTCAGTGCTTGTCACGGTGCTCTCGACGCTCCCTCTTTTCTCCACTGGGCTCGCCAACATCATGTGGGCCCTTTCCCTTGCAAAAAATGGCTCCCACGGCGTCCTCCGCGTCAGCAAACTTGGTCGCTTTGTAAAGTAGGCCACAGTTGTTCTTGGTCTTCCTCGGCCAAGCTCATGGACTAGTGCTTCATTAGTGGTGCCTTAGGTGAAGGCACTTCTATGTCTGCGTCAGGGGCATTGAGGAGCTCGTTATTCTTTTGGGAGAACCTCTGGATGTAGTCATGTTGGTCACTTTTTCTCAAATACTGTGAATCGAGAACAAGGCAACACAATTGTTAAAGATAAAGGACCTTCGTCCTTCGAAGCATTGCTTCCTCTCGGATTCAATGATCATCGGACGAAGGTCATGAAGGACATATCTTCATCATGTTATAAATAAAAAAGAATACATAAATATAAATATAATGAATATAAATCATCGATTCATTCATATTAGTGTTCCTTAAAGTTTATAAGAGTATTAACAGAATTTATATTACATTGATAGCTTCGACTTGCTCGAAGGTGTTGACGCGAGAGAGATTACAATTCAGCGTGAATAGTACGGTGCTACTGATCATCTATTTATGGGCACGAGACGCAGCTCAGGTAAAATTACATTTATGACCTTCAACACTTATAATCGTGACATAAATCATTAAGGACTAGATAGTATTTTCAGCCTATGCTTGGTGGCAGCTTCGGCGCTTGCCGTCGCTGCTTTCAGATGAGATGTTTGTCTTGAGGAGCTTCGGCATAAACAGAAGAAAATCCTCAGTGTCGCTTTACCGATGGTCTGTATCTTGAGGACCTTCGGCGGGGAAGAACACCCCCAATAGTAGCCCCTGCGCGGTGCTAGATCGTTTTTTCATAATGAGCTCGATCCACAAATAACATGAAGGCTTCAAAATGCCGAAGGTCCAAAAACACATTCCCTAAGCTTGTTATCAAAAAACGAATAAAATATTCCAAGCACTAGCTGGTCCGCCGATCAGCCAGTATGAGCATTTTGGCGGTTCGCCTTCTTCTCCTACAGGGCTATATAAACAGACAGGTTGGTGAGAAGTTACCATAGCATTCATTGTTATTGCACCGTTGTGCTGTTGAAAATTTTCACCGAAGCCGAAGCTCTCTGCATTGTACTTTCGAACAAGTATTTCATTGCTTAAGAACAACTTCATCGGAGAGAAGCTGAACAACAAAATGGCCAAAGTAAAATCCACTGCAAGGGTGTCCCGCGAATGAGATGAAACTAAAGCAACTGAGATGGCACCCATCTCAGAAATGATGAGGCGTCAGGGCTAGTTGTGCAAGAGGGAGCTATTGCCGAAGGTGCCTCTAATGTCGAAGCTGAACAAGCCATGGCCGAAGTTGAGAGTGATAACGAAAGTGAAGAGGACAATAGTATTCTGTGCCCAACTAAGCCTAGCCATATTGAATTTGGAAAATCCACAGTAAAGGCAGAGGATCTAGTTTTAATGAAGAAACTAGGATACTTCGGGGAGAATGATGATGAACTGGTTCGTTTCGCTGGAGAGGAGACGATTCCGGAGCCAAAAAGGATTAAGTCATAGTCTTCAAAAGCTTCTTCAGGGCTGGACTTTGGTTCCCCCTTTACAAGTTGATAGGTGAGGTTTTGACAAAGTTTGAGATCTACCACCATCAGCTGACCCCTAACGCCATTGTCAGACTCAGTGTTTACATCTGGGCTCTCCAAAGCCAAGGAAAGAGTGCTAACGCCAAAGGGTTCTGCCGGGTACATGAACTTCATTACCAGACGAAGGCAAGGGCTGACGGTCTACACAAAAACTTTGGATGCTACAACTTCGCGTACCAAAAAGATATAAAGGCCCCCGTGATATGCTACCGCACCAAGTGGCCCACTGGTTGGACAAGTGAATTGTTTTACGTTAAGGCAGACGAGAAGAAAAGGGAAAAGCTTATGAGCATGGTGATGAGTCCACTAAGATTAAACTTCGACATGACTCGGGCCCTGTGCAATATGCAATTGGGGTCTCCCTGCCAGCTAGCTGAGGTGGAGTTCAGGGTTGTGGCTGAGCATATCAGCACCAGATATTTAGTTCAAGAATATCTGGCGAACTGGACATTCTCAACCTCTAGTGGTTGGGGGAATGTTGAAGAAGAAGGATGAGGGAAAAAAGTATGAGCTTGTGCATCTGCCCTACCGTTTCAAATTTTAGAAAAGGTTTAAAGAACCATGCAATGAATGGTTAGAATTGATAGAAACCTTGTGCAATGAAATTCTTGGAAATTATACAAAGAAAGAAGATCAGTTAATGACTGCTGCCTTCGGCACCCACCAAAGCGAAGTCTGAACTATGTGATGGATGCTCTGAACTTTGAGTATCCTGATTACGAAAGGCTTGATGAAGCGACCGGAGCAGTCAAGAGGAAGAGAATTTTCAGCATTTTGAGTAGGCAGGCTATCCGGTCGGTTAAAGAAGACCAAAAGGCTTTGAAAAAGCAAAAAACTGTATCAGAGCCGAAGGTATCGGCTCCCAAGAAACAGAAGCTTGTCGAGATATCCTCTGAGAAGACGAAGATGCAAGATGTGCCGAAGCAGACTATGAGCCCTTCTTCGTCTTCTGCTATTGAGGTCTCGGAGATTTTGAAGGTAATGACTAAGCCTTTCCCATTTGCACTGCTAAGTCCTCTAAGGTTGGAACTGACTAGCCTCTTATAGACAAGGGTAATCTCTTCGGCTGCCGAGGGGAAAATCGGGGGGCAGAAGAAGCGACGTATGATGAATATAATGGAAGCCATTGAACAGACCCCGCCCTCAGCTTCGACAGACATAGTTACTATATCCGTTGATGCTGAAGCTACCGCCGCAGCTGAAAACGAAAATCTCACAACCACCCTATTGAAAATCGACAGACTTATATCAGACGTGGTTGCAGAGAAATAGGTAGCCGCAGTAGTTTCTGATAAGGGGAAGAAAATTGAAGAAACCTCTTCAAAAAGTGTGAATTTCGACCTATGGCACTTAGGCGGCCAACAGCTCTCCGAAGAGGACATATTAGAACTAAAGGAATTTGCTATCTCCTGTGGCTACCAGCCTGGATCAATGCTGTTTGGCGGGGTCGATGAATAAATTGTTGGATGCATTCACGACCGCGCCGGTGCTAAAATTATAAGCACAATGTCCAAAAGCATTGGATTCCCAAAGATTGAAAAAGATATCAGCTGCTACAGACGTCAGCACATCATCGACAACTTATTTTACTCAAACATCAAAGTAAGGCTCCTTTGCAAGTTACCATTGATATCTTCGTGTTGATTTAGGTATTCTAACTTTAATTCATTTTTACAGAGTTTATTGCTAAGCAAAGCTTTGAAAATGCAACAAGATGACGAAGATAGAAAGAATGAAATTGTTGTCAAAGGTTTTGAAGATAAAATCAAGAAACTTGAAGATTCTTTGAGAGAAAAAGATGCTTTGCTTCATTCAACCGAAGGATCGCTTGCCAAAGCTCAGGCTCAAATTGAGAAATTAAACAAAGAGTTGAGGGAGACTTAGATAATTTTGGAAGAGAACTCCAGCCGATTCAACCGTGAAACCGAAGCTTTGAATATGACAATCAAGGTTGAGGCTGAAAAGAACCTAAAGCTGAGTGAATCACTCAAAACTCTTAAGGATAAATGTTTTAACTTTGCAACCCTATGCACTGCTCGATTAAAGAGTATATTAAATTCAGTAGGAGCTGCATCCGAAGAATCTAGTCTCTTTGCCGAAGATATCCCCGAAGCACTTGATTGCGTCGAGAAAGAGGTTGACGTCCTCGATGAAGTCATAACTGGCCACAATGACTTCTGTGCGCTAGTAGCTAATCGTGGTACGGCTGCCGCTTTCATAAAAGCTGGGTGCAACCATGCAAGGGCTGTTAACAAGCCAAACTTTATTGACATTCCGGCCAAAGGCCAAAGCATGGACAATCTTGATCGCTCGATCGTAGATGAACGACTGATATTAGATCCACGGACGAGGCACGCGCGTGGACGAGCGAGCGCTGACAGGCGGGTCGGCGGTGTTAGCGACTGAGGAGGGAGGCGGGCTGACAAGTCAGGCCCAGCGCCAGGGGGGCGCAGGCGCTAACCGGCGGGGCCTTGGGGCAGAGCGCGGATGAGAGTGCGAATCCGAGTGGTCGGGTGCGAATCGGGCAGTTGGTATTAGATTAGGTTTGATTAGATCCGGGTCGTCTGATCTCAGACGAACGCATGGGATCTAACGGCCAGGTCCCTCGACCGCCAGCGGTGGCACCGCTCGCGTCCACGGTGGAGGCCCACCAGAGACGAGGGCACGAGCGCTTTGGGGCCCGCTGGGACACCGAGAAGGGCTCGGGGAATTCAGGGGAGTGCGGCGAACTGGACTAGGGGCATAGCACCAGCTCAATGGCGCTGGAGGGGGGGGCAATTCACAACAAGGCGGCTCGGTGGTGGCGCAACACTACTCTGGCGAGCAATTGTGCATGACCGAGGGCAATCAAGGGAAAAATAGGGGCATGGCTAGGTTGCTTACCTTGAGAGAAGACTCTGGGACCCTTGAACGGCGGCAGGGACACGACAAGGGCTTGGGTCAACGACGGCGGCTCTCCGGTTGCGCGTGGGAAGCTCCGGTGAGCACGGGCAGAGGGAACCATAGAGGGAGAGAGTAAATTGAGGCATGTCTCAAGTTGCGGGCACCAAGGCGAAAGGCACGGTGAAGCCCCAACAGTGACGGCGGAACGGGCACGCGGGCACAGCGAGCGACGGCGGTCTTCCGAGAGCTCTGAGAAGGAACGACGCACGAGCGAAGGCAAGCTGGGGTGTGTGTGAGTGGGGGGAATGGCAGAGTGGACAAGAGGGGGCTTGAGTAGGGGTTGGGCGCGTGGGTGGTGGCCTGGATTCGCGCGAACATTGTGCGGCCATTGCGGGTGCGCGGACCGAAAGTTAGAGGACGGGCAGAGGGCTGACAAGCGAGGCCCACCAGACAGTGGCTCAGAAACACAGATGTGCGAAGGAACACGTTGACAAGCGAGACCCAGGCGGCAGAGAGAGGGAGGGAGAGGGTGTGAGGGCGCGAGAACTACCGATGACAGGTGGGCTCCACCGGTCAGACGGAGCGGGCGCGCGCGGAGCTGGGCCAGCTTGGGCTAGCTGGGCTGAATTATGTATTTCTACTTTCCTGGAATTTCTAATTGCTTTTTTATTTTATTTTCTCTAGGGTTTTTAATTCAAATTCAAACCAAATCGAAGATGTGCATCAATTCAAATAATATCTTGGACTCAGCATGATGCATCAATTCATGTCCTACATTGTTTTGACAAAATAAATAATTAACTCCTCTCCTAATTAACCTAATTCTAACCAAATAAAAAGATAGAGAGAGACTAGAGAGAGACAAGAGTAACACCTGAATTTGGTAGATATTTAGAAAGAAATTTTATACCCCTAAATTCAGGGTGTTACAGGTTCCATACCACTTTTATTAATTCATTTGGTCACTTTCCTTTGAGCTGACTGAAAATTGACTTCATTATTCTTGTTATTATGATTCCATTAGCTCGTTTTACCAGTCCATTTAATTCTGGATGTCTCACTGATGCAAAATGTATTTTTGTACCGATTTGGTCACCAAAAGCTTTGAACGTTTCGACATCAAATTGAGTTTTGTTATCAACTATAACGGCCTTCGGCACACCGAAGCGACAAACAATATTCTGCCACAAAAACTTTTGAACCGTTGGACAAAGTGATTGTAGCTAGAGGTTTAGCTTGAATTCATTTTGAAAAGTATTCCACCGCTACCACAACGTATTTTAAATTTCCTTGCGCTAGTGAAAGTGGGCCTAATAAATCTAGACCCCACCTTTGCAATGGCCAGGTGGGCTGGATTAGCTGAGTTAAAGATGAAGGTTGTTTTTTATCTCTAGCACACTTCTTGTAGCTTTCACATTTTTTAACTAAATTCGCTGCATCTGAAGCTGCCTTCGGCCAATAAAATCCTTGTCTGAAAACTTTTCCAAGTAAAGGCATGGGCCCAATATGAGCTCCGCATAGCCCTGCATGATTTCCTTCATTAGCTCCTGACCTTCAGTTCTAGACAAACACTTCAGCAATGGAGATCAAACTCCTTGTTTATACAATTCCCCTTTTATGATTATGTAAGGCCTTGTCCTAGCTTCCATTCTTTTGATATAAGCTTCGTCGTCCGAAGGATAGTTGCCTTGTAGGAAGGATACAATCTCAGCCCTCCAATCTTCACTGTGCACTGGTGAGATTGTAAGCACTACTCGCTCCATGAGCTCGACTGAAGGTGCTTTTATTGTTTCAAAAAATAATTCCGAAGGTAATGGGAGCCCTTGTGTCGCTGACTTGGCTAATAGGTCTGCATGTTCATTTTCTCCTCTTGGGATATTCTTTACAGAGAAGCCTTCGAAACAGGCTTCCATTCTTTGGACTGTATCGAGATATTTCTCAAGCTTCGGATCTCTTCCTTTGCTGCTTTTGTCGATGTGGCATGTGATTACTTATGAATCAGATTTGAGGGTTGCCCTTTTTATTCCCATTGCCTTGAGTTTTCGAAGCCCCAAGAGAAGGGCTTCGTACTCTGCAATGTTATTTGTGCAGTTGAACTCTAGCCTAGCTGCGTAGCAGGTTCTGATCTTAGATGGTGAAATTAGAATGGCAGCTGCACCTGCGCCGAAGGTTCCCCATGACCCATGAAGTGCCTAGGTCTTTCTATGAGGGGAGGGCCTCCGGCTCTTTTGGCCCCAGATCTTTCTGTGATGGACGGAGCGACCACCGATAAAGTGCCTAGGTCGCCCGTGCCGACCCACCTACCCATCCAAGGGGTGCTGGCAGCGTCTACTCTCGATGCCTACCTTATTACTACACCTCCCTCTGTGGTCTCTTCATAGGGGGTTGTAACACCCCGTCCAATCCCTAGACCAACGGTACTTACACCTAGCAGCTCACTAGGATCATATATCGTCCTCACAGACCAACACAGATCATTTGAGCGCACTTTGTCCTCACTCATGCGCACCCGAGAAAACTTCCCGGTCGGTCACCCATCCCAAATTGCTCCAAGCCAAGCACGCTTAACTTGGAGGTTCTTTAAAGATAGGCTTCCGAAAAAGAAGATGCACCTTGTTGGTATGGATACTGTTGGGGACTTGTTCTCAAATGCTAAGAGTTAAGAACAAGGCAACATAAAAAGTGTTAAATGTTAAAGTCCTTCGTCCTTCGAGACATTATTTCCCTTCGGATATAATGAATTTAGGATATAAATGTTAAATGCAGGATACGAAAAATAACATAAATACTTAAACATTATTATCAATTTATTTTTATTTGCATTACCATATTAACAATAACAAATTATAAATGTACCTTCGGTCTGAAGGAAAGCAAGGGTACAAGCTTAATGCAAAAAGCGAATGCCCAGTCAGCGTGAACAGTACGGGGATACTGTTCACCTATTTATAGGCACGGGACGCAGCCCATGTAAAATTACACCCATGCCCTTTACATTTGCTAATAACTCTATAGTAATTCTTCGAGGTCTAATTTGCCTTTTCATCTTTAAGTCGGTTCCCCTTTTCTGCTGCCATGCCGAAGCTTTCCTGCGCACAACTTCGTGATTTCCTTGTCCTTCGTCATAATTGCCTTTTGTCTCGCTCAGGCTTCGTCCTGACCATGCTCTGTATGCTCATGATCCGAATCCGAAGATACCTGTTCACATATTTCACTTGGAAAACATTGTCAAATTATGTTTTTGAGGACCTTCAGAAGCCGAAGGCCCCCAACAGTAGCCCCTCGCAATATTAATTTGTTAGAGTGATAAATTCAGATTGCGACATGGACAAAGGCCTTAAGCCGAAGGTCGGAAAAAACACCTTCCCTTTGCTAGAATAGCAACAGTCATTGACAAGCGGGACCCTCTAGTTTTCAACGCACTAGGCGTATAAATAAGAGCTCACCACGGGTTCATTTGGCACGCTTTCTTGCCATCTGTTCTTACTCACCCGACTTTTAGCTCTTGTGCACCAACACTTGCTTGGCTTTTTTAAAATTTTTTAAGCTTCAGTTTCCAGAGCACTTTCTCAGCATTTTCGAAGATGTCTGAAGATAAGAAAGCTGTCGCTGAAACGAAGCTGAGCCTTTTTGAGGAAATGAATCTCGGCTTCCTTGAATTAATGGCAAAGACAAATACAGAGAAGATTACCAGGGAGATTTTGGAAGGCTTGTCTGAAGATACTGATGATAGCGACAATTATGATGTGGAAAGTGGTGGAGAAGACTCTGAAGATCGACCCTGGCGACCAAGCCATACAGTTTTCGGAAAATCAACTATTAAACAGGGTCATCTTGATAATATGAGGGAAGATATTTTCGGGACATGTCTATTGTAAGGGCTGATGACGGAGAGAGGACCGTGCCTACTCCCGAAGAGAATGAAGTTGTGATGTTCCGAAGCTTTTTTAAGGCTGGGCTTCGGTTTCCATTAAGCAAATTTGTGGTTGAGGTTTTGAAGATTTATCAAGTCTACCTGCATCAAATTACGCCCGAAGCAATCGTAAGAATGTGAATCTTTGTCTGGGCCATGAGAAGCCAGGGCTTGGAACCAAATGCAAAAAGCTTTTGTAATTTACATGAGCTAGTATATGAAACGAAGCCCTGGGGAAAAGAGCAATATCACAACAATTTTGGCTGTTATAGCTTCAGCGCCCGCTCTGGGTCAAGCTGCTCCGTGCCGACCTTTCAAGAGATGGCCCGGGGACTGGATGAAGGAATGGTTCTATGTAAAAAATGATTTGAAGGTACGAGAAGATATTAAAGATATCATCATGCGTCCTATTTGGCAACGCTTCGGCCTCTGGAAGCCGAAGGTGGAAATGGATGAAGCAGCCGAAGAATGCGAGAGGGCCTTCGGCGTGATTTGCTCGTTCATCGGGACTAGGGACTTAGTTCAAGAGCACGTGGCCTACAGGGTATGGCCACTTGTAGAAAAGTGGGAAATACCAAAGGAAACCATCAGCAAACCTGACGAAGGTGGACTGGTTAGGTTAAAATACACCTTCAAATATGGAGATAAGTTCGTCGAGCCAGATGATGACTGGCTGAAAAGTATTGAGGCCGTAAGCGATGAACTACTTGGATCATACACGAAGGCAGAAGATACTGCACTATCTGCGGCCTTCGAAGGCCGAAAGAAGAAAAGACTCAACCGAGTATTTGATGCCATTGGGTTCGTTTACCCTGACTACTGTTATCCAATACGGGGTCAAAAAAGAAAAGATACAGCTTCTGTGAAGGAAATTGCTTCAGCCGCTCCTTGTGAGCCGGCGTCGAAGAGGAAGAAGATGAAGGTTCTTACACACCGGCCACGCTATATTGAACCGGCCACAGTGCCCGAGTTTGTCGGTGAAACCTATTCGGCCACCGAAGCCAAGGAGCCGACTCCCCTACCGAATGTTGAAGAGCCGATCATAATGCCGGAGATGGAGAGAATAGAAGAACCGAAGGCTAAAGAAACAAGGACATCTGAAATTTTAAGTCCTTCAGCAAAAGTTGAAGTACCAAAAAGCCAAAAGGGTCCAGCAATGACCCCCAAAAGAAAAAGGATGGTTAATGTACTGGATGTTTTGGAGACAATAAAGTCTTCAAGCACTACTCCGAAGAAAATTGTCGAAACTCCCGAAGTGCAACTTGAAGCCTTTGGTGTCGAAGCATCAAAGCACCAAGCTGAGACTGAAGCTGGGCCTTCAGAGCCCGCCGAGGTGAAATCCTTGGAAACCAAAGAAACAGAAGCAGCAGGACAAATTTTAGCTGAAGAAACTGGCACTGCCGCCCCCGAAGCATTTTCCAAAGCTTTCAATTATATTTTACGACATGCTTCGGGGAAAGAGTTGACTAAAAAAGAAAAGCAAGAGGCTCAGTTCTATGCCCAAAAACTGAAATATCCAAAGGGGGCGTTGATATTCAACGGCAGCGGAGAAGAAGACTTCTTGTATTGTCTCCCTGACAGCAAGGAGATTTCTGTCTGTTGAGAGATGAGCAAGAGCTTCGGATTCCCAACATTAGAAGACGGGCTCTCGGTGTTGTCAAAAAACGAGCTGGCCGATAGCTTGGCGTATAATAGCTTAAAGGTGAAAAAATGAGATCTTTGTATTATTTCTTAAAACCAAAATTTTTCGTTTTCCTGAACTTATTAACGCATTTTTACAGGGCCTTATACTTAGCAATGCCCTTAGGGCACAAAAAGATGCCGAAGACGAAGGATGTACCATAGCCTTGAGCAACCTTCGTTTCGAAGTAATTGAACTAACGAACGAAGGTCTCGAAAAAGATAAAATATTACACTCGTTAGTGAATAAAATAAAAGAAGACGAAGCTGCTTTCAAAGCTCAATCTGAGGCTCAGAAGCGCAAAATTGAAGATCTTCGAAAACAGCTAGTCAGAGCTAAAGAAGAGTGCACACTTGAAGAAACAAAACGAGAAATTAGTGAACAATGGGCCAATCATTTAGAAAAAAATGTTGAAGAGCTTCGTGCAACCAAGAAAAGGTGTTATGAAAAATCTATAGAATGTGTTAAGAAAATAAGAACCAGCTTCGCCAGCGTTGGCGCATTCTCAAGTGAGGAAAACATCATAGGGGTGACCCAGAAGGCCCAATTGGATGGATCAGCCACGAAGCTAAAGCTTTTGAAGAAGTTTTGAATAGCCGCGGAGACATATGTGCCTTTTCGGGTGCCAGGGGGATTGCCACTATTTTGGAGAGGAAAGGCTGTGACCATGTGAAATCCTTGGCACAATCCGAAGCCGCCTTATCTTCTGAAGATATAAAAGACCCCTCGGCCGAAGCGAGCCTGGTCGGTGGAAAATTTTTCACCGACATCTGGGACAATGGTGGCCGGGAGATGGCCCAAGAAATTATACGAAAAAGCGAGAAAGGTATTCATGACGCTAGAAAAGTAGCAGAGGCTGCTGAAAAAAGTGCGGATCTCAAAGGGCAAATAGGTATTGACTAGTAGTTTTTGGCTCTTTGTTGTAATTTTTTGATTTTGAACTTGTTTACACTTTATAACACAGCCGTACTTTCTCCTCCCTTAGAGCCTGCCGAGCCATCGGCGGTCCCCCATGCGAAGGGGGACGACAAAATTAGAAAAATGGCCGAAGCTATCATGGATAAAGTTGTTGATCAACTACTAAACGAAGCTGCAGAAGTAGTTCTAAGGGAAGATTATATGTTATTGTAAAAATATTTGGAATGTAGTATTTGTTGAACAACATGTGTAATATTTTGTAACTTTGAATGTAATATATAAGCTTTTTATGGTTCAATTCTTTACGATGCATGAAACTTTACATACATACCATTTTTTGAGCCCTCGGCGAAAAAACACCTTCCCTTCTTTTCATGCTTCGTAAATAACCCTTCTTTTCATGCTTCGTAAATAATATCCGTATTTTCATAAAAACATCCAATCATCATAAAATCAGTAACCAATAGATCTTTTCATTTCGGAGTTTGACGAAGGTATGCTTCTTCGATAATTATTCTTGTGCCTTGGCACTGTTTCTTCGAAACAATCTTCGAATATTAACATTGAACCCCCTTCTT
This sequence comes from Zea mays, assembly GCF_902167145.1. NCBI lineage: Eukaryota > Viridiplantae > Streptophyta > Magnoliopsida > Poales > Poaceae > Zea > Zea mays. The sequence goes on from NC_050101.1 coordinate 52,156,982, forward strand.
GCGTCATTGATGCAATATGATGTATGATGTTATGCTTATGCAAATGATGTGATGATGTGATGTTATGCAAAATGATATTTGCCAAAGATCAACGTTTATTTTTCACTGTAAGCATCCCTCAGGAGCTTCTTCGCCTTTTACTTCAGCGGAATCAGCGTTTATTTTTCGCTGTAAGCCTCCCTTAGGAGCTTCTTCGCCTTTTACTTTCAGCGGAATCAGCGTTTATTTTTCGTTGTAAGCCTCCCTTAGGAGCTTCTTCGCCTTTTACTTTCAGCGGAATCAGCGTTTATTTTTCGCTGTAAGCTCTGCATTCCCTTCGGAACGACTTTTGAGCAGAAAACTTACGCTGCGCTCCCTTAGGAACGACGTTTTGTTATTTCGAAGATTCACCCCGTAACCATAAGTTCTTATGCTTCGGCAACTTTTGGACTCCGTTATTCTGTGGAAAAGGTATACTTGTACTATAGCTAAGGCAAAACTATTACAAGAAATTGAAAACGACAAAAAACACTTAGACTTTCAATAATTGTTCCTTATTAAAAAGAAAATGATACTGAATGCAAAAACTGCTGCCGAGGTAGGATATTTGTTAATAAATGTGCTTCGATTCTGGCACAGTACTATTGACTGTGCGAGCTTCGGACTCTTCTCTGAAGTCTCGTTGGTGTTGAGTATGCTGACTCCCTTCTGGCTGCTGGCCTCGTTGCATTGGTGGTGGAGGTGGAAGCTGTTGCCAAGATGCCTGAGATTGACTTGCCGAAGCAACAGAAGCTGCAGGGTGGTTACCCACATATTCTGGGATATAAGGCGAGTGGTACGAAGCAGTATGCATGACTTGCTTCGGCTGGGTCTGTTGGGCTGCAGCTTCTGCTATTTCCTTTTGTTTCTGGATGGTGACATGGCACATCCTGGTGGTGTGGCCCTTGTCCTCACCACAGAATAGACAATAAATTTTCCTTGGCTGATCCCCAAATCTTCCTCCGAAGCCCCTGGCACCTCTGCCCCTTGGAGCTGGAGGCCGAGGATAACTCTGCTGCTGCCCCGAAGCCTGGGAAGCCTGGGAGGAATATTGCGGCCTCTGCTGCTGGCTTCCCCTGTCATCAGTCTGAGTGGAATGAATCAATCTGACATGTCTAGGATGAAACCTCCCTCCGAAGCCCCTGGCTATTTCGGAGAATCTGTAAGCTTCCTCCCTTCTCTGTCGAAAGTCATTGTCAGCGCGGATGTATTCATCCATCTTCTGAAGCAATTTTTTCCAGAGTCTGAGGAGGTTTCCTGGCAAAGTATTGGGCTGAATGTCCCGGCTGAAGCCCCTTAATCATGGCCTCAATGACAATTTCATTGGGCACTGTTGGCGCTTGTGCCCTCAGGCGTAAGAACCTTCGGACATACGCCTGAAGATATTCCTCGTGATCTTGGGTGCACTGGAATAAAGCTTGAGCGGTGACCGGCTTCGTTTGAAACCCTTGGAAACTGGTGATCTGCATATCCTTCTACTTCTGCCATGATGTGATTGTTCCTGGCCGAATAGAAGAGTACCAGGTTTGTGCAACATTCTTGACAGCCGTAACGAAAGACTTCGCCATGACTGCAGTATTGCCACCATAGGAAGATATTGTTGCTTCGTAGCTCATCAGAAACTGCTTGGGATCTGAATGTCCGTCGTACATGGGGAGTTGAGGTGGCTTGTAAGACGGAGGCCAAGGTGTAGCCTGCAGCTCTGATGACAAAGGAGAAGCATCATCAAAAGCAAAATTTCCATGATGTAAATTCTCATACCAGTCATCCTCGTTGAAGAAGCCCTCCTGATGAAGCTCTCTGTGCTGAGGCCTTCGGTTCTGCTCATCTTGAGTAAGATGGCGAACTTCTTCAGAGGCTTCGTCTATCTGCCTCTGCAAGTCAGCTAGCCTGGCCATCTTTTCCTTCTTTCTTTGGACCTGCTGGTGGAGCATCTCTATGTCTCTGATCCCTTGATCCAAGTCGTCCTCCTGAGGCATTGGACTGGTGGCCTTCCTCTTTTGGCTTCGGGCTTACCGAAGAGAGAGGGTCTCCTAGTTGGGGTCCAGCGGCTGCAGCGCGGCAGCCCCTGTTGCTGAAGCTTTCTTTGGCGGCATGACGAAGGTCTATGCTTGCCGAAGGTGTTCGAAACTCAAAAAGTGGAAGTGAGTTCACCGGAGGTGGGCGCCAATGTTGGGGACTTATTCTCAAATGCTAAGAGTTAAGAACAAGACAACATAAAAAGTGTTAAATGTTAAAGTCCTTCGTCCTTCGAGACATTATTTCCCTTCGGATATAATGAATTCCGGACGAAGGTTGTGAAGGAAAAACCTTCGTAAGCAAAATAAATGATGAGAAAGAATTCATATGCAAGATACGAAAAATAACATAAATACTTAAACATTATTATCAATTTATTTTTATTTGCATTACCATATTAACAATAACAAATTATAAATGTACATTCGGTCTGAAGGAAAGCAAGGGTACAAGCTTAATGCAAAAAGCGAATGCCCGGTCAGCGTGAACAGTACGGGGATACTGTTCACCTATTTATAGGCACGGGACGTAGCCCATGTAAAATTACACCCATGCCCTTTACATTTGCTAATAACTCTATAGTAATTCTTCGAGGTCTAATTTGCCTTTTCATCTTTAAGTCGGTTCCCCTTTTCTGCTGCCATGCCGAAGCTTTCCTGCGCACAGCTTCGTGATTTCCTTGTCCTTCGTCATAATCGCCTTTTGTCTCGCTCAGGCTTCGTCCTAACCATGCTCTGTATGCTCATGATCCGAATCCGAAGATACCTGTTCACATATTTCACTTGGAAAACATTGTCAAATTATGTTTTTGAGGACCTTCGGAAGCCGAAGGCCCCCAACAGATACTATATTAATTCTATTAAGCCTTGGGCCAGGAAATCACCATCCCAGGGCCAGGATATCACAATCCACCCCCCCTTAGAAGACCGACGTCTTCATCGGTCAACCCCAATCCAGGGACCTTCCCTCTTAGCCACGGTTGTATGTCTAGTGTCATCATATACCATGCCATGTGACCACTCTGGGCCCACATGCGCCATGCGCCATATACCCGAACCCCCTAACCCACACACGCCCGTGAAACCGCGAGGGTCGGCTCTGATACCACTTATAACACCCCATACAATCCATGGACCGGCGGTACTTACACCTGGCAGCTCACTAGGATCATATATCGTCCCCACAGACCAACACAGATCTTTTGTGTGCACTTTATCCTCACTCATGCGCACCCGAGAAGACTTCTCGTTCGGTCACCCATCCCAAATTGCTCCAAGCCAAGCACACTTAACTTGGAGGTTCTTTCGAGATAGGCTTCCAAAAAAGAAGATGCACCTTGTTGGTATGGATATTCTATTAATTCTATTAAGCCTTGGGCCAAGAAATCACCATCCCAAGGACCAGGATATCACAGGGGTTTCGGCCACCAGTGTGTCTCCCCTCAGCTAAGCTTCACCAGAGGGGAAAGGTATTCTGGCCCTGCTACCACTAGCATCATCCCCGGGCGCCACGATGGTAATCGCCCAACCTAAGGCGGTGACATCATTGGCCATGACCTCTTCTTCTTCAGGAGGGGTCACGGTCCCTTTACCACCGAGAGGATGCCCTTCCCCTCCCCATGAGATGCCGGGGGCAGACGTGTAGGATTGGAGACAAGTCAAATCGGCTTCATCCTAGGGCGATCTCAGCCTTGGCACTATCAAGGAGACACTTAGTAGCTTTCGAGATGTGGTCTCGTTTGCCCGAGCGTTGACGACACAAGATTTTATCTCCTTTGGGTAGGTAAACGTCACTTATCGGTTACTCCTTGTTTCTTGCCTTTTGTCATCGCCTAAGTCGGTCACTGGGTTATTCTTTTGCAGTGCCTCTTCGTGCGATCAAGGGTTAGGGCGAAGGAATTGCTATGAGTTGAGTGGGAGGTGGAGCAACTTTGTGTGGCAGCCACCCATTCTATGGTGAAGCAACGCGAACAAACCGAGCTCCGCTCTAGGGCTGAGCATCTTGAGAGCGAGGAGGCCCAACTTCGTTCTGAGGGCGAGAGTGACTAGATCGAAGCCAACCGCCTTCGGGGAGAGGAGACCCAACTTCATGTGGCCCTTCACGAGGCGAGTCTTCGGATCGACGAGGTCGAGTCTACCCTTGGTGAGGCCAACACCCACCTGGAGAGGACGAACGTAGAGCTTTCGCGAGAGCGTGGCGCCACCGGGGTAGGTCCCCTTCCGCATTTCAATAATACCTTTTTGTCTTTGCTTGCTTTATCCTTTCTCCCTCCTCAGAGCTCTAGAAGATGCTTTCTCAGGGTGATGACGCCAAGAAGAAAGCTGAGGAGATGAAGGCAGCGACTGAGGCCCGGGTGCAAGAGATCTTGTTGGCTCACAATGGCGTCGTTATTGCATCGGTCGAGGCAGCTACCACGCTTTCTGAGCGAAGCACCAAACTTTAGGGGTTCTGCCTGGTCATCAGCCAGGAGTGCTCCCATTTTTCGCCACCACCTCTGATGCCTTTGGTCAACCGGGTGTGGTCGCTCCCTAGCCACGTGGAGTGTGTTGTTGCTGAGAGCGCATTTCACGGCAACAGTCTGGCTCTGAGGTAAATGGTCTCTCACTTTGATGAGATAGACACTGTCGTGATCGCCGAAGGTTTCGTGGCCGGTTGAAGCAATGAGGAGCTGGACACAATTGAAGACCAAGTTCGCCCCCATGCTATAGTGCTCGCCGAAAGGGTGGATGTGAAGACCCTACTAACCGACCCCTGGTGTCTGGCATCGTCTACTGGTGGCCCACCCCCCGGCGCCTAGGCCACTTCCGGCGCCTACTCTATATTGTAATAACTCTCTTGGACACAGGCTTTGTGTGACGCGTTGTCTTTACTTTGAACCTTTTGCTCTTTGAATCCTAACCTCCGTGGTGCCTCTGGTGTTCATAGATTTTTGTTGTGGTGGTTCCTCCTGTGTTGATTGGCGTGAATTTCGGTAGGTGTAGACCTTTTTACTTGCTCCTCGCGGGGCACGGTGGCCTGGCTGTCTGGGTGACTTATTCACGGTACCTTCATTCAAAGCGGTCTTGGCCCTTGGTGTTTTAGGTCAAAAAAAATTTGTATTTTGTTTGACAGGGTCTTACGATGGCAAAACGATTGACGGGAACGTCTAGAGCTTCATTGTTTTTTCTTAACAGATATAGGGTTTGCGGCACCCAATCGATCAGATCCACCTTTCCTTACAAAGCCTATCTGCTAAGTGTTTCCACATGGGCCTCCCCTCACCTTCTCCTGGCTAGCTACACTTTGATCCACACACGCTTTGTGATGTTCGTGGCGTTAGACGATGCATCCGTCTTGCCACCATGGTCATCGAGGTCGTGCTCCTGGAGACTGACCATCATGGAGGCGAGTTTGCAGTTTGCTCGCTCGCAAGTGTACGCTGTTGTTGGGGGCCTTCGGCTTCCGAAGGTCCTCAAAAACATAATTTTACAATGTTTTCCAAGTGAAATATGTGAACAGGTATCTTCAGATTCGGATCATGAGCATACAGAGCATGGTCAGGACGAAGCCTGAGCAAGATAAAAGGTGATTATGACGAAGGACAAGGAAATCACGAAGCTGTGCACAGGAAAGCTTCGGCATGGCAGCAGAAAAGGGGAATCAACTTAAAGATGAAAAGGCAAATTAGACCTCGAAGAATTACTATAGAGTTATTAGCAAATGTAAAGGGCATGGGTGTAATTTTACATGGGCTGCGTCCCGTGCCTATAAATAGGTGAACAGTATCCCCGTACTGTTCACGCTGACTGGGCATTCGCTTTTTGCATTAAGCTTGTACCCTTGCTTTCGTTCAGACCGAAGGTACATTTATAATTTGTTATTGTTAATATGGTAATGCAAATAAAAATAAATTGATAATAATGTTTAAGTATTTATATTATTTTTCGTATCTTGCATATGAATTCTTCCTCATCATTTATTTTGCTTACGAAGGTTTTTCCTGCACAACCTTCGTTCGGAATTCATTATATCCGAAGAGAAATAATGTCTCGAAGGACGAAGGACTTTAACATTTAACACTTTTTATGTTGCCTTGTTCTTAACTCTTAGCATTTGAGAACAAGTCCCCAACATTGGCGCCCACCTCCGGTGAACTCACTTCCACTTTTTGAGTTTCGAACACCTTCGGCAAGCATAGACCTTCGTCATGCCGCCAAAGAAAGCTTCAGCAACAGGGGCTGCCGCGCTGCAGCCGCTGGACCCCAACCAGGAGACCCTCTCTCTTCGGGAAGCCCGAAGCCAGAAGAGGAAGGCCACCAATCCAATGCCTCAGGAGGACGACTTGGATCAAGAGATCAGAGACATGGAGATGCTCCACCAGCAGGTCCAAAGGAAGAAGGAAAAGATGGCCAGGCTAGCTGACTTGCAGAGGCAGATAGACGAAGCCTCTGAAGAAGTTCGCCATCTTACTCAAGATGAGCAGAACCGAAGGCCTCAGCACAGAGAGCTTCATCAGGAGGGCTTCTTCAACGAGGATGACTGGTATGAGAATTTCCATCATGGAAATTTTGCTTTTGATGATGCTTCTCCTCTGTCAGCAAAGCTACAGGCTACACCTTGGCCTCCGTCTTACAAGCCACCTCAACTCCCCATGTACGACGGACATTCAGATCCCAAGCAGTTTCTGATGAGCTACGAAGCAACAATATCTTCCTATGGTGGCAATACTGCAGTCATGGCGAAGTCTTTCGTTATGGCTATCAAGAATGTTGCACAAACCTGGTACTCTTCTCTTCGGCCAGGAACAATCACATCATGGCAGAAGCTGAAGGATATGCTGATCACCAGTTTCCAAGGGTTTCAAATGAAGCCGGTCACCGCTCAAGCTTTATTCCAGTGCACCCAAGATCACGAGGAATATCTTCAGGCGTATGTCCGAAGGTTCTTACGCCTGAGGGCACAAGCGTCAACAATGCCCAATGAAATTGTCATTGAGGCCATGATTAAGGGGCTTCGACCTGAACCTTCAGCCCAATACTTTGCCAGGAAACCTCCTCAGACTCTGGAAAAATTGCTTCAGAAGATGGACGAATACATCCGCGCTGACAATGACTTTCGATAGAGAAGGGAGGAAGCTTATAGATTCTCCGAAATAGCCAGGGGTTTCGGAGGGAGGTTTCATCCTAGACATGTCAGATCGATTCATTCCACTCAGACTGATGACAGGGGAAGCCAGCAACAGAGGCCGCAATATTCCTCCTAGGCTTCCCAGGCTTTGGGGCAGCAGCAGAGTTATCCTTGGCCTCCAGCTCCAAGGGGCAGAGGTGCCAGGGGCTTCGGAGGAAGATTTGGGGATCAGCCAAGGAAAAATTATTGCCTATTCTGTGGTGAGGACAAGGGCCACACCACCAGGATGTGCCATGTCACCATCCAGAAACAAAAGGAAATAGCAGAACCTGCAACCCAACAGACCCAGCCGAAGCAAGTCATGCATACTGCTTCGTACCACTCGCCTTATATCCCAGAATATGTGGGTAACCACCCTGCAGCTTCTGTTGCTTCGGCAAGTCAATCTCAGGCATCTTGGCAACAGCTTCCACCTCCACCACCAATGCAACGAGGCCAGCAGTCAGAAGGGAGTCAGCATACTCAACACCAACGAGACTTCAGAGAAGAGTCCAAAGCTCGCACAGTCAATAGTACTGTGCCAGAATCGAAGCACATTTATTAACAAATATCCTACCTCGGCAGCAGTTTTTGCATTCAGTATCATTTTCTTTTTAATAAGGAACAATTATTGAAAGTCTAAGTGTTTTTTGTCGTTTTCAATTTCTTGTAGTTTCGCCTTTGCTATAGACAAGTATACCTTTTCCACAGAATAACGGAGTCCAAAAGTTGCCGAAGCATAAGAACTTATGGTTATGGGGTGAATCTTCGAAATAACAAAAAGTCGTTCCTAAGGGAGCGCAGCGTAAGTTTTCTGCTCAAAAGTCGTTCCGAAGGGAATGCAGAGCTTACAGCGAAAAATAAACGCTGATTCCGCTGAAAGTAAAAGGCGAAGAAGCTCCTAAGGGAGGCTTACAACGAAAAATAAACGCTGATTCCGCTGAAAGTAAAAGGCGAAGAAGCTCCTAAGGGAGGCTTACAGCGAAAAATAAACGCTGATTCCGCTGAAGTAAAAGGCGAAGAAGCTCCTAAGGGAGGCTTACAGTGAAAAATAAACGTCGATCTTCGACAAATATCATTTTGCATAACATCACATCATCACATCATTTGCATAAGCATAACATCATACATCATATTGCATCAATGACGCAAGAAGGGGGTTCAATGTTAATATTCGAAGATTGTTTCGAAGAAACAGTGCCAAGGCACAAGAATAATTATCGAAGAAGCATACCTTCGTCAAACTCCAAAATGAAAAGATCTATTGGTTACTGTTTTTACAACGATTGGATGTTTTTATGAAAATACAGATATTATTTACGAAGCATGAAAAGAAGGGAAGGTGTTTTTTCGCCGAAGGCTCAAAAAACGGTATGTATGTAAAGTTTCATGCATCGTAAAGAATTGAACCATAAAAATATTATATATTACATTCAAAGTTACAAAATATTACACATGTTCAACAAATACTACATTCCAAATATTTTTACAATAACATCTAATCTTCCCTTAGAACTACTTCTGCAGCTTCGTTTAGTAGTTGATCAACAACTTTATCCATGATAGCTTCGGCCATTTTTCTAATTTCGTCGTCCCCCTTCGCGTGGGGGACCGCCGATGGCTCGACAGGCTCTAAGGGAGGAGAAAGTACGGCTGTGTTACAAAGTGTAAACAAGTTCGAAATCAAAAAATTACAACAAAGAGCCAAAAACTACTAGTCAATACCTATTTGCCCTTCGAGATCCGCACTTTTTTCAGCAGCCTCTGCTACTTTTCTAGCGTCATGAATACCTTTCTCGCTTTTTCGTATAATTTCTTGGGCCATCTCCCGGCCACCATTGTCCCAGATGTCGGTGAAAAATTTTCCACCGACCAGGCTCGCTTCGGCCGAGGGGTCTTTTATATCTTCAGAAGATAAGGCGGCTTCGGATTGTGCTAAGGATTTCACATGGTCACAACCTTTCCTCTCCAAAATAGTGGCAATCCCCCTGGCACCCGAAAAGGCACATATGTCTCCGCGGCTATTCAAAACTTCTTCAAAAGCTTCAGCTTCGTGGCTGATCCATCCAATTGGGCCTTCGGGGTCACCCCTTATGAAGTTTTCCTCACTTGAGAATGTGCCAACGCTGGCGAAGCTGGTTCTTATTTTCTTAACACATTCTATAGATTTTTCATAACACCTTTTCTTGGTTGCACGAAGCTCTTCAACATTTTTTTCTAAATGATTGGCCCATTGTTCACTAATTTCTCGTTTTGTTTCTTCAAGTGTGCACTCTTCTTTAGCTCTGACTAGCTGTTTCCGAAGATCTTCAATTTCGCGCTTCTGAGCCTCAGAATGAGCTTTGAAAGCAGCTTCGTCTTCTTTTATTTTATTCACTAACGAGTGTAATATTTTATCTTTTTTGAGACCTTCGTTCCTTAGTTCAATTACTTCGGAACGAAGGTTGCTGAAGGCTATGGTACATCCTTCGTCTTCGGCATGTTTTTGTGCCCTGAGGGCATTGCTAAGTATAAGGCCCCGTAAAAAAATGTGTTAATAAGTTCAGGAAAACGAAAAATTTTGGTTTCAAGAAATAATACAAAGATCTCATTTTTTCACCTTTAAGCTATTATACGACAAGCTGTCGGCCAGCTCGTTTTTTGACAACACCGAGAGCCCGTCTTCTAATGTTGGGAATCCGAAGCTCTTGCTCATCTCCCGACAGACAGAAATCTCCTTGCTGTCAGGGAGACAATACAAGAAGTCTTCTTCTCCGCTGCCGTTGAATATCAACGCCCCCTTTGGATATTTCAGTTTTTGGGCATAGAACTGAGCCTCTTGCTTTTCTTTTTCAGTCAACTCTTTCCCCGAAGCATGTCGTAAAATATAATTGAAAGCTTCGAAAAATGCTTCGGGGGCGGCAGTGCCAGTTTCTTCAGCTAAAATTTGTTCTACTGCTTCTGTTTCTTTGGTTTCCAAGGATTTCACCTCGGCGGGCTCTGAAGGCCCAGCTTCAGTCTCAGCTTGGTGCTTTGATGCTTCGGCACCAAAGGCTTCAAGTTGCACTTTGGGAGTTTCGGCAATTTTCTTCGGAGTAGTGCTTGAGACTTTATTGTCTCCAAAACATCCAGTACATTAACCATCCTTTTTCTTTTGGGGTCATTGCTGGACCCTTTTGGCTTTTTGGTACTTCAACTTTTGCTGAAGGACTTAAAATTTCAGATGTCCTTGTTTCTTTAGTCTTCGGTTCTTCTATTCTCTCCATCTTCGGCATTATGACCGGCTCTTCAACATTTGGTAGGGGAGTCGGCTCCTTGGCTTTGGTGGCCGAAGAGGTTTCACCGACAAACTCGGGCACTGTGGCCGGTTCAATATAGCGTGGCCGGTGTGTAAGAACCTTCATCTTCTTCCTCTTCGACGCTGGCTCACTAGGAGCGGCTGAAGCAATTTCCTTCACAGAAGCTGTATCTTTTCTTTTTTGACCCCGTATTGGATAACGGTAGTCAGGGTAAACGAACCCAATGGCATCAAATACTCGGTTGAGTCTTTTTTCTTCTTTCGGCCTCCGAAGGCCGCAGATAGTGCAGTATCTTATGCCTTCGTGTATGATCCAAGTAGTTCATCGCTTACGGCCTCAATACTTTTCAGCCAGTCATCATCTGGCTCGACGAACTTATCTCCATATGTGAAGGTGTATTTTAACCTAACCAGTCCACCTTCGTCAGGTTTGCTGATGGTTTCCTTTGGTATTTTCCACTTTTCTACAAGTGACCATACCCTATAGGCCACGTGCTCTTGAACTAAGTCCCTAGTCCCGATGAACGAGCAAATCACGCCGAAGGCCCTCTGGCATTCTTCGGCTGCTTCATCCATTTCCACCTTCGGCTTCCGGAGGCCGAAGCGTTGCCAAATAGGATGCATGATGATATCTTTAATATCTTCTCGTACCTTCAAATCATTTTTTACATAGAACCATTCCTTCATCCAGTCCCCGGGCCATCTCTTCTGAAAGGTCGGCACGGGGCAGCTTGACCCAGAGCGGGCGCCGAAGCTATAACAGCCAAAATTGTTGTGATATTGCTCTTTTCCCCAGGGCTTCGTTTCATATACTAGCTCATGTAAATTACAAAAGCTTTTTGCATTTGGTTCCAAGCCCTGGCTTCTCATGGCCCAGACAAAGATTCCCATTCTTATGATTGCTTCGGGCGTAATTTGATGCAGGTAGACTTGATAAATCTTCAAAACCTCGACCACAAATTTGCTTAATGGAAACCGAAGCCCAGCCTTAAAAAAGCTTCGGAACATCACAACTTCATTCTCTTCGGGAGTAGGCACGGTCCTCTCTCCGTCATCAGCCCTTACAATAGACATGTCCCGAAAATATCTTCCCCTCATATTATCAAGATGACCCTGTTTAATAGTTGATTTTCCAAAAACTGTATGGCTTGGTCGCTAGAGTCGATCTTCGGAGTCTTCTCCACCACTTTCCACATCATAACTGTCGCTATCATCAGTATCTTCAGACAAGCCTTCCAAAATCTCCCTGGTAATCTTCTCTGTATTTGTCTATGCCATTAATTCAAGGAAGCCGAGATTCATTTCCTCAGAAAGGCTCAGCTTCGTTTCAGCGACAACTTTCTTATCTTCAGACATCTTCAAAAATGCTGAGAAAGTGCTCTGGAAAATGAAGCTTAAATTTTTTTAAAAAGCCAAGCAAGTGTTGGTGCGCAAGAGCTAAAAGTCGGGTGAGTAAGAACAGATGGCAAGAAAGCGTGTCAAATGAACCCGTGGTGAGCTCTTATTTATACGCCTAGTGCGTTGAAAACTGGAGGGTCCCGCTTGTCAATGACTGTTGCTATTCTAGCAAAGGGAAGGTGTTTTTTTGGACCTTCGGCTTAAGGCATTCGTCCATGTCGCAATCTGAATTTATCACTCTAACAAATTAATATTGCTAGGGGCTACTGTTGGGGGCCTTCGGCTTCCGAAGGTCCTCAAAAACATAATTTGACAATGTTTTCCAAGTGAAATATGTGAACAGGTATCTTCGGATTTGGATCATGAGCATACAGAGCATGGTCAGGACGAAGCCTGAGCGAGACGAAAGGCGATTATGACGAAGGACAAGGAAATCACGAAGCTGTGCGCAGGAAAGCTTCGGCATGGCAGCAGAAAAGGGGAACCGACTTAAAGATGAAAAGGCAAATTAGACCTCGAAGAATTACTATAGAGTTATTAGAAAATGTAAAGGGCATGGGTGTAATTTTACATGGGCTACGTCCCGTGCCTATAAATAGGTGAACAGTATCCCCGTACTGTTCACGCTGACTGGGCATTCGCTTTTTGCATTAAGCTTGTACCCTTGCTTTCCTTCAGACCGAAGGTACATTTATAATTTGTTATTGTTAATATGGTAATGCAAATAAAAATAAATTGATAATAATGTTTAAGTATTTATGTTATTTATCGTATCTTGCATATGAATTCTTCCTCATCATTTATTTTGCTTACGAAGGTTTACCTTCGTCCGGAATTCATTATATCCGAAGGGAAATAATGTCTCGAAGGATGAAGGACTTTAACATTTAACACTTTTTATGTTGCCTTGTTCTTAACTCTTAGCATTTGAGAACAAGTCCCCAACAACTGTTTTGATGGATGCAGAGGTCGTGATGATCCCACATGGTCTGGGCATCTTTTACTTTAGGTATATGTAGTTTAACACGACCATGGACTTGGTGTATCATGACCTCCTGAGTATGGTGTTCTAGGACCCTGAGAAGTCAACCACCTTGAACTACAGGTGTTCGATGCTAAAATTGGCTCAATCACCGAACGTGACTGGTAGAGTGATTCGCCTGAGGGGGTAGGCCTGATGGTCGAGTATGACGTCGTGCTTGGTCGCATCGCGGAGCGTGCGATCCTTAGTTTGTCGAAGGTCTCAATGTACATGATGTTGAGGCCACTTCCCCCGTCCATCAGCACCTTGGTAAGACGCTTAGAGCCTACGGCCGGCTCGACAACGAGAGGGTAGGCCCCGGGATGCAGGATGTTGTCGGGGTGGTCGCAGCAATCGAAAACGATTGGAAATTTCGACCACCAAAGGTATCAAGGAATTGTCGGCTCTGCTGCATGGACTTCTCGATGAGCGGCCTTGATGCGGCTCTATCATCGTAGGCCTTGGCTCCACCGAAGATCATGAGGCACCCTATCGGCTCGGGGAAATCTTCGGCGAGGACCTCTTGCTCCGTTGGTTTTGCCGACTCCTCCAGCCTTGCCTTCTTGGCGGGAGGTTTGGAGATAAAGCGCTTCAAAAGCTCACACTCCCAAAGCTTGTGCCTGACGGGGAAGCCATGGTTTTGACAAGATGAGTCCATCAACTTCTGGAAATGGTCACTGAAAGGGAAATGTGCCTTTGGGCCATTTCTAAGTATTTTGGTGATTAAGTGCCCAACACAAATGGTTTAAGTGTTAAATTGTGCCAAAGACTCAAGAAGAGAAAATCAAGGTACAAGGTATGATTATAGACTTAGTACATTGGTTTTTGTGTACTAACATATTTGTCTAAGTGCTAGAATCAGAGAAAATACAAAAGGAAAAAGACTTGGCTGAAGCAGCCAAGACTCAGCGCAGTCTGGGTGCACCGGATTGTCCGGTGGTGCACCGGACAGTGTCCGGTGCGCCAGGCTGGCGTCTGGCAACTGGCCGCTCTTGGGAATTCGTCCGCGGCGTATGACTAAAATTCACCGGACCGTCCGGTGGTGCACCGGACTGTCTGGTGAGCCAACGGTCGGCCACGCCAATGGTCGGCCGCACAATCCGCGCGTGACGCGTGGCCAAGCCAACGGTCTGATGGGGGCACCGGACAGTGTCCGGTGCGCCTATGGCTCCGAGACTTCAATGGTCGGCTGTGCCAATTTAGGAAGGCGATCTGCACCGGACAGTGAACAGGGGATGTCTGGTGGTGCACCGGGCTGTCCGGTGCGCCACTCGACAGAAGGCAAGTATTGCCTTCCAAGAATGCCTCCAACGGCTCCTAGCTGCCTTGGGGCTATAAAAGGGACCCCTAGGCGCATGGAGGAGTAATACAAGCATTCTTTGATCATCTCTAAGCACCAAGACCTCATTCTAGCGCATTTGATTCTTTGTGATAGCAATTTGAGCTCCTCTTGAGTTGAGAACTCAGTGTGTGAACTTAGAGCTCAAGTTGTGACTAGTGTGCGTGTTTGTGCTGTTGCTTTTGAGACTTGTGTGTGTTGCTTTTCCCTCCCTTACATCTGTGCTTCTTTGTGATCATCATTTGTAAGGGCGAGAGGCTCCAAGTTGTGGAGATTCCTCGCAAACGGGATATAGTGAAAGAAAGAAAAACACCGTGGTATTCAAGTGGATCTTTGGATCACTTGAAAGGGGTTGAGTGCAACCCTCGTCCATTGGGACACCACAACATGAAGTAGGCAAGTGTTGTACTTGGCCGAACCACGGGATAAACCATCGTGTCTCTTGTGCTTGTTCTCACTATGACTATTGTGTGTCACAAGAGCTCAGTCCATAGCCACTTGATTTCATTGTGCTAACACTTAATCAATTTTGTGGCTTTAAGTTTTAAGTTTTTACAGGATCACCTATTCACCCCCCCTCTAGGTGCTCTCAATTAGTATCAGAACTGTTCTCTTCAAGAAAGGGACTAATCGCTCAAAGGGATGGATCCTAAGGGAAAGGGGATGGTGATCAACGACAAGGAGAAGAAGTCCTTCCTCAATGAGCCAAAAGACGACAAGCCCACTGACTCGGGCTCAAGTCATAAGAAGAAGGATGGGAAGAAGAAGAGGCGCATCAAGAAGATAGTCTACTACAACAGTGACGAGTCCTCTTCTTCCCAAAGAGACAACGACGACGAGAAAAAGAAAACGGTCAACTCAAACTTCTCTTTTGATTATTCTCGTATTCCGCAAAATTCCAATGCTCATTTGCTTTCCATTCCTCTTGGTAAACCTCCACACTTTGCTGGAGAGGACTACATATTTTGGAGTCACAAAATGCGTAGCCACTTGTTCTCTCTTCATCCAAGTATATGAGAGATAGTAGAAAATGGAATGCAATTTGATAGTACGGATAATTCCATGTTTATCAATGAACAAATTCACAAAAATGCACAAGCTACCACTGTTCTTTTAGCATCCTTGTGCAGGGAAGAGTATCATAAGGTGAGTGGCTTGGACAATGCCAAGCAAATTTGGGACACCCTCAAGATCTCACATGAAGGGAACGACGCCACCATGATCACCAAGATGGAGTTGGTGGAAGGCGAACTAGGAAGGTTCGCAATGATCAAGGGGGAGGAGCCAACCCAAACGTACAACAGGCTCAAGACCCTGGTCAACAAAATCAGGAGCTATGGAAGCACGAGATGGACGGACCACGACATCGTCTGGCTTATGCTAAGGTCTTTCACTGTCCTTGATCCTCATCTTGTAAACTCTATTCGTGAAAATCCTAGGTACACCAAGATGACGCCCGAGGAAATACTCGGAAAGTTTGTAAGTGGGCGAATGATGATCAAGGAGGCAAGATATGTTGATGATGCATTGAATGGCCCAATGCCGATCCACGAGCCTCAAACCGTTGCTCTCAAAGCAACAAGTAGCAGGGAGGCGCTACCTAGCAAGGTAGCACAAATTGAGGCGACCGAGCTAAATGAAGATGAAATTGCCCTCATTATCAAGTGCTTCAAGACCGCACTAAGGGGACGCAAGGAGTACCCAAATAAGAACAAGGCAAAGGGAAAGTGTTCATGCTTCAAGTGCGGTAATGTAACACCTCAAAAATCTCATTTTGAATCGGGTAGAATTCTCCAAAGTTTTTTTTTTTGAGTTAGAATATTTTTGAAATCATATCCTCTAAAATAAATATCCCTCATAATAAAGAGTTAATTAAAAAGGTACCCATATGAAATTAGTTATCCCATTATTGAATTATAAGTACTCTCATGAAAGATTTAAACTAATAGCATAGCTTGGTGTAGTTATACATCAGAACATATTCCCTAAAATAAATAACCATTTATTGGTTTATCCTTATATCAAGAAGTATTTATTTGAAGGAAATAAATAATAAGCAAATAAAGAATGAAAGTAATATTCTTGCATTCATACTGAAGTTCATGAGTTATGCATTTGATTTGGAGTTAGACTTTGAAAACAAATGAGAAATTAAAATCAAATTTGGAGAAACTTGAAAATAGAAAATGAGAGAAAATAGAAAAAAGGAGAAAAATAAAAAAAGAGAAACCACTTCAGCCGTGTGGGCCAAATCTCCCTGGCCGGCCCATTTTCCACTTGCGCCAGGCCACCCCTGCCTTGCTGGCTGACAACATGGGCCCGGTTGTCGGGCGTTACGTCTTCCTCCCCGTGATCTCCTCAGGCAACAAACTCACGGTATTACCTCCAGGGAACTCGGAGTCCGTTGCTTGCAACCGGAACTGACCCGCGCGGGGCTATAAGCTGTGTGTTGGGCTTCCTCCTGCCTTCTCTCCCACCCAGCCTTCTCCTCTTCCTTGTGCAATCCGCCTGGTGGTCGACCGCTCGGTCTCCATCTCCCCAGCCGTCGGTCTGGCCTCCTCCCAGCCATGGCGTAGGGCTCTGCTCCTCTCCGGCTTCCCCTCCGCGTAGGCTCGCCTTCGGCCGTCGTGAGGACACCAGCAAGCTCTAGATCCGTAACATTAGTGCCGCGCTTTGGTCTCCGTCGTCCCAGTTCCCATCTCCGGCCACCACTAGTTCCGATTTGGTCAGCACTGGTCGAGATTCCTCATCGGGGGAACTCAAGTCGCCGCCGTCAATTTGATAGTGCTCAACTCTCCCGGCGCCGTGGGTGTTGCTGCCGCATCCGCGCACAGAGTGAGAAGCAAGCGTCGTCCTAAGAACCGTCGTGACTCAACACCACTCCGCGCGCTCCTGATTACCCCTCGGAGCAAAACTCCACCGAACCCGCGCCTCGGCAATTGCCTTGCGATTAGTGCCGTCGCGCCGTCCTATTGGCCCGGGGTGCCTCGGTTCAACTCGCCGTCAGTGCTCCCAGGCTCGCCGGGCAGAGTCGACGACCGTCAGGGCGCTAATTCCTCACCGGAGGAGGATCTCCACCACAACACCATCGCTCACGTGACTAGGAACCTTCGTGCTTCGACCTTCGGTAAGATACCGTGCCAATAGTTCGCTGTGTTCTTGGGATTGTTTTGCACCAGGTCGTTGTGATTAGCTCGCCGTGAGGCACGGAACTCGTCACCGGAAGGGTGAATCCGCTGCTGGGTCGCTGTTCACGCGGGCACCGTACCCAGGGTCTTAATCAGGATTAAGGAGCATCTATGGTGATTCGCGGTGTTTTGCCCTTCGTGTGGGACCTTTCATGCTTCAATCTAGTGGGCCGCCATGAGGGCCGGCGGTGCCTCTGATCTCAGCTGGCGGGGGCAGGACGATGGGCCGTGGCCGTTGATCGGCTAATGGTCGGCCACGATTAGAATAGGAGATGTTGCGTTGTTGATTAAATCCGGAGCGTCGATCTTAAAAGCAATGGTCCTAGTCTGGTCTACCCGTATTGCTTTGGTAGTGCTAATCTGCACCCTAGATCAGAAATCCCACGGTCCCAGTTGTGTACCCCTTCATAATCTAATCCGAGCTCTTGGATTAGAATCCGACGGCCCAACAATACCCATAACCCTTCGCCGCGCTTCTTTTCTTAAAGAGTCCCTGTAAAATTTGCAAATAAACCCGCAGTCCACATAGTAGCTCTCTGATTCTTAGAAAGTTTTGCCCCGTGGCCCCTATGTTTTCTGTAAATATTGCGCCCAGTCCAGGAAATTAGAAAATCAGGGAAAATGAAATAGGAATTTATTTTTAATGCAAAAATAAATACTAGAACTTGTGTAAATCATAGAAAATTCATTTTAACTCGTTTTTGACCCGTTCCAATTTCTACCATGATGTCATCGATGTAAGCCTTGACCGTTCGGCCGATGTGCTCTCCGAACACGTGGTTCATGCACCTTTGGTATGTTGCACCTGCATTCCTCAAGCCAAATGGCATAGCAGTATAACAATACATGCCAAAAGGTGTGATGAAAGAAGTCGCGAGCTGGTCGGACTCTTTCATCTTGATTTGGTGATAACCTGAATAGGCACCGAGGAATGACAGGGTTTCGCACCCAGCAGTGGAGTCCACAATTTGATCGATGCGAGGCAGAGGGTAGGGAACCTTCGGATATGCTTTGTTTAGACCAGTGTAGTCTACGCACATCCTCCACTTCCCACCTTTCTTCTTTACAAGCACAGGGTTAGCTAACCATTCGGGATGAAATACCACTTTGATGAACCCTGCAGCCATCAGCTTGTGGATCTCCTCGTCTATGGCTCTGCGCTTTTCTTCGTCGAAACGGCGCAGAGGCTGCTTCACAGGTCGGGCACCGGCTCGGATGTCCAGTGAGTGCTCGGCGACATCCCTCGGTATGCCGGGCATGTCTGAGGGACTCCACACAAAAACCTCGGCGTTTGCGCGGAGAAAGTCGATGAGCACTGCTTCCTATTTGGGGTCAAGCTCGGAGCCGATCCGGACTTGCTTGCAGGCGTCGTTGCTGGGGTCGAGGGCGACGGACTTAACCACCTCAGCCGGTTCGAAGTTGCCGGCATGGCGCTTTGCATCAGGCACCTCCTTGGAGAGGCACTCTAAGTCGGCGATGAGGGCCTCGGACTCGGCGAGGGCCTCAACGTACTCCACGCACTCCACGTCGCATTCGTACGCATGTCGGTACGTGGATCCAACGGTGATGACCCCGTTGGGGCCTGGCATCTTGAGCTTGAGGTACGTGTAGTTGGGGACGGCCATGAACTTGGCGTAGCACGGTCTCCCCAGCACCGCATGGTAGGTCCCTCGGAACCCGACCACCTCGAACGTGAGGGTTTCCCTGCGGAAGTTGGAGGGAGTCCCGAAACAGACGGGCAAATCGAGTTGCCCAAGGGGCAAGACGCGCTTTCTGGGGACGATCCCGTGAAAGGGCGCCGCACCGGTCCGGGTCGTGGACAGATCGATTTCCAAGAGCCCGAGGGTCTCGGCGTAGATGATGTTGAGGCTGCTGCCTCCGTCCATGAGGACCTTGGTGAGCCTAGCGTTGCCAATGACAGGATCGACAACGAGCGGGTACCTCCCTGGGCTTGGCACGCAGTCGGGGTGGTCACCTTGGTCGAAGGTGATGGGCTTGTCGGACCAGTCTAGTTAGACTGGCGCCGCCACCTTCACCGAGCAGACCTCCCGGCGCTCCTGCTTGCGGTGCCGAGCCGAGGCGTTCGCCACTTGCCCACCGTAGATCATGAAACAACTGTGGACCTCGGGGAACTCCTCTGCCTTGTCGCCCTCCTTCTTGTTGTTGTCTTGGTCCTTGCTACCTTCCACCGGGGGGCCGGCCTTATGGAACTAGCGCCGAAGCATGATGCATTCCTCAAGGGTGTGCTTGACGGGACCCTGGTGATAGGGCCACGACTCCTTGAGCATCTTATCGAACAGGTTGGCCCCTCCAGGAAGCTTCCAAGGGTTCCTGTGTTCGACAGCAGCGACGAGATCCGCGTCAGCGGCGTCGCGCTTTGCTTGCGCCTTCTTCTTGGCCTTCTTCTTCGTGCCACGCTGGGCAGACGCCTTGGGGACATCTTCCTACTGCCGTCCCTGAGGCTGCTTGTCCTTCCGGAAGATGGCTTCGATCGCCTCCTGACCAGAGGCGAACTTGGTGGCGATGTCCATCAACTCGCTCGCCTTGGTGGGAGTCTTGCGCCCCAGTTTGCTCACCAGGTCTCGGCAGGTGGTGCCGGCGAGGAACGCCCTAATGACATCCGAGTCGGTGATGTTGGGCAGCTCGGTGCGCTGCATTGAAAACCGTCGGATGTACTCTCGCAGGGATTCCCCTGGCTACTGGCGGCAGCTTCAGAGATCCCAGGAGTTCCCAGGGCACACGTACAGGTCGTCCCAGTTGGAGATCTGAGCGGGAGGCAGATGCTCCAGCTAGGCCCGGGCAGCGTCGGAGTGGAACAGGGGGAGGTTGTGGATGATGAGGTTGTCATCGTCCATTCCCCCCAGCTGGCAGGCCAGCCGGTAGTCCGCAAGCCACAACTCCGGCCTTGTTTCCCCTGAATACTTGGTGATGGTAGTCGGGGCTCGGAACCGAGCCGGGAACGGCTCCCGTCGTATGGCCCGGCTGAAGGCTTGCGGACCTGGTGGTTCGGGCGAGGGACTCCGATCCTCCTCACTGTCGTAGCGTCCTCCGTGCCTGGGGTGGTAGCCTCGGTGCACCCTCTCGTCGAGGCGGGCTCGACAGTTGCGATGGTGTTGTTCGTCGCCGAGGCGACCCGGGGCTGCAGGTGTCCCGTCCCGCGTGCGCCCGGTGTGGACCGAGGCCTCCCGCATGAGTCGGGAAGTCGTTGCGCGATGCTCCGGGGGGCACCCTTGCCTTCGGGAGGCAGAGCTTTCGGCCCGTCGGACCGCAGCATCCTCTAGGAGATTCTTGAGTTCTCCTTGGATACGCCGCCCCTCGGTGGTGGATGGCTCCGGCATTGCTCGGAGTAGTATTGCCGCTGCAGCTAGATTCTGGCCGACCCCACTGGAGGCCGGGGGCAGCCTTGCCCTGGCATCGTCAACGATACGGCGTTGGACATCCCGAGCCTGATGACGTGCTTCTCCGGCGAGTGCTCGGCCTGCCCACTCCTGCTCGATGTTTTGCCGGAGCTGCATAAGTTGCCCTGCTTCCTCGTCGAGCTTGGCCTGCATCTCGTGGATTTGCTCGAGCTGTGTGTCCTGACCCCCCGCAGAGACTGGGACCACAACTAGCTCCCGCAGGATGACAACGCGAGAAGCAGGCCCAGGGGGATCGTCATCCTCCGGCATACCGAGGTGGTTGCCTTCGTCGTGACCCCCTAGATCGACATGGAAACATTCGCGACTTGGGCCACAACCCTCGTCATCAAGGCTGTGGCCACCATCAGAGCAACCGGAGAGGCAGTAGTCACATGCGGTCATGAAGTCTTGCATGGCACTGGGATCATGGAGCCCGGAGAAATCCCAACCGGAGTCGGGGTCGTCTTCTTCCTCGGAACCCGGGGGTCCGTAGGTTGAGACGGTCGTCAGTCGGTCCCAGGATGACCACATATGTTACCCCGGAAGGTTAGGGTATGCCTTTACGAAAGCGCTCACCGTAGCGGGGTCGCTTGGTGGATCGAAGCTGAATCTAAAACGCACAGGGTGGAAAACGGACGGTACCTCTTGGTCGATGGACGGTGGGGAAGTCACGTCGGGGACGGACTGCACCGTCATCTCACGTACGAGGCTAACGCCCAGCAAGTCCTTCGCGAGAGTGCTGGCGTCATCAGTCCGCTTGGGGTCGACACGTTGCGGGGAAACGACATTCGTCGTTGTCTCAGGTGCGAGGACAACGCCTGACATGTCCCCCACTTGGGTGCCGACGTCGTCGACTCGCTCGACAGCCGACGAGGTGCCGCCTCCTGCCTAGCCACGGTTGCCCCGTCTCCTCCTCCTGCGGCGAGGAGGGTGGTGGGGCAAACCCGGATGCTGCTCTTCCGCCATGAGGGGAAGACGTCGTCAAGTTCGCCGCCGCCGGGCGAGCTGACGGCCGTCGTTGTTGCTGTCACACTGCGGGGGGAGGAGTGCCATGTCGTAGCTGCCGTTGAGGGACATGAACTCGAGACTCCCGAAGCGGAGCACCATCCCGGGCTGAAGAGGTTGCTGAAGACTACCCATCTGGAACTCAACGGGAAGTTGTTCGTTAACACGCAGCAGGCCCCTACCTAGCGCGCCAACTGTCGGCGTTTCAGACCCGGGGGGTCCGTAAGCCAACCAGTAAATTTGTCGCTGCGTGCCCCTGCCCAGATGGGTTGGCGCGAGATGGAACACAAGGGGAAACATAGCTCGTATTATCTTGCACTAGGGGGGGTGCTCATAGTAGGGGTTACAAGCGTTCGCGCGAGAGAGAGAGAGAGAGTGAGCCTGTTCGTTTGCTCGTCCCTCCGCGCGACCCTCCCGCAGGAAGGCCCTGGACCTCCCTTTTATAGATGCAAGGAGAGGGTCCAGGTGTATAATGGAGGGTGTAGCTATGCGCTAACGTGTCTGGCAGAGAGGTGCCTGAGCTCTGTGTACATGCCAACGTGGCTGTCGGAGAGGTGCTAGAGCCCTGTGTACGCGATAACGTGGCCGTCGGAGAAGTGCCTGAGCCCTATAGAAGCACAGCTGGCGGTGCTATTGGGATCCTGCTGATGTCTCCTTTCTTCCGTAGGGGGCTGAGAACCACCGTTGTCATGGACGCACGCGGGGAGCCATCATTACCTTTTACCGGGACGAGCCAAATGGGACACCGGTCTTGTTCCCTCGTAGCCTGAGCTAGCTAGGGGTAGGGTAATGATGTATCCCCCGTGGCGTGGTCGGTCCGAGCCCAAGGTCGGGCGAGGCGGGGACTTCTCCTGAGGCCGAGGCCGGGGTCAGGCGAGGACGCGATTCCTCCCAAGGCCGAGGCTGATGTCGAGTCTTGGGGTCGGGCGAGGCGGAGACCTCCTCTCGAGGCTGAGGCCTAAGGTCGGGCGAGGCGGAGACCTCCTACCGAGGTCGAGGCCTAAGGTCGGGCGAGGCGGAGCTTCCTGTTGCGCCCGAGGCTGAACTTGCTGTTGTTAGCCTTGCCCGGGTGGCTGGCACAGCAGTCGGAGTGGGGTGAGCGGCGCTGTTTTCTTGTCATATCGGTCAGTGAAAGGGCAAAGTGACTGCGGTCACTTCGACCTTGCCGACTGAGGCGCACGTGTCAGGATAAGGTGTCAGGCGATCCTCGCATTGAATGCGCCTGCGATACGGTCGGTTGGTGAGGCGATTCGGCCAAGGTTGCTTCTCGATGAAGCCTGCTTGAGCTGGGCCTCGGGTGAGCTGAGGGTGCGCCCACTGCCTGAGGAGGCCCTCGGGTGAGGCGTGAATTCGTCCGGGGCTACTGTTCCCACCCGAGACTGGGGTCGGGCGAGGCGAGGTTGCGTCCCTTGGTAGACGAGGTCTTAGCCTGAACCGTGCTCATCAGTCTCTGTAGTTTGTGCTGATGGTGCTTACCAGCCGTGTTTAGGAGCATTGGGGTGCCCCTAATTACGGTACCCGACATTTGTAATAAGACTTCTGCTATGTAATAAATACTCTGATGTTATTGTGACATTTATCTCTACACACTCTGTTATTATATATGTACTCTTCTTGGCACATGTATGAGATGCACCCGACTTCGTCCCTTAAAGCCCGAGTGTTACAGAAGTGGTATCAGAGGAAATGTTGACTGTAGGACGAAACCTAGATAGAACTGGACACAACCCTTACCTACTTACCTTACTCTGATTAATTCTATACTTATCTTGATCATGTCTCGCCTTTTGTTGTTCTACTCTGATTACTCTAATCTTTTCTACTCTAAGACAAGATGGATTTCACACCTTGGAATCCTACCTTATGACATTCTTAAGAGATAGGGAACCTAAGACGAAATGTAAACTATTTTCTCTATTTAAAAATGTTGTTTGATTGTTCTGATGATAAATGTCTGATTTGCTTCTTTGATTGATTGAGATATTATAAAAGGACATCTTAGCATGTACCACCATAAGGTAATGAATTAGATTTGATAGGTAAAACAGTAATCTGCTTAGCTAATAAATCCCCCGAAGTAACATGCCTCGTAATTACCTACCTTGTCTACAATCCTTTCTCTCTTACCATATGTTTCTAACTCGGATGGTCAATACCAGGAAGGGTGGTGGAATTGATCTACCTCCCAATCGACACACTTGGAGGATATTTAGACAACCACAACAAAAACAACCTGTGATGGATCCACCACCACCTCCACCCACAGGAGTTGACCCCGCTGTTGCAGCACAGATGAGGATAATGCAACAGATGGCAGACACCATGGTGGATATGCATGCGCAGATGCGGCAAGAACGCCAAGAGATGCGCCAAGAGCGAGAGGATATACGCCAGGAAATGCGTCAGGAGCGAGAGAGATATGCTAAGAGAGAAGGGCGCAGCAGCAACAGCAATAGCAACATCAGCAAGCACCACTGCCTCCACCACCACCACCAGTTCCACCCCAGGACAAGCACTAGGAGTTCATGAGCCATAAGCCACCGACATTTGCTAGTTCTCCTGATCCACTTGACGCTGATGATTGGCTGAAGTATGTGGAAAAGATGTTGAATATTGCACAATGCTCTGACCGGGAGAAGGTTCTATATGCTTCTGGTCGTCTGACAGGTCCTGCTGCTGATTGGTGGGATTCATACATTGCTGCCCACGATGCTACTGATACTATCACATGGGCGGAGTTTGCTACCCAGTTCAGGAACTACCACATACCTTTTGGATTGATGAAGATCAAGAAGAAAGAGTTTCTATCATTTAAGCAAGGCAACATGTCTGTCAGCGAGTACCGCGACAAGTTCATCCAGCTCTCCAGATATGCACCTAATGAAGTTGCTGAAGATGAGAGGAAACAAGAGCATTTTATTGAAGGACTCAATGGACCTCTGCAGTAAGCTCTAGTGGCACATACATTTCCATCATTACAGAGGCTGCTTGACAAGGCCCTAGCTATTGAACACAAGCGTGTTCAGCTAGGAGATTTGAAGAGGAAGGCTATATCCCAGGGTCAGGGAAGCAGTAGTGTTCGTCCTTGCTACAGTTCACCCCAGGGTACACCAGTTCGCACTAGCAGAGGCCAGCGCCTAGCTCAGGACTCACCTCAGGGGACTCCACCGACTCGTCAGGCTACCCCCACTGGCACCCCGACGAAGTTTTTAGGATAGAGTGCAGGCACTACTTGCTACAAGTGTGGGAAGACTGGGAATTATGCAAATGTTTGCCCATAGAGGATTGCTACTACCCCAGTTCAGAACAAGCAGTAGACTCCAGGATCTGGCAAGGGATTTTCTATTGTCAGGGTTAATCAAGTCAACGCTAATGCTACTCCTGATGGGGCTAACATTGCACTTGGTATGTTTTACATTAATGCAATTCCTGCAACAATATTATTTGATTTTGGTGCTACACATTCATTCATGTCTGCTCGATATGCCAACACAAATGAGTTACCACTGAAAAATATGAAAACACCAATGATAGTAATAACACCTAAAGGGCCTGTTGAGGCAAATCATATGGCACATAAATTGACATTGACAATTATGGGAAGAGAATTCGGGGCTACTGCTATAATATTAGAGACAAGCAGCATAGATCTAATTCTTGGTATGTCATGGCTAAGAAATGCAAAGACCATTATACAATGTGGTAGGGGTATTGTAGAACTCACCAGCCCTAAAGGAGAAAGATTTCAAGTTGAAATTGCAGTAACCACCTCTTCCAGACGTGTGATGTTCTTTATAGCTGAGGAGTTTGTTGGTAACAACATCCGTGTGGTTAGGGATTTTCCTGATGTCTTTCCAGAGGAGTTACCAGGGATGCAACCAGATAGGGAAGTTGAGTTTGTTATTGATCTCTTACCTGGGACTGCTACTATTTCTAAATGGCCATATAGGATGTCTGTAGAAGAGTTAAAAGAACTTAAGAAGCAGTTAACAGAGTTGCAAGAGGCGGGGTAAATTCGTCCGAGTTCCTCACCTTGGGGAGCGCCGGTTCTGTTTGTACAGAAGAAGGATGGATCACAAAGGATGTGCGTGGACTATAGATCCCTTAATGATGTTACCGTGAAGAACAAGTATATAACATTGCAGATTTATTTGATCAGATGAGAGGTGCTAGGGTATTCTCGAAGATTGATCTCCGATCGGGTTACCATCAAATGAAGATTAGGCCATCGAATATTCCCAAGACGGCTTTCTCGACTCGATATGGATTATATGAGTTCACGGTTATGTCATTTGGACTAACTAATGCACCAACTTATTTTATGAATCTGATGAATAAGGTGTTTATGGAGTATCTGGACAGATTCGTCGTGGTATTCATCGATGATATTCTTATTTATTCCAAGAGTGAGAGCGATCAAGAGGAACATCTGAGATTGGTGCTACAGAAGCTATGGGATAATCAACTCTATGCCAAGTATAGTAAATGCGAGTTCTAGATTGACAAGGTGCCATTCCTTGGACATATCATTTCTAATAAAGGGATATTAGTGGATCCTGCTAAAGTCAAGGAGATAATGGCATGGAGCGTACCCACTACAGTTACGGAGATCCAGAGTTTCTTGGGGCTTGCAGGATACTATCGGAGATTTATTGAGGGATTCTCTAAAATTGCTAAGCCTATGACCTCGCTTCTGGAGAAGGGAAGAGAGTTTAAGTGGGACGAGAAGTGCCAAGATAGCTTTGATCAATTAAAGAAGAGATTGATGTCACCACCAGTGTTGGTTATGCCAGATCTATAGAAGGGATTTGACATTTATTGTGATGCATGTGGCCAAGGCTTGGGATGTCTGCTTATGCAAGAAGGACACGTGATTGCCTACGCGTCTCGTCAGTTGCGGAAACATGAGTTGAACTACCCCACTCATGACTTAGAACTAGCAGCCGTAGTGCACGCACTTAAGATATGGAGACATTACATTATGGGAACCAAGTGTCAAGTATACACGGATCATAAGAGTTTGAAGTATATATTCACTCAGAAGGATCTCAACCTTAGGCAACGCTGATGGTTGGAGCTTATTAAGGATTATGATTTGGAGATTCACTATCACCAAGGCAAGGCGAATTTGGTTGCACATGCCTTGAGTCAAAAGGAGCACGTTCATTCAGCTATTGTGGCCCAACTACCAGATGAGATTGTTGAGGATTTCAGGAGACTTAACCCTAGGATAGTTGCTCACACTGAAGGAGTTACTATTGATGTGGAACCTACCTTGGAACAAGAAATCCGTAAAGGTCAGGTTGATGATGCTAAGATACAAGAGATCAAGGATCTTATTACGGAAGGTATAGGTCCAAAAATTCACGGAGGATGAGCAAGGCACCATATGGTTCAAGGATAGGATATGTGTTCCTGATATTGATAGCCTTCGTGAGACTATATTGAAGGAAGCTCATGACTCTGATTATTCTATTCATCTTGGTAGCACTAAGATGTATCAGGATTTGAAGCAGAAATACTGGTGGTATGGATTGAAGAGAGATGTGGCTGCACATGTGGCTATGTGCGATGTGTGTCAAAGAGTTAAGGCTGAACACTAGAGGCCAGCTGGACTACTGCATCCACTGAAGATACCTGAGTGGAAGTGGGAAGAGATTGGTATGGATTTCATTACTGGATTGCCTCGCACCCAGAAAGGATATCATTCTATATGGGTGATTGTGGATAGATTGACTAAAGTAGCTCACTTCATTCCTGTCAAGACTACTTATAAAGGCTCACATCTGGCAGAGTTATATATGGCTCGGATTGTGTGTTTACATGGAGTACCAAAGAAGATCGTGTTTGATCGAGGTTCACAGTTTACCTCAAGATTCTAGCAAAGCTTTCATGAGAATATGAATACAAAGTTGAACTTTAGTATAACCTATCACCCTCGGACTGATGAACAGACTAAAAGGACTAATCAAGTACTTGAGGATATGTTGAGAGCTTGTGCCCTTCAGCATGGAGGAAGTTGGGATAGAAGTCTACCCTATGCCGAGTTCTCATATAATAATAGTTACCAGGCCAGTTTGAAGATGTCACCTTTTGAAGCTTTATATGGCAGGAAGTGCAGGACTCCTCTATACTAGGATCAGACTGAAGAAAGATAGTTCTTTGGGCTTGAACTCATTCAGGAGGCAGAAGAACAAGTCCGTATAATCCGGGAGAATTTGAGGGTAGCTCACCAGGCAAAAGAGCTACGCTGATAATAGAAGAAGACCACTGGAATTTAAGGAAGGAGATCATGTGTACCTCAAGGTGTCACCACTTCGTGGAATGAGGAGATTCAAATTCAAGGGCAAATTGTCCCCTTGCTTTATTGGACCATTCAGAATCTTTAGGCGAGTTGGGGAGATGGCATACCAACTCGAGCTACCTGATAATTTATCTGATGTGCATAATATATTCTATGTGTCTCAACTTAAGAAGTGCCTTCGTGTCCCTGAGGAACATTACCAATGGAAGAGCTTAGTGTTCAGGGAGTTTTGACTTATACGGAATATCCTATCAAGATTCTTGATACTTTGACCCGAGATACAAGAAATAAGGTGATAAAGATGTGCAAAGTGCAATGGAGTAACCATGGAGAAGATGAAGCTACATGGGAGAGAGAAGAAGAGCTTCGCATAGATTTTCCTCATCTTTTCCCGAGTCCTTCCTAAATCTCGAGGACGAGATTCTTGTTAAGGGGGGTAGGATTTGTAATACCCAACTTGTAAAAATTCATATAAAAGGAGAAAAGTTATTTCCTTTATGTATATGTGTATATTGTATCTACTTATCATCACATGTGAATACCATATTTAAAGACGAATAACTAATAAAAAGTTATGCCACTAAAATATGCATCATGTTGGGTTTTTTATTTTGTGTGCATCTTGTGACAATATAAAAATCATATGAAAATAAATATATTAAAGTTCCAAAGTGGAATTTGGAATATAAAAGAAAATCTAGAATATAGAAGTGGAGAAAGAGAAGAGAATGTATATACAAAAATAAATATTATAAATAAAGGTAATAATAGTGTGTGCAAAATTATACTCTAAATCTGAGGAAGCTTTACCACAGGGTAAATTTGAATTTTAAATCTTGAATTCCAAATTCAAAAGGAAAACAAAACAAAATATAAAAGAAAAAGAATAAATGGGGAGAGCTTACCTGGGCTCGGACCTTCTTTTTGGCCCAATTCCGAATTACTTCCGAGTGGCCATCAGCAAAATGGACGCGCCAACTATGTGACCCCACACGTCAGTCGCCATCACCGCTCGCTTCCTCCTATTTTCGCTGGCATGTGGGCCCAGTGGGTCGGTCACACGTCCACGCGGCGCGGTTGTTACGCTGACGTGTGGGTCCAGTCGCCAGTGACTAAAACCGCGCGCGCCACAGCTATCCTTATCACCAACCTGTGGGCCATCCATGTTGGGTCTATCCTCTCCACCCTGCTTCCCCCATGCATGGCACGCACCTCGCCTGAAATCCAGCTCAGTCCGTTGGGGGAGGGGGATATAACTAGGGTACAAACCGACCTCGGGTACCTTTGCCCCTGGAAAACCCAAGCCTCTTTCCCTGTGAGCCACCATCGCCGTAGAATTTGTGCGCGCGGCAGAAGAACCTCGTTGACCCTCGCTGCTGTCGATTGGCGTCCACGTGCGTTACCCCCGCGTCAACCCGTGATCGGGGGGTGCTCTCTGGGTTCGCGGTTCTTCACTAGCAGGAGCCCGAGCGTGAGGATCCGGGGTGTGGCTGGAATTTGCCGTCATCGACAGCCAACGGCGGTGGTGCACCGGCGCACCGTGGTCAAGCCGTTCGACCACACCATACCTAGTGAGGACCTCTTGTTTTGGATCGCCTTGTCTTCCTGTGCATTTGGGTTAGCGGAATTCGGGTTTGGTGCATTGGTTCGCGGGCGTGGTCCACGTCGGTGATGGCTCCGCCGCTGGCAGCCCTGTGCGCCACCGTTGTCTGACCGGGGGTGGGGGAAAGGCTTTTGGCCGTTGGATGCGCGATCGACGGCCGTGATTAGAAGCCGGTTAACGGTTCGATCGGATGAATGGGATCAGTCCGATTCCGATCCCGCGATCACGGATAGATCTAGGTTAAATAAAATCTGGACCATTTGTAACACCCTGAATTTCGGGGAATAAAATTTCTTTCTTATGATCATCCAAATTCAGGTGTTACTCTTCTCTATCTCACTCTAGTTTCACTCTCTCTCTAATTTTCTCCCTTTCGTTTTCTTTTAATTAGGGTTAGTTGAATTAGTGAAGGATTATTTATTTTATTTTGCCCAAAACATATGAGTCATGGAATGTTGCATAATATTGTGCCTAAATATTCTTTGAATTGTTGCACATATTTGATTTGGTTTGAATTTGAAACTTGATTTGAATTTGAATTGAAAACCCTAGAGAAAATAAATAGAAAAGACAATAGAAATTCCAGGAAAAAGGAAAAGGGCAATTTGGCCCAAACCAGCCCACTAAGCCTAGCCCGCGCGCGCGCCCGCGCCCGCTTGCCCTCAGTGCCTGATAGGCGGGCCCCGCCTGTCGGCGCCAACCCGAGCACGCTCAGTCCCTCTCTCGCGCTGCTCTGTGGGGCCGAGCTGTCGGCGTCGTTCTTTCCCTCCCGCGCCCACTCTCTCTCTGTCCCGCCGTCCCCACCTGTCAGCCGTCCCTAACCTCTCGCCCACGATCTCCCACCGTGGACGCGCCCACGTTCGCGCGTTCTCCGGCCACGTCCTCACGCCCGTGCCCCTTTTGAGCCCCGCACCCTGCTCGCCCACCTCCCCTCGTTCATTTGCGCCCTCAGCCAAACCCCCTCCCTCTCTCTCTCGCTCTGCTCACGCGAGCAGAGAGCTCCGCCACCAGCCGTCGTCTACTGTTGCCCGTTCTGTGGTCACCGTCGCGTCTGTGCCCCATCCCGTGCCACGATGAGTTCCGCCCGTACCCTTAATTTGGTCGTTACTGCTCTGTTGCTCGCGTGATTGCTCGCTGGAGCTGTCCCGCGTCGCTGTTGGCCCGCCTCGCCGCGTGCAGCGCCCTCTGGTGCTCCCGCACCGGCGTGAGGGCCATGGCCGAATCCGCCAGACCGCCCTGAACGCGCCCGAGCTAGCCCCCAAGCCTCTAGAGCCCCACCGTGGCCATCCTCCTCATCTCCGGCGAGCCCTCGCCGCGGGACCGAGCGGTGCCACCGCGCCTGTGTCCGCCCCTGGCCGTTAGATCTTGGGCGTCCGTCCGAGATTGGGCAGTTTAGACTTAACCAGAGCGGATCTGACCGCAGCCCTCCGATCCAGATCCAACCGCCACTCTCTCTTCCCCCTCACCCGCGTCTCTGCCTCTAGGCCCAGCTGGTTAGCCCACCCTGGCTCGATGACGCCCTGGCCCGGCCTGTCAGCCGCGTACCCCTTCGGGTGTAAGTTTTGCTTAAGAAACCCCTGGTTTTAAGAAATCAACCCGTCGTCCCCTGTTTTAGCGCACAGGCCCCTGGCTTCTTTTGAATAGCCCCCAGTATTTTTATTTAATCACAGATTTAGCCCTAATTACATATTTCAAACTTCAAAACTTGTTTATTTCATATCTTTTTCATATGAACTCCAAATTTAGTGGTTCAAATTGCAAAATGTTCATAAAATTATTCTCTGTTCAAATAAAATATGACCAGCTATAGTCTGTATACTTTAATTTTACACTTAGAATATAGGATTAAAGTATATGTTGATTTATTCATTTAATGAAATAAATAAAAGGAGAATCCTAGGAGTTAAAGTATATTTAATCTTGTGAGATTAATAATATGTACTACATGAATTCACCTTTGGTTTAACTTTTAGGTCTTAATGAAATGAATAGAATTAGGTTATGTAATTATGGATAACACTTAAAGGATAATCAAATTCCTAAAGGAGAGTAGTTCATCTTATAATTTAATCTTTTCTTTGTTTAATTACTACTTTATTTTTTGAGCTATGTTCCAACACTTAGCGAGTAATCAATCCCCAATTAAGATTAGTCCATTTTATAAGTTGATCTCATTCTCTTTTATTTAATACTATACCTTTTGAGATGTTTTCCAATGTTGGTATATGCTTGATGTGATGTTCATTTGTACTTTCCAAATGTATTGAATGTATGATCGCTTTATTTAGACAACGAGCAGCTCGTGGTTCCTGAGTGTGTTGCCGAAGATCCCTCTGAGCAACAACCTGGTAAAGGCAAGTGTCCTCAGACCTATCATGTCCTACTTTACTTCATAATTCACTGTCCCGCATTACATTATTGAAACTTAAGGATTGACTAGTCTGTATTTACCTTACCCTTGTTTACCTTTTTTGGTTAATCATGGTTAGCTTATGCTACTGCTTAAACTTAATCAATGAACATGATGTGATTATTTATGATACGATAATGTTATCCCGATGAGGTTCTTGTGATTACTTTAGGGGACTCAGGCTGTTTCCTGAGTACCTCTCCGTAAGGACCTGTTTGGGGAGTGACAACCCGGGATAACAGTGCAACCATGAGAGTGGAATGGGAAGCCCTTAGCTGATTAATTAGAGGAACCAGAGGAGTAGTTGGCTTCGCCGTAGGGCCGTCAATAGGGTCCGAGCACAGTACTTGCTCTGCCGAGGCTGGTTGCAGAGGTTATTTGATTTGGTTTTGTTAGTCACCCTTCCTTTGGGGAGATGTATTGTGTTTATCAAACTGGAGAAATCTAACGGGCGACTATGACCTCTGGGAAATCTTTGTAAAGGCTACGTAGTGAGACCCTGCTAGGTCACCTTGGTAGTGATCAATGGGGAGGCTAGAACCTCGGGCGGAATGTGAATCATGGCTTGTGGGTAAAGTGTGGAACCTCTGCAGAGTGTTAGAAACAATATATCAGCCATGCTCACGGTTAAGAGTGGCCTTGGGATCCTCTTCGATTAGAAGAACTTTGGTTACTTTTATGATGATGGTTAATAATGTTGTTTATAATTCTGATCTATGGTATTTCCTCTCGGAGGGAGTACTTCTAGGTAATAAGTGGGTTTATTACTAAAATTTGGCTCTACTAATAGTAATAAAACTTGAACAACTAAAAGCAACTGCTTAACCTTAACTCCACATACAGCTAGTCCACTTTAGCGAAATGGGACATTTGCTGAGTACGTTGATGTGTACTCACCCTTGCTTTACAAATCACCCCACCCCAGTTTGTCCCCACTTTACTCAGTGTTCAGGAGGTGAAGCTGGCAACATGGAGGACTTTGAGGAGTTCTAGGAGTATGACGAGTTCTAGTTTACTTTAGTGGCAAACCCTAGTCAGCTGTCTATGTAGGCTTATCTTCTATGTTTCGTTACTCTGCACTTTGATGTTAATGTTAAACACTATGGATACGTATTAGACTCTATGGATGTCTCAGACATCTTGATGTAATTAAAGTAGCTTTTCGCTATTTATTTCGAGCATTGTGTGATGATGTCCAATTATGTAATCGTTGTGTACGTGAGTTCTAATCCTGGCACTACATGGTTCACATTTGGTTTACCTTCAAAATTGGGTGTGACATAAGTGGTATCAGAGCCTTGCTGAATGTAGGACCGCTAACCTAGACTAGAATGGTCGCCCTAAAGAATATAGACCCCTACTCTTATCTTGACCTTAGTGTCTTTTCAAAAGTTGGTTATCTTGACCAACTCTATGTTATTTACTTATCTCAAAAAGTTTAGTCTCACTTTTCTTTCTGTTTACTTTCTGGTCTCATAGTTCTACTCTTACTCTTGTGCTTACGATGTCTTTTGTAAATGGCCCGTATCAGGTGCACTGCATGTAAGTATGTGATCCCCTTTTGCCTTCTCGTCTAGCGAAGCGTCCACTGCATCGCACGATGTCAGGTTAGTCCAGTCACCTGGAGAGACTGCATTGTCGCCTGCACGAGGAGCAGGAGCGCCGACGCCAGGAGCAGGAGTAGGAGTAGCAGGACTCTTCCCCCTCGCCTCAGCGGGAGGTGGAGTCTGAGAGGCTGCCTTCCCCTGCACCTCAGCCAGAGATGCCCCCTGCACAACCACAGGGCATCCCGGCTGCTGGAGGAGACCCTGACGGAGACGGAGACGATGACAACGTATTGTGGCAGTTTGAGCCACGACACGGAGCGCTTGGAGGAGCTGGAGCCGGAGGGGTGGATCGCTAGACCCATCACTCGTGACGCCACTCGCTGGTGTCACTTCCATGACGCTCTCGACACCCTGCTGCGTCGGGCCTTCGACCGACACACTTGTTCCATCGAGTACCGTTGTGTAGTCTATCAACATCGTCGCGGGTTATACCCGGACCAGTGGGAGGCTACTTGCTTGGTGCGCCATCCGGACGATGATCTCCGGGGTGCAGAGGCCTTCTTAGAGCACTAATATATCACTGAGAGGGACACTGCCGAGGCAGCCATGCTGGATGCAGCACGACGGGCACTTTCTCAGTATTGCTTGTTGTTCAGTGGGGTAGCTGACGGCCTTGACCTGAAGTACTACCCTCGCCGTTCTACCGGCAGTGCTGGAGGTGTGATTGTCTCACCCGTCGGTGATGGCAATCCCAGGCTGAACAACATGGTTAACCTGGCTGCCGTGCTCAACACAGAGTTGGACCATGCCCTTGACGAGTTGGGCAAGGTTCGGGCAAAGGTTGTGGAATTGCATGCTGAATGCACGGCACGCCACTATTTGGATGGTGGTTCTCCCGCCCCTATTGGGATTCAACACCCTTACCGTTCACCGCCTCGTGACTGCAGGACCTGGATAGATTTAGAGCCATAGATCAACAGAGTCAGAGTCTGTAATAATGCTTAATTCAGTGTCTTAGTCTAGTCAGTCTTAGTTAGAATTAGTTTGTTTACCTTATGTCGGATGCTTGTCTTGATGAACATGTAATGAAGTTGGATCTTTGTAATGATTGTCACCAAGGTGTGGGTATCCCCTGCAACTTGGTGTAGTTATTAATAAAGTCAGTTATTCAGTTGGGTAATCCATTTATTTCCACATTCCTCTTTATCTGAGAAGTTGTCAGTGAAGATGATCAATTGTTCAGTGCTATGAAGATTTCCGTATATCTTTTCTTATGCTGAAAGACTGCAGAGTCAGATTTGATATGTGTGTGGTTTCTATAGATGTCTGAGAACAGGCGCAGAGGTGCGAGGCGAGCTTAGCCAGAACAGCAGGCACCCCAGGAGGATGCAGCCCAACAACAGCAGTTGCCACTGCCACCCCCGATGACAGTTGAGCAGATGTTCATGATGCAAACTCAGGCAGTTCAGGCAATTGGTCAGACCTTAGCAGCGATGCAGCAGCAGCCACCCCCACGTCAGCCTCTAGTGCAAGTCCAGATGCCACAAGTGTCTAGAGACAAGCGAGTAGAGTTCATGAGGGGTCATCCCCCTGTTTTTGCCCACTTTGCTGATCCCATGGACGCGAAGGATTGGTTGCGTACCATGGAGCGTGAGTTGCACACTACCCAGTGCAACGATCGTGAGAAGATATTGTATGGTCCCCGATAGCTGAGGGGAGCAGCACAGTCTTGTTGGAAGTCTTACCTCGCCACCCATGCCAACCCTGAAGCCATTACTTGGGAGGAGTTCAGGGACAACTTCTGTCGCTACCATGTGCTCGAGGGACTCATGATAGTGAGGAAGGAGGAATTTCTCGCATTGAAGCAAGGTCCCCTGTCCGTCAGTGAGTACATGGATAAGTTTGTGCAGCTATCACGTTATGCCCCAGAGGACGTTAACACGGATGCTAAGAGGCAGTACCGCTTTCTGAGAGGATTAATTGATCCCCTCCATTACCATCTAATGAACCACACTTTCCCCACCTTCTAGCATTTGATATCATGACTGAAAGGAAGCGTCGGGAGATGGAGGATAGGAATCGCAAGATCGGTGGATCTCAGGTTGGGAGTAGCAGTCGTCCCCGCTACTCAGGCAACCCACCATAGCAATTCAAGCAAGGTCACCAGCATCAGCGTCAGAACCAGCACCAGTACCAGAGGCAGTTTCCTCAGCAGCAGCATCAGCGGCGGCAGTACTGTCAGAACACCCAGTCTGGAGGAAATCAGTACCAACGTCAGAACAACCAAGCAGCTCGCCTTCCTACCCCAGCAACCAACCAGAATGGCCAAGCAGCCCCAGCACAAGTAGGAGGTTGTGCATGCTTCTACTGTGGAGAACAAAATCACTGGACGAAGAACTATCCAAAGAAAGAAGCTCAACAGCCGCCAGCAGTCAATGCCCCAGAAAGACAAGGAGCACCACAACAAGCACCAGGAGTCCGTGGTAAGGCCTACAACCGTGGAAAGGTGAATCACCTGGAGGCCTAAGCAATCCAGGATGCTCAGGACGTGGCAGTAGGTATGTTTCAGTTGAATCCTACCCAGCAAAAGTACTATTTGATACTGGTGCCACGCATTCTTTTGTTTCTACATCTTGGGTAGAATCACATAACATCCCCGTAGAACCAATGATCCCACCTTTAAGAGTTAATTGAGTTGGGGGAAAAGTTCAGTCCGATAGGATTTGTCCGAATCTAAGGATTGAAATAAGGGGGATAGACTTCCCCGCTAGCCTAGTAGTAATGGGAACTCAAGGGTTAGATGTCATTCTAGGGATGAATTGTCTACACAAAAATCAAGCCATTGTTAGTTGTGACAAGAGAACAGTCAAGTTGGTGTCCCCATCCGGAAAGGAAGTAATAACCAAGCTGTACTTACCTGAACTAGAAGAAGGAGCCTGTCATCATTTATCAATAGATGACAAGGAGTCCAATCCAATTGAGGCAATTAGGATTGTGTCAAAATTCCCTGATGTATTCCCTGAGGAGTTACCAGGCATGCCACCTGAAAGGAAAGTTGAATTTGCCATAGAGCTTATCCCAGGCACCGCCCCTATTTCCAAGAGAGCTTATCGAGTGTCCGAACCAGAGTTGGTGGAACTCAAGAAGTAGATTGATGAGTTGTTGGAGAAAGGTTATATCAGACCAAGTACCTCGCCTTGGGTAGCCCCAGTATTATTTGTGGAGAAGAAGGATGTCACGAAGAGGATGT
The DNA here is from genome assembly GCF_902167145.1 of Zea mays. Taxonomy (NCBI): domain Eukaryota; kingdom Viridiplantae; phylum Streptophyta; class Magnoliopsida; order Poales; family Poaceae; genus Zea; species Zea mays. Next base: position 52,193,904 of record NC_050101.1, read on the forward strand.
GCATTGATTACAGAGCTTTGAATGAAGTCACTGTCAAGAACAAGTACCCCATGCCTCGAATTGAAGACCTATTTGATCAGTTGAGAGGAGCCAGTGTGTTCTCAAAGATAGATCTGAGGTCAGGTTACCATCAGCTCAGAATCTGACCCGCAGATATATTGAAGACAACATTCATCACCAAGTATGGATTATATGAGTTCATGGTTATGTCATTCGGATTGACGAACACACCAGCTTACTTCATGTATCTGATGAACAGTGTGTTCATGGACTACCTCGACAATTTCGTAGTAGTGTTCATTGATGATATTTTTGTATACTCCCAGAATGAGCAAGAGCATGAGGAACATTTGAGGAAGGTACTTCAGAGGTTATGAGACTGCCAGTTGTATGCCAAGCTTAGCAAGTGCGAGTTCTGGATCAACGAAGTTCTATTCTTGGGTCATATTATAAACCAAGATGGACTAGCTGTAGATCCAAAGAAGGTAGCAGCGATTCTAGACTGGAAAGCACCAAAAGATGTCCGAGGAATCAAGAGTTTCATTGGAATGGCCGGTTATTATCGGCGTTTCATTGAAGGTTTCTCCAAGATTGCTAGACCAATGACAACCTTGCTAGCAAAGAAGGTTGATTTCAAGTGGACCCCAGCGTGCCAAGAATCATTTGAAATGTTGAAGCAGAAGTTGACAACAGCACCGGTGTTGGTTCTGCAGATGTTCATAAGCCATTCTCGGTATATTGTGATGCTTCGTACACCGGACTGGGATGTGTGTTAATACAGGAAGGGAAAGTAGTGGCATACTCGTCCCGACAATTGAAAGTTCATGAGAAGAATTACCCCACTCATGATTTGGAGCTAGCAGCAGTGGTTCATGCACTGAAGACCTGGACACATTATCTTTATGGGCAGAAGTATGATATCTACACGGACCACAAGAGCCTCAAGTACATATTCACTCAGTCAGAGTTAAATATGAGGCAGCGAAGATGGCTAGAATTGATCAAAGACTATGAGCTAGAGATCCATTATCACCAAGGCAAAGCAAATGTGGTTGCAGATGCTCTTAGAAGGAAGAGTCAAGTCAATATGTTGGCCGCTCACCCGATGCCGTTTGAGCTAGCAAAGGAATTCAACAGGTTGAGTCTCGGATTTCTGAACAACACTCAAGGAGTGGCAATTGAGCTAGAGCCCACTCTAGAGCAAGACATCAGGAAAGGACAGAAGGATGATGAGAAGATCAACGAAATCCGGTAGCTAATCATATATGGGAAAGGTCCAGATTTCCGTGAATATGCAGAAGGAGTGGTATGGTTCAAGGATAGGTTGTGCATTCCTGACATCAAATCGATCCGGGAACTAATTCTCAAGGAAGCTCATGAGACAGCGTATTCTATACACCCTGGTAGTGAGAAAATGTACCAAGACTTGAAGAAGAGATTCTGGTGGTATGGTATGAAAAGAGAGATAGTAGAGGAGTATGTGGCCAGATGCAACAGTTGTCAGAGGATCAAGGCCGAACATCAGAGACCCGCAGGTTTGTTGCAGCCGTTGCAGATTCCGCAGTGGAAATGGGATGGGATTGGGATGGACTTTATAGTTGGTCTGCCCCGCACTCGAGCTGGTTACGACTCCATCTGGGTAGTAGTGGACCGTTTAACAAAGGCAGCCCATTTCATACCAGTCAAGACCACCTATAACAGTGCAGTTTGGCAGAGTTATACATGTCTCGGATTGTGTGCTTGCATGGTATTCCAAAGAAGATAGTATCAGACAAAGGCACCCAGTTTACTTATTATTTTTGGTAGCAGTTACATGAAGCTTTGGGTACACACTTGAAGTTCAGTTCAGCTTATCACCTGCAGACAGATGGTCAGACTGAGAGAACCAACTAGATTCTTGAGGATATGTTAGGTTGGGATAAGAGGCTACCGTATGCAGAATTCTCCTACAACAACAACTATCAAGCCAGTCTGAAGATGTCACCATTTGAAGCGCTCTATGGGAGGAATTGCCGAACTCCATTGCATTGGGACCAACCCGACGAAAGACAGGTGTTTGGTCCAGAGATTTTGCTTGAAGCCGAAGAGAATATCCGGATGGTCCGGGAAAATTTGAAGGCAGCGCAGTCCAGACAACGAAGCTATGCTGACACTAGGAGAAGGGAACTCAGTTTTGAAGTGGGAGACTATGTTTACTTGAAAGTGTCACCCATCAGAGGAACCAAAAGGTTTGGAGTCAAAGGCAAGCTAGCACCTCGCTATATCGGGCCGTATCAGATTCAAGCAAGACGTGGAGAAGTGTCTTATCAACTCAGCTTACCAGAGAATCTATCCATGTTGCATGATGTGTTTCACGTGTCTCAGCTGAAGAAATGCTTGCAAATACTTGAAGAGCAGTTGCCAACTGAAGACCTTGAAGTTCAAGAGGATCTAACATACATTGAGAAGCCAACACAAATTCTGCAGACGGCAGATCGGGTCACTCTAAGGAACACCATCAGAATGTGCAAAGTCAAATGGGCCATCACTCAGAAGAAGAAGCAACCTAGGAAAGAGAAGATGATCTGAGAACCAAGTACCCTGAACTTTTTGCTAGCCAGCCCTGAATCTCGAGGGCGAGATTTTTTTAAGGGGGATAGGTCTGTAACACCCTAAATTTGGGGGTATAAAATTTCTTTTCTTATGATCATCCAAATTTAGGTGTTACTCTTCTCTATCTGACTCTAGTTTCACTCTCTCTCTAGTTTTCTCCCTCTCTTTTTCTTTTAATTAGGGTTAGTAGAATTAGTGAAGGATTATTTATTTTATTTTGCCCAAAACATATGAGTCATGGAATGTTGCATCATATTGAGCCTAAATGTTCTTTGAATTGTTGCACATATTTGATTTGGTTTGAATTTGAAACTTGATTTGAATTTGAATTGAAAACTCTAGAGAAAATAAATAGAAAAGGCAATAGAAATTCCAGGAAAAAGGAAAAGGCCAATTCGGCCCAAACCAGCCCACTAAGCCCAGCCCGCGCGCCCTCGGTGCCTGACAGGCAGGCCCCGCCTGTCGGCGCCAAACCGAGCTGTCGGCGCCGTTCTCCCCCCCCCCCCCCTCGTGCCCACTCTCACTCTCTGTCCCGCCGTCCCCACCTGTCAGCCGTCCCTAACCTCTCGCCCACGATCTCCCCGCCGTGGACGTGCCCACGTTCGGGCGTTCTCCAGCCACATCCTCGCGCCTGTGCCCCTTTTGAGCCCCGCACCCTGCTCGCCCACCTCCCCTTGCTCATTTGCGCCCTCAGCCAAACCCTCTCCCTCTCTCTCTCGCTCTGCTCACGCGAACAGAGAGCTCCGCCACCGCCCGCCATCGACTGCTGCCCGTTCTGCGGTCACCATCGCGTTTGTGCCCCGTCCCATGCCACAATGAGTTCTGCCTCGCCGTCAGCTGCTCGGGACACCCTTCGGTGTGCCCTTCCCCTCTCTGTTTCGTCTGGTCCGCGCTCACCGGAGCGATTCTTGCGAGCCGGAGCCCCGCCGCCGTCGCCCCGTCGTATCCTTGCGCCTCTGCCGTTGCTCCATGACCCTAGCGCTTCCCCTCAAGGTGAGTAACCCGCACGTACCCTTAATTTGGTCGTTAATGCTCTGTTGCTCGCGCGATTGCTCGCCGGAGCTATCTCGCGCTGCCGTTGGCCCGCCACACCGTGTGCAGCACCCTCTGGTGCTCCTGCTTCGGCGTGAGGGCCATGGCCAAGTCCGCCAGACCGCCCTGAACGCGCCCGAGCTAGCCCACAAGCCTCTGGAATCCCGCCGTGGCCAGCCTCCTCGTCTCCGGCGAGCCCTCACCACGAGACCAAGCGGCGCCACCGCGCCTGTGTCCGCCGCTGGCCGTTAGATCTCGGGCGTCCGTCCGAGATTGGGTGGTTTAGACTTAACCAGAGTGGATCTGATCGCAGCCCTCTGATCCAGATCCAACCGCCTCTCTCTCTTCCCCTCACCTGCGTCAATGCCTCTGGCCCAGCTGGTTAGCCCGCCCTGGCTCGCTGACGACTTGGCCCGGCCTATCAACCGCGTCCGTGCACCCACACCCGCGCGCGCCCGCACGATCTAATCCTGGTCGTTGATCTCTGATTCGATGGCCAAGGTAACCCCGTACCCCTTCGGGTGTAAGTTTTGCTTAAGAAACCCCCAAACTGTTGGGGGCCTTCATCTTCCGAAGGTCCTAAAAACGCGACTAACATGTTTTCCAGGTATAATATACTCACAGGGATCTTCGCCTTGAGATGAAGGTGTACACGATATGAAAGGTGCGGTCTGGGAGAAGGATGAATCAATTCCGAAGCTATGGATGGAGAAGCTTCGGCTTAACGGTGGAAAATGAAACCGGCCTAAAGGGGAAAAGGTTGTCTAGTCCTCGATAGATTACACTTTAGTCAATAGTAAATGTCAAGGACATGGATGTAATTTTACACGGGCTGTGTCCTGTGCCTATAAATAGATGAACAGTAACACCGTACTGTTCACGTTGACTGGTATTCACTCGCACGTCACACTTGGATTCTTACCTTCTGTCAAGCCGAAGGTATAAATGTAATTCAATATCGTTAATGTTTATTCATGGTTAATTAATAAGAATATAAATAATCTGATGATTTAAGATGATTACTCGTATTCTTTATATGTAACTCATGCTTATGCTTTTCATTACATATTGAGATCATGAAGGTATGCCCTTCATGACCTTCTTCTGAAGATCATTATATCCTGAGGGAGATAATGCTTCGGAGGACGAAGGCCATTAACCATTAACATCTGTGTTGCCTTGTTCTTAATTCATAGCATTTGAGAACAAGTCCCCAACATTGGCGCCCACCTCCGGTGAACTCATTCGACCACCTTCGGCAAGCTCTGACCTTCGTCATGCCGCCAAAGAAAACTTCAGCGCTGGGGGCTGCATTGTAGCCACTGGACGTCAACCAAGAAACACTATGCGAAGCTAGAAGCCAAAAAAGGAAGGCTACAAGTCCAACGCCTCAGGAGGAAGAGTTGGATCAAGAAATCAGGGACCTCGAAGCCATCCATCAACAGGTCCAGAGGAAGAAGGACAAGATGCTTCGTCTTGCTGATCTTCAGAAGAAGATCGATGAGGCCGCTGAGAAAATGCATCATCTCACTCAAGATGACTAGGACCGAAGACATCAACACAGAGAGCTTCGTTAAGACAATTCCTACGATAATGACGAATGGTATGATGATTTCCATCATGGAAATTTTGCTTTTGATGATGCTTCTCCTCTGTCAACAGAACTGCAGGCTACCCCATAGCCCCTATCATACAAGCTACCACAGCTCCCTATGTATGATGGGCATTCAGACCCGAAGCAGTTTCTAATGAGCTATGAAGCAACCATATCTTCATATGGGGGCAACTCAGCAGTCATGGCGAAATCCTTCATCATGGCAGTCAAAAATGTCGCATAAACCTGGTACTCTTCTGTTCAGCCAGGAACAATCACATCATGGCAGAAGCTGAAGGATATGCTGATCACCAACTTCCAAGGATTTCAGACGAAGCCGGTTACTGCTTAGGCTCTGTTCCAATGAACGCAGGACCACGAAGAATACCTTCAGACGTATGTCCGAAGGTTCTTGCGTCTGAGAGCACAAGCGCCCACAGTGCCCAACGAAATTGTCATTGAGGCCATGATCAAAGGGCTTCGGCCAGGACCTATGGCTCAATACTTTGCAAGGAAACCTCCTCAGACACTGGAGACGCTCCTTCAGAAGATGGATGAGTACATCCGGGCTGATAATGATTTTTGCCAAAGAAGGGAAGAAGCCTATAGGTTTCCTAAAATGACTAGGGGCTTCGGAGGAAGAATCCACCCTAGGCATGTCAGATCAATCCATAACTCTAGCCGGAGTGATGATAGAGGAAGCCAGTTGCAAAGGCCACAACACAGCTCCCAATCCTCAGGACAACAGCAAAGCTCTTTCAAGCCACCAGCCCCAAGGGGCAGGGGCGGCAGGGGCTTTGGAGGAAGGTATGGGGATCAGCCTAGAAAGCTCTATTGCTTATTCTGTGGTGAATATAAGGGCCACACTACAAGAACATGCTAGGTCACTATTCAGAAGCAAAAGGAGATTGCCGAAGCAGAGGCGCAGCATAATCAGCCGAAGCAGGTCTTACATACTGCTTCATGCTATTTTCCCTACGTACCAGAATACGTAGGTAATCAACATGCGGCTTCTGTTGCTTCGGCAAGTCATTAACAAGCTTCTTGGGCCCAACTCCTATTACCACCACCATTGCCACCTACTCGCACCCGAAGCCAGTAGCCAGAAGAGCACCAGCACTGTAACACTCCAGGTGTTACTTAGGGTTTTCACTCAAGACTACACTAGTGAACCTATCATCACATGTGGTTTAATTTGAGCAAAAGACACCAAACTTGGGGATCAAGATCCTAAGAAGATGTAACCCATCTTAGAAGTCATGCCTTGGCCTTATCATGCACCTAAAGAGGAGAGAAGGGCTCAAACCCTAATTCAAATCCCTTTAGGCAAATGGAGCCCTAGAGAGGATTATGACAAAAGGGCTATGTAAGCCACATTATCATGACTTGGGATAATTATAAAAGTTGTAGTACACTTAATACCCTACAAAAATTAGTAAGAGAGTGACCCCAAAAGTAATTCAGAAAACCCAAAAAAGGTCACCCAAGAGAAGAACATAAAAGAAAAATCAGTTTTTCTCACTTTCAAAACCAACCCTCTTTCAAGGATCAAACATGTTCACCTTTTTCCAAACCTCAAAACCAAAGGGCCCAATTGACAAAATGGCGCCTAAAGACCCCTAGAACACCCTAGAAAAGTTTGAACCCAACCCTAAGTCGTTTGACACAACTTGACATGGCTTTTATCTCGATGTGGACAGCTCGGACAGAGCCAACTTCTCACCCCCATATCTCTCTACCGCGACCATATCTTTGCTTGGAACTCACATGGAAAAGATAGGATTTGATGCAGAGAAGAGATCGTACACGGGATTTTTGCTGAGATCTGCACGCTAAGGCGACCAAACTGGCCGTTGAACACTGGTAGAAATAAACCACCACGTGTTCGACGTGGGCAGACACTCGGGAACGCGACAGAGCATGCCCACACGCGCACCCCCGCGCACGCCCTCGGCCGCCCCCGTGCCCATGCCCGTGCCGTGCTCGCAAGTGGCTATAAAGCCCGCCCTCATGCACGGCCATCTTCCCCGTTGCATCCTCCGCGCCGCGCCTAACTTTCCCGAGCTCGCCCGCAGCTCCGGTGACCTCCCCGCGACCCGCCAGAGCCGCCCGAGGGCAACCACCGTGGCCAAACCCTTTCCCGCCACCTCCGTTTGATCCGAGCCCTTGGATAGCTTCCCCAGGAGGCCATGAAGTTTGCCCGAGCTTGAGCCGAGGACCAGCCCCACCGGAATAGTGCAATCACGCTCGCTGGAGTTTGTGAACCCGCCGGAGCACGTGGACCGGGTAATCCACTGAACCATTTCTAAATTCCTTGCACACATGGCCTCTACATCACCCTGTGGAGCTCCTCGTGCACTTTCATTGAACCCTATTGCCGTGGTTTGGTCGGAGCAGGAGCCGCCGACGACCTCCGCCGCCTGCGCTCGTGGCCAGAGCAGCCCCGGCCACCCCCGACGCCGACCCGCACACCGACGTGACCGCCGTGACCGCCCCGACGTCACCGACCACCCCACCGGAGCTCTACTGTCGCTGGTAAGCCTCGCCGCCGTGATCTTTGCCACGGTTACTGTTTCAGCCAGCCAGGGATCGCAGGTTAGATTTAGGTTAAGTCCAGGGGGTTTTGTGCAAGGTCAGTGACTCATGCAAATAGTACACCGAGGGCTGTTTTGTGAAAGAAAAGGGGGAGAAAACTCAGGGACTTCAGCGCAAATCTGTATTTCTTTTCCATTTCGAATTTACTTTTCTTTTAAATATTGCAGGGAACTTAATAAATGCATAACTTGAAGAATAATCATCCGAAATTAGTCAAACCAATTTTGCTAGACTTTGTGAAATATAAACTTTCAGGCAAAATAATAAACCCCATAGTTCTTGTAATGTTTTATAGAGTTTTGAATTAAATAAGAAAACTGCCCAAAATTCATTAATAAAGGGGAAAATAGAAATATTGTTAGACCAGGGTTGAGAAAAATAGTGGAGACCCTAACCTAGCAGTTACACTGTTTAAAATTAATAAACACCCAAGTATACAAGGTTAAGGAAGGTTTATTCACTAAAGCTTGTTTATGCTCAAAATTAGGAAAATTAAGAAAAGGGATTGAAAATGGAAACCAGAGGGCAACCATATTTTTCCTAGCATGCCTAAGTTAGGTAGTTCACAAGAAAAATCTGTTGAACCATAGTCCATTGAAAAGAAATTGCACTCACAATTATTCATGAAAAACAAAGAAAACTTTGAAAAGTCATAAGAAAATAATCCTAAGGAGAAAACACCCCTACCTTAGGAATGACTGTTCTTTTGCTAAGTAGAACCTAGGAAAAATGCAAGTTCTGTTGTTTGACATTTTTCAAATAGCAAGTTAGTTATAAGGGTCTTTTTGGCATTAAACTTTAGAAAATCATAACTACATAACCACTAAGTACCCCTCTGTAATTTTTGGCACTGAAGCATGTTATTACCCATAGATACCAGCAAAAATAACTCTTGGTACAAAACCCACACCTAGGTAAGAGTTGTAGTGCAAAAGAACCCCTCTGCCCCAACTTTTGTTATTTTTATCCAGGGCATTATCTATTTATTTTTGACCTCAAATTTATAAGACAAACCAGGGTGACCAATGTTAACCCACTGTAATTTTTACAAAAGTTTTGCAAAATTTAAAACCACTGTTGCAGTTCAGACTCACTCTAAAAGCATAAATAGAAAATGAAAAGAGGAAATTAGAAGTGGAAATTAATGTTACCCTAACCAACCCAGCAAACCCCTTGAGTACCTACTAAAACCTTTAAGGGCAATCCAAGTCTTGATCCACTATGTTTACCTCTAGGCAAAACCTCAAACCTAAATTGATAAGCATAAACCACTAAGAGCCTCTTATAACAAGGGAACCCTAAGTTATTAACTAACTTAGTTTTTCTTCACTAGGCATAATTGTTACTAAATTCTACATATCATAGCATACATATATCTTATTCATTGCATTCGATAGATTGCAACCTCGCTGACGGAGAGTACATCCTCGTGCCGGAGCAAGGAGTTGCTCAGGAGATAGCCCAGGATCCAGCACCAGAACCTGCCATCGAGGATCTGCCTGCCCCATCTTTGGAAGGCAAGCCCCGGTTTTATGCATAACCTACTTATTATGCTATTTTACTACACTTAATGATTGTAGGATTGAATGTGAACTTAAGTGTAGGAGTTGTTTGAAACTGTAGTTGCATGACTCAGGATTCCCTTTGAGATGGATACTAGTATGCTAGGTCGAGTAGCTGCTTTAATAATTAGGGATCTCGGTAGAAGTCGAGTGATTTTTCTAGCACTCGCGCGAGGTCAGGAATTGGTTGTATTCATTTTCATATTGTACTAATGTTGGTCTATGGACAATGATCCATGGGGATTGGTTGTTTACAAGACGGAAATTGGAATAAGGATTAAGGTGTGGTACCGTGTGTCAAGCGTTTGAACGTACTAAGCACATGCCAAGAAATATGGTAAATCGGTAAGCCTAGTACCTTATTGAACCTGGCAGCAGATTGCCCTCCTCACGCGACCTGAGACGTGGTCTCCCATTCCGGTTATGGTGGGTACAAGTGCGGTCACTGCACGACGGCAGTCGGGGTCATTGAGGCATTGTACGCCAAGGCGGTGAGCCCCTCTCTACTGGCGGGGAATCGATGGGGACGGTTGATGTGTGTGGGGACGGAGTGCCTCACCACGTCGTGTGTTTAGGTTTACCTTGCAAGGTTGAAACTCGATTCGAATCGTCTGCTTCTCGCAGCTAATGAGACTGCTTTATCCATGCTGCTACATTGAGTAACAAGTGGAAAGATGATGGCTTGGCCAAAGTTGTTGATAGCTAAATGTTTGATACCATGTATGATTAGATAGGTATACATTTAGTCTTAAGAGAGTCACACTAAAACTTGAAAGAGCTAAAACTTGAATTTTAGACTCAGCTAGTGCTTTTGGCAAACCAAACCCCTCAGCCAAACAGTTGCATGTCTAGAGGTAGAGGAGTAGACTCCTCACACCGGGTAAGTCTAGCTGAGTATTAGTATACTCAGCCTTGCTTGTGGCATAATTTTTACAAGTTCTCTGGAGGACATGGTTGCTGGAGTGACTTGGCCGTCCATCTTGCCACCGGGTTGGACAGTCGAGTGGGACCCTACCTCGGCTGAGGAGGAGCATGAGTGATGGGACAGGCTTCCCCATCTCTCCATTTATTTATCGTTAGTCTCATTCCGCTACATTCCGAACAGTGATCACTACTTTTGCTAAAACTCCGATGATGATGTAATAAATTTGATACTCCTTAATGTATGGTTTTATGCTTTATTGTATTTGCTCTGTGCCTCACCATCGAGTGAGTACATGATACTTGATCCTGTTGGTGGCCTCGTTGGACTCGATCCGAGGGACTGACGTGTTATTCCTATTTAAGTGTGGTCTAGCCTCTAAGGCGGGACTTAGGCACTTAAGTTAGAATAATTCGGGTGATTCCGCCACAGCCGGTATCGGAGCTCGTACCACCACAGAGGAATCAATAAACTGTAAATACCATCCTTTTCAAAAGTAAAACTTGATAGAAACAAATGTTGGATAGATCGTTAGGATGATCAGGATAGACCTAGGATGTGAAGCCTTAGGATGATAGAGGGGTAGCTAGGTGGCTATTTGAGTAAGCCCTACAGGCTACTATAAGGGATGGGAGTTCTTCCCTATTCCATCTAAGTTGAAATGAGGTCGTTTTGGACGAGCATGCATGCATCCTTACTTAAACTTAGGTAAGAATTTTAATACATGATAATGACAGATTAAGTACACTCAGTGACATTGTCATAGCCATAGAGAGGCCGAGTTTTGATCCCCTTTTTATTTTATAATTCTTTTTATTTTTACTTACGCTTAACCATACACAGATGACTTCTCACGGATCCTTGAACGAAGGGAACGCACAGTCCCACACGGATGGACTTGCACGAGAGGGTTTTCCCCGTATCTTGTGGGAGGTGCTTCAGGGAGCCGGTTACACGACGCCTCCCCAGTACGCGGTGCAGCTATTTGAGAAGCACCGAGTGCCCCGTTGTAGGGTGAGGATGACCCTAGAGCCTCATCCCTTACAGCCAGGCTGGCGTTCGTTGGACTCCGAGTCTTTTGGATACCGGGCTAAGGATACTATCGAGGCGATTGATCTCCACGGGCTGACCACCTTCTGTGGTTTTCACCCCTTGGAGTTGTCTACTCATCCCATTGGCTTATTCCCTGCTGAAAAGGAGGACGACCCAATGTGGAAAGACCGAGTGGAGCATGCCAAGGATATATGGGCTCTTTACCCAGGGCAGACTATGCACTTGACGGTGTGATGCATGGATGCTCTGTATCGTCTGCAGGTGAGGCGAGGAGAGGCAATGTCTCATCTGATGGCATTGTTGGAGGCTACCAAGATTACCTTGGATAACAGAGAGGAACTTATGGTGGACCTGTCCACTAAGATGGTGGAAAAGGACCTATAGGTGGAACAGATGTCCAACGAGATCAAGGAGCTTGAGGAGCTAGTGGGAACCAGGGAGAACACCATTGAGGTTCTCAAGGATCAGCTAATTAACACTCAGCAGCAACTTGCGGAGGCTAACCAACATTTGGATATGCACCACCAGGAGATCCAGGACATGGAGGCCAACGAGGATGTCGACATCGAGGAGGAGAGGAGCCGGAGCCTGCCTCCAGCTTGGACACTGCTGGCTCAGGGAGACCACCTTCCCCCGAGTCGAGCGTCGCCTCGTTTGCTCACTAGGTCGCCGATATAGATTTAGAAGTGTGTGGCGGTAGAACTCCTCGAGGCTTAGCTTAGCTTTTGCACCCTTGGGGTACTAGGCTAGACAGAGTTGAGTCTTTTGGGTCACTGATGTAATCTTAACAAACTCTTTTGGAAGTTTGGATGATGAATGATGTCAACTTTAATTTTATGAAGAAAAGTTTTATTCCATGTAGAATCTTTTTATGAATTATGCAAGAAGGTGGTGGTTTTACCCTTGCAAATCTTTCACCGCGTATGAACCGTGACATCAGAAATGTGATATTGAGAGCATTCTTGATTTTTCAGATGGCAGGAAGAGCGCGTCGTGGACAGAATGAACGCATTCCTCCACCACCGCCACCGCCTCCTACCCTGCAAGAACTGATGGCTCAACAGAATGAGATTCTGCGACAGTTGGCTCAGCGTCAGCTGCCACCTCAGCATTATGGTGGTGGTGATCATCAGCGTCACCCAGCAGCAGCCACTTGTCAGGAGTTCCTCAGTACGCAGCCACCGTTGTTCACTCGGGCTGAGGATCCGCTGGATGCTAATGTATGGCTTAGGGTAGTGGAATCCAAATTCCCACTACTCAACGGAGTTTGTTCCGATGTGACTAAGGTCAGGTTCGCCACCCAGCAGCTTCGTGGACCCGCGTGGACATGGTGGGACCACTTCCTTGCTATGCAAGAAGTTGACCATGAGGTGGAATGGAGAGAGTTCAAGGCAGCTTTCAGGGGGCATCATATACTAGCAGGCATTATGGACCGCAAGCTCAATGAGTTTTTGGCACTCACTCAGGGTAATCGGATAGCGTTACAGTATGCTCAGGCTTTCAATGACCTAAGCCAGTATGTCGGATATCATGCAGACACCGATGAGAAGAAAAGGGACAGGTTCAGGAGGGGGCTCAGCACTAAGCTCCGGGACCGTCTCAACACCGTCAGGGCCAACAGTTACAATGAGTTAGTCAACATGGCCATTCCTCAGGAGGAGTGCATCACAACCCGTCAGGCAGAAAAGAAGAGGAAGACCCCTGTGGCAGGATCATCAGCTCAGCCTCAGCGCTTCCGGATTGTATCTGACACTCAGAACAAGGGACCTCAGCATCAGCAAGGACGTTGGGTGATCCGACCACAACAGTAGCAGCAGGCACCCAACCGCTCTCAGCTTCCCGTTCAGAGGAACAACAATCAGCCACAGCAGCAGCAGTACCGTCAGGCCAATGACAATAGGTGTTTCACTTGTGGTAACACGGGGCACTATGCCAAGAATTGCCCTAGGAACTAGCAGAGGCAGGGACAACCAGAACCAAGGCAAGAGGCAAAAGGTGCAAATGAGGCAAGGCAGGCTGAACTTCACCACCATGGCTGATATTTCAGAGGGAGCACCCGTCATGACTGGTATCTTTTCAGTTTTGAATTATCCTGCAATTATTCTTTTTGATTCTGGTGCATCACACAGTTTATCAGTACCAAATTTAGTGCCAAGTGCCAATTACCTTTTCACCACACCAATGGGGGTATTACGATTTCAACACCAGGAGGCAGGGTTGCCACCTATCAAATCAACAGGCAGGTGCTTATAAAATTTGGTAGTCTTGTGATTAGAACCACCCTTCTCATCTTGGGTTTGGATAGTGTGGACATCATATTGGGAACTGATTGGTTATCAAGACATTGGGCAGTACTTGATATTGCTGCAAGGGCCATTGAGATTCACTCCCCTACTTGTGGCGAGACTACGTTATATTTACCTAACCAGGGGTGTACCCGATCCTGTGCCTTCACTATGATAGAGTCGCCTGTTGAGAAAATCCCAGTGGTCTGTGACTACCCAGATGTTTTTCGGATGAATTACCAGGAATGTCACCCGACCGGGACATTGAGTTTGCGATTGAGTTGCAACCCGGGACTGCACCTATATCCAAGAGACCCTATAGGATGCCTCCAGCAGAATTGGCGGAATTGAAAAAGCAACTACAAGAGTTGTTGGACAAGGGGTTTATTCGCCCAAGTACTTCACCATGGGGATGTTCAGCCTTGTTCGTAAAGAAGAAGGATGAGAGTCTGAGATTGTGTGTCGATTACCGCCCTCTCAATGCGGTGACAATCAAGAACAAGTATCCATTGCCCCGCATTGATGTATTGTTTGATCAGTTGGTGGGAGCCAAGGTATTCTCCAAGATAGACCTTCGCTCGTGCTACCATTAGATCAAGATCAGGGCCAGTGATATTCCCAAGACGGCTTTCTCTACCAGATATGGGCTGTATGAGTACCTGGTGATGTCTTTCGGGCTGACCAATGCCCCGGCTTACTTCATGTATTTGATGAACTCAGTGTTTATGCCAGAGCTGGACAAGTTTGTGGTGGTCTCCATTGATGATATCTTGGTCTATTCCAAAAATGAAGCTGAGCATGCTGAACATCTACACATCGTACTTCAGCGACTGCGCGATCATCATCTATATGCTAAGCTGTCCAAATGTGATTTCTGGCTGAAGGAGATAAAATTTTTGGGACACACCATCTCTCAGGATGGGGTATCAGTTGATCCTGAAAAAGTACAAGAAGTGATGGATTGGAAACCTCCTACCACAGTACGGCAGATCCGTAGTTTTCTGGGATTGGCAGGGTATTACCGACGATTTATTCCGGATTTCTCCAGGATTGCCAAGCCAATGGCTGAATTATTAAAGAAAGGAGTCAAGTATGAATGGAGCCAGAAGTGTGAGGATGCCTTTCATACACTAAGGCAGCATTTGACAACAGCACCCGTGCTAGCTTAGCCTGACAACACCAAACCCTTTGAGGTTTATTGCGATGCTTTCGGTACTGGAATGGGATGTGTCTTGATGCAAGACAACAGAGTCATTGCTTATGCCTCCCGAGCACTCAGACCCCATGAGCAGAACTACCCCACGCATGACCTGGAGTTAGCAGTCGTAGTTCACGCTCTCAAGATTTGGAGACATTACTTGATGGGAGTTCACTGTAATATTTACACTGATCATAAGAGTCTCAAATATATCTTCACCCAGGCTGATCTTAATATGAGGCAGAGAAGATGGTTAGAATTAATCAAGGACTATGATTTGGAAGTGCATTACCATCCTGGCAAAGCCAATGTTGTGGCAGATGCCTTAAGTAGGAAAGCCCAGTGCAACTGTATGAATATGGATGCAAAAATCACCACCCTATGCGATGAGTTGTGCAAGCTGAACATAGAAGTCATTTCCTCCGGTGCTTTAAGTTATATTTCAGTGGAGCCCACCTTACATGAGCAAATAGTCATGGCACAGATTGGTGACAAGGGTGTTCAAGTTATTAACGAAATGATCGAACAGAAGGTGGAAAAATACAAATGTTTTCGTCAGGACAGCAAAGGGATTCTATGGTTTGGAAACCGATTGGTTGTTCCCAAGAACCCCGAGCTCATAAAGAAGATATTGGATGAAGCTCACCTTTCCAAATTCTCCATGCACCCCGGCAGTAACAAGATGTATCATGATCTCAGATCTTTGTACTGGTGGACCAGGATGAAGAGGGAAATTGCTAAGTATATATCTGAATGCGACACTTGCCAGAGATT
The DNA here is from genome assembly GCF_902167145.1 of Zea mays. Taxonomy (NCBI): domain Eukaryota; kingdom Viridiplantae; phylum Streptophyta; class Magnoliopsida; order Poales; family Poaceae; genus Zea; species Zea mays. Next base: position 52,209,511 of record NC_050101.1, read on the forward strand.
CAAGGCCAGTCATTTGAAGGTAGCAGGCACCTTACAACCCCTTCCCATACCATCTTGGAAATGGGAGGATATTTGCATGGATTTTATCGTGGGATTGCCCAATACCTCTCGGCACCACGATTCTATTTGGGTCATTGTGGATAGGTTGACCAAGACAGCTCATTTCTTGCCAGTACATACCACCCACCGGACAGAAAAGTATGCAGAAATTTATATTGACCAGATAATTCGTCTGCATGGGATACCAAGGACTATTGTGTCTGACCGAGGAGCGCCATTTGTAGCACGTTTCTGGGAGCAATTGCAAGAATCACTCGGGACCCACGTAATAAGAAGCTCGGCATACCACCCTCAAACGGATGGTCAGACAGAAAGGGTAAATCAGATTTTGGAAGACATGTTGAGGGCTTGTGTGCTACACTATGGGAAGGATTGGGACAAGTGCCTTTCCTTGGCGGAGTTTTCATATAACAACAGCTACCAGTCCAGTCTAAAGATGGCACCTTTCGAGGCCTTATATGGGAGAAGGTGTAGGACACCGCTAAATTGGTCTCAAACTGGAGAGAGGGAAATATTTGGGCCTGACTTGGTACTTGAAGCAGAGGAGAAGGTTAGAGTCATTAAAAAGAACCTAGAAGCTGCTCAGGCCAGGCAAAAGAGCCATCATGACAAGAGGAGGAAGCCTTTACAGTTTGAAGTGGGAGATCATGTCTATCTTAAGGTGTCACCCACCAAGGGTGTTCAGAGATTTGGAATCAAGGGCAAGTTAGCTCCTCGCTACATTGGGCCCTATGAGATTAAGGAAACTTGTGGGCCTGTAGCATATCAATTGAAGTTGCCACCCCATATGTCAGCAATTCATGATGTATTCCACGTATCTCAGCTACAAAAGTGTGTCCGCTTACCCACAGAAGTGCTACCTGAACCAGAATTGGAGATAGAACAAGACTTGTCCTATCAACGCGGGCAAGGACGATCAGAATGTATAAGGTTCAGTGGAGTCACCATTCAGTAGAAGAGGCTACATGGGAGACTGAGGATTTTCTACGTTCTCGCTTCCCCGACTCTCTGCCCAAAGGAGTCGGTACGTAATCCAAAGCCCCACTGAAAGGGAAATATGCTTACACCTTTTCCTAAATTGATTTTGGTGGTTGAATTGCCCAACACAAATAATTGTACTAACTAGTTTGCTCTAGATTATGAGTTCTACAGGTGCCAAAGGTTCACAACAGACCAATAAAAAGACCGAAAAAGGATTCAAGTATAGAGAGCAAAAGTCAGCCGAAGTGTGCCCTGGTCTCGCGCACCGGACTGTCCGGTGCACCAGGAACTCCAACTCCGAACTGCTCACCTTCGGGAATTCTGGAGGCCGCTCCGCTATAATTCACCGGACTGTCCGGTGAAGCACCGGACTGTCCGGTGTGCCAGCGGAGCAACGGCTACTTCGCGCCAACGGTCGTCTGCAGAAGGCATTAAATGCGCTACAGTGCGTGCCAGAGTCAGAGCAGAGCTAGATGGCGCACCGGACACTGAACAGTGCATGTCCGGTGCACCACCGGACTGTCCGGTGGCCCAGAAGACAGAAGCTCCAACGGTCGGAATCCAACGGCCAGGTGACGTGGCAGGCGCACCGGACTGTCCGGTGCGCCATGCGACAGCAGCCTTCACCAAACGGCTAGTTTGGTGGTTGGGGCTATAAATACCCCCAACCACCCAACATTCATTGCATCCAAGTTTTCTGACTTCCCACACCTTACAAGAGCTATAACATTCAATACAAGACACACCAAAGAGATCAAATCATCTCCCAAGTCCTTAGTTCATTCCAAATCAAATAGTGACTTGTGTTCATTTGAGCTCTTGCGCTTGGATTGCTTCTTTTTCTCATTCTTTCTTGTGATCAACTCAACTGTCACCGAGGCAAGAGACACCAATTGTCTGGTGGTCCTTGCGGAGACTTTGTGTCTCGTTTGATTGAGAAGAGAAGCTCACTCGGTCTAAGTGACCGTTTGAGAGAGGGAAAGGGTTGAAAGAGACCTGGTCTTAGTGACCACCTCAATAGGGAGTAGGTTTGCAAGAACCGAACCTAGGTAAAACAAATCCTTGTGTCTCACTATTTATTTGCTTGCGATTTGTTTTTCACCCTCTCTCTCGGACTCGTTTATATTTCCAACGCTAACCCAGCTTGTAGTTGTGCTTACGTTTATAAATTTCAGATTCGCCCTATTCACCCCCCTCTAGGCGACTTTCAATTGGTATCAGAGTCCGGTGCTTCCTTAGAGCTTAACCGCTCGAAGTGATCACGCCAAGAATATGGTGATCGGCGGTGAGAAGACCGCTACAAGCCATGGGAAGGCTCCATCAAGGGAGTCCGACAACAAGAAGAAGGATGGATCCCCTTCACGCATTCGATCGCAAAAAAGTGGTGAGAAGAAGAAGAAAATGAAGAAAGTGGTCTACTACGAGACCGACTCTTCCTCGCCCTCTACATCCGGATCCAACGCCGCGTCCGTCACTTCTAAGCGCCAAGAGCGCAAGAAGTATAGTAAGATCCCCCTACGCTATCCCCGCATTCCTAAGCATACTCCATTACTTTCCGTCCCATTAGGCAAACCACCAACGTTTGACGGTGAAGATTATTCTAGGTGGAGTGATATGATGAGATATCACCTAACCTCACTCCACAAAAGCATATGGGATGTCGTTGAGTTTGGTGTATAGGTACCATCCGTAGGGATGAAGATTATGATGAGGACGAGGTGGCCCAAATCGTGCACTTCAACTCCCAAGCCACCACTATACTCCTCACCTCTCTAAGTCGAGAGGAGTATAACAAGGTGCAAGGATTGAAGAGCGCCAAGGAGATTTGGGACGTGCTAAAGACCGCGCACGAAGGAGACGAGGTGACCAAGATCACCAAGCGGGAGACGATCGAGGGGAGCTCGGTCGCTTCCGGCTTCGCCAAGGGGAGGAGCCACAAGAAATGTACAACCGGCTCAAGACCTTGGTGAACCAAGTCCGCAGCCTCAGGAGCAAAAAAATGGGATGACCATGAAATGGTCAAGGTTATTCTTAGATCACTCGTTTTTCTTAACCCTACGCAAGTACAATTAATACGTGGTGATCCTAGATATACACTAATGTCTCCCGAGGAAGTAATAGGAAAATTTGTGAGCTTTGAGTTGATGATCAAAGGCTCAAAGAAAATCATCGAGCAAGATGTGCCCTCCACGTCCGAAGCACAACCGGTCGCATTCAAGGCGACGGAGGAGAAGAAGGAAGAGTCTACAACAAGTAGACTCCACATCGATGCATCCAAGCTCGACAACGAGGAAATGGCGCTCATCATCAAGAGCTTCCGCCAAATCCTCAAGCAAAGGAGGGGGAAGGACTACAAATCCCGCTCCAAGAAAGTGTGCTACAAGTGTGGTAAGCCCGGTCATTTTATTGCAAAGTGTCCATTATCAAGTGACAGTGACAGGGGCGAAGACAAGAAGGGAAAGAGGAGAGAAAAGAAGAGATACTACAAGAAGAAGGGCGGCGATGCCCATGTGTGCCGCGAGTGGAACTCCGACGAGAGCTCCACCGACTCCTCCTCCGATGTGGACGCCGCCAACATTGCCGTCACCAAGGGACTCCTCTTCCCCAACGTCGGCCACAAGTGCCTCATGGCAAAAGACGGCAAAAGTAAGAAGGTAAAATCAAGATCCTCCACTAAATATGCATCCTCTAGTGATGAAGATAATTCTAGTGATGAGGAGGATAACTTGCGCACCCTTTTTGCCAACCTAAACATGCAACAAAAAGAAAAGTTGAATGAATTAATTAGTGCTATTCATGAGAAGGATGAACTCTTGGACTACCAAGAGGACTTCCTAATTAAGGAAAATAAGAAGCATGTTAAGGTTAAAAATGCTTATGCTCTAGAAGTAGAAAAATGTGAAAAACTATCTAGTGAGCTAAGCACTTGCCATGATATTATTGCTAGCCTTAAAAATGAGAATGAAAAATTAATTGCTAAGGCTAAAGACTTAGATGTTTGCAATGTTACCATTTCCAATCTTAGAAGTGAAAATGACATTTTACATGCTAAGATTGTTGAACTAAAATCTTGCAAACCCTCTACATCTACCGTTGAGCATGTTTCCATTTGCACTAGATGTAGAGACATTAATGTTGATGCTATTCATGATCACCTAGCTTTAATTAAGAAACAAAATGATCACATAGCTCAACTTAATGCCAAAATTAATGAGCATGACTTAGAAAATGAAAAAATTAAATTTGCTAGAAGCATGCTCTATAGTGGGAGACGCCCTGGCATCAAGGATGGCATTGGCTTCCAAAAGGGAGACAATGTCAAACTTAATGCCCCTCCTAAAAGATTGTCTAACTTTGTTAAGGGTAAGGCTCCCATGCCTCAGGATAACGAGGGTTACATTTTGTACCCTGCCGGTTATCCCGAGCATAAAATTAGGAGAATTCACTCTAGGAAGTCTCACTCTGGCCCTAATCATGCTTTTATGTATAAGGGTGAGACATCTAGCTCTAGCCAATCAACACGTGCAAAATTGCCTAAGAAGAAAACTTATATTGCATCAAATGATTCTAACATTTCATTTAAGATTTTTGATGCATCTTATGTTTTGACTAACAAATCCGGCAAGGTAGTTGCCAAGTATGTTGGGGGCAAACACAAGGGGTCAAAGACTTGCGTTTGGGTACCCAAAGTTCTTGTATCTAATGTCAAAGGACCCAAAACCGTTTGGGTACCTAAAATCATGAACTAAATTTGTTTTGTGGGTTTATGCATCCGGGGGCTCAAGTTGGATCATTGATAGCGGGTGCACAAACCATATGACAGGGGAGAAGAAGATGTTCTCCTCCTATGAGAAAAACCAAGATCCCCAACGAGCTATCACATTCGGGGATGGAAATCAAGGTTTGGTCAAAGGATTGGGTAAAATTGCTATATCTCCTGACCATTCCATTTCCAATGTTTTCCTTGTAGATTCTTTAGATTACAACTTGCTTTCAATTTCACAATTATGTAAAATGGGTTACAACTGTCTCTTTACGGATATAGGTGTTACTGTCTTTAGAAGAAGTGATGATTCAGTAGCATTTAAGGGAGTGTTAGAGGGTCAGCTATACTTGGTAGATTTTGATAGAGTTGAACTCGACACTTGCTTAATTGCTAAGACTAACATGGGCTGGCTCTGGCATCGCCGACTAGCACATGTTGGAATGAAGAATCTTCACAAGCTTCTAAAGGGTGAACACATTTTGGGACTAACAAATGTTCATTTTGAGAAAGACAGGATTTGTAGCGCATGTCAGGCAGGGAAGCAAGTTGGTGTTCATCATCCGCACAAGAACATTATGACGACTGACAGGCCACTCAAGCTCCTACACATGGACCTATTCGGCCCGATAGCTTACATAAGCATCGGCGGGAGTAAGTAGTGTCTAGTTATTGTGGATGACTATTCTCTCTTCACTTGGGTGTTCTTTTGCAGGAAAAATCTCATACCCAAGATACCTTAAAGGGATTCTTGAGACGGGCTCAAAATGAGTTTGGCTTAAGGATCAAAAAGATTAGAAGCGACAACGGGACGGAGTTCAAGAACTCTCAAATTGAAGGCTTCCTTGAGGAGGAGGGCATCAAGCATGAGTTCTCTTCTCCCTACACGCCACAACAAAATGGTGTAGTGGAGAGGAAGAATCGAACTCTATTGGACATGGCAAGAACCATGCTTGATGAGTACAAGACTTCGGATCGGTTTTGGGCCGAGGCGGTCAACACCGCTTGCTACGCCATTAACCGGTTATATCTACACCGAATCCTCAAGAAGACATCATACGAACTCCTAACGGTAAAAAGCCCAATGTTTCATATTTTAGACTCTTTGGTAGCAAATGCTTTATTCTTGTTAAAAGAGGTAGAAAATCTAAATTTGCTCCTAAGGCTATAGAAGGCTTTTTACTAGGATATGATTCAAACACAAGGGCATATAGAGTCTTTAACAAGTCCTCTAGGCTAGTTGAAGTTTCTTGTGACATTGTGTTTGATGAAACTAACGACTCTCAAGTAGAGCAAGTTGATCTTGATGAGCTAGATGATGAAGAGGCTCCGTGCGTCGCGCTAAGGAACATGTCCATTGGGGATGTGTGTCCTAAGGAATCCGAAGAGCCACCACAAGCACAAGATCAACCATCTTCCTCCACACAAGCATTTCCACCAACTCAAGATGAGGATGAGGCTCAAAATGATGAAGGAGAAGATCAAGAAGTTGAGCCACCTCAAGAGGAGAGCAATGATCAAGGGGGAGATGCCCATGATCAAGATGAGGAAGATGAACAAGTTCCAAGACCGCCACACCCAAGAGTCCACCAAGCAATCCAACGAGATCACCCCGTGAACACCATCCTCGGCGATATTCAAAAGGGGGTAACTACTCGATCTCGTGTTGCTCATTTTTGTGAACATTACTCTTTTGTTTCCTCTATTGAGCCATACAAGATAGAGGAAGCACTTCAAGATTCGGATTGGGTGGTGGCAATGCAAGAGGAGCTCAACAACTTCACTAGGAATGAGGTATGGCATTTAGTTCCACGTGCTAACCAAAACGTTGTAGGAAGCAAGTGGGTTTTCCGAAACAAGCAAGATGAGCATGGTGTGGTGACAAGGAACAAAGCCCGACTTGTGGCCAAGGGATATTCACAAGTCGAAGGTTTGGATTTCGGTGAAACCTATGCACCCGTAGCTAGGCTTGAGTCAACTCGCAATTTACTTGCCTATGCTACTTACCATGGCTTTAAGCTTTACCAAATGGACGTGAAAAGTGCCTTCCTCAATGGACCAATCAAGAAAGTGGTCTATGTTGAGCAACCTCCCGGCTTTGAAGATAGTGAGTACCCTAACTATGTATATAAACTCTCTAAGGCGCTTTATGGGCTCAAGCAAGCCCCAAGAGCATGGTATGAATGCCTAAGAGATTTCCTTATCACTAATGGCTTCAAAGTCGGAAAGGTCGATCCTACTTTATTTACTAAAACACTTGCAAATGATTTGTTTGTATGCCAAATTTATGTTGATGATATTATATTTGGGTCTACTAACGAATCTACATGTGAGGAATTTAGTAGGATCATGACACAGAAATCCGAGATGTCTATGATGGGGAAGTTGAAGTACTTCTTGGGATTTCAAGTGAAGCAACTCCAAGAGGGCACCTTCATTAGCCAAACGAAGTATATTCAAGACATTCTAAACAAGTTTGGGATGAAGGATGTCAAGCCCATCAAATCACCCATGGGAACCAATGGGCATCTCGACCTCGACACGGGAGGTAAATCTGTAGATCAAAAGGTATATCAGTCGATGATAGGTTCTTTACTCTATTTATGTGCTTCACGACCGGATATAATGCTTTCCGTATGCATGTGTGCAAGATTCCAAGCCGATCCTAAGGAAGCTCACCTTAGGGCCGTAAAATGAATCTTGAGATATTTAGTTTATACTCCTAAGTTTGGGCTTTGGTATCCTAGGGGATCCACATTCGACTTAATTGGTTATTCGGATGCCGATTGGGCGGGGTGTAAAATTAATAGAAAGAGCACATTGGGGACTTGCCAGTTCTTGGGAAGGTCTCTGGTGTCTTGGGCTTCAAAGAAGCAAAATTTTGTAACTCTTTCTACCACCGAAGCCGAGTATATTGCCGCAGGCCATTGTTGCGCGCAATTACTTTGGATGAGGCAAACCCTTAGAAACTATGGTTACAAATTAACCAAAGTTCCTCTTCTATGTGATAATGAGAGTGCAATCCGCATGGCGAATAATCCCGTTGAACACAGCTGCACTAAACACATAGCCATTCGGTATCATTTCTTAAGGGATCACCAGCAAAAGGGGGATATCGAGATTGCATACAATAACACCAAAGAACAATTAGCCGATATCTTTACCAAGCCACTAGATGAACAAACATTTAACAAACTTAGGCATGAGCTAAATATTCTTGATTCTCGGAATTTCTTTTGATATTTTGCACACATAGCTCATTAATATACCTTTGATCATATCTCTTTTATATGCTATGACTAATGTGTTTTCAAGTGTATTTCAAACCAAGTCATAGATTGAAAGGGAATTGGAGTCTTCGGCGAAGACAAAGGCTTCCACTCCACTCCATCAAATTACTCATCCTTCGCCGTCGCTCCACGCAACTCTCCAACTTTGGTATAATCTTCACTCTTATGTTATTTACCATAGGGAGAGAAAGTAAAAGGGCTTATATTTCACTCAAGTATCTATTTTTGGCGATTCATGCCAAAGGGGGAGAAAGTATTAGCCCAAAGCAAAGGACCGCACCACCACCAATTTTCAAAATTTTGAGTTAAGAAAAGATTTTTCAATTGATGATTTTTCAATCGATATATTATTTTTGATAGAATTTCAAAATTGGTACAACCTCTTCAAAACTAATATCTAAAACCCTCTTGAACACTAACAGGAGGATTTGATTGAGGGGGAGTTTTGTTTAGTCAAAGGAAAAGCATTTGAAACAGGGAGAGAAAATTTCAAAATCTTGAAAATGCTTCTCAAATCTTATTCATTTACCTTTGACTATTTGCAAAAAGGACCTTGAAAAGAATTTACAAAAGAATTTGCAAAAACAAAACATGTGGTGCAAGCGTGGTCCAAAATGTTAAAAATAAAGAAATCAATCCATGCGCATCTTATGAAAATTTATTGGTTCAATTCTTAGTATCCTTTGCACTTACATTATGCAAACTAGTTCAATTATGCACTTCTATATTTGCTTTGGTTTGTGTTGGCATCAATCACCAAAAAGGGGGAGATTGAAAGGGAAATAGGCTTACACCTTTTCCTAAATTGATTTTGGTGGTTGAATTGCCCAACACAAATAGTTGGACTAACTAGTTTGCTCTAGATTATGAGTTCTACAGGTGCCAAAGGTTCACAACAGACCAATAAAAAGACCGAAAAAGGATTCAAATATAGAGAGCAAAAGTCAGCCGAAGTGTGCCCTGGTCTGGCGTACCAGACTGTCCAGTGTGCCACCGGACAGTGTCCGGTGCACCAGGAACTCCAACTCCGAACTGCTCACCTTCAGGAATTCTGGAGGCCGCTCCGCTATAATTCACCGGACTGTCCGGTGGCGCACCGGACTGTCCGGTGTGCCAGCGGAGCAACAACTACTTCACGCCAACGGTCGTCTGCAGAAGGCATTAAATGCGCTACAGTGCGTGCCAGAGTCAAAGCAGAGCCAGATGACGCACCGGACACTGAACAGTGCATGTCCGGTGCACCACCGGACTGTCCGGTGGCCCAGAAGACAGAAGCTCCAACGGTCGGAATCCAACGGCCAGGTGACGTGGCAGGCGCACCGGACTGTCCAGTGCGCCATGCGACAGCAGCCTTCACCAAACGACTAGTTTGGTGGTTGGGGCTATAAATACCCCCAACCACCCAACATTCATTGCATCCAAGTTTTCTGACTTCCCACACCTTACAAGAGCTATAGCATTCAATACAAGACACACCAAAGAGATCAAATCCTCTCCCAAGTCCTTAGTTCATTCCAAATCAAATAGTGACTTGTGAGAGAGTGACTTGTGTTCATTTGAGCTCTTGCGCTTCGATTGCTTCTTTTTCTCATTCTTTCTTGTGATCAACTCAATTGTAACCAAGGCAAGAGACACTAATTGTGTGGTGGTCCTTGCGGGGACTTTGTGTCCCATTTGATTGAGAAGAGAAGCTCACTCGGTCTAAGTGACCATTTGAGATAGGGAAAGGGTTGAAAGAGACCCAGTCTTTGTGATCACCTCAACGGGGAGTAGGTTTGCAAGAACCGAACCTCGGTAAAACAAATCCTTGTGTCTCACTCTTTATTTGCTTGCGATTTGTTTTTCACCCTCTCTCTCTCTCTCGGACTCGTTCATATTTCCAACGCTAACCCGACTTGTAGTTGTGCTTACGTTTATAAATTTCAGATTCACCCTATTCACCCCCCTCTAGGCGACTTTCACCCACCCCCCACCTGCACTTTGAATCTAAATATAAGAAAAAATTAGATGTTAAAGGTATTGTAAACTTTGAAAATGATTTTAAAAAGGGCTTCCTTCTGAAGTTGCAAAGAGAATGACACTCGAAGAGCAGTTAACTAGAGAAACTGGGATAAAGGCAAATGCAACACCCCAGCACCCCTTTTTGGTACCCCCTCTAAAGGACCCTACCCAAAATCTCGGGACGAGATTCCTTTAAGGGGGGAGGGCTGTAACACCCCAGGTGTTACTTAGGGTTTTCACTCAAGACTACACTAGTGAACCTATCATCACATGTGGTTTAATTTGAGCAAAAGACACCAAACTTGGGGATAAAGATCCTAAGAAGATGTAACCCATCTTAGAAGTCATGCCTTGGCCTTATCATGCACCTAAAGAGGAGAGAAGGGCTCAAACCCTAATTCAAATCCCTTTAGGCAAATGGAGCCCTAGAGGGGATTATGACAAAAGGGCTATGTAAGCCACATTATCATGACTTGGGCTAATTATAAAAGTTGTAGTACACTTAATACCCTACAAAAATTAGTAAGAGAGTGACCCCAAAAAGAATGCAGAAAAACCCCAGAAAGGTCACCCAAGAGAAGAACATAAAAGAAAAATCAGATTTTTCTCACTTTCAAAACCAACCCTCTTTCAAGGATCAAACATGTTCACCTTTTTCCAAACCTCAAAACCAAAGGGCCCAATTGACAAAATGGCGCCTAAAGACCCCTAGAACACCCTGGAAAAGTTTGAACCCAACACTAAGTCATTTGACACGACTTGACATGGCTTTTGTCTCGGTTGTGGACAGCTCGGATAGAGCCAACTTCTCACCCCCATATCTCTGTACCCCGACCATATCTTTGCTTGGAACTCACATGGAAAAGATAGGATTTGGTGCAGAGAAGAGACCGTACACGGGATTTTTGCTGAGATTTGCACGCTAAGGCGACCAAACAGGCCGTTGAACACTGACAGAAGTAAACCACCACGTGTTCGATGTGGGCAGACACTCGGGAACACGACAGAGCACGCCCGCACGCGCACCCCCGCGCGCCCCCTCGGCCGCCCCCGTGCCCACGCCCGTGCCGTGCCCGCGAGTGGCTATAAAGCCCGCCCTCATGCACGGCCATCTTCCCCGTTGCCTCCTCCGTGCCGTGCCTAACTTTCCAGAGCTCGCCCGCAGCTCCGGTGACCTCCCCGCGACCCGCCAGAGCCGCCCGAGGGAAACCACCGTGGCCAAACCCTTTCCCGCCCACCTCCGCTCGATTCGAGCCCTCGGATAGCTTCCCCAGGAGGCCGTGAAGTTTGCCCGAGCTAATTGAGCCGAGGACCAGCCCCACCGGAATAGTGCAATCGCGCTCGCCGGAGTTCGTGAACCCGCTGGAGCACGTGGACCGGGTAATCCACTGAACCATTTCTCAATTCCTTGCGCACATGGCCTCTACATCACCCCGTGGAGCTCCTCGTGCACTTTGATTGAACCCTACCGCCGTGGTTCGGCCGGAGCAGGAGCCACCGACGACCTCCGCCGCCTGTGCTCGTGGCCAGAGCAGCCCGGCCACCCCCGACGCCGACCCGCACACCGACGTGACCGCCGTGACCTCCTCGACATCACCGACCACCCCACCGGAGCTCTACTGCCGCCGGTAAGCCTTGCCGCCGTGATCTTTGCCACGGTTACTGTTTCAGCCAGCCAGGGATCGCGGGTTAGATTTAGGTTAAGTCCAGGGGGTTTTGTGCAAGGTCAGTGACTCATGCAAATAGTAGACCGAGGGCTGTTTTGTGAAAGAAAAGGGGGAGAAAACCCAGGGACTTCAGCGCAAATCTGTATTTCTTTTCCATTTCAAATTTACTTTTCTTTTAAATATTGCAGAGAACTTAATAAATGCATAACTTGAAGAATAATCATCCAAAATTAGTCAAACCAATTTTGCTAGACTTTGTGAAATATAAACTTTCAGGCAAAATAATAAACCCCATAGTTCCTATAATGTTTTATAGAGTTTTGAATTAAATAAGAAAACTGCCCAAAATTTATTAATAAAAGGAAAAATAGAAATATTGTTAGACCAGGGTTGAGAAAAATAGTGGAGACCCTAACCTAGTAGTTACACTGTTTAAAATTAATAAACACCCCAGTATACAAGGTTAAGGAAGGTTTATTCACAAAAGCTTGTTTATGCTTAAACTTAGGAAAATTAAGAAAAGGGATTGAAAATGGAAACCAGAGGGAAACCATATTTTTCCTAGCATGCCTAAGTTAGGTAGTTCACAAGAAAAATCTGTTGAACCATAGTCCATTGTAAAGAAATTGCACTCACAATTATTCATGAAAAACACAGAAAACTTTGAAAAGTCATAAGAAAATAATCCTAAGGAGATAACACCCCTACCTTAGGAATGACTGTTCTTTTGCTAAGAAGAACCTAGAAAAAATGCAAGTTCTGTTCTTTGACATTTTTCAAATAGCAAGTTAGTTATAAGGGTCTTTTTGGCATTAAACTTTAGAAAATCATAACTACATAACCACTATGTAACCCTCTATAATTTTTGGCACATAAGCATGTTATTACCCATAGATACCAGCAAAAATAACTCTTGGTACAGAACCCAGACCTAGGTAAGAGTTGTAGTGCAAAGTAACCCCTCTGCCCCAACTTTTGTTATATTTATCCAGGGCATAATCTATTTATTTTTGACCTCAAATTTATAAGACAGAGTAGGGTGACCAATCTTAACCCACTGTAATTTTTTTTTAAAAATGGAAAATTTAAAACCACTGTTGTAGTTCAGACTCACCCTAAAAGCATAAATAGAAAATGAAAAGAGGAAATTAGAAGTGGAAATTAATGTTACCCTAACCAACCCAGCAAACCCCTTGAGTACTTACTAAAACCTTTAAGGGCAATCCAAGTCTTGATCCATTATGTTTACCTCTAGGCAAAACCTCAAACCTAAATTGATAAGCATAAACCACTAAGAGCCTCTTATAACAAGGGAACCCTAAGTTATTAACTAACTTAGTTTTTCTTCACTAGGCATAATTGTTACTAAATTCTACATATCATAGCATACATATATCTTATTCATTGCATTCAATAGATTGCAACCTCGCTGACGGAGAGTACATCCTCGTGCCGGAGCAAGGAGTTGCTCAGGAGGTAGCCCAGGATCCAGCACCAGAACCTGCCATCGAGGATCTGCCTGCCCCAGCTTTGGAAGGCAAGCCCCGGTTTTATGCATAACCTACTTATTATGCTATTTTACTACACTTAATGATTGTAGGATTGAATGTGCACTTAAGTGTAGGAGTTGTTTGAAATTGTAGTTGCATGACTCAGGATTCCCTTTGAGATGGATACTAGTATGCTAGGTCTAGTAGCTACTTTAATAATTAGGGATCTCGGTAGAAGTCGAGTGATTTTTCTAGCACTCGCGCGAGGTCAGGGATTGGTTGTATCCATTTTCATATCGTACTAATGTTGGTCTGTGGACAACGATCCATGGGGATTGGTTGTTTACAAGACAGAAATTGGAATAAGGATTAAGGTGTGGTACCGTGTGTCAAGCGTTTGAACGTACTAAGCACATGCCGAGAAATATGGTAAATCGGTAAGCCTAGTACCTGATTGAACTTGGCAGCAGATTGCCCTCCTCACGCGACCTGAGACGTGGTCTCCCATTCCAGTTATGGTGGGTACAAGTGCGGTCACTGCACGACGGCAGTCGGGGTCAGTGAGGCATTATACGCCAAGGCGGTGAGCCCCTCTCTGCTGGCGGGGAATCGATGGGGACGGTTGATGTGTGTGGGGAAGGAGTGCATCGCCACGTTGTGTGTTTAGGTTTACCTTGCAAGGTTGAAACTCGATTTGAATCGTCTGCTTCTCGCAGCTAATGAGACTGCTTGATCCATGCTGCTACATTGAGTAACAAGTGGAAAGATGATGGCTTCGCCAAAGTTGTTGATTGCTAAATGTTTGATACCATGTATGATTAGACAGGTATACATTTAGTCTTAAGAGAGTCACACTAAAACTTGAAAGAGCTAAAACTTGAATTTTAGACTCAGCTAGTGCTTTTGGCAAACCAAACCCCTCAGCCAAACAGTTGCATGTCTAGAGGTAGAGGAGTAGACTCCTCACACCGGGTAAGTCTAGCTGAGTATTAGTATACTCAGCCTTGCTTGTGGCATAATTTTTACAGGTTCTCTGGAGGACATGGTTGCTGGAGTGACTTGGCCGTCGATCTTGCCACCGGGTTGGACAGTCGAGTGGGACCCTACATCGGTTGAGGAGGAGCATGAGGAGTGATGGGACAGGCTTCCCCATCTCTCCATTTATTTATCGTTAGTTTCATTCCGCTGCATTACGAACAATGATCACTACTTTTGCTAAAACTCCGATGATTATGTAATAAATTTGATACTCATTAATGTATGGTTTTATGCTTTATTGTATTTGCTCTGTGCCTCACCATCGAGTGAGTACGTGGTACTTGATCCTGTTGGTGGCCTCGTCGGACTCAATCCGAGGGACTGACGTGTTATTCCTATTTAAGTATGGTCTAGCCTCTAAGGCGGGACTTAGGCACTTAAGTTAGAATAATTCGGGCAGTTCCGCCACAAGCACGCCCAACAGCAGCGTGACTTCCGGGAGGAGTTTGAAGCTCGTACAGTCAATAGCATTGTGCCAGAATCGAACCATATGTCCTGAGGAATATCCTACTTTTGATGTATCTTTATCTTTTATGCCATTATTTTTTTTGTACGAGAAACAAGTAATGAAGGACTTAATTTCGATTTCTTGTAATAATTATGCTTGCATCAATGAGTAAAATATACCTTCCTCACAGACTTCCGAAGCTCAAAAGTCATTTCTATGGGAATGCAGAGCCAAAAATTATGATATGAAGCTGTAAAAGTCGTTCCTAAGGGAGCACAGTGTAAGTTTTCTGCACAAAAGTCGTTCCTAAGGGAATGCAGAGCCAAAAATTACGATCCGAAGCTGCAAAAGTCGTTCCTAAGGGAGCGCAGTGTAAGTTTTCTACTCAAAAGTCGTTCCTAAGGGAATGCAGATCCAAATACCACCGAAATATAAGGTGAAGAAGCTCAAAAGTCGTTCCTAAGGGGATGCAGAGTTTAAATACCACCGAAATAGAAGGTGAAGAAGCTCAAAAGTCGTTCCTAAGGGGATGCAGAGCTTAAAGACTCAAAAGACATTCCTAAGGGGATGCAGAGTCTTGTGTGTTCCAGTGTGAGCGCGTGTGTGTGTCTTCGGCATCACCATCATCTAGCATCATATCATCATATCATCCCACATAACATTACATCATACATCATATCACATCAACAGCAAAAAGGGTTGAATACGAAGCAAATCTTCGGCAATACTTTGGTAGAAAGAAAATGTGCTGAAGCACGAGGCGAACTCTGGGAAATACGTTTTTATCGGACTTACCAAAGCAGGGGTTTCTTTCTTTACGAAGCATGAAAAGAAGGGAAGGTGTTTTTTCGCCGAAGGATAAAAATTGGTACGTGCATAAATTTCATGCATCATAAAGAAATATATTACAGAGATTTACATGTCTGATTAATTGTTTCATACATCAAATATTACAAAGTATTATTATAATAAAGTCTAATCCTCCCTAATAATTTTTTCTGTGGCTTCATTCAATAGTTTATTGACGACTTCGTCAATAATGGAGTTAGCCATGTTCATCACATCCAGAGTTTCCTTCATGTCCGGATCAGCCAGGGGGTTGTATGGCTCCGGCAGCGTTGACAGTTTAGCTGTAGTAGGTAAACTATTAGTTCGAAGCCACAAAGTAAATGCCGAAGCTAAAATCCAAAAACAGTACATATGCGCCTTTCGCGTTCAGCAGCTTCTTCTCGGCGTCATGGGTGTCTTTTTCATTCTTCTTTATAATTTCATTGGCCAATTCTCGGCCACCGTTCACCCAGACATCAGAATAAAACTTTCCGCCCATCAAAGTCGCTTCGGCTGAAGGATCTTTTGTGTCATCTATGGAGAAGGCGGCTTCGGTCTGGGCTGTAGCTTTCACGTGATCGCATCCAGCCTTCTCCAGAATAGCCGCAATTCCTCAAACGCCGGAGAAAGCACAAATATCCCCACGATCGCTCAGGATTTCTTTGAATGCTTCGGCTTCTCCGCTTATCCACTCAATAACACCCTCGGGGTTGCCTCGAATAAAATTTTCCTCAGAGGAATAAGCACCCACTTTGGAAAAGCTAGTTTTTAATTTCTTCACGCAATCCAAGGATTTTTCAAAACATCTTTCCTTGGATTCGCAAAGCTCCTCAATATTCTTCTCTAGCTTGGTCTTCCACCATTCACTAAATTCTTGGCTAGCCTTTGCGACCGCACAATTTTCATTGGCTTCGGCAAGTTGTTTCCGAACGTCTTCAACCTCAGCTTTATGAGCTTCGGTCTGGGCGTTGTATTTCGCCTCATCTTCCTTCACTTTACTCACCAATGAAATTAGAATTTTGTCCTTCTCCAGGGCTTCGTTTCTCAGCTGAATTACCTCTGATCGAAGGTTGCCAAGAGCTATCGTGCAGCTTTCATCTTCTGCATTCTTTTGAGCCCTTAGGGCATTGCTTAGAATTAAGCCCTACGAAAAAGAAGGATAAAGGTTTAGCATGAGAATAAAAACTTTATTCTCAAATTCTTAAACTTTAAGTTTACAAATTTTGTACCTTCAAACTGTTGTATGCAAGGCTGTCCGTGAGGTCATCCTTCGACATGGCGGAAAGGCCAACCTCGAGCTTCGGAAATCCCATACTTTTAGCCATCTCCTGGCAGACAGATATCTCTTTGTTGTTCGGGAGGAAGTATAAGAAATCATCTTTGTATGTACCATTGAACACCAAAGCCCCTTTTGGGTATTTCAATTTTCGGGCATAATGATTGGCCTCTGCAATCTCTCCTTCAGATAACCTCTTTCCCGAAGCATGACGAATAATATAATCAAGATTCTCAGACATAGCTTCGGGGCCAGAAAATTTAGCTTCTTTGGCTATCTCTTTCTCCGTAGTTAGGCCAAGCTCTGGAGATTCTTGTTCAGTCCCTTCCTCACTTGCGGCGGGCTTCGCCTCAATAGACACTGAAGGTACAATTTCGGCTTCAGCCTCGGCCATAGCAGCTTCGACAACTTTCTTTGCGGGAACAGGAGTTAATGCTTTTGCGGTCTCTATGACAGCGTCTAGCATGCTGGCCATTCTCCTCTTGGGAGTTGTGGCAGGAGCCTTTGTCACCTTCGGCAATTCTGCCTCTACCGGTGGGCTCAGAATTTTTGGCACCGGCACTGTCTTTTCCAATTCTGGCTCTTTGGCCACACCATCTTTGGCCTCGGCTGACCCGACTACAGGCACCTTCGGCACTGTAGTCAATCCTTCGGCTTCAGCCTCGGCGGGAGCAGCTTGTTTCGCTTCGGCAGCGGAAGAGGTCCCTTCGCCAAATTCAGGCACTACGACCGTTTCAATATATCGTGGCCGGTGGGTCAAAACCTTCATTTTCTTGCCCTTCGGCACAGTAGTAGTGGCCGGAGCGGCAGTTTTTCTCTTTTTCCCTTGCCTTCGCAATGGGTAGCAGTAATCAGGGTATATGAAGCCAATTGCATCAAAAACCTTGTTCAATCTTTTCTTGCCCCAACCCCCAAAGGCTGAGGATAAAGCATCATCTTCGGCTCTGGTATATGCCCCAAGTAACTCGTCGCTAGTAGCCTCGATACTTTTTAGCCAATCGTCATTTGGCTCGTCAAATCGGTCACTGAACCTGAAGCTATATTTCAGTCGAACTAATCCACCTTCGATGGAGCCGGCAACAGTATCCTTCGACATCTCCCAGTTATCTACAAGTGGCCACACCCTATAGGCTATGTGCTCTTGGATTATATCTCTTGTGCCAATGAAAGCACAGACATTGCTGAACTTGGCACACTTCGGCATCACTTTCAATAGCCACCTTCGGCATTCGAAGGCCGAAGCGAGACCAGATGGGGCGCTGGATAATTTCCTTAATGTCCTCCCTCTCAATCAGATTATTCTTAACATAAAACCATTCCTCCAACCAGGCCCTGGGCCATCTTTTCCGGTATGTTGGAACTGGGTAGCTTGCATTAAAGTGATCAATGAATCTGTAACAAACGAAGTTGTTCTGATACTGCTCTTTGCCGGTGGCCTTCGTCTTGTACAAAAGTTCATGCATACTGCAAAAACACTTCGTGCTAGGTTCCAGCCCTTGGCTTCTCACAGCCCAAACAAACAAGCCCATTCTAATTATAGCTTCGGGAGTAAGTTGATGAAGAAAGATCTGAAATATCTTTAGCACTTCAACCAAAAATTTGCTTAATGGAAACCGAAGATCCGCCTTCAAAAAGCTTTTGTAAATAACCACCTCATTTTCTTCATGAGCAGGGGGCGGTGCTGTCTCCTCCAACCCTCACAATAAACATGTCACAAAAGTATCTTCCCCTCATAGCGTCAACATGACTTTGCTTAATAGTCGACTTTCCGAAGATGGTATGGCTTGGTCGCCAGGGCCGATCCTCAGAATCTTCATCTCCACTTTCCACATCAAAGTCATCACTATCATCAGAATCTTTAGATAAATCTGCCATTATCTCCTTTGTGATTTTATCTGTATTTGTTTTTACCATGGATTCGTAAAACCCAGCGATAAAAGGGTCTGCAACCTTCTTCTCCTCATACATCTTCTCCTCCTCAGATATCTCCTTCTCCTCAGACATCTTTTCTTCAGACATGGAACTAGCACTTGTCTTTAAGACGAAGCTCGAAAATCAGGCGAGAATTGATAAGCAAGAGCTAGAAATCTGAGAAAATAACACAAGCAACAGAAATGGCGCATCAAATGATGCCGCTGTGGGCTTCTATTTATATACCTAGTGCATTGCAACTTGGCGGGCCCCATTTGTCATTGACTTTCGCTATTCTAGCGAAGAGAAGGTGTTTTTTCGGACCTTCGGCTTAAGGCCTTCGTTCACATCGCAGTATGAATTCGTTGTTACAAGAACAAATTAATACTGCGAGGGGCTACTATTGGGGGCCTTCATCTTCCGAAGGTCCTCAAAAACACGACTAACATGTTTTCCAAGTATAATATACTCACAGGGATCTTCGGCCTTGAGATGATGGTGTACACGATATGAAAGGCGCGGTCTGGGAGAAGGATGAATCAATTCCGAAGCTATGGATGGAGAAGCTTCGGCTTAACGGTGAAAAATGAAACCAGCCTAAAGGGGAAAAGGCTGTCTAGTCCTCGACAGATTACACTTTAGTCAATAGTAAATGTCAAGGACATGGATGTAATTTTACACGGGCTGCATCCTATGCCTATAAATAGATGAACAGTAACATCGTACTGTTCACGCTGACTGGTATTCACTCGCACGTCACACTTGGATTCTTACCTTCTGTCAAAGCCAAAGGTACAAATGTAATTCAATATCGTTAATGTTTATTCATGGTTAATTAATAAGAATATAAATAATCTGATGATTTAAGATGATTACTCATATTCTTTATATGTAACTCATGCTTCTGCTTTTCATTACATATTGAGATCATGAAGGTATGCCCTTCATGACCATCGTCTGAAGATCATTATATCCTAAGGGAGATAATGCTTCGGAGGACGAAGCCCTTTAACCATTAACATCTATGTTGCCTTGTTCTTAACTCATAGCATTTGAGAACAAGTCCCCAACACCCCTAGGTTTATGAAATCAACCCGTCGTCCCCTGTTTTAGCACGCAGGCCCCTAGCTTCTTTTGAATAGCCCCCTGTATTTTTATTTAATCATAGATTTAGCCCTAATTTCATATTTCAAACTTCAAAACTTGTTTATTTCATATCTTTTTCATATGAACTCCAAATTTAGTGGTTCAAATTGCAAAATGTTCATAAAATTATTCTCTATTCAAATAAAATATGACCAGTCATAGTTTGTATACTTTAATTTTACACTTAGAATATAGGATTAAGTATATGTTGATTTATTCATTTAATGAAATAAATAAAAGGAGAATCCTAGGAGTTAAAGTATATTTAATCTTGTGAGATTAATAATATGTACTACATGAATTCACCTTTGGTTTAACTTTTAGGTCTTAATGAAATTAATAGAATTAGGTTATGTAATTATGGATAACACTTAAATGATAATCAAATTCCTAAAGGAGAGTAGTTCATCTTATGATTTAATCTTTTCTTTGTTTAATTACTACTTTATTTTTTGAGGTATGTTCCAACACTTTATAGAGTAATCAATCCCCAATTAAGATTAGTCCATTTTATTAGTTGATCTCATTCTCTTTTATTTAATACTATACCTTTTGAGATGTTTTCCAATGTTGGTATATGCTTGATGTGATGTTCATTTGTACTTTCCAAATGTATTGAATGTATGATCGCTTTATTTAGACAACGAGCAGCTCGTAGTTCCTGAGTGTGTTGCCGAAGATCCCTCTGAGCAACAACCTGGTGAAGGCAAGTGTCCTCAGACCTATCATGTCTTACTTTACTTCATAATTCACTGTCCCGCATTACATTATTGAAACTTAAGGATTGACTAGTCTGTATTTACCTTACCCTTGTTTACCTTTTATGGTTAATCATGGTTAGCTTATGCTATTGCTTAAACTTAATCAATGAACATGATGTGATTATTTATGATACGATGATGTTATCCCGATGAGGTTCTTGTAATTACTTTAGGGGACTCAGGCTGTTTCCTGAGTACCTCTCTGTAAGGACCTGTTTGGGGAGTGACAACCCGGGATAATAGTGCAACCATGAGGGTGGAATGGGACGCCCTTAGCTGATTAATTAGAGGAACCAGAGGAGTAGTTGGCTTCGCTGTAGGGCCGTCAATGGGGTCCGGGCATAGTACTTGCTCTGTCGAGGCTAGTTGCAGAGGTTCTTTGATTTGGTTTTGTTAGTCACCCTTCCTTTGGGGAGATGTACCGTGTTTATCAATCTGGAGAAACCTAACAGGCGACTATGACCTCTAGGAAATCTTTGTAAAGGCTACGTAGTGAGACCCTGCTAGGTCACCTTGGTAGTGATCAATGGGGAGGCTAAAACCTCGGGCGGAATGGGAATCACGGCTTGTGGGTAAAGTGTGCAACCTCTGCAGTGTTAGAAAGTGGTATATCAGTCGTGCTCACTGTTAAGAGCAGCCTTGGGATCCTCTTCGATTAGAAGAACTTTGGTTACTTTTATGATGATGGTTAATAATGTTGTTTATAATTATGATCTATGGTATTTACTCTTGGAGGGAGTACTTCTGGGTAATAACTGGGTTTATTACTAAAATTTGGCTCTACTTATAGTAATAAAACTTAACCAACTAAAAGCAACTGCTTAACCTTAACTCCACATACAGCTAGTCCACTTTAGCCAAACGGGACATTTGCGGAGTACATTGATGTGTACTCACCCTTGCTTTACAAATCACCCCACCCAGGTTGTCCCCATTGTACTCAGTGTTCAGGAGGTGAAGCTGGCAACATGGAGGACTTTGAGGAGTTCTAGGACTACGACGAGTTTTAGTTTACTTTAGTGGCAAACCCCCAGTCAGCTGTGTAGGCTTATCTTCTACGTTTTGTTACTCCACACTTTGATGTTAATGTTAACACTATGGATATGTATTAGACTCTATGGATGTCTCAGACATCTTTATGTAACTAAAGTACCTTTTCGCTATTTATTTCGAGCATTGTGTGATGATGTCCAATTATGTAATCGTTGTGTACGTGAGTTCTGATCCTGGCACATACATGGTTCGCATTCGGTTTACCTTCAAAACCAGGTGTGACACCGTTGTGCTTGAATCCGACAGCTGGGATCTACGCATACCGATTCGTGTGGCGCTGTTTTGATCTTGGCGCTCGATCTCTGGTCGGACGGCCGAGATGGCTTCATACCCCTTCGGCCTGGAGTTTTGCATGAGTAACCGTGAGTTTATTAGGAATGAACCTGCCGTCCTATGCACAGTGCGCTGAGTCTTAGGAACTCTTCTGTATTAACCCCTGGACTTTCTAGAAAATGTGGCCCAGTCCATAGCCTATTTAAATTGTATAAATGAATTAGAAAATGAATATTTAATATGAAAATAAGTGCTAGAACTTGTAAAATTCATAGAAAATTCATTTATAGTCCAAATTACTCCATTCCAGTTTCTAAAACTTTGTAATATTATTGTTTATCACCTAGACTCTATGTTTTTACATGAAAACAGTAAGAAAATTTCCCACTTAATCCTATTTCATGCACATAAAACCTTTGGAAATTCATAACTTAAAATCTATAACTCCAAAATTAATGATTCTATTCCTAAGTTCTTATTTTAATGTGTAGATTATTATTATGTATTTTGTTTACATGTTTGGTGTGATGTTAATTTTCTATATATATTGTGCTTGTTTGTATTGTGGCGAGTAGAAGAGCCTATAACTGAGGATTCTGGTGCCCAGCAGATAGAAGTTGCTGAGCAGGAGCTCATTAAAGGCAAGTTGTGCCCTTGACCACTTATATACCCAATAATGTTCTTTAATGTCATTAGTCATGCATAGGTTTAATTTTGATGGGACCCAATAGGTCACCCTAGTCTGTTTATTCATATTACCTTGTTATCCCTGAATCACTTGGGTAGTTTTTCTATTGGTTTGCATGGTTTTGGGATAATATTTCATTATATTCATGTTCCAATTATTTTGTTATTCTATTTATGTTCATGTCAAGATCATTAATGTTAATTGGAACATGGAGCTTAACTTGAGAAACATGTGCCACCACAAGGGTGGAATGTGACACCCTTGGCTGACTAATTAGGAAAGCTAGTGGAAGACTACCTTACCCGAAAGGGGCAAGGGCAGTAGGGGATTTGCATGCAGGGAGGTTCTCGGGAGGATTCATGCAAGTGCTCTTCCCATAAACTGTAGCGGGTTTTCGGAAGCTAGTGGAACTTTGTAAAGTCCTCGTAGTGTTACCCTTCCTCGCTCCTTGGTAGATGTGTATGGGGCCCGTACAACCCCGTGGCAGATGGCTAACATGACTTGTGGGTACAGGGTACAACCTCTGCAAAGTGTAAAACTGGTATACTAGTCGAGCTCACGGTCATGAGCAGCTCAGGACTCTCGCATGATTAATTTATGGAACTTAAATTCAATTTGTCATTTGCATTACATGGGATTATGTATTAATTTTGTTCTATTACTTTTATTAAGGTTTGGTATTTACTTACATCTAGTAACTGCTAATAAAGTTTTGACCAACTGATTAAAAGCAATGCTCAGCTTTAACCCCTGTTGTTGATTAGCCTTACACATCACATGAACTCCCACCTTTGGTGAGTTCATGCCCACTGGTTTCCCCACAAATTGTTGAGCTATGATCATGTGTGAGCTCACCCTTGCTGTCTCACACCCCCCGGAGGAGAAGAACAGGTGGTTCAAGAGGAGCCACAACGAGGAGTTTGATCTGATCTAGGTGGCGTTTCCCAGTTGACTTTTGGCGCCAAGGATGATCCTTAGTTCGTTTTACATTTATCTTTTATTTTGTAATAAGACTTCCGCTATGTAATAAATACTCTGATGTTATTGTGACATTTATCTCTATACACTCTGTTATTATATATGTTGTCTTCTTGGCGCATGTATGAGATGCACCTGGCTTTGTCCCTTAAAGCCCGGGTGTTACACTTTTATATTTGGGGAAATTTGAGTTGTTCAACAAAAATTTGGGAACGCGAGACGTCGACCCGAACGACGCTGATTTCAGACTTAGAAGAATTCGAATCCTAAAATCAGATTTTTATTCTGTCTTGATGGCACTGTTTGAGGTACTTAGAAATTGAATCAAGGCTTGGTTTAAATATAAAATTTGTTGTATAACACAGGTTCTACAACTTTTATTAAAGGTCAAACCTTATCTCTTGGCTGAAAATAAAAATTCCACTTGGGTCAAGGTAGCATCATTATAAGGCTTCAAATTATATTTTAAGGCAATTGGGTATTTTCTCGGCATTTCCTTGGCATTTTCTCTACATGAACCCTTATAAACTTTTGTTGTAGAGTTGATATAGAGTTGTTTGAGCAAGGTGACAAGGTTTTGTTGAATTTCAAAATTTGCATTTGTTCAGACGAGCAGTTTCAAGCATGTATAGGATTTATCTTTTCATGTGTGTATTTGGTTCAAACTTCTAGAAATCTTTAGATACACTTGATAGATAGAGACGAATGATGATATAGATATAACAAGTCGATTTGCATAAGAATTAATTAGAGGTTCGCACAATATAGATTCCGCTGGAGAATGCGGATTCGGACTACGTATTTGGACATAGACCGAATAACAACTGTCAAGAGTTCGAATAAATGAGTGTGGACGGGATTTGCGAGACGAGATTGACTTTTGAATTTGTGTTTGCTTCAAGAAACAAAAAGTTTTAACAGGCTCCAAATTTGGCCGTTCTTGAGATCGAATAATTCCAAACTTGGTGAAACTTTCATGAGTAACTTGATAAATGGAGATAAATGTGATTAAGAGATAGAAATTTTCACTGAGCATCCGAGATTAGGATAAATCTCCCAACATAACGCGAAATAGACACACGGGGTGTCACAGCCTTCCCCCCTTAAAAGAATCTCGTCCCGAGATTCGAATGAGGATCTTTAAGGGTGGAGAAGCATGTAACTCCCAAACTGATGATAGATGTCAATTCATGAGATGGTATCTGACACGATACGAAAGATAGATTTGGATCGAATATCATGACATATTGGGACAAAATGCCACGATCACTCTGAGAGAATGTCCACAAAACACAACACATCGGTGTAGTTCCATAATGGATCATGACTATTAATCGCGGTACCTGCGCGTGTCGAGCAACTCAACCATGTGTGCACCCATAGGAGGCTCTCGGTTTCATCGCGACACCATCAATCATTTAGTCATAACACCATTACCAGACACAACCAACGAGAATGCACAAGGCATAGATATATGGAGCCCTTGAGAATATGTCTCAGAAAATGTGATGTAACATCCCAGGTGTTTATATTCCACTCGACAACGAGTATGGATTTAAGCACGTAATATCAGTGGATAAAACAGATTTTTAAATTTCAATCATCTTCGCTAATCGCGATTTTAGAATCGCATCTGTTCCGTCTGTCGTGAATGCGACATCATTTTTATTTTTATTTATCCGGGCTCATCCTAAATTTTCGTGACGTTGGGAACCTCGTTGTTCCGAAAAATCGGTGCGTCCGGTGGGTATTTAAAATACATCACTCGCACGGATACAAAATCGGAAGCTCGACTAACTCGGATGATTTTTATCCCGAGCAAATTAGTTTGAATTTGACACTAAAATGTTCAGGGCAAAATAATTAGGATCGCGCGTTGTCTGAGTGAAATCGTGCGCGTGAATATAATCCAATTTATTCTTCGGCACGCTGTTTCGACAACGAAATCGTGTATACATTCGCAGATATGGTTCCGACTAATTTCAGTCAAATCGCAGAACAAATTATCGATGCCGGAATCAGTGTAATTCAGTCTGTTGTTTCTCACCCAAATCCAAACCTTCAAATATAAACGAAGGGTAAGAATTCATCTGACATCGAAAATATCCACCGAATCAAATTCGGTCCAAATATTGCCATTGAACTTGGGTTGGTGCGAACTATTTCTATATTTTTTTAAACCTAATTTCTGTAAAAGTAATTATCTACGCATATTTGTTTAGAAAAGAGAGAGAAAATCTGAGATTTTTTAATCCTATACGTATTTATCTAATTCTATTTCTTTTCATACGTGACTTGATTTCTTGGAAATTCTATCCACCGCAGCTCAAGTCGTTCTCATCTCCTACCGCGGCCTCCCCTTCAGATTTTTCCAGCCGCTTTCTCTATTCCTGATTTTCCTACCGCCGAGCGCAGTTCTCTTCCTTATCTTCTTCTTCAGTCGTGTCTCTCTCTTCATTTATCTCCTCCGCCTGGGATATTTCTTGCCTTGCCGCCGGTCTTATCTCCCACGGCAGCTGAGCACGTCGAGCTGCCTCGTTGTTTCTGTCCGCCATGGTCCGCCCAGCCGAGGTCTTGCCCAGCTCGCCTGACCGCTGCGCAGCCCTCTCGGCTCCATCTCCCAGCTCGCCAATTTCCTGGCCGGATCTC
Organism: Zea mays; assembly: GCF_902167145.1. NCBI lineage: Eukaryota > Viridiplantae > Streptophyta > Magnoliopsida > Poales > Poaceae > Zea > Zea mays. The sequence continues at coordinate 52,235,812 of NC_050101.1, forward strand.
GCTCTGCTCTCTCCCATGACGCGCGCCGGTGCCCAGCTCGGCCTCCGCTTCTTCCTGTTCGCGCTCGGTATCCAGCGCGTCCAGCCCCAGCGCCGTCGGCCATCCCCAGCTTGCTTGGCCACCACCTCCCATGGCCGGCTGCTGCTCCTTGGTGCAGCTCGCCCAGCTCGGATTGCGCTCGACTTCCAGCGCCGTGGTCTCGCCAAGATCCCTGTCGAGCTCGTCCCTGCGCGCACGTTTTTCTGCACGCAGCTTCCTCAAATCGTGGTGTGCCTAGCTCGCTCCAGCTCGCCGGTCGAGTTTCTCCCTCGAGTTCGGACCCGGCCGTTAACGCCCAGTCATGTGTTCTTTTTCCCCAGCTCGGATCTCGTCAGCCTCCTCACATGTCCTAAGCCGTCGTACCAGTTTGCCTCCATCTCGTGGTGGTGTTGTGCTGCCGTCGAGTCCCGATATCAATCTAGTTGTCGTCGAAGTGAAGCTTAGTTTAATGCTCGCCAAGGGTTCGATCAAAAATTTTATTCGGAGACTGTCGACGTTCTCGCAAGCTTGAAGTCGGACTTGCTTTGGATGAAAAATCCCTGATGTTTGAGAGAGGCGAGGCCTGTAAGCGCTCTCTTAGGACTCAACCAAATATCTAAACTGGAAAACCATCATCACCCTCGTGGATATCGAATCAAATCAGTATTGGTAAGCCAATTTATTATTTCGGTTAATCAAATTAGATTAGCTAGATTTATTAGTCGTAATAATTCTCGTGTTTAGCAGGCGTGTCGTGTTTGAGTTAGATGTTTGCTAAAATACCTCAGCACCTCCGGTAACGTGATCGTGGGAAATTATTGCGTATTATGGTACAACTTAGGTCTAAAATGCAGGATTTACGAAGAGTGTGTTAGAGGAAGTATAAATTAAGCGTGTATAAATTGGCTCGTCATTCGCGAAGAATGGTCAAGTTAATAATATGAGAAAAAAATAGATTTAGTATTTCATATGATCAATTAAATGCTCTAGATAAATATCTAGCACTACCGAAATGAGTGAAAGCGAATAATATCGATAAGTTTGTTTCTGTTAGGATTCAATCCAGCTAAGTTAAAAATAATGTAGATGATGAGTCGTGTCTAGGCTAATTATGTTTAAAGTGTATGATTTGTTTGCGATGTTTGTGTTAGGTTTGTTTAATTTAGAGAAGCGTAATTATTGCGCTTAGTCGTATGTCGATAACTAATATTATCGTATAAAATTGTACAACGCCTCACCACTAGGTGTTTAATACGCTATCGTATAGCACTATTTAGGTTTGTGCTATTCTTGTTTATATGCATTCATGTGCATCGTGCATCTCAATTAGGTACGATAATTGATCGCGTGATGCGGAAGACAAGCCAAGTCGACCCCAAGCGCGGACTAATTCGCAAGATGATGCTGGTGGATTAACCTGAAGATGGATAATCGGAACAAGTATCAGAACAAAGGATGATCGCCAAGTGGACAACGTCTAACAACACTAACCTAGTGTTACTCCAGGCAAGCCCCGGTGCATGCAACCCCTTCCTTGTGTTTTTAAATAATTTTTGCACACTTTAAGTCTAGTGAAATGTGCATTAGGTTTATAGGAGTTGCTTGAAACCCTTTGATGCATTGTCTTCCTTGATATCCATACCTTATTAGATACTTCTGGTGAAATATCAAAATATGATTTACAAAAATGCTTAGCCCTGCTCAGATCTTGTGGATAGAGGTTGTCTTTTGCGTTAAGGCCTTGCTTAGGGGTTATCCTGAGGAAAGATGGCTTCTATCTGCAAGAATATTTTCATTGAGAGCGTGGTGGGATCTTACTGCAAAGTTCCCTTTGATGCTCTTTTCATCCTAAGGAATACAAACAATCCTAAGGGTGGAAGTACTTAAATCGGGACTTGGGCTAGGAACAGGTGATGTTCTACCCAGGTTGATTAAGGATTGGATGCGTATATTGGCCTGCTGACCGAGGACCCTTTAACTAGTCACATGCCTCGTCATGGGTAAGCTTTGCCTCGGGTAGACTAAGGCCAGAATAAGATAACATGGAATGGGCGTGGAGCGGTGGCGAGAGTAGCGTGTACCCTGCGTGGCAAGAGGCTGGACGGTGGTGTATTTGTGCTCTCGGTTCGCGTGAACCTGGTCTGGTCTTAAGAACCCCGGTGGCGAGTTGACATATGCAAGGGTTAAGTGCTACATATGTCGTGTGATTGGAGATCCTCAGCTGAGTATAATCGATTCGGATCGCCGTACCTTCGCGGTTATGAAGACTTCGTCACTGACCTGCAACCTAAGTCAGGATATGAACCTCATGAATAAAAATGATATTGTATTAATGAGATGGTGAAATTAGACCAGATGCAAACAGAGTCTATTAATATTTAATCAGGCGTTAAAATATTGAAAGTAAGGACTCACTTTAGTAAGCTATTTCTGCAAAAGTATCTAAGTTGATTCTTGCTAAAGCCTCTCCTTGATTCCCAAATCCAGCATATCCTTGAGAGTCTTTTCTTTAGTCGGGTAAGTCTTGCTGAGTAATTCCATACTCAGGGTTTTATTCCCTGTTGTTTTTCAGGTTATAGTTTTGTGCTGCTGTGATGGTGTTAAGTGCCGGTGGGCTCGGCCTTCTTATATAGGTATACCCCGTCTTTATCTTCTTATTGAGGATGATCCCTTGAGCTAGCATATATTTCAAACTTATACTTTTGTAATCACTCCGATAAACTAATGTAAAATTTTTGTAACCTGTAAAATTTGGTAGTAAGATTTCCGTTGCAACAATATTGGTGTGTGTGATTTGTGTTACTTAATCCCGCGGTTCTGGTTGTAAGTGGTTTATCCGATGTCCTTGGGGCAATCGGACGGATCCTGTTAAGTTATCTGGTGCACATGCATAGCAGTCTAAGGTCTTTGAGACAAGGACAGGTGCATGTGGGCCCAATAACTTGGGAGGTTCTGCCACAGCTGGTATCGGAGCAGGATTAAGTATATACGGTCACATACGTATTTTCAAAACAAAAGTTTTGGTTTTGAAAAAAAAAATTATTTTCAACTAAACACATTGTTTGGTTTTGAGAAACAGCTTTGAAAAACTATAATGCTAGCGACATCCTCTGTTAAGCCCTAAGTTAAGGACTATCAGGTGGCTTAGTTAAAACCACTAACCCACAACCGGGTGGGTATTGCATACATGTGTATTGTTATTTTTAAGGCCATTCAGTCTTGAATGGATCGACACTCAGGTAAGGTGAGATATGAGAGCATGACCGAACAACCGTCGGTCTAGGGAAGTGCTTAATTGTAGCGCTTGATTATATACATGTTCCACATATGTATATATGAAGGCTGCGATGTGGAGTATTTAATTTTCTGGGATTCAGTACCCCATGGATGTGTATGGGTATACAGACATGGGAATACTGAGAAGTGTATTGTACTTGTAACGACGCACCTACGCTCAGGTAAGAAGGTGAGTTACCATAATGAGTTGCCCTATGGTTAAAGTGTGGCAACTGCGCCTATGCGTGGCTCGGCGCTTAATGATGAGCTGGCCCCCATATAGCAATATATGGAGTATAAACTGTGATAAACTGTCATGTGTGACTTGCATCATAGGAAATTGGGCTGTGATGGAATTTTCTGCAGGTACACTAACCTCGAAAACTTATGTGTAGTTGACGACTAGAAAAATACCGTGAGAGAACGTATGCCACCGATATAGAATGTTATTGCCACAATATGTTGGCAAAATTAGTGAGGACGAATAGGACGAGCATGCATCCTGATTGTTGCATCATGTTTGTCACCTATACACCCAAAATGCTTCTCTCATCTTTATTCCAGTAACCAGTGATTGTAGATAATGTGGTGTAATGCGGTATTATGAACTTTGATGAAATAGCTGTCCTCCGTTCTTGAGGTAATCTGTTTAGGTGTTATATGTGTTTGCTCTTGTGCTTGATGTGCCGATAGAAGGTTGGTAACTTGTTGCCTAAACCCAAATCTAGGCCATGTTCTTAGTTGGTGAACCATGACCAAAGTTGATTTTTCCCTTACCCCTCCTTGACCCAAACTTATACAAATAAATGCTTAGATAATTTCTTCGTTGGACAAAAAGGGTACTTAAGCTTAAAATAAGAATCTCGACTCATATTTTCATCTTAGACCATGCCCTTATTCGATTGGCGCAAGCTGATATCCCTAATTCCAGCTTCCCTGTTCTTAATAATCACATCATTGCTTTATCGACACAACCTAGGAAAGACATGTCTCATCATTTTCTTGAGTTTGATGCCTTTGATTTCCTCATTTCTATCGAAGGCATACCAACTTAATCTCATGATTATTTTTACTCCGCATCTAGTCAGATACTAATCCTTGACCTTGTAATCCCTATGATGGGCATAGAAATATGTTTGGGGCTGAATTAATAGTCTCCCATCATACTCCTTCCATCAAGTTTAGGTTATGACCATGCCTTGTTCATTTCATTGGGCCATGATCTATTTGACTCTCTACTTGTAACATTTTTGACAGGTAGAGTCTCTTTGTATAGTATCACCCTTGCCCAGTCTATTTGTGTTGTGCGAGATTTCTTATTGGTTATGTTTGATAATGGTGTTATGACTAAAACCGGTGGTGCCGTGACGAAACCGAGGGCCTTCTGTGCGTGCGCACACATAGTTGTGCTGCTCGGCACGCACTGGTATCACAGTTAGTAGTTGTAATCCATTATGAGACTATATCAATGTGTTATCTTAGCACAATCTGTTTTTGCTACGTGAGATTCATTATTGGTGCCAGTTCGGTAATGGTGTCATGATTAAGGACTTATGGAGCCGCAGCGAAACTGAGAGCCCCTTGTGAATGTACATGCAAGGTTATGCTGCTTGGCGCATGCTGGTATCGAGATCTCTAGTCATGATCCATTGTGGAACTACACTAATATATTATCTTCCGTAGATCTCTTCCTTGAAACGATTTCGGTGTTGTTTGTCGAAGTGACCAAGCAACATCTATCATCTCTATTGGGTAAAAAGGACATACCATTTTTTTATGTGGTCTCTTTTCTTTTGATCTTGGTAGTGACTACTCAAACAAGTTCCCTTTACGTCCCTTGTGTAAAGGTGAAGCCTTGAAGCTTTTTAGTGTTGGGAGATAGTTGATTAGCTCTCAAAATGGAGATTGATTTTCCTCTGCTGCTGGAATGCAGGAGTTTGTTCATTCGCTCCCTTATTTAATCCATGCATTCTCGAACCAAGTCAGTTCATCTCGCATGAAGAAATGGATGAACAACCTGACCAAATGGATTTCTACCCAAATGCATGATCTCCCGCTAGCAAATGTGAACTCTAAACCCTTGGCTTGCCGATGGGTACTAAGAGGACTTACCCAATGTCAAAAGTAGTTCAACAAGTTGGTTTTTACTAATTTGTAATTACTTTGTGAACAAAGGTTGGGTTTAGAGATCGTTTTGTCGAGTTATCTAAACTCACTTTGGTTTAACCCACCCTAAGGAAGTGTTTATAAGAATCGAGACCAAGTCAGCCAGTAACCACCTAGTCATCACTCTAGTCACGCCTCGACCCCCTCATGCGTGCTTTTCCAGCGTGTGTGATCATGTCGAGCCATGCCTAGTGCTTGATAAAGTGGATTGGTTGCGAAGACAGCATCTACGGATCCATCCGCTAATGATTTTCTCAAATTTATATCACCTTCCATGAACTTGGATTCTTTGGCTAACATGAGTTAACTGTGATGTTATTTGACATTCGCACCCGTCTCGTGTGCTATGAACTTATCTCGACCACTTGTTGGTAAACCTCCTTTTTGTGTGTTTTACCCAAGAGGTTGCATCTGGTTCTATTTGGGTAAAGCCGCATATTTGCCGCTCGCCCAACAGACTCAGATAGCACAGTGACATCAGAAAAAAGCAAACTGAACACATGGAACCTTCTGTGTTCCTCTGGCAGACAGCGTCTTTATTCATGGACATTTCTAAATTAGCTTAAGGCGATACATGATATGTCCACTAGAGAAACCCCATCCTGAGGCACTCGCCTTCGCTCCGGACTGTCTTATGATTATCGTTGATATGGACATGGGTTACATGTTTCTCTACTCTTGAAAGTCTTGTTGGAACTTGCTCTTCGGTGCAAGTTGATCCAACGGGGGAGTGTAGCAACGTAAACATGGTTTTCGTATGAGATGGTAATAGCTCTCTTAATCTAGCCTTTCAAGGGCACTGTGCGGGGGTATTTATAGGTATCTGAGTGCCCAGCGTCCAGTGTTAAGGACGCATGTGCCCCCAGGCGCCTAGGTTATCCCCGGAATATTCCCATAACGCACGGTTACAGACCGTAATTACAGGGAGACTTTTACAAAATAGGCCCGTAACGCGCAGCGGCCACGCAGGGCCTGTTACAATGGGCCGGATCACACGTGGGCCTCCATGTAGGACGAGGTCGCGAGATGAGATGACCTCGTCATAGGTCTTCGTCCGGCGGCGTGTCGGGCGAAGGGTAAGTCTGTCCATCGTCTTGTCTCCGTTGATCCAGCGTGGTCGGCGAAGGCATCGAGCGAAGGGTGGCGTCTTCGCCTTCGCCCCAACATTTGCCCTCCGAGGGACCAGTTCGACTGAGTCATCTGGTGCCAAAGACGTCGCTAGATGGTGGAGACGCTGCCCTCGCTCGAAGTGGTCCCGCGGGGGTTTTTGACATGACCGTTGATTGACGCAATACTGTTGGATTGCGGGTTTCCCGAAGCGCCGCGCCCTGTGTATAAAAGGGGGCGGGGGGCGGCACGTTTTGAACTTTATCTTTCCGCGCTCCGCGAAAACCCTAACCGCCTTCTCAAATCGCTCGCTGCTCGTCTGCCCTCCTTGCTCTTGCTCGTCGGAGATCTAGCCCGTGTGAAGCAGACCGCCCACCACAGCCGATGGTACGTAGCGATGCCGTCCTCTTCCTCTTCTGCTGCCGCTACACCGCCGGCCGGCGCGTCGCCCGAGGGGACGCTGAGCAATGTGGCGGCGGAGGAGTTGCGCGCCGGTGACACAATGGAGTTCGGCGTGTCGCGGATGTCCTCGGTCCGCGTGCAAGACATGCAACAGCTCGATTATTTCGGCGACGGAGTGGCACGTGTCCCGAGGACGGAGGAGGTCCCCGAGCCAGAAGGCGAATTGGTTGTGTTCGAGGCTTTTTTCGCTGCCGGACTTCGTCTGCCTGCACATCAATTTGTGGGAGAAGTCCTGCGAAGGTTCAACGTCCAGGTCCACCAGTTGACGCCCAATGTCGTGGTGGCTCTGGCAAAATACGTCTGGGCAACAACTTCGTACGACGGGCAGCCCTCGGTCAAAGTCTTCGCGTTTGGATCTTGCACTGGCAGAAAAGGAAAATTGGAAATAAGATTGCTCAATTTGGATCTTGCACGTTTACGCCGAAGACGGGCAAGACTTTGATGGAGGTCGTTGAGTTGGTTCCTTGTGCTCGCAATAAATGGGGCAACTGGTGGGAATTTTGGTTTTATGTTGCCGAGGGCACAGTCGATGACCATCCGGGGCTTCCCGTGGCCGAGATGTGTTCGCATTATTACTCTGCGTACCCGCAGTTTGAAGTAGCGGAGGAGGATGCAGACGAAGGGGCCCTGCGGTGCGCGGCCGGCTTAAGTAGCGGGCGCGATCTGGTTGAGGAGTTCGTCGCGTATGGGTTGTGGCCCTTGGCGCGTGGCTGGGCGTTGGGCGAAGTATGCCCTCGCCAGATGCCTTCCCGTGGTGGGATGCTGGTGCGGAGTCCTGCCTTCGCACTGGACTTGCATGGTCGAGATCCCGCCGCATTCGTGCGTGAGGCGGAGGATGGGGCGGCGCGGATTGTTGGTCGCTACGTGCCAAAGACGGAGGGCCAGCGTAGTTGGGACATACGCGGAACCAATGATCGTTTGAATAGAGTCTTCGAGTTGAACCGTCTGTCGTATGGCGGTTATCTCAGGCAGGACGATGTCGACCGTCGCGGGAAAAAACCGGCGGCCGAGGCTGAAGATGATCCCGCGCCGGCGGCCGCCCCGTCCACAAAGAAGAGGAAGCTAGGTACTGCGATGGGAGGACTGGGGGTCTCCGATAGTTTTGCTATGGAGCTGATGGGGACCTGCATGGCCCCCGGGGGAAGGATGTCTTCGCCCGAGCTCCGGGAGGTCTTCGGCGCGGATGCTGAAGGTTACCGGGGGTTGGTGGCCTAAGAACGTTCCTATCCCCCGCGCGGCCGGTGAAGACTTTTTTACATCTCGCATGGTTCGTGATATGAGAGTGTTTCCTTATGGGCGGAATATTGCTACTGTTGTGTCGGCAGTGATGGACAAGGATCGTCAGGAGGCTGCGCAGAAGCGTCGAGCAGTCGTCAGGCTGCCCGAGGCTAGACCGAAGAGGGCGCGGGGGACTGCGAAGTCTGCCGCCCCCGGCGGTGGCCAGTCGATGCTGGCAGCGAAGACTGCCGCCCCTGGGTCCAGCAAGGTGCCGGAGGTCGCGAAGGCAGCCGGAGTCGGCGGAACCAAGTCCGCCTCGACCGGAGCCGCGAAGACCCGAGAACTGCCTTCGCCGGCGAGGCGTGTCGCCGACTTCGCCACCGATATTAGCGTGGACGATTATCTTGTTGGTAAGCCGTTAGCCCGAGTTTTTTTTCTGAATGTTGATATGTTGCAGGATCGGGCAAGGGGCAACTTGTTGTTGTTCTGCCTGCGGTGGCGACCGCGGTGTCTGCCGCGGTGTCTGGGGCGAAGGGTATCACTCTAAGCGCTGGTGGTGAGATTCCGGTGCTCGCTGTCGTCAAGGACGAGGCGGGCGCTTTGTCCCGCCGGCTGAAGGAGGCGTCGCAGCGGCTAAGTCAGGTAAGTTGCGCTAGACTTCGGTTTTTACCGGTTTCGTTGGGATTGTGGTCTTATGTGTGTCTTTTAGGCGGCTGACTTCGCTGATCGTGTGGCGTCGGGGTCCCTGACGGCAGTTGTGTCTGCCGAAGTCGAGAGACTTCGGGCGCAGCATGCTGAGGCCTTCCGGGAAAAGTCGGTCACCGATAGCAAGTGCCGCAAACTGGCGGAGAAGGTGGCCGCGCTGGAGGGCGAGAGGACTGAGCTCCAGCGCCAGCTAGCGGAGGAGAGGAGGGAAGCTAATCAGGCCCTCGCCAAGGCGCAGTCTGCGCAGGTGGAGGCCAATGTAGCGCGGGTGGAGGGTAGCCTCGCCAGGCAACGCGCCGAGGAATGGGAGGAGCGGTTCAACGCTCTGCAGGCCCGCATGGAGAGGGCCGAGGCTTCGACGCGCTCGGAAGTTGAGCGGACGCGCAAGCAGCTTATGGACTCATACCACGAGCTAGGCACGCAGACCGCTGACTTCGAAGTGCCTGACCGAGAGTCAGGCCTTCGCTGCCTCGAGTGGCTGCAAGAGGAGTTGTTGGCGCTCCCGACCATTGTGGAGGGATTTATGTCCTATGCCTCCCTGGTCACCTGCGAAGGGGCGATGAACGCGCTGTCCCGCGAAGGGTGCCGTCACTATGAGGTCTTCGACCGATCTGATGAGGATTTCGAGCGCGAGATTTACAAGGTTGAGGACCCTGTGGTGAAGGAATCCGCGGGAGCCCTCTTTGACCGGATGTGGGGCTCCCACGGTCGGGAGGTGGTCAGGGAGTGGTCCGACACAGCGAGGGGTCAGGTAATGTTTGACTTTTGTTTAGTGTTGTTGAATGTGGGTTATATGTGGGCTTGCTGAATCTGTGTGCTGTGTTTCAGGCGGCGCGTGACGAGAAAGTGGAGGACTTTGGGGCTTTGAACAGCGCGCGGCCTGAGGCGGAGTCGAACCCGGTGGCGGCTGGGCCCGAGGGCGCCCCGGCACCGCCCCTAGAAACCGTCGAGGGCTCCCTCGATGCCCCCGCAGCTACTGCGACCGGTGGTGGCTCGTCGCCAACCACTGTGCCGAGGGCTGAGGATCCCCCGAAGACGGCGACGGAGCTGGCAGCGGAGGATCCCACGGCGACTGGGTCTTCGCAGGTGGCTTAGTGGGTGTGGGTAGTTAGGGAATTTTGTATGTGTTGCTGAACCTTGGTTGCTGCACAGGTTCAAGATTTTGGGCCTGCGCACGCAACCTCTACTGCTAATTTTTTGGCGGCTTCGACCGTGGATGCTGTGAATGAATCGGATGAGTCCGCGTCTAAGTTTTCTGATTTTGGTGACCCTGGGAGTTCGGTTGAGTGGACGGAAGAGTCGTCGGATGAGGACTTGGATTACTTTGCGGCCTTGGATGTGGCGGCGACGGATGCTTCGCCGCGTGCTGCGGATGCTGAAGTTGTGCCTGGTCCAAGTGCTGGGCGTAGGCGGCGAAGGGCGGTTGCGAAGCGTAGAGTGAGTGAGGCGGACGACGGTCGGCTTCGTGTGGGCAGGGCTGGCAAGCAGGAATTGTTGTCCTTGCCGGTCGTTGCGAGTGTAGGTGAGGGGGAACTGCGAAGTCTTTTTGAGGGTGAGGAGCTGAGGATAATGCTATTTAACTATAGGGAGATGGGAATCATTCCGAAGGTTGAACCGATGTAAGGTGTGATGCCCTCGTTGTACCTATGTAATGGCTTGTATGATGAGGTTGTGCGCCTTCGCACATTCGACTATGCTCACAAAGGCGTTGCGCACTTGGTCTGGTGTATTCGTTATGTCGGTCCGGCGCGCATGTAGTCGGTTTTTGCGCGGACAGTTTGGTGTAGTCTTTTGAGGAAGACTTCGATTTTTCACGCTTGTCGTGCTTGGTCCGGCTGCACCCTTAGGCGACTTTTGCATGGATAGTCTTTTTGAGGAAGACTTCGATTTTTTGCACTTGTCGTGCTTGGTCTGGCTGCACCCTTAGGTGACTTTTGCACGGATAGTCTTTTTGAGAAAGACTTCGATTTTTCGCACTTGTTGTGCTAGTCCGACTGCACCCTTAGGCGACTTTTGCACGGATAGTCTTTTTGAGGAAGACTTTGATTTTTCGCACTTGTTATGCTAGTCTGGCTGCACCCTTAGGCGACTTTTGCACGGATAGTCTTTTTGAGGAAGACTTCGATTTTTCGCACTTGTTGTGCTAGTCCGGCTGCACCCTTAGGTGACTTTTGCGCGGAGTGTCGCACGCGAGGGTAGCTAGCGCTGGACCTCGCGGTGACTTTGTGTTGGTTGAATGTCGAAGACCGTCGGCGCGGTCTTTTTTCGACGTAGATTTTTGTGGGGGATTTTTCACTTGTATATTACATGACTCCGCCTCGTTAAAAACCTCACCCCCCAGGAGGAAAAGAGTGCGGGCCAGAATAAAATTGTTTTTTGCGAATTACAAGGGCGAGCTGGCCCTGCTGAGTCAAACAAAAAATTTGCGGAGATTATCAATGTTCCAGGAATGCTCCAAGTCTTCACCGTTTGGCGTTGCGAGCGTGTATGCGCTGGGGGATGCCTTCGTCTTGACAATGAAAGGGTCTTCCCACTTGGGCTCAAACTTGCCCCTGGACTCTGTCCGAGCTGTTCGGACGAGCACGAGGTCCCCTTCGCTGAATTCCCTCGGGATGACTGCGTGGTCGCGCCATGCTTTTGTTTGGGCTTGGTATCTATTTAGAGCCTGTAGGGCGAAGACGCGGTCTCCATCAATGAGATCCTTCGAAGTGGGTTCGTCCACCTCGGGGACGGCTGATGAGACTGTCCGTGGGGACCCATGTTTTATTTCTTGCGGGGTCATGGCCTCCGATCCATATAGAAGGCGGAAAGGGGTGAACCCAGTCGCCCTGCACTCAGTCGTGTTTAGCGCCCAGACCGCTTTAGGTAACAAATCGGCCCACCTGCCCTTTTTCTCGTCGAGGAGCATCTTCTTGACAGCTGTGAAGATTTTGCCATTGGCGCGTTCCACAACTCCGTTGGACTGCGGGTGGTATACTGAGGCGAAGGCAAGCTTGGTGCCAATGGAGAAGCAGAAATCCTTAAAGTCTTGGCTGTCAAACTGCTTTCCGTTGACAACTGTGAGTTCGGACGGTACTCTGAAGCGGCAAACAATGTTTTGCCAGAAGAATTTCTGTGCAGTCTTTGATGTTATTATGGATACAGCCCTCGCCTCAATCCATTTGGTAAAATACTCGACAGCGACGAAGGTGAACTTGAGGTTCCCCTAAGCCGTGGGCAGGGGCCCGACAATGTCCAGGCCCCAGCACTGGAGAGGCCATGTGTTGGCGATTAGTTTTGTGAATTGCGAAGGGCTGCCTGATCGAGGAGAAAACTTCTGGCAGGCTTCGCAGGACCTTGTGACCCGATTTGCGGCGCAGATCATTGTGGGCCAGTAGAAACCTTGACGGATCACCTTTGCGGCTAGGGCCCTTGGCCCTGCGTGAGAGCCGCAAGTACTGTTGTGGACTTCGCGCAGGATTTGGACGCCTTCGGTCTCGGTGACACATTTAAGCATTGGTTGACTGACCCCCTTCTTGTAAAGCTGGCCTTCAATCAGCGCGAAGTCCCGGCTTCGATGTTTGAGGCGCTTGGCCTCGTTGATGTCGGTTGGGTGGTAGTACCCCTGTAGAAACAGGGTTATTGGTGCCCGCCAGTCTTCGGTCATAATAAGGTTGACTATGCGGTGGCCCTCGCTGTCATTGGTTATTTGGAGCCCTTCGGGGCTGCGGACGGCTGGCCTGCCGATAACATGGTAGAATACATCGGAAGGCAGGGACTCGCCTCTGGCGGCAGCCTTTGCCAGTGTGTCGGCCTCCTCATTCTTGGCCCGGTCCACATGCTGCAAGGTGAAACCCTTGAATTGTCTCTCGAGGCTACGGATGGCCGCGAGGTATTGCATAAGTGTTGGGTCCTTTGCTGCGTAGTCTTTCTCGACTTGGCCGGCGACTACCTTGGAGTCTGTTCTGATAATACATGTGGTGACACCGAGGGCCCTTAGCTTGCGGAGGCCGAGGATGACAACTTCGTATTCTGCTATGTTGTTTGTGCATCTGTCAGATTCCAGAGCGAAGCCGAGGCGTGCCGTGTATCTGTGCTTGACCCCGGCGGGTGAGGTGATGACTGCAGCAGCGCCTGCCCCCGCATGGCACCATGCGCCGTCGCAGTGGATTGTCCAAACCTTCTCTGCGGACGGGTCCGGCTGTGTTATTGGCCCAGTCCAGTCGACGATGAAGTCTGCCAGAACTTGTGACTTGATGGCTGTCCTGGGCTCGAAAGTGATGTGGTAGCCGGAGAGTTCGGCCGCCCATTTGGCAATCCGTACAGATGCCTCCAGGTTCCTGAATAATTCGCCGAGTCCCCTATCTGAGGTGACTCGGACCTTGAATGCTTCAAAATAGTGGCGCAGTTTGCGCGAAGACATGACAACTGCATAGGCAATCTTTTCCAGTTCCGTCATGTTACATTTTGATGGTGTGAGCACTTCGGAGACGTAATAAACTGGGCACTGCCTGATCACGCCCTCTACTGTCTGCTCCTGAACCAGTGCCGCGTTGACCGCGTGCGGCGAGGCCGCAACATAAAGCAATAGGGGTAGCGAAGACTCGGGGCTTGTAAGAACTACCAATTCCGATAGGTACTGTTTCAATGAGGCGAAGGTCGCCGCCTGCTCTGGTCCCCAAGCGAAGACATTTGCGCCGCGGAGAGTTTTGAGGAAGGGGAGACTTCACTCTGCGGATTTGGAGATGAATCTGTTGAAGGCGGCCAATCTGCCTGTCAGGCGCTGGACGTCCCTTGCTGACTGCGGAGGCGTCATGTTGATGATGGCCTGAATTTTGGTTGGGTTGGCCTCGATTCCGCGGTGTGATACCAGATAGCCCAATATTTTTCCCTGGCGGACGCCTAAGACGCACTTTTCGAGGTTTAGGCCAAGTCGTGCGTCCCGCATGTTCGCAAATGTTTCGGCGAGGTCAGCAAGATGGTCCTCCTTGCTCCTGCTGGCGACGACGATGTCGTCCACATACGTGAATATATTTCTGCCGACTTGCCCCTCGAGCACCGTTTTGGTAAGCCGGGAGAAAGTGGACCCGACGTTCTTGAGTCCCTCCGGCATTCTGATGAAGCAATAAGTGCCGAAGGGTGTTATAAAGTTGGTGCTGGCCTTGTCCTCCTCCTTCATATATATCTGATGGTAACCGGAGAAGCAGTCGAGGAGTGACATGAGTTCGCACCCGGCCGCGCTATCGACTATTTTGTCGATCCGAGGCAGCGGGAAGTTGTCTTTTGGGCAAGCCTTGTTTGAGACTGGTGAAGTCGATGCACATCCGCCATTTGCCGCTCTTTTTCTGCACCATCTCAACGTTGGCGAGCCACGTGGGGTAGGCCACTGGCTCGATAAATTTGGCCTCCAGGAGGCGATGTACCTCAGCCTTGGCGGCTTCTGTCTTCTCGTTAGACATTTTGCGGAGCCGCTGTTTTTTCGGTCTCACCGAAGGGTCGATTCCCAAGTTGTGCTCAATGATGGATCGACTGACCCCGACCAGGTCGAGGGTGGACCAGGCGAAGACGTCTTTGTTCTTGGACAAGCAGTAGAGGAGTTTCTCCTCGTCATGCGAAGTGAGGTCATCGCTGATGGTGACCGTCTGCTTGGGCGTGGCCTGGTCGAGGGGAACAGTCTTGGTCCCGTCGTTGCTCTGTAGCTGTGCTTTGTCGTGTTCTTTGTTAGTTGGGCTAGCGGGCGCAGGGACCTCGCGCTGGGCGGTGAGGCAGTGCACGTTTCTTTGCCCGGGGACGAAGTCCCGCTCTATGTTGCGCGCAGTCTGCTGGTTGCCGTAGACCGTGATGGCGCCTAGCGGACCTGGTATCTTCATGCACAGGTACAGTCCGTGAATGGCTGCCTCAAACTTGTTGATGGAGCCCCGACCCATAATGGCGTTGTACGGATACATCATATCGACGATATCGAAGGTCACTTGTTCACTTCGGGCATTGGGTGCTACACCGAAGGAGAGAGGCAATTCTATTTTGCCGACGGGAAATGTGCCCTTGCCGCCGAAACCATACAACGGGTTGTCCGAAGGCTTGAGCAGGCTGTGGCTTATGCCCATGCGGTCGAAGGCATGGAGGAAAATGATGTCTGCTTGACTGCCATTGTCGACTAGGACTTTGTGCAGGTCCCAGCCTGCCACGCTGCAGTTGATAACCATGGCATCGATGTGGGGGGCGCTGCGCAGATCGACGTCTTGGGCGTCGAAGGTTAGCGGTACATGGGACCACTTCGTCTGCATGACCGGACCGGTGATGGCGACGTGGTTGATGCTGCGGTAGTGGTCCCGCTTCTGCCGCTTCGTGTCGAAGTCGGTGCTGGACCCCCCAGTGATCATATGAATGACTCCGCGATACGGCTGATCGGCGAAGTCTTCTTGCTTTGGGGCATGGGGGTGGTGGATGTTTTGTTGTTGCTGGTGTGGAGGTGGGGGTGGGGGAGGTACGATTTGTACTTCCTGGTGGTGTTGGTATGCGTGGTGCGGTGGATGCGGAGCGGGGGCGTGAATGTATGGTGGAGGGGGTTGCTGATATGTGTGCGCGACAACTCTAGGGTTGTCGGCTGGTTGCGCCCGTGCCATCCTGTCTCTGGTGGCCTTCGTCTCTGGGCAGTCTCTGGTTTGGTGGGCGCAGTCTTCGTCGTGAAACAGGCAGTAAAATCAGCGCGGAGGCTGCGCACGTCCCCGGCCCCGACCGCGAGTTCCATTTCCACGGCCCTGGGGGGGATATTCCTGGAGGCGAGGGGCCTCACCAGCGGGGTGCTGGTTGGCGATGTTGTGCACCTGCTGCTGATTGCAGCCGTCCCGACCGGAGTCTGGCTGCGGAGTCCTTGTCCACGTGCGGCTGGACTGTGGAGCATCTTTGGGTTTCCTCTGAGACTCAACTTTGCGCTGGTGGAGCTCTTCGGATTTGGTGTATTTTTCAAATAGCTGATACAACTCCTGGAGGTTCTTGGGCGGATCCCTGATGCAGTGGCTGTAAAGGACGCCGGCCCGAAGGCCACTGATGGCGTAGTGGATGGCGATCTGGTCATCGACCGAGGGCAGCTGTGACTTGAGTGTCAGAAACTTGCGATAGTACTCCCGCAGAGTCTCTTTTTCCAGCTGCTTGCAGAGTGAGAGTTCGGCCAAGGCGTCGGTGTCTGGGCGGTACCCTTGGAAGTTGAGCAGGAATTTGTCCTGGAGGCTTCTCCAGGAGTCAATGGACAACGGGGGCAACCTGGTGAACCAGGTGAGAGCCAGGCCCTCGAGGGCGATGATGAAAGACTTGGCCATCGTGGCGTCGTCCCCTCCGGAAGATGCAACGGCGACCTGATAACTCATGATGTACTGTGCTGGGTCTGTGCTGCCGCTGTACTTGGGGTAGGTCCCTGCCCGGAAGTTGGCAGGCCAGGGTGTCACTTGTAGGTGTGGCGCTAGGGGACTTCACTCGTCGAGGTAGTTGACACCTTGGAATGCCGCGGAGTGTGGGATGGCGCGGTCGCGCTGGGGGAAGTGCAGGTCTTCGACTTGTGCGCGCTGTTGCAGGGGTGGCCCGTGCTGCAGGCCGAAGTGGCCTTCGCGCTGCATTAGCGCGATCTCTTGCTCGAGCTCCTGGGCCTTCTGCTCTTCGTCTCGTATCATTTGCCGCACCTTGGCTTGTGCAGACACACGTTGGCGCTTGGCCTCAAGTATCTCTTTTTGCTTCTGGAGATTGCGGTTCTTGATGCGCAGGGAGCGCAGCTGTAGCTGTTCCTCCACTGAGACACCGATGACTTCGCCGTCCTCGGTGAGGTCCGCGCCCTCCGGTGGAGCGAAGCCTGGGGGAGGTTGCGGCTGTCCTTCAGAGCCGCAGGTATCGAGAGCGTCGTCTTCAGTGGCCTCTTGGTGGGTGGTGTGGGTGAGGGCGAGGGCCTTGCCCTTTTTTGCGGCCAGCAGTGCTGCCTTCGCAGCCTCGTCAGCCTTCGAGCTAGCTTTCTTGGGAGCCATCGCGGGTGGTTTTTTCGTAGCACGAACGGTGGGCGCCAAATGTTGAAACTTGCTCTTCGGTGCAAGTTGATCCAACGGGGGAGTGTAGCAACGTAAACAGGGTTTTCGTACGAGATGACAATAGCTCTGTTAATCTAGCCTTTCAAGGGCACTGTGCGGGGGTATTTATAGGTATCTGAGTGCCCAGCGTCCAGTGTTAAGGACGCATGTGCCCCCAGGCGCCTAGGTTATCCCCGGAATATTCCCATAAAGCAGGGTTACAGACCGTAATTACAGGGAGACTTTTACAAAATAGGCCCGTAACGCGCAGCGGCCACGCAGGGCCTGTTACAATGGGCCGGATCACACGTGGGCCTCCATGTAGGACGAGGTCGCGAGATGAGATGACCTCGTCATAGGTCTTCGTCTGGCGGCGTGTCGGGCGAAGGGTAAGTCTGTCCGTCGTCTTGTCTCCGTTGATCCAGCATGGTCGGCGAAGGCATCGAGCGAAGGGTGGCGTCTTCGCCTTCGCCCCAACAAGTCTTTTGCTCCGAATCTCGAGACAAGATTCTTTTAAGGGGGGAGGACTGTAACATCCCAGGTGTTTATATTTCGCTCGAAAACAAGTATGGATTTAAGCACGTAATATCAGTGGATAAAACAGATTTTTAAATTTCAATCATGTTCGCTAATCGCGATTTTAGAATCGCATCTGTTCCGTCTGTCGTGAATGCGACATCATTTTTATTTTTATTTATCCGGGCTCATCCTAAATTTTCGTGACGTTCGGAACCTCGTTGTTCCGAAAATCGGTGCGTCCGGTGGGTATTTAAAATACATCACTCGCACGGATACAAAATCGGAAGCTCGACTAACTCGGATGATTTTTATCCCGAGCAAATTAGTTTGAATTTGACACTAAAATGTTCGGGGCAAAATAATTAGGATCGCGCGTTGTGTGAGTGAAATCGTGCGCGTGAATATAATCCAATTTATTCTTCGGCACGCTGTTTCGACGAAGAAATCGCGTATACATTCGCAGATATGGTTCCGACTAATTTCAGACAAATCGCAGAGCAAATTATCGATGCCGGAATCAGTGTAATTCAGTCTGTTGTTTCTCGCCCAAATCCAAACCTTCAAATATAAACGAAGGGTAAGAATTCATCTGACATCGAAAATATCCACCGAATCAAATTCGGTCCAAATATTGTCATTGAACTTGGGTTGGTGCGAACTATTTCTATATTTTTTTAAACCTAATTTCTGTAAAAGTAATTATCTACGCATATTTGTTTAGAAAAGAGAGAGAAAATCTGAGTTTTTTTAATCCTCTACGTATTTATCTAATTCTATTTCTTTTCATACGTGACTTGATTTCTTGGAAATTCTATCCACCGTAGCTCAAGTCGTTCTCATCTCCTACAGCGGCCTCCCCTTCAGATTTTCCAGCCGCTTTCTCTATTCCTGATTTTCCTACCGCCGAGCGCAGTTCTCTTCCTTATCTTCTTCTTCAGTCGTGTCTCTCTCTTCATTTATCTCCTCCGCCTGGGATATTTCTTGCCTTGCCGCCGGTCTTATCTCCCACGGCAGCTGAGCACGTCGAGCTGCCTCGTTGTTTCTATCCGCCATGGTCCGCCCAGCCGAGGTCTTGCCCAGCTCGCCTGACCGCTGCGCAGCCCTCTCGGCTCCATCTCCCAGCTCGCCAATTTCCTGGCTGGAGCTCGCTCTGCTCTCTCCCATGACGCGCGCCGGTGCCCAGCTCGGCCTCCGCTTCTTCCTGTTTGCGCTCGGTATCCAGCGCGTCCAGCCCCAGCGCCGTCGGCCATCCCCAGCTTGCTTGGCCGCCACCTCCCATGGCCGGCTGCTGCTCCTTGGTGCAGCTCGCCCAGCTCGGATTGCACTCGACTTCCAGCGCCGTGGTCTCGCCAAGATCCCTGTCGAGCTCGTCCCTGCGCGCACGTTTTTCTGCACGCAGCTTCCTCAAATCGTGGTGTGCCTAGCTCGCTTCAGCTCGCCGGTCGAGTTTCTCCCTCGAGTTCGGACCCGGCAGTTAACACCCAGTCATGTGTTCTTTTTCCCCAGCTCGGATCTCGTCAGCCTCCTCATATGTCCTAAGCCGTCGTAGCCAGTTTGCCTCCATCTCGTGGTGGTGTTGTGCTGCCGTCGAGTCCCGATATCGATCTAGTTGTCGTCGAAGTGAAGCTTAGTTGAATGCTCGCCAAGGGTTCGATCAAAAATTTTATTCGGAGACTGTCGACGTTCTCGCAAGCTTGGAGTCGGACTTGCTTTGGATGAGAAATCCCTGATGTTCGAGAGAGGCGAGGCCTGTAAGCGCTCTCTTGGGACTCAACCAAATATCTAAACTGGAAAACCATCATCACCCTCATGGATATCGAATCAAATCAGTATTGGTAAGCCAATTTATTATTTCGGTTAATCAAATTAGATTAGCTAGATTTATTAGTCATAATAATTCTCGTGTTTAGCAGGCGTGTCGTGTTTGAGTTAGATGTTTGCTAAAATACCTTAGCACCTCTGGTAACGTGATCGTGGGAAATTATTGCGTATTATGGTACAACTTAGGTCTAAAATGTAGGATTTACGAAGAGTGTGTTAGAGGAAGTATAAATTAAGCGTGTATAAATTGGCTCGTCATTCGCGAAGAATGGTCAAGTTAATAATATGAGAAAAAAAATAGATTTAGTATTTCATATGATCAATTAAATGCTCTAGATAAATATCTAGCACTACCGAAATGAGTGAAAGCGAATAATATCGATAAGTTTGTTTCTGTTAGGATTCAATCCAGCTAAGTTAAAAATAATGTAGATGATGAGTCGTGGCTAGGCTAATTATGTTTAAAGTGTATGATTTGTTTGCGATGTTTGTGTTAGGTTTGTTTAATTTAGAGAAGCATAATTATTGCGCTTAGTCGTATGTCGATAACTAATATTATCGTATAAAATTGTACAACGCCTCGCCACTAGGTGTTTAATACACTATCATATAGCACTATTTAGATTTGTGCTATTCTTGTTTATATGCATTCATGTGCATCGTGCATCTCAATTAGGTACGATAATTGATCGCGTGATGCGGAAGACAAGCCAAGTCGACCCCAAGCGCGGACTAATTCGCAAGATGATGCTGGTGGATTAACCTGAAGATGGATAATCGGAACAAGTATCAGAACAAAGGATGATCGCCAAGTGGACAACGTCTAACAACACTAACCTAGTGTTACTCAAGGCAAGCCCCGGTGCATGCAACCCCTTCCTTGTGTTTTTAAATAATTTTTGCACACTTTAAGTCTAGTGAAATGTGCATTAGGTTTATAGGAGTTGCTTGAAACCCTTTGATGCATTGCCTTCCTTGATATCCATACCTTATTAGATACTTCTGGTGAAGTATCAAAATATGATTTACAAAAATGCTTAGCCCTGCTCAGATCTTGTGGATAGAGGTTGTCTTTTGTGTTAAGGCCTTGCTCAGGGGTTATCCTGAGGAAAGATGGCTTCTATCTGCAAGAATATTTTCATTGAGAGCGTGGTGGGATCTTACTGCAAAGTTCCCTTTGATACTCTTTTCATCCTAAGGAATACAAACAATCCTAAGGGTGGAAGTACTTAAATCGGGACTTGGGCTAGGAACAGGTGATGTTCTACCCAGGTTGATTAAGGATTGGATGCGTATGTTGGCCTGCTGACCGAGGACCCTTTAACTGGTCACATGCCTCGTCATGGGTAAGCTTTGCGTCGGGTAGACTAAGGCCAGGATAAGATAACACGGAATGGGCGTGGAGCGGTGGCGAGAGTAGCGTGTACCCTCCGTGGCAAGAGGTTGGACGGTGGTGTATCTGTGCTCTCGTGTCGCGTGAACCTGATCTGGTCTTAAGAACCCCGGTGGCGAGTTGACATATGCAAGGGTTAAGTGCTACATATGTCGTGTGATTGGAGATCCTCAGCTAAGTATAATCAATTCGGATCGTCGTACCTTCGCGGTTATGAAGACTTGGTCACTGACCTGCAACCTAAGTCAGGATATGAACCTCATGAATAAAAATGATATTGTATTAATGAGATGGTGAAATTAGACCAGATGCAAACAGAGTCTATTAATATTTAATCTGACGTTAAAATATTGAAAGTAAGGACTCACTTTAGTAAGCTATTTCTGCAAAAGTATCTAAGTTGATTCTTGCTAAAGCCTCTCCTTGATTCCCAAATCCAGCATATCCTTGAGAGTCTTTTCTTTAGTCGGGTAAGTCTTGCTGAGTAATTCCATACTTAGGGTTTTATTCCCTGTTGTTTTTCAGGTTATAGTTTTGTGCTGCTGTGATGGTGTTAAGTGCCGGTGGGCTCGGCCTTCTTATATAAGTATACCCCGTCTTTATCTTCTTATTGAGGATGATCCCTTGAGCTAGCATATATTTCAAACTTATACTTTTGTAATCACTCCGATAAACTAATGTAAAATTTTTGTAACCTGTAAAATTTGGTAGTAAGATTTCCGCTGCAACAATATTGGTGTGTGTGATTTGTGTTACTTAATCCCGCGGTTCTGGTTGTATGTGGTTTATCCGATGTCCTTGGGGCAATCGGACGGATCCTGTTAAGTTATCTGGTGCACATGCATAGCAGTCTAAGGTCTTTGAGACAAGGACAAGTGCATGTGGGCCCAATAACTTGGGAGGTTCTGCCACATGTGACTGAAGTTGAAGTAAAGATTGTTGGCAAAAGAGCATCACATGAGAATTTTCTTTAACTCAGAGAACTATTTTATGATCAACATGGAGATTATCAGGCAAGAGACTAGTATGATATTTGATATGAGGAGGAACCAACCATGAGATGATTGATGAGCTTTTAGAGACATCAGAGAACCAAAGACAATAGCAACATCCATTGAACTAAATGGATACACTGTTTAAAGATAAAATTGATAAAACAACGTCATGATCCTCGGAGAAGGGGGTATGAGAATGACCAGAATTGAGAGATTTAGGAAGATCAACATCCAATACTTGAGAATGGGTTATAGCAGATAACCAGATAATAGGGCAGAATCATTAAAGGATCCAAAGATTTGGATGATAAGGCCACAACATGATTCACAAAGTGATAGCACCTAGAGGGGGGTGAATAGGTGATCCTGTAAAACTTAAAACTTAATGCCACAAAACCTGATTAGGAGTTAGCACAAGAATGCCAAGTGGCTAGAGAAGAATCTTTGCAAGACACGATAACCACAAGAAGATCAATCACAGATAGACACAGTGGTTTATCCCGTGGTTCGGCCAAGTCCAACACTTGCCTAGTCCACGTTGTGGCGTCCCAACGGACGAGGGTTGCAATCAACCCCTCTCAAGCGGTCCAAAGACTCACTTGAATACCACTGTGTTTTGCTTTGCTTTTCTATATCCCGTTTGCGAGGAATCTTCACAACTTGGAGCCTCTCGCCCTTACACTTTGATGATCACAAAGAAGCACGGAGTAAGGGAGGGATGAGCAACACACTCAAGACAAGAAATCACAGCAACACCACGCACACAAGTCGCAACAAGAGCTCACAACACAACTTAATGAGTTCACAACTCAACTAGAGCTCTAATTGCTATCGCAAGGAATCAAAAGCGTGGAATCGATGTCTTAGTGCTTAGGAATGCTTAGAGAATGCTTGGTGTACTCCTTCGTGCGCCTAGGGGTCCCTTTTATAGCCCCAAGGCAGCTAGGAGCCGTTGAGAGCAATCCAGGAAGGCAATTCTTGCCTTCTGTCGCCTGGCGCACCAGACAGTCCGGTGCACCACCGGACACTGTCCGGTGCGGATTTCTTTCCTTCTTTGGTGAAGCCGACCGTTGGCGCTTTGGAGCCGTTGGCGCACCGAACACTGTCCGGTGCACACCTGACAGTTCGGTGCCCCCTTCCGACCATTGGCTCGGCCACGTGTCTCGCGCGGATCGCACGACCGACCTTTGGCCCGGCCGACCGTTGGCTCACCGGACAGTCCGGTGCACACCGGACAGTCCGGTGAATTATAGCCGTACGCCGTTAATCATTTCCTGAGAGCAGCTAGTTCGCCTGAGCCAGCCTGGCGCACCGGACACTGTCCGGTGCACCACCGGACAGTCCGGTGCACCCAGACAGAGCTAACTATGGCTGAACAAAGTCATCTTTAATCTCAACTTGATTTTTCCTGTTTCCAGCACTTAGACACAATACAATGTACTAAGTCTGAGAAACATACCTTTATACTTGATTTGTACTTTGTCCACCATTTAACACTTAGGCACTTGTGTTGGACACTAAATCACCAAAATACTTAGAAATGGCCCAAGGGCACATTTCCCTTTCAATCTCCCCCTTTTTGGTGATTTATGCCAACACAACATAAAGCGAGTAGAACAAGTGCAAAATCACTTCAAATAAGAACTCAAAATTGTTTTGATTCAAATTTGACATATATGGATCATTCTTTGCCACCATTTAGTTTGCTTTTGCAAATCAAACTCAATTTCCTATCTCTAAGTCAAACACACATGTTGAAACATAAAGAGAGATATTTCACGAGAAATTGATAAAGGATTCAAAAACTCCCCCTTTTTCCCATAATTAAGCCTTCTCCCCACAAGAGACCAACTTTTGACAATAATAGGCAAACAAGAGTATTTTGACAAACAAAAACTCTAAGTTTTCAAAATTCACAAGTGGTAGCTGATCCATTTATTGCTTTGGCCTTATTTTCTCCCCCTTTGGCATCAAGCACCAAAACGGGATCAACTTTGGCCCCTTTAACCCCATTGCCTCACCAAAAATCTTCAACTAAGAGTGAAAAGGCAATAAGAGCATAGAGATGAACTTGGAATAAGTTACTCTTTCATCGGAGTGCAGTGGAAGTCTTGCATGGTCCAAGTCCACCTTTTCCCTTTCAATTCACCTTTGAGACTAAATCAAGCAAACTCAAGCACATGGTTAGTCCCAAAGAGTCAAGTTGTAGCACATCTCCCCCTAAATTTGTGCATCACTTGCAAAGGACTTGTGAGGTCCGGGGAGTGCTTGTACAACTTGAGCACCATAAACAACAAAATGCATAAGGAACATGATCAAAGCATGAAACACATGTATGCTATTAATCAATCCAAGTTCCGCGAATCTAAGACATTTAGCTCACTACGCAACTTGCAAAAGGTCTGCTCATCTAAAGGCTTGGTAAAGATATCGGCTAGCTGGTTCTCGGAGCTAACATGAAACACTTCGATATCTCCCTTTTGCTGGTGGTCTCTCAAAAAGTGATGCCGGATGTCTATGTGCTTTGTGCGGCTGTGTTCAACATGATTATCCGCCATGCGGATGGCACTCTCATTATCACATAGGAGTGGGATTTTGCTCAGATTGTAGCCAAAGTCCCTGAGGGTTTGCCTCATCCAAAGTAGTTGCGCGCAACACTGTCCTGCGGCAACATACTCGGCCTCAGCGGTGGATAGGGCAACGGAGGTTTGTTTCTTAGAGCTCCACGACACCAGGGACCTTCCTAAGAATTGGCACGTCCCCGATGTACTCTTCCTATCGACCTTACATCCAGCATAGTCGGAGTCTGAATATCCAATCAAGTCAAAGGTAGACCCCTTTGGATACCAGATCCCGAAACAAGGCGTAGCGACTAAATATCTAAGAATTCGCTTCACCGCCACTAAGTGACATTCCCTTGGATCGGATTGAAATCTAGCACACATGCATACGCTAAGCATAATATCCGGTCTGCTAGCACATAAATAAAGTAAAGACCCTATCATAGACCGGTATGCCTTTTGATCAACGGACTTACCTCCGTTGTTGAGGTCGGTGTGTTCGTCGGTTCCCATTGGAGTCTTTGCGGGCTTGGCGTCCTTCATCCCAAACCTCTTGATCAAGTCTTGCGTGTACTTCGTTTGGGAGATGAAGGTCCCATCCTTGAGTTGCTTCACTTGGAACCCAAGAAAGTAGCTTAACTCGCCCATCATCGACATCTCAAACTTTTGAGTCATCACCCTGCTAAACTCTTCATAAGACTTTTGGTTAGTAGAACCAAATATTATGTCATCGACATAAATTTGGCACACAAAAAGATCACCATCACAAGTCTTAGTAAAAAGAGTTGGATCGGCTTTCCCAACCTTGAAAGCATTAGCAATTAAAAAGTCTCTAAGGCATTCATACCATGCTCTTGGGGCTTGCTTAAGTCCATAGAGCGCCTTAGAGAGCTTACACACGTGGTCGGGGTTCCGTTCATCCTCGAAGCCAGGGGGTTGCTCAACGTACACCTCCTCCTTGATTGGCCCGTTGAGGAAAGCGCTCTTCACATCCATTTGGAACAACCTGAAAGAATGGTGAGCGGCATATGCTAGCAAAATGCGAATGGACTCTAGCCTAGCCACAGGAGCAAAAGTCTCCTCAAAGTCCAAACCTGCGACTTGGGCATAACCTTTTGCCACAAGTCTAGCCTTGTTCCTTGTCACCACCCCATGCTCGTCTTGTTTGTTGCGAAACACCCACTTGGTTCCCACAACATTTTGCTTGGGACGAGGCACCAGTGTCCAAACTTCATTTCTCTTGAAGTTATTGAGCTCCTCTTGCATGGCCAACACCCAGTCCGGATCTAGCAAGGCCTCCTCTACCCTGAAAGGCTCAATAGAAGAGACAAAGGAGTAATGCTCACAAAAATTAACTAATCGAGATCGAGTAGTTACTCCCTTGCTAATGTCACCCAAAATTTGGTCGACGGGATGATCCCTTTGAATCATCGCTCGGACTTGAGTTGGAGGTGCCGGTTGTGATTCTTCCTCCATTACTTGATCATCTTGTGCTCCCCCTTGATCACACGCCTCCTCTTGATGAACCTGTTCATCTTCTTGAGTTGGGGAATGCACCATTGTTGAAGAAGAAGGTTGATCTTGCTCCTTTTGTTCCATTGGTCTCACATCTCCAATCGCCATGGTGCGCATTGCGGCCGTTGGAACGTCTTCTTCATCTACATCATCAAGATCAACAACTTGCTCTCTTGGAGAGCCATTAATCTCATCAAATACAACGTCGCTAGAGACTTCAACCAAACCCGATGATTTGTTGAAGACTCTATACGCCTTTGTATTTGAGTCATAACCTAACAAAAATCCTTCTACGACTTTGGGAGCAAATTTGGAATTCCTACCCTTCTTCACTAGAATGTAGCATTTACTCCCAAAAACCCGAAAATACGAAACATTGGGTTTGTTACCGGTTAGTAGCTCATACGACGTCTTCTTGAGGAGGCGATGAAGGTAGACCCTGTTGATGGCGTGGCAAGCCGTGTTCACGGCTTCTGACCAAAAGCGCTCGGGGGTCTTGAATTCTCCAAGCATCGTCCTCGCCATGTCTGTAAGTGTCCTGTTCTTCCTCTCTACCACACCATTTTGCTGTGGTGTGTAGGGAGCGGAGAACTCGTGCTTGATCCCTTCCTCCTCAAGGTACTCTTCCACTTGAAGGTTCTTGAACTCAGACCCATTGTCGCTCCTTATCTTCTTCACCTTGAGCTCAAACTCGTTTTGAGCTCTCCTTAGGAAGCGCTTGAGGGTCCCTTGGGTTTCAGATTTATCCTGCAAAAAGAATACCCAAGTGAAGCGGGAAAAGTCATCAACAATAACTAGTCCATACTTACTTCCTCCTATGCTTAGATAGGCGACGGGTCCGAAGAGGTCCATATGTAGCAGTTCCAGAGGTCTTGATGTAGTCATCACATTCTTGCTGTGATGTGCTCCTCCCACTTGTTTACCTGCTTGACAAGCTGCACAAGGTCTATCTTTTTCGAAAGTAACATTAGTTAGACCTATCACGTGTTCTCCCTTTAGAAGCTTGTGAAGGTTCTTCATCCCCACATGTGCTAAGCGGCGATGCCATAGCCAGCCCATGCTAGTCTTAGCAATTAAGCATGCATCTAGACCGGCCTCCTCTTTTGCAAAATCAACTAAGTAAAGTTTGTCGTCTAATACACCCTTAAAAGCTAATGAACCATCACTTCTTCTAAAGACAGACACATCTACATTAGTAAATAGACAGTTATATCCCATATTGCAAAGTTGACTCACAGATAACAAATTATACCCAAGCGACTCTACTAAGAATACATTAGAAATAGAGTGCTCATTTGAGATTGCAATTTTGCCTAATCCTTTCACCTTGCCTTGGTTCCCATCACCGAATATTATTGAATCTTGGGGATCCTTGTTCTTGACGTAGGAAGAGAACATCCTCTTTTCCCCCGTCATGTGGTTTGTGCATCCGCTGTCGATAATCCAGCTAGAGCCCCCGGATGCATAAACCTGCAAGGCAAATTTAGGCTTGGGTCTTAGGTACCCAACTCATGTTGGGTCCTACAAGGTTAGTACAAATATCCTTAGGGACCCAAATGCAAGTTTTGTCTCCCTTGCATTTTGCCCCTAATTTTCTAGCTACTATCTTCCTATCCTTTCTACAAATAGCAAAGGAAACATTTAAAGCATGATATATTGTAGAAGGTTCATTCATTACTTTCCTAGGAACATGAACAATATTCTTTCTAGGCACATGATGAATATTTTTTCTAGGCATATCTCTACCATGCACAACATGGGAACTAGAAGCAGTCATAGCATATGAAACAACATTATTGCAATGAACATTCCTAGAATATTTCCTATCATTGTATAAGAAAGCATGGTTCTTTTGAATACTATTTGTCATAGGGGCCTTCCCTTTCTCCTTGATAGGGATGGGAGCCTTATGACATGTCAAGTTCTTGACTTCCCTTTTGAAGACAAGTCCATCCTTAATTGAGGGGTGTCTACCAATTGTGTAGGCATCCCTTGCAAATTTTAGCTTATCGAATTCACTTTTGCTAGTCTTAAGTTGGGCATTAAGACTAGCCACTTCATCATTTAATTTAGAAATTGAAGCTAGGTGTTTGCTACAAGCATCAATTAAAATCTTTACACCTAGTGCAGGTTACAACATTTTCTTCACAAGATGTTGATTTACTAGCTATTTTTAACTTAGCATTCAAATTATCATTTATGCTCCTTAAGCTAGAAATTGTCTCATGGCAAGCAGATAGTTCACAAGAAAGCATTTCATTCCTTTTAACTTCTAAAGCATGAGATTTTTGTGCCTCTACAAATTTATCATGTTCTTCATACAACAAATCCTCTTGCTTTTCTAATAACCTATTCTTATCATTCAAGGCATCAATTAATTCATTAATTTTATCAACCTTGGTTCTATCTAGGCCCTTGAATAAACATGTATAATCTATTTCATCATCATCACTAGACTCGTCCTCACTTGAAGAAGCATAAGTAGTATTTCGAGTACATACCTTCTTCTCCCTTGCCATGAGGCATGTATGACGCTCGTTGGGGAAGAGGGCCGATTTGTTGAAGGCGGTGGCGGCGAGTCCTTCGTTGTCGGAGTCGGACGACGAACAATCTGAGTCCCACTCCTTGCCAAGGTGTGCCTCGCCCTTAGCCTTCTTGTAAGCTTTCTTCTTTTCCCTCTTGTTCCCTTGTTCCTGGTCACTATCATTATCGGGACAGTTAGCGATAAAATGACCAACCTTACCACATTTGAAGCATGAGCGCTTCCCCTTCGTCTTGTTCTTGTAAGGCTGTCCTTTGCATTCCTTAAGCGCCGTCTTGAAGCGCTTGATGATGAGGGCCATCTCTTCATCATTGAGCCCGGCCGCCTCAACTTGTGCTACCTTGCTAGGTAGCGCCTCCATGCTCCTCGTTGCCTTGAGAGCAATGGGTTGAGGCTCATGGATTGGACCGTTCAATGCGTCGTCCACGTATCTTGCCTCCTTGATCATCATCCGCCCGCTTACGAACTTTCCAAGGATCTCCTCGGGCGTCATCTTCGTGTACCTAGGATTCTCACGAATATTGTTCACAAGATGTGGATCAAGGACGGTAAAGGACCTTAGCATTAGGCGGACGACGTCGTGGTCCGTCCATCGCGTGCTTCCATAGCTCCTTATCTTGTTGATGAGGGTCTTGAGCCTGTTGTATGTTTGGGTTGGCTCCTCCCCTCTTATCATCGTGAATCTCCCAAGTTCGCCTTCCACCAATTCCATCTTGGTGAGCATGGTGACGTCGTTCCCCTCATGTGAGATCTTGAGGGTGTCCCAGATCTGCTTGGCATTGTCCAAGCCGCTCACCTTATGGTATTCGTCCCTGCATAATGAAGCTAGAAGAACAGTAGTAGCTTGTGCATTTTTGTGAATTTGCTCATTAATGAACATGGGACTATCAGTACTATCAAATTTCATTCCACTCTCTACTATCTCCCATATGCTCGGATGGAGAGAGAACAAGTGACTACGCATTTTATGACTCCAAAATCCGTAGTCCTCTCCATCAAAGTGAGGAGGTTTGCCAAGTGGAATGGAGAGTAAATGAGTATTTGTACTTTGCGGAATACGAGAGTAGTCGAAAGAAAAGTTTGAATTAACCATCTTTCTTTTGTCGTAGTCGTTGTCGTCGTTGTCCTTTTGGGAAGAAGTGGACTCGTCGCTGTCGTCGTAGTAGACGATCTCCTTGATGCGCCTCGTCTTCTTCTTCCCATCTTTTCGTTTGTGACCCGAGACCGAGTCGGTAGGCTTGTCATCTTTCGGCTCGTTGACGAAGGACTCCTTCTCCTTATCATTGATCACAATCCCCTTTCCCTTAGGATCCATCTCTTCGGCGATTAGTCCCTTTCTTGAAGAGAACGACTTTGATACCAATTGATAGCACCTAGAGGGGGGTGAATAGGTGATCCTGTAAAACTTAAAACTTAATGCCACAAAACTTGATTAGGAGTTAGCACAAGAATGCCAAGTGGCTAGAGAAGAGTCTTTGCAAGACACGACAGCCACAAGAAGATCAATCACAGATAGACACAGTGGTTTATCCCGTGGTTCGGCCAAGTCCAACACTTGCCTAGTCCATGTTGTGGCGTCCCAACGGACGAGGGTTGCAATCAACCCCTCTCAAGCGGTCCAAAGACCCACTTGAATACCACGATGTTTTGCTTTGCTTTTCTATATCCCGTTTGCGAGGAATCTCCACAACTTGGAGCCTCTCGCCCTTACACTTTGATGATCACAAAGAAGCACGGAGTAAGGGAGGGATGAGCAACACACTCAAGACAAGAAATCACAGCAACACCACGCACACAAGTCGCAACAAGAGCTCACAACACAACTTAATGAGTTCACAACTCAACTAGAGCTCTAATTGCTATCGCAAGGAATCAAAAGCGCGGAATCGATGTCTTAGTGCTTAGGAATGCTTGGAGAATGCTTGGTGTACTCCTTCATGCACCTAGGGCTCCCTTTTATAGCCCCAAGGCAGCTAGGAGCCGTTGAGAGCATTCCAGGAAGGCAATTCTTGCCTTCTGTCGTCTGGCGCACCGGACAGTCCGGTGCACCACCGGACACTGTCCGGTGCGGATTTCTTTCCTACTTTGGTGAAGCCGACCGTTGGCGCTTTGGAGCCGTTGGCGCACCGGACAGTCCGGTGCCCCCTTCCGACCGTTGGCTCGGCCACGTGCCTCGCGCGGATCGCGCGGCCGACCTTTTGCCCGGCCGACCGTTGGCTCACCGGACAGTCCGGTGAATTATAGCCGTATGCCGTTAATCATTTCCTGAGAGTAGCTAGTTCGCCTGAGCCAGCCTGGCGCACCGGACACTGTCTGGTGCACCACCGGACACTGTTCGGTGCACCACCGGACAGTCCGGTGCACCCAGACAGAGCTAACTATGGCTGAACAAAGTCATCTTTAATCTCAACTTGATTTTTCCTGTTTCCAGCACTTAGACACAATACAATGTACTAAGTCTGAGAAACATACCTTTATACTTGATTTGTACTTTGTCCACCATTTAACACTTAGGCACTTGTGTTGGACACTAAATCACCAAAATACTTAGAAATGGCCCAAGGGCACATTTCCCTTTCACAAAGGTAAAGGTTTACTAGATCTAGGTGAAAAGAGATGTCATCAACCCAGATGGCTTCTAGGTTGAGTAGAGGAGAATTTAATGAGGAATTTGGACAAGGTTTCCAAAAAAGAATGTGAGGCTACACATGGTTTGCGTGAACTGACAAAAAACTTTTTTTGACATAAACAAGTGCACAAGGAAGCTTTAGTTGTCAACCCAGACCGGCCGAAAACCCACTGCACACAGACCACTAATCGAAAGAAAAACGCGAATTGAAAACCAAAATGAGACGGACGCGTGATTAAACACAACATCAGACAAAATAGATGTGCTTCGGCACGATGCAACACCCATGTCAACTTAGGTTTTTGTTTACACGCGATACGGAGACAGGTCACTATACTGCTTTGAAACTTGGAAGAAGGAGCGAAACGGGAAGAGAAAAGAGAGTAACGCCTGAATTTGGTGAGCATCGGAGATGAAAAATTATACCCCTCAAATTCAGGGTGTTACATGTCTCTTGTGTTCTTGTTCATTGTGTTTGTTCGTGTTCTTCGTTCTGTCACCATTCCGTGAAAGAATTGTTCATATCTTTTTAGTGTGTGGATTTTGAGAAGTGTCCTTCTCAGATCTACTAATTTTGAACCTTGTGGATCATCTAGGACATCTCATTTCCAAAGGTAAATGGGTGAATTTCGATATAAATTCAGTTGTATATCTCATTCTTTAGTTGAGCTCGTGCAAACCAGTTGAGCCGGTTTTGACATCGGTTGAACCGGTTTTGACCAGTTTGTTTGTAGTTTTTGTTGAAAATATTTTCGCTTGCCTATTCACCCCCCTCTAGGCAACTTTCAATACCTCTTTAGGTCACAGGAACTTCTAGGTCGCTTGTAGGTGCCTTGAAAGTTTTCGACGAAAGCCTTCCAGAGGTCGGCCCAGTCGCGGACGATTTTGACCGGCAAGTGTCTGAGCCAAGCTCTTGCTCCCTCTGCAAGGTGTATGGAGATGAACAGGATGATGAGGTAATCATACTTGACCCTCACAATGCAGCATGCAAGGCGGTAGTCTTCCGACCACACATCGGGGTTCATGGACCCATCGTACTTATAAATGTAGGCCGGCACACATACCTTTGGGGGAACTGTGCTTTTCTGATTTCCCACCTGAAAGCGCGTGGTCTTGGTTTTGCTAGCCTGAGATGGCACTTGCTCCTGCTCTCGATGCCTGTTGTCGAGGATGCGTTGGGCGTCGTGGATGTTCTTGAGGCGATCCCTTATGGGGACGCGCGTCCTTGTGGATCGGGTGGGTTGTGCCCCATGCTCCAAGATGAGGCCATTTGTGGGCCGTGGCTCTCAGTGCTGAGGGAGAACTGCTGATCAATCTCGGCATGTTGTATTGTGTCCCTCTTCATGAGGTTATGGAGGTTCTGATACATCATCTCCGCTTCTGGCTTGCTCGGTTCTGGGATGGATCAGAGCATCTTGGCCGCTACGGCGATGTTTTGTGCGGGGTTGAGGAAATATTGTGTGATGTCATTGCTTACAGTGAGCTGGTCACACACCTTCTTCGGACGCTACCTTTCGGCTTCGAGGCACCTCCGCTCGACATCGTTGTAGACATGGTCAAGCTTCTGCATGAGGGAGTCGAGCTCCTCTTGTTGCTGACAGAGCGAGGCCTCTCATGCTAGGATGCGCGCTTGGCGCTCTCGTTGGTACTTTTCCTCTTGATTACGGGCCTCCTTGTCTCCCCTATAGTTTTCATTTGGTGGGGGCATTGCCATGAAGTAGGTCCTTTTTGGCGCCTCCTCGGCGTAGGAGTTGACCCCGGTTGAACCGTGGCTCAAGTCGTCCTCTAGCAGATCGAGAACAAATGTAAGTTGGTGGTCGATGACCACCACCAGAGTCGAGGACGGGGCTTCCACCACCTTTTTCTTAGTGTGCCTATTGAGGCGCCGCTTTAGGGTGGCTACATTCCTTTTCAAGCTTTGCTTCTCCACCTTGATCCTAGTGGAGCGTGTCTGTTGTGCGCCCTTGGTGCTGGGCATGCCGGGGATGACGAGGCTATGCTTGTCGGCTGCGGTGGCAAAGAAATGGAGGGTGCCGAAGATGATGCGGCTCTCTAGAGTGCATGTCTCACCTTCGATGAATGCTGATGACTGGGCCATCAGAGTGGAGAGCATCTATTAGTACACTAGCGCTTCCCCTACCTGATGCGCCAACTGTCTTGGTTTCGGAAACCAGGGAGTAGTAATATTTGTGTTCGGCAGGGGTGCTAGCACAGACTCACTCCAAATGGTGAATCATTGCTCGAACGAAGAACTTGGGACACTAGGTTTATACTGGTTCAGGTGTAGTGCTGATTGCAGTATTTCTTTGAGCGTGTTACAACAAGTGTACTTGTGTGTCTATATAAGAAAGAAGGCCCACCCTTTAATAGTTCAAGGGTAGGACCTTAAAGGGGTGACTTGCTCTCTACTTGGTATGAGGATGGTCTGTTATCCCGGCTTGTTGTTGTGCACCTGGTGTCGCACTATCCATACGGCCGTGAGTAGTTGTACCCCTGGTATGGCGCACGTCTCGCTTATTCGTCATAAGAGTCCCTATAGTGAGTCTGCTGCTGATATCTTTGTAGTAATGTGTGGTGGGTCCTGCGGGTCAGTCCCACAACATGGTACCACGTAGCGTAGCTTCGCCTGTTGTCATAGGCCTGTGTCACTTGCATGCGTGCATAGACATACACCTGGTATGGTGTATCCATTACATCTTTCCAGATATCTTAGTCACTGTAGACATTCTGATGCTAAGATCCCTTCGATTGGGATTAACTGGTCCTATCTGCTGGTGGTTGTTTGTCTGAGATAGTATGTGGTGCGGTGTTGTTTGACATTCGTCAGAGACCTTTCGACGTCGTACCAGAGGCCCAGACGTAGTTTGGTGATGACCCGTCTTGTCCCGCTGACGTGGGCTTGTATCAATGGGTCGGCCTTCTCTTACGTGAGTCTCTTATAAGGTTGCTCGACAATACATGGTCATCGGCTCCGCCTCGCAAGGTTGCTCGGCAGGGACTTGGTCGTCCGCTCCACCTCACGAGGTTGCTCGGTAGGGTCTTGGTCGCTCGCTCCGCCTCGCAAGGTTGCTTGGTAGGGACTTGGTTGTCCACTCCGCCTCGCAAGGTTGCTCGACAAGGACTTGGTCATCCACTCCGCCTCGCAAGGTTGCTCGACAAGGACTTGGTCGCCCGATCCGTCTCACAAGGTTGATCGGCAGGGTCTTGGTCGCCCACTCCGCCTCGCAAGGTTGCTCGGCAAGGTCTTGGTCGCTTGTTCAGCCTCGCAAGGTTGATCAGCAAGGTCTTGGTCATCTGCTCTGCCTCGCAAGGTTGCTCGGCAAGGTCTTGGTCGTCCGTTCTACCTCGCAAGGTTGCTCGACAGGGCTTTGGTGGCACGCTCCACCTCACAATGTTGCTCGGCAGGGACTTGGTCACCCGCTCCACCTCACAAGGTTGCTCGACAGGGACATGGTCGCTCGCTCCGCCTCGCAAGGTTGTTCGGCAGGGTCTTGGTCATCCGCTCCTCCTCGCAAGGTCTTGGCCATCCGTTCCACCTCGCAAGGTTGCTCGATAGGGTTTTGGTCGCTCGCTCCACCTCACAAGGTTGCTCGGCAGGGGCTTGGTCGCCCACTCCACCTCACAAGGTTGCTCGACAAGGATTTGGTCACCCGCTTCGCCTCGCAAGGTTTGCTCGATAGGAACTTCTTAGGCTTTGTTTGGGCACCCTGTTCCTGGTTGCCCAACAGTTAGACTCTTGATTTTTTTTTCATTTAACCCCTAAAGACTTCTCTAGATAGGGTTGACATGCCCTAACCAGCTCGTAGCAATAAGGATGTCCTAATATTATTACTGTCTAGACTAGATAAGTATCTATGTCCTTCGATTCTTCTTCTTTTTTGTTATAACTAAGACATTTTCTTGATGTAGCCCACGTCCATGTATGGACGAGATGAACCAACCCATTTCACTCGCCCATCTTCTTTTCTGGTGAGGGCTTGTTTGGGTAATCTTGGATTGGAGTGAATTGAGGTGGTATAAGGTGTATTGAAGTGTAATATGAACTAATTTCCCTTTCAATCCCTAAAATACACTTCAATCCACTTCAATACCTTTTTATCCAAACAAGGCCTCAGGAATGACAGCCCCCAGCCAAGCCTATCAAGGCCCAATGCTATAATCCCTATCCAGGCTCTCTAATGCCTCGTGCAACTCCTGCCATCTACATTTTTTTCTTCTGTGGCTTTTGTTGGTTCATAATCTATATCCTTTTGATCGAAATGAATGTATAAGTCACCGGTCAATTCATGGGATGAATTGCTGGATTGGGCACTCCTGCTTAATGTTTACCCAGTTAAGAACCAAGGATATAAATATGTTTGGCTGCATTATATATGATCTCATCTGCTATCTTCGCCATTGTGAGACAGAGAGGCATGCAGTAGAGCAGATTGCAGGTCACTGCATTGAAGAAACAAAATGAAAAATGTGTTTGTTACTCGACGGAGGGCGCGTCAGAGGCCGGACAATGCCCGCCATCATGGTGTGGGTTTGCATCCATTCGTGACAACCTATTCAGATGGGTACCTCGCTCTCAAAACCTATTTAGACATCTATATTGATCCCTCACATCCCACCTTCTAAGAGGCTTAAATCTCTTCCAGAAAACCTATTCAGACTCTCAAAACCTATTCAGACATCCATATTGGTCCCTCACATCCCACCCCATAAGAGGCTCAAATCTCTCCCAGACAACCTATTCAGACGGGCACCTTGCTCTCAAAACCTATTCAGACATCAATA
Organism: Zea mays; assembly: GCF_902167145.1. Lineage (NCBI taxonomy): Eukaryota > Viridiplantae > Streptophyta > Magnoliopsida > Poales > Poaceae > Zea > Zea mays. The sequence goes on from NC_050101.1 coordinate 52,271,551, forward strand.
TCGGTCCCTCACATCCCACCCCCTAAGAGGCTCAAATCTCTCCCAGTCAACAACGGCAATGTAGGCTCCGATACTAATTGTAACGCATCACCAGGGCCGGTATATCCAAAGACCACCATCGCCAGTATTGGATGTTCATGCCCTCGCGACAATCTATTCAGACAAACATCTTGCTCTCAAAAACTAGACTAAAAATGAGGAATGCTCTATCCTTATAAAGACACCACGGCTCTCTTAGCTAGACAAGGTGGTACTAACAAGGCGTGTGTTGGGGACTTGTTCTCAAATGCTATGAATTAAGAACAAGGCAACATAAAATATTAAATGTCAAAGCACTTCGTCCACTGAAGCATTATTTCCCTGAGGATTTAATGAGCTTCGGACGAAGGTCATGGATGATAAATTACGAAGGTCCTACCTTCGTAATCAGAAATAAAATAATGCAAAATAAAATATAAAGTATAAAATGTTAAAGAATATTAAGAATGAATATCATTATTTACTCATTTTACAATATAAATTGAGATATTAGAACATGATGCTTGGTTACATTTATACCTTTGCCTTGACAAAGAACAATAATTCCAGAGTAATGCGTTAGCAATTACAGGATTGCGTGAACTGTAGAGGAGTACTGTTCACTATTTATAGGCACAGGACACAGCCTGTAAGAAATTACGATCATACCCCTTACAAAAGATTACAATTATGACTCAGACCCTTATGGACTAAAAAGTCATTCCATCTTTAAGTCGGTTCGACCCTTCACCTTCGGATATGCTATAATATCGAAGCTTCATGAGCGGTAGCTTCGGTATTACGTATAACCAGGTTTTTTCGAAGGTGTTTCTTCCTGTGGGACCTTCGGCGACGAAGCATGGTCCCAACAGTAGCCCCTTCGCGGTGCTAGATCGTTTTTCGTAACGAGCTTGATCCGTGAAAAAAGTCTCTTAGGCTTCGGGAAGTCGAAGGTCTGAAAAACACCTTCCCTGAGCTCGTTGCTAGGAAACGATACAACTTCCGAGCGTGAAGCGGTCCCACCATGCAGGTTCACCTTCTTGGGTTTTGTGGCCCACTGTTCAGTGGGTGCGAGTGACTGTTTGTCCAGTGTAAAAGACTTTGACGATTCACCTTCTTACCTGCAGCACTATATAAACAGACAGGTAGGTGTGAGGTTACCACAGCATTCATTGCTATTGCACTGTTTTGCTGCCAAAAATTTAACCATAGCCGAAGCTTGACTTTTACATTCAAACGAAGCTCCACTTTGGATTCTGCTTCGTCACAAGAAGAGCTTCGGAAAAAAGGTTATTAATTTCCAAGGAATTTTCAAGAAATTTTCAAGAAGCGAGATGGGGATGAGACCGAAGCCACTGAAACCGTGCCGATTTTTGAAGCAATGAGGCGTTCTGGGCTGGTTTCATCAGAGGACACACCTGCTGCCGAAGCAACACAAGCTAATGTTGAAGAAGCTGGTTCCGAAGATGAGTACAGCTGCGGGGTGCCAAGTAAACCTAGTCATCTGGATTTTGGAAAGTCCACCATCTCTGAAGCCGATCTCCCTAAAATGGTGAAGCTGGGCTATTTCAGTGAGGCCAAGAAGGAATTAATTCGTTTTGGTGGAGAAGAAACTATCCCAAAGCCAGGAAAAGATGAGGTAGTAGTCTTCAAAAGTTTTCTTAAAGCTGGCTTAAGATTCCCCTTAAACAGGATGATTGCTATTGTACTGAAGAAGTTTGGGGTTTACCTTCATCAGCTGACCCCTAATGCTATCGTTAGATTAAGCGTTTATATTTGGGCCCTTCGTAGCCAGGGAGTGGAACCGTTTGGTGAGGGTTTCTGCCGAGTTCATGAATTACACTACCAGACTAAAGCCAGAGGAGATGGTCTGCACGAAAATTTTGGCTGCTACAACTTTGCTTATCGCAAGACTACGAAGTTTCCAGTGATAAGCTACCGAAGCAAATGGCCAGCCGGATGGAAGTCTGAATGGTTTTATGTTAAAGTTGATGAAGATGAAGATAAATTGGTCCAGAGTCGGGGAGACGAGGCCCCGATGCAACATGATAATGGGGAGCCCGAGCCAGATTGCTTTGGCTGAATTTCGAGTGATTTCAGATTATATTGGCACTAGAGATTTAGTGCAGGAATGTTTGGCTTTTAAAGTGTTCCCAACACTGAGGGAGTGGGAGATGCCGAAGCTGGAGGGAGAAAAGAAAAAGGGAGAACTTGTTCGATTGCCTTATCACTACAAGTTTAAGAAACACTTTAAAAAACCCTGTCAGGAGTGGTTGGACACAATCGAGGTTATGTGCAACGATATCCTCGGTAATTATTCTAAGAAAGAAGATCAGTTAATGACTGCAGCCTTCGGCACTCGTCCGAAACGAAGATTGAATCAGTGCTAGATGCCTTGAATTTTGATTACCATGATTATGAGCAACTGGGCGGAGATGCCGAAGGCCCAAAGAGAAAGAGGATTGCCGGCGCCCTTGACAAAGAAGGCACCAAATTGGCTAAAAAGGACAAAGAAATTTCTGAAAAACTGAGCCCTGAGCCGAAGACAGCTGCTCCAAGGAAAAGAAAAGTTGCATCCCCAAAACCAAAGACATCGGCCCGAGAGGAGGAAACTCCTTCAACACCTTCTGCTGCCGAAGTGGAAGAGATTCTGAAGGTAATGACTGAACCTTTGCCTATCAGGCTAAGTCCGCTGGCGCCAGAACTGACGAAGTTTTTTCAAAAGGACAAAGAAGCTTCGGCAACAGAAAGTCTCGCAAAGCCGAAAAAACGAAGAATTATCCAAGTGGCCGATGTCATTCATCAGACACCGCCACCGACATCGGCGTCAAAAATTGTCATTATCGAAACCACATCCACAGGAGCCAAAACCACCGGAGCCGAAGCCACCGGAGCCGAAACCACCGGAGCCGAAGCCACCGGAGCCGAAGCTACCGGAGCAACCACTGAAGCCGAAGCCACCGGAGCCGAAACCGGGACCACCGAAGATCCTAATCTAGAAACCACACTTGGTGATATTAACAATATACTTCTGAGAATGGCTGAAGAAGAAGCTGCTGCGGTTGCGGTGAATATGGCAATTGAAAAAGGAAAAGAGCAAATTGAAGACACTTTGGAAGAAGAAAATTTTAATTTTTAAGATATACTTGGAAAAGAGTTAACAGACACCGAAAAAGAAGAGCTAAAGAGATATGCTATATCCTGTGGATACAAACTAGGGTCTCTGCTATTTGGTGGAGTCAATGAAGGGAAGCTAAGATGCCTTCGGAATCGAACCAAGGCCAAGGTTGTTAGGACTTTCTCAAAAAGCGTTGGCCTGCCAAAGATAGAAGCGGACCTCTGCAGGTACCAGCGACAACATATTGCCGGTAGCTTGCTCTATGCTAATTTCAAGGTACAATCTCAACTTTTTTTTATTATTATTATTTTAATTAAGATGTTTTCTGACGAAGCTTGTTTTGGCAGAGTATACTGCTAAGTAAAGTGCTGAGGATGCAACAAGATCTTGAGGACGAGAAAAACGAAGCTGCCATCAAAGATCTAGAAAACAAAGTTGAAAGTTACGAAGTTGCTTTGAAGAAAAAGGACCTTGTCATTCAAGACCTTGAAAACAAAGTTAAAGATCACGAAGCTGCTTTGGAAAAGAAAGACTTTGTCATCCACTGTGCGGAAGGTTCACTGGCTGAAGCTCAAGCCGAAATTGACAAATTGAACAGCGAATTACTTATAAAATCAGAAAAATCTGAGCAAGAAAAGAAGAATCTCGAAACAAATCGCAGAAATCATTGAGGGAACTTCAGGAAAAATGCTTAGATTTTGGCAACCGCTGCGTGCAGCGGCTGAAGGCTATGTTTTACTCAATTGGAGCCAGTTCTGATAAGTTTACACCTTCAGCTGAAAACCTGCCAAGCACCTTCGAATACATTGAGGGCGAAGTTGATGCACTTGACGAAGTTATCGCTGGGCATGCCGATTTATGCGCCCTGTTAGCTTCTCGAGGCACGGCTATCGCTTTCCTGAAGGTTGGCTGCACACACGGGAAAATTGTAAATAGGCCAAACTTCAGCTTGTCACCGGCAGATTTGGTTGAGATCCCCAGCCTAGCCTGGAGCATAGGAAACAGGTTTATGACCCAGATTTGGATAAACGGCGGGCGAAAAATGGCTGGTGACGAAGCTTGGAGCCACCTTAAGCCAGTGAGAAACTTATACTTGTTACTTTTACCTTCTCCTTGAATTCTGCGCCTTTCTCATTTCGTTTTAATATGTGCAGGATGATGAAGCTGAAGAATGACGAGCTGAAGCTTAACAGATGCTCCGAAGGACTTTTCTGCAAAAGATTCTAGAGAAATTTTTGTAATATAATTGTAAAGAAACTTATGTAAATTTGTGCATACCTTGTAATATATCTTTTCCCTTTATCCATGTACGATCTGCTTTGCTGTGGACGAAATTTTATTTTTGAGCCGAAGGCGAAAAACACCTTCCCTTCTTTTCGTACACAACGAAGCACTAAAATTTCCTCTTTCTCCGAAGTTTTTTCCTCATAGCCGAAGCATCTGCCTTTTCTGTATGATATGATGATAATGATCCTATATATGTCTAAATGAATGTTTATGAATGCAAATGTCCTGATGTAATGTATCGTGCAAATGAATATCCGAATGTATATTCGAAACCATAATCATAGCCTTCATTCCCTTGGGAATGACTCAAATCTTTTTGTCGTTTAATTTTCGGCCTCACCGTTTACTTTTCGGTGTATCAGCGCTGACTTTTCGCTGTAAGCCTCCCTTAGGAGCTTCTTCGCCTTTTACTTTCGGCGGAATCAGCGTTTATTTTTCGCTGCAAGCCTCCCTTAGGAGCTTCTTCGCCTTTTACTTTCAGCGAAATGAGCGTTTATTTTTCGCTGCAAGCTCTGCATTCCCTTAGGAACGACTTTTGAGCTTCTCCCTGTTTTCTTTTCTTTTTCCTTTGCACTTGATAGTGCATTCTCAGCTTTTACATTTACATCTTTGGGGGATATCGCTCTTATAGAATTGAAATAAGAAAAAGAAAAATTACATGTTGTGGCCCCATTAAAAACCTTTCTCCCCCTTTGGAAAGGAAAAGGGTGCCACAAGAAAGAATAGAAAAAAAATTACATCAAGCTAAACATAATATCGCCGAAGCTCGTCCGCATTCCATGATCTAGGAATGTCGTTGCCGTCCATATCCTTCAATCTGTAGGAACCGGGTCTTGACGAAGATACTACCAGAAAAGGTCCTTCCCACTTCAGCTGTAACTTGCCTACTGTCTCTGGGTTGGCTACTCTTCGAAGCACCAAATGTCCTGGTTCAATGTTCTTTAGCCGAACCTTTCTATCACGCCATTTTATTGTTTCAGCTTGGTATTTGTTGATGTTTTCCACAGCTTGAAGCCTGATCCCCTCTATAGCATCTTTTTCCACAGAGTAATCAGCTTCAGCTTCGTCTTCTGCCGAAGCTACTATTCTTATTGATCCTGCTTTGGCTTCTTCCGGAGTTATTGCTTCGTCACTAAACAATAGTTTGAATGGTGTAAAACTTGTTGATCTTGATATTGTTGTGTTGTGGCTCCACACCACTTTGATTAATTCATCTGGCCACTTTCCCCTAGGCTGATTGAAGATTAACTTCATTATTCCTGTCATTATGATGCCATTAGCCCTTTCAACAAGTCCATTTGACTCTGGATGCCGAACTGATGCAAAATGGATCTTCGTGCCAATTTGTTCACAAAATTCTCTGAAAGCTTCGGAATCAAACTGCGTTCCATTATCCACAGTAATAGCCTTCGGCACTCCGAAACGACAAACAATATTTTGCCAGAAAAACTTTTGAATAGTGACCGAAGTTATTGTGGCTAAAGGCTTTGCCTCAATCCATTTAGAAAAAATATTCCACTGCCACTACAACATATCATAAGTTCCCTTGTGCTGGTGGTAACGGACCTAACAAATCAAGGCCCCACCTTTGCAACGGCCAAGTGGGTTGTATTAACTGGGTTAGAGACGAAGGTTGTTTTTGATCTCTTGCACATTTCTGACAACCTTCGCACTTTTGGACTAATTCCGCTACATCCGAAGCTGCCTTTGGCTAATAAAATCCTTGACGAAAAACTTTTCCAAGCAAAGGCCTAGATCCAATGTGAGATCCACACAGGCCTGCGTGTATTTCCTTCATCAATTCTATACCTTCGGCTCTAGATAAACACTTGAGTAATGGAGCATAGACTCCATGCTTGTACAGCTCCCCTTCTATTATAACATATGGTCGAGCTCTTGCCTCTATCCTCCTGTTATAAGCTTCATCATCTGAAAGAAAGTTACCCTGAAGGAAAGAGATGGTCTCAGTTCTCCAGTCTTCACTATAGACAGGAGATATGTTGAGGACTGCTCTTTCAAGAAGTTCGACCGAAGGTGCTTTTATTGTTTCGAAAAATACTTCCGAAGGTAAGGGCAGCCCCTGTGCTGACTTGGCTAATAAATCAACCTGTTCATTTTCTCCTTGAGGAATATTTTTAACAGAAAACCCTTCAAAGGAAGCCTCAATCCTTCGGACCGTGTCTAAATATTTTTCAAGCTTCGGATCTCTTGATTTATAACTTTTGTCGATATGACCAGAAATAATCTTGGAATCACTTTTAAGAATCGCCCTTCTAATTCCCATTGCCTTTAATTTCCGAAGACCCAAGAGCAGAGCTTCGTACTCAGCAATGTTATTTGTGCAACTGAAATCAAGTCTTGTTGCATAACAAGTTTTAACTTTGGAAGGTGCGACCAACACAGCAGCTGCTCCTGCTCCGAAGGTTCCCCAAGAACCATCGCAAAATACTGTCCAAACTTCGGCATCTTTACTCGTTTCTTCTTCCTGAGCCCATGGCGTCCAGTCAGCAATGAAGTCTGCCAACGCTTGGGACTGAATCGAAGATCTATGCACATAATCAATGCAAAATTCATTGAGTTCCGTAGCCCATTTTCCAACCCTTCCAGTAGCTTCTCTATTTCTCATAATATCCTTCAATGGTTGTGAAGAAGGGACAATTATATTGTATGCTTGAAAATAGTGCCGAAGCTTCCTGGAGGCCATCAAAACAGCATACAACACCTTCTCCAACTCTGTATAATTTTTCTTTGATAAACTAAGAACTTCGGATACAAAGTATATTGGGGCTTGCTTTTTGACTTGGCCTTCAAGCTTCTCTTGGACAAGTGCTGCACTTACCGCTGAGTGCGAAGCTGCCACATATAACAACAGAGGAGCCCCTGGCGTTGGTGGAGTTAGTGTTGTTAGGTCTATCAAATATTGCTTCAGCTCTTTGAAGGCTCTCTGCTGGACTGGTCCCCATTGAAAAACTTCGGCTGACTTCAGCACTTCGAAGAATGGTAAATTTCTCTCTGCTGATCTAGATATGAATCTGTTGAGAGATGCCAGTCTTCCTGTCAATCTTTGAGCCCCCTTCTTTGTACTTGGTGGTTCCATTCGAAGGATAGCTTCGATTTTATTTGGATTAGCCTCAATCCCTTTTGTTGAAACTAGACAGCCAAGAAATTTCCCTTTCTTCACTCCGAAGACACACTTTTCTGGATTCAACTTTAAACCGGCCTGTCTAAAATTAGCGAAGGTCTCCTGCAGATCAGCAATGTGATTTTCTTGCCTCGTGCTTTTTACAATGATATCATGAACATAAGTTAGCACATTTCTGCCTATCTGAGAATGAAGAACCTTCGCTATCATTCTGCTGAAGCTTCCTCCTGCATTCTTGAGCCCCTCAGGCATCCGAAGGTAACAATATGTTCCACTAGGGGTTATGAAGCTGGTTTTTGGCTCATCCTCCTTCTTCATCCAAATTTGATGATAGCCTGAATAACAATCCAGCAGACTCATAAGCTCTGATGAAGCTGCTGCATCAACTAGGGAATCTATCCTTGGCAATGGAAACTCGTCCTTCGGACAGGCCTTGTTGAGATCAGAAAAATCAATACACATCCTCCATTTACCATTGGCCTTTTTTACCATAACAGTGTTAGCCAACCATTCTGGGTATTTTACCTCTCTGATAACTCCGGCACTGAGGAGTCTTTTCACTTCATTCCGAGCACCTTCGACCTTATCATCAGACATCTTCCGAAGCCTCTGCTTTCTGGGTCTGAAGGATGGATCAACATTGAGCGAGTGTTCAATAACATCCCTGTTGACTCCGCAAAGATCATTAGCTGACCATGCAAAAACATCTTTGTTGTTGAACAGAAACCTTATCAAGGTTTTCTCCTGTTCTTCAGACAGTTGGGATCCCGATAGCACCTTCTGCTCTGCTATGTCATCGCATAAGAGCATGGGCTTCGGCTGATCGGCCGAAGCAGCTTTCTCCCTTCTGAACTTGTATTGCTCACAAGCTTCAGCTCCATCTATGTTATGGATTGCTTTTGAGTCTGTCCAGTTTCCTTCGGCCCTTCTGGCAGCTTCCTGACTTCCATGAATAGCAATGGGCCCTTGGTCCGAAGGTATCTTCATGCAAAGATATGCTGGATGAAGAATTGCTTCGAAGGCATTGAGAGTACCACGACTGATGATTGCATTGTAAGGGTATTCCATGTCAACAATATCAAACACAACTTGTTCAGTCCTTGTGTTGTTGACGAATCCGAAGGTCACTGGCATGGTAATCTTACCGAGCGCTACAATCTGTCTTCCTCCGAAGCCACAAAGAGGGTGTGTAGCATCATGAATCTTATCTTTGGGCTCTTGCATTTGTCTGAAGGCCTTAGCAAATATAATATCCGCTGCACTGCCTGTATCAACAAAAACATTATGGACCAGAAATCCTTTGATCACACAAGAGATAACCATAGCATCATTGTGTGGGTAATCCTTGAGCTGAAGATCCTCTTGAGAGAAGGTAATTGGAATGTGAGACCATCTTGACTTGATGAAGAGTCCTTGTACCCCTACATGTTGTACTCTTCTCTGTGCCTCCTTCTTCTGTTTCTTGTTAGCCGGCTCTGAGCATGAACCGCCTGTTATCGGGAGAATCATCTTCGGAGCCGAAGCAGTTCCAGCTTGGTTCTTGAACGAAGCCATTGTCTCAAGAAAGTGGAAGTGAGTTCACCGGAGGTGGGCGCCAATGTTGGGGACTTGTTCTCAAATGCTATGAATTAAGAACAAGGCAACATAAAATGTTAAATGTCAAAGCCCTTCGTCCGCTGAAGCATTATTTCCCTGAGGATTTAATGAGCTTCGGACGAAGGTCATGGATGATAAATTACGAAGGTCCTACCTTCGTAATCAGAAATAAAATAATGCGAAATAAAATATAAAGTATAAAACGTTAAAGAATATTAAGAATGAATAACATTATTTACTCTTTTTACAATATAAATTGAGATATTAGAATATGATGCTTGGTTACATTTATACCTTTGCCTTGACAAAGAACAATAATTCCAGAGTAATGCGTTAGCAATTACAGGATTGCGTGATCAGTAGAGGAGTACTATTCACTATTTATAGGCACAGGACACAGCCTATAAGAAATTACGATCATACCCCTTACAAAAGATTACAATTATGACTCAGACCCTTATGGACTAAAAAGTCGTTCCATCTTTAAGTCGGTTCGACCCTTCACCTTCGGATATGCTATAATATCGAAGCTTCATGAGCGGTAGCTTCGATATTACGTATAACCAGGTTTTTCCGAAGGTGTTTCTTCCTGTGGGACCTTCGGCGACGAAGCATGGTCCCAACAGCGTGCATTCTGGTCCCTCACCCATCCTGACCGACCCCTCCTATGCTGCGGTAGTTAGTGACAGGGAGTGCTCCATTGTTGCTGCCGCCAGCAGCGCCAACACAACCAAGGACGACGTCCTATATGCCTTGCCCATCGCCGTCCGTCCAGGTGCTGAACGTGTTAATTAGGTGCTTTTTTTGTTACGATCACTACCAATGTTGTATACATATTATTTCTTTCTCTATAGAGAGAGAGAGGAAGAGATTGAGGTAAGGACTCAGGCTGTCTCTAGCAGCGTCTCCCAAATTCCATTCCCTAAAAAAATATTCTCTGTCTTTTACAGCACACTCTAAAAGATTATGTCCTCTATATCTTCTTAGTCTCCAACAGCGTCCCCTAAATTCGGTCCCCTAAAGCTACAGTGTTAACAGATTCCCTTTTTCATTTCTTTTTCTGTTTTCTTTGTTTTCTTTCCATTTCACGCTATACAAATGATGCGCAAAATAGTGTATTTATTAATTTTTGAATTAATAATTTCGAATTGTCAAATATATTTAACATTGCATGTTATTTTGTGTGTAATTGTTGTCGATAAAACGTCGCATAGTATTTTATCGGTATGCAAATATGTTTTCAAATTCACATGCTTCCACCGTAAGCCACGACACTTCTTCGACAAGCCATCGTCTAGCTTCGTCTGCACGACAAGAGTATGGATTGTCTCTGAAGCCTACTTGTTTTATAAATGCCAAGTGATGCTTGCATACTTCACTCAAACTTGGCTTTCAAATATCCTGAACAATGAACCCGTACTTAGAATCGAATCTTCTAGTTAGGATGATGGAAGAAATGGAAGAGGAAGAAGAAGAGTTGTAGATGGCGAGGCACATGCTTATTAGGAGGCGTCGTGCACGCAACGAGCGTCGTCACGGTGGTTCCATTCCTGGGCGTGTTCGGATTCATCGTGATCACATGAGCGGCGATGCAAGAATCCGAGCGGACTACTTTGGAGCGCAACCCGTGTACACGGATGCTCAATTCCGTAGGAGGTATTTCATATATTTCATGCGCACATTCATTTTGACATGTACTTAACTTCATCGGCCCTTACAGTGACACACATTTATTTTATGGTAGGTTCCGTATGCGTCTCCATGTGTTTGAGCGCCTGGTTGATGTTGTGCAACAAGTCGATCCATACTTTATTCAGCGCCCAAACTGTGTGGGTGAGATAGGTCTTTCTGCTCTGCAAAAAGTTGTTGCTGTTGTTCGCATCCTTGCTTATGGTATTCCTGCTGATGCGGTCGACGAATACGTACGCATTGGTGAATCCATGGCTCATAAGGCATTGAAACACTTTTGCCCAGCCATCCAAACCACGTTGGGCCTTTACTATCTCTGTGCACCTAATGTGGCAGATATCGCACGCCTCCTCCAAGTTGGCGAGTCACGAGGGTTCCCTGGTATGCTTGGTAGTGTCGATTGCATGCATTGGGAGTGGTGTAACTGCCCAAGTTCATGGAAGGGAATGTTTATAGGTCGCGGTAAACATCCAACCATGATCTTGGAAGCAGTTGCGTCGTATGACCTTTGGATATGGCATGCATATTTTGGACTACCAGGTAGCTGCAACGACATAAACGTTCTCCACCGTTCAAACCTTTTCGAAAGGCATCTCAATGGTGACACACCTCCTGTTTCATTCACTGTGAATGGTCACACTTACAATATGGGATATTACCTAGCAGACGAGATTTACCTAGACTGGCTAGCATTTGTAAAGACAATTCGTAATCCCTACGACGTTAGAACGCAACACTTTGCCACAATTCAAGAGTCTACTCGAAAAGATATTGAACGAGCTTTCGGTGTGCTCCAGAAGCGATGCAGTGTGGTCCGTGGCCCTGCTTACGGTTGGAATCCTGAACACATTGGGGACATCATGAAAACTTGTGTAATATTGCACAACATGATAGTAGAAGACGAAGGTGCATTGGCATTGAACACAAGTTTTGAAAACATCGGAGTGGTGGCTCACAGTAGTCAAGGTTCAATGGAAGAGCGCAATGAGTTCGTCAATCAAAGGTATAACCAACTGAAAGACCGCAACAAATATACTCAGCTTCAGGTTGATCTTATCCACCATCACTGGGCGCATCTTGGATCCGGAGTTGCATAGGAGACAAACTACGCAGCTGTGTCTCATGTGTGTGGTAGTGTGTCATGTATGTTAGTGTGTCATGTTTGTTAGTTTGTCTTGTGTCTTAGTGTCTGATGTAACTGCTCCTTCCATTCAATAAGATGAAGTAGTATTGTCATGCATGCAGATGTGTGTGAAAATGTTAAAACAAAAATACAGCATTCTCACATGAAGTAGTCTTGAAACAAATTGTTCAAACAAATAACATCACACAAAGCATTCTCATGACAGCAACCTGGCTGAAAAAAAATTCTGGTACAAACCAGAAATCGGTCTGATAACAACGTCCTCACACAAAGCAGTCTGAGTACGCCTCATTCAGAAATGATAAAAACTAAATGGAAAAATTGATCCTCACTTGCTCGATGAGGATGAGCCAATAACTCTTGCCAATATCTCTTGTTGCTTGGCTTCATAGTATGTGCGGAGAAGAGGGTTACATTTAGTGAGATCCATGCTTAAGATCATGACCTCCTCTTCATTGTCCTCCTTCAGTTTCTGCCTTTCCATCCTTAATTTCTCTAGGTTCAACTTCTTGTTTTCTAGGAGCAGCTTTTCCCTCTCTTTTTTGTTCATTGACTCTAACTTCTTTTCCTCAGTTGTAACAACTGTTTTGTACATAGATAATCGCTCCAAAGAAAGATCTCCCATCCGTGTCATGAACTCCGAATCTGATGAAGATGTGTCCACAGATTTAGTTCGCTTTGCCTTTTCCTTCGAAGAATCTCGACCAAGTGGCCTCTTGGATGTGAAGCTAGTTGGTACAGACTCCTCTGCATCAACATCGATAGTGTTAGATTGGGTGGGATTAGCGTTGGCATGGTGATTTTGTTGACCCATGTGGTTGTCCATCTATTTCGGTTAGTCCTTCAGTATGGCCCAACAATGTAAAAAGTGGAAAGGATTCTTCTCAATAGCTGCAAACCTAGAGGCTGCAAGTGAAGTCTGCAAGAGAAAGGCTGGTTAGAGCAGGAAGATATTTACAAATACCTAAAATAGTTATGTAATGTTTCAGAGTAAAGATGTACCTTGTCTACGTCAGTTAGCCCACTAGGGTTCTGTCTGAGGACTGTCATCATGTAACCAGCAAAAGTGGAACACTGTGTTTTGATAGTATCCCATCTACTCATCAAAGATTTTGTCGACCTTTCGAGCAATGTTCCTCGTCTTGAGTTGTAGGCTTCATTAATTCGACTCCAAAATCCTTGACGCTTCTGCCCTGTTGAGAGCACCTAGAGGGGGGGTGAATAGGTGATCCTATAAAATCAAACACTAAATAGCCACAAAACTTAGTTATAGAAGTGTTAGTGCGACTAAGTAGCTTTGAAGCGAGTTCTTGTGAACACAATAATCACAGAGAAAGCAACACAAGAGACACACGATTTTTATCCCGTGGTTCGGCCAAGTGACACTGTTGGGGGCCTTCGGCTTCCGAAGGTCCTCAAAAACGTGATTTAACAATGTTTCTGGAGTATAATACATGAGCAGGTACCTTCGGACATGGACTCTTCGGACTTAAGTCAAAATCACAGTATGAAGAAACACAAGGGGAACGAAGGATGGAACAGAGCCGAAGCTGTGTGCAAGGGAGCTTCAGCATAATGACAAGAAAAAGGAAACCGACTTAAAGAGGAAAAGACTATCTAGACCCCGATGGATTATAATAGAGTTATTGGCAAATGTAAAGGGAATGAGTGTAATTTACATGGGATGAGTCCTGTGCCTATAAATAGATGAACAGTGCTCCCGTACTGTTCACGCTGACTTGGCATTTGCTTTTGCGTCACGCTTGTACTCCTTATCTCCCTTCCAGTCGAAGGTACACTTGTAATAAATTATTATTTCTACTTATTCATAGTAATAAAGTAGAAATAATGCAATAATGACAACATATTAATTGTTTATATTGTTCATGCTTCGTATGACTCCTTCTTCATTCTTATATGTCGTGCTTACGAAGGTATGTTCTTTGTAACCTTCGTCCGAGAGTCATTATATCCTAAGGGAAATAATGCTCCGAAGGACAAAGGACTTTAACATTTAACATCCTTCATGTTGCCTTGCTCTTAAGCCGAAGCATTTGAGAGCAAGTCACCAACATTGGCGACCACCTCCGGTGAACCCTTTTTGACCACCTTCGGCAAGCATTGACCTTCGTCATGCCACCAAAGAAAGCTTCAGCGACAGGGGTTGTCGCTCTGCAGCCGCTGGATCCAAACCAGGAGACCCTTTCTCTTCGAGAGGCCCGAAGCCAGAAGAGAAAGGCCACTAGTCCAACGCCCCAGGAGGACGAGCTGGACCAAGAAATCAGGAACATGGAAATACTTCATCAACAAGTACAAAAGAAGAAGGAGAAAATGGCTCGACTGGCCGACCTTCAGAGGCAGATCGATGAAGCTACGGAAGAAGTACGCCATCTTGCTTAGGATGAGCAAGAGCGAAGGCCCCAACACAGGGAGCTTCATCGGGAAGGCTTCTGCAACGAGGATGAATGGTATGAAGATTTTCATCAAGGAAATTTTGCTTTTGATGATGCTTCTCCTATATCAGCAGAACTACAGGCTACACCGTGGCCCCCGTCATACAAGCCACCTCAGCTCCCTATGTATGACGGACACTTAGATCCGAAGCAGTTTCTGATGAGCTATGAAGCCACCATATCTTCATATGGAGGCAATAATGCGGTCATGGCGAAATCTTTTGTCATGGCAGTCAAGAATGTTGCACAAACCTGGTACTCTTCTCTTCGGCCAGGGACAATCACATCATGGCATAAGTTGAAGGATATGCTGATTACCAGTTTCCAAGGGTTTCAGACAAAGTCGGTTACTGCTCAAGCTTTGTTCCAGTGCACACAAGATCACGAAGAATACCTTCAGGCGTATGTCCGAAGGATCTTACGTTTAAGAGCACAGGCGCCAACAGTGCCCAATGAAATTGTCATTGAGGCCACGATCAAAGGACTTCGGCCAGGACCTGCGGCCCAATACTTCGCCAGGAAACCCCCTTAGACCCTAGAGAAACTGCTTCAGAAGATGGATGAATATATTCGCGCAGATAATGACTTTCGACAAAGAAGGGAGGAAGATTACAGGTTCTCCGAAATGACCAGGGGCTTCGGAGGGAGAGTCCACCCTAGGCACGTTAGATCAATTCATTCCACTCAGAGTGACGACAGGGGAACTCAAAAGCAGAGACCGCATTACTCCTCTTAGGCTTCGGGACAACAACAGAGCTATCCTCGACCCCTAGCTCCAAGGGGCAGAGGTGCCAGGGGCTTCGGAGGAAGATTTGGGGATCAGCCCAGGAAAATTTATTGTCTATTCTGCGGTGAGGACAAAGGCCATACTACTAGGATGTGCCATGTCACCATCCAGAAACAGAAAGAGATAGCAGAAGCTGCAGCCCAACAGAGCCAGCCGAAGCAAGTTATGCATACCGCTTTGTACCACTCACCGTACATTCCAGAGTATGTGGGTAACCATCCCGCAGCTTCTGTTGCTTCGGCAACCCAACCTCAGGCATCTTGGCAACAACTCCCACCTCCACCACCAATACAACGAGGCCAGCAGCCATAAGGGAGCCAACATACTCATCAGCAGCGAGACTTCAGAGAGGATTCCGAAGCTCGTACAGTCAACAGTACTGTGCCAGAGTAGAAGCACATTTACTAGAAGATATCCTACTTCTGAAATAGTTCTTGTATTTGTCATCATTTTTTTCTTTTTAGTAAGGAACAATCATTAAAAGCTTAAGCCTTTTCTTGTTGATTTTAATTTCTTGTAATAGCTTCGTTTGTGCAATAGCGAAGATATATCTTCTCCATAGAATTACAAAGTTCAAAAAGGGGGGTCGAAGCATAAAAACTCGTTCTTAAGGGTTCATGACTACAGAAAATACCTCCGAAGTTACAAAAAAGTCGTTCCTAAGGGAACGCAGCGTAAGTTTTCTGCTTAAAAGTTGTTCCAAAGGGAATGCAGAGCTTACAGTGAAAAATAAACGCTGATTCCGCTGAAGTAAAAGGTGA
Source organism: Zea mays (assembly GCF_902167145.1). NCBI lineage: Eukaryota > Viridiplantae > Streptophyta > Magnoliopsida > Poales > Poaceae > Zea > Zea mays. Next base: position 52,287,546 of record NC_050101.1, read on the forward strand.
AGAAGCTCCTAAGGGAGGCTTACAGCGAAAAATAAACGCTGATTCCGCTGAAGTAAAAGGCGAAGAAGCTCCTAAGGGAGGCTTACAGCGAAAAATAAACGCTGATTCCGCTAAAGTAAAAGGCGAAGAAGCTCCTAAGTGAGGCTTACAGCGAAAAGTCAGCGCTGCTACACCGAAAAATAAGCGGTGAAGCCAAAAAATAAACGGCAAAAAGATTGTGTGCTCTACTGGGGAATGTGTGTGTACCTTCGGCGCAAATATCATTTTGCATGACATTACATCATTACATCATGTGCATAGCATAACATCATACATCATATTGCATCAATGGCACAAGAAGGAGATGCAATGTTGACCTTCGGAAGGGTATACAATGTTGACCTACAATATTGAACTTCGGAGATTGTTTCGAAGAAGTGCCAAGGCACAAAATAAGTTTTGAAGAAATACAGCTTCATCAACTTTAATATGAAAAAGAGATATATTGTTTACGAAGCATAATGTTTTTTCGGAAGCTGTATATTTTTACGGAATATGGATATTCTTCACGAAGCATGAAAAGAAGGGAAGGTGTTTTTTCGCCGAAGGCTCAAAAACGGTATGTAAGTAAAGTTTCATGCATTGTAAAGAATTGAATTATAAACAGCTTATATATTACATTCAAATTTATAAAATATTACACACATTGTCCAGCAAATATTACATTCCAAATGTCTTTACAATAATAGCTAATCTTCTTTTAAAACTACTTCTGCAACTTCGTTTAATAGTTGATCAACAACTTTATCCATAATAGCTTCGGCCATTTTTATAATTTCATCATCCTCCTTTGCTTTGGGGTCCGCTAATGGCTCGACGGGCTCTAGGGGAGGTGATAGTGCGGCTGTGATGCAAAGCATAAATAAGTTCGAAGTCATAAAATTAAAGCATAAAGTCAAAAGCTATTAATCAATACCTATTCGCCTCTCGAGATCCGCAATTTTCTCAGCGGCCTCTGCTGCTTCTCTAGCATCGTGAGTATCTTTTTAACTTTTTCTTATAATTTCTTGAGCCATCTCTGAGAGCACCTAGAGGGGGGGGTGAATAGGTGATCCTGTAAAAACTTGAACTTTATTGCCACAAAACTTTGTTAGGAGTTAGCACAATAAAGCCAAGTGGCTAGAGAAGAGTTCTTGCAAGACACGATAACCACAAGAAGATCAACACAGATAGACACAGTGGTTTATCCTGTGGTTCGGTCAAGTCCAACACTTGCCTACTCCACGTTGTGGCGTCCCAACGGACGAGGGTTGCAATCAACCCCTCTCAAGCGGTCCAAAGACCCACTTGAATACCACAGTGTTTTGCTTTTTACTATATCTTGCTTGCGAGGAATCTCCACAACTTGGAGCCTCTCGCCCTTACAATATGATGTTCACAAAGAAGCACGGAAGTAAGGCTGGGATGAGCAACACACACAAGACACAAAATCAGAGCACAACACGCACACAAGTCACAACTCGAGCTCACAACACAACCCAAAGAGTTCTCTACTCAAATGGAGCTCTAGTTGCTATCACAAAGAATCGAATGCGCGGAATTAAAGTCTTGGTGCTTAGGAATGCTTAGAGAATGCTTGGTGTTCTCCTCCATGCGCCTAGGGGTCCCTTTTATAGCCCCAAGGCAGCTAGGAGCCGTTGAGAGCATTCCAGGAAGGCAATTCTAGCCTTCTGTCGCCTGGCGCACCGGACAGTCCGGTGCACCACCGGACACTGTCCGGTGCGGATTTCTTTCCTTCTTTGGCGAAGCCGACCGTTGGAGATTCAGAGCCGTTGGCGCACCGGACACTGTCTGGTGCACACCGGACAGTCCGGTGCCCCCTTCTGACCGTTGGCTCTGCCACGCATCGCGCGCGGATTACACGACCGACCATTGGCTGGGCCGATTGTTGGCTCACCGGACAGTCCGGTGCACCACCGGACAGTCCGATGATTTATTGCCGTACACCGCCGTCGAAGTCCCGAGAGCAGCCATTTGACAGACGCCAGCCTGGCGCACCGGACAGTCCGGTGCACCCAGACCGAGCAGCCTTTTGGCTGTACACAGCCAACTTCTCCATAATTGTTTCCCCTGTTTCTATCTTAGACACAATACATTAGTCTTCAAAATAATGTACTAAGTCTAGAAACATACCTTTAATCTTGATTTGCACTTCTTGAGTCCTTGGCACAATTTAACACTTAGGCACTTGTGTTGGACACTTAATCACCAAAATACTTAGAAATGGCCCAAGGGCACATTTCCCTTTCAATCTCCCCCTTTTTGGTGATTTATGCCAACACAATAAAAAGCGACTAAAAGAAGTGCAACTTCAATGCAAATGAAAACTCAAATTTGTTTTGATTCAAATTTGGCATATTTGGATCATTCTTTGCCACCACTTGGTTTTGTTTTTGCAAATCAAACTCAATTCCCTATCTCTAAGTCAAACACACTTGTTGAGACATAAAGAGAGTTGTTCAAAGAGAATTTGATCAAAGATTTCAAAAACTCCCCCTATTTCCCATAATCAAATATTCTCTCCTCAAGAGATCAACTTTTGACAAAAAGAAACATTTAGAATTTTTACAAATCAAAAGTCCTAACACTACTATTTTCAAAATTCTCAAGTGGTAGCTGATCCATTTGTTGCTTTGGCCCTTAATTTCTCCCCCTTTGGCATCAAGCACCAAAACGGGATCATTTTTGGCCCTTGAACCCCATTGCCTCACCAAAATCTTCAATTAAGAATAGAAAGGCAATAAGAGCATGGAGATGAACTTGGAATAAGTTACCCTCTCATCGGAGTGCAGTGGAAGTCTTGCATGGTCCAAGTCCACCTTTCCCTTTCAATCCACCTTTGAGACAAATCTTAAGAATACTCAAGCACATGGTTAGTCTCAAAGAGTCAAGTTGTAGCACATCTCCCCCTTAACATGTGCATCACTTGCAAATGGACTTGTGAGGTCCGGGGAGTGCTTGTACAACTCGAGCACCATAGATAAACAACAAAATGCATAAGGAACATGATCAAAGCATAAGACACATGTATGCTACAAATCAATCCAAGTTCCGCAAATCTAAAACATTTAGCTCACTACGCAGCCTGCAAAAGGTCTTCTCATCTAGAGGCTTGGTAAAGATATCGGCTAGCTGGTTCTCGGTGCTAACATGAAACACTTTGATATCTCCCTTTTGCTGGTGATCTCTCTAAAAGTGATGCCGGATGTCTATGTGCTTTGTGCGGCTGTGTTCAACAGGATTATCCGCCATGCGGATAGCACTCTCATTATCACATAGGAGTGGGACTTTGCTCAGATTGTAGCCAAAGTCCCTGAGGGTTTGCCTCATCCAAAGTAGTTGCGCGCAACACTGTCCTGCGGCAACATACTCGGCCTCAGCGGTGGATAGGGCAACAGAGGTTTGTTTATTAGAATTCCATGACACCAGAGACCTTCCTAAGAATTGGCACGTCCCCGATGTACTCTTCCTATCGACCTTACATCCAGCATAGTCGGAGTCTGAATATCCAATCAAGTCAAAGGTAGACCCCTTTGGATACCAGATCCTGAAGCAAGGTGTAGCGACTAAATATCTAAGAATTCGCTTCACAACCACTAAGTGACACTCATTTGGATCGGATTGAAATCTAGCACACATGCATACACTAAGCATAATATCCGGTCTACTAGCACATAAGTAAAGCAAGGAACCTATCATAGACCGATATGCTTTTTGATCAACAGACTTACCTCCTTTGTTGAGGTCGGTGTGTCCGTCAGTTCCCATTGGAGTCTTTGCGGGCTTGGCATCCTTCATCCCAAACCGCGTTAGCAGATCTTGCGTGTACTTCGTTTGGGAGATGAAAGTGCCGTCCTTGAGTTGCTTCACTTGGAACCCAAGGAAGTAGTTCAACTCGCCCATCATTGACATCTCGAATTTCTGCGTCATCACCCTGCTAAACTCTTCACAAGACTTTTGGTTAGTAGAACCAAATATTATGTCATCGACATAAATTTGGCACACAAAAAGATCACCATCACAAGTCTTAGTGAATAAGGTTGGATCGGCTTTCCCAACCTTGAAAGCATTAGCAAGTAAAAAGTCTCTAAGGCATTCATACCATGCTCTTGGGGCTTGCTTAAGTCCATAGAGCGCCTTAGAGAGCTTACACACGTGGTCGGGGTACCGTTCATCCTCGAAGCCAGGGGGTTGCTCCACGTACACCTCCTCCTTGATTGGCCCGTTGAGGAAAGCGCTCTTTACATCCATTTGGAACAACCTGAAAGAATGGTGAGTAGCATAGGCTAACAATATGCAAATTGACTCTAGCCTAGCCATAGGAGCAAAAGTCTCCTCAAAGTCCAAACCTGCGACTTGGGCATAACCTTTTGCCACAAGTCTAGCCTTGTTCCTTGTCACCACTCCGTGCTCGTCTTGTTTGTTGCGGAACACCCACTTGGTTCCCACAAAGGCTCTTCTACCCTAAAAGGCTCAATAGAAGAGACAAAAGAGTAATGCTCACAAAAATTAACTAATCTAGAGCGAGTAGTTACTCCCTTGCTAATTGTCGGGGAACATAATTAGGGGTACCCTCAAGACTCCTAATTCTCAGCTGGTAACCCCCATCAGCATAAAGCTGCAAAGGCCTGATGGGTGCGATTAAGTCAGGGATCAGTCCATTCGAGCGACTCGGTCATGCCTCGCCCGAGCCTAGCCTCGGACAAGGGCAGCCGACCCCGGAGGATTTCCGTCTCGCCCGAGGCCCCCCTCCAGCGGCGGACACATCTCCGGCTCGCCCGAGGCCCTGCCTTCGCTAAGAAGCAACCCTGACTAAATCGCCGCACCGACCGACCGAATCGCAGGAGCATTTAACGCAAAGGTGGCCTGACACCTTTATCCTGACGCACGCCCCCCGGCAGAGCCGAAGTGACCGCCGTCACTTTGCCGCTCCACTGACCGGCCTGACAAAAGGACAGCGCCGCCTGCGCCACTCCGACTGCAGTGCCACTTGACAGAGTGAGACCGACAGGCAATCAGGCCCTGCCAAAGGCACCATAGGAAGCTCCGCCCGAACCAGGGCTCGGACTCAGGCTAAGTCCCGGAAGACGGCAAACTCCGCTCCGCCCGACCCAGGGCTCGGACTCGGGCTAGGTCCCGAAAGACGGCGAACTCCGCTCCGCCCAACCCAGGGCTCGGACTCGGGCTAGGTCCCGGAAGACGGCGAACTCCGCTCCGCCCGACCCAGGGCTCGGACTCGGGCTAGGTCCCGGAAGACGGCGAACTCCGCTCCGCCCGACCCAGGGCTCGGACTTGGGCTAAGCCCCGGAAGACGACGAACTCCGCTTCGCCCGACCCCAGGGCTCGGACTCCGCCCCAGCCTCTGCCGAACGACCTCCGCCTCGCCCGACCCAAGGGCTCGGGCTCGGGCTCGGCCTCGACCATGGAAGACAGACTCGACCTAGGCTTCGGAGGAGCCTCCACGTCGCCCAACCTAGGGCGCAGGCCAGCCACGTCAACAGGAAGCGCCATCATCACCCTACCCCGAGCTGACTCGGGCCGCAGAGAACAAGACCGGTATCCCATCTGGCTAGCTCCGCCAGATAGGCAATGATGGCGCCCCGCACGCTCTGTGACGACGGCGGCTCTCAGCTCTCTTACGGAAGCAGGAGGACGTCAGCAAGGACTCAACCGCTCCGACAGTTGTCCCTCCGCCAGGCTCCGTCGCTCCTCCGACGGCCACGACATCACACCAGCTGGGTGCCAAGATCTCTCCGGCTGCCACATCGGCATGTACTTAGGGCGCTAGCTCTCCCCCGCTAGACACGTAGCACTCCGCTACACCCCCATTGTACACCTGGATCCTCTCCTTACGCCTATAAAAGGAAGGACCAGGGCCCTCTTAGAGAGGGTTGGCCGCGCGGGGACGAGGACGGGACAGGCGCTCTCTTGGGGCCGCTCGCTTCCCTCTCCCGCGTGGACGCTTGTAACCCCCTACTGCAAGCGCACCCGACCTGGGCGCGGGACGAACACAAAGGCCGCGAGATTTCCACCTCTCTCACGCCCATCTCCGGCCACCTCACTTCCCCCCTTCGCGCTCGGCCTCGCGTCGACCCATCTGGGCTGGGGCACGCGGCGACATTCACTCGTCGGCTTAGGGACCCCCCGGTCTCGAAATGCCGACAGTTGGCGCGCCAGGTAGGGGCCTGCTGCGTGTTGACGAACAGCTTCCCGTCAAGCTCCAGATGGGCAGTCTCCAGCAACATCTTCAACCCGGGACGGTGCTCCATTTCGGGAGTCTTGAGTTCATGTCCTTCGACGGCAGCTACGACATGATACTCCTTCCACCGCCGCGCGACAACGACAATGGCGGCTGACAGCCCGCCCGCCGGCGGCGGGATCGACGACGTCTTCCCCGCGTGGTGGAAGAACAACATTCGAGCTCGCCCCGTCCTCTCCCCCGCCAACGGAGGAGGAGGCGGGGCAACCGAGGCCAAGCGGGAGGCCGCGCCTCGTCGGCTGTCGAGCGAGTCGACGTCCCCAGCGCCCCAACGGGGGGCGCGTCGGGCGTCGACCTCGCGTTTGAGACGAAGGCGAGCGCCGTCTCCCCGTGACACGCCAATCCCGAGCAAGTGGACGACGCCAGTGTGCTCGCGGAGAGCTTGCAGGACGTCGCCCTCGTACCTGAGACGACGGTGCAATCAGTCCCCGACGTGACTATGTCGCTGCTCGTCGACCGAAAGGTACCGACCGATTCCCATCCTACGTCATTTGGACTCAGCCTCAACCCGCCTAGCGACCTTGCTTTGGCGGGCGCTCTCGTAGAGGCGAGTTCAAACCCTCTGGGGTTTCGCATGCGGTCGCCTTGGGACCGGCTGACGGACGTCTTGACCTACGGGCCCTCTGGGTCCGAGGAAGATGACGACCCCAACATCTGTTGGGATTTCTCTGGATTTGGCAACCCCAGTGCCATGCGGGACTTCATGACCGCATGTGACTACTGCCTCTCCGACTGTTCCGACGGTAGCCGCAGCCTCGACGACGAGGACTGCGGCCCAAGCCGCGAATGTTTCCACGTCGAGCTAGGGGATCCCTCCGAAGGCAATCATCTCGGCATGCCGGAGGACGGTGATCTCCCTAGGCCGGTGCCTCGCACTGACATCCCACGGGAGCTAGCTGTGGTCCCCGTTCCGGCGGGGGGTCACGACCCACAGCTCGAGCAAGTCCGCGGGGCGCAGGCCAGGCTCGACGAGGGAGCAGGAGCGCTTGAGCTGATCCGCCGGGACGTCGGGCAGGCATGGGCGGGCCAACCCCCGGCCGGAGAAATACGTCACCTGCCCCAGGGTCTCCAGCACCGCGTCGCCGACGGCGTCAGGCTCAGGCCACCAGCCGCATCCAGTGGGGTCGGTCAGAACCTGGCTGCAGCAGCGATGCTTCTCCGCGCGATGCCGGAGCCATCAACCACCGAGGGTCGGCGAATCCAGGGAGAGCTCAAGAATCTCCTAGAAGGCGCTGCGGTCCGACGGGCCGAGAGCTCTGCCTCCTGAAGGCAGGGATACCCCTCGGAACCTCATGCCGCGACTTCCCGATTCATGCGGGAAGCCTCGGTCTACACCGGGCTCACGCGCAACACTGCGCCTGCGGCCCCGGGCCACCTCGGCAACGAGCACCATCATCGCGATCGTCGGGCCCACCTCGACGAAAGGGTGCGCCGAGGTTACCACCCCAGGCGTGGGGGACGCTACGACAGCGGGGAGGATCGGAGTCCCTCGCCCGAACCACCCGGTCCGCAGGCCTTCAGCCGGGCCATCCGACGGGCACCGTTCCCGACCCGGTTCCGACCCCCGACTACTATCACAAAGTACTCAGGGGAAACGAGACCGGAACTGTGGCTCGCGGACTACCGCCTGGCCTGCCAACTGGGTGGAACGAACGACGACAACCTCATCATCCGCAACCTCCCCCGGTTCCTCTCCGACACCGCCCGCGCCTGGTTGGAGCACCTGCCTCCGGGGCAGATCTCCAACTGGGATGACCTGGTCCAAGCTTTCGCCGGCAATTTCCAGGGCATGTACGTGCGCCCCGGGAATTCCTGGGACCTCCGAAGCTGCCGGCAGCAGCCGGGAGAGTCTCTCCGGGACTACATCCGGCGATTCTCGAAGCAGCGCACCGAGCTGCCCAACATCACCGATTCGGATGTCATCGGCGCGTTCCTTGCCGGCACCACCTGCCGCGACCTAGTGAGTAAGTTGGGTCGCAAGACCCCCACCAGGGCGAGCGAGCTGATGGACATCGCCACCAAGTTCGCCTCTTGCCAGGAGGCGGTCGAGGCTATCTTCCAAAAGGACAAGCAGACCCAGGGCCGCCCATCGGAAGATGCTCCCGAGGCGGCTACTTCGCGCGGCGCCAAGAAGAAAGGCAAGAAGAAGTCGCAAGCGAAACGCGACGCCGCCGACGCGGACCTTGTCGCCGCCGCCGAGTACAAGAACCCTCGGAAGCCCCCCGGAGGTGCCAACCTCTTCGACAAGATGCTCAAGGAGCCGTGCCCCTATCATCAGGGGCCCGTCAAGCACACCCTTGAGGAGTGCGTCATGCTTCGGCACCACTTCCACAGGGCCGGGCCACCCGCGGAGGGTGGCAGGGCCCGCGACGACGACAAGAAGGAAGATCACCAAGCAGGAGAGTTCCCCGAGGTCCGCGACTGCTACATGATCTACGGTGGGCATGCGGCGAATGCCTCGGCTCGGCATCGCAAGCAAGAGCGCCGGGAGGTCTGCTCGGTGAAGGTGGCGGCGCCAGTCTACCTAGACTGGTCCGACAAGCCCATCACCTTCGACCAAGCTGACCACCCTGACCACGTGCCGAGCCCGGGGAAATACCCGCTCGTCGTCGACCCCGTCGTCGGCGACGTCAGGCTCACCAAGGTCCTTATGGACGGGGCAGCTGCCTCAACATCATCTACGCCGAGACCCTCAGGCTCCTGCGCGTTGATCTGTCCTCCATCCGAGCAGGCGCTGCGCCCTTCCATGGGATCATTCCCGGGAAGCGCGTCCAGCCCCTCGGACGACTCGACCTTCCCGTCTGCTTCGGAACGCCCTCCAACTTCCGAAGGGAGACTCTGACGTTCGAGGTGGTCGGGTTCCGAGGAACCTACCACGCGGTACTGGGAGGCCATGCTACGCGAAGTTTATGGCCGTCCCCAACTACACCTACCTGAAGCTCAAGATGCCGGGCCCCAACGGGGTCATCACCGTCGGCCCCACGTACAAACACGCGTTCGAATGCGACGTGGAGTGCGTGGAGTACGCCGAGGCCCTCGCCGAGTCCGAGGCCCTCATCGCCGACCTGGAAAGCCTCTCCAAGGAGGTGCCAGACGTGAAGCGCCATGCCAGCAACTTCGAGCCAGTGGAGACGGTCAAGGCCGTCCCTCTCGACCCCAGTGGCGACACCTCCAAGCAGATCCGGATCGGTTCCGAGCTCGACCCCAAATAGGAAGCAGTGCTCGTCGACTTTCTCCGCGCAAACGCCGACGTCTTAGCGTGGAGTCCCTCGGACATGCCCGGCATACCGAGGGATGTCGCAGAGCACTCGCTGGATATTCGGGCCGAAGCCCGACCCGTCAAGCAGCCTCTGCGCCGATTCGACGAGGAGAAGCGCAGAGTGATAGGCGAGGAGATCCACAAGCTAATGGCAGCAGGGTTCATCAAAGAGGTATTCCATCCCGAATGGCTTGCCAACCTTGTGCTTGTGAGAAAGAAAGGGGGGAAATGGCGGATGTGTGTAGACTACACTGGTCTCAACAAAGCATGTCCGAAGGATCCCTACCCTCTGCCTCGCATCGATCAAATCGTGGATTCCACTGCTGGGTGCGAAACCCTGTCCTTCCTCGACGCCTACTCAGGGTATCACCAAATCAGGATGAAAGAGTCCGACCAGCTCGCGACTTCTTTCATCACGCCCTTCGGCATGTACTGCTATGTCACCATGCCATTTGGTTTGAGGAATGCGGGCGCGACGTATCAGCGGTGCATGAACCATGTGTTCGGCGAACACATCGGTCGCACGGTCGAGGCCTACGTCGATGACATTGTAGTCAAGACAAGGAAAGCTTCCGACCTCCTCTCCGACCTTGGAGTGACATTCCGATGTCTCAAAGCGAAAGGCGTCAAGCTCAATCCCGAGAAGTGTGTCTTCGGGGTGCCCCGGAGCATGCTCTTGGCGTTCATCGTCTCCGAGCGGGGCATCAAAGCCAACCCGGAGAAGATCGCAGCCATCACCAGCATGGGGCCCATCAAGGACTTAAAAGGCGTACAGAGGGTCATGGGATGTCTCGCGGCCCTGAGCCGCTTCATCTCACGCTTCGGCGAAAGAGGTCTGCCTTTGTACTGCCTCTTAAGGAAGGCCGAGTGTTTCGCTTGGACCCCTGAGGCCGAGGAAGCTCTCGGGAACCTGAAGGCGCTCCTCACAAAGGCGCCTATCTTGGTGCCTCCAGCTGACGGAGAAGCCCTCCTGGTCTACGTCGTCGTGACCACTCAGGTGGTTAGCGCCGCGATTGTGGTCGAGAGGCAAGAAGAGGGGCATGCCTTGCCCGTTCAGAGGCCAGTTTACTTCGTCAGCGAGGTACTGTCCGAGACCAAGATCCGCTACCCACAAGTTCAGAAGCTGCTGTATGCAGTGATCCTGACGAGGCGAAAGTTGCGACACTACTTCGAGTCTCATCCGGTAACTGTGGTGTCATCCTTCCCCCTGGGGGAGATCATCCAGTGCCGAGAGGCCTCGGGCAGGATTGCAAAGTGGGCAGTGGAAATCATGGGCGAGACAATCTCGTTCGCCCCTCGGAAGGCCATCAAGTCCCAGGTCTTGGCGGACTTCGTAGCGGAATGGGTCGACACTCAGCTCCCAACATCTCCGATCCAGCCAGAGCTCTGGACCATGTTCTTCGACGGGTCGCTGATGAAGACAGGAGCCGGCGCAGGCCTACTCTTCATCTCGCCCCTTGGGAAGCACATACGCTATGTGCTACGCCTCCATTTCCCGGAGTCCAACAATGTGGCCGAGTATGAGGCTCTGGTCAACGGGTTGCGGATCGCCATCGAGCTAGGGGTCCGACGCCTCGACGCTCGCGGTGACTCGCAGCTCGTCATCGACCAAGTCATGAAGAACTCCCACTGCCGCGACCCGAAGATGGAGGCCTACTTCGATGAGGTTCGGCGCCTGGAAGACAAGTTCTACGGGCTCGAGCTTAACCACATCGCTCAGCGCTACAACGAGACTGCGGACGAGCTGGCAAAAATAGCCTCGGGGCGAACAACGGTTCCCCCGGACGTCTTCTCCCGGGATCTGCATCAACCCTCCGTCAAGATCGACGACTCGCCCGAGCCTGAGGCGCCCTCGGTCCAGCCCGAGGTACCCTCGGCACAGCCCGAGGCACCCTCAGCTCGGCCCGAGGCGCCCTCGGTTCAGCCCGAGGTACCCTCGGCTTCCGAGGGCGAGGCACTACACATCGAGGAGGAGCGGAGCGGGGCCACGCCTGATCGGAATTGGCAGACCCCGTACCTACAATATCTCCGCCAAGGAGAGCTACCCCTCGACCGAGCCGAGGCTCGGCGGGTAGCGCGACGCGCCAAGTCGTTCGTCTTGCTGGGCGATGAGAAGGAGCTCTACCACCGCAGCCCCTCGGGCATCCTCCAGCGATGCATCTCCATCGCCGAAGGTCAGGAACTCCTGCAAGAGATACACTCGGGGGCTTGCGGCCATCACGCAGCGCCTCGAGCCCTTGTCGGGAATGCTTTTCGGCAAGGCTTCTACTGGCCAACGGCGGTGGCTGACGCCACTAGAATTGTCCGCACCTGCGAAGGGTGCCAATTCTATGCGAAGCAGACCCACCTGCCCGCTCAGGCTCTGCAGACGATACCCATCACCTGGTCCTTTGCTGTGTGGGGTCTGGACCTCGTCGGCCCCTTGCAGAAGGCGCCCGGGGGCTACACGCACCTGCTTGTCGCCATCGACAAATTCTCCAAGTGGATCGAGGTCCGACCTCTGAACAGCATCAGGTCCGAGCAGGCGGTGGCGTTCTTCACCAACATCATCCATCTCTTCGGGGTCCCGAACTCCATCATCACCGACAACGGCACCCAGTTCACCGGCAGAAAGTTCTTGGACTTCTGCGAAGATCACCACATCTGGGTGGACTGGGCCGCCGTGGCTCATCCCATGTCGAATGGGCAAGTAGAGCGTGCCAACGGCATGATTCTACAAGGGCTCAAGCCTCGGATTTACAACGACCTCAACAAGTTCGGCAAGCGATGGATGAAGGAACTCCCCTCGGTGGTCTGGAGCCTGAGGACAACACCGAGCCGAGCCACGGGTTTCACGCCGTTCTTCCTGGTCTACGGGGCCGAGGCCGTCTTGCCCACTGACCTAGAATACGGCTCCCCGAGGACGAGGGCCTACAGCGATCAAAGCAACCAAGTTAGCCGAGAAGACTCGCTGGACCAGCTGGAAGAAGCTCGGGACACGGCCTTACTGCACTCGGCGCAGTACCAGCAGTCCCTGTGACGCTACCACGCCCGAGGGGTCCGGCCCCGAGACCTCCAGGTGGGTGACCTGGTGCTTCGGCTGCGGCAAGACGCCCGAGGGAGGCACAAGCTCACGCCCCCCTGGGAGGGGCCATTCGTCATCGCCAAAGTTCTGAAGCCCGGAACGTACAAGCTGGCCAACAGTCAAGGCGAGGTCTACGACAATGCTTGGAACATCCAACAGCTACGTCGCTTCTACCCTTAAGATGTTTTCAAAGTTGTTCATATACCTCGCACCCACGCAAAGTTTAGTCATCAAGGAAGGGTCGGCCTTGCCTCGGCAAAGCCCAACCCTCCCTCGGGGGCTAAAAGGGGGGGAACCCCCTCTGCGTTGAAATTTTCCTCGAAAAAAGATCTCTTCTGCAAGAATATCTTTCGTGCTTTCTGACTACTTCGAAAAGTGGATCCTGAAAACGACGGAGTACACGTAAGCAGCCAAGGCTGACCGAGCCGAGGGACTCCTACGCCTCCGGGATACGGATACCTCACTCATCACCTTCTGCGATAAGTAACTCGCGTTCGGATAAAGTGATTCCGCGGACCGAACAAGTCTTCACGTTCGGAAGCTCTTCTGCCGAAGCGATCCTTCGAGCCTTCTCGACTGAGTCGGTGACAGGGCCTCATGGACGGGTGAAAGTGCGCGTAAGCGGCAAGGCCGACCGAGCCGAGGGACTCCCATGCCTCCGGGATACGGATACCTCACTCATCACCTTCCGCGAGAAGCAACTCTCGCTCGCACAAACATCCCTGTTACCGACAAAAGAGTCCAGATACTCGAAACAAGAGGAAAGGAGACGCAGCTTTACAACACAGCGAGGGTGTGTGTTCTGGCCTCGGCGGCCGCAGAAGGCACGTGCTACAAGACAATCTGATCCTGCAGGCTCGGGTCTTGACGCTGGAAGGGGGTAGCAGCACCCTCGGCATCGACGACAACTTCGACGAGGTTCGACCTAGCCTCGGACGGCGACGAGGCCCGAAGACCTCCACTCCGAAGGACGACGTCATCACCATGCCCGGGCCATCGCCGCCAGGGTCTTCTCCGGGAATCCGGCCCGAGCAGGCGGCTCGGCCGGTCACCTCTGGGGCCTCGGCCAACCATCTTCCAAGGGCGCCAGCCCGACCCGAGGCCTCGGCTGGTCAACTCCGGCGTCGGTCCCGCTAACGGACAACCCGGCTAGGCTCCGGCCAACTAGGTTTTCATTTTCGAGCCAACTCCGCCTCTGTTCATGCTGATATCGCTACCCCTGGCCTCGGCTCGTCAAAGAGCGGCCAAGGGGTCCCTTTAACTAAGCTAGAGGAGCCTCAGACAACAAGGCCGACCGAGCCGAGGGACTCCTACGCCTCCGGGATACGGATACCTCACTCGTCACCTTGACACGGGGCGACTCATGCTTGGTGAAGCGGTTCAGATAATCAACAGGCGAGTCTTAGTGCTCGAAAATGAGGAAAGAACATGGCTCCGTGCCAAAATTACATACATGTTCAGGCCTCGGCAGCCATAATGAACAAAAACACTGGCATTCAAAGTGCCATTACAAACGGAACTCTGGTTCCCCCTCCGCAGGTACAAACAACCCCACTCGATAGGGGTGGGCCTGCGGAGCAACAGAAGACCGACGAACGGCGCGTCGTCACCCGCTCCAGCAGCGGCGACGACGACGACTTCTGCTCCGGGGGGCCGAAGAGCGGCAGCACTGACCTCAGGGCGGATGCTGCTGCCAAGAGGCCCCCGCCCATGCCCAAACTTGTGAGGCAAGGACGGGCAGAAGGCCGTAGAGTTGGAGGTCGGTCCGTGGCCAGCCTTGGCTATCGCGCCGGCGGAAGAACCTCTTCAAGCTGCCGTGGCAGACGCCGGCGCCGCGAGCGGCTCCGAAGCCACTCGCGTCCGAGAGCCAGGCACGGCGCAGCTGCCGGCGCCACGGACGATGACCGCCCTTCCCTCCGATCACTGAGTGAAGGAGCGGGTCGCCGCCCACGCAGGGGCCGACCCCAACTCGGCACACTCCCCTCCCCAGCCCTGGTGATGAAAATCCTTGAGGCTGAGGGAGGGGCAGAGGCCGCAGCCCGGCTCGCTTTCCCCCACCATCAAGCTGGAGGTCACCATCTTGGGTGACCGCCGGTGGAGGGGTGCAGCCGGGCTGCATGATGAAAATCCTTGAAGCCGAACGATGGCTGAAAAGTACCAACTACCACGAAGTTGCGTTCCTCCAACGATGAGGCGAAAAGACGGCGGGTATCCCCCTTCCGGGGGCTTGAAAGGTGGAGAGACGCGACGCATAAGGGAGCGAGAAGACATGGTCGCCTTCCGAAAGGGGTCGCCCTCCTTTTAAAGGCAACTCTCCCTACTTGCGCCCCCAACCGTCACGGGCTGAGTCTTCTCCAACACGCTCCAAGGCCCTCCCCTGCGGCGCGGGGGCTGGGTCCCGCATGTCATGCAAACCGGCTCGGAGCAGAAGAAGCCAAACCGCCGCGCGTGGTGCACACAACCGCCCAGCGGTTACAAGTGACCCTCCACTTTTGCCCAGACCAACGGGCGAAAGAGGCGGGCAGCCATGCAGGCGGCATGCAACCGCGCCAAGTCGACGCGCTTCTCCGACTCCCAACGCGCCCAGCCTGGAGGCCCAGGCCCACGCGTCATGCAACCGGCGCGCCGGATGCTTCATGCAAGCAACTGCACCACCACTTGCGCCACCACCTCGCCTCCTCGATTGCGGAACCAATACCGCGACTCGAGGCGACCCAGCGCACGACCCAGCAGCGCCAGCTTGGCGCGGCGGTCAATGCGACCGAAAGTGGGCCGGCAGTAATGACGGTGGCAGGCGGGCGGGAGCAGCGGTCACGTCGTCAGCCAAGCTCACGTCCCATCCGGGGGCAGCAAGAGAACCCCCTCTCACGGCGTGAAGACGACGCGCCCGTGATCCATTCCTCGAACGGCTCGCGCACGCGCGACGGCCACCCCGCCAACCACTCGCCCCGTCGCATTAACTCCGCGGCGGGACAGGCGGCACCTATGGCAGGAGAAGCGAGCGACGCTTCGCCTTCGCCGTAATAACCGCGCCAAAAAAGGTATGCCGCGTCGTTCGATTTCGTATCCTTTTCCGTTTTTCCTCTTTCTCTATCTCTTGCAACAGGGACCGAGAAAGGGGGATATCCCGAAAAAGATCCTTCCCCGTGAAGGAACCAGGCTCCGAGCCTCCTTACTGATCAAAGGTTCGAAGGCTGGCCCCCCGAAGGGTTTCAACAGCCGCCTCAGATCGCGTGGGCCCTACACCCACTACTGGTCAGAGGTTCGAAGGCCGGCCCCCCGAAGGGTTCCACGGCCACCTCAGGCTACTCGGGCTCCGCGCCCATTACTGATCAAGGGTTCGAAGGCTGGCCCCCGAAGGGTTCACAGCCGCCTCAGACGCCGAGCGAGGGATGACCAGGGGTACGTTCGATACATAACCAAGGCTCGGGCTGCGCTCCCGAGGTACCCTAGGACATTTCCGAGACCAGTGGGAGCGATCTTGTAACGGAATCCCATCAGAGGGAGGCATCAAGCCCTCGGACCCCGTCGCCAGGGGACCGGGTCCGGCAGATCACCCGCAGGTACTTTTGGGCGTGCCTCTGGGCCCCTAGCCGACCCCTAATGAACGGGGCACGGACGTCCACTCGGATTACCCGCTTGCAGCTCACCGGAGACACCATGTTCGGCGCCCATCGAGGGTAACATGGCGCTTTCCCCCCCTCTTCCTTGCGGAAAGGCGACGCAGGGGCGTATGTAAAAAAGCCGAGTCTGTCCCTGATCGCCCTCTCGCCCTGTGCGGAGGCTCGGGGGCTGCTCTCGTGAACCCGGCTCCGGCCGAACCGTTGACAGCGTCAACATACCAGCCCGAGAACTTGGGCCCCGACCGTACACCCGGGCTACGGCCAGTTCGCATTAGGGAACAACCAGACCAGCCGAAGCATTACGCAAGGCATTAAGACCTCGGAGGAGTGAAACCACTCCTCCGAGGCCTCGGGGGCTACACCCGGCGGGTGCGCTCGCGCGCACCCACCGGAACAAAATGCAACCGAGAAAGGCTGGTCCCCTTGCAAAAAAGTGCGACGAAAGCCTCCAAGCGAGTGCTAACACTCCCTTCGAGGCTCGGGGGCTACTATCGGGGACCATAATTAGGGGTACCCTCAAGACTCCTAATTCTCAGCTGGTAACCCCCATCAGCATAAAGCTGCAAAGGCCTGATGGGTGCGATTAAGTCAGGGATCAGTCCATTCGAGCGACTCGATCATGCCTCGCCCGAGCCTAGCCTCGGACAAGGGCAGCCGACCCCGGAGGATTTCCGTCTCGCCAGAGGCCCCCCCTCCAGCGGCGGACACATCTCCGGCTCGCCCGAGGCCCTGCCTTCGCTAAGAAGCAACCCTGACTAAATCGCCGCACCGACCGACCGAATCGCAGGAGCATTTAACGCAAAGGTGGCCTGACACCTTTATCCTGACGCACGCCCCCCGGCAGAGCCGAAGTGACCGCCGTCACTTCGCCGCTCCACTGACCAGCCTGACAAAAGGACAGCGCCGCCTGCGCCACTCCGACTGCAGTGCCACTTGACAGAGTGAGACCGACAGGCAATCAGGCCCTGCCAAAGGCACCATAGGAAGCTCCACCCGACCCAGGGCTCGGACTCGGGCTAAGTCCCGGAAGACGGCGAACTCCGCTCCGCTCGACCCAGGGCTCGGACTCGGGCTAAGTCCCGGAAGACGGCGAACTCCGCTCCGCCCGACCCAGGGCTCGGACTCGGGCTAGGTCCCAGAAGACGGCGAACTCCGCTCCGCCCGACCCAGGGCTCGGACTCGGGCTAGGTCCCGGAAGACGGCGAACTCTGCTCCGCCCGACCCAGGGCTCAGACTCGGGCTAAGCCCCAGAAGACGACGAACTCCGCTTCGCCCGACCCCAGGACTCGGACTTCGCCCCGGCCTCTGCCGAACGACCTCCGCCTCGCCCGACCCAAGGGCTCGGGCTCGGCCTCGACCATGGAAGACAGACTCGACCTCGGCTTCGGAGGAGCCTCCACGTCGCCCAACCTAGGGCGCAGGCCAGCCACGTCAACAGGAAGCGCCATCATCACCCTACCCCGAGCTGACTCGGGCCGCAGAGAACAAGACAGGTGTCCCATCTGGCTAGCTCCGCCAGATAGGCAATGATGGTGCCCCGCACGCTCTGTGACGACGGCGGCTCTCAGCTCTCTTACGGAAGCAGGAGGACGTCAGCAAGGACTCAACCGCTCCGACAGCTGTCCCTCCGCCAGGCTCCGTCGCTCCTCCGACGGCCACGACATCACACCAGCTGGGTGCCAAGATCTCTCCGGCTGCCACATCGGCATGTACTTAGGGCGCTAGCTCTCCCTCGCTAGACACGTAGCACTCCGCTACACCCCCATTGTACACCTGGATCCTCTCCTTACGCCTATAAAAGGAAGGACCAGGGCCCTCTTAGAGAGGGTTGGCCGCGCGGGGACGAGGACGGGACAGGCGCTCTCTTGGGGCCGCTCGCTTCCCTCTCCCGCGTGGACGCTTGTAACCCCCTACTGCAAGCGCACCCGACCTGGGCGCGGGACGAACACGAAGGCCGCGGGATTTCCACCTCTCTCACGCCCATCTCCGGCCACCTCACTTCCCCCCTTCGCGCTCGGCCTCACGTCGACCCATCTGGGCTGGGGCACGCGGCGACATTCACTCGTCGGCTTAGGGACCCCCCGGTCTCGAAACGCCGACACTAATATCACCCAAAATTTGGTCGACGGGATGATTCCTTTGAATCATCGCTCGAACTTGAGTTGGAGGTGCCGGTTGTGCTTCTTCCTCCATTACATGATCATCTTGTGCTCCCCCTTGATCACATGCCTCCTCTTGATGAACCTGTTCATCGTCTTGAGTTGGGGGATGCACCATTGTTGAGGAAGAAGGTTGATCTTGCTCCTTTTGTTCCTGTGGTCGTACATCACCAATCGCCATGGTACGTATTGCGGCCGTTGGAACGTCTTCTTCATCTACATCATCAAGATCAACACCTTGCTCTCTTGGAGAGCCATTAGTCTCATCAAATACAACGTCGCTAGAGACTTCAACCAAACCCGATGATTTGTTGAAGACCCTATACGCCTTTGTATTTGAGTCATAACCTAACAAAAACCCTTCTACAGCTTTGGGAGCAAACTTAGAATTCCTACCTTTCTTCACTAGAATGTAACATTTGCTCCCAAATACACGAAAGTAAGACACATTGTGTTTGTTACCGGTTAGAAGCTCATATGAAGTCTTCTTGAGGAGGCGATGAAGGTAGACCCGGTTTATGGCGTGGCAAGCCGTGCTCACGGCTTCCGTCCAAAACCGTTCGGGCGTCTTGAATTCACCAAGCATCGTCCTCGCCATGTCTAGTAGTGTCCTGTTCTTCCTCTCTACCACACCATTTTGCTGTGGTGTATAGGGAGCGGAGAACTCGTGCTTGATTCCTTCCTCCTCAAGATACTCCTCCACTTGAAGGTTCTTGAACTCGGACCCATTGTCGCTTCTTATCTTCTTCACTTTGAGCTCAAACTCGTTTTGGGCTCTCCTTAGGAAGCGCTTGAGGGTCCCTTGGGTTTCAGATTTATCCTGCAAAAAGAATACCCAACTGAAGCGGGAAAAATCATCAACTATAACAAGACCATACTTACTTCCTCCTATGCTTAGATAGGCGATGGGTCCGAAGAGGTCCATATGAAGTAATTCCAAAGGTCTTGATGTTGTCATCACATTTTTGGCATGATGAGAGCTTCCCACCTGTTTACCTGCTTGACAAGCTGCACAAGGTCTATCTTTTTCGAAAGTTACATTAGTTAGACCTATCACGTGTTCTCCCTTTAGAAGCTTGTGAAGGTTCTTCATCCCCACATATGCTAAACGGCGATACCACAGCCAGCCCATGCTAGTCTTAGCAATTAAGCATGCATCTAGACTGGCCTCCTCTTTTGCAAAATCAACTAAATAAAGTTTGTCGTCTAGTACACCCTTAAAAGCTAATGAACCATCACTTCTTCTAAAGACAGACACATCTACATTTGTGAATAAACAGTTATATCCCATATTACAAAGTTGACTCACAGACAACAAGTTATATCCAAGCGACTCAACTAAGAACACATTAGAAATAGAGTGCTCGGATGAAATAGCAATTTTTCCTAACCCTTTCACCTTGCCTTGGTTCCCATCACCGAATATGATTGAATCTTGGGGATCCTTATTCTTGATGTAGGAAGAGAACATCCTCTTTTCCCCCGTCATGTGGTTTGTGCATCCGCTGTCGATAATCCAGCTTGAGCCCCCGGATGCATAAACCTGCAAGGCAAATTTAGGCTTGGGTCTTAGGTACCCAACTCATGTTGGGTCCTACAAGGTTAGTTACAATAGTCTTAGGGACCCTAATGCAAGTCTTGTCTCCCTTACATTTGGCCCCTAATTTCCTAGCAATTACCTTCTTATCCTTTCTACAAATAGCAAAGGAAGCATTGCAAGCATAATAAATTGTAGAAGGTTCATTCATTACTTTCCTAGGAACATGAACAATATTTCTTCTAGGCATATGATGAACAACATTTTTCCTAGCCAAATTTCTATCATGCATAATAGAAGAACTAGAAGCAATCATGGCATGAGAATCAAAAGCATCATAACTTCTATAAACGTTCCTAGAATGTCTCCTATCATGATACATGAAAGCATGGTTCTTTTGAGCACTACTAGCCATAGGGGCCTTCCCTTTCTCCTTGGCGGAGATGGAAGCCTTATGACTTGTTAAGTTCTTGACTTCCCTCTTGAAGCCAAGACCATCCTTCATTGAGGGGTGTCTACCAATCGTGTAGGCATCCCTTGCAAATTTTAGTTTGTCAAATTCACTCTTGCTAGTCTTAAGTTGGGCATTAAGACTAGCCACTTCATCATTCAATTTAGAAATTGAACCTAGGTGTTCACTACAAGCATCAACATTAAAAATTTTACACCTATTGCAAACTACAACATGTTCTACACAAGATGTTGATTTATTAGCTATTTCTAACTTAGCACTCAAATCATCATTTATGCTCTTTAAGCTAGAAATAGAGTCATGGCATGTAGACAATTCACAAGAAAGCATTTCATTCCTTTTAATTTATAAAGCAAGGGATTTTCGTGCCTCTACAAACTTATCATGTTCTTCATACAAAAGATCCTCTTGCTTTTCTAATAACCTATTCTTATCATTCAATGCATCAATTAATTCATTAATTTTATCAACCTTAGTTCTATCTAGGCCCTTGAATAAACATGAATAGTCTATTTCATCATCGCTAGATTCTTCATCACTTGAGGAAGCGTAAGTACTAGTATTATGAGTGCTTACCTTCTTTTCCCTTGCCATGAGGCAGGTGTGATGCTCGTTGGGGAAGAGGGCCGACTTGTTGAAGGCGGTGGCGGCGAGTCCTTCATTGTCGGAGTCGGACGACGAACAATCCGAGTCCCACTGCTTTCCAAGGTGTGCCTCACCCTTAGGTTTCTTGTAAGTCTTCTTCTTTTCCCTCTTGTTCCCTTGTTCCTGGTCACTATCATTATCGGGACAATTAGCGATAAAATGACCAATCTTACCACATTTGAAGCATGAGTGCTTCCCCTTCGTCTTGGTCTTGTTGGGATGCTCCTTGCGACCCCTTAGCGCCGTCTTGAAACGCTTAATGATGAGGGCCATCTCTTCCTCATTGAGTCCTGCCGCCTCAACTTGTGCCACCTTGCTAGGTAGCACTTCCTTGCTCCTCGTTGCTTTGAGAGCAACAGTTTGAGGCTCGTGGATTGGACCGTTCAACGCATCGTCAACGTATCTTGCCTCCTTGATCATCATCCGCCCGCTTACGAACTTTCCAAGTATCTCCTCGGGCGCCATCTTGGTGTACCTAGGATTCTCACGAATATTGTTCACAAGATGTGGATCAAGGACAGTAAAAGACCTTAGCATTAGGCGGACAACGTCGTGGTCCGTCCATCGCGTGCTTCCATAGCTCCTTATTTTGTTGACGAGGGTCTTGAGCCGGTTGTATGTTTGGGTTGGTTCTTCGCCCCTGATCATTGCGAATCTCCCAAGTTCGCCCTCCACCAACTCCATCTTGGTGAGCATGGTGACGTCGTTCCCATCATGTGAGATTTTGAGGGTGTCCCAAATCTGCTTGGCGTTATCCAAGCCTCTCACCTTATGGTATTCATCCCTGCACAATGAAGCTAGAAGAATAGTAGTAACTTGTGCATTTTTGTGAATTTGCTCATTAATGAACATGGGACTGTCCGTACTATCAAAGTGCATTCCATTTTCTACTATCTCCCATATACTTAGATGGAGAGAGAACAAGTGACTACGCATTTTGTGACTCCAAAATCCGTAGTCCTCTCCATCAAAGTGAGGAGGTTTACCAAGTGGAATGGAGAGTAAATGAGCATTTGTACTTTGCGGAATACGAGAATAATCAAAAGAAAAGTTTGAATTGACCGTTTTCTTTTTCTCGTAGTTGTCGTCGTCCTTTTGGGAAGAAGAGGACTCGTCGCTGTCGTCGTAGTAGACGATCTCCTTGATGCGCCTTGTTTTCTTCTTCTTCCCGTCTTTTCTTTTGTGGCTCGAGCCCGAGTCAGTAGGCTTGTCATCCTTTGGATCATTGACGAAGGACTCCTTCTCCTTATCATTGACCACCATCCCCTTGCCCTTAGGATCCATCTCTTCGGGCGATTAGTCCCTTACATGAAGAGAACAGCTCTGATACCAATTGAGAGCACCTAGAGGGGGGTGAATAGATGATCCTGTAAAAACTTGAACTTTAATGCCACAAAACTTTGTTAGGAGTTAGCACAATAAAACCAAGTGGCTAGAGAAGAGTTCTTGCAAGACACGATAACCACAAGAAGATCAACACAGATAGACACAGTGGTTTATCCCGTGGTTCGGCCAAGTCCAACACTTGCCTACTCCACGTTGTGGCGTCCCAACGGACGAGGGTTGCAATCAACCCCTCTCAAGCGGTCCAAAGACCCACTTGAATACCACGGTGTTTTGCTTTTTACTATATCCCGCTTGCGAGGAATCTCCACAACTTGGAGCCTCTCGCCCTTACAATATGATGTTCACAAAGAAGCACGGAAGTAAGGCTGGGATGAGCAACGCACACAAGACACAAAATCAGAGCACAACACGCACACAAGTCACAACTCGAGCTCACAACACAACCCAAAGAGTTCTCTACTCAAATGGAGCTCTAGTTGCTATCACAAAGAATTGAATGCGCGGAATTGAAGTCTTGGTGCTTAGGAATGATTAGTGAATGCTTGGTGTTCTCCTCCATGCGCCTAGGGGTCCCTTTTATAGCCCCAAGGCAGCTAGGAGCCGTTGAGAGCATTCCAGGAAGGCAATTCTTGCCTTCTGTCGCCTGGCGCACCGGACAGTCTGGTGCACCACCGGACACTGTCCGGTGCGGATTTCTTTCCTTCTTTGGCGAAGCCGACCGTTGGAGATTCAAAGTCGTTGGCGCACTGGACACTGTCCGGTGCACACCGGACAGTCCGGTGCCCCCTTCTGGCTCTGCCACGCGTCGCGCGCGGATTACACGCCCGACCGTTGGCTGGGCCGACTGTTGGCTCACCGGACAGTCCGGTGCACCACCGGGTAGTCCGGTGATTTATAGCCATACACCGCCGTCGAAGTCCCGAGAGAAGCCAGTTGACAGACGCCAGCCTGGCGCACCGGACACTGTCCGGTGCACCCAGACCGAGCAACCTTTTGGCTGTACACAGCCAACTTCTCCATAATTGTTTCTCCTGTTTCTAGCACTTAGACACAATACATTAGTCTTCAAAACAATGTACTAAGTCTACAAACATACCTTTAATCTTGATTTGCACTTCTTGAGTCCTTGGCACAATTTAACACTTAGGCACTTGTGTTGGACACTTAATCACCAAAATACATAGAAATGGCCCAAGGGCACATTTCCCTTTCAATCTCCCGACCGCCATTTTCCCAGATGTCGGTAAAAAAATTTCCACCAACCAAGCTTGCTTCGGCCGAGGGGTCTTTTGTATCTTCAATAGATAAGGCAGCTTCGGTTTGCGCCAAGGATTTCACATGTTCGTAGCCTATCCTCTCCAAGATAGCAGCAATCCCCCTAGCACCCGAGAAGGCGCATATGTCCCCACGGCCACTCAAAACTTCCTCAAAAGCTTCAGCTTCGTGGCTGATCCATTCAATTGGGCCCTCGGGATCGCCCATTATGAAATTCTCCTCGCTTGAGTACGCGCCAACGTTGGCGAAGCTAATTTTTATTCTCTTCACACAATCCATAGATTTCTCAAAACATTTTTCCTTGGATATACGAAGTTCTTCAATGTTTTTCTCTAAACATTTTGTCCTTTGATCGCTAATTTCTCGTTTAGCTTCTACAACAGCACATTTTTCTTTAGCTTCGAATAGCAAGATCTTCGATTTCCTGTTTCTGAGCTTCGGCTTGGGCTTTGGAAACAGCTTCGTCTCCTTTTATTTTACTCAACAATGAATTTAATATTTTATCTTTTTCAAGACCTTCGTTCCTTAGTTCAATTACTTCAGAACGAAGGTTGTTCAAGGCTATGGTACACCCTTCATCTTCGGCAGCTTTTCGTGCCCTGAGGGCATTGCTAAGAATAAGGCCCTGCAAAAAATGCGGTATTAAGTTTAAGCAAATAAAAAAATTGTTTTGAAATACAAAAATCTTAATTTCTCACCTTTAAACTATTGTATGCTGTAACACCCACTTTGTAATTTGCTAGAAATAATACCAATAGAGAAACAATTTCTCTTTATGTGAGTTTGATCTTTATGCATCATCATATGTGAACACCATGCCCAAAAACAATTAATAAAAATATATACTACCAAATTATGCATCATGCTCGATTTTATTCTGTGTGCATTTTGTGACAAGAAAATATTAAAGACCAAAAAGGGAATTTAAAACTTAAAAGAGATTCCAAAATTTAGAAAAGAGAAGCAAACAAATATCATGTGAAATAAAAATATAAATAATATATAAATATATCCCCAAATTAGAACTTGTCATGACATAATATAATCTGTGGATAAGATTTGCCACAAAACATTTGAATTTGAATTTGGAGCTGATTTGAAAGAGAAATGAAAGGAAAATAAAAATAGAAAATAAAAAAGAACAAGTGCTGCTGCGCCTGGGCCTCACTACTTCATTTCGGCCCATTTGGCCAACACTTCCGCACAGCCCAGCTCCTGGAGATGGCGCCGACAGGCGGGCCCTGCATGACAGTCACGCGCGCGCTTTGGTCTGTGTTTCCCGCTGTCGGGTGGGGCCCTCGGCGCAGTCACCGTTCCTTGAACGCACGGACTCGGCTACTGTTGCTCTTCCACGCAAGAATCGCGCCGAGCTGTTGCAACCGCCCGTGAATCCAGCTCGGGAGTAGAGCGCGGAGCCTTTCCCCATCCTCGCGGTACCGGAGTATAAGTGCGGGGCCTCGTACGCCCCTTCCTCTCGACCCCTGTCGAGGTGTAGGCTCTGTGCGCGGCGCTGTAGCGGAAGGGCGAAGTGGCCGCCGGTGCGGGTCCGCGATTCACCAGCGCTAGCACCTCGGTATCGAGTTTAGGGACCGCACCAAGTCACGTGGGATCGGATTATGATTTCGCCTGGGCGGATTGAACTCTGCTCAATCCGGAATTGCTCGCCGGCCTTTACCGTCCGCCGTGAAGCCGCCCCGCTTCGTGGACAGACTCGTCTTCAAGCCATTTGTGAGTACCAACCCCCTCCCTAGGTCCGCCGTCGTCCTAGCTTTATTTGGCACCTAGCGTCTCGGTTATCGGTGCACCGTAGGGGAGGAATCGGGTTACTCCGGCGATGCGCCGCCGCGTCCGTCGCGGGCGCCGCCGTCGGGTCACCAGAGTTGGGGGAACAGGCACTGTCGTGGATCTGGCCACGGACGTCCCCGATTAAGAGATGGATAGCGTTTCAATTGAAACAATCTGAACCCCAGATCGGTAGATGGGCGGAGGAAATGAGTTAACTCGTATTTTAGATCTCGGCCGTAGATAGCTGATCGTGCGGTGATGGATCACATACCGATTCGGGTGTGGGCTTGACCTAATCAGAACCATCGGGTTTCAATCGGACGGCTGTGAGAGCCTCGTACCCCTTCGTAGAACTAAAACTGCAAAAGAGCCCCTCGGTTTCATTAAAATCAACCTGCCATCCACCTGTGGCTGTTCTCTGTGCCTAGAGATATTTACCCCGAGACCCCTGGCCTTTTATGAATTTGAGGCCCAATCCAGAGATCGTTTAAATGGAATAAATGAAATAGAAAATAGATTTTTAATAGGAAAATAATTGATACAACTTCAATAATTCATAGAAAATGCATATGAACTCCAAATCACTCCATTCCAGTGCCTAAAATTTTGTAATTTTATTCTCTAGCACTTAGAGTCTCTATTTTATCATGACAACAGTAAGAAATTTAATCTCACACTTAATCCTATTTAAAACACATAAAACCTTTGAAAATGCATAACTTAAATTATATAACTCCAAAAATTATGATTCCTGTTCCTAGAATTTTATTTTAATGCGTAGATTATCACTGTGTATTTTGTTTATATGTTTGGTGTAATGTTAATTTCTCTATATGCACTGTGCTTGTTTGTATTGTGGCGAGTAGAAGAGCCCGTGACTGAGGATCCTGGTGAGCAGCAGGTTGAAGTAGCTAAGCAGGAGCTCATTGAAGGCAAGTTGTGCCCTTGACCACTTTTTACCCAATAATGTTCTTTGATATCATTTATTCATGCATAGGTTAATTTTGATGGGACCTAATAGGTCACCCTAGATTGTTTATCTCATTACCTTGTTTACCCCTGAATCACTTGGGTAGTTTGCTATTGCTTTACGTGGTTTTGGGATAATCATTTATTATATCTATGTTCCAATTCTTTTGTTATTATATTTATGTTCATGTCAAGATCATTAATGTTAATTGGAACATAGAGCTTAACTTGAGAAACACGTGCCACCACAAGGGTTTATGGACGCCCTTGGCTGACTAATTAGGAAAGCTAGTGGAAGACTACCTTACCCGAAAGGGGCAAGGGCAGTAGGGGAGTAGTCAGTGTAGGGAGGTCCTTGGTTGATTTTGCTGCGATGGCGGTCAGACAAGAACCCTGCATTGGAGCTTCCTATAAACTGTAGCGGGTTTTCGGAAGCTAGTGGAACTTTGTAAAGGCCTCGTAGTGTTGCCCTGCCGCGCTTCCTAGGTAGAGGTGTATGGGATTCGCGACCCCTTGGCAGATGGGTAACATGACTTGTGGGTAAAGGGTACAACCTCTGCAGAGTGTAAAACTGGTATACTAGCCGAGCTCACGGTCATGAGCAGCTCAGGACTCTCTGATGATTAAATTATGGAACTTAAATTCAATTTTGTCATTTGCATATGCATGGGTTTATTATTAATTTGTTCTATTACTTTATTTAAGGTTTGGTATTTACTTACACTTAGTAATTGCTAATAAAATTTTGACTGAATACTTAAAAGCAATGCTCAGCTTTAACCATTCTCTTTGATAAGCCTTACACTCCATGAGCTCCCACCTTTGGTGAGTTCATGTCACATTATTCCCCACGACTTATTGAGCGATGAACGTATGTGAGCTCACTCTTGCTGTCTCACACCCCCCACAGGAGAAGAGCAGGTGGTTCAGGAGGAGCCACAAGGCGAGGAGTATGATCTGATCTAGGTGGCATTTCTCAGTTGACATTGGCGCCAACGATCCTTAGTTCGTTTCATATTTATCATTTTATTTTGTAATAAGTCTTCCGCTATGTAATAAATACTCTGATGTTTTGAGACATTTATCTCTATACACTCTGTTATTATATATGTTGTCTTCTTGGCGCATGTATGAGATGCACCTGGCTTTGTCCCTTAAAGCCGGGTGTGACAGAAGTGGTATCAGAGGAAATGTGGACTATAGGACGAAACCTAGATAGAAATGGACAGACCCTTTCCTACTTACCTTACTCTGACTCATTCTATACTCATCTCATCTTGATCTTGTCTCACCTTTTGCTGTTCTACTCTGATCATTCTTACCACCTCTATTCTAAGACAAGATGGATTTCACACCTTGGAATCCTACCACTATGATCTTTTAAGAGATAGGGAACCCAAGACAAAATTTAAAACTATTTTCTTTATTTAAAAAAGATTGGTTGATTGTGCTGATGATAAATGCCTGATTTGCTTCTTTGATTGATTGAATTATTATAGATGGACATCTTAGCATGTACCACCATAAGGTATTGAATTAGCTATGGTAGGGAAGATATTAATCTGCTTAGCTAATAAAATCCCCCAAAGTAACCTGATTTGTAAATACCTGCCTTGTCTACTATTCTCTTACCATATGTATCTAACTCAGATGGTCAATACCAGGCGAGGTGGTGGAATTTATTTACCTCCCAATCGACACACTCGGAGGATATTTAGACAACCCGAGCCACAACCAGTAGAGATGGATCCTCCACCACCGCCTCCACCAGCAGGAGTTGACCCACTGGTTGCAGCTCAGATGAGGATGATGCAACAGATGGCGGACACTATGGCAGATATGCGAGCTCAGATGCAGCAGGAACGCCAGGAGATGCGCCAAGAGCGGGAGGATATACGTCGAGAGCTGCGCCAAGAACGAGAAGAGATACGTCAGGAAAGGAGGGCGCAACAGCAGCTGCAACAACAACAACAACAACAGCAACAGCAACAAGTACCACTGCCTCCACCACCACCACCAGTTCCACCCCGAGATAAGCACCGGGAGTTCATGAGTCATAAGCCACCGACATTTGCTAGTTCTCCTGATCCACTGGACGCGGATGATTGGTTGAAGTCCGTAGAGAAGATGTTGAACATTGCTCAGTGCACGGACCGGGAGAAGGTTTTATATGCTTCTGGACGTCTGACAGGTCCTGCTGCTGATTGGTGGGATTCATACACTACTGCCCACGATGCAGCTGACACTATCACATGGGCAGAGTTCAGTACACAGTTCCGGAATTATCATATACCAGCTGGATTAATGAAGATTAAGAAGGAATTTATGTCGCTGAAGCAAGGAAGTATGTCAGTCAGCGAGTACCGCGACAAGTTTATCCAGTTATCCAGATATGCCCCTGATGAAGTTGCTGAGGATGAGAGGAAGCAAGAGCATTTTATTGAAGGACTTAATGGACCCCTGCAGTATGCTCTAGTGGCACACACATTTCCATCATTTCAGAGGCTACTCGATAAGGTGCTAGCCATTGTACACAAGTGTGTTCAGCTGGGAGATTTGAAGAGAAAGGCTATATCTCAAGGACAAGGAAGCAGCAGTGTTCGTCCTCGCTACAGTTCACCCCAGGGAACACCAGTTCGCACTGGTGGAGGCCAGCGCCCAGTTCAGCAATCACCACTAAGGACTCCACCTCCTCGACAGGCTACCCCTACTGGCACCCTGACAAAGTTTTCAGGACAGAGTCCAGGCACTACTTGTTTCAAGTGTGGGAAGACTGGTCATTATGCAAATGTCTGCCCACAGAGGATTGCTACTACTCCAGTTCAGAATAGGCAACAAACTCCAGGATCTGTCATGGGATATTCTATTGCCAAGGTTAATCAAGTCAGCGTTGATGCTACTGCGGAGGGTGCAGACATCGTACTTGGTATGTTTTATGTTAATGCAATTCCTGCAACCATCTTATTTGATTCTGGTGCCACACATTCATTTATGTTTGCTAGATATGCCAACACTAATGAAATACCACTGCTAAATATGAGAAAACCAATGATAGTAATTACACCTAAAGGGCCTGTTGAGGCGAATCAAATGACACGTAGATTGACATTGACCATTATGGGTAGAGAATTTGGAGCTACTGCTATAATATTAGAGTCAAGCAGTATAGATCTGATCCTTGGTATGTCATGGTTGAGAAAGGCAAAGGCCATTATAGCATGTGGTAGAGGTACCGTAGAACTCACTACCACTAAAGGAGAAAGATTTCAAGTTAATATTGCAGTGACCACCTCATCCAAACGTGCAATGTTCTTTATACCTGAGGAGTTTGTTGGTGACAACATCCATGTGGTTAGAGATTTTCCGGATGTCTTTCCAGAGGAGTTACCAGGGATGCCACCTGATAGAGAAGTTGAGTTTGTTATTGATCTCCTACCTGGGACTGCCCCTATTTCTAAATGGCCATATAGGATGTCCGTAGAGGAGTTGAAGGAACTTAAGAGGCAGTTAACTAAGTTACAAGAGGCTGGGTACATTCGTCCGAGTTCCTCACCATGGGGAGCGTCGGTTCTGTTTGTACAGAAGAAGGATGGATCACAACGGATGTGTGTGGACTATAGGTCTCTTAATGATGTTACTGTGAAGAACAAGTATCCGTTGCCCCGTATTGAGGATTTATTTGATCAGATGAGAGGTGCTAGAGTATTTTCGAAGATTGATCTCTGATCGGGATACCATCAGATAAATATTAGACCATCAGATATTCCTAAGACGGCTTTCTCAACCCGATATGGATTGTATGAGCTCACTGTTATGTCATTTGGATTAACCAATGCACCAGCTTATTTCATGAATTTGATGAATAAGGTGTTTATGGAGTATTTGGACAGATTCGTCGTAGTATTCATCGACGATATTCTTATCTATTCCAAGAGTGATAGCGATCATGAGGAACATCTGAGATTGGTGCTACAGAAGCTAAGAGATAATCAACTCTATGCCAAGTTTAGCAAGTGCGAGTTTTGGATTGGCGAGGTGCCATTTCTTGGTCATATTATTTCTAATGGAGGAATATCAGTGGATCCTGCTAAGGTTAAGGAGATAATGGAGTGGAGAGTACCCACTACAGTTACTGAGATTCGGAGTTTCTTGGGACTAGCAGGATATTATCGGAGATTTATTGAAGGATTTTCAAAGATTGCTAAGCCTATGACCTCGCTTCTGGAGAAGGACAGAGAATTTAAGTGGGACGAGAAGTGCCAAGACAGCTTTGATCAATTGAAGAAGAGATTGATGTCGCCACCAGTATTGGTTATGCCAGACCTACAGAAAGGATTTGATATTTATTGTGATGCATGTGGCCAAGGCTTAGGATGTGTGCTCATGCAAGAAGGACATGTGATTGCCTATGCTTCTCGTTAGTTGCGGAAACATGAATTGAACTACCCCACTCATGACTTGGAATTGGCAGCCGTTGTACATGCGCTTAAGATTTGGAGACATTATATCATGGGGACCAAGTGCCAAGTGTACACGGATCATAAGAGTCTGAAGTATATATTCACTCAGAAGGATCTCAACCTTAGGCAACGCCGTTGGTTGGAGCTTATTAAGGATTATGATTTGGAGATTCACTATCACCCGGGCAAGGCAAATTTGGTTGCAGATGCCTTGAGTCGAAAGGAGCATGTTCATTCAGCTATTATTGCCCAGCTACTTGATGAGATTGTTGAGGACTTCAAGAGACTTAACCTGGGGATAGTTGCTCATACTGAAGGAGTCACTATTGATGTGGAACCTACCTTGGAGCAAGAGATCCGCAAAGGACAAATTGGTGATGCTAAAATAAAAGAGATTAAGGATCTGATTACTGAAGGTCGAGTTCCGGAATTTACGGAAGATGAGCAAGGCACCGTATGGTTCAAGGACAGGATGTGTGTTCCTGATATTGAAAGCCTTCGTGAGACTATATTGAAGGAGGCCCATGACTAGGATTATTCTATTCATCCTGGTAATACTAAGATGTATCAGGATTTGAAGCGAAAATATTGGTGGTATGGATTGAAAAGAGATGTGGCTGCACATGTGGCTATGTGCGATGTATGTCAAAGAGTTAAGGCTGAACACCAGAGGCCAGCTGGACTATTGCATCCACTGAAGATACCCGAGTGGAAGTGGGAAGAGATTGGTATGGATTTCATTACTGCATTGCCTCGCACCCAGAAAGGATATGATGCTATATGGGTGATTGTGGATAGATTGACTAAAGTGGCTCACTTTATTCCCTTGAAGACTACTTATAAAGGTTCTCAGCTAGCAGAGTTATATATGGCTCGGATTGTGTGTTTACATGGAGTACCGAAGAAGATCGTGTCTGATCGAGGTTCACAGTTTACCTCAAGATTTTGGAGAAGCTTTCATGAGAACATGAGCACGAAGTTGAATTTCAGTACGGCTTATCACCCTCAGACTGATGGACAGACTGAAAGGACCAATCAAGTATTGGAGGATATGTTGAGGGCTTGTGCCCTTCAGCATGGAGGAAGTTGGGATAAAAGTCTACCTTATGCTGAATTCTCATACAATAATAGCTATCAGGCCAGTCTGAAGATGTCACCTTTTGAAGCTTTATATGGGAGAAAGTGCAGGACTCCTCTATATTGGGATCAGACTGGAGAGAGACAGTTCTTTGGGCCTGAACTGATTCAAGAAGCAGAAGAACAAGTCCGTATAATTCGAGAGAATTTGAGGGTGGCTCAAACCAGGCAAAAGAGCTATGCTGATAATAGAAGGAGGCCACTGGAATTTGAAGAGGGAGATTATGTGTACCTCAAGGTGTCACCACTTCGTGGAATGAGGAGATTCAAAGTTAAGGGCAAATTGTCCCCTCGCTACATTGGACCATTCCTGATCTTTAGAAGAGTTGGGGAGATGGCATACCAACTCGAGTTACCTGCTAGTCTATCGGATGTGCATAATGTGTTCCACGTGTCTCAGCTCAAGAAGTGTCTCCGTGTCCCTTAGGAACAGTTACCAATGGAAGAGCTTAGTGTTCAGGGTGATTTGACTTACACGGAGTACCCGATCAAGATTTTGGATACATTGACTCGAGTTACAAGGAATAAGGTGATAAAGATGTGCAAAGTGCAATGGAGTCACCATGGCGAAGATGAAGCGACCTGGGAAAGAGAAGAAGAGCTTCGCATAGATTTTCCCCACCTTTTCCCTCGTTCTTCTTAAATCTCGAGGACGAGATTATTTTTAAGGGGGGTAGGATTTGTAACACCCACTTTGTAATTAGCTAGAAATAATACCAATAGAGAAACAATTTCTCTTTATGTGAGTTTGATCTTTATGCATCATCATATGTGAACACCATGCCCAAAAACAATTAATAAAAATATATACTACCAAATTATGCATCATGCTCGATTTTATTCTGTGTGCATTTTGTGACAAGAAAATATTAAAGACCAAAAAGGGAATTTAAAACTTAAAAGAGATTCCAAAATTTAGAAAAGAGAAGCAAACAAATATCATGTGAAATAAAAATATAAATAATATATAAATATATCCCCAAATTAGAACTTGTCATGACATAATATAATCAGTCGATAAGATTTGCCACAAAACATTTGAATTTGAATTTGGAGCTGATTTGAAAGAGAAATGAAAGGAAAATAAAAATAGAAAATAAAAAGAACAAGTGCTGCTGCGCCTGGGCCTCACTACTTCATTTCGGGCCATTTGGCCAACACTTCCGCACAGCCCAGCTCCTGGAGATAGCGCCGACAAGCGGGCCCTGCATGACAGTCACGCACGCACTTTGGTCTGTGTTTCCCGCTGTCGGGTGAGGCCCTCGGCGCAGTCACCGTTCCTTGAACGCACGGACTCGGCTACTGTCGCTCTTCCACGCAAGAATCGCGCCGAGCTGTTGCAACCGCCCGTGAATCCAGCTCGGGCGTAGAGCGCGGAGCCTTTCCCCACCCTCGCGGTACCGGAGTATAAGTGCGGGGCCTCGTACGCCCCTTCCTCTCGACCCCTGTCGAGGTGTAGGCTCTATGCGCGGCGCTGTAGCGGAAGGGCGAAGTGGCCGCCGGTGCGGGTCCGCGATTCACCAGCGCTAGCACCTCGGTATCGAGTTTAGGGACCGCACCAAGTCGCGTGGGATCGGATTGTGATTTCGCCTGGGCGGATTGAACTCTGCTCAATCCG
This sequence comes from Zea mays, assembly GCF_902167145.1. Classification (NCBI taxonomy): domain Eukaryota; kingdom Viridiplantae; phylum Streptophyta; class Magnoliopsida; order Poales; family Poaceae; genus Zea; species Zea mays. Next base: position 52,321,194 of record NC_050101.1, read on the forward strand.
GAATTGCTCGCCGGCCTTTACCGTCCGCCGTGAAGCCGCCCCGCTTCGTGGACAGACTCGTCTTCAAGCCATTTGTGAGTACCAACCCCCTCCCTAGGTCCACCGTCGTCCTAGCTTTATTTGGCACCTAGCGTCTCGGTTATCGGTGCACCGTAGGGGAGGAATCGGGTTAATCCGGCGATGCGCCGCCGCGTCCGTCGCGGGCGCCGCCGTCGGGTCACCAGAGTTGGGGGAACAGGCACTGCCGTGGATCTGGCCACGGATAGGGATGGCAATTTTACCCGCGGGTTCGGATATCTGTCGGATATCCACCCGTCGGGTTCAGGTACGGGCACAAATTTTGACCCGTGGGTATCGCCCGTACCCGACCCGTGATAAAATCGGGTCGGGCACGGATTCCAGTTTTTGCCCACGGGTTCCCCGCGGGTATCCGCAATAACTAAAAAAGGACAAAGGGCAAAGGCCCATCAAACGTCTCTAAGTGACCGAATCCCGGCGAGAGGCGACCTCGCCCATATGTCTAACCCTAAATAACTCCACTAGACCACTCCAGTAATTCAGCTCCACTCTGCGGCTGTGCCTCCGGCCGGCGACTTCTTAGTATCAGTTCCCACTCGATGGTTGATCCCTATCATCCTCACAATCGCTCCTCCATCCAGTCCCGCATCGGGACCTGCACGCGCACGAGCACACGACGGCGGACGGTCGCACCTCCCCCGCTCGGCCGCTCCATAGCTTGGCGCTCTAGCAGGCACTGGCACCTCCGGCTGCGTCCTACTGCCTGCGCGCGGTAGCCACCTATTGTACCCGCGCTGGCCTGCTCTCTGAGCTGATACTCTGACTCTGCAATCGGCGTGCTCTCTCCAGGTAATCTGTGTGGTTATGAGCCTGTAACTGTGAGTCTGTGACGTTGTGGCCTGTGCGAGTGTGCAATGTGTGGTTGTGCCACTCTGCACGACAGCATGTATGCAACAAGCAAGCAAGCTACAAGCAGCATGTGCTGTGTGCGTATGCAGTCAACAGTGCAGTGTGCAAAGCCGGATGTTTTCTTGTCTTATTACATTTATTTTTGGACTAAGTTATATTTTCTGGAATTATGTTACTTTGTGAACTAAATTGATTGTGTTATTGTTACTATTACATGTATAATGTATATGATATGTTTGTCTATAGTTTAAATGCTCTCAGTGCGTGTACATGTAAAACTATCCCCGCGGGTATCTGATACCCGCCTGATACTCGATGGGTACGGGCACGGGTACAAAATTATACCCGCGGGTATAGTCGCGGGCGGGTATGATCAATCCCCACGGATATGGTTGCGGGTGGGTATTTGTCATACCCGATCCGAACCCAACCCGTTGCCATCCCTAGCCACGGACGTCCCCGATTAAGAGATGGATAGCGTTTCAATTGAAACAATCTGAACCCCAGATCGGTAGATGGGCGGAGGAAATGAGTTAACTCGTATTTTAGATCTCCGCCGTAGATAGCTGATCGTGCGGTGATGGATCACATACCGATTCGGGTGTGGGCTTGACCTAATCGGAACCATCGGGTTTCAATCGGACGGCTGTGAGAGCCCCGTACCCCTTCGTAGAACTAAAACTGCAAAAGAGCCCCTCGGTTTCATTAAAATCAACCCGCCATCCACCTGTGGCTGTTCTCTGTGCCTAGTGTAACACCCGGGTTTTAGGGTTCCCAAAGCCCGGGCGTAAACATAATCACCAGGTGTGCTGGGACCAAGTCTCACACATATGATGAATCATGGCACAGGATCGAATGTCACATCTTTACTACATAACAGGAGTTCTATACAAAATAAGTAAATAATTACATTATAAGGAGACAATGGTCCAGCAACCCAAAGTTGACTGGGAGACGACGGCCTAGACCTCTCACGAACTCGCCACAGCATCCTCCATGCGCCTCATCCTGCGGTACCTGTTGTTGACCTGTGGGGGGGTGTGAGACAGCAAGAGTGAGCTCACATACATTCATCGCTCAACAAGTTGTGGGGAATAATGTGCATGAACTCGCCAAAGGTGGGAGCTCACGTGAAGTGTAAGGCTTACCAAAGAGGATGGTTAGAGCTGAGCATTGCTTTTAAAGTTGGTCAAAATTTTATTAGCAATTACTAAGTATAAGTAAATACCAACCCAATTAAGTAGTAGAACAAAAGTAACAACCTCACCTGCGATGCAATGCATATGACAAATTGAGTTTAAGTTCCATAATTTAATCATGTGACGGTCCGAGCTGCTCATGACCGTGAGCACGGCTAGTGTTGGGGACTTGTTCTCAAGTGCTATGAATTAAGAACAAGGCAACATAAAATGTTAAATGTTAACGTCCTTCGTCCATGAAACATTATTCCCTTGAGGATAATGGGCCTTGGACGAAGGTTGATGAGAGTAAAATTACGAAGCTTAAGTCTTCGTAATTAAATTTCAATACATATTGTGAGATAATATAAAATAAAAGGTATAAAAAAGGTAAATAAATCATAGACGAGTTATGTTGTATTTACTCAATATATTGAATCATTGAATACAATAATACCTCTGCCTTGACAAAGGTTGGATTCCGAAAGATGCGATTGCAATTACCAGAATCCGTGAACAGTAAAGGAATACTGTTCATTATTTATAGGCACAGGGCGCAGCCTGTGAGGAATTACAAGTATGCCCCTTATAAAAGTTTACAACATTGACTCAGACCTTTATGGACTAAAAGGTCATTCTATCTTTAAGTCGGTTTGTAATACCGAAGCTTCATGAAGAGGAACCTTCGGCCATCTTATACAAACAGCTTCAGCCGAAAGCCGCTTCTTCCTAGAAGACCTTCGGCGACGAAGCATAGGCCCAACAGTAGCCCCTTTCGCGGTGCTAGATCGTTTTTCGTAACGAGCTTGATCCGTGAAAAAAGTCTCTTAAGCTTCGGAGCGCCGAAGGTCTAAAAAACACCTTCCCTTAGCTCGTTGTCGAGAAACGATTCAATTTCCCAGCGTGTAGCGGCCCCACCTTGCAGAGTTACTGTTCGGTCTCTGCGGTCCACCACGCAGCGAGTGCGAGCGGGTGTCCGCCTGGTGTAAAAATCCTGGCGCTTCGCCTTCTTACCTGCAACACTATATAAACAGACGAGTAGGTGTGAAGTTACCACAGCATTCATTGCTATTTGCACTGTTTTGCTGCCAAAATTTTTAACCGTCGCCGAAGCTTGTCTGTCGGAATCGAACGAAGCTCTAGTTTGAAACCTGCTTCGGAGGAAGAAAGTATTAAAGTTCCACAAGTTCATAATTAAATGGCCAGAGTGCATTGTACCGCCAGGGTTGAGCGTGAGGGGGACGAAACTGAAGCTTCGGAGACTGTCCCCATCTCCGAAGCCATGCAACGATCCGGGCTAGTGACTTCAGAAAAGATTCCTAGTGATGATGCAGAACAAGCAATCGCTGAAGCAGAGGAAGAAGATATTGAGGAAACTGATCCCGAAGATGATTATCGCATTGCCATGCCAAGCAAACTCAGCCACCTGGACTTCGGGAAATCTACTGTTTCGAAGGCTGACCTGTCCAAGATGGTAAAATCGGGCTTTTTTACTGAAAATCAGAAGAAGCTATTACGCTTCGGGGGAGAAGAGACTACCCCAAAGCCGGAGAAGGATGAAATTGTTATTTTCAAAAGCTTTCTAAAAGCTGGATTAAGATTCCCCCTACATGGGATTATTGCAGAGGTACTGAAGAGGTTCGGTATCTATTTTCACCAGCTGACCCCTAACGCTATCGTTAGACTTATTGTTTATATCTGGGCACTCCGAAGCCAAGCAGTGGAACCATTTGCGGACAGTTTTTGCCGGGTTCACGAGTTGCATTATCAAACGAAGGCTAGAAAGGATGGATTGCACGACAATTTTGGTTGCTATAACTTCGCCTATCGGAAAACTACAAAGTTTCCTGTGGTTAGCTACCGAAGCAAATGGGCAGCAGGCTGGAAATCAGAGTGGTTCTATGTCAAGGTTGATGACGACAAGGAAAAGCTTGTGCAAAGTCCACTCGAATTAATCTTCGGAGAAACCCGACCTCGCTGCAATATGACACCCGAAGGTCCAACACAACAAGCAATGAATGAATTCAGAATTATTGCAGAGCATATCAGCACAAGGGACCTGGTTCAGGAGTTTTTGGCTTTCAAAGTTTTTCCCAGTTTGAAAGAATGGGAAATGCTGAAGCTACAGGGGGAAAAGAAAGAAGGTGAACTTGTACGTTTACCTTACTACTTCAAGTTTAAGAAATACTTTAAAACACCTTGCCAAGAGTGGCTGGATACAATTGAAGTGATGTGCAATGAAATACTTGGCAATTATTCTAAAAAAGAAGATCAGTTGATGACCGCAGCCTTCGGCACCCGTCCGAAGCGAAGACTAAACCGAGTGCTGGACGCCCTGGGTTTCGAATACCCTGATTACGAAAATCTGAACAAAGGTGCCGGAGGCCAAAAAAGGAAAAGGATAACTGAAGCCTTAAATGAAGATGAAAAAGAACTGCCAAAGAAGAAAATTCCGAAGAGGAAGAAAGCATCTTCTCCGAAGCATAAAATATCCGACGAAGAAGAAAGCCCCGCATCACCCTCTGTCGCTGACGTTGAGGAAATTCTGAAGGTAATGACTGAATCCTTACCTGCGAAGCTAAGTCCACTGGGGCCCCAACTGACAAAGTTTTTTCAGAAGGACAAGGAGCCCGAAAAATCGAAGAAAATAATCAAAGCAAAGAGACAAAGAATTATCACTGTGACAGAAGTAATTGACAAGACACCGCCAAGAGCTTCAGCTCAGAAAACACCAGCGGCTGCGGAAGGGACAGATATTGAAATTGCACCTTCGGAGGTCGCAGCTGCCGAAGCTGCCTCAGCTGAAGATTTGAACCTGGAGAGCACTATCGAACACATTGACAAAATACTGCTAGACATGGCTGCAGAAGAAGCTACCACCGCCGCCGAAGAGGCCGCGACCGCAGCGTCGGAGAAAGGGAAAGAAATTGCTGATGAAGCTTCAGAAAACGAAGCCTTCATGTTCCAGAATTTAGTTGGAGAAAAACTGTCAAAAGCTGAAAGAGAAGAGCTTAGAGAATATGCAAAATCCTGCGGATACAAACCTGGAGCACTCCTCTTCGGAGGCATTGATGATGAAAAATTAGATTGTATTCGAGATCAAACTGGGGCCAAAGTTATCGGTACTCTGTCAAAGAGTATCGGTTTTCCGAAGCTAGAAACAGACATCAGCCGCTACCGACGACAACATATCGTTGGTAGTTTATTTTATTCCAATTTCAAGGTGAACTATTTTTCCCTTAACTTTTATTGTTTCTAATAATGAGAACATGTCTGACGAAGGTTGTTTCTGTGCAGAGTATGCTATTGAGCAAAGCCTTGAAAATGCAGCAAGATTTTGAAGACAAGAAGCACGAAGTTATAATTGAAAATTTGGAAAGCAGAATAAAGGAGCAATCAGATGCTATCGAGAAAAAGAACTTTGAGCTCCAGGCAACCAAAGGTTCATTGGCGGAAGCTGAAGCAAAAATAACAGAACTGAACACGAAGCTTCTTCGCCAGTCTGAACAGTTCGAACGAGAAAAGCAAGATCTTAATGCAAAACTTGAAGCCGAAGCTCAACAAAATTCAGATTTGAGAAAACTATTGACAAGCCTTCAAGAAAAATGTCTGGAATTTAGCAACAAATGCATTCAACGATTAAGAAAAATTTTCCACTCAGTTGGAGCCAGTACTGAAAAATTCGTCCCCTCAGCTGAAGATCTACCGAAGACCTTCGAACATATTGAGGGTGAGATTGACGAGCTCGACGAAGTCATAGCTGGGCACGGTGACTTCTGTGCCTGGGTGGCTTCTCGAGGCACTGCTGCAGCTTTCCTGAAAGCTGGCTGCGATCATGGAAAGATTGTCAATAGGCCAAATTTCACTTTATCACCATCAATCCTGGATGACATTCCTGATCTCGCCCGAAGTATCTCTAATAGATTTGTAAAAATGATATGGACAAAAAGTGGGCGAGAAAAGGCTGGAGATGAAGCTCATAGCCACCTTGAAGCAGTAAGAAACATACCTTGTGCTTACCTTTTCCTGCAAGCTCGATTTTGACTTACAACAACCTTATTCATGTAGGATGACGAAGTCGAAGCCGATGATTAAAAAATGACGCCGAAGCTGAAGCTCCTTGGAGATTAAACAGTAGACTGTAGACAGTACCTTGTAATATATCCTTATCCTTCCATTGATGTATGAGAAGTGCTTTGATGTGGACGAAATTTTCTTTTTTGAGCCGAAGGCGAAAAAACACCTTCCCTTCTTTTCGTACGCAATGAAGCATAGAAAACAACATTTTCCTTCTTTCCGAAGCTCTCCTTTTTGTACACGAAGCTCTTTCTTCCCCTTCTTTTTTTCCTTTTTGCCGAAGCAACCACTTATGCCATGAAGATGATTATCCTACATATGCCTGGATGAATGTTTATGAATGCAAATGTTATGATGTAATGTGATGTGCAAATGAATGGCCAAACAATCACACCTCAAGCCATACTCATAGCCATTATTTCCTTAAAAACAATCACACCTCAGCTCTGCATTCCCTTAGGAACGACTTCGGAGCTTCTTCGCCTTTACTTTTGGCGGAATCAGCGTTGACTTTTCGCTGTAAGCTCTGCATTCCCTTAGGAACGACTTTGGAGCTTCTTCGCCTTTACTTTTGGCGGAATCAGCGTTGACTTTTCGCTGTAAGCTCTGCATTCCCTTAGGAACGACTTTGGAGCTTCTTCGTTTTTACTTTTCGGCACTCGATGGTGCGTTCTCAGCTTTTACATTTACATTCCTTGGGGGATTTTGCTCTTATAGAACTAAAAAAGGAAATTACATGTGATGGCCCCATTAAAAACCTTTCTCCCCCTTCGGAAAGGAAAAGGGTGCCATGAAAGAAAAATAAAAAATATGGAAAATTACATCGAGTTATACATAATATCGTCGAAGCTCATCCACATTCCAAGATCTAGGAATGTCGTTGCCATCCATATCCTTCAATCTGTATGAACCGGGTCTTGTCGAAGATGCTACTAAGAAAGGTCCATCCCATTTCAACTGCAACTTGCCCACTGTTTCTGGGTTGGCCACTCTCCGAAGCACCAAGTGTCCTGGCTCAATATTCTTTAGCCGAACCTTTCTATCTCGCCATTTAATTGTTTCGGCTTGATATTTATTGATGTTTTCCACGGCTTGCAGCCTGATCCCTTCTAAAGCATCTTTTTCCACAGAATAAGCAGCTTCGGAACCTGATTCTGCCGAAGCCACTACCCTTATTTATCCGGTTTTAGCTTCTTCCAGAGTTATTGCTTCGTCGCCGAATAATAACTTGAATGGAGTAAAGCCTGTAGACCTTGATGTTGTTGTATTGTGGCTCCACACCACTTTGGTTAACTGATCTGGCCACTTTCCCCTGGGTTGATTGAAGATTAACTTCATTATTCCTGTCATTATAATGCCATTGGCTCTTTCAACGAGTCCATTTGACTCCGAATGTCTGACTGATGCAAAATGGATCTTCGTACCAATTTGATCACAGAAATCCCTAAAAGCTTCGGAGTCAAACTGTGTTCCATTATCCACAGTGATAGCCTTTGGTACCCCGAAACGACAAACAATATTCTGCCAGAAAAACTTTTGGACGGTGGCCAAAGTTATTGTGGCTAAAGGCTTTGCCTCAATCCATTTAGAAAAATATTCCACCACCACTACAACATATCTTAGGTTCCCTTGGGCCGGTGGTAACGGACCTAACAAGTCAAGGCCCCACCTTTGCAATGGCCAAATGGGTTGTATAAGCTGTGTTAAGGACGAAGGTTGTTTTTGATCTCGTGCACATTTCTGACAACCTTCGCACTTTTGGACTAATTCCGCTGCATCCGAAGCTGCCTTCGGCCAATAAAATCCTTGGCGGAAAATTTTTCCATGTAACGGCCTAGATCCAATGTGAGATCCACACAGGCCTGCATGTATTTCTTTCATCAACTCTATACCTTCGGTTCTGGATAAACACTTGAGTAGCGGAGCACAAACTCCATGCTTGTACAACTCTCCTTCTATCATGACATATGGACGAGCTCTTGCCTCTATCCTCCTGTTATAAGCTTCGTCATCTGAAAGGAATTTACCCTGAAGATAAGAGATGATCTCAGTTCTCCAATCTTCGCTATAAACAGGAGATATATTGAGGACTGCTCTTTCAAGAAGTTCCACCGAAGGTGCTTTTATTGTTTCGAAGAACACATCCGAAGGTAGGGGCAGCCCCTGTGCTGCTGACTTAGCTAGCAAATCAGCATGCTCATTTTGTCCTCGAGGGATATTTTTGACAGAAAATCCCTCGAAGGAAGCTTCAACTCTTCAAACCATATCCAGATACTTTTCAAGCTTCGGATCTTTAGCCTTGCAACTCTTGTCGATATGACCCGAAACAACTTGGGAATCAGTTTTAAGAACAGCCCTTCTGATTCCCATTGCTTTTAGCTTCCGAAGACCCAGAAGCAGGGCTTCGTACTCGGCAATGTTGTTTGTGCAACTAAAATCAAGCTTTGCCGCATAACAAGTTTTAACTTTGGAAGGTGAAACCAACACAGCAGCCGCTCCCGCTCCGAAGGTTCCCCAGGACCCATCGCAAAACACTGTCCATGCTTCGGCGTCTTTATTTGTTTCTTCCTCCTGAGCCCCTGGCGTCCAGTCAGCAATGAAGTCTGCTAACGCCTGGGACTGAATCGAAGATCTATGAACATATTCAATACAAAATTCATTGAGCTCTGCAGCCCATTTTCCAATCCTTCCAGTAGCTTCTCAGTTCCTCATAATATCCTTCAGAGGTTGTGAAGAAGGAACAATTATGTTGTAAGCTTGAAAATAGTGCCGAAGCTTCCTAGATGCCATCAAAACAGCATATAACACCTTCTCTAATTCTGTGTAGTTTTTCTTTGATATACTAAGAACTTCAGATACAAAATATACTGGGACCTGCTTCCTGGCTTGACCGTCAAGCTTCTCCTGGACAAGTGCTGCACTTACCGCTGAGTGCGAAGCTGCCACATATAATAATAAAGGAGCCCCTGGCGTAGGTGGAGTTAGTGCTGTTAGATCTATCAAATACTGCTTCAGCTCTTCGAAGGCCTTCTGCTGGATTGGTCCCCATTGAAAGACTTCGGCTGACTTCAGCACTTCGAAGAATGGTAAGTTTCTCTCTGCTGATCTGGATATGAATCTATTGAGAGATGCCAACCTTCCTGTCAATCTTTGAGCCCCCTTTTTTGTAGTTGGTGGCTCCATCCAAAGTATAGCTTCAATCTTACTTGGATTAGCTTCAATTCCCTTTGTTGAAACCAAGCATCCTAGAAATTTCCCCTTCTTTACTCCGAAGACGCATTTTTCTGGATTCAACTTTAAGCCAGCTTGTCTGAAACTGGCGAAGGTCTCCTGCAGGTCAGCAATATGATTCTCCTGCTTCGTGCTTTTTACAATGATGTCATCAACATAAGTTAGCACATTTCTGCCTATCTGAGTCTGGAGAACCTTCGCAGTCATTCTGCTGAAACTTCCTCCAGCGTTTTTGAGCCCCTCAGGCATCCGAAGATAACAATATGTGCCACTTGGAGTTATGAAGCTAGTCTTCGGCTCATCTTCCTTCTTCATCCAGATTTGATGATAGCCTGAATAGCAGTCTAACAGACTCATGAGCTCTGAAGAAGCTGCTGCATCAACTAAAGAGTCTATCCTTGGCAATGGGAATTCATCCTTCGGACAAGCCTTGTTAAGATCTGTAAAATCGATACACATTCGCCACTTGCCATTGGCCTTTTTTACCATAACAGTGTTAGCTAGCCATTCTGGGTAATTTACTTCTCTGATAACTTCTGCACTGAGGAGTCTTTTGACTTCGTTGCGAGCACCTTCGGCCTTATCATCTGACATTTTCCGAAGCCTTTGCTTTCTGGGTCTGAAGGATGGATCGACATTGAGCGAGTGCTCAATAACATCCCTATTAACTCCGCAGAGATCATTGGCTGACCATGCAAAAACATCTTTGTTGTTGAACAAAAACCTTATCAAGGTTTTCTCTTGTTCTTCGGATAACTGAGAGCCCAACAGCACCTTCTGCTCTGCTATATCCTCACATAAGAGCATGGGCTTCGGCTGATCTGCTGAAGCTGCTTTCTCCCTTCTGAATTTGTATTGTTCACAAGCTTCAGCTCCATCTATGTTATGGATTGCTTTTGAATCAGTCCAGTTTCCTTTGGCCCTTCTGGCAGCTTCCTGGCTTCCATGAATAGCGATGGGTCCTTGATCCGAAGGTATCTTCATGCAAAGATAGGCAGGGTGAAGAATTGCTTCAAAAGCATTGAGGGTGCCACGACCAATAATTGCATTGTAAGGGTATTCCATGTCAACAATGTCAAACACAACTTGCTCAGTTCTAGTGTTGTTGATGAACCCGAAGGTCACTGACATGGTAATCTTGCCCAGTGCTACAATTTGTCTTCCTCCGAAGCCACAGAGAGGATGTGTAGCATCATGAATCTTATCTTCTGGCTCTTGCATTTGTCTGAAGGCCTTAGCAAATATGATGTCAGCTGCACTGCCTGTGTCAACCAAGACATTGTGGACCAGAAATCCTTTGATAACACAAGAGATAACCATGGCATCGTTGTGTGGGTAATCCTTAAGCTGAAGGTCCTCTTGGGAGAAGGTAATAGGAATGTGAGACCATCTTGACTTGATGAAGGGTCCTTGCACCCCAACATGTTGTACCCTTCTCTGTGCTTCCTTCTTTTGTTTCTTGTTAGCTGGCTCTGAGGACGAACCACCTGTGATTGGGAGCACCAGCTTCGGGTCCGAAGCAGCTCCAGCTTGATCGTTGAACGAAGCCATTAGCTCAAAAAGTGGAAGTGAGTTCACCGGAGGTGGGCGCCAATGTTGGGGACTTGTTCTCAAGTGCTATGAATTAAGAACAAGGCAACATAAAATGTTAAATGTTAACGTCCTTCGTCCATGAAACATTATTCCCTTGAGGATAATGGGCCTTGGACGAAGGTTGATGAGAGTAAAATTACGAAGCTTAAGTCTTCGTAATTAAATTTCAATACATATTGTGAGATAATATAAAATAAAAGGTATAAAAAAAGGTAAATAAATCATAGACGAGTTATGTTGTATTTACTCAATATATTGAATCATTGAATACAATAATACCTCTGCCTTGACAAAGGTTGGATTCCGAAAGATGCGATTGCAATTACCAGAATCCGTGAACAGTAAAGGAATATTGTTCACTATTTATAGGCACAGGGCGCAGCCTGTGAGGAATTACAAGTATGCCCCTTATAAAAGTTTACAACATTGACTCAGACCTTTATGGACTAAAAGGTCATTCTATCTTTAAGTCGGTTTGTAATACCGAAGCTTCATGAAGAGGAACCTTCGGCCATCTTATACAAACAGCTTCAGCCGAAAGCCGCTTCTTCCTAGAAGACCTTCGGCGACGAAGCATAGGCCCAACAGCTAGTATACCAGTTTTACACTCTGCAGAGGTTGCGCATCTTTACCCACAAGTCATGTTACCCATCTGCCAAGGGATCGCGACTTCCCATACACCTCTACCGAGGAGGCGAGGCAGGGTAACACTACGAGGCCTTTACAAAGTTTCACTAGCTTCAGAAAACCCGCTACAGTTTATAGGAAGCTCCCATGCAGGAATCCCTTGCAGGACCGCCATCGCAGCAAAATCCTCCCGAGGGCCTCCCTACACTGACCACTCCCCTACTGCCCTTGCCCCTTTCGGGTAAGGTAGTCTTCCACTAGCTTTCCTAATTAATCGGCCAAGGGCGTCCCATTAAACCCTTGTGGTAGCACTGTTTTCCCGGGTGGTTCTCCATGTTCCAATTAACATAATGATCTTATCATGAACAGTAATAATAAAAAGACAATAAAAGTGTGATCATGAATAATGTATCTTCATACCCAAAACCACATAAAGCACTAGCAAGTACTACCCAAAAAGTTCAGTGGTAAACAAGGTATAAAGATAGACAAACTAGGGTAACCTATTGGGTCCCATCAAAATTAACCTATGCAGATCATTATGATTAATTAGAACATGAGTGGGTAAAAGAAGTGATCAAGGGCACAACTTGCCTGGGACTTGAGATTCCAGGTACCAGGATGATCTTCAGGTGACTTGTAATCTCGCGCTAGTCGTAGCAATACAAACAAGCATGGTATAGGCAAAATTAACATCACACCAAGCATAAGAATAACTGCGTAATAATAATCTACACTGCATAACAATATCGTAGGAACAAGAATCACCAAATCGGAGTTACAGCTTAAGAGGTATAGTTTTCGGAAGACCTACGTGATTAAACAATTAAAATTATGTCTTATGTTATATCTATAAATCATGTGAGAAAGTTAACCTAAGGAAATAATTAATTCAACTTATTATAATTTAATTAGCGGTTATACATTAGTCAGACTATAATTATAAATAGCTTAACTCTGATTAGAAAGATTAATCTACTAAATATGGGTTAAATAAATATCTAATTATAAAAGTACGTGATATGTTACAAATAATATTGTTACTACATAGACAATTTTATTACGAAGCTGACACCACAAGAATGGGTTAAATCAGAATTAAAATGAGCAAGATATGGACTAAACATGTCTGTTTATACTTTTGTATTAATTTTATGATTTAAAGTATTTCTCGAGGCTTGTTTTGAATATTCCAGGGGCCCATCTGTGATAATCTTACAACTATCCAGGAGCGCAGGTTGATTTATACGAAGTCTGAGGACTCTTATACACTTGAGGAAGGGGTAGGCCAATGTTTTATCATGATCGTTGACTTCCTCTCCTACAGCCCAGATTGCATCTGGACCAAGTAGTACGACGCATCGCCAATTCCTGGCCATACCTTGCTAGATCAACAACAGAGCGTGCTTCTTCTCCCCTCTAATACCGGCGCACACGGTGGCGCACCAGCCCCGTGGCAAAACTCTCGCTGGTGTTCGACGAACTGATGCCTAAGTGCACCAAAGCAGACACCGAAAGATGGTAAATAAAACGAAGAGATATGCAGCACTCACCAGCAATTAGACTCACAGGCACGCATTATCCCTAGCATGCAGTAGCTTCACGGCGAAGGAGTTCCTCCGATGAGCAATAGCAGTAGCACAGATGTCCTTCCTTCAAGCCGACACCATGGCAAGACTTCACGTGCCCAGGCGACTCTCCACAGCCTCCGCATGATGGCTAAACATCAACAAGATGCAGAGAGCTCCACTGAAGATTTCCTACTAGCGAAGACCATGGCCATGAATCCCGGTGTCCGGTTGGTTGTTCAACTAATTGTTCCTATGGTCGAGGGGCTCCCGAGGCTGCATTTTATATTCCCTGTCCAGGAGTCCAAGCCGAGGATGGCTTAATCCAGCAGCAAGGATTACAACGGTTTACCCGGAGACGGTTACAACAGCTTCGGCAAGTCGTCGAGAGTTTGTTACGGATTCAGTTACGACCTCATGGACTCATGGCGGTGGATGAGATTTTCTAAGGAAGCTCTTGGCATGGGATAAAGCTGGTGACCCGAGGCCATATAGCAGTGTCAAAGAGTGAAGTTGTATGAGTCTAGATGAATTTCGCCAAATGCGCTCGACGGGAAGATGGCTGATGGTTTTGCTTGCTTGATATCAGCATGACATTAAGATGATGTCATCCATGGCAACATGGATAAAATAATAAGAAGAAATTGGAAGGGGACATGGTTGTGTACGTGGGTGAAGTGGTTGGCGTCGGCCCAATCGATCAGTAGGTAAGTATTCTCTTTTTCTTTTATTTTTGTAGTTTTATAATTTATTTTATTCTCTGTTTTAAATTATTCAAATTCAGGTTGAGTTTTGAACTCCAAATTAAATGCACAGTCAAAGAAGAGCTCAGCATGCAATGCAAGATTTATTTTATTTTATATATCATTTATGTACTTTGTCAAATGCCTCGAATATATAATATTCACATATTATTCCCTTTAGGTAAGTATTATCTTGAACGTGTGATAAAATCAAAAGTTAATTTAAAATAAATATCTCTTTTAACAAATGCCTTAAATATGTTGCGCACATGCATAATCATTTATTTCAAAAATCAATACTCTAACTAGGAACCCATTTTGAAGTTTAGATTCCCAATATCAAATATGATCCAATTCCTATTATATTCAATCTTTTATTATACTTCATTATTTATTCACTGGTTGTTTAACTAATTTGGTGTTATTAATTGATTATGAATAGGAAGGGTCCCAATAAACTCTCAACGGTTTCAAAGAAAATCTAGAGACATTATTATATATACTTTTATTTCTTTATTTTAGTATTTTTTTCCCTCCTTCTACCAATTTTGGGCTTTACACCTAGATATATTTACCCCGAGACCCCTGGTCTTTTATGAATTTGAGGCCCAGTCCAGAGATCGTTTAAATGGAATAAATGAAATAGAAAATAGATTTTTAATAGGAAAATAATTGATACAACTTCAATAATTCATAGAAAATGCATATGAACTCCAAATCACTCCATTCCAGTGCCTAAAATTTTGTAATTTTATTCTCTAGCACTTAGAGTCTCTGTTTTATCATGACAACAGTAAGAAATTTTATCTCACACTTAATCCTATTTAAAACACATAAAACCTTTGAAATGCATAACTTAAATTATATAACTCCAAAAATTATGATTCCTGTTCCTAGAATTTTATTTTAATGCGTAGATTATTACTGTGTATTTTGTTTATATGTTTGGTGTAATGTTAATTTCTCTATATGCACTGTGCTTGTTTGTATTGTGGCGAGTAGAAGAGCCCGTGACCGAGGATCCTGGTGAGCAGCAGGTTGAAGTAGCTGAGCAGGAGCTCATTGAAGGCAAGTTGTGCCCTTGACCACTTTTTACCCAATAATGTTCTTTGATATCATTTATTCATGCATAGGTTAATTTTGATGGGACCCAATAGGTCACCCTAGATTGTTTATCTCATTACCTTGTTTACCCCTGAATCACTTGGGTAGTTTGCTATTGCTTTACGTGGTTTTGGGATAATCATTTATTATATCTATGTTCCAATTCTTTTGTTATTATATTTATGTTCATGTCAAGATCATTAATGTTAATTGGAACATAGAGCTTAACTTGAGAAACACGTGCCATCATAAGGGTTTATGGACGCCCTTGGCTGACTAATTAGGAAAGCTAGTGGAAGACTACCTTACCCGAAAGGGGCAAGGGCAGTAGGGGAGTGGTCAGTGTAGGGAGGTCCTTGGTTGATTTTGCTGCGATGACGGTCAGACAAGAACCCTGCATTGGAGCTTCCTATAAACTGTAGCGGGTTTTCGGAAGCTAGTGGAACTTTGTAAAGGCCTCGTAGTGTTGCCCTGCCGCGCTTCCTAGGTAGAGGTGTATGGGATTCGCGACCCCTTGGCAGATGGGTAACATGACTTGTGGGTAAAGGGTACAACCTCTGCAGAGTGTAAAACTGGTATACTAGCCGAGCTCACGGTCATGAGCAGCTCAGGACTCTCTGATGATTAAATTATGGAACTTAAATTCAATTTTGTCATTTGCATATGCATGGGTTTATTATTAATTTGTTCTATTACTTTATTTAAGGTTTGGTATTTACTTACACTTAGTAACTGCTAATAAAATTTTGACCGAATACTTAAAAGCAATGCTCAGCTTTAACCATTCTCTTTGATAAGCCTTACACTCCATGAGCTCCCACCTTTGGTGAGTTCATGTCACATTATTCCCCACGACTTGTTGAGCGATGAACGTATGTGAGCTCACTCTTGCTGTCTCACACCCCCCACAGGAGAAGAGCAGGTGGTTCAGGAGGAGCCACAAGGCGAGGAGTATGATCTGATCTAGGTGGCGTTTCTCAGTTGACATTGGCGCCAACGATCCTTAGTTCGTTTCATATTTATCATTTTATTTTGTAATAAGTCTTCCGCTATGTAATAAATACTCTGATGTTTTGAGACATTTATCTCTATACACTCTGTTATTATATATGTTCTCTTCTTGGCGCATGTATGAGATGCACCTGGCTTTGTCCCTTAAAGCCGGGTGTGACATATGCTAAGCTGTTGGCCAACTCATCTTTTGACAGCACCGAAAGTCCGTCTTCTAATGACGGGAATCCGAAGCTCTTGCTCATCTCCCGACAGACAGAAATCTCCTTGCTGTCAGGGAGACAATACAAGAAGTCTTCTTCTCCACTGCCGTTGAATATCAGCGCCCCTTTTGGATATTTCAATTTTTGCGCATAGAATTGAGCTTCTCACTTTTCTTTTTCAGTCAATTTTTTACCCGAAGCATGACGAAAAACATAGTTGAGGGCTTCGGAAGATGCTTCGGGAATAGGGATGGCAGTTTTCTCGGATAAAATTTCTTCTACAGATTCTTTTTCCGTTTCTTTTCTAATTTCCAAGGATTCCTTCTTGGCGGGCTCTGAAGGCCCAGTTTCGGTCTCTTCAATTTGTGTCTTTGAAGCTTCGGTAGCTCTCTTCGGAGTAGAGCTTGAAGATTTTATTGTTTCTAGCACATCTAAAATGTTGACCATTCTCTTCGTCTTGGGAGTTGTGGTAAGATCCTTCTGTGCCTTCGGCATTGACACCTCAACTCTTGTCGAATGACTTAAAACTTCTGATGTCCTTGTCTCTTCAACCCTCGGTTTTTCAATTTTTTCCATCTCCGGCATTGCAGCCGGCTCGTCAATTTTCTGCGCAGGTGTAAGCTTTTTGGCTTTAGCAACCGAAGAGGTTTCACCGACAAACTCGGGCACTGTAGCCGGTTCAATGAAGCATGGTCGGTGAGTAAGGACCTTCACCTTCTTTCTCTTCGGCGCAGGCTCGCTTGGAGCAGCTGAAGCAGTATCTTTCCCAGAAGTTGCACCTTTTCTCTTTCGCCCCCGTAGCGGGTAGCGGTAGTCAGGGTACATAAACCCAATAGCATCAAAAACTCGGTTGAGCCTTTTCTTCTTCCGGCCTCCGAAGGCCGCAGATAACGCAGTATCTTCTGTCTTCGAGTATGGCCCAAGCAGTTCATAGCTTGTGGCTTCAATGCATTTCAACCAATCATCATCTGGCTCAACAAACTTACCTTCGTATCTGAAGGTGAACTTCATTCTAATCAACCCACCTTCGTCAGACCTGGTGATAGTCTCCTTTGGCATTTCCCACTTTTCTACAAGTGGCCATACTCTGAAGGCTATGTGTTCCTGGACTAAATCCCTTGTCCTGATGAAAGAGCAAACTACGCCAAAGGCCCTCTGGCATTCTTCGGTTGCCTCGTCAATATCCACCTTTGGTTTCCGGAGGCCGAAGCGCTGCCAAATAGGGCGCATGATAACATCTTTAATATCTTCTCGTGTCTTCAAGTCGTTTTTCACATAGAACCATTCCTTCATCCAGTCTTTGGGCCATCTCTTTCGAAAAATTGGCACGGGACAGCTTGACCCAGAGCGAGCACTGAAGCTATAACGGCCAAAATTGTTATGATATTGCTCTTTACCCCAGGATTTCGTCTCATATAATAGCTTGTGCATATTGCAGAAACTTTTTGCATTTGGCTCCAAACCCTGGCTCTTCACGGCCCATACGAAGATTCCCATTCTTATGATTGCTTCGGGAGTAAGTTGATGAAAAGGTAGACCTGATATATCTTCAAAACTTCAACCACAAATATGTTTAAGGGGAACCGAAGCCTAGCTTTAAAGAAGCTTTGGAAGATCACGACTTCATTATCTTTAGGAGTTGGCACAGTCCTCTCTCCGTCATCTGCCCTCACAGTAGACATGTCTCGAAAATATCTCCCCCTCATGTTATCAAGATGACTTTGTTTAATACTCGATTTTCCGAAGACTATGTGACTTGGTCGCCACGGTCGATCTTCCGAGTCTTCACCCCCACTTTCTACATCATAACTGTCACTTTCACCAGTGTCTTCAGATAAACCTTCTAAAATTTCCCTAGTGATCTTCTCTGTATTCGTCTCTGCTATCGATTCAAGAAACCCCAGATTCTTCTCCTCAAGAAGGCTCAGTTTCATTTCGGTAACAGCTCTCTTTTCCTGAGACATCTCTTCAAAAATGCTAAAACGCGCTCTTAGGGCCAAAGCTAAAAAATCCAAAAGGCTGGTCAGGCGTTTGTAGGCAAAGAGTTGTTTGAGCAGACAAAGCAGATGGCAAGAAAGCGTGCCAAATGAGCTCACGGTCGTATCATATTTATACGCCTAGGGCATTGCAAGCGAGAGGGTCCCGCTTGTCATTCACTGTTGCTATTCTAGCAAAGGGAAGGTGTTTTTTGGACCTTCGGCTTAGGGCCTTCGTCCATATCGCAATCTGAATTTATCATTCTAACAAATTAATATTGCGAGGGGCTACTGTTGGGGGCCTTCGGCTTCCAAAGGTCCTTAAAAACGTGATTTAACAATGTTTCTGGAGTATAATACATGAGCAGGTACCTTCGGACATGGACTCTTCGGACTTAAGTCAAAATCACAGTATGAAGAAACACAAGGGGAACGAAGGATGGAACAGAGCCGAAGCTGTGCGCAAGAGAGCTTCGACATAATGACAGGAAAAAGAAAACCGACTTAAAGAGGAAAAGACTATCTAGACCCTGATGGATTATAATAGAGTTATTGGCAAATGTAAAGGGCATGAGTGTAATTTACATGGGATGAGTCCCGTGCCTATAAATAGATGAACAGTGCTCCCGTACTGTTCACGCTGACTTGGCATTTGCTTTTGCGTCACACTTGTACTCCTTATCTCCCTTCCAGTCGAAGGTACACTTGTAATAAATTATTATTTCTACTTATTCATAGTAATAAAGTAGAAATAATGCAATAATGACAACATATTTAATTGTTTATATTGTTCATGCTTCGTATGACTCCTTCATTCTTATATGTCGTGCTTACGAAGGTATGTTCTTTGTAACCTTCGTCCGAGAGTCATTATATCCTAAGGGAAATAATGCTCCGAAGGACAAAGGACTTTAACATTTAACATCCTTTATGTTGCCTTGCTCTTAAGCCGAAGCATTTGAGAGCAAGTCACAAACAGACACTTGCCTACTTCCACGTTATGGCGTCCCAATGGACGAGGGTTGCACTCAACCCCTTTCAAGTGATCCAATGATCAACTTGAATACCACGACTTTCTTCCTTATAGTCTTTCTCCCGTTTGCGAGGAATATCCACAAGTTGGAGCCTCTCGCCCTTACAATAAAGATCTCAAAGAAGGCACAAGAGTAAGGCTAGGAGAGCAACACACACAACACACAAATCCGCAGCACACACACGCACACAAGCCAAGACTTGAGCTCGAAACGTAGCACAGAGATTTCACAACTAGAACGGAGCTCAAATCACTAACACAATCGATCAAATGCGCGGAGGCGGAGTGTGGGAGTCTTAGAATGCTTAGTGAATGCTTGGGTTACTCCTCCATACGCCTAGGGGGTCCCTTTTATAGCACCAAGGCAGCTAGGAGCTGTTGGAGGCCAACAAAGAAGGCTATCTTTGCCTTCTATCGAGTGGCGCACCGGACAGTCCGGTGCGCCACCGGACAGCCACTGTAGCTTGTCTGGTGCACGATTTCCTTCCAAATCGGGCAGAGCCGACCGTTGCTCCTTCAGGCCAGATGGCACACCGAACACTGTCCGGTAAACACCAGACAGTCTGGTGCACCCAGCTGACCGTTGGAGCAGCCACGCGTCGCCCGCAGATTGCGCGGCCGACCGTTGGCGCTGTCGACCGTTGACTCACCGGACAGTCCGGTGCACCACCGGACAGTCCGGTGAATTATAGCCACGTCACCCTGATGCTTTTCCCGAGAGCGACGTGTTCGCCGCGGACGACTCACCGGACAGTCCGGTGCACCACCAGACAATCCGGTGAATTTTAGCCTTACGCCACCGTTGAATCCCGAGAGCGGCGAGTTCACCGAGGACCAGCCTGGCGCACCGGACACTGTTCGGTGCACCACCGGACACTGATTGGTGCACCACCGGACAGTCCGGTGTGCCAGGCCGAACTGAAGTTTGCTGCACATATCCAATTCTTTTGCAATCCTTTTCTTCTCTTTTCTCACTGTTTCTAGTACTTAGAGAGACACATTAGCGTTCAAAAGACAATGTACTAAGTCTAGAAACATACCTTGTGCCTTGATTTGTACTTCTCTCTTTATTTGGCACATAAGAACTTAATCAAACGTGTTGGACATTTAATCACCAAAACATTATAGAAATGGCCCAAGGGCATATTTCCCTTTCACCTGTGTTAATAATGGGATCACAACTGACAACAAGCCAAGCATGACAAACCCTAGTGTCCTCATCAGCAGTGAATTTTGCTAGCTTTGTTTGTTGATTAGGCTTCTTAGGTACAGCTGGTGTTCTTGATCCCTCGGCACGGGCATCCACTAGAAGTTCATAATGTTGAGTACCCACAGACTGCTCGTCAATCTGGCTAAGGAAGCTACCATATTGTGACATGACCTGGTTCCAATCACTTCCCATTCTATGCAACAGAAGAACAAAACATGTCATCAATGAACTGAACAATTGCTAATGAATTCACGCAAACTTACTGAAACAGAACTGAATAATAATTGTAGTAGTTCAAACGGTTTGAGTTTACAACGAAGACAACACTCGAAACCCATAAAAGCATGAGAACATTATACTAGATTGGTCATACAAACCGTGCCACCATTTGAAGTTTTCGTCATACAGACGCGGCTACCATACATACTAAATTACTTTATTAAAGTCCAACCTACATACTAGTAGGGATATGTGTCGTCGGTTGAGTAGTCACGACCATCGTCGTAGCCGACAAGTTCGTCATAGTTAATTGGTGACTCTTCTTTTATCAGAAGCTCGTCTTCTGAAGCATCTTCTATCAGAAGCTCCTCTACTGGCTACTCTTGTCGCGAAATTTCGTTTACTTGACAGTTATGCATATTGTCAACCTCCCACAGGGTTTGCACTGCTACGTCTTCAAGATCCTTGGCGAGGTCATCAATCTCAACTAATGCTCGGTTCATTTCATCCAACAATGGTGAGTTGAAAGGCTGGAAGGTTGATTTCACGACATCAACGATGTCACAACTACGCTTTTGAACAACTCTGAGCAAAGTAGCCAGTGCTTTTCGGAGCTTTTCGTTCTCCGATTCCATGGCTACATGAAACACAGTGTTCTATTAGTTAACACGGCCTACAAATTAATGTTCAACTATCTTAAACAAACTTGTGCATATACCCCATGAAACACAGTGATGATCAACCCTAAAAGCATGGATCTACATACCACCTTGCAGTACAATACACCCAACACTAATCTGGGAGAACACAGTGTGGACACATCGAATTTCTATGTATTTGTGTGCAGAAAACCTATATGTTCAGCTGTTTTGAAATACATATTATAGATGAGTACGAATGAAGACCGTGTTCATGAAACAAGGGTTCGGGATTTGGGAGAACGGACCCAGAAAATTAGGTTTTCATGGATGATGTGAATATTGATCAATAGAAAAGCTCCAGATCTGGGAGAACTGACAGTATCACCGTACCCCGAAACCCTAAATGCCTTGGCCCAAATACGGTATACAAAACACATCACAATACAAAATACGGTCATCAATCGGAAGTATACGCAATAGATATATGTAGATCGAACCTCGTTCTTCTCGGATCTGGTTCGGTGGAGCGAATCGAAGAGGAAGACGACGGCAGCGACGAGCTGCGCTTCCTTTTGTCGCCAAGCTTTGACGAAGTCGGCGGACGACGAAGGCGTTTGCCGATGGCGACTCTCCGACGACGAGCTGGGGGAACCTCGCTTCCAACTTCGGTTGCGGTGGGTCGCGACTCTCGGTTGCAAGAGTAGTCACCGCTACGCCGACAGACCCGCCAGGGCAAGCCCTCTTCTCTCCCACCTGCCACGCCGGATCGAGGGCTCCGCCCTGGGAGATGCAGTCGCCAGCGCGCGGAGTGAGGAGGTGGAAGTTTCCTCACGGCGAGTGGTTGATCCGTCGCGCGGATAGCGCACGGTGGGCTGCCTCCACATTTAGGGTATCTGGCAGATACCCTAAACTTTAGGGGACGCTTTAGAGGATGTTGTTGGAGCCGTAGGGGACCTGCCGGCATGGACCTGACAGCCCTCTACGTTTAGCGGACAGGAGCCTTTAGCGGCTCTTGTTGGAGCCAGCATCAGGACCTAAAAACAGGTGGTGCAGAGCAGCTATGCTATCCTTATGTGTGGCCACTGTATTTGTCGCTGACATCCTCGTTCGCTAGCACTTATTATACTTGGTTCCAGAAAAATTCATACTGCAGATGGAGAGGGATATCCCACTGAAGACAACACATAACAAAGGCTGAGAAAGTGGGTTGGGGCTGGGGGAGCCATGCATGCGTACGCAGATACATAAGCCACCACCACCACCGTTCAGCTTCTCCAGTCATATCTATCTATCTATCTATCCTTGTAGTCAGTGGTGAAGAAGGATCGTACGTCTCGAGGACGCATCTCGAAGAGAAAGGTAGGAGTAGTGAGCGATCGTCTACGTCTCTGTCAGACTGTCACGTCTATGCATTAATTGCTAAACGAAAAGAAAAAACACAAACGTAATAAGGGACTCTTACAGCCTGAACACGGTGACTGAATTCGCTGTGGTAAACTGAATATATATAAACAAACAAACAATATCTGAGTGTGTGGCTAACTACTGCTCAATGCTCAATGCTCATCCCAGGACCGAGTTCACCCCATGACGCCTAAACTCCAGGGCACGACTTCCCTGCATGAACTGAAACATTACAGACAACATTCTTTTCCTTCTTTCTATTCCAGATGGATGCTGAGAAATTAATTAAGTTCGATTGCCATGGTCGACAGCATCATACACGCGCTGACGCACGACATTCTAGTATATATGCTGATGGGAAGGACAGAGAGGGGTCGGAGGTGGGAAAGACGTGTATGGTATGGTGTAGTATATATAGTAACACAGATGCACGAGATGAAAAAGAAAGAAGCCAAGCAGACCGATCGATCAGGAAATTAATCGACAGAGACGTGTGATCGATCGAGCTAGTCGCCGGTGGTGATGTGCACTCCGATGACGATGACGAAGAGGGTGATGAGCGCGAAGTAGATGATGGAGTGGACGACGATGGAGACGGCGCTGGTCTTCAGGTTGCCGAACTCCACCAAGTGGTGGCGGCCGGGGAGCTGGACGAGCAGCCCCGGCGAGAGCAGCACGAACAGCACCAGCCCGATCACCACGGGGCCCCAGTCCGACATCTTGCTCGATCGACGATGAACTGCCTGCCTACCTACTGGTCTCTTTGGCTTGTACGGGGAGTGGCTGGGGCCTGGGGATCGGAGGAAGACGAAGGCCGGCCGGGTGGAGAAGGTGGTCTGCTTGTTTGGTTTGCTGGTGCTCGCTCTAGGCTCTAGCTATATCTCTCTCCATGCTTTGCATATTTGATCCGCCTCGCCTGCTGGTTCTGGTTGGTTGGTGATGTCTCGCTTTCCATGGTCGTTCCCCACATGACAATGGCATGTCGTCCCCACCGCGCCTTGTAGTATATATATATATATATATATATATATATATATATATATATATATATATATATATATATATATATATATATATATATATATATATATATATATATATATATATATATATATATATATATATATATATATATATATATATATATACACAGAGAGAGAGAGATTTGTGTGGGTTAACATCAAAGCTACTTTTTGTTGGTGCCGATCCGACCGCCAATCACTGTTGAAAAACGGCGGTGGTGCGCTCTACTTAGATGCGGTCCGCGACCTGGCGCAGAAGCTGACGTTTCTGTCTGACGGGCCAGATAGTCCGCACCTATAGGCCGGACGGTCCGCGCGTGCGCTGGGCGGTGAAGTTCGTCGACAGCGTCTGTATCTTACTCCCGAGAGGGACCCCGTCGGGAAGAAGAGGTCCTAGGCTTTATCTTTGGTCGGCAGACTGACCTAGACACCTCTAATCGACGTAGAGCCGAAGAGAAGCGGAGAATTTAGGGATTGAGATGCTAAACTAGAACTAAACTAGAGATACTCCTAAATGTACAAGATAAAATGTGAATTGTAGTGATTGTTGGTTCGATTGTTCATCCTAATCGGTCGTATTCCTCTATATTTATAGAGGAGGGGGTCTGCACCTGTTACAAACCAATTTGCCGAGTTAATTACGTGAATTTAGCTAACAACCGTCCCAAGAAACTAGGAACCCTAATTGGATCTGCGCGCGCGGACCGTCTGGACCGCGGACCATCCGGCCTCGAGGCCGGACCGTTCGCCCTGCCTATTTTGGTGCTCAACATATGCCCCCTTTGCCTTTTGGCGGAGCTGAGCAAACCAAAAGCAACTACCTCGATGCAATCACATCGGTTTTCTTAGTCATCTTTCCACATACTAGGATGTTACTGCTTGAGGAACCGTCCATTTAACGCCTTAGGCAAGCCTTTGCCTTGTAATGGTTGCAACAAGTAAGCGTTACCATACATCACCTGCGTGACCTTGTAAGGTCCTTTCCAGCTTAGCGACCACTTTCCAAACTTCTGGTCTTTATTCCTTAGACGCAAGATAGTCTTCCATCCCAGGTCCCCTACCTGGAACGATTTAGTCTTGACCTTCTTGTTGTAAGCTTTGGCAACTATGATCTTGTCCTTTTATGTTTCTCCTAAAGCTGTCAATCTCTTGTCGGTCATGTCGGCGTTTCGACCCCGGGAGGTCCCTGGACCGACGAGTAAAATTGTCGCTGCGTGTCCCAGCCCAGATGGGTTGGCGCGAGATGGAACACAACGGGGAAAACGCGGCTCGTGTTATCCTGCGCCAGGGGGATGCGCTTGCAGTAGGGGTTACAAGCGCTCGCGGGGGAGAGAGAGAGCGAGCCCGTTCGTCAACTCGTTCTCCCGCGCGACGACCCTCTCGCATGAAGACCCTAGACCTCCCTTTTATAGATGCAAGGAGAGGGTCCAGGTGTACAATGGGGGTGTAGCTATGTGCTAACGTGTCCGGCAGAGAGGTGCCTGAGCCCTGTGTACATGTCAACGTGGTTGTCGGAGAGGTGCTAGAGCCCTGTGTACGCGGTATCGTGGCCGTCGGAGGAGCGCTTGAGCCCTGTAGAAGCACAGCTATCGGGGTTGCTGGGACCTTGCTAACGTCTCCTTGCTTCCATAGGGGGCTGAGAACCACCGTCGTCATGGGCGCACGCGGGGAGCCATCATTACTTGTTACCGGGGAGAGCCTGGATGGGACGCCGGTCTTGTTCCCCTGTAGCCTGAGCTAGCTAGGGGTAGGGTAATGATGCATGCCTCGTGGCGTGGTCGGTCTGAGCCCAAGGTCGGGCGAGGCAGAGACTCCTCCTGAGGCCGAGGCCGGGGTCGGGCGAGGACGTGATTCCTCCCGAGGTCGAGGTTGAGGCCGAGCCCTGGGGTCGAGCGAGGCGAAGACCACCTTTCGAGGCTTAGGCGGGGGCCGAGCCCTAGGGTTGGGCGAGGCGGAGTCCTCCTTCCGAGGCCGAGGTTGAGGCCGAGCCCTGGGGTCGGGCGAGGCGGAGACCTCCTCCTGAGGCCAAGGCCCAAGGTCGAGCGAGGCGAAGCTTCCTGTTGCGCCTGAGGCTGAACTTAGCTATTGTCAGCCTCACCCTGGCGGGTGGCACAGCAGTCGGAGAGGGGCGAGCGGCGTTGTTTTCCTGTCAGGTCGGCTAGTGGAAGGTCGAAGTGACTGCGGTCACTTCGACCTTGCTGACTGAGGCACGTGTGTCAGGATAAGGTGTCAGGCGATCCTCGCATTGAATGCGCCTGCGATACGGTCGGTTGGTGAGGCGATTTGGCCAAGGTTGCTTCACTACGAAGCCTGCCCGAGCTGGGCTTCGGGCGAGTCGAGGGTGCGCCCGTTGCTTGAGGGGGCCCTCGGGTGAGGCGTGAATTCGTCTGGGACTACTGTTCCCGCCCAAGGCTGGGCTCAGGCGAGGCGAGATCGTGTCCTTTGAGTAGGCGAAGCCTTGACCTGAATCGTACCCATCAGTCTCTTGCAGCTTGTGCTGATGGTGGTTACCAGTCGTGTTTAGGAGTGTTGGGGGTACCCCTAATTACGGTACCCGACAGTAGCCCCGAGCCTCAAAGGGAGTGTTGGTACTCACTTGGAGGCTTTGCCACACTTTTTGCGAGGGGACCGGCCTTTCTCGGTTACACTTTGTTCCGGTGGGTGCACGCGAGCGCACCTGTTGGGTGTAGCCCCCGAGGCCTCGGAGGAGTGGTTTGACTCCTTTGAGGTCTTAATGCCTTTCGCGATGCCTCGGCCGGTCTGGTTGTTTCCTCATGCGACCTGATTGTAGCCCGGGTGCATGGTCAGGTTCCGAGTTTTCGGGCTGGTTTGTTGAAGCTGTCAACGGTTTGGCCATAGCGGGTTTGCAAGAGCAGCCCCCGAACCTCTGCACGGAGCGAGAGGACGATCAAGGACTGTCTCGACTTTTATCATACGCCCCTTCGTCGCCTTTCCGCAAGGAGGAAGGGGGGGAAATCGCCATGTTGCCCTCGGAGGGCGCCGAACATGGCGCCTCTAGTGAGTTGCTAACGGGTGATCCGAGTGGACGCTCGTGCCCCGTTCGATAAGGGTCGGCTAGTGGCCCAGAGGCGCGCTCCAAAAGTACCTGCAGGTGATTTGCCGGACCCGGTCCCGTTCGATAGGGTTCGAGGGCTCGATGCCTCCCTCTGATGGGATTCCGTTACAAAATCGCTCCTGCTAGTCTCGGAAATGTCCTAGGGTACCTCGGGAGCGTATCCCGAGCCTCGGTCATGTATCGGACGTACCCAGAGTCATCCCTCGCTCTGCGTGCTCTAGGGCGGCTGTCGAACCCTTCCGAGGGGCCAGCCTTCGAACCCCTAATCAGTAGTGGGCGCGGAGCTCGAGTGCTCTGGGGCGGCTGTCGAACCCTTTCGAGGGGCCAGCCTTCGAACCCCTGATCAGTAATGAGCTTGAAGCCTGTGTGCTCTGGGGCGGCTGTCGAACCCTTCTGAGGGGCCAGCCTTCGAACCCCTGATCAGTAGGAGGGCTTCGGGGCCCGCTTCCTTCGTGAAGAAGGATCCCTTTCGAAATATCCCCTTTACTGGTTCCTGTAGCAAGAGAGAGAAGGGGGAAGAGGAAAAGGATATGGATTTAAATGGTGTGGCGCACCTTTTTTGACGCGGTCATTATGGCAGAGGTGAAACGACGTCCGCTTCGCCTACCAAAGGCGTCGCTTGCCCTTCCGAGGAGTTAATGCGACGGGACGAGCGGTTCGTGGGGCGCCCGCGTGCGCGAGCCGTTCGAGGAACGGAACACGGGCGCGTCGTCTCCACGCCATGGGAGAGGGCTCCCCTGCTGCTTCAGGAGGGGACGCGAGCCTGCAGGCGATTTGACCGCTGCTTCCGCTCGTCTACTGCCGCCATTACTGCTGGTCCACTTTTGGCCATATCGACCGTCGCGCCTCCTCCCGCAGCTGACTGACCCGTGATCGATGTGCTCGATTGGCACTGTTGGGCCATGCGCAGGGTTGCCTCGAGTCGCGGCACTGGTTCCGCAGTCGAGAAGGCGTGGCATTGGCGCAAGTGGTGGTGCAGTTTCTTGCACGTAGTAACCGGCGCGCCGGTTACATGACGTGTGGGCCTGGGCCTCCATGCTGGATGCAACGAAGCCGGAGGGGTGCGCCTCCGCGGTGCGGCTGCATGCCACCTGCATGGCGGTCCGCCCTTTCGACCGCTGGTTTCGGCAAGGATGGAGGAGTGCCTATAACTGTGGGGCAGTTACACGCTCCGCCTGCGGCGGTTTGGCTTCTTCCGTTTTGGGTCAGCTTGCATGACGTGTGGGACCCAGCCATCGTGTCGTAGGGGGAGGACCCTGGAGCACGTCGGTGAAGACTTTGTCCGTGACGCCTGAGGACGCGAGTGGGGAGAGCCGCCTTTAAAAAGGGGTCGACCCCCCGGGCGGTAGCCATGCCTTCGCACTCCCCTCATGCATCGCGCCCTTCCTCTTTCCGAGCCCCCGGATGGGGAGCACCCGCGTTGCCTTCGTCTTGCTGCTGTTGGAGGAGCACGACCATGCGGGGGTTGGCGCCTTTCAGCCATCGCTCGGCTTCAAGGATTTTCACCAGGCAGCCTGGCTGCATTCCCTCACCAATGGTCACCCAGGATGGTGACCACCAGTTCGATGGTGGGGAGAAGCAAGCCGGGATGCGGCCTCTGCCCCGCCCTCAGCTTCAAGGATCTTCATCATCCTTGCTGGGGAGGAGGGCGGGGCAAATCGGGGCCTGCCTCCGCGTAGGCCGGCAACCCGCTTCTTCCTCCAGCATCCGGGGGAGGAAGACATCCTCCAGCTCTGCGGAGGAGGCGTCCTCCAGCCATGCGGGGGAAGGCGAACTGCTGCTGCCTCGCCAGGGTGCAGCATTCCGTCCTCCGTCCGGGCGACTGTGGCCAGCTGCACCGGGGGTCGCACAACACGTCGTACGCCGCGAGGGCGGTACTCGTGTTCTGGGACGGTCCCGTTCTCGTTCTCGTGGCGAGAACGGGAGTGAGGACCTGTCGGTGCGCTTTGGGGCGGCCGCCGCTCACTGGTGCAGTGTTGGTGGGCAGGTGGCCGCTGTCGTCGGTACTAAGGTGGTGGCAGCCATAGAAGGTTTCTCCGCCGACGGCACCGTCAGTGCCACCTGCGCTCCGGTCCTCCGACTCTTTGGCTTTAATGGCTGGTTCTCGTCCCCCGCGAGGGGACGTGAACGAGGGCCTTCCAGCGGTAGCGTTCACCCTAGGGCCATCGCTGCTGCTGTCTTGCCGTCCGAGACAGAGGTCGTTGTCGCGCTATTGGCGCAGCGGTCGCCGACGAGCCACCCGGAGTTTGTCGTCCCGCGGGCCCTCCGGTGTGGAGGTTGTTCCTACCCGCGGGAGTGGAACCGGAGTTCCGTTTGTAATGGCACCCTGAGTGCCGGTGTATGTTCATTGTGGCTGTCGGGGCCTGAACATCTAGGTATTTTGGCGTGAAGCCGTGTTTCTTCCTCATTTTGAGCACTAGGACTCGCCTGTCGGCTAGCTGAACCGCTTAACCGAGTGTGAGTTGCCCTGTGCGGAAGGTGACGAGTGAGGTACCCGTATCCCGGAGGCGTAGGAGTCCCTCGGCTCGGTCGGCCTTGCCGCTCAAGGCTTCCCTTGCTCAGTTTAAGAAACCTCGGCTGCTCTACGATGAGCCAGAGCCAGAGGCAGCGGCGTCGGCGTGGACAGAGGCGGAGTCGGCTCGAAAAGAGGCTTCGTCGGCCCAGGAGCAGGTGGCTTCCCAGGCCGAGGAGGTGCAGCAGCGGCGGCTGGAGCCTGGCCAGGTCATCCGTGAGCGGGACCAACCTCGGAGTCACGCTGCCGAGGCCGCGAGCCGGGCCGATGTCCTCGGGGGACAGCTGGCTGAGGCTACGGAGCGGCCAACCGAGGTGTCTGCTCGGGTCGGGACCCTAGAGGAGACCCTGGCTGCGGCGGCCCAAGCGTGGTTCTAGCGTCCTCCTTCGAGGTGGAGATCCTTCCGCCCATGTCGCCGTCCCAGGCCGGGCCAGATCCCGCCGAAGGTGGAAACGACGCCGAGGGTGCTGCTGCTCCTTCTGTAAACGTCTGAACCTGCAGGAACAGTTTGTTTGTAGTATGCGTATGCTTGTTGCGGCTGCCGAGGCCCAAACATCTTATTATCATGTTATAAAGTTGTGTTTCCTTTCCTCTTGTTTTGAGTATCAGGACTTGTTCGTCGGTAGCAGAATCACTTATCCGAGCGAGAGTTACTTATCGTGGAAGGTGATGAGTGAGGTATCCGTATCCTAGAGGCGTAGGAGTCCCTCGGCTCGGTCGGCCTTGCCGCTTACGTGTACTCTTACTCGTCCGCAGGATTCTGTTATCGATATAGTCGAGAAGGCACGGAAATCGTTCTGGCAGAAAAGTTTTCGAGCATTAGGACTTGTTCGGTTAGCAGAATCGCTTATCCGAGCATGAGTTACTTATCGTGGAAGGTGATGAGTGAGGTATCTGTATCTTGGAGGCGTAGGAGTCCCTCGACTCGGTCGGCCTTGCCGCTTACACGTACTCTCGTCGTTTTCAGGATACCGCTATCGAAGGAGTCGAAAAGCGCGAGAGACGTTCTGGCAGAAAGACTTTTTCCAAGGAAAATTTTAACGCAGAGGCGAGAAACCCATGTCTCGGCTTGGCGTCGTCCTCAGGCTCCAGACCACCGAGGGTAGTTCCTTCATCCACCGCTTGCCGAACTTGTTGAGGTCATTGTAGATCCTCGGTTTAAGTCCCTGCAAAAGCATACCGTTGGCATGCTCCACCCGCCCATTCGTCATGGGGTGAGCTACGGCAGCCCAGTCCACACGGATGTGGTGGTCCTCGCAGAAGTCCAGGAACTTCTTCCCAGTGAACTGGGTGCCATTGTCGGTGATGATGGAGTTCGGGACCCCAAACCGATGGATGATGTTGGTGAAGAACGCCACCGCCTGCTCGGACCTGATGCTGGTTAGGGGTCGAACCTCGATCCACTTGGAGAATTTGTCGATGGCGACCAGCAGGTGTGAGAAGCCACTGGGTGCCTTCTGCAAGGGACCAACGAGGTCCAGACCCCACATAGCAAACGGCCAGGTGATGGCTATTGTCTGCAGGGCCTGAGCGGGCAGGTGCGTCTTTCTCGCATAGAATTGACACCCTTGGCAGGAGCGTACAATCCTAGCGGCGTCGGCCACCGCGGTCGGCCAGTAGAAGCCTTGTCGGAAGGCGTTCCCAACGAGGGCCCGAGGTGCTGCATGGTGACCGCAAGCCCCCTAGTGTATCTCTTGCAATAGCTCCTGTCCTTCGGCGACGGATATGCATCGTTGGAGAATGCCTGAGGGGCTGCGGTGGTAGAGCTCCTTTTCATCACCCAGTAAGACGAACAACTTGGCGCGTCGCGCCAGTCGCCGAGCTTCGGCCTTGTCGAGGGGTAGCTCTCCTCGGAGGAGATATTGCAGGTACGGGGTCTGCCAGTTTCGATTAGGCATGACCCCATTCCGCTCTCCCTCGACGCGCAGTGCCTCACCCTCGGCGGCCGAGGATACCTCAGGCTGGGCCGAGGCCTCCTTGGGCTGGGCCGAGGCCTCCTCAAGCTCGGGCGTGTCGTCGGTCTTGACGGAGGGTTGATGTATGTCTCTGGAGAAGACGTCCGGGGGAACCGTTGTCTGCCCCGAGGCTATTTTAGCCAGCTCATCCGCAGTCTCGTTGTACCATCGAGCGATGTGGTTGAGCTCGAGCCCGTAGAACTTGTCTTCCAGGCGCCGAACTTCGTCGCAGTAGGCCTCCATCTTCGGGTCGCGACAGTGGGAGTTCTTCATGACTTGGTCAATGACAAGCTGCGAGTCGCCACGAGCGTCGAGGCGCCGAACCCCTAGCTCGATGGCGATGCGCAACCCATTAACCACAGCCTCGTACTCGGCCACATTGTTTGACGCCGGGAAATGGAGGCGCAGCACGTAGCGGAGATGCTTCCCGAGGGATGAGATGAAGAGCAGGCCCGCGCCGGCTCCTATTTTCATCAGCGACCCATCGAAATACATGGTCCAGAGTTCCGGTTGGATCGGAGCTGTTGGCAATTGGGTGTCGACCCATTCAGCCATGAAGTCCGCCAAGACTTGGGACTTGATGGCCTTCCGAGGAGCGAACGAGATTGTTTCGCCCATGAGCTCCATCGCCCACTTTGCTATCCTACCCGAGGCCTCTCGGCACTGGATGATCTCCCCCAGGGGGAAGGATGACACCACAGTCACCGAATGAGACTCGAAGTAGTGTCGCAACTTTCACCGCGTCAGAATTACTGCGTACAGTAGCTTCTGAATTTGCGGGTAGCGGATCTTGGTCTCGGATAGCACTTCACTGATGAAGTAGACCGGCCTCTAGACGAGCAGTGCATGCCCTTCTTCTCGTCTCTCGACTACGATCGCGGCACTGACCTCCTGAGTGGTCGTGACTACGTAGATCAAGAGGGCTTCTCCCGCAACGGGGGGCACCAAGATGGGCGCGTTTGTAAGGAGCGCCTTTAAGTTTCCGAGGGCTTCCTCGGCCTCGGGGGTCCAAGTGAAGCGCTCGGTCTTCCTTAAGAGGCGGTACAAGGGTAGGTCTTTTTCGCCGAGGCGTGAGATGAAGCGGCTCAGAGCCGCAAGGCATCCCATGACCCTTTGTACTCCTCTCAAGTCTTTGATAGGCCCCATGTTGGTGATGGCCGCGATTTTCTCTGGGTTGGCCTCGATGCCCCGCTCGGAGACGATGAACCCCAGGAGCATGCCTCGGGGGACTCCGAAGACACACTTCTTGGGGTTGAGCTTCACGCCCTTCGCTCTTAGACACTTGAATGTCGTTTCAAGGTCAGAGAAGAGGTCGGAGGCTTTCCTCGTCTTGACCATGATGTCATCGACGTAAGCCTCGATCGTTCGGCCGATGTGCTCTCCGAACACGTGGTTCATGCACCTTTGGTATGTTGCACCTGCATTCCTCAAGCCAAATGGCATAGTAGTATAGCAGTACATGCCAAAAGGTGTGATGAAAGAAGTCGCGAGCTGGTCGGACTCTTTCATCTTGATTTGGTGATAGCCTGAGTAGGCGTCGAGGAATGACAGGGTTTCACACCCAGCAGTGGAATCCACAATTTGATCGATGTGAGGCAGAGGGTAGGGAACCTTCGGACATGCTTTGTTTAGACCAGTGTAGTCTACGCACATCCTCCACTTCCCACCTTTCTTTTTCACAAGCATAGGGTTGGCTAACCATTCAGGATGGAATACCTCTTTGATGAACCCTGCAGCCATCAGCTTATGGATCTCCTCGCCTATGGCTCTGCGCTTTTCTTCGTCGAAACGGCGCAGAGGCTGCTTCACGGGTCGTGCTGCAGCTCGGATATCCAGCGAGTGCTCGGCGACATCCCTCGGTATGCCGGGCATGTCCGAGGGACTCCACGCAAACACTTCGACGTTCGCGCGGAGAAAGTCGACGAGCACTGCTTCCTATTTGGGGTCGAGCTTGGAGCCGATCCGGACTTTCTTGCAGGCATCATTGTTGGGGTCGAAAGGGACAGTCTTAACCGCCTCAGCTGGTTCGAAGTTCCCGGCGTGGCGCTTCGCATCTGGCACCTCCTTGGAGAGGCACTCTAGGTCAGCGATGAGGGCCTCGGACTCGGCGAGGGCCTCAGCATACTCCACGCAGTCCACGTTGCATTCGTACGCGTGTCGGTACGTGGATCCGACGGTGATGACCCCGTTGGGGCCCGGCATCTTGAGCTTGAGGTAGGTGTAGTTGGGGACGGCCATGAACTTGGCGCAGCACGGTCTCCCCAGCACCGCGTGGTAGGTTCCTCGAAACCCGACCACCTCGAACGTGAGGGTTTCCTTTCAGAAGTTGGAGGGAGTTCCGAAGCAGACGGGCAGATCGAGTTGTCCAAGGGGCAGGACGCGCTTCCCGGGGATGATCCCGTGAAAGGTCGCCACACTGGCCCGGATCGCGGACAGATCGATCTTCAAGAGCCCGAGGGTCTCGGCGTAGATGATGTTGAGGCTACTGCCTCCGTCCATGAGGACCTTGGTGAGCCTGGTGTTGCCGATGACGGGGTCGACAACGAGCGGGTACTTTCCTGGGCTCAGCACGCAGTCGGGGTGGTTGCCTTGGTCGAAGGTGATGGGCTTGTCGGACCAGTCTAGGTAGACTGGCACCGCCACCTTTACCGAGCAAACCTCCCGGCGCTCCTGCTTGCGGTGCCGAGCCGAGGTATTCACCACTCGCCCACCGTAGATCATGAAACAGCCATGGACCTCGGGGAACTCCTCTGCCTTGTCGCCCTCCTTCTTGTCGTTGTCTTGGCCTTTGCCAGCTTCCGCCGGGGGCCCGGCCTTATGGAAGTAGCGCCGAAGCATGACGCATTCCTCAAGGGTGTGCTTGATGGGACCCTGGTGATAGGGGCACGACTCCTTGAGCATCTTGTCGAATAGGTTGACCCCTCCGGGAGGCTTCCGAGGGTTCCTGTACTCGACAGCAGCGACGAGATCCGCGTCAGCGGCGTCGCGCTTCGCTTGCGCCTTCTTCTTCGCCTTCTTCTTCGTGCCGCGCTGGGCGGATGCCTCGGGGACGTCTTCCTGCTGGCATCCCAGAGGCCGCTTGTCCTTCCGGAAGATGGCCTCGACCGCCTCCTGACCAGAGGCGAACTTGGTGGTGATGTCCATCAACTCGCTCGCCTTGGTGGGAGTCTTGCGACCCAGTTTGCTCACCAGGTCGCGGCAAGTGGTGCCGGCGAGGAACGCCCCGATGACATCCGAGTCAGTGATGTTGGGCAGCTCGGTGCGCTGCTTCGAAAACCGCCAAATGTACTCTCACAGGGATTCCCCTGGCTGCTGGCGGCAGCTTCAGAGATCCCAAGAGTTTCCAGGACGCACGTACGTGCCCTGGAAGTTTCCAGCGAAGGCTTTGACCAGGTCGTCCTAGTTGGAGATCTGCGCAGGAGGCAGATGCTCCAGCCAGGCCCGGGCGGCGTCGGAGAGGAACAGGGGGAGGTTGCAGATGATGAGGTTTTCATCGTCCGTTCCACCCAGCTGGCAGGCCAGTTGGTAGTCCGCAAGCCACAGTTCCGGACTTGTTTCCCCCGAGTACTTAGTGATGGTAGTCGGGGCTCGGAACGAGGTCGGGAACGGCGCCCGTCGTATGGCCCGGCTGAAGGCTTGCGGATCTAGTGGTTCAGGCGAGGGGCTTCGATCCTCCTCGCTGTCGTAGTGTCCCCCACGCCTAGGGTGGTAGCCTCGGCGCACCTTCTCGTCGAGGCAGGCTCGACGGTCGCGGCGGTGGTGCTTGTTGCCGAGGCGACCCGGGGCTGCAGGCGTCGCGTCCCGCGTGCGCCCGGTGTGGATCGAGGCCTCCCACATGAATCGGGAAGTCGCCGCGTGATGCTCCAGGGGGCACCCTTGCCTTCGGGAGGCAAAGCTCTCGGCCCGTCGAATCGCGGCGTCCTCCAGGAGATTCTTGAGTTCTCCCTGGATACGCCGCCCCTCGGTGGTGGATGGCTCCGGCATCGCTCAGAGCAGCATTGCCGCTGCAGCCAGATTTTGGCTGACCCCGCTGGAGGCTGGGGCAGTCTTGCCCTAGCATCGTCAGCGATACGGCGCTGGACGTCCCGGGCCTGATGACGCGCTTCTCTGGCGAGTGCTCGGCCTGCCCACTCCTGCTCGATGTTTTGCCGGAGCTGCACAAGTTGTCCTGCTTCCTCGTCGAGCTTGGCCTGCATCTCGCGGATTTGCTCGAGCTGTGTGTCTTGACCCCCCCCCCCCCCGCAGGGACTGGGACCACAGCTAGCTCCCGCAGGATGTCAACGCGAGGTGCAGGCCTAGGGGGATCATCATCCTCCGGCATACCAAGGTGGTTGCCTTCATCGTGACCCCCTAGATCGACGTGGAAACATTCGCGACTTGGGCCACAACCCTCGTCGTCAAGGCTGTGGCCATCATCGGAGCAATCGGAGAGGCAGTAGTCACATGCGGTCATGAAGTCTCGCATGGCACTGAGATTACCGAGCCCAGAGAAATCCCAACCAGAGTCAGGCTCATCCTCTTCCTCGGAACCTGGGGGCCCGTAGGTCGAGACGGTCGTCAGTCGGTCCCAGGTTGACCACATATGGTACCCCGGAAGGTTAGGATATGCCTTTGTGAAAGCGCTCACCAAAGCGGGGTCGCTTGGAGGATCGAAGCTGAATCTAAAAGGCACAGGGTGGAAAATGGACTGTACCTTTTGATCGATGGATGGTGACGAAGTCGCGTCGGGGACGGACTGCACCGTTATCTCAAGTACGAGGCTAACGCCCAGCAAGCCCTCCGCGAGTGTGCTGGCGTCATCTGTCCGCTTGGGGTTGGCACGTTGCGGGGAAACGAAACCCGTTGTTGTCTCAGGCGCGAGGACAACGCCTGACATGTCCCCCGCTGGGGTGCCAGCGTTGTCGACTCGCTCGACAGCTGACGAGGCGCCGCCTCCTGCCTGGCCACGGTTGCCCCGCCTCCCCTCCTACGGCGAGGAAGGCGACGGGACAAACTCGAATGCTGCTCTTCTGCCACGGGGGGAAAACGTCGTCGAGTCCGCCACCGCCGGGCGAGCTGACGGCCGTCATTGTCGTCGCCGCGCTGCGGGGGAAGGAGTACCATGTCGTAGCTGCCGTTGAGGGACATGAACTCGAGGCTCCCGAAGCGGATCAGCGTCCCGGGCAGAAGAGGTTGCTGGAGACTACTCATCTGGAACTCAACGGGAAGTTGTTGTCAACACGCAGCAGGCCCCTACCTGGCGCACCAACTGTCGGCGTTTCGACCCCGGGGGGTCCCTGGACCGACGAGTAAAATTGTCGTTGCGTGTCCCAGCCCAGATGGGTTGGCGCGAGATGGAACACAAGGGGGGAAAACGCGGCTTGTGTTATCCTGCGCTAGGGGGATGCGCTTGCAGTACGGGTTACAAGCGCTCGCGGGGGAGAGAGAGAGCGAGCCTGTTCGTCAGCCCGTCCTCCCGCGCGACCACCTTCTCGCATGAAGGCCCTGGACCTCCCTTTTATAGATGCAAGGAGAGGGTCCAGGTGTACAATGGGGGTGTAGCTATGTGCTAACGTGTCCGGCAGAGAGGTGTCTGAGCCCTATGTACATGCCAACGTGGCTGTCGGAGAGGTGCTAGAGCCCTGTGTACGCGGTATTGTGGCCGTCGGAGGAGCGCTTGAGCCCTGTAGAAGCACAGCTGTCGGGGCTGCTTGGACCTTGCTGACGTCTCCTTGCTTCCGTAGGGGGCTGAGAACCACCGTCGTCATGGGCGCACGCGGGGAGCCATCATTACTTGATACCGGGGCGAGCCTGGATGGGACACCGGTCTTGTTCCCCCGTAGCCTGAGCTAGCTAGGGGTAGGGTAATGATGCATCCCTCGTGGCGTGGTCGGTCTGAGCCCAAGTTTGGGCGAGGCGGAGATTCCTCCTGAGACCGAGGTCGGGGTCGGGTGAGGACGTGATTCCTCCCGAGGTCGAGGTTGAGGCCGAGCCCTGGGGTCGGACGAGGCGGAGACCACCTTTCGAGGCCGAGGCGGGGGCCGAGCCCTGGGGTCGGGCGAGGCGGAGTCCTCCTTCCGAGGCCGAGGTTGAGGCCGAGTCCTGGGGTCGGGCGAGGCGGAGACCTCCTCCTGAA
The DNA here is from genome assembly GCF_902167145.1 of Zea mays. NCBI lineage: Eukaryota > Viridiplantae > Streptophyta > Magnoliopsida > Poales > Poaceae > Zea > Zea mays. The sequence continues at coordinate 52,358,619 of NC_050101.1, forward strand.
GCCGAGGCCCAAGGTCGGGCGAGGCGGAGCTTCCTGTTGCGCCTGAGGTTGTCAGCCTCACCCTGGCGGGTGGCACAGCAGTCGGAGAGGGGCGAGCGGCGCTGTTTTCCTGTCAGGTCGGCCAGTGGAAGGTCGAAGTGTCGGCCAGTGGAAGGTCGAAGTGACTGCGGTCACTTCGAACTTGCCGACTGAGGCACGTGTGTCAGGATAAGGTGTCAGGCGTTCCTCGCATTAAATGCGCCTGCGATACGGTCGGTTGGTGAGGCGATTTGGCCAAGGTTGCTTCACTACGAAGCCTGCCTGAGCTGGGCTTCGGGCGAGTCGAGGGTGTGCCCGTTGCTTGAGGGGGCCCTCGGGCGAGGCGTGAATTCGTTTGGGACTACTGTTCCCGCTCGAGGCTGGGCTCGGGCGAGGCGAGATCGTGTCCTTTGAGTAGGCGAAGCCTTGACCTGAATTGTGCCCATCAGTCTATTGCAGCTTGTGCTGATGGTGGTTACCAGCCATGTTTAGGAGTGTTGGGGGTACCCCTTTATGGTACCCGACAGGTCACTTCATTAATATTGTCCATCATTGAATTATAATAATCACTGGCTGTTAGATCATTTTGCTTGGTGAATCTAACAACATTTAAGCTTATTTCCACAGGCAACACTGCTTCCTGACCATAGACAAGCTCAAACGGAGATACTTTAGTAGCACGGTGTTTAGATATCCTATGAGCCCATAAAGCTTCGGATAAAATCATATGCCACTGTTTAGGATGATCATATATTTTCTTCTTAATCAGGCTAATCAATGTTCTATTACTAGACTCGGCCTGCCCATTGGTCTGAGCATAATACAAAGAAGAATTGAGCGATCTGATTCTATATAATTCAGCAAACTCACGTACCTCCTTTGACATGAAAGAAGCCCCCTGGTCTATAGTTAAAGTCTGGGGAATATCGAATCTATGAATAATATGCTGAGTTATGAACTCGATTACCTCCCTGTGTCATGTTCTTTAGAGCAACGGCTTCGGTCCATTTAGTAAAGTAGTCAGTGGCAACTAACACAAACCGATGCCCCTTTGATGATGAAGGATGTATTTCTCCTATAAAGTCCAATCCCCATCCTCTGAAAGGCCAAGTTTTAATGATAGGATGTAATTCGGCTGCAGGGATCATCTGTAAGTCACCGAATTTTTGACATACTTGGCATCCTTTGTAGTACTTAAAACAATCGGCTATCATGTTAGGCCAATAGAAGTCAGATCTTTGCAATAACCATTTCATCTTCAGAGCCGATTGATGGGTACCACAAATTTCTTCATGTACTTCGGCCATGACTAATATAGCATCACTTGGGCCCAAGCACTTAAGCAGGATGTCATCGGTCGTTCGGCGGTAGAGTTCATCACTCATTAAAACATATTTGAAAGTCGTACGCCGAACGTTCCTATTCGTCCTAACACTATGATTTTGTAGGTAATCAACTATGGGTGTCCTCCAATCAATTTCATCGACTTTGTTATTAGCCGATCTTACCCAAAGGACTTCCCTAGCAACCTCGGATGGTCCGGAGCCCTCACCCGGATGGTCCGTGACCTGGGAAATTGGCCCTGCACCGGTTATCAGATTTTCGGTGTCGTGAAATTCCCTCGTTTTATCCGATAACCTGATGCATCTTGTGCCAAATTGTTAGCTTTGTAATTCTCAACCCTAGAGATGTGTCGAATGCTGAATTCGTCAAAGGAATGAATTATGCTCCAATATTTTTCAAGGTAACTATTTTGAGTGTCATCACCAAGTGCCTTCACATGTTTCACTCCCATATAGTTTAATAGCTCCAAGCCGAATAGAAGGGCTTCATATTTGGCTTGATTGTTAGTATAGTAAGTTTTTAATCAGCTAGAGAAGTCGAAGAAAGCGTTACTTGGTGAAACAAGCACAATGTCAATTCCTTGTTCTTCGTTGCAAACAGATCCATCAATATATAGAGTCCATGGAGTAAAAGTGGGATATGATATGCCTAGTTTAGGAGCATTATCAATCCAATGTTCTACAATAAAATCTGTTATGACCTGGCCTTTTCATAGATTTCAATGGTTCATAGGCCAAGTCATATTCTATAAGTGTATAAGCCCATTTACCGATTCTACCACTCATTATCGGGTTTTGCAACATGTATTTGATCACATCGGCTTGACCAAAAAACAATGTAATGACTAGACAATAGATAACACCTACATTTGGTGCATGCATAAAACAGGCATAGACATAACTTCTCAATGAAAGTGTACATTGTTTCAGCTTCCACCAGCCTCTGACTTACGTAGGTTACCACATGCTCCTTTTCTTCGGTTTCTTATGTCAGAACAACTCCAATAACTTTATATTTGGCTGCAATGCATAATCTCGAACGGTACTTCTGCCTGTGGTGCTTTTAATATGGGAGCCAAAGACAAATATCTTCTAATAAGGTCAAATGCTTCTTGATGTTCTGCCCCCAGGTGAATTCGGCATCATTTTTAAGCCGAAGTATAGGAGTGAAGGCATTGATCTTCCCGGCTAGATTAGAAATAAACCTTCGTAAATAATTTACCTTGCCGAGGAACTTCTGCATTTCAAGCTTACATGTCGGAGGTCCCACATTTCGAATGGATTTAATTCGGTCAGGGTCTATCTGTATACCATGTTCATGAATGATGAATCCTAAGAACTTACCAGCCGACACTCCAAAAGCACATTTATGTGGGTTCATTTTTAGACCATACCGACACATTTTATCAAAGGCTTTACGCAAATCAGCTATATGTGAACTAAATTCAACTGATTTGACTACAATATCATCAATATAGACTTCCACAGTGTTTCCCAACAACTCGTGAAAGATCAAATTCGTAGCCCTCTGATAAGTAGCACCAGTATTTTTAGACCAAATGTCATGACAACCCACTCAAATAAACCAATAAAGCCTGGACATAAAAAGGTCGTTTTGGACGCACCTTCTTAGGCCATGAAAATCTGATTATATTCGGCATTGCCATCAAGAAAGCTAATAATTCTATTTCCTGACGCATTATTGATCAACGTGTCAGCTATGGGCATGGGATATTCATCTTTAGGAGTTGCTCTATTCAAATTGCGAAAATTAATGCATACTCCCATCTTACATGATTCTTTCTTCTCCACCGGCACAATATTGGAGACGCACTTTGCGTATCTGCAAGGTCTAATAAAATTAGCTTCTAGCAGCCGGTAAATTTCGTCCTTTATTCGTGGGAGTAAGTCTGGACGAAATGTTCTAGCTTTCTACTTGAAAGGTCTGAAACTGGACTTAATAGGAAGCCGATGCTCTACTATCTCTCGGCTTAACCCTGGCATCTCAGTGTAATTCCAAGCAAAGCAATCAGAATACTCTTTTAATAAACCGATCATTTCATTTCTAGGATCGGTCTCCATGGTCTTGTTCACAAAAGTCGGTCTCAAAGTTTTACCATCTCCTATGTTGATCTCCTCCAAAGGATCAGCCGATGTAAACCCCTGTCCTAACTTGCCGAGATCCCTAAATTCCTCTATTAGGCCTCCCTCAGAGGAACTAGACGGTCTCTACGTGGGTGCAAACTGTCCGGTCTCGAAGGCCGGACTGTCCGTGACAACGGATCCACGCTGCGACGCTTGCCCGGCCTTAAGGGCCAAACCATCCTGCGAAAGATCGGACCATCCGACCTTAGGGGTCGGACTATCCGTGACCTGGGACATGTTTCTTATGAGTGTACTCATCATTTAAACTTTACTTGGGATTCAGCCGATTTTCCGTCGGCTCTAGCATTACAGGGGTGAAGCCTTTCCTATCTATACTTATGAATTGATAATCAGAAAAGTCAATTCCTGTGAGACATGTAGTGGTCTCATAGGTCCAAAGTATAGGGGCATCGGCCACGGCGATGCAGGCCGATGCATCAGCATGTACTTGTTCTACATCATCGCCTACCCATTGTAGTAACATTTGATGTAAAGTAGAAGGTATACATTGATTAGCATGAATCCAATCTCTGCCTAAGATTATACTATAATTTCCTTCTACATCAGCAACGAAGAATGCAGCAACAAGGGTCTTGGTCCCGATGGTTAACTTAACGGACGTGATTCCCTTGGCTTTGATCGAACTATCAGTCCCAACACCACTGAGGGTCATATTAGTCTTGACAAGTTCATCATCCTGTTTACCTAATTTTATATACAATGAATAAGACATTAGATTTACGCCCCCCGGTCTACCAACATCTTAGCAATGTGTTTTTCATTAATGTGGCCGTGCACGAAGAGTGGCTTTAAATGATTTACCGACTATTTTGTCTTAGTGCAGGCAGCCTCTTTAGGACCAAAGTCGAACTGAGCAACAGCAGGTTCATTGTCGCCGATAATAGTACAATCGGTGAAGAATGTAATAACATTTACGTCCATACCTGGGTGCTCTGGAGAAGCTTCATAGTCGACCAGGTCTTCTCCTAGTAGGTCGTCCTCCTCCATGGGTGTTGGCACGTCGTTGGAGGTATCCTGGTGTAGTGCGGACGGTCTGGACTCAGGGGTCAGACGGTCCGCGCCCTATGCGGACGGTCTGGCCTTTATAGCCGGACTGTCCGCCATACCTGCAGAGAGCTGCATAATTGTTATTTTATTTTCCGTCTTTGTGGCCGTTTGCTTTTCCTCAATGGCCTTTGGTCTCCATCTCTTTTGTGGTGGCGGGTACTGCAGATGTGTGTCATTGAATATCTTTTTCGCCTCCTTTTCCTGGTTCTCCTTCACTCTTAGGCGCTGTAATTTTCGCTTTTTGGATCGTGTCAATCCCGATGGGCACCATCGGGGCATGGAGTATTTTGGATCGACTGTTTTGTTGACAGATGTATCTTCTTCTTTTTTGCTTGTGTTGGTAGATTCACCAAAAATCATCGGCCCTTCTTATTTTCTTGTATGATGACATCTGGTGTTCCTAGTTTGATGATGTCTCCTTTTGTCGTCCTGTTGGAGGCTGTAGCTATATGCGCCCCTATCGGATTAGTCGGCCTTTTGAAAGTTGCCTAGAGGGGGGGGTGAATAGGCAAGTTAAAACTTCTTCAACAAAATCTAGAAGCAAACTGGGTAAAACTGAATTGATCTCGAAATTCACCCAGTTAACTTTGGAAATGAGATGTTTTAAATGATCCACAGGGTTCAAAGTAGTAGATCTGAGAAGGGCACTTCTCAAAATCTACACACCAAAAAGATATAAACAATTCTTTCGCGGGATGGTGAGAGAACGAAGAACACCAACAAACACAATGAGCAAGAACACAAGAGACACAAGATTTATCCCGAGGTTCGGTCACACCACCAAGGTGCCCTACTTCCTCGTTGAGGCGCCCACAAAGAGCCGGGTCTCTTTCAACCCTAATCCTCCCTTTGCCGACCACAAAGGTCAAGCTCACACACTAATCTTTGCTCAAACGAGCGGGTAATACAAACTTTCTTGTGGTCTTCCACAAGATTTGGAGACTCACAAGAGACACCTAGTCGTCTAGGAGCTAGAAGCTCCAAGAGTAATGAATCCACAAAGAACTCGATGTAGTACCAAAGCTCGAATCAAGAAGAAGAGCAAGAGAGATTTAGAGATGAAGCACAAAACCGCAGTTCTCAAGCTCACTCAAAGATTTCTCTCCAAAGATTTGAAATGGGAGAGGCAAGAGATGTGAGAGAGAGAGGGAGGTGTTTCTTGGGTTAGAAATGGAGTTCAAATCATGCTCACTGCTGTGGGGAGAGAGGTAGGAGGTAGTATATATAGTGGGAGCTCAAAACTAGCCGTTGGACTAAAAAATCCGTTGAAAACCGGTTGAACCGCCCCCTAGGGCGGTTGAACCGCCCCTGGCAGACCTGGCAGCCTGTCTGCCAGTCTGACTGGCAGACTGACGCGCAGACTGACCACAGACTGGTCAAAGTTGACCAAGACCGGTTGAACCGCCCCTAAGACCGGTTCAACCGCCTGGGGCAGGCTGACAGACAGTCTACCAGTCAGACTGGCAGACTGCAAGTCAGACTGCAAAAACAGGTCCTGACACCGGTTGAACCGCCCCTAGGGCCGGTTCAACCGGTATTGACCAGTGAGGTCCGGAAAAAAAAACCCCGGCTGAACTTTTCTTGGACCCCGGTTGAACCTCTCTGGACCCCGGTTGAACTTGCCCTGGACCCCGGTTGAACCTGCCTGGACCCCAGTTGAAGTTGAAGTTCAGCTGGAGTTGAGAAAGTTCAACCCAGCTGAAGTTCAGCTCAGCTGCAGCTGAAGAAGCTCAACTCAGCTGAAGTCAAGTTCAGCTGGAAAGCTCAGCTGCAGCTGAAGAAGCTCAACTCAGCTGAAGTCAAGTTCAGCTGGAAAGCTCAGCTGCAGTTGAAGAAGTTCAGCTGCTTTTCAACAAGAACACTCTAGGTTTCTCAAACCTAACCATGGTCAACCATAGAACGTTAAAGAGATTTTTGCTTTTCAAAAATAGCTTTTGAATAGAGAGGTTTGAGCTTTGGCAAACACCAACCTTCTTTTTGGATCCCCCTTTATAGTACGACGATTCCTATACTCAAGTTAAATAAAATATAATGAAGTAAACTCCTTGAGTCATTGGTGTCTCATGTGTGATTTCTCCATGGCATTGCTTCATAAGGATCACAAACATCTTTGTCTCACCTTTTGAAGCAAACTCAAATCAAACCCTGTGACTTGTACCATATCACCTTATATGAGTTCAAATCATGGCTTCAAGTCACCTTACTGATGCATCAACATGTTGTAACTCTTCATAGCTGATTAGTTCATCGACTTAGTGCAAGTACTCTCTTCTTCACCTTAGCCATGGTACCTCGGTCTACAAGCCGTCGCTTGACCTTCACCTTCGCTTAGTTCCTCGAAGCCCTTTCCTTGCTATCTTCACCCTATCAAGCCATTCTTGAGTCACATCAAATTGAGCATCCATTGAGAGAACCATTTCTTCAATATTGTGAACCTTGCTTGAATGTCTTCTAGATATAATTGTCAAGATCAATCAAGCTCTAGTTTGATTCTCATAGAAGCATATATGGACTGACAGTAATATGGTCAAGCCAATTCACGATTCCTCATATCTTATTCTCTTTGGCTTGACCAATCCTCTAAATCACTTTGTCCTCTATTCTGGTCATATGTATGTAGTGATTTCTCAGGTCTTGTCCATATATTCAAACCAATATAGAGATCATATTATATCCATTTGCATTGTCTCATTGGTTATTTAACCTCGTGTTGAACCTTTGTTCACTGATCATTATACACTATTCAAGTATGTTCATCATACTGAATTTCCTGTTCAACACTTAGCAAACTCGTTAGACCTTTAAATGTGTTGTTATCCAAATCACCAAAACTCACAAAAGGGATGAATGCACTTTCAATCTCCCCCTTTTTGGTGATTGATGACAACACATTTAAAGCTTACATAAGATTTGATAAATAAGATTTTAAATCCTATGATATAGTTTCCTCCCCCTAAATATGTGCATTTCAGAAAATAACACTTTTGTACTCAAATGCCAAAAGCACATATTTGGGTCAAAGTATGGAGACAACTTATATCATACTATTCATGGGGTGCAGTGTGTCATAAAATAAACATGATGCTCATGAAATAGTATGCACTCATCAACTTTCTACATCTTATGTTTTTCTTATGATTCCCCCTTTTGTTAATTATTTCTCCCCTTTTCAAAAATAAAGATAAGCTTTAATGCAAAATTTCTCCCCCTTTGTCATAAATCTCCAAAAAGGATACAAAGAATATAAAGGGTAGAAATTATGATTTAAGCAAGATGTGAACACACTATCATGAAAAGGATCCTTAGAAGACAAAAAAATAATGTAGAAGTGACATGAAGTGATGTACCTTTGTGTTTTACCTTTTCAAGGGGGTGTTCCAAACTTGTGTTGGATTTTGAATTCATTTTGCAATATCTTGTTGGCATAATTTTGACATAGGTCCAAGATATCAAATGAATATTGTCATACTAATTGAAAGATAAATCTTGATACCTGGAGTCTAGATGTCACCTAGCATTTTCTTATCATAACAAGAGGCAGCATGAAAATTGTACAAGTATGAATTATACAACTAGTGATCATGTACGAAAAATATCAATTGAAAACCACCAATTGATACAATTTGATAGATAATCAGATCACTAATTACATATTACACTAAGTTCTCCTCAAGTTTTAGTGCACACATATATATGAATTCAATTGATACCTGTTGAGAGTACTTATTTGCAACTTAAAGTACCATTGGCATAAAAGGAGTATCAATTGAACATAATCATGCAACATAAGAAACATGTGCACTATTTAATCAATTAAGTTCTAGACAGGAGAATCTATAAGCTATGCTATTTCAGATATTTGCAATCCAAAAGGATGTGATACATATTTACCAATTTTAGATGATGTTGGAGTAGTATATAAAAGAGAAACTCATTCTCTTATGAAATGTATAACATATACATTTATTGGAGCAAAGAATCTTTGATACCCATCAAATTTGCAGTGGAAGCGATTGTCTTTGCCCGAAGATTCCTTTCTAATTCGAGACTTTGTTCCATGCCATATGGTCTTCATTATAATCATGAATTTCTATCTTAGCTTTTGATAGGCTTGACATTTCAAAGAGAAACTTATCCTCTTTAAACAATCAAGAGAAACTCATTCTCTTCAAAGAACTACACAAATTCACTAAAAGAAAATGTTAGTCTTTAAGGACACAAGATATAGAATGAGCTCCCCCTAAATGTATGCATCAAGTACTTGAATTACTTGTAACATGCATTTGATTCAATTAAGATTCTTAGAGGAGTTCATCATATATCTTGGTCAAGGCATAATATATTTGAAATAATTGAATTTATGCTAGAGAACACATGTCGTTCCCCAAAAGAACTAATCCATGGGGTGACATGTGGTAATTATTTGATCATTTCTTTGGAACCACTCATCCTCATTTGATGTTCTTCTTTCACCAAGGTGTGAATTGAAAGTTGCCTAGAGGGGGGGGGTGAATAGGCAAGTTAAAACTTCTTCAACAAAATCTAGAAGCAAACTGGGTAAAACTGAATTGATCTCGAAATTCACCCAGTTAACTTTGGAAATGAGATGTTTTAAATGATCCACAGGGTTCAAAGTAGTAGATCTGAGAAGGGCACTTCTCAAAATCTACACACCAAAAAGATATAAACAATTCTTTCGCGGGATGGTGAGAGAACGAAGAACACCAACAAACACAATGAGCAAGAACACAAGAGACACAAGATTTATCCCGAGGTTCGGTCACACCACCAAGGTGCCCTACTTCCTCGTTGAGGCGCCCACAAAGAGCCGGGTCTCTTTCAACCCTAATCCTCCCTTTGCCGACCACAAAGGTCAAGCTCACACACTAATCTTTGCTCAAACGAGCGGGTAATACAAACTTTCTTGTGGTCTTCCACAAGATTTGGAGACTCACAAGAGACACCTAGTCGTCTAGGAGCTAGAAGCTCCAAGAGTAATGAATCCACAAAGAACTCGATGTAGTACCAAAGCTCGAATCAAGAAGAAGAGCAAGAGAGATTTAGAGATGAAGCACAAAACCGCAGTTCTCAAGCTCACTCAAAGATTTCTCTCCAAAGATTTGAAATGGGAGAGGCAAGAGATGTGAGAGAGAGAGGGAGGTGTTTCTTGGGTTAGAAATGGAGTTCAAATCATGGCTTCAAGTCACCTTACTGATGCATCAACATGTTGTAACTCTTCATAGCTGATTAGTTCATCGACTTAGTGCAAGTACTCTCTTCTTCACCTTAGCCATGGTACCTCGGTCTACAAGCCGTCGCTTGACCTTCACCTTCGCTTAGTTCCTCGAAGCCCTTTCCTTGCTATCTTCACCCTATCAAGCCATTCTTGAGTCACATCAAATTGAGCATCCATTGAGAGAACCATTTCTTCAATATTGTGAACCTTGCTTGAATGTCTTCTAGATATAATTGTCAAGATCAATCAAGCTCTAGTTTGATTCTCATAGAAGCATATATGGACTGACAGTAATATGGTCAAGCCAATTCACGATTCCTCATATCTTATTCTCTTTGGCTTGACCAATCCTCTAAATCACTTTGTCCTCTATTCTGGTCATATGTATGTAGTGATTTCTCAGGTCTTGTCCATATATTCAAACCAATATAGAGATCATATTATATCCATTTGCATTGTCTCATTGGTTATTTAACCTCGTGTTGAACCTTTGTTCACTGATCATTATACACTATTCAAGTATGTTCATCATACTGAATTTCCTGTTCAACACTTAGCAAACTCGTTAGACCTTTAAATGTGTTGTTATCCAAATCACCAAAACTCACAAAAGGGATGAATGCACTTTCAATCTCCCCCTTTTTGGTGATTGATGACAACACATTTAAAGCTTACATAAGATTTGATAAATAAGATTTTAAATCCTATGATATAGTTTCCTCCCCCTAAATATGTGCATTTCAGAAAATAACACTTTTGTACTCAAATGCCAAAAGCACATATTTGGGTCAAAGTATGGAGACAACTTATATCATACTATTCATGGGGTGCAGTGTGTCATAAAATAAACATGATGCTCATGAAATAGTATGCACTCATCAACTTTCTACATCTTATGTTTTTCTTATGATTCCCCCTTTTGTTAATTATTTCTCCCCTTTTCAAAAATAAAGATAAGCTTTAATGCAAAATTTCTCCCCCTTTGTCATAAATCTCCAAAAAGGATACAAAGAATATAAAGGGTAGAAATTATGATTTAAGCAAGATGTGAACACACTATCATGAAAAGGATCCTTAGAAGACAAAAAAATAATGTAGAAGTGACATGAAGTGATGTACCTTTGTGTTTTACCTTTTCAAGGGGGTGTTCCAAACTTGTGTTGGATTTTGAATTCATTTTGCAATATCTTGTTGGCATAATTTTGACATAGGTCCAAGATATCAAATGAATATTGTCATACTAATTGAAAGATAAATCTTGATACCTGGAGTCTAGATGTCACCTAGCATTTTCTTATCATAACAAGAGGCAGCATGAAAATTGTACAAGTATGAATTATACAACTAGTGATCATGTACGAAAAATATCAATTGAAAACCACCAATTGATACAATTTGATAGATAATCAGATCACTAATTACATATTACACTAAGTTCTCCTCAAGTTTTAGTGCACACATATATATGAATTCAATTGATACCTGTTGAGAGTACTTATTTGCAACTTAAAGTACCATTGGCATAAAAGGAGTATCAATTGAACATAATCATGCAACATAAGAAACATGTGCACTATTTAATCAATTAAGTTCTAGACAGGAGAATCTATAAGCTATGCTATTTCAGATATTTGCAATCCAAAAGGATGTGATACATATTTACCAATTTTAGATGATGTTGGAGTAGTATATAAAAGAGAAACTCATTCTCTTATGAAATGTATAACATATACATTTATTGGAGCAAAGAATCTTTGATACCCATCAAATTTGCAGTGGAAGCGATTGTCTTTGCCCGAAGATTCCTTTCTAATTCGAGACTTTGTTCCATGCCATATGGTCTTCATTATAATCATGAATTTCTATCTTAGCTTTTGATAGGCTTGACATTTCAAAGAGAAACTTATCCTCTTTAAACAATCAAGAGAAACTCATTCTCTTCAAAGAACTACACAAATTCACTAAAAGAAAATGTTAGTCTTTAAGGACACAAGATATAGAATGAGCTCCCCCTAAATGTATGCATCAAGTACTTGAATTACTTGTAACATGCATTTGATTCAATTAAGATTCTTAGAGGAGTTCATCATATATCTTGGTCAAGGCATAATATATTTGAAATAATTGAATTTATGCTAGAGAACACATGTCGTTCCCCAAAAGAACTAATCCATGGGGTGACATGTGGTAATTATTTGATCATTTCTTTGGAACCACTCATCCTCATTTGATGTTCTTCTTTCACCAAGGTGTGAGACTACACAACATGAACTTGAAAGAAATCATTAGTCTCACAAGATATAGGCTAAACTCTCCCTCAATTTGTGCATGTAAGAGTACACAAAGTACACTTATTCACATCAACAATACGAGGTTAAAGGAGATGTTTGCACTATATCTTGGTTGAACATGACATGCTTTACATAGATAATGAAAATTAAACCAATTGAAAGTTTAAGAACTAAAAGTATATCAATTGAAATCTTGAAGGGTAAAGCATGCTAATATGAACCTCAAACCTCATAATGAAGGATATCATATAAATATATCACTACATCTTCATTATTTGGTTGACAAAAAAATATAACTCCCTTCTTGAATCACTGTGATCTCTTTTCTCTTTACGATTTCATCCAACCAAGTTATCATGAACTTCTTTCATCTTTGCTTGGTTCGATCATACTTGATATGAGACCCATTGAAACTCAATGATTGAAAGAACCAAGTCTCTTATATTTGTAGATTTTGAATCCATCTTGAAAGCACTTGGAAGGACCTTGTTGAAACACTTAGAAAAGAGAGCATTAAAAACACATGGGAAGGTTTCACAAATGATGATCCTTATATGTGGATGAAAATGAACCATCATTCTTGAAACCCAAAAGGATAGACTAAATTCCTTTAAATTAGTGCACACATATAGTTGATGTCAAAGTTATATGCACTATTGAACATTTTATAATGCAATGAATTTAACCTATACTATGGTACATCCCACTAAGGATAGAATACTAAAACAACTGAAGGAGAGGAAGTTTTCATACCTTAGCCTCTTATCAACTTCTTCTTACTTTAGTTGAATAGTATCCTTTAAGCTTGTGATTTATCCAATTTAAAACAAGCACCATCTCTTAACATAGATTTTCTATGGATAAACTCAACACAAGAGATGGCATTAGTAGCACAAGCACTAGTTTCTTATTTAGCAACCCTTTATATGCGAAAGACAAGCGTGTTGCTAAAAATAGAGAAACCTCATAATATGGACTAAATTTCCCTTGAGCCCTTAAGCACAATATATTTTGAATGATATGGATAATATGCATGGTTATTCAATGAAGTCTAAAGGGCTAACTTAATCCATATTATGGTGAGTGTCTAATATAGAAGAATCAAATCCAAATTAACTAGAGAGAGAGTACATCACATAGTTTTGAATTTGTTGACCATATGATAATATTCATTTATCTTCCAATTGGACCTTTATTTCATAATCAATAACTGATGTATATCCTCAAGTGCTTCTTTTCCCTTAGTGGCTACACAAGTCACAAAAGAGATAAGATTTGAAAATAATATGCACTTGAGATTCAGTTGTTACCACCCTTGCTACTATCTCCAAATATGATTTATATATTCATTATCGAGCACCCAACTTGATCCATTGAAGGAGTGATCCTGCAAAACAAGTTTAAGCTTTGTATTTTGGTACCCAATTTTAATTGGGTCCTTTAAGATTAGTAGTAAGAGCCTTGGATACCCACACATTCCTTACTGTGGCCTTTCTCTTTGTATAGGCACCCACATATACTTGACAACCATCTTACATGGTTTCAAGTCAATATTTAATCACTTAGATAAAAACTAGAGTTAAGAATAGGAGCCTTTTCTCCTTTTATTAATACATCGTTGTGTTGCCTTCTTGATGATGAACCTACCTTGACTTTGGGTGCACCTAGCTTATCAAGGTTAGTCGCACAAGCATTCATATCATAAAGACAAGTTATGCATGGAATTTACAACTTAGTGATCTAATTCAATGTGAAGCATACGGATATCAATTGAAGTAGATTTCTAAAATATCAAAATATGGGTTTTCAAAATTTAGAGAGTATGGATCACTAATTATACCTTTTACAGTTTAAAAATCATATCCATGTTAGTGCATATGTATGTGATGAATATCAACAAAAAGATTATTATGCACTTTTAGAATTAATGATAAGGGAATTTTAAACTGCATCAAGAGTAGCTATTTAGAAAACAAAGATTACAATCTATATGAATGAGATACAAATTTACCATTTTGGATTGTCTTAGTATAGCTTACTCAAGAGAAACTTATTCTCTTTAACACAAGATATATAATGTTCTCCCACTAGATATGTGCATTAAGTATTTGAATGACTTGACACATGCACTTTCAATTCAGTTAAGAGTCTCATGGGGAGTACATTACATATCATGGTCAAGGCATGACAAATTTGCAATGAATTAACTTATGCCTAAGAATACTTACCACCATATAGAACGTACCATTTGTTGTACCAATTTGAAAGATCTTACTATCGGTGGTGGTGTCACTTTAGTATTCTTCTTTTCATCATTTGTGGAGACTTCCTTCTTTGTTATCTCTTTTCCTTTTAAAACTAGTCGATAAAACACTTTGAAAAGATGTATTAGTAGTACAAGGAAGTATTTAATGAATGATGATATCTATATATGAATGGCAAACAAATTATCATTTATGAGGCATAAAGGCATAAACTAAATCCCTTTAAGTTAATGCACATGGAGGAGTGAATTAAAAATATGCACCAATTTACAAATTTAAGCCAAAAGAAATTTAACCTTTATATTGACAATTCTTTCCATAAAATAGATTATTACCAATTGAAAGAATGCCACTTGAAAGGAACTATTATTGGTCACATACCAAATGAAACAACTAGTTCCATACCTTTGCCTTGAGCATTCCTAATCTTTCTTTTAGGTGAAGATTAACCTTTAATGCTTGTGATTTTACCAAATGAAAGAGCACAATCTCTACTTATGAATTTCCATGAAATATCTTAAAAGAGATTGTATTAGTAACACAAGCAATAGTTTCCTATTTAGCAATCTCTAGTATATGAATGACAAGAAGGTTACTAAATTAAGGAAACCTCATGATATGAACTAAATTACCCTTACAGGCATCATGCATAACATCAATTGAAACAAGATAAAAGTAGCATGATTGTTTAATTAAGTTTATAGGGCAAGTTTAATTCATAACATGGTGAGTGATTAATGTAGAAGACTCAAAACCAATTTTAATGAGAATGAATACATCACATAGTATTGGTTCGATCTTCTTTGAGCGTTGAATGTCACACTCTATTTGGGAAACACATTCTCATGTTGTGAAACTACATAAATCACTTAGATAAAAACATTAGTCTCACAACTCTAGTCATATAGAGAATTCCCTTTTGGTAAGTGCTTTAAGAATTTGAATTTCTTACTTAGCACTCTATTCATTTAAGAACATGGGATAATCCTCTTTATGTCTAGGTCATGGCAATAATACGATAATCAATTTGAAATATGTCACAAGATACATACAACCAATTTAAAGCATGTAGATTGTCATAATATAAAAATATGAACTTGCAATCTACCATATAATTAGATCCTTTCCAAAGCAAGGTAAAATCTTTTAAGTTCATTTTCAAGTGCTTCATTTTTCCTATGTGGCTACAAAAGACACAAAGGAATATACCAATTAAAAACAATGTGCACTTAAGAATTAATTGTTACCATCCTTTGGATATCACTTGGTTGTAGGCCTTTTGCTTGATTCCCACAAAGGTTAATCCTTATTCCCTACAACACAAGTTCTTGCTAGAGATGAATATGAAGTTAGTGATATAACAATTCAATTCATCTTTGGGTCAATCTTAAAGGATAGACAATGTAAGATTGATAGCTTGAGATAAGAATTGAATTGAACCGCTCAAGCACCCAAAGCTTCATATCATCTCTGGGTACCTGCAAAACTTGTTAATTACACTTTGGTACCCATTTTTGGATGGGTCCACCAAGGTTAGCCAATAAGGACTTAGGCACCCAAATAGCCTTAGTCCTAGAATGTGGTGAAGTCATCACCTTTCTAGCACAAGAGTCAAATTT
Source organism: Zea mays (assembly GCF_902167145.1). NCBI lineage: Eukaryota > Viridiplantae > Streptophyta > Magnoliopsida > Poales > Poaceae > Zea > Zea mays. Next base: position 52,374,603 of record NC_050101.1, read on the forward strand.
GGGTCTCCTAAGCATATCTGAATGTATTGTTAAGTTAAGCTTAGGATTTTTACCCTTTGGACAAACCTTGAATAGATGACCCTTTTCACGGCAATTGTAACAAATGTGGTGCTTGTCCTTGCAATGCATTTGCCCTTTGCTTTCATCCTTTTTGATGGTCATCTTTCTTGATCGTGCAAGGTTTTGGTTCTTCATGTGGGGGCATGAACCAATTTCATGACCCTTCTCCTTGCATCCATAGCACCTCCTATCGCTTCTCTTTGATCTTTCTTTGTTGAAGCACATAGGTACATTGTTAGAGCAAATAATATGAGCATTAATTTTCTCACCTTGAGTCTTGCTCATGTCCTTCTTGGAAAGCTTGATATTCTTTTGAAGGGGTTTTGTGCATGCTACGGTTGTCCCCTTCTCAAGCTTTTTCATCATATTATCACGGTTATCTTGAGAAGGTTGAGCATGACACTTTCCCTTCAAAATAGTTAAGCTCCTTCTTAGCCTTCCAACTTCTTCCTTGAACTCTTTATTTTCTTGTGTGATAGAAATATCACTAATTCCTGAAATTTCTAGCTCAATGGAAGATTGGCTTTCTTGAGAGCAACATTTGTTAGCACATGATAATATAGTTTCTACTTGAGTACATGTGCATATGTGAGGTTGGTATGATTTAAAATTAGTTAACACAACCTCATGAGCCATTTCTAACATGATATGTGAATCCATAAATTTATTATGAGAGCACACAAGCATATCATGTTTTTCTTGCAAAGCTAGATTTTCAATATTTAGCCTTTCTATCGTGTTCTTGAACATAGCATTTTTGTTTTCTAATTGAGCAATATATGATGAATGATTAACAACTTTAATTTGCTCAATTGAAATGTCTTCATACCTTTGGACCAAATCATCATGAGAGCACTTTAGCTTCTCATGCTCTTTGGTCAACTTCTCTAAGTCTTCGATTTTTCTGATGAGGAAGTCTTCTTGCTTATGAAGCATTTCTTTTTGTTCTTCTGCTCTTTTCATGAGTTTGAGCAAGCTCATCCGATGTTTCTTGCTTAGTTGAGCGAAGAATTGTTGAAGATCGTCCTCATCTTCACTATCACTTTCTTGCTCCTCCTCATCCTCACTTTCGCTTTCACTGTCACTCCCATTAGCAATAAAGCACATATGAGAAGTGGATTTGAAAGACGAACCTTGTGAAGAGGTGGATTCATCGTTTGGTCTCCATCGATCATTTTCTTCTTCAATTTTGTTCTTCGCCTTATCTTCCTTCATTTTGAGGAACATCCTTTCGGCGATTCTCATGGCAAGATCTATTGCCCTAGGATCAACATCTGCAACAAAAGATGAAGTCGAGGCAACCTCAAATTTTTCAAGCTTAGAAGCACTTTCGTTTCTTAGTCCCCCCGACATGATCTTTCCTCACGCGGTTAAGCGTTAGAACGAGGATTAGGCTCTGATACCAATTGAAAGTTGCCTAGAGGGGGGGTGAATAGGCAAGTTAAAACTTCTTCAACAAAATCTAGAAGCAAACTGGGTAAAACTGAATTGATCTCGAAATTCACCCAGTTAACTTTGGAAATGAGATGTTTTAAATGATCCACAGGGTTCAAAGTAGTAGATCTGAGAAGGGCACTTCTCAAAATCTACACACCAAAAAGATATAAACAATTCTTTCGCGGGATGGTGAGAGAACGAAGAACACCAACAAACACAATGAGCAAGAACACAAGAGACACAAGATTTATCCCGAGGTTCGGTCACACCACCAAGGTGCCCTACTTCCTCGTTGAGGCGCCCACAAAGAGCCGGGTCTCTTTCAACCCTAATCCTCCCTTTGCCGACCACAAAGGTCAAGCTCACACACTAATCTTTGCTCAAACGAGCGGGTAATACAAACTTTCTTGTGGTCTTCCACAAGATTTGGAGACTCACAAGAGACACCTAGTCGTCTAGGAGCTAGAAGCTCCAAGAGTAATGAATCCACAAAGAACTCGATGTAGTACCAAAGCTCGAATCAAGAAGAAGAGCAAGAGAGATTTAGAGATGAAGCACAAAACCGCAGTTCTCAAGCTCACTCAAAGATTTCTCTCCAAAGATTTGAAATGGGAGAGGCAAGAGATGTGAGAGAGAGAGGGAGGTGTTTCTTGGGTTAGAAATGGAGTTCAAATCATGCTCACTGCTGTGGGGAGAGAGGTAGGAGGTAGTATATATAGTGGGAGCTCAAAACTAGCCGTTGGACTAAAAAATCCGTTGAAAACCGGTTGAACCGCCCCCTAGGGCGGTTGAACCGCCCCTGGCAGACCTGGCAGCCTGTCTGCCAGTCTGACTGGCAGACTGACGCGCAGACTGACCACAGACTGGTCAAAGTTGACCAAGACCGGTTGAACCGCCCCTAAGACCGGTTCAACCGCCTGGGGCAGGCTGACAGACAGTCTACCAGTCAGACTGGCAGACTGCAAGTCAGACTGCAAAAACAGGTCCTGACACCGGTTGAACCGCCCCTAGGGCCGGTTCAACCGGTATTGACCAGTGAGGTCCGGGAAAAAAACCCCGGCTGAACTTTTCTTGGACCCCGGTTGAACCTCTCTGGACCCCGGTTGAACTTGCCCTGGACCCCGGTTGAACCTGCCTGGACCCCAGTTGAAGTTGAAGTTCAGCTGGAGTTGAGAAAGTTCAACCCAGCTGAAGTTCAGCTCAGCTGCAGCTGAAGAAGCTCAACTCAGCTGAAGTCAAGTTCAGCTGGAAAGCTCAGCTGCAGCTGAAGAAGCTCAACTCAGCTGAAGTCAAGTTCAGCTGGAAAGCTCAGCTGCAGTTGAAGAAGTTCAGCTGCTTTTCAACAAGAACACTCTAGGTTTCTCAAACCTAACCATGGTCAACCATAGAACGTTAAAGAGATTTTTGCTTTTCAAAAATAGCTTTTGAATAGAGAGGTTTGAGCTTTGGCAAACACCAACCTTCTTTTTGGATCCCCCTTTATAGTACGACGATTCCTATACTCAAGTTAAATAAAATATAATGAAGTAAACTCCTTGAGTCATTGGTGTCTCATGTGTGATTTCTCCATGGCATTGCTTCATAAGGATCACAAACATCTTTGTCTCACCTTTTGAAGCAAACTCAAATCAAACCCTGTGACTTGTACCATATCACCTTATATGAGTTCAAATCATGGCTTCAAGTCACCTTACTGATGCATCAACATGTTGTAACTCTTCATAGCTGATTAGTTCATCGACTTAGTGCAAGTACTCTCTTCTTCACCTTAGCCATGGTACCTCGGTCTACAAGCCGTCGCTTGACCTTCACCTTCGCTTAGTTCCTCGAAGCCCTTTCCTTGCTATCTTCACCCTATCAAGCCATTCTTGAGTCACATCAAATTGAGCATCCATTGAGAGAACCATTTCTTCAATATTGTGAACCTTGCTTGAATGTCTTCTAGATATAATTGTCAAGATCAATCAAGCTCTAGTTTGATTCTCATAGAAGCATATATGAACTGACAGTAATATGGTCAAGCCAATTCACGATTCCTCATATCTTATTCTCTTTGGCTTGACCAATCCTCTAAATCACTTTGTCCTCTATTCTGGTCATATGTATGTAGTGATTTCTCAGGTCTTGTCCATATATTCAAACCAATATAGAGATCATATTATATCCATTTGCATTGTCTCATTGGTTATTTAACCTCGTGTTGAACCTTTGTTCACTGATCATTATACACTATTCAAGTATGTTCATCATACTGAATTTCCTGTTCAACACTTAGCAAACTCGTTAGACCTTTAAATGTGTTGTTATCCAAATCACCAAAACTCACAAAAGGGATGAATGCACTTTCACCTTTGGGGCCGAGTGGTCCGACAATCTTGTTGGGCCTGTGCTCGTTGACCAGATTGAGGGGCTCTCAATCGGCCTTGTACGGGAGGCGTCAACCTGTCCAAAATAGATGATTAGGGTGCCCCTAGGTGGGGTATTGTGGTATCCCAAATAGATATGGTGGTGTGCCCCACATTTGATTCGAGATATATGGTGGTGGTATGTATGTATAATGATATGGCATGGCCGTATATGGAGGTGTCCACGGAGGCACCTTAGGTCTTAATTGAATATTATGACCTTCCGTCCTTGCCGATTGGTGAGGTGTTCTTGGTTTGACCAGTCTTGGTTTTGGCGGTCGGTCACTTGGGTCGGCCTTCTTTTTCACATATTTAGATAATAATTGATCAAAGGTCGGGCCAGATTTGACCAGTCGACTAGCTGACTTAATCGTATTAGTTTTCCACGTACCTATCTCTGATCATCGCAGTTTGAAGGTACGCGGTCATTGTGTCTCCTGAGTGTTGCCGGACCGTCCGCTGAAATGCCCCGAACCGTCCGGTGATGTTCTGGACCATCCGCGGTGCGCAGAACAGGTTCCCGCGCCTGTCCACCTGTCTGCGCTTGCCCCCCAGCGTTGGAGGTTGTGATGGTAACCATCAGATTCTCCCCCCATCAGAAGTCTTCTCGGCCACCACTTTCCTGCAAGAAATTTTATTGTTTTCATCGGCCTTCCATGCGTCGTCGTTGATGGCTTCTTTGCCTTTTCCCTTATCGGCTGTGCTGGGCCGAATTAGAACCTTTTTGCCTTCGAAGTCGATCACATTCATTATTGGGAAGTGCTCCATGTCTACCATCATTTCCTGAAATTTCAATCGTCCCTCGTTAATGGCCAATTGAATCTGTCGATTAAACACATTACAATCATTAGTGGCATGAGAAAAAGAGTTGTGCCACTTGCAATAAGCGCAACACTTTAGTTCGTCGGTGCATGGAACGGTATGGTTTATTTTAATATTGCTATTTTTTGAGTAATTCATCAAATATTTTGTCACACTTGTCAACATTAAATGTAAATTTAACCTCCTCTTGTTGTTTCTTTTGAACTGGCTGTAGGGTGGAACAAGCCGAAGATTTGGCCTGTTTTGGCCAAACCATTTCATTCGCGTATACTTCTTTTGATTTGTCGTCCGAGCTACTGTGGTTGCATTCTACTATATGGACATTGTGACGAATAGCTTTGGCAGTTTCTTTGCTTCGCCTTTCACAAGACGAAGCTCTCTGGTGTAATTGTGCTAGCGTAAAAAACTGGACGCACTCTAATCTCTCTTTTAAATAATAGCACAATCCATTAAAGGCTAATCCTGCTAGCTGTTTTTCTACCAAATGAATTTGAAAGCATCAGTTTCTTGTATCCCGGAATCTCCAGATGTAATCATTAACCGATTCATCTTTCCCTTGTCGTAGGACCACTAAGTCTACCAAATCTAACTCATAATCACCAGAAAAGAAGTGATCATGGAATTTTTGTTCTAAATCCTCCCATGACAAAATAGAATTAGGAGGTAATGTGGCATACCATGCGAATGCAGTTCCTGTTAAAGATAATAAAAATAAACGCACACGGAACGCCTGTGTGTCGTCCAATTCTCCTAATTGCGCTAGGAACTGGCCTATGTGCTCGCACGTGCTCTTTCCTTGGTCACCCGAAAATGTTGCAAATTCAGTCATCCTGGTTCCCTGTGGGTATGGGTGATGGTCAAATCAGCTATCATAAGGTCTCTGATATGACTGTCCCCTAGGGACCATGCTTACTTCAAGCTTATCTCGGAACCCCCCGCCTATCTCTTCCCTCATTATATCAATGGCAGTCGGTGGGAGACCACTGGCTCTCTAGTCAAACATGGGTGAGGTTGTTTGGATATTAGTATGTTGTCTTCCTCCCCATTGGTTTGGGTTTTGTGGCACATTAATACTTGCCCTATGCGGCTCATAGGACTGGTCATTCCTTTCTGGCCTTCTAGGGTCCGAAAAGTACTCACCCCACGGGTTTGGTATGCTATATTATGGTGCTGGTGTGTCGTATGGTGTGATTGGAAGTTTAGCTGGGACGGATGCGGAGTTGGATAACCATCCTCCTCAAAAAGCTTTGTGCCGGACCGTCCGGTTAGGTACACGGACCATCCGGCTATGTGTGCGGACTGTCCGGCCATGTGACTGGACCGTCCAGTGTTGTATTCGGACTGTCCGACGCCATACACGGATGGTCTGAATGCGTTATCTAGGGTTTGCACAGTACGTGGCGGATCGAGTGCAGGCCTCGGTAATTCATTTCTAAAAATGGGACTGGCCGCCGCTGGTCCGAACGGTCCGCGCTCGCATACGGATGGTCCGGACATGTGCAGATCGGCGAATTTATCGCCGATGTACGTGGGAGGTTGTGGTTGCCTAGGGTACGTGTCTATCGGCATCCCATAAAGGTGTTGTGACTGGTCGTGACAACCTGTAGCCGATGAATCACGCGCGTTTTCCCCCAATTCAACCTCGTGTGAAGGAAAATTTGCAATAGTAGATTTATCAAACGCACGTACTAGCCTTCTATAATCTTTTTGCATAGCCTCTATGATATTTTGCATTTTGTCTCGCTGCTCATCTATATAGTTTTTAAGAGATTGGAGCTCGTTTGTGTCGCTCATCTCAGGGGTAGTCGTAGTAGGTCGGACCGAAGCCAGATCAGTCGCCCGTTACCGAACGACCTTGTTGTTCCTGACCACCTTGAAGTTGGACAGGAACTTCGCCTTTGTTTCTTGGATCAGCTGCTCCTTGTGCTCCTCAAACTGGAGTTGTTCGTCCGCCAGCAAGGTTTCCCAAGTCGGCTCTATGATATTGCTAGGGAGACATCAGAGTTATCCCTTGAACTGGCCATTGAGGACCAATTTGATAGGTCTATATGTGCTTTCCCAAGTGGAGTCGCCAAAAAAGTGTGTTGACGCCGATCAGGGCGCCAATCACTGTGATGAGAACCGGTGCCGGTGCACTCTGAGTAAGCGCGGACGGTCCGCGGCCAGGGGTCGGACGGTCCGCGACTTGGCGCAGAGGCTGGCGTTCCTGCCTGACGGGCCGGACGGTCCGCGCGTGCGCAGGGGCGGCGGAGTTCGCCGGCACTGTCTGGATCTCACTCCCGGGAGGGACCTGTGGCAAAACCGCCCGAATTATTCCAGCTTAAGTGCCTAAGTCACGCCTCAGGGGCCGTAACACACTTAAATCGGAATAACCCGTCAGTCCCTCAGATCTAGTCTGATAGAGCCACTTAACCAGGATCAAATTCCACAATCTCACTCGAAGGTGAGTCACAGAAGAAATACAATAAAACAGGAAACCTCAAATTAAGTACTGAGTTATTACATAGATCGGAGTTTTTGAGTAGAAAATAAGAGTTCACAAAATAAAATGCAGCGGATAATCGATGTCGTCGGTATCGAGGAAATGGGCAAGGCCTAGCCCACTACTCCTCGTGCTCCTCTCCTGCCGGAGCAACATCCCACTCGACCGTCCAACCCGGTGGCAGGGTGGTAGGCCAAGGCACACCATCAACCATTTCCTGAATGGTACCTGCAAAAATTATGCCACAAGCAAGGCTGAGTATACTAATACTCAGCTAGACTTAACCGGTGTGAGGAGTCTACTCCTCTACCTCTAGACTATGCAGCTGTTTGGCTGAGGGGTTTGGTTTGCCAAAAGCACTAGCTGTTTCTAAAATCAATTTTTAGCTTTTCAAATTCTACCATCCTTAACTTAGCTAGATTTGCTCCTTCCAAGCATACATGGTGACAAGCATTTAGTTCAATCAACAAGTTATCTCATGTAACCTCATTTCACTTCTTACTCAATGCAGTACAAGGGGTCAAGCAGTCTCATTAGCTGCGAGAAGCAGACGATTCGAATCGAGTTTTAACCTTGCAAGGTAAACCTAAACACACGGCATGTCAGGGTACTCCGACCCCACACATGACAACCGTCCCCATCGATTCCCCGTTCGCGTCCAGGCCTCACCGCCTTGGCATACAATGCTCCACTGACCCCGGCTGCCGCCGTGTAGTGACCGCACTTGTACCCACCATAGCTAGCATGGGAGACCCAGTCTCAGGTCGCATGAGGGATAAAGTCTGCGCTCGGCTTCACTCAGGTACTAGGTTTACCGGTTACCATTTTTCCCGGCATGTGCTTAGTACGTTCAAAAGCTTGACTCAGGTATCCACACATTAATCATTAATTCCTTTTTCCCGTCTCGTGAACAAGGCATCCTCCCTAGATCCAAGTCCATATACTAACATATATCCCATTATCAAGATGAATACAATCAATTCCTGACCTCACGCGAGTGCTAGAAAAATCACTCGACTTCTACCGAGATCCTGATTAGCAAGCAGCTACTCGTCCTAGCATACTAGTATTCATCTCAAAAGGAATCCTAAGTTCATGCAACTAGAGGTTTCAAGCAACTCCTACACTTAAGTGCACATTACAATCCTACAAGCATTAAGTGTAGTAAAGTAGCATATAATAATACGGTTATGCATAAAACCGGGGCTTGCCTTCAATTGCTGGGGCTGCGGGGAGATCCTCAATAGCAGCCTCGGAAGCCTGCTCCTGGTCCTCCTCTTGGACAGGTCCTTGCTCGGGGATGAGCATGTACTCTCCGTCGGCAAGATTACAATCTAATGAATACAATGCGTAAGATACATGCATGATATGATAGGTGCTTTTAGAAATTACAAACCTGACGATGTATGATCTACTTGAGTTAAACAAGGTTAACTTTACTTATGCAAGACCCTTGGGTGGTATACTTGGTAAATTGGGTCAAACTTAGCTAAGGTAAGTGGTAGGTTTATTTCTGGGGTTCCACTGAATTATTTTTAAGTCTTAGTGAGAATTGATAAGTACTCAAGTTAGACTTGTTGTGGTGAGGTTTAATTCTCCTTTCCTTTTTCTTTTATTCTCTTTAATGTTTTGGAGTGGGTTTGAACTACAAGTTGCTTTTATAAAATTCCACAAATTCTGCAAAAATTACAGTGGCTTGGTACTGGTGTTTGTTTCTCTGTCTCAAAATTTGGGGATCAGAAAGTGAATAGTTTTCTCTGGATAAAATTATCAAATTTTAGGGCAGAAGGGGTGCTTTGAACTACAACTATTATTTAACAGTGGGTAATTCTCTAAAACTTATTTTTGCTGGCTTTTAGGTGTTATAACATGATTTGGTACAAATTTCTAGTCATTAATACCTTTTAATTATTTTACTATGGTTTTCTCAAGTTTCTAGCCAAATAGGTGCTTTCTACTACCACTATACTTGAAAAGTATCAAACAACAGAGTTCTTATTTTTCTTAGTTTTTGTTTTGCGCAAGAGAAATCATTCTGAAGTTTGGCATCTTTTTGCTTAAGGGAAGGGGTGGTATGCATTATTTGAATTAAGTGGCCTTTCTCATAAATCATTAGCAATAGGTAAGAGTTTGCTCCTTTTTCATGGGTTTGCATTTTTCTCTGGTGGTTTATCTCATTATGGACTTAGCAAATTTTTGGTTGCCCATTATTGCATCATTAGGGGTTGTTCATGATTTATTTGGAAAATGCCTCATTAGCATTTTATATTTATTTTCCTTACTTAAAATATTGGGCTGAGGTGTTCTTTATTTTTGTAGTGGGGCTCTGGTGGTTGTAAGTCCACTGGATTTTTATTATCCATTTTGGGTATAGTTTTGTAATTCTAATAATAGATTTTCAGTTCAAATAAGGCTAAATAAAGCATTCTAATTTAAAACTGATCTGGACTAATGGTCTCTCTATTTTTCCTAGGTTCTCTGTTACATAAGCAAACTAGGAAAAATAATTTTACTCACTATTCATTAATTTCTAATGTCTTTCTGATTTTTCCTTAGTTTTGGGCAAAATAGCTTTAAATGAATATCTACATCATATTTTTCAATGATGGGGTTCCTACTATTTTTAAACAGTGTCTAAATGAGGTTTGAATACCTACAAATTTTCTTAGGTTCAGTACAGAAGAAAAACTAATTTTCCTTAATTAAACAAGGTTTGGTAAGTTTCTGTTTTTAATTTTAAACTCTAAAATTCAGAACAGAAAGCATAGGGTTTATCATTTTTAAATGATAGTTCATAATATTCAGGATCTAGCAAAATTAGTTTGACAACTTTTTATTAATAATTCATCAAGTTATGGATTTTCTAAGTTCTCTGGTTATTTAAAAAGATTAACAGAATTGATTAAATGGAAAACTACTTTGCACTGGGGTCCCTGGCGGGTGTTTTAAGTTTTCTTCGCGGATCAGTCCCTAGGCTACTATTCACATGGGTCACTGACGTTATAGAAAACCCCTCGGGTTCTTCAAATCCTAACCCGAGGTCCTTCTCCTAACTTAAACAGTAACCGCGGCGGAGGAAAGGGCGGAGGGGCTTACCGGCGGCGAGATTGCTCCGGTGAGGTGGTCGAGGACGTAGGGGAGGTCTCGGGGATCACAACGGTGTGCGGGTCGCCGTCGGGGATGGCCGGAGTTGGTCGGTCCACGTGCGCAGGCGGGGATGCTCGTCGGCGGCGAGGAGTCCGGTCTGCTCACGGCGAGATAGTTCAATTGGACGGGTCAGAGAGATTCACGGGATGCCAGAGAAGATGTGGGTGCAAGGAATTGGACGGAGACTCACCGGTTAGCTCTGTCCACGCGCGGCGGCGGAAGGCCGAAGTCTGGTGAGGTCGATCTCGGGCCTCCGGGGAAGTCCGGTCTGGTCCGAGGGCTTGGAAAGCTTTACGGGCCACTGGCGGAGCTAGCCGAAGCACTGGCTCGACTTGGGGGTGGCTGGAGTGGGCTGGCCACGGTGGCCGAAGCTCTGGCGGCAATGGCGGGCGGAATTGAGCTCGCCGGAGCTAAGGAGAGGGGGCTGGCCGGTGAAGGTGAGCGCGGGGTGAAGTGAGGCGCGCACGGGGAGGCTTTATAGGAGCGGGCGAGCACGGTCGAGGGCGGGGCTCTGACATGCGCTCGGGGCGTGCGCGGCGAACACCAGTGCGCGCTCTGGCGCCTGGCACAGCGTCGAGCACGAGGCAGCGCAGAGAAAGGTCAAGTTCAAACGCGGATTGGGCCCAAATCTTTGAGATTAAGGCCACGATCCCGTTGAGAGATCTCTTCCTCTTAGGTCCCTTTGTCGTTTGTGTGTGGAGGCTAGCAAGTTTCGCTGACTGGATTAAGAGATAGAGAGGGGAGAAATCCTGTTTGTCTCACTGCCACACACAGGGAGAAAATCCCTGGTTTGACGTGTCCGAGGCACGCGTCCCAATGCCATCTCCTCGCACATGACAGAGGGGTTAGTTAGGCACATTTTTGTCAATGGGGTCATTAGGATTCGAGTTAGGGATCAAGGTGAACATCCTTGATCTTTGGCTCAAGGTCTGAATTTCAGAATTCTGAAATTCAGAATTCCCATTAAGTCCCCACATGAGAAGCTTGATTTGGGGTTTTATTTGAGTTATTTTGGCTAAGCTTTCTCAACCTTTCTTGTTGTTTATTAAGTATACTTCAATGTTTATAATTGGCTCAAGTCTTAATTTTAAATTTTTCATACCCTTTTCCTTATTTTCTTGAATTTTGCTCATGGTGCTCACTTAGGGTTTTTATTAGGGTTGCAACATTATTACCTTTTGGAAAGACCCATTTGTTTTGATCATGAGACTTTTAAGTATATGCTTGGTGAATTCTTTATTCTTAAGTTAATTTGATGCTCATGCTTACTTTGCTTCTCATAAAATGATGGTTCTTGGTTTGGCATTTTAAGAGAAACCCTAGGTGACACTGGGGTGTCACAGGACCCGTCGGGGAGGAGAGGTCCTATGCTTTGTCTATAGTCGGCAGGCCGACCTAGACACCTATAATCGATGTAGAGCCGAAGAGAAACAGAGAATTTGGGGATTGAGAGGTTAAACTAGAACTAAACTAGAGCGACTCCTAAATGTACAAGATAAAATGCAAATTTTATTGATTGTAGGTTCGATTGTTTATCCCAATCAACTGTATTCCTTTATATTTATAGAGGAGGGGTCTGGACCCGTTACAAACCAATCTCCCGAGTTAATTCCGCGAATTTAGCTAACAACCGTCACAAGAAACTCGGAACCCTAACTGTCTCTGCACGCGATACTGATGCGGACCGTCCACCTTGTCTATTTTGGTGCTCAACACTTTTATTTGCTGGTCATTACTTAGGTCAGGTACCACGTGATTGGTTGCTCGGATAGCTACACTCAGGCTCGTTGTATGCATTGACCGTGAATGGGCATACGATTGGTTACCTGCACTATCCGGGTGCAGCCTGCATGCACGGAAGCAGGCCAAGCATTTTTTCAACCCTCCGCCTGCACGCGTGGAGATGCTAGTGAGAGGCTTCCCGGATCGTCCAGGCCAGCGTGAGCATGGCTCCCGTTGGCACCACAACCAATCACGCCGGTAGCGGGGCTAGTTATCACCAGATCCTAGTTGCTGCATCCATCTAACAGAATCTTTTCGGGTGACAGAATGTTATCAAACTACTCGTGAATAAGTTCAAGGGATTGGCCTCAGTATCTATTAAGAATGATGTCTCTGCCGGAATGATTTGTTGTCAAGATAAGCCCCAGCAGTTCCACGGCTTCCAACTTCGTCAAGCCCCGCCTTTAAATGGAAAAAACGCTAAAATTATGTGTAAATTAGGATTCAAATCATGGTTGTTGCCTCTAAACTCACATTTACACTTATCTAGCCAATAGAATACACATGACTTTATGTTTTATACTCTATACTCAAGTATAAAGTTGCTAATCTCAAGCATACTACTCTACCCATATGCTATGAATTTGAGCCTGAATAGAGATTTTGAAATATTTACATGCCTGACAGGAGAAGTTTTGATTTGTCCATCATAGACATCAAGCGGCCGATAGATTCATTAAAACCAAAACTTTATTATGACCATGCATATATTATTGGTCATACCACACATGATAATGTGTGTCGTCTTACTGCATTATTACATATATAGATAGAGAGAGATGGATAGAGGAGATTTCCCAAATATCATGAATCAGTAGTAGGGCGGAATGGCAGCGGAGACGCCACAGGGGTTGGTGCGGTAGCTGGGCAGCTGGTACTGGTAGAGTCCACCCATGGCCGGCATGTTCTGCGCCATCATCATGGCCATGGGGTTGAGACCCTGGGCTGCCAGCAGCTGCTGCTGCTGCTGCATCAGAGCTGGCTCGTACAGGCTGCTGCTGGCGGCAGCGGCACGCTCAAGCTGCATCATCATCTGCAGCTGCTGCGCGACGGACTGCACGTCCATCATCCTCATCTGCTGCTGGCAGCACTGTTGCCGGAGCGGCTGGAACATGGCGCTCGGCTGCCCACACCCGGCGTAGTAGGGCGCCGCCGCCAGCGGGCTGCACTGCGGCTGCCTCAGGTACTCCGCGTAGGGGTACAGCCCGCCGGCGCCCATCATCGTCGTCAGGCCGGCGCCAGCGCCGTACAAGCCCTGCAGCCCCGCGCAGGGGCAGGGCATCTGCATTGCAGAGGCGCTGGCAGCTGACAGAGCCAGGCACACGACGAGAACGATGACCATCTTCATGCTGTTCTGTTCGACGATCCTCTCTACGCACTGCCGCTTTGCTGATCTGGATTGGATGATGATAGAGACTAGTTCATATGTGGGAGCTAGCCATTTATAGATGATCCATGGCTTGCATTCTGCAGCATCTTGCAACCCATGGTTTTGGAATGTTGCGTTGCATGACGTGGAAACATAGTACATGGATTTGGATTTACAGATAGATCATTAAGCTTTCTTATACATATGAATCAACTTTACATGTCAAGGGTTGTCAATGAATTCATACGCTTGTGAAGCTAACTTTGTAATGCCTCTTTACACATCACCATGACTCATCACCTTTCACTTCATTGTAGGCACATATACACCAATATTTTGTTGTAATGCTGTGCTAGTTGTTAGGATGCCTTGGATCCACATGACTTGAGCAGTTTGCATGCATAACTTGTGATGTTCTTCACGAATTTGTTTTAAAAATATATATATTGTCGGTCCTCTAGACGCCCACAGCACAAGGATGAATATGCTGGGGCTGGCATATAGATAACAAATCTATCACTGTGAGCGCCGTCAAAAACTCACAACCAATACATTGCTCTGAATGATCAACAGCTCTTGCATGCAATGCAGCAGAATATTTTTGTTCCATGAACCTTCATTCCAAGTATGAAACATAAGTACAAGGTTACAAGGTAACATCGTGAACAAAACCCTTTCCCTTAACAAGGCAGGGGAAAGTAGCACATTTATTCCAGCAGGGCAGCAACAGTATGCCTCAGATTTGGGACCTTACTTGAATTCGAAATATTCTCTATAATTAGCACATGGGATGGGGGGGGGGGGGGGGGGGGGGGGGGATATCGTCATCCGTCAGAAGTGAAACGGACAACAGATGAGTAACGCTTAGACCACTGGAAGCTCCCCGCACTCGCTGATGACTACTTTCTTCTTCGGACGGTCACCTCTGTCAGTCTCCTGTGACTCGATCAGCCTTACAATATCCATCCCTTCCACGACCTGGCCAAACACGACATGCCTTCCATCCAACCAAGGCGTCTGCACCAGTCATTACCAGTTCTGGGTTAGCTTTGGTGCTAGTACATGAGAGTATAGTTGAAACATAAATTGTAAGCAGCAGAGGCAGCAAAAGGGACCATTCCCCTGGTAGTTAAACACGGTAGTACAAGATTACCTTGACAGTGCAAATGAAAAACTGGCTGCCGTTGGTGTTCGGTCCAGCATTAGCCATGCTGACCACTCCAGGTCCAGTGTGAACCACTAAAACACGAAATCAGCAGGCCGTCAGTTTTAGCAAAGGAACTGGGAACCACACAGCATATCACTACTACTTCGTACATTTGAAGTTCTCATCTTTGAAAGTGCGTCCATATATGCTTTTCCCACCGGTACCCTGCAAGTGTAACTTCTAGTTAATCGCACGCAAACACTTGAAAGCTGCATCTTCCAATTCAATCTCTCTTTGTTCAACTGTTCAAGCACAAAACCAATCTTCTGTGTAGTGTTTTAAAAAACCCAATCTGCTAGACTGTACACAAAGAATTCGGCGTCCCAACCTTAAACAGTTGGGCCTCATAAAGTCACACATGGAAAATGCGTGCATCAGTTTGGAAAACAATACTAGGCGCCAACCACTTGCAATTTCATGAATTAAGACACAAATTGCAAAATGCATGTATGTATAAAGAAAAATAGATCATAGACATAATGTACTATGACAAGATTTTAGCAAGCATCACAAAGGTTACTGTATAACACAAAGCAGGTAGACTATCAGGAAACCAACTTAGGACTTGTTTAGGTGCTCTAGTATTGACCCCAATACACATGAGTTGAGGTGGATTGAGATGTAAATTAGTTTAATTTACACCCAATCCTCCTCAACCCATGTGTATTGGGGTCAATACTAGAGTATCCAAACATAGCCTTACGAGTAGCACAGTTCCTCTTTTTATTCACCAATTAAATGTCAGGCATAAAGTACTCTCAACTTGTGTAAGTTCAATCCACTAACCCCAAAACAAAGAAATATTCAGCAGAATAATCAACAAGATAAAACAATGAAAACTTTAAAAAAATTCTCAGTCATTTGATAGAACATATCGGCACATCAGCATGCAGCTATTCTTTATTTTTTCTGAACTGAGTATGGTCGGTGGAACCAAATATCCAAGTGCAGTACACCAGATAGTAGGTGAACACATACATTGCCCTTGTCAAAATCTCCGCCCTGGATCATAAAGTCGCTGATGACACGGTGGAAACTGGATCCCTTGTATCCAAACCCTTTCTCTCCTGCAAAAGGCGGACCTTGTTATGTTTCTCTTCAGGGCAAGGCAATACTCAAACTAATAAGCTTGCACAACAAGGAAACAGTTAATTTCCAGCAATCCCTCATACCAGTGCAAAGAGCACGAAAGTTCTCTGCTGTTTGTGGAACATCATCCCCATACAAGCCGATGACAATCCTCCCAACATTCTTCCCCACAGGGTTCCCAATGCTTATGTCAAAATACACCTTATTGGTGATTTTAGACTGAAGATCTGCTTCCTGCAAAAGGCACAGGAGACAAATCAACATAGGCATCCTGGTCCCTGGATGCCACACATTACACAACATAGGTAAGAGTATATTAACTGAATGCATCCACAAAACTGCCTAGCCCGCAGTTTCAGTCAAATACAAGGCATTGCACATCTGCATCCTCACACAAGCAATGGTTTATGTGGGTATAATGCACA
Organism: Zea mays; assembly: GCF_902167145.1. Classification (NCBI taxonomy): domain Eukaryota; kingdom Viridiplantae; phylum Streptophyta; class Magnoliopsida; order Poales; family Poaceae; genus Zea; species Zea mays. Next base: position 52,390,828 of record NC_050101.1, read on the forward strand.
CAAATATAAGCCCATGAAGCACTGACTGCCCCATGGTCTCCTAGTGTCTGAAGATTCAATCGTTTATCAGAATAAATCATTGATGATGTGCCACAATTAGAACTTGTGTTGTGTCCCCAGAAATTTTAGTGGTGACTTGAATTTATCATGCCCATTGAATTAAAAGGGGATAGTCCAATTTATAACAAAGTGGATAGCAGGAAGTTTGACAACTAAGGCAGATGGAATGCCCAAAAAATGGTAAGTACTACTAAGTAGCCAGGATTGTACAATAGCTTCCTTATCACTCCATCCCTAGTAGGATAGAATGAAAAAGGATGCAAACTTTACCGCATGCCCGGTATCCACTTTAGCTGCTATAGACAGACAGATTAATTAAAGAAGAAAAGAGGAGGGAGAAGAACCCAGCATCGTACCTTGGGCTCGGCGCTGGCGGATGTAGCGAAGCGCGCGCGGCTGTGAGAGGGCGACGCCGCAAGGCCCCCGGAGAAGGAGACGGCCTGCGAGGGGATGCGGGCGCCACGGAGGGAGAGGAGCGGCGAAGGTGCGGCCTTGGAGGCAAGGAGGGACCGCTGCCCCGCCGAACGCGCGACGGCCTGCAAGCAACACGAGAGGGTCCGTCAGGTGATTGAAGGGTTGGGAGATGGTAAGAAAAAAAAGGAGGCGGGGGCGGGGGCGGGGGCGGGGGCGGGGGCGCCTCGGCTTACGAGGGTGGTGAAGGAGGTGGCAGCAGCCGCCGCCGCCGCCATTGAAGGTGATGGACTGATGCGGATACGGAGAGGAAGAGGAGGAGATTTGTTGTCTCGTTGCTGGAGAATGGGGTGGTGTTGCGGTCTTGCGGACGGATAGATAAGAAAGGCAAAGCTAATTTCTCTTACATACGAACCTCCACATATCATGAAAATTATGTTTGGCTCCTTGGGTGTACCTAAACTGAACAATGGTAGCAAAAGTTTGGCAGTTTTAGCTAACCGCAATAGAGCTCATATATAGACATTCAAACTCAAAATAGATATTGGGTGAGCACTATAGTACTCCCCCGTTCTTTTTTATTTATCTTATTTTAGTTTAAAAATAAACTAGCGGACGATAAATATTTGAGAACGAAGGTACTGATACATATACCTCTTCAACGAGTGATTCAAATACGATACCCATTTTAGAGGAAAGAGGGAACCCAAATATGAGGTTTCTCTAACAAACCCGTTCTATATGGTGTGAGTGAGAGTAGAGAAAGAAAGCGAGCTTAGGTTGGTGGGATTGAAAAAAATAGTTTTTTATTGATATGAGTGTCTAGAGGGGTATTGTTGTTTGAGATAATGATAGGTAAATAGAAGATATATTTTTGGGTGGGTGGGCTATAGTTTTGATCATTTCATCATTTTTTCCTTTCTTTCAACCTAGCCAAAAGAATCATTCTTTACTTAATTGGATTATTGGTGCACAATAAGTCAATAATATATTGACATACAGAGAGAGAAACTCTTTCTCAATTATCAGGTCTATCTGAACACCTAACTAAGATTGTCTCCAAGAGTAGAGGCATTGTCACACCCGGATTTTAGGGGTCCAAAACCCGGGCGCGAACATAATCACCAGGTGTGCTGGGACCAAGTCTCACACATATGATGAATCATGGCACAGGATCGAATGTCACATCTTTACTACATAACAGGAATTCGGTACAAAATAAATAATTACATTATAAGGAGACAACGGTCCAGCAACCCAAAGTTGACTGGGAGACGACGGCCTAGATCTCTCTCAAGAACTCATCGCAGCATCCTCCATGCGCCTCATCCTGCGGTACCTGTTCTTGACCTGTGGGGGGGGGGTGTGAGACAGCAAGAGTGAGCTCACATACGTTCATTGCTCAACAAGTTGTGGGGAATAATGTGCATGAACTCGCCAAAGGTGGGAGCTCACGTGAAGTGTAAGGCTTACCAAAGAGAATGGTTAGAGCTGAGCATTGCTTTTAAAGTTGGTCAAAATTTTATTAGCAATTACTAAGTATAAGTAAATATCAACCCAATTAAGTAGTAGAACAAAAGTAACATCATCACCTGCGATGCAATGCATATGACAAATTGAATTTAGTTCCATAAATTAATCATCAGAGAGTCCTGAGCTGCTCATGACCGTGAGCTCGGCTAGTATACCAGTTTTACACTCTGCAGAGGTTGTACCCTTTACCCACAAGTCATGTTACCCATCTGCCAAGGGTCGCGAATCCCATACACCTCTACCTAGGAAGCGCGGTAGGGCAACACTACGAGGCCTTTACAAAGTTCCACTAGCTTCCGAAAACCCGCTACAGTTTATAGGAAGCTCCAATGCAGGGTTCTTGCCTGACCGCCATCGCAGCAAAATCAACCAAGGACCTCCCTACACTGACCACTCCCCTACTGCCCTTGCCCCTTTCGGGTAAGGTAGTCTTCCACTAGCTTTTCTAATTAGTCAGCCAAGGGCGTCCCATTAAACCCTTGTGGTGGCACGTGTTTCTCAAGTTAAGCTCTATGTTCCAATTAACATTAATGAACTTGACATGAACATAAATAGAATAACAAGAATAATTGGAACATAGATATAATAAATGATTATCCCCAAACCATGTAAAGCAATAGCAAACTACCCAAGTGATTCAGGGGTAAACAAGGTAATGAGATAAACAATCTAGGGTGACCTATTGGGTCCCATCAAAATTAACCTATGCAGATCATTATGATTAATCAGAACATGACTGGGTAAAAAGAAGTGATCAAGGGCACAACTTGCCTGAGACTTGAGATTTCCAGGTACCAGGATGATCTTCAGATGACACGTGTCCTCACTGCTAACGTATCAATACAGACAAACATGGTATAGGCAAAAATTAATATTACACCAAACATAAGAATAAACTATGTGATAATAATCTACGCGCCATAACGAGATCGTAGAAACAAGAACCACTAAATTCGGAGCTACGGTTATTAAGTTATGAATTTTCGAAATTATTTAGCACCTAGAATAAATTAATTCAATTGAGCAAATTTTAATTCAAGTTTTATGGTTAAACAAAGGTACGAGGTGATAAACAACATTAATACAAAATTATTGCAACTGAAATGACTCAATTTGGAGTTAAAATGAATTAAATATGAATTAAACAAGTTTTAAGATTTATTTTTATACTAAAAATCAATTTCTAATATTAATTATCTAGTTTCTCTGTTATCTGGACTGCGCGACATTTACTAAGAAGCTTGAGGTTTAATTCGCAAAATCTACCAGACTCAGCCCTGACCCGAGGTGGACGGCGGGTTGATATATTAGAAGATCGAGGTTTCATATGTAAAGTTTCCAAGCCGAAGGGGTACCCCTCGACCAGGACCGTTCGATCAAGATCTAACCGCCCGGATTAGATCCCAAGCCTCGCGAACCGGTATGTGCCTATAGCCGTTAGATCTAAGATCCACGATCTCGATTTAAAATAGCATGCCCCGCTCTCGGCCGTAGATCAACAGACCAACATCCTGATTTCAATCGCCGAATAGCTCACCTAGCCGATTCAATCCCATCCACTAATCACGGAACGGACGGCTAGCACACCTTCCCCCTTCCCTCACCGGCCTGAGGCGGCGCCAGGACCTCCCCACGGCGGAGTTCCACCGGCGTGCAGCCGATTCGACGCCCAGGTACCTAATCCTCCCACCGGAAGCGAGCAACACTGAGAGCACCTAGAGGGGGGGTGAATAGGTGATCCTGTGAAACTTAAACTTATCGTCACAAAAACTTGTTAAGTGTTAGCACAATAATCGCCAAGTGGCTAGAGAGGAGTCTCAACAAAACACAATACCACAAGAGATCAAACACAGAGATGACACAGTGGTTTATCCCGTGGTTCGGCCAAGACCAACGCTTGCCTACTCCACGTTGTGGCGTCCCAACGGACGAGGGTTGCAATCAACCCCTCTCAAGCGGTCCAAAGACCAACTTGAATACCACGGTGTTTTGCTTTGCCTTTCAATATCCCGTTTGCGAGGAATCTCCACAACTTGGAGCCTCTCGCCCTTACACAAGATGTTCACGAAGAATCACAGAGCAAGGGATTAGCAACTCACACACGACACAAAGATCACAGCGAATACGCACACGCAAAACCCAGACTTGAGCTCAAGAGACTAGCACACTAGAACGGAGCTCAAATCACTAGAATGTCGAACAAGTGCGCAAGAATGAAGTGTGAGTGATCAATGATGCTCAAAGGATGCTTGGTATTCTCCTCCATGCGCCTAGGGGTCCCTTTTATAGCCCCAAGGCAGCTAGGAGCCGTTGAGAGCAAATCTGGAAGGCTGATCTTGCCTTCTGTCGACTGGTGCACCGGACAGTCCGGTGCACACCGGACACTGTCCGGTGCCCAGTTTCTTTCCTTGAACGGTGCAGCCGACCGTTGGCCGCCAGAGAGCCGTTGGCGCACCGGACATGTCCGGTGCACACCGGACAGTCCGGTGCCCCCTTCTAGCCGTTGGCTCAGCCACGTGTCCTGCGCAGATCGCGCGGCCGACGGTTGGCCCGGCCGACCGTTGGCTCACCGGACAGTCCGGTGCACACCGGACAGTCCGGTGAATTTTAGCCGTACGTCGCTGGTGAAATCCCGAGAGCGGCCAGTTCGCTCGAGCCAGCCTGGCGCACCGGACACTGTCCGGTGCACCACCGGACAGTCCGGTGCTCCCAGACTCAGCAGAGTCTTGGCTGCTCGAGCCAAGACAATTCTAATTGGTTTTATCCTGTTTCTAGCACTTAGACACAATACATTAGTCCACAAAACAATGTACTAAGTCTGAGAAACATACCTTTATCCTTGATTTGTACTTTGTCCACCTCTTTACACTTAGGCACTTGTGTTGGGCACTAAACCACCAAAATACTTAGAATTGGCCCAAGGGCACATTTCCCTTTCAATCTCCCCCTTTTTGGTGATTTATGCCAACACAATATAAAGCAAGTAGAACAAGTACAAAATCAAATCAAATTAGAACTCAAAATTATTTTGATTCAATTTTGACATATATGGATCACTCTATGCCACCACTTGGTTTGTTTTTGCAAATCAAACTCAAATTCCTATCTCTAAGTCAAATCCACTTGTAGAGACATAAAGAGAGGTTTTCCAAAGAAATTTGATCAAGGATTTCAAAAACTCCCCCTTTTTCTCATAATCAACACTTCTCCCCACAAGAGGCCAATTTTTGACATAAAAGAGTTTTGACAAACCAAAAGCTCTAATCTACTATTTTCAAAATTTCTCAAGTGGTAGCTGATCCATCTATTGCTTTGGCCTTTATTTTCTCCCCCTTTGGCATCAAGCACCAAAACGGGATCAATCTTGGCCCTTGAACCCCATTGCCTCACCAAAATCTTCAATTAAGAGCAAATAGGCAATAAGAGTCAAAAGATGAACTTGGAAAAGTTACTCTTTTCATCGGAGTGCAGTGGAAGTCTTGCATGGTCCAAGTCCACCTTTTCCCTTTTAATTCTCCTTCGAGACTAAAACAACCAAACTCAAGTACATGGTTAGTCTCAAAGGGTCAAGTTGTAGCACAGCTCCCCCTAAAGATGTGCATCACTTGCAAACAGGACTTGTGAGGTCCAGGGAGTGTTTGTACAACTTGAGCACCAAAATAAGCAACAAAATGCAGAATGAACATGATCAAAAGCATAAACACATGTATGCTACATTTCAATCCAAGTTCCGCGAATCTAAGATATTGAGCTCACTACGCAGCCTGCAAAAGGTCTTCTCATCTAGAGGCTTGGTAAAGATATCGGCTAGCTAGTTCTCGGTGCTAACATGAAACACTTCGATATCCCCCTTTTGCTGGTGGTCTCTCAAAAAGTGATGCCGGATGTCAATGTGCTTTGTGCGGCTGTGTTCAACAGGATTTTCCGCCATGCGGATAGCACTCTCATTATCACATAGGAGTGGGACTTTGCTCAGATTGTAGCCAAAGTCCCTGAGGGTTTGCCTCATCCAAAGTAGTTGTGTGCAACACTGTCCTGCGGCAACGTACTCGGCCTCAGCGGTGGATAGGGCAACAGAGGTTTGTTTCTTAGAGTTCCACGACACCAGGGACCTTCCTAAGAATTGGCACGTCCCTGATGTACTCTTCCTATCGACCTTATATCCAGCATAGTCGGAATCTGAGTATCCAACCAAGTCAAAGGTAGACCCCTTTGGATACCAGAGCCCGAAGCAGGGCGTAGCAACCAAATATCTAAGAATTCGCTTCACCGCCACTAATTGACACTCCTTAGGATCGGATTGAAATCTAGCACACATGCATACGCTAAGCATAATATCCGGTCTACTAGCACATAAATAAAGTAAAGACCCTATCATTGACCGGTATGCTTTTTGATCAACGGACTTACCTCCTTTGTTGAGGTTGGTGTGTCCGTCGGCCCCCATCGGAGTCTTTGCGGGCTTGGCGTCCTTCATCCCAAACCGCTTTAGCAGATCTTGCGTGTACTTTGTTTGGGAGATGAAGGTGCCGTCTTTGAGTTGCTTCACTTGGAACCCAAGGAAGTAGTTCAACTCGCCCATCATCGACATCTCGAATTTCTGCGTCATCACCCTGCTAAACTCTTCACAAGACTTTTGGTTAGTAGAACCAAATATTATGTCATCGACATAAATTTGGCACACAAACAAATCACCATCACATGTCTTAGTAAAAAGAGTTGGATCGGCTTTCCCAACCTTGAAAGCATTAACAATTAGAAAGTCTCTAAGGCATTCATACCATGCTCTTGGGGCTTGCTTGAGTCCATAGAGCGCCTTAGAGAGCTTACACACGTGGTCGGGGTACCGTTCATCCTCGAAGCCAGGGGGTTGCTCCACGTACACCTCCTCCTTGATTGGCCCGTTGAGGAAAGCGCTCTTCACATCCATTTGGAACAACCTGAAAGAATGGTGAGCGGCATATGCTAGCAAGATACGAATTGATTCTAGCCTAGGCACAGGAGCAAACGTCTCCTCTTGATGAACCTGTTCATCGTCTTGAGTTGGGGGATGCACCGTTGTTGAGGAAGAAGGTTGATCTCGTTTATCTTGTTCCTGTGGCCGCACTTCTCCAATCGCCATGGTTCGTATAGCGGCCGTCGGAACATCTTCTTCATCTACATCATCACAATCAACAACTTGCTCTCTTGGAGAGCCATTAGTCTCATCAAATACAACATCGCTAGAGACTTCAACCAAACCCGATGATTTGTTGAAGACTCTATACGCCTTTGTATTTGAGTCATAACCTAACAAAAACCCTTCTACAGCTTTGGGAGCAAACTTAGAATTTCTACCCTTCTTCACTAGAATGTAGCATTTGCTCCCAAATACACGAAAGTAAGATACATTGGGTTTGTTACCAGTTAGTAGCTCATACGAAGTCTTCCTGAGGAGGCGATGAAGGTAGACCCTGTTTATGGCGTGGCAAGCCGTGTTCACGGCTTCCGACCAAAAACGCTCGGGGGTCTTGAATTCTCCAAGCATCGTCCTCGCCATATCGATTAGCGTCCTGTTCTTCCTCTCTACCACACCATTTTGCTGTGGTGTGTAGGGAGCGGAGAACTCGTGCTTGATCCCTTCCTCCTCAAGGAACTCCTCCACTTGAAGGTTCTTGAACTCGGACCCGTTGTCGCTCCTTATCTTCTTCACCTTGAGCTCAAACTCATTTTGAGCTCTCCTGAGGAAGCGCTTGAGGGTCCCTTGGGTTTCAGACTTATCCTGCAAAAAGAACACCCAAGTGAAGCGTGAAAAGTCATCAACAATAACTAAACCATACTTACTTCCTCCTATGCTTAGATAGGCGACAGGTCCGAAGAGGTCCATATGTAGCAGCTCCAGGGATCTTGATGTGGTCATCACATTCTTGCTGTGATGCGCTCCTCCCACCTGTTTACCTGCCTGACAAGCTGCACAAGGTCTATCTTTTTTGAATTGTACGTTAGTCAAACCTATCACGTGTTCTCCCTTTAGAAGCTTGTGAAGATTCTTCATCCCCACATGTGCTAAGCGGCGATGCCACAGCCAGCCCATGCTAGTCTTAGCAATTAAGCATGCATCTAGACCGGCCTCTTCTTTTGCAAAATCAACTAAGTAAAGCTTGCCGTCTAATACACCCTTAAAGGCTAGTGAACCATCACTTCTTCTAAAGACAGACACATCTACATTTGTAAAAAGACAATTATATCTCATATTGCATAGTTGACTAACAGATAGCAAATTGTAACCAAGAGACTCAACTAAAAACACATTGGAGATAGAGTGCTCATTAGAAATTGCAATTTTACCTAACCCTTTTACCTTGCCTTGATTCCCATCACCGAATATAATTGAATCTTGGGAATCCTTATTCTTGACGTAGGAGGTGAACATCTTCTTCTCCCCCGTCATATGGTTTGTGCATCCGCTGTCGATAATCCAGCTTGAACCCCCGGATGCATAAACCTGCAAGGCAAATTTAGGCTTGGGTCTTAGGTACCCAACTTATGTTGGGTCCTACAAGGTTAGTGCAAATATCCTTAGGGACCCAAATGCAAGTTTTGTCTCCCTTGCATTTTGCCCCTAACTTCCTAGCAACTATTTTCCTATCCTTTCTACAAATAGCAAAGGAAGCATTTAAAGCATGATAAATTGTAGAGGGTTCATTCATTACTTTCCTCGGAACATTAACAACATTTCTCCTAGGCATATTATGAACAACATTTCTCCTACCAACATTTCTATCATGCACATAAGAAGAACTAGAAGCAAACATGTCATGAGAATCAAAAGCATCATATGCGTTACATCTCCTATGAGCATTTCTAGATTGTCTCCTATCATGGTACATAAAGGCATGGTTCTTTTGCACACTACTAGCCATAGGGGCCTTCCCTTTCTCCTTGGCGGAGATGGGAGCCTTATGGCTTGTCAAGTTCTTGGCTTCCTTCTTGTAGCCAAGTCCATCCTTAATTGAGGGGTGTCTACCAATTGTGTAGGCATCCCTAGCAAATTTTAGCTTATCAAAATTACTCTTGCTAGTCTTAAGTTGAGTATTAAGACTAGCCAATTCATCATTAAGTTTGGAAATTGAAACTAGGTGTTCACTACAAGCATCAATGTCAAAATCTTTACACCTATTACAAGTTTCAACAATTTCTACACAAGAATTAGATTTACTAGCTACTTCTAGTCTAGCATTTAAATCATCATTAAAACTCTTTAACTTAGCAATAGTTTCATGACAAGAAGATAGTTCACTAGAGAGCATTTCATTTCTCTTAATTTCTAGAGCAAGAGATTTCTGAGCTTCTACAAATTTATCATGCTCTTCATACAACAAATCCTCTTGCTTTTCTAGAAGTATATTCCTATCATTCAAGGCATCAATTAATTCATTAATTTTGTCTACCTTGGTTCTATCTAATCCCTTGAATAAGCATGAGTAATCTATCTCATCATCATCACTAGACTCATCCTCACTTGAAGAAGCATAAGTACTAGTATTATGAGTGCTTACTTTCTTCTCCTTTGCCATGAGGCAAGTGTGACGTTCGTTGGGGAAGAGGGATGACTTGTTGAAGGCAGTGGCGGCGAGTCCTTCATTGTCGGAGTCGGACGAAGAGCAGTCTGAATCCCACTCCTTGCCAAGATGAGCCTCGCCCTTTGCCTTCTTATAGTTCTTCTTTTGCTCCCTCTTGTTCCCTTGATCCTGATCACTATCATTGTCGGGATAGTTAGCAATAAAATGACCAAGCTTACCGCATTTGAAGCATGAGCGCTTCCCCTTGGCTTTGGTCTTGCTTGGCTGTCCCTTGCGACCTTTAAGCACCGTCTTGAATCTTTTGATGATGAGAGCCATCTCTTCATCATTAAGTCTGGCCGCCTCAATCTGTGCCACCTTGCTAGGTAGCGCCTCCTTGCTTCGTGTTGCCTTGAGAGCAAGGGGTTGCGGCTCGTTGATCGGACCATTCAAGGCGTCGTCCACGTACCTTGCCTCCTTGATCATCATTCGCCCGCTAACGAATTTCCCAAGAACTTCTTCGGGCGACATCTTGGTGTACCTAGGATTTTCACGAATATTGTTCACCAAATGAGGATCAAGAACGGTAAATGACCTTAGCATTAGGCGGACGACGTCGTGGTCCGTCCATCGCGTGCTCCCGTAGCTCCTTATTTTGTTGATAAGGGTCTTGAGCCTGTTGTATGTTTGTGTCGGCTCCTCGCCCCTTATCATCGAGAACCGTCCAAGCTCGCCCTCCACCAACTCCATTTTGGTGAGCAAGGTGACGTTGTTTCCCTCATGAGAGATCTTGAGGGTGTCCCAGATCTGCTTGGCATTGTCCAAGCCGCTCACCTTGTGATACTCGTCCCTGCACAAAGAGGCTAGCAACACAGTAGTAGCTTGTGCATTTTTATGAATCTGTTCATTAATAAACACAGGGCTATCCGAGCTATCAAATTTCATTCCACTTTCCACAATCTCCCAAATGCTTGGATGGAGAGAAAACAGGTGAGTACGCATTTTGTGGCTCCAAAATCCGTAGTCCTCTCCATCAAAGTGAGGGGGCTTGCCAAGTGGAATGGGGAGCAATTGAGCATTTGAACTATGCGGGATGCGCGAATAATCGAAAGAAAAGTTTGAGTTAACCGTCTTTTGTCTATCGTAGTCGTCGTCCTTTTGGGAGGAAGTAGACTCATCGCTGTCATAGTAGACGATCTCCTTGATGCGTCTTGTCTTCTTCTTCTTCCCATCTTTGCGTCTGTGGCCCGAGCCCGAGTCGTTGGACTTGTCATCCCTTGGCTCGTTGACGAAGGACTCCTTCTCCTTGTCGTTGATCACGATTCCCTTCCCTTTAGGATCCATCTCTTCGGGCGGTTAGTCCCTTTGTGAAGAGAACGGCTCCGATACCAATTGAGAGCACCTAGAGGGGGGGGTGAATAGGTGATCCTATGAAACTTAAACTTATCGTCACAAAAACTTGTTAAGTGTTAGCACAATAATCGCCAAGTGGCTAGAGAGGAGTCTCAACAAAACACAATACCACAAGAGATCAAACACATAGATGACACAGTGGTTTATCCCGTGGTTCGGCCAAGACCAACGCTTGCCTACTCCACGTTGTGGCGTCCCAACGGACGAGGGTTGCAATCAACCCCTCTCAAGCGGTCCAAAGACCAACTTGAATACCACGGTGTTTTGCTTTGCCTTTCAATATCCCATTTGCGAGGAATCTCCACAACTTGGAGCCTCTCGCCCTTACACAAGATGTTCACGAAGAATCACAGAGCAAGGGAGGGATTAGCAACTCACACACGACACAAAGATCACAGCGAATACGCACACGCAAAACCCAGACTTGAGCTCAAGAGACTAACACACTAGAACGGAGCTCAAATCACTAGAATGTCGAACAAGTGCGCAAGAATGAAGTGTGAGTGATCAATGATGCTCAAAGGATGCTTGGTATTCTCCTCCATGCGCCTAGGGGTCCCTTTTATAGCCCCAAGGCAGCTAGGAGCCGTTGAGAGCAAATCTGGAAGGCTGATCTTGCCTTCTGTCGACTGGTGCACCGGACAGTCCGGTGCACACCGGACACTGTCCGGTGCCCGATTTCTTTCCTTGAACGGCGCAGCCGATCGTTGGCCGCCAGAGAGCCGTTGGCGCACCGGACATGTCCGGTGCACACCGGACAGTCCGGTGCCCCCTTCTAGCTGTTGGCTCGGCCACGTGTCCCGCGCAGATCGCGCGGCCGACCGTTGGCTCACCGGACAGTCCGGTGCACACCGGACAGTCCGGTGAATTTTAGTCGTACGTCGCTGGTGAAATCCCGAGAGCGGCCAGTTCGCTCGAGCCAGCCTGGCGCACCGGACACTGTCCGGTGCACCACCGGACAGTCCGGTGCTCCCAGACTCAGCAGAGTCTTGGCTGCTCGAGCCAAGACAATTCCAATTGGTTTTATCCTGTTTCCAGCACTTAGACACAATACATTAGTCCACAAAACAATGTACTAAGTCTGAGAAACATACCTTTATCCTTGATTTGTACTTTGTCCACCTCTTTACACTTAAGCACTTGTGTTGGGCACTAAACCACCAAAATACTTAGAATTGGCCCAAGGGCACATTTCCCTTTCAAACACGCAGAGCAGAGGACAGGGAACATCCTGGGGGTGACTACTCACCGAGAAGGAGCTGCGACGTAGTTGGCCACGGAAACAGGCGGAACCGCGGCGACGATGTATCCATGGCAAGCGATTCCAAGAGCTCCGTCCATGATGAGGCCACGGCGGTATTCCGAGCGGCATGATGAGGCCCACGGGTCCAATTCCGAAGACCCACCCTAACAGCATGCCAATCCTAGAGTCGCGCCACCGGTGAGATGCCCATGCGGCGACAGAGGTCGGGTGTAGGATCTAGGACACCGGCTAGAGGGGGGTGAATAGACGGTTTTGACTAAAATCAACAATACTAAATAAATTTAATCAATACAACAAGAGGAATAAATTATCTAGTGTCAATAAGTAAACAATGTATGAAAAACAACTACGGAGGTTGAATACTTGAAGAACAATAAGCAAATCACTAAACAATTGCAAGGCAATAAGTAATGCTAGAAGGAATAGACACCGAAATTTATCCCGTGGTATCGGTGATTTGCCGATCACCCCTAATCCACGTTGAGGTGGACTTCAAGCTCTCACTTGCTCCTCTATCAAGACATGACTTGATCTTTGAGCCAAGTGGATAAGAAATCACTCAATACCTCGATTCCACTAATGTCACCTTTGCCGCTCCGGCGAGGTAGGCGCGAACCCCTCACAATCCACACCGCGGCTTCTCCACAATCTTCTTGGAGAGCTCGACGGAGACAATCACCCGAGCCGTCTAGGAGGCGGCAACCTCCAAGAGTAACAAGCCAACAACGCTTGCTCGGTGTACCACCTAGTGCCTCAAGAATCACCAAATGATGCAAATGCACTAGGAACCCTCAATCTCTCACTAGAATGCAATCTCAAGCAAAGAGTGTGAGAGAGTGAGTTGGAGGATCACAAATGAGCTCAATGTGTGCAAGGAATGGCCAAGAGAGCTCTCTCACACGAGCTACCCTTCTATTTATAGTCCCCCATCTAAAACCAACCGTTATGTGTAAGAGGGGGCAGTTCTGCGCACACGCGGACCGTCCGCGCCCTAGGGCCGGACGGTCCGCCGTACATATAACGGATATAATGACCGTTTGAAACATGTCAGAGCTGACTCAAAAGGTGGGTCCGGACAGTCCGCCCTTCAAGGCTGGACCGTCCGCGACCTGGCAGATTCAAACACCTGAGCCTCGGATAAAAAGAAGTTAACACACGCGGACCGTCCGGCTATAAATCCTGGACGGTCCGAGACCTGAGACAGTACTGTCCGGACTGGTCCCCCGGACAGTCCGTAGTACAAGTCTATAAAAACACACAGTCCCTGTCCAAAAACGAGTTTGACACTTGCGGACCGTCCGCCCCTCACAGGCGGACCGTCCGCCTATAATTCAGGGACTGGCCCGAAGTCACCCTCCTCTGGTCATGACTGCGGACGGTCCGGCCCTAAGGCCCGGACGGTCCGCAGTGCAATAGAACACAGTGTCAATACAAATGGTCAGACTTCGGACCCCTCTGGTGGATCACGGACGGTCCGCCCCTAAGGCCCGGACAGTCCGCGCGTCCATGACTTCGCAATTTTTCAAACATGCTTTTGAAAGAACTTTTGACTCGCAAAATGTGAAGCGTTGTTAGTCCTCATGCAAATGCAACTACTTGATGCTCTATGAGGCACTAAATTTTACACAGATCTAAGTCATTGACCCCTCTTAATAGTACGGCTATCTAGCCTACTAATCCGGTCAGGTATCTTCTCTAAACTCTTTAAGACCGGCAAAAATGAAACCTATATAATACCATTCCCTTCATCCGATCCACAACCAATGCGTATGATTCTTCAACATTTCCTGTTCTATGTGGTCCAACCCTGCATTCTTATTTCTCCAAGAATTGTTAGTCCACAAACAGTTGTCATTAATTACCAAAACATTACCAAAGGGGCCTAGATGATTCACAATCTCCCCCCTTTTGGTAATTGATGACAACAACACATAGTATATTAAAGAGAAGTTAGGTTTTTCCAAATCTCTCTCATACCTAAGGTATAAGATAGATCTTGGAGATGAGTTTCATAGGACTTATCTTGGTTTGAAGTTCTGTCCGAGAGATAGATAAATCCCAATAAAAACTCAGTATGTAAGAAAGGCTCCCCCTAAGTGTGTGCAGGATTATTTGAAGCTGAAGATATAACACACATAATATATTGGAGTTTGATGGAGACTTTCCTACAATCATGGTTATCGAGGCATACAAGAGATGATTCGTAGAGTGAGCGCAACAATTATAATCACTCCTCGATTAACCACACATTGAGTAATTTGAACTAAAACATAGTTCATCCCACAGAATATTACAGATAATAGTCCACAGACATACGACATAGAGTTAACAGTTCAAACCAGTTCCAAATGCGTAAGACATAAACTAATGCAAGCGGCATAAAAAGGTAAAATGCATATGCATGGTCTTAATGTCCACATACAACCACCAACTCCCCCTGAAGGAGACGCCAGACAACTTCTCATCACTTCTCTCCCCCTTTGGCATCAATTGCCACAAAGGAGAGGCCTCACTGATCACTCGGCGGAGGATGCATGTTGTAGTAGTGAGTGCTGAAGGTGTCAAACAGGGAGGAGAACTGGCTAAAATCCTGCTGGAGCTGCTGCTGCCTCTGACTTATATCATGCATGTTGTCATTTGTAGAAAGATTGTCAAATTGACTGGAGAGAGCACCCATGTTATCTTGAAAACTCTGTTGCATATTATTCAGCCTGGACATGATGGGATCAGTGACATTAGTGTGAATTTGATCACGAAACTCAGAAAATTCAGAGTTGAGCGCATCCCAGTTACTGTCAAAGCGAGACTGCATGTCATCGAGGCGGTGATCCACATGTGTCATCAGGCCCTCAAAGCGAGTATCAATATGAGTCTCAAGCCCTTGCTGCATATTGTGAAAATAAGGATCAAAGTACCCTGGAGCAGGCTCCCAATAGTGCTGAGGCTGAGGAGGAGGTGGAGGAGGAGGCATCTGCTGTCCCTCAACATTAGGAGCTGCTCCACCCTCATAGCCAGGGTCTTCCTCATCATCTGGGAAGGGGGTGAGTGGCCTGGTGAGAAACCCTATCTCATTCTTAAAAGGCCTGAATGGGGTGTGAACAATCTCGCATGGGCCCTCAAATCTTGTCTTAGATTTGATGAGAGCCATAATGTAAGGAGCATATGCCAAATTTTGATTCTTATCCATTTTCAAATCATTAAGCTGTCTCATCATGAAAAGAACAATATTCATGACTTCACCATTCATGATGTGCTGGATGATGTTCCAGAACTTATCCCATATTTTACTCTTATCACCACTCTTGGGAAGAATGGTGACTCTGGCAATCTTGTTGATTACAGCAGGATGATGTCTGAGTCCTGCTGTCTCTCCAAACCTCCTGGGTATACTGAGCCTGGCTGGCTCATAAAACTGCACAAAATCCTCAAAATTATCTTCAGTATAAAGATCCAGCCCAGCAGAAATGGTGCCATAGTCCAGACTGTTGGCAGCGGCAAAGTCAGCAAAAGAAGCAGAATAGCGCTTGAAGCCAGTCATCCAGGTGATAGATTCTTCTGCAATATCAATCTCCGAGGTAGCCAGGAATTGCTTAACTGCCATTTCATTGAAATCGGTGCGTTGCCCCATAAACTGATATAATCCACATGTTTCAAATTTAGGGATGAGACCCTCCATGACTGATTGACTTAGAAAGAAGGACCAATCAATCACCTGATGCTTATGAAAATTGGTATCCACCAGGGTGCCCCAAAAGACATCAAACTGCAGCTGAGTGTGGAAAAACTGGATATTTGTATCAGATGGCAGAGTATACTGGTTCACAGTCCGTCTAGAGCAGTACTCAGCCATAGAAAATCTCCGCTTTGGATAAGTCCATCCTTGGGTATCAATGGGATAATCGGGATGAACATGAGGAAAATCTTCAGCATCCATGGATTCAGTGCCCCCAGCTGAGGATTGGGCCTCTGAATCAGTGGTTGGTGTATAGTCATCATCATTTCCACGAGGGCGCTTGGATTTAAAGCGACCTGCAAGTTTCTTGCGGAGACCACCAAAACCACTGCAACAATGTGACAGACATCCATAGATAAATAATTGATACCAATCACCACTATAAAAAGGAATGGAACTGTAATGCTCTGCCAGGGTCCGGACGGTCCACGCTAGGGGGCCGGACTGTCCGCGCCAGAGGCCCGGACGGTCCGCGTCCACCAGGCGGACGGTCCGCGACCGACCAGGGGCGACTCCAAAGAACCCTAGCCGCCACAAATGTTGAATTTGATGATTTTGCAGAGAATACGCATCCAAACAAGTTCAAAATTTTGCATAGCATTCACATTGAGGAGAACTAACAATCCCACCAATCAGATTTTGAAACCTACCGCTCAATTTTAGATCAGAGAGGAAACCCAAATAATCTCAAAAATGAAGAGATTTGATGAAATCCACAAGATTTGAAGATACCGTGATGAAGACATGTTGATGGAATGTTGCCACAAGCTGTCGGACTGTCCGCGCGCAACTTTACTTCACCGTCCGCGCACACTCGACACAGGAGAGTATTGGGCGAGTGGAGAGCAAGAGTGAAAGAGCGAATGAGCACAAATGTTAAGTCTGCGGCCACTGCCCGATTTTACTGCCCTGTCGCGGACGGTCCGCGCTGGGGCGGCGGACGGTCCGCGCCCTGATGATTTCAGACGGTCTGCGAGGCTGCTCGGACTGTCCAGGTCCTGATGCTGCGGACGGTCCGCGGTCCATGGGCGGACGGTCCGCGGCCTGATACTCATTTTTCCAATTGCTGGTCACTTGCTGATTTTGAATTTCGAATCCGAATTGGTGCTTATATATGGACATTTAGACCAATCCAAGAGTTGGTATGCATGCATATACATATTATGTAATTGAGTAGTGCAAAATTTTTGAATTAAACTATCTAGAGCAATTAGGAATGAAAAATGCACCAATAATACCAAATAAATAGCATAAAGAGCATATTTAGACCCAAGATGCAAGACGACACATGTGTGATCAACTTCAAGCCACATTTGAGAGATCGATCACATTCATTTCACTTCTTAGAGAACAAAATCTTGTTTCATCCAAAGGCTTTGTAAAAATGTCTGCTAATTGATCATCCGTGCCAATGGAATAAATAGAGATATCTCCCTTGCCAACATGATCCCTTAAGAAGTGATGCCGTATATCAATATGCTTAGTTCTTGAGTGTTGGACCGGATTGGTAGCCAATTTTACCGCACTCTCATTATCACACATGAGAGGCACATTCTTGAAAATAATTCCATAATCCAATAAGGTTTGTTTCATCCATAATAGTTGAGCACAACAATTTCCGGCCGATATATATTCCGCCTCGGCGGTAGATAGAGCAACCGAATTTTGTTTCTTTGAAGACCATGAAACAAGAGATCTACCAAGAAATTGACAACAACCGGAGGTGCTTTTTCTATCAACTTTGCACCCCGCATAGTCCGAATCCGAGTATCCAATTAATTCAAAGTGAGCACCTTTGGGATACCATAGACCAATATTAGGAGTATACTTCAAATATCTTAGAATTCTTTTAGCGGCCTTCAAGTGAATCTCTCTAGGTGAAGCTTGAAATCGAGCACACATACATACACTAAACATAACATCGGGCCTAGATGCGGTAATATAAAGCAAACTACCAATTATTGAACGATAAAGTTTTTGATCAACCATAGTACCTCCTTCATCTAAGTCTAGATGACCATTTGTTGCCATTGGAGTCTTGATAGGCTTAGCATTTTCTAAACCAAACTTCTTGAGCATGTCCTTCAAATATTTTGATTGACTTATAAAAATTCCATCTTTCAATTGTTTGATTTGAAGGCCAAGAAAGAAGCTCAATTCTCCTATCATAGACATTTCAAATTCTTTTGACATCATTTTTCCGAACTCCTCACAAAATAATTCATTAGTAGATCCAAAAATAATATCATCAACGTAGATTTGACAAACAAATAAGTCTTTGCCAACTCTTTTAGTGAATAGAGTAGTGTCAACCTTCCCAATTTTGAAGTCTTTGGAAAGCAAGAAATCCCTAAGCCTTTCATACCAAGCGCGTGGAGCTTGCTTAAGCCCATAGAGAGCTTTAGAAAGCTTGAACACATGGTTAGGTCTTTTGGGGTCCTCAAAACCGGGAGGTTGTTCAACATACACTAGTTCACTAATCTTACCATTTAGGAAGGCACTCTTTACATCCATTTGGTAGAGCTTGATATTATGTGCACAAGCATAAGCAAGTAGAATCCGGATTGCTTCTAATCTTGCTACGGGAGCAAATGTCTCCCCAAAATCCAATCCTTCAATTTGAGTATATCCTTGTGCAACCAATCTTGCCTTGTTTCTTACTACCACACCATCTTCATTGTGCTTGTTGCGAAACACCCATTTTGTACCAATAACATTGTGGTTCTTTGGTCTCTCAACAAGCTCCCAAACTTCATTTCGAGCGAAGTTATTTAATTCTTCATGCATTGCATTCACCCAATCAACATCAAGTAGAGCTTCATCTACACGGTTAGGTTCCATACAAGATACAAAAGAGAAATGTTCACAAAATGAAGCTATGCGAGAGCGAGTTTGAACACCCTTACTAATATCACCCACAATTTGATCAACCGGGTGATCCTTCACAATGGAATGATGAATTCTTGATACCGTTTGATAATTGCTTGTTGAAGCATTAGGAGAAACCGAAGGTCTTGAAGTACCTTGATCATGAGTATCCATGGTTTCATTGAGTTGTTGGCTTTGGTGATCTTCCTCATTTATAGTTGAGGATGAAGGAATGACAACCACACTATTTTCATCATCATCTTCCTTTGGTTTTATTTCACCAATGGCCATTGTTTTCATTGCATTTATCAATTGAGTTCCCCCAACATCATCGAGATTATCACTCTCATCTTGAGACCCATTTGTTTCATCAAATTCAACATCATATGCTTCCTCAATAATACCATGAGTTTTGTTGAAGACTCTATAAGCCTTACTATTTGATGAATATCTAAGAAGAAAACCCTCATCACATTTCTTCTCAAATTTAGAAAGCTGGCTCCCCTTTCTCAAAATATAACATTTGCAACCGAATACCCTAAAATATGAGATATTTGGCTTTCTACCAATGAGCAATTCATATGGAGTTTTCTTCAAGAGCTTGTGATAATATAGTCTATTTGATGAATGACAAGCGGTATTTATTGCCTCGGCCCAATAAGAATCCGATATACTATATTCCGCTAACATAGACCTAGCCATGTCAATAAGAGTTCTATTCTTTCTTTCAACAATACCGTTTTGTTCCGGGGTATATTTGGAAGAGAATTCATGTTTGATACCCTTGTCATCACAATATTGATCAATTCTTCCATTTTTGAATTCCGACCCATTATCACTTCTAACCTTTTTGATGTCGAAATCAAATTGATTTTGAGCCAATATAGCAAATGACTTGAATGTTTCAAACACATTGGATTTGTCTCGTAGAAAATAAACCCAAGTAAATCTTGAATAGTCATCCACAATCACAAGACAATAAGAATTACCACCAATACTTACAAAAGATGTGGGCCCAAATAAATCCATGTGAAGTAATTCCAAAGGTCGATGAGTGGACATTTGACTTTTATTTGGATGAGTATTTGCCACTTGCTTACCGGCTTGACAAGAGCTACACAATTTGTTCTTTTCAAACTTCACATCTTTTAAGCCTCGAACTAAGTCATGCTTGGTTAACCGATTGAGTTGCTTCATCCCAACATGACCAAGTCTTCTATGCCATAACCATCCTAGTGAAGCTTTTGAAAATAGGCAAGTTGTGAGCTTTGCCTCATTAGATGAGAAATCAACAAGATAAAGATTTTCATGTCTAAAACCTTTAAACTTAAGATTGCTACCATCAACACTAGAGATAATAACATCTTCAACCGTGAAATTGCAACAAAATCCTAAATCACATAATTGAGCTACGGAAAGTAAATTAAAATTCAAAGACTCAACCAATAGCACATTTGATATAGAATGATCATTTGAGATAGCAATTTTACCCAAACCTTTAACCTTTCCTTTACGATTATCTCCAAATGTGATACTATCATAATTTGAGCAATCTTCCTCACTCATTTGGGTAAACATCTTCATATCCCCGGTCATGTTGAGTACATCCACTATCCAACACCCAATGATTCCCTCCCGCCTTGTAGTTTACCTACAAAAGGAAATCAATCTCTTTTAGGTACCCAAACTTGCTTGGGTCCTTGGATGTTAGTGACCAAGGTCTTTGGTACCCAAATAGCTTTCTTTTTGTTTCCAACAATTGAAGTACCAACAAATTTAGCATGAACACCTTTTGCATTATGAGAAATAACATAACAATGCTCAAAACAAGTGGAGGATACATTTTTGAACTTGGGACAATTTTTCTTAACATGTCTCTTTTTGTGACACTTGTGACACACTTTGTCACATTCCTTCACAAACAATGTCTTTTGCTTTACAAAAGCATTCTTTCCTTTCTTGGGAACATATCCAAGACCTTCACGGTTAAGAGAGCATCGTTGACTTCCCAATATGAAATCCAATTTAGTCTTACCACCATATGCCTTTTCTAGGTCATGAGTTAGAGTATTTATTCTATCTACTAACACTTCATTCTCAACAATAATTTTTGATTCATCAAGAGCAATGTTATCATTGAGAGAGATTTTGCATTTATCACAAATAGAGTTAGTAGGTAGTGGTTCACTTGTAAGACTATCAAGTAAGTCACAAGTGACTCCAACATCCTTAGTGACCACCTCAACTTCATGTACAATAGATGATTTTTGAGCATCCGCAAGCTTCTCACAATTTTCTTTGAGGTCATTGTGAGAGGTCTTGAGCTCCTCAAAAGACACTTGGAGGTTTTTATACAATTCCTTCAAGGTCTTAAATTTTTCTTTTTCTTTGTGCATGTAGTCATCGGCCTCACCTAACATTCTAACAAGATCATCATATGAATAGCCATCATCATCAACATCATCGATATCATCATCATCTTTTATATCATTTAAATCGGTGATGATTTTTACCTTAGCATCTCCCTTTGCCATGAGACAATGGGGGGATGAGAAGAGTGAGGGAGCTTCCTTGATGGCAATTCCGGCATTAAGCTTGGATGAGGTGTCATCATCATCATCATCCGAGCTATCATCCGAGTCCCATTCAACTAAGTAGGCTTTGCCATCTTTCTTCTTGTTATAGTATTTCTTTTTCTTCTTGTCACTTTCATCTTTGCCCTTCTTCTTCTTGCTTGGGCAATTCATGGCAATGTGACCGGGTTCCCCACACTCAAAACATTTTCTATCATTGAAAGCATTTCTTCTAGATGTTTGACCTCTTCTAGGTTGACCTCTTTTCATCTTCATGAATTTATTGAATTTCCTTACAAATAAAGCCATGTCACCATCACTCTCACTTTCATTTTCTTCATCATTGCTATCTTCTTTTTCAATTTCCTTTGAGGCCTTGGCTTTGAGAGAAATAGATTCATTTTTCACCTTCTTTGCCAAACTTAAAGCATCGGCTTGTGACTTCTTAAATATATCTTGAGTGAGAATTTCTCCCAATACTTCGGTTGGAGAAGTTGTAGATAGATCACTCCTTACTAGCATTGTCACAATAGTCTCATATTTCTCCGGAAGAGATCTAAGGGACTTGTGTGTGAAATCCACATCCGGTACATTAAAACCAAGTCCTTTGAGTTCATTTACTATCTCATTCAACCGATTGAACATATCGGATACACTCTCATCTTCTTTCATAATAAATTGCTCAAACTTCCCTTTGCACACATATAGTTTGGCACTCTTTACAATTGTAGTTCCTTCATGAATTTCCATTAGTTTTATCCAAATCTCATGAGCGGTTGTGAGATTCTTGATACGATTGAACTCATTTATATCAAGAGCATCATAAAAGACATTCATGGCTTGATCATTTGTGAGGATATTCTCATTATCACTAACGGATGGTTCATCTTCCTTCAATACAACAAATCCATCCCTAACAATTGGCCAAATTTTTCCACCCATTGCTCTAAGATGCATTGACATTCTTATTTTCCAATAATCATAATTGTTTCTATCAAAGTGCGGTGGCTTCCCAATGTGCACATTGTTGTTACTAGCCATTTTGTCCCACTCCGGGATGATTAGATCCACAAACAATGGAGTCCTCGGTTCTGATACCACTTGTAGGATCTAGGACACCGGCTAGAGGGGGGGTGAATAGACGGTTTTGACTAAAATCAACAATACTAAATAAATTTAATCAATACAACAAGAGGAATAAATTATCTAGTGTCAATAAGTAAACAATGTATGAAAAACAACTACGGAGGTTGAATACTTGAAGAACAATAAGCAAATCACTAAACAATTGCAAGGCAATAAGTAATGCTAGAAGGAATAGACACCGAAATTTATCCCGTGGTATCGGTGATTTGCCGATCACCCCTAATCCACGTTGAGGTGGACTTCAAGCTCTCACTTGCTCCTCTATCAAGACATGACTTGATCTTTGAGCCAAGTGGATAAGAAATCACTCAATACCTCGATCCCACTAATGTCACCTTTGCCGCTCCGGCGAGGTAGGCGCGAACCCCTCACAATCCACACCGCGGCTTCTCCACAATCTTCTTGGAGAGCTCGACGGAGACAATCACCCGAGCCGTCTAGGAGGCGGCAACCTCCAAGAGTAACAAGCCAACAACGCTTGCTCGGTGTACCACCTAGTGCCTCAAGAATCACCAAATGATGCAAATGCACTAGGAACCCTCAATCTCTCACTAGAATGCAATCTCAAGCAAAGAGTGTGAGAGAGTGAGTTGGAGGATCACAAATGAGCTCAATGTGTGCAAGGAATGGCCAAGAGAGCTCTCTCACACGAGCTACCCTTCTATTTATAGTCCCCCATCTAAAACCAACCGTTATGTGTAAGAGGGGGCAGTTCTGCGCACACGCGGACCGTC
The DNA here is from genome assembly GCF_902167145.1 of Zea mays. Classification (NCBI taxonomy): domain Eukaryota; kingdom Viridiplantae; phylum Streptophyta; class Magnoliopsida; order Poales; family Poaceae; genus Zea; species Zea mays. Next base: position 52,414,104 of record NC_050101.1, read on the forward strand.
CGCGCCCTAGGGCCGGACGGTCCGCCGTACATATAACGGCTATAATGACCGTTTGAAACATGTCAGAGCTGACTCAAAAGGTGGGTCCGGACAGTCCGCCCTTCAAGGCCGGACCGTCCGCGACCTGGCAGATTCAAACACCTGAGCCTCGGATAAAAAGAAGTTAACACACGCGGACCGTCCGGCTATAAATCCCGGACGGTCCGAGACCTGAGACAGTACTGTCCGGACTGGTCCCCCATACAGTCCGTAGTACAAGTCTATAAAAACACACAGTCCCTGTCCAAAAACGAGTTTGACACTTGCGGACCGTCCGCCCCTCACAGGCGGACCGTCCGCCTATAATTCAGGGACTGGCCCGAAGTCACCCTCCTCTGGTCATGACTGCGGACGGTCCGGCCCTAAGGCCCGGACGGTCCGCAGTGCAATAGAACACAGTGTTAATACAAATGGTCAGACTTCGGACCCCTCTGGTGGATCGCGGACGGTCCGCCCCTAAGGCCCGGACAGTCCGCGCGTCCATGACTTCGCAATTTTTCAAACATGCTTTTGAAAGAACTTTTGACTCGCGAAATGTGAAGCGCTGTTAGTCCTCATGCAAATGCAACTTCTTGATGCTCTATGAGGCACTAAATTTTACACAGATCTAAGTCATTGACCCCTCTTAATAGTACGGCTATCTAGCCTACTAATCCGGTCAGGTATCTTCTCTAAACTCTTTAAGACCGGCAAAAATGAAACCTATATAATACCTTTCCCTTCATCCGATCCACAACCAATGCGTATGATTCTTCAACATTTCCTGTTCTATGTGGTCCAACCCTGCATTCTTATTTCTCCAAGAATTGTTAGTCCACAAACAGTTGTCATTAATTACCAAAACATTACCAAAGGGGCCTAGATGATTCACATCGGGTCTCTCGCGGTTCTCTCACTCTCCGCCATGGTTAGCGGTGGGGTGCATATGGCGCGATGCACCGGCTATGGAATGAGGGAGGAGAGAGGTCACGATCGTCCTATATAGCCCCGCAAGGAACCAAAGCGCCATGGGTCACGGCAGCGGATCCCCCCAATCCTGGAATCCACGAGGTTTGTTGAGCTCGCATCAGGAGGAAATTGAGCGTGCATCAGGACCCATCTGCAGACCCATGGTCGCGCCTGGAATAAGGAGGTGGAGCGAGGTTGGTCAGGCTCCATGTGGCAGGAGCGAGGCACGCGATTTTTCCGGTCCTCACGCGGCTAGATTCGGGGACCCGATTCAACGGATGAGAGGAAGACAGAACTGACTATTTGTCCCCACATGGAGGTGAGTCGTTCGAGTCCGAGCGTGCGGGGTGGGCACATGGATTCCGCGTGGCGTGGGGCTGACGAGCGGGGTTCTTTTGTCGGTGGAGCGTGGGTGCGAGCGACGTGGGCCGATGTGGAGTAGAGAAGGGGAGAAATGGGCCAGGAGCATGGAATTCGGCCCAGGCAGCACATAAATCCCTTTTTATTTTCTAATTCTTTCCAATTTCAAATTAGATTTGAATTCAGATCTCAAATTAAATTCAACCAGCGTTCAATTTAAAGTATATTTAAGTGCTCAAACAAAATCTCTAACTTATTATATCCGGTTTATTTTATTTTGTGTATCCATTATTTACTGAACCAAATGAATTATTCCCATATTATTCCCTTGTTTAGTTAAAAGGCTCAAAATGTGCCATGCACACATATATTTTATTTTAGGAAAATATTACTTTTGAGTATGTGATCAAAATTTTAATAAAAGTGAGTATCCTTTATTTCACTTATTTAGGGAAAAATAAAATATTTACTAGGTATCATTCTAATTAGAATGTTTTAAAAGATTAATATAGTTTACAGAAAAAAATCTTTCCTTTAATTATCGATTTCAACCAACTCTTTTAGTTTCAAGATTTACATCTAAGTTTTTTTTTGAACTACACAACTCTTATATTGCTATTTATTTGCTATTTGAATACTTTGATTCCCTCAATTGAGTGTGCACATAGAAAAGGAAATCAAATAATTATCAAAACACTAACACATAAGTATACTTATTTATTGATCTTATTGTTTTTCTCCTATACAGATTTTGGGCTTACAGGCATCCATCGCCCTATTTGTAAAATAGCTCATATGTGTTGAAATAATAGGCTCCAACAGTTGGGCCAATAATGGCAGGCCCAACGCATTCACACCTTCATCCGACCAATACATTACAGTTGTGACCATATGAAGGACTTGATGATCCTAGGTATTCCTCATTATTTAGTCGAGTCATATCTCTCTCATCTTCAATAATTATATTGTACAAGATTATAAGACATACATAATGTAATTAAGGTCCTCGGGTGTCCAAAACCTTGTTGGACCATGCATTATAGCCCAACGTGATTGCAACACCCCGTAGGCTCGCTCCACATCTTTCCTGAATTCTGCTTGCTTCTTAACAAAAAATCCAAGGGATACTGCTTTCACTAAGGTTGCCCAGTCTAGAGATAGATGCCATCAGCCAAATAATATCCTATATTGTACTTGTTACCATTAATTGTGAAGTTAACCTCAACGATATTACTAGATTCTAGGTCATCAAATACATATAAATGATGCAATACATTAACATCATTGTGTGACCCTGGCAAACTAAAATATACATGCCATATTTCGAAGGTCATGCGATGCAATAGCTTCAAGGATTAGAGTTGGTTTTTGATAGTGACTGGTGTACATCCCTTGCCAAGCTATGGACATTTCTCCCATCTCTAGTACATGCAATCGATACTTCCAAGCATTCTAGGAAAACATCGTTCTTCAGCTGTAGCTCATGATTGTTTGGATCCCTAAGGTACGACGGACCAAATACAACCACAACATCTTTGGTGAAAATCACTTCAGGCTTTTAATAATTGTGTTTTCTCCCATTCTCAAGTACTCATCTAATCCATCAGATAGTCCTCCATAAGTAAGCATATGTAGTGTTACATACATATTTTGCAACAGCGAGCACCCTACACTCCAACAACATTAATTTTATGCTCGAAATACTCATCATTTGCCTTAATATTCTCGATAATGCGAAGAAATAACTTTTTTGTCATTCGGAACCTGTACATAATTAAATCATCAAATCAACATATGCAACATCAACATAATTAAATATTAGCATTCTATTTTTACATAAATGTACCGTCTGCGAAAAAGCTCATCTGAGTACACATGGTGATCAACAAAATAGTCATTATACAACCCATCAATTTCGGTTCGATTGTTGGAGGAAGCACTTGCGTATTTTGGGCCCTTATACGCAAATGGTTGTATGGGTCTCCTGATTTGCAATATGTTCTTGGAAATGGTCTTAGGAGTAAGAATTCTATCTAGGGATGGCAAATGGTAAGGTATCATGTGGGCATATAAGGCCATATTTATATCCACGATAAAATAATACCACATTACCCATACCCACTACTCATTATGTGTATAAAATTAACTCATATCTCTACCTACCAAGGGTAGTGGATACTCATCGGGCACCTATACCCACCAAAATTCTAATAAGCATGATTATTTTAATCACAAAAGTGAGTAACAAATATAAAATATTGGAGTCTCGTACCTCATCAATAATGAAAAATACTAAAATAATATATTATCTTTGTGCCTAGCATGACAAATTTATCAAAACTCACATAATTTTATCACAAGCCCGACATTTATTTCTATACAGAACCATTCTAATAACCCGAATCTGCCTTGTCATAGTTTACCGGTTTTCCCATCGGATAGTGGGAATGGAACAAGAGAGATTATACTCATACTCACCATATTCAATGGGTATAGTAAATGACTTAATAAAATACTCGTGGACATCAAAATTTACCGTACTCATGTCCTAATTTGGTTTTTATCCATCGGGTATCTATTGCCATCTCTAATTCTATTGTCATCTTGTCATCTTGTTCCTTATCTACACTCAGGGGATGTTTGATTCCTACCTCCTAAACTTTAGTTAGTCACTTTTAGTCTCTAAACTGCCAAACAATATAACTAAATGAGGCCTCCAAAATAGAAATTTTAGAGACTAAAGCCTAAAGTTTAGAAGGGAGACTAAAGGAACAAAACACTCCCAATCTTAGGTCCTGTTTGGAAGCACCCAATTTTTAAGAAACCGGTTCATAGAAATTAAGGTGGTTCCAAACATACCAGTTTATAGAAATTAGATTTCAAACGAAGAAGCTGACCTCTCCTAGCTAAAAGATAAAAACTGGTTTCTTAAAAATTAGGTTGCTTCCAAACAGTGCCTTATTAGACTTAAAACATACTAGAATCCGCTAGGCGGGACTAAGCTTTGATCACCACAATTTCCAAACACTTGGCACCTTCCTTTATAGTCTGTTTGGATGTCGATATTGAAACACAGAATTGGGAATTGAAACCAGCTTTCCTAAATTTTGTTGTTTGGTTGCACATAGGAATTGAGATTTAGAATGAGAGACGCAATTCCTTGGAATTGGACTATAACTAGAAACTCACTCTCCCAATACAGAGCGTCACCCACCTGTGTTACGTGGAATTAGACCGCACAATTCCAAATTTCAATTCATCGACATTCAAACAATAGAATTATAATTACATCTCATTTCAATACCATGGCTGATTTGATATTGAACCCAATTCAATTCCACATCTTTCAATATAGACTTCCAAACGGAGCATTAGTGATACTCTCTTTCTCGTCAGTCACCCGGGACCAACGTCATTAGACATGCAAGAAGGAATTAGTAATAGTTTTGTTAAACACAATATCATTTCTAATCAACCACACTGCTCAGCACATTGCCGCCAAAATCGACTACTACTTGGTTTCTAAGCAACTCTGATAGCTCCCTTAAAACAACCCCAATACCAGATTTAAGGGGAAAAAAAGAAAAATCTGACGCTCCAACAGAACCCTTTTCGTGACTGGAAAAATACAGCAACCCGCATGCAGCGTCTGTGCTCCCCGTATATTTGCGTGACATAGTGTTTTCCTAATCACACACGGAAGGAGAGATAGATGGACCTAGTTTTTTCAATTCGGGTTTGTAGTTTTTTAATCTTTTTTGAAGAAACTGCGGAGGTATACACCATATTTCACCTAAAAAAATTTAAACTGCCTCCAATAATTATTTTTAAGACTAGTTTGGGAACTCTATTTTTCAAAGAGATTTTCATTTTCCCTTACTCCATTTTCAAAGCGATTTTTATTTTCCTAAGAAAAATAAACTAATTTCTTTAGAAAAAATGAAAATGCCTTGGGAAAATAGGTTCCCAAACTAGCCCTTAGAAAAAAAATTCTAACATTCTTTTAGAGTTGACGTCTCGTTTGGATCACTGGAATTGAATTCCACTCTAATAATAATAATTTAAACATATATCAATTAATCTAATTCGGTTTTATGTAAAATATATTTGTATACTATTATTAGCAAGATGTCATAAATATTTATGTATTACAATTTTATTATAAAAGAGTAAGACAAATAGTGTCATGTAAGTTACAAAGTAAAAATAAATTCTGCTACCGCATAAAATCATTTTCCATCCCGCATCCATAAATTTAAGATAGTTTTATATCTGAACTTTATAAAGTTATGGAATATCAAATTCTAAACTAAATAAGTTATTTTATTGAGTGAATTACAATTCCTCTAAAATGAAGCGATCTAAACGTCCCATAATGAAGCGATCTAAACGTCCCATGAGAGAAAAACAGAGCAGATGGTTTGTACTTTTGGTGGTTGATGATTAGAACTGATAGATAACACATTCCACTTATCCCCAACTAAAGCTCTTCTAGAAGAGATGTTTAAGGAAGAGCTATTTAGCACATTAGCCACGTATCACCATTTTTTCTCACAGTACGGTATAAACGTGCTGCTCTGGCCTTGCTGCTTTCTGTACAACCATACAGCAAATACAAGAGGATCTTAAAATGTCCCAACTCCCAACTAATTCAATTCAATCAGATTTACACCATCCACAAGTGGAGTGACAAAAAAAATCGAAGTGGTGCGGTACATAACAGCATTTTTACACCCAGCTGTAGATATATAATACGACTTCCTTTATATCGTTGACTGCAAGAAACGTGATTCTGCTTGATTATGTACGAATGGATGCTTGTGGCACTGTAGGCAATCCTAGCTCATCCTCCTGCATCCAAAAAGGAATGAAAAACAAGCAAAACAATTATTACTATGGATCCACCATCGAGATAGTAGTACTCCTATATGCCACTGCAGTCAAGAAAACTGGAAATGGATCCAACTATAAGTTTATAAGATTTTTTTTAGGTTGGCCAGATGTGGATGCTCATTCCATCCGCGTTCAACTTAGAATTCAGGTGTTCTGTCTTCTACCTTATTCTACCTTATAAACTGCCACACCCATAAAGAGAGAACATCCTAAGTTTTTTTTTACCTTCTCCTTCATCACATTTTTCTTCTCTGACGTTCATTGGGATAAATTCGAAACGTGCTAATTTATTTTTGAGATAATAAAATTTAAAAGCGTGGCCCCATGTTGCAATAGGCCAACTGGTTGTTAGCGCACATGACAGAGCTAAAGGAAACCAAATAACTACCATGATGTTGGGTATAAACAAAAGCAACACTAAAAAGTACGCAACATCTAACGTCATTCTCTCACAACAGTTTCACTACCTGCTGCTGGTTTGCCGGGACTGCTGCATGGCCAGTTGGTGCAGCAGGTAAGCTGAGTTCAGGTTCTTGGTCTGGTTGGAGGTAAGATGGGACTGACTCTGATTCGAAGTCCATGTCGGCTTCCAAAGCATCGAGCTCTGCATTTTCCAAGAAACAAAATGAGGGACAGCAGAGAGATAAAGGAGTTTTTGCTCCTTCATAAGCTTTGTAGCAATGTATGCGGTTTGAAAAATATATATATATATATAGCGTTTGCAAATATCCAAGAGAAATCAAAGTGTCAGGATAGTTGAACCGTACCCCCCATAAGTTCTTCCTCATCGATGTCATCTGGGACGTTGTAGCTTCTGCCAAGAGTTTCTTGTATTTCAGTGCTCACATCCATAAGATCCATCATCTCATCTTGCATACTCTATGGATCATAGGAGGTATATGTTCAGATGCAACATCAATCAAAAAGGAAAATAAGCAACAAAGTGTAAATGCATGTAAGGCATCAATGCTGAAAGCGCGAGGAATCTGGTGAGAGTAAAGATGGGAGAATGCTTAATAACATACATCAATATCTTCGAGCTTGACAGTTTTCATCATCCCTTTGAGCTCTTTATTGGCAGCCTTCATCGCAGTCATCTGTCCAATGAGAAGCGTAAGGCTAGGATTCTAGAAGGAAAGTGGCAAGAAATATTAAAGGGTTTTCTCAGGTAACTCTGGAGGTATACAGTTTGCTGAGCATCTTTAAGTCCCTCTGCCGCAAAAGCAACTTGGTCAAGGTTATATGTTTGGTTGTAGAGCATGTCACGCTGCCCTTCGTACCTGTAAAAAAAACAGAGGGTGAAGATTAGGAGCTTAGTAACCGTTGACGAACGGACGGACTGAAGGTTCTCTATTAGGTCCCGTTTGGGAGAGCTCCTGTCAGGGCCTAAGGAGGCCCACGGAGGGGCTGCGACAACAGCAGCCATGGGCCCTCCAAAGGAGATTAGATAAGGATAGTTAGATACAAGATTAGAATATTAGTTGAGATTATTTAGGAGATTAGTTGATATTATCTAGGAAGGTTATCAGTTAGTTTCTTGCGAGTTTTTAGGAGAGTTTTAAGGAGATAAGGATCTGTAGCTAGACAGGGCCGGCCAGCCGGCCTATTTATGTAATCAATAGATGAGAAATAAAGTAGGCAAGAATTAGAAGGAAAAAACCCTCCTCTTGCTCGGCAGTGGGCAGAGGCCCCCGGCCGACATTCCTGTCCATCGATACCCCTCTCCAATCCCTCACCGATCTAGCGACCATAACATCTGGTATCAGATAGCTTGAGTTTCGATCTGATCACATGGCTTCTGCTGCCAATTTCGCGGCAGCGTCCTGGCAACCGGTGTCCCCATCTCCATAGACTGTGTCGCATGTCACCTTTGTCACGCCGTCCTGGCAACCGGCGTCCCTATCTCCATGGGTTGCGCCGCATGCCACCTTCGTCACGCCATCCTGGCAACCGGCGTCCCCATCTCCATGGGCAGCATCGCCTGCCAATTTTGTCAACACATCCTGGACGTCGGCGTGCCCATCTCCAGGGACAATGCCAAATTTCATCACATCATCTTCGTTGACGGCGCCTCCGTACCCATGGACAACGCCACTAAGGGCAGCCATGGCTCAACAATCACCAGCTCCATTGATGGGGGACTTGTGGACCAACATAAGGGTTGATCTCGCAAAAATGCAAGAGACGCTACGGATGGTTGAGCAGGGGCTACTGCAAATCAAGGCAGCAGTGCAACATGAGCAGCAGCAGCTGGCGTTGTCCGCACGGCTCCAGACGTCGGCGGCTGTGGGCATACAGGCTGCTGCTCGTGGCTTCCTTGCACGACGGAGAATGCGAGAGGTGCGCCGACAGATGCTCGAGGCAGCCTTGGTGACGGTTGACCTCGACACACGGGGGCGTGGCCTCGCCCTGCCGGTCGACCATTAGCAGTGGCACCGGGCCGCTATCTCCAAGTGCGAGCAAGAGCATGGTACGTGTCCCGTGGGCAACGAACTTCAACTCTACGGCAGCGGCGGTAGGGAAGGCACTCCCCTCGTCATCAGCAAGGGCGCACTGTCTAGCGCCACCACATTCCGCTACCGGTCGCTACGCGGGAACCTCCGCTGGTTATTGTTGCGACCTATTCCAGGTGCCCGTCCATGAGCTCCCCTTTCGTACAGATGGCGTCTCTGGGATCCGGGTGGTTGCACACGTGCAAGTCCAATGCGCGGAGGGTGTCCGCCTTATCTTATGGGGTCAAAAAATTCAGATTCGGAATAATAAGATAAGCCAAGATGTAAAAGGCTTGCCTTCTAAGTATCTGGTTTTGGGTCAAGTAGACTCGGTCTTTGAGCACCCGTCATGCTGCAGCTCGAGGACGAGCTGCTTGTCCAGGAGGGGTGTAGTGTCAGGACCTAAGGAGGCCCACGGAGGGGCTGCGACAGCAACACCCATGGGTATAGTTAGATATAAGATTAGAAGATTAGTTGGGATTATTTAGGAGATTAGAAGGTCATCGATTAGTTTGTTACGAGTTTTTAGGAGAGTTTTAAGGAGATAAAGATCTCTAGCTAGACAGGGACGACCAGCCAGCCTATTTATGTAATCAATAGATGAGAAATAAAGTAGGCAAGAATTAGAAGGGAGAAACCCTCCTCTTGCTCGACAGTGGGCAGAGGCCCCCGGCCGACGTTCCTGTCCATCGATACCCCTCTTCAATCCATCACCGATCTAGCGACCATAACAGCTCCACTCCCTGATTCTTCAACTTTGTTTCTTGTTTCTCTGATAGAGTGATTCTAGTGGATTCCTAGGAGGGAGCAGGGCTGTGAGCTGACAAAAAGTGATTCCCCCCCCCCCCACCCTGATCCCCACCTGAATATAATAAGGACCAGAGTGAATTAGGTTTTTTAGCTCCCAGCTTCTAGTGTAAATGGAGAAGTGATTCTCTCCCAATCCCCACCTAAATCAGTTGGTATTTTGAGTGTTTGGCTGACTAGAAGTGATTCTCTTCGGAGAAACTGAAGCTGGAGCTCTTCCAAACGGCCCCTAAAATTTCTTTTTTTTTCTGGAAAACTAAAAGAATGTACTAAGGAAGTGGTAATAAAAGCAATCTCATTTTCCCCTTGCCTAGGTCTTGGAGAAACTATTACTATACTCAACTCCCTCGAGTCATGATGCAATCGACATGTTGTTTGCAAAATTGACATGGACACACATCAGAAAATCAATTTATACATATTTATCTATACTGGTGTTGACAGTATATATTATTATATACAGAAATAGCCAAATAGGAATAGGATAGTTAAAATGTCTGTATCAAGTAAGACAACAGTTGTATGTTTATGGAATGCATTGATTGATTCAGCACAATCCCAAGCAGTTAGCTAAAGATGAGTAGATGCAATCATGCAAATAAGCATTGAAGGTAGGCTGGCTCTCATGTATGGACATGGTAAAGTAGACATCTTTGTAATTATCTGAAGCAGGAGTGTAATCAAAAAGTAAAGTAATAAATTGGTAATGTACTAGTCGAGGAGAGATGTACTGCATGTATGTGAATGAAGAGAGCAAGGGCTAGGGGGGTGGGGGTGCAGAGAGCAGGAAGGGACGGTGGTGGCTCACATCCTGCGCTGCTTGAGGACCCTCATGGCTCGTGCCTTGACGGCCTCCTGAGCGGGGCCTGGGCGCGTCTTCTTGATCTGCTCCTTGTAGCGCGCGAGCTCGGCGTCGAGCTTCTTGATCTTTTCATCGACGGTGTCGCCGCGCTTGGTGATCTGCAGGGAGGAATCGATTTGATTGAATCTGCAAGGATTGATATGTAATGAAAGAAGGAAGGAACTTGGTTGATGATACGTACTCTGTCGGTTGCGTCCTGGATTGTGGGCGGCGGATCCTTGTTCTTCTTGGCGCCGAAGATCTTCTTCATGTTGCCGGCAAGCGGGCGGCCTTGCTGGTTGTGTAATACTATGAAGGATTCGGATGAGATGAGATCCCCAATCTAATCTGGTAGAGAGAGATGACAGGCGACTCGGAGTTGGGATCGAAGAAAGTAGCCTAGGACTAGGAAGAAGAGGAACGCGCAAGAGAAGAGACCAAGAGAGGGGAAATTTCCGTGAAAGTTAAAAAGTCTCCTCGTCTTGACTCGGCCAGGCCACACACAAATGGAGTCACGGACTCCGACCGCACGACCCCACCCAAGCCGAAACCCAAACCCAAGTGGCCCAAGCCCAATGGCCCAAGTAGCAGCGCCTGGGTCGAATATACAGTGGTCTCTACTCTTTCGACTCATCTCTTTATATTTTTTTAATGCGGAATTTTTTTTCTGGTTTCTATGTTTTTCATTTAAAAATAAATTAATTCTCATGAAATTCCTATATAATTATTTTAAAAATATTCTATTTTAAAGGATGTCTTAGTTCCTTCCTTGCCCCTAGTAGAGTTCATTTTTCTTAACCAAAATTAACAATGAATCAAATATTGTACCTTAGTGGTGTTTTCACATGATAATAGGAATCTAATTAGACAATTTGATCATCTAGTACTATTATGCATTGAAATTATATGTACATATAAACCAAACCTTAGTGATACACGTGAGAGTAAGCAAAAATATTGAAAGTCGCATAGAGGGGGGGTGAATAGGCAAATCTGAAATTTATAAATTTTAAGCACAACTACAAACCGGGGTTAGCGTTAGAAATATAATCGAGTCCGAAAGAGAGGGCGAAAAACAAATCACAAGCAAATAAGGCGGATGACACGGTGATTTGTTCTACCGAGGTTCGGTTTTTGCAAACCTACTCCCCGTTGAGGTGGTCACAAAGACCGGGTCTCTTTCAACCCTTTCTCTCTCTCAAACGGTCACTTAGACCGAGTGAGCTTCCTTCCTTGGTTTCTCGGGTCACTTAGACCTCGCAAGGACCACCACACAATTGGTGTCTCTTGCTTTGCTTACAAGGCTTTGAGAGTAAGAATGAGAGAAAGAAGAAAGTCAACCAAGCAACAAGAACAACAGAAGAACACAAGTCGATCTTCTCAAAAGTCCTAAAAACTAGAGTTGAATTGTGTACTTTGATTCGATCGGTGGCTTTGATTTGTGTCTTGGAGTGTCGTGTATTGCTCTTGTATTGAATGAGGAGTAGTGAATGCTTGGGTGCCTTGAAGAGTGGTGGTTGGGGAGTATTTATAGCCCCAACCACCAAAATGGCCGTTGGGGAACTCTGCTGTCGACGGGCGCACCGGACAGTCCGGTGCGCCAGCCACGTCACCCAACCGTTAGGGTTCGACCGTTGGAGCTTCTGACATGTGGGCCACCGGACAGTCCGGTGGTGCACCGGACAGGTCCTATTCACTGTCCGGTGCGCCATCTGGCGCCTGCTCTGACTCTGCGCGCGCAGTCGACACTGTTCACTGTTCACTTTTGCAGTCGACCGTTGGCGCTGATAGCCGTTGCTCCGCTGGCACACCGGACAGTCCGGTGAATTATAGCGGAGGGCGATTCCAGAAACCCGAAGGTGGCAAGTTCAGAGCGATTCTCCCTGGTGCACCGGACACTATCCGGTGGCACACCAGACAGTCCGGTGCGCCAGATCAGGGCAGCCTTCGGTTATCTTTTGCTCTTTTTATTTGAACCCTTTCTTGGACTTTTTATTGGTTTGTGTTGAACCTTTGGCACCTGTAGAACTCATAATCTAGAGCAAACTAGTTAGTCCAATTATTTGTGTTGGGCAATTCAACCACCAAAATCATTTAGAAAAAGGTGTGAGCCTATTTCCCTTTCAATCTCCCCCTTTTTGGTGATTGATGCCAACACAAACCAAAGCAAATATATAAGTATAGCAATTGAACTAGTTTGCAAAAGATAAGTGCAAAGGTTACTTGGAATTAAACCAATATACATTTTTTAGGATATGCATGGATGCTTTCTTCATTTTTAACATTTTGGACCACACTTGCACCACAAGTTTTGTTTTTGCAAAATCCTTTGGAAATTCTTTTCAAAGTCTTTTTGCAAATAGTCAAAGGTAAATGAATAAGATTTTGAGAAGCATTTTCAAGATTTGAAATTTTTTCCCCCTGTTTCAAATGCTTTTCTTTTGACTAAACAAAACTCCCCCTCAATGAAATTCTCCTCTTAGTGTTCAAGAGGGTTTTAGATATTAATTTTGAAAGGGATCATACCAATTTTGAAATTATATAAAAAATAAGATACCAATCGAAGAACTTCTTTTAATACAAATTGAAAGACTACATTTTTGAAATTGGTGGTGGTGTGGTCCTTTTGCTTTGGGCTAATACTTTCTCCCCTTTGGCATTGTTGGGGGCCTTCGACTTCCGAAGGTCCTCAAAAACATAATTTGACAATGTTTTCCAAGTATGTGAGCAGGTATCTTCGGAATCAGGTTGCGGATATACAAAAGCATGGTCAAGACGAAGCTTGACTGAAATAGAAGACGATCGTGACGAAGGATGAAACGATCACGAAGCTATGTGCAGAAAAGCTTCGGCATGACAACAGAAAAGGGGAACCGACTTAAAGATGAAAAGCCAAATTAAACCTTGGAGAATTACTATAGAGTTATTGATAAAAGCAAAGGGCATTAATGTAATTTTACATGGGCTGCGTCCCGTGCCTATAAATAGATGAACAATACTCCTGTACTGTTCACGCTGACTTGGCATTGGCATTTCGTTTGTACCCTTACTTTCCTTCAAGCCGAAGGTACATTTGTAATTTATTATTGTTTACATAAGTAAAATAAATAGAAATAAATTAATAATAATGTTCAAACTAATCATGTTATTTTCCGTATTTTATGCATAAATCTTTCCTTATCTTTTATTATGATTATGAAGGTATGACCTTCATAACCTTCGTCCGAAATCCATTATATCCAAGGGGAAATAATGCTTCGAAGAACGAAGGGCTTTAATATTTAACATTTTATGTTGCCTTGTTCTTAATTCATAGCATTTGAGAACAAGTCCCCAACATTGGCGCCCACCTCCGGTGAACTCACTTCCATTTTTTGAGCTTTGAACACCTTCGGCAAGCATCACCTTCGTCATGCCGCCGAAAAAAGCTTCAGCGACAGGGGCTGCCACTCTGCAACCGTTGGACCCCAATCAGGACGTCCTTTCTCTCAGGGAGGCCCAAAGCCAGAAGAGGAAGGCCACTAGTCCAACACCTCCGGAGGACGACTTGGATCAAGAGATCCAAAACCTGGAGATCCTTCAGCAACAGGTGCAACGAAAGAAGGAGAAGATGGCTCGTTTAGCTGACCTTCAGAGACAGATAGATGAAGCTTCGGAAGAGGTTCGTCATCTTGTTCAAGATGACCAGAACCGAAGGCCTCCGCGCAGAGAGCTTCATCAGAAAGGATTCTACAATGAGGACGACTGGTATGAAGATTTCCATCATTGAAATTTTGCTTTTGATGACGCTTCTCCTCTATCAACAGAATTGCAGGCTACACCATGGCCCCAATCTTACAAGCCACCCCAGCTCCCCATGTGCGACGGTCATACAGACCCGAAGCAATTCTTGATGAGCTATGAAGCAACCATATCTTCGTATGGTGGCAATACTGCAGTCATGGCAAAGTCTTTTGTCATGGCCGTCAAGAGTGTCGCTCAAACCTGGTACTCCTCTCTTCGGCCAGGGACAATCACCTCTTGGCAGAAGCTGAAGGATATGTTGATAACCAGTTTCCAAGGGTTTCAGACGAAGCCAGTTACTGCTCAAGCTTTATTCCAGTGTACCCAGGATCACGAAGAATACCTCCATGCGTATGTCCGAAGGTTTCTGCGTCTGAGGGCACAGGCGCCAACAGTGCCCAATGAAATTGTCATTGAGGCCATGATTAAGGGACTTCGGCCGAGACCTTCAGCGCAATACTTTGCCAGGAAGCCACCACAAACTTTGGAGAAGCTGCTCCAGAAGATGGACGAGTATATCCGAGCTGACAATGACTTCCGCCAAAGAAGGGAGGAGGCATTCAGGTTCTCTGAAATGACCAGGGGCTTCGGAGGAAGATTTCATCTGAGGCACGTCAGGTCAATTCATAACTCCACTCAAAGTGATGATAGAGGGAGCCAACAGCAAAGGCCACAATACTCTTCGCAAGCTTCGGGGCAACAGCAAAGCTCTGTTCGGCCGCCAGCGCCAAGGGGCAGAGGCGCCAGGGGCTTTGGGGGAAGATTTGGGGATCAGCCAAGAAGAATTTACTGTCTATTCTGTGGTGAAGACAAGGGCCATACCACCAGGATGTGCCACGTCACCATACAGAAGCAAAAGGAGATAGCAGAAGCTGCAGCACAACAGAGTCAGCCGAAGCAGGTCATGCACACTGCTTCGTACCATTCGCCTTACATTCCAGAATATGTAGGCAATCACTTTGCAGCTTCTGTTGCTTCGGCAAGTCAACCCCAAGCATCTTGGCAACAGCCTCCACCGCCACCACCAACACAGCGAGGACAGTAGCTAGAAGGGAGCCAGCATACTCACCTTCAGAGGGACTTCAGAGAGGAGTCCGAAGCTCGCACAGTCAATAGCACTGTGCCAGAGTCGAAGCATATTTACTGACAAATATCCTACCTCGACAGCAGTTTTTTCGCATCCTTACATTCAGTATTACTTTTTTGGTTAAGAAGGAACAATTCTGGGAAGTCTAAGTGCTTTTTATCGTTTTTCAATTTCTTGTAATAGTTTCGTCTTTTGCCATAATGAAAATATATTTTCTCCATAGGCTTGAGTTGCTGAAGCATACGAATTTATGGTGGCACAAAGGACCTTTGAATTATCAAAAATTTGTTCTAAGGGACACAATGCAATTTATTCGAAGCAGTAAAAAGTCGTTCCTAAGGGAGCACAGTGTAAGTTTTCTGAGTCTACAGCGAAAAATAAGCGCTGATTCCACCGAAAGTAAAAGGCGAAGAAGCTCCTAAGGGAGGCTTACAGCGAAAAATAAACGCTGATTCCGCTGAAAGTAAAAGGCGAAGAAGCTCCTAAGGGAGGCTTACAGCGAAAAATAAACGCTGATTCCGATGAAAGTAAAAGGCGAAGAAGCTCCTAAGGGAGGCTTACAGCGAAAAGTCAGCGCTGATATAAAAAGATTGTGTGCTCTATTGCAGGGATGTGTGTATCTTCGGCACAAATATCATTTTGCATAACATAACATCATCACATCATTTTGCATAACATAAGCATTATACAACATATTGCATGTGGAACAAGAAGGGGATACAGTATTGATCTTCGGAGAATGTTTTGAAAAAGAGAAAAGCGTAAAGAATTGAGAAGTGTAGCTTCATTAGAGAGACAACATAAAACTTTTTTATAGCTTCGGAGAATATTTTCACGAAGCTTGGATATTCCTCATCAGAGAAGTATGGAAATTCTTGTGATATATAAAAGATTTTCTTCACGAAGCATGAAAAGAAGGGAAGGTGTTTTTTCGCCGAAAGCTCAAAAATGGTATGTATGCAAAATTTCATGCATCGTAAAGAATTGAACTATAAATAGATTATATATTACATTCAAAGTTACAATGTATTACACATTTTACATTCCAAATATTCTTACAATAGAATCTAATCTTCCCTAAGAACTACTTCTGCAGCTTCGTTCAGTAGCTGATCGATAACCTTGTCCATGATGGCTTCGGCCATTTTTCTAATTTCGTCGTCCCCCTTCGGGTGGGGGCCCGGAGATGCCTCAGCAGGTTCTGAGGGAGGAGAAGATACGGCTATATTACTATTACAAACCGCGAACAAAGTCTGAAATCAAAAATTACAACAGAATAAAAACCACTAGTTAATACCTATTTGCCCTTCGGGCTCTGCGCTTTTCTCAGCAGCCTCTGCTATCTTCCTAGCATCATGGATGCCTTTTTCGCTTCTTTGAATGATTTCTTGAGCCATTTCTCGGCCGCCATTGTCCCAGATGTCGGTGAAAAATTTTCCACCAACCAGGCTTGCTTCGGCCGAGGGGTCCTTTATATCTTTGGAAGACAAGGTGGTTTCGGATTGCGCTAAATATTTCACATGATTACAACCTTTTCTTTCCAAAACAGTAGCAATCCCCCTGGCGCCTGAAAAAGCACATATGTCTCCGCGGCTATTCAAGATTTCCTCGAAGGCCTCAGCTTCGTGACTGATCCATTCAATCGGGCCTTCTGGATTCCCCCTTGTGAAATTTTCTTCGCTAGAGAATGCGCCAACGCTGGCGAAGCTGGATTTTATCTTCTTAACACATTCTATGGATTTATCATAGTACCTTTTCTTGGAAGCACGAAGCTCTTCAACATTTATTTCCAAATGATTTGCCCATTGATCACTAAGTTCTCGTTTTGTTTCTTCTAGTATGCGTTCTTCTTTAGCTCTGGCCAGTTGTTTCTGAAGATCCTGAATTTCGCGTTTTTGGGCTTCAGCTTGAGCCTTAGAGGTAGCTTCGTCTTCCTTTATTTTATCCACTAGTGTAAGCAGAATTTTATCTTTTTCCAAAGCTTCGTTCCTCAGCTTGATAACCTCTGCTCGTAGGTTGTTGAAAGCAATATTATAGCTCTCGTCTTCGGCATTCTTTTGCGCTCTCAAAGCGTTGCTCAGTATTAAACCCTATATGAAAAAAGAATTAGTATAAGAATAAAAGAATGATTCAAAAATTGTAAATTACCAAATATACAATTCTCACACCTTCAGACTATTATATGCAAGGCTGTCCGCAAGATCGTCCTTTATCATAGCGCAGAGTCCAGCTTCAAGCTTCGGAAACCCCATACTTCTAGCCATCTCCCGGCAGATAGATAATTCTTTGTTGTCAGGGAGGCAGTATAGGAAGTCATCTTCGTCTGTCCCATTGAACACTAGTGCCCCCTTTGGGTATTTCAGTTCTCTGGCATAGTGATTAGCTTCAAAAATCTCTTCTTCAGATAATTTCTTCCCCGAAGCATGTCGCACAATATAATCGCATATTTTGGAAGGTGCTTCGGGGGCAGCAGTGTCAATTTCTTCAACCAAAATTGGCTCTGACATTTTTATTTTTTCGGCTTCCAAAGCTGCCTTTGTAATTTTTGTTTCTTCGGCTTCCAAAGGTTTTACCTTGGTGGGCTCTGAAGGCCCAGCTTCAGTTTCAAATTGTTGCTTCGAAGCTACAGCAACAAAGGCGTCAGTAGACACTTCATAAGTTTCAACAGTTTTCTTTGGAGTTATGCTTGAAGATTTAATTGTCTCCAAAACATCTAACACATTAACCATCCTTTTTCTTTTCGTGGTCACTGTTGGACCCTTCTGGCTTTTTCCTGTCTCAATTTTTGCTGAAGGACTTAAAATTTCTAATGTTTTTGCTTCTTCAGTCCTTGGTTCTTCTATCTTTTCTGTTGCTGGCGCTTCGGCCAACTCTTCGATTTCTGGCAGCAGAGTTGATTCTTTAGCTTCGGCGATCGAAGAGGTCTCACCGGCGAACTCAGGCACTGTGGCCAGTTCAATATAACGTGGCCGGTGTGTGAGAACCTTTACCCTTTTCCTCTTCGGTGCCGGCTTACTAGGAGCAGCTGAAGTAGTTTCCTTAGCAGAGGAAGTATTCTTTCTTTTTTGACCCTGCACTGGATAATGGTAGTCGGGGTAGACAAATCCAATTGCGTCAAATACTCGGTTGAGCCTCTTCTTCTTTCGACCTCCGAAGGCCGCTGATAATGCAGTATCTTCGGCCTTTGAGTATACCCCAAGCAGTTCATCACTTACAGTCTCAATGCTTTTTAGCCAGTCATCATCTGGCTCAACGAATTTATCTCCGTACTTGAATGTGTATTTTAGCCTGACTAGCCCACCTTCGTCAGGTTCTTTAACGGTTTCCTGCGGCATTTCCCAGTTATCTGCAAGTGGCCACACTCTGAAGGCAATATGTTCTTGCATTAAATCCCTTGTCCCAATAAAAGAGCACACTGCGCCGAAGGCTCTTTGGCATTCTTCGGCTGTTTCATCCATCACCACCTTCGGCATCCGAAGGCCGAAGCGTTGCCAAACAGGGCGCATAATGATACCTTTAATATCTTCTCGGATTTTTAAATCATTTTTCACATAAAACCATTCTGTCATCCAGTTGCCGGGCCATCTTTTCCGAAAGGTTGGCACGGGGCAACTTGACCCAGATCGGGCGCCGAAGCTGTAGCAGCCAAAATTGTTGTGATACTGCTCTTTGCCCCAAGGTTTTGTCTCGTACAACAACTCATGTATGTTGCAAAAACTTTTAGCATTTGGTTCCAAACCTTGGCTCCTCACGGCCCAGACGAAGATGCCCATCCTTATGATTGATTCGGGAGTGAGTTGGTGAAGGTAGACTTCAAAAATCTTCAGCACTTCCACAACAAAACTGCTTAAGGGAAATCGTAGTCCAGCTTTCAAGAAGCTTCGGAATACCACGACTTCATTTTCTTCAGGAGTAGGCACAGTTTTCTCCTCAATATCCGCCCTCACAATAGACATGTCTCGAAAATACCTTCCTTTCATGGTATCAAGATGACTCTGCTTAATACTCGATTTGCCGAAGACTGTGTGACTCGGTCGCCACGGTCGATCTTCGGAGTCTTCGCCCCCACTTTCTACATCATAGCTGTCACTGTCACCAGTATCTTCAGACAAACCCTCCAAAATTTCTTTAGTAATCTTCTCTGTATTAGTCTTCGACATTGATTGAAGAAAGCCTAGATGCATCTCTTCAGAAAGACTTAGCTTCGAATCACTAACAGCTTTTTTATCCTCAGACATCCTTGCAAATGCTGAGAAAGTGCTCTCGAAACCGAAGCTTAAAAATCCAAAAGGCCAAGCAAGTGTTGTTGCGCGCAGGCTAATAGTTGGATGAGTAAAAGCAGTTGGCAAGAGAGCGTGCCAAATAAACTCGGGAGGAGCTCTTATTTATACACCCAGTGCGTTGAAAACTGGAGGGTCCCGCTTGTCAAAGACTGTTGCTATTCTAGCAAAGAGAAGGTGTTTTTTCGGACCTTCGGCTTAAGGCCTTCGTCCATATCGCAATATGAATTTGTCATTACAGCAAAATTAATATTGCGAGGGGCTACTGTTGGGGGCCTTCGGCTTCCGAAGGTCCTCAAAACATAATTTGACAATGTTTTCCAAGTATGTGAGCAGGTATCTTCGGAATCAGGTTGCGGATATACAAAAGCATGGTCAAGACGAAGCTTGACTGAAATAGAAGACGATCGTGATGAAGGATGAAACGATCACGAAGCTATGTGCAGAAAAGCTTCGGCATGACAACAGAAAAGGGGAACCGACTTAAAGATGAAAAGCCAAATTAAACCTTGGAGAATTACTATAGAGTTATTGATAAAAGCAAAGGGCATTAATGTAATTTTACATGGCCTGCGTCCCGTGCCTATAAATAGATGAACAGTACTCCTGTACTGTTCACGCTGACTTGGCATTGGCATTTCGTTTGTACCCTTACTTTCCTTCAAGCCGAAGGTATATTTGTAATTTGTTATTGTTTACATAAGTAAAATAAATAGAAATAAATTAATAATAATGTTCAAACTAATCATGTTATTTTCCGTATTTTATGCATAAATCTTTTCTTATCTTTTATTATGATTATGAAGGTATGACCTTCATAACCTTCGTCCGAAATCCATTATATCCAAGGGGAAATAATGCTTCGAAGAACGAAGGGCTTTAATATTTAACATTTTATGTTGCCTTGTTCTTAATTCATAGCATTTGAGAACAAGTCCCCAACAGGCATGGATCGCCAAAAATGGATACTTGTGAGTGAAATATAAGCCCTTTTTCAAACTTTCTCCCCCTTTGGTAAATAATATAGGAGTGAAGATTATACCAAATTGGAGAGAGGTGTAGAGCGACAGCGAAGGATGAATAATTTGATGGAGTGGAGTGGAAGCCTTGTCTTCGCCGAAGACTCCTTTTCACTTTCAATCTATGACTTAGCATATAATACACTTGAAAACACTTTTAGTCATAGCACATGAAAGAGATATGATCAAAGGTATATAAATGAGCTATGTGTGCAAAATATCAATCAAAATTCCTAGAATCAAGAATGTTTAGCTCATGCCTAAGTTTGGTAAAGGTTTTCTCATCTAATGGCTTGGTAAAGATATCGGCTAATTGTTCTTTTGTGCTAACATATGCAATCTCGATACCCCCCTTTGTTGGTGATCCCTCAAAAAGTGATACCGAATGGCTATGTGCTTAGTGCGGCTGTGCTCAACGGGATTATCCGCCATGCGGATTGCACTCTCATAATCACATAGGAGAGGAACTTTGGTTAATTTGTAACCATAGTCCCTAAGGGTTTGCCTCATCCAAAGCAATTGCGCGCAACAATGGCCTGCGGCAATGTACTCGGCTTCGGCGGTAGAAAGAGCTACAAAATTTTGTTTCTTATAAGCCCAAGACACCATAGATCTTCCCAAGAACTGGCAAGTCCCTGATGTGCTCTTTTTATCAATTTTACACACTGCCCAATCAACATCTAAAAATCCAATTAAATTAAAAGTGGATCCCTTGGGGTACCAAAGACCAAACTTAGGAGTATGAACTAAATATCTCAAAATTCGTTTCACGGCCTGTTGGGGACTCGTTCTCAAATGCTATAAATTGAGAACAAGGCAACACAGAAATAGGTTATTTGTTAATGCCCTTCGTCCTTCGGAACATTATTTCTCTAAGGATATAATGATCTTCGGACGAAGGTCATGAAGGACATACCTTCATCATCTCAACATATATATAAACATATCAAGGGCGGATGAGGCATGTAAAACATAAGGGATAATGTGAATAAACATATAACATCATCATACACATTTCTTATTATATATAATAATAAATGAATAATGACAATATTGAATTACATTTGTACCTTCGGCTTGACAGAAAATGAAAGTACAAGTGTGACGCAAAAATGAGTACAAGTCAGCGTGAACAGTACGGGGGTACTGTTCATCTATTTATAGGCACGGGACACAGCCCGTGTAAAATTACATCCATGCCCTTCACATTTGCTAATGACTTTAAGGTAGTCCACCGAGGTCTAAATAGCCTTTTCCCTTTTAAGTCGGTTCCCTTTTTTACCGTTATGCCAAAGCTCCCTTGCGCGTAGCTTCGGCGCTGTGTCAACCTTCGTATTGTTCGTGCTTTTCACACTGTGTGGTTCTGATCCGAGTCCGAAGGCACCTGTTCATACATTACACTCGGGAAACATTGTTAAATCATGTTTTTGAGGACCTTCGGAAGACAAAGGCCCCCAACTGTAGCCCCTCGCAATATTAATTTGTTAGAATGACGAATTCAGATTGCGACATGGACGAAGGCCCTAAGCCGAAGGTCTGAAAAAACACCTTCCCTTTACTATAATAGCAACAGTCAATGACAGACGGGGCCCTCCAACTTGGAGCGCACTGGGCATATAAATAGGAACTCACACCGACTGCACTTGATACACTGCTTGTGCCATTTGTCTTATTTTCTCAATTTTATAACTTGTGCTTACTAGCGCTTGATAGCTCTCAAGCCTTTGAGCTTCACTTTGAAGGACACATTTTCGTCATTTCCAAAGAGAAGATGTCTCAAGACAATAAGACAGTTGCTAAGACGAAGCTAACCGAAGAGGAGAAGCTCCTTGAGGAGAAGACTGCTGGATTTGTTGAGTCAATACCAAAAACAAATACAAAGAAGATTACTAAAGAGATACTGGAAGGCTTGTCTGAAGATACTGATGATAGCGACAGCTATGATGTGGAGAGTGGAGGCGAAGACTCTGAAGATCGGCCCTGGCGACCAAGTCATGCAGTCTTTGGGAAATCAACTATCAAACAGAGTCATCTTGATAATATGAGAGGAAGGTATTTTCGAGATATGTCTATTATGAGGGCTGACGTAGACAGGGCCGTTCCTGCTCCCAAAGAAAACCAAGTTGTGATCTTCCGAAGCTTCTTCAAAGCTGGTCTTCGGTTCCTGTTGAGCAGATTTGTGGTTGAAGTTTTAAAGACATACCAGATTTTCCTTCACCAGATCACTCTCGAAGCGGTTATTAGAATGAGGATCTTCGTCTGGGCTGTGAGAAGTCAAGGTCTAGAGTCAAGTGCAAGATGTTTTTGCAGTATGCATGAACTTTCGTATGAGACGAAGGCCTGGGGTAAAGAACAATATCATAACAATTTCGGTTGCTATAGCTTCATTGTTCGCTTTGGCGCAAGTTACCCAGTGCCAACGTTTCAGAAGAGATGGCTCGGAGCCTGGATGGAAGAGTGGTTTTATGTGAAAAATGATTTGAAGGCGAGAGAAGACATTAAAGAGATCATCATGCGCCCCATCTGGTCTCGCTTCGGCCTCCGAAAGCCGAAGGTAGAAATTGATGAGGCAGCCGAAGCATGCCGAAGGGCCTTCAACACAATTTGCTCTTTTATTGGGACAAGAGACTTACTTCAAGAACATATAGCCTACAGGATATGGCCACTTATAGACAGCTGGGAAATGCTGAAAGAAACCATCACTAACCCTAGCGAAGGTGGCCTGGTTCGATTGAAATACACCTTCAGGTTTGGGGACAAGTTTGTCAAACCAGATAATGACTGGCTGAAGTGTATTGAAAATACTAGCGATGAGCTACTTGGAGCATATTCTAAGTCCGAAGATAATGCACTATCTACGGCCTTCGGGAGCCGAAAAAAGAAAAGATTAAATAGGGTTTTTGATGCTATTGGATTTGTGTATTCTGACTATCGCTACCCGCCACGGGGGCAAAAAAGAAAGGGTGCAACTTCTGGAAAGGTTGCTGCTTCGGCTGCTCCAAGCGAGCCTGCGCCGAAGAGTAAGAAGTTGAAGGTCCTTACCCACCGACCATAATATATTGAATCGGCCATAGTGCCTGAGTTTGGCGGGGAAACTTCTTCATCTACTGAAGCGAAAGAACCTGCTCCTCCCACGCAGAAGATCGAAGAGCCGACTGTAATGCCGAAGGTACCCTCAGCCGAGTTAGCTGAGCTGAAGACTGATAAAACTGAGGAGCCAAGGATCGAAGGAACAAAAATATTAGAAGTTTTAAGCCCTTCGGTAGAAGTGACAGTGCCGAAGGCACAAAAAGGTCTTGCTGCAACTCCTAAAAGAAAAAGGATGGCAAGTGTACTAGATGTGCTGGAATCAGTAAAGGCTTCAAGCTCTATTCCCTCAAATAAAATTGCCAAGGCTTCGAAAATGCAAATCGAAGCTAAAACAAAACCAGCCAAAGTTGAAGCTGCAGTGAGCCAGGCTAGTGCCGAAGCCGGACCTTCAGAGCCTGCTGAGAAAAAACCCTCGGAAACTGAAGAGAAGGCAGCAGAGGAAGAGGCTATAGAACAGACTTTGCCTAAAAAAGTTGCGACTCCTGCTCCCAAAGCTTTAAAAGAAAGTATTGAATATATCATCCGTCAAGCTTCGGGAAAAAGACTCTCTAAAGAAGAAGAACGAGAAGCTCAACACTATGCCCAGAAACTAAAATATCCGAAGGGGCATTGGTATTCAACGACAGCAGAGAGGAAGATTTCTTGTACTGTCTCCTAAATAGCAAAAAGATATCTGTTTGCCGTGAGATGGGTAGAAGCTTCGGATTCCCAACATTAGAAGATGGCCTCTCAGTACTGTCGAAAGATGAATTGACCGATAGTTTGGCATATAATAGTATAAAGGTGCGAAAAACAATTTTTGTATTTAAAAACGAATTATTTCACTTGTTTATACTTAATACTATACTCCTTCTGCAGGGCTTGATCCTTAGCAATGCCCTCAGGACACAGAAAAATATTGAAGACGAAGGATGCACAATAGCTCTAAACAACCTTCGCTCAGAGGTTATTGAACTAAGGAACCAAGGCCTTGAAAAGGATAAAATATTAATTTCATTGGTAAACAAGATAAAAGAAGACGAAGCTAGTTCCAAAGTTCAAGCTGAGACCCAAAAGAGTGAAATTGAGGATCTTCGGAAGCAATTAGCTGAGGCCAAATTAAAATGCGCTGTTGCCGAAGCTGATCGAGATGCTAGTGAGTACTGGAAAAATTATTTTGAAAAAACAGTTGCAGAGCTTCACGCATCAAAAGAAAGATGTTTTGAAAAATCTGTGGAATGCATAAAAAGATCAAGACTAGCTTCGCCAACGTGGGCGCCTACTCAAATGAAGACAACTTCATACGGGGCGACCCTGAGGGCGTCATCGAGTGGATCAGTAGTGAAGCCGAAGCTTTTGAGGAGATTCTGAGTGACCACGGGGACGTCTGTGCATTCTCTGTTGCTAGGGGAGTTCCGTTTTAGAGAAGGCAGGTTGCGAACATGTTAAAACATTGGCCCAGACCGAAGCTGCCTTCTCTATTAACGATACGAAGGACCCCTCGGCCGAAGCGAGCTTAATAGGCGGAAAATTTTTCACTGATATCTGGGAAAATGGTGGCCAAGGGATGGCTCATGAAATTATGAGAAAGAGCGAAAAAGATATTCATGACGCTCGAGAAGCAACGAAAGAAGCTGAAAAGCTGCGGAACTCGAAAGACGGATAGGTACTACTTAATGGCTTTTAGCTTTATTGTTTATTTTTGTGACTTCGAACTAATTTGTGTCTTCTACCGCAGCTGAACTATCTCCTCCTCCAGAGCCATTCGACCCACTGGCCGACACAGAGACAAAGAAAGCAATAGAAATTATTAATATGGCCGAAGCTATTGTAGACGAAGTTGTTACCAAATTGCTAACCGAAGCTGCAGAAAAAGTTCTAAAGGAAGAAGAGTAGCTATTTGTCGGCGTTTCGACCCCGGGGGGTCCCTGGACCGACGAGTAAATTGTCGCTGCATGTCCCAGCCCAGATGGGTCGGCGCGAGACGGAACACAAAGGGGGGAAAACAGCAAAGGGGAACCCGCGACCTTCGTGTTGTCCTGCGCCCAGGGCGGATGCGCTTGCAGTAGGGGGTTACAAGCGTTCGCGTGGGAGAGAGAGAGAGAGAGAGAGAGAGAGAGCCTTGTGCGTCGGCCCGTTCTCCCGCGCGGCCAACCTTCTCGTACGAGAGCCCTGGACCTTCCTTTTATAGGCGTAAGAAGAGGGCCCAGGTGTACAATGGGGGGGTGTAGCAATGTGCTAACGTGTCTAACAAAGGGGAGCCAGAGCCCTATGTACGTGCCGTCGTGGCTGTCGAAGAGGTTTTGGCACCCTATTCATGTGATGTCATGGCCGTCGGAGGAGCGCTTGAGCCCCGTGGAAGTACAGCTGTCGGGGCTGTCAGATCCTTGCTGACGTCTCCTTGCTTCCGTAAGGGACTGAGAGCCGCCATCGTCATGGGGCACGTGGGGTGCCATCATTACTTGTTTACCGGGGCGAGCCGGATGGGACACCAGTCTTGTTCCCCGTAGCCTAGGCTAGCTAGGGGTAGGGTAATGATGGCCCCCTGTGACGTGGTCGGTCCGAGCCCGAGGTCGGGCGAGGCGGAGGCTCCTCCGAGGTCGAGGCTGAGTTCGGGCCCGAGGGTCGGGCGAGGCAGAGACCATCGTCCAGGGTCGAGGTTGAGTCCGAGCCCGGGGGTCGGGCGAGGCGGAGATCGTCGTCCGAGGTCGAGGTTGAGTCCGAGCCCTGGGGTCGGGTGAGGCAGAGACCGTCTTCCGGAGTCGAGGTTGAGTCCGAGCCCTGGGGTCGGGCGAGGTGGAGACCGCCTTCCGGAGTCGAGGCCGAGTCCGAGCTCAGGGGTCGGGCGAGGCGGAGTCCGTCTTTCGAGGTCAAGGTTGAGTCCGAGCCCTGGGGTCGGGCGAGGCAGAGACTGCCTTCCGGAGTCGAGGTTGAGTCCGAGCCCTGGGGTCGGGCGAGGCGAAGACCGCCTTCCGGAGTCGACGCCGAGTTCGAGCTCAGGGGTCGGGCGAGGCGGAGTCCGTCTTCCAAGGTCGAGGTGGAGTCCGAGCCCTAGGGTCGGGCGAGGCGGAGCTACTTATGGCACCTGAGGCCGGTCTTGGCGGCTGTCAGCCTCACCCTGACGGGTGGCACAGCAGTCGGAGCAGCGCAGGCGACGCTGTTTTCCCGTCAGGTCGGTTAGTGGAGCGGCGAAGTGACTGCGGTCACTTTGGCCCTGTCGACTGAGGAGCGCGTGTCAGGATAAGGTGTCAGTCGATCCTTGCATTAAATGCTCCTACGATACGGTCGGTTGGCGTGGCGATCTGGCCAAGGTTGCTTCTCCGCGAAGCCTGGGCCTCGGACGAGCCGAAGGTGCGTCTGTTGCTTGAGGGGACCCTCGGGCGAGACGTGAATCCTCCTGGGTCGCCTGCCTTTGCCCGAGACTGGGCTTGGACGAGGCGAGACCGTGTCCCTTGAGTGGACGGAGCCTTGACCTGAATCGTGCCCATCAGGCCTTTACAGCTTTGTGCTGATGGGGGTTACCAGCTGAGATTAGGAGTCTTGGGGGTACCCCTAATTATGGTCCCCGACAGTAGCCCCCGAGCCTCGAAGGGAGTGTTAGTACTCGCTTGGAGGCTTTTGTCGCACTTTTTTGCAAGGGGACCGACCTTTCTCGGTTGCATTTCATTCCGGTGGGTGCGCGCGAGCGCACCCGCCGGGTGTAGCCCCCGAGGCCTCGAAGGAGTGGTTTGCCTCCTCCGAGGTCTTAGCGCGTTTCGTGATGCCTCGGTCGGTCTGGTTGTTCCCTCATGCAAACTGGCCGTAGCCCGAGTGCATAGTCAGGTTCCAAGTTCTCGGGTTGGTATGTTGACGCTGTCAACGGTTTGGCTGGAGCCGGGTTTGCGAGAGCAGCCCTCGAGCCTCCGCACAGAGCGAGAGGACGGTCAAGGACTGACTCGGCTTTTTTCATACGCCCCTGCGTCGCCTTTCTGCAAGGAGGAGGGGGAAAGCGCCATGTTGCCCTCGGAGGGCGCCGAACATGGTGTCTCCAGTGAGTTGCTAACGGGTGATCCGAGTGGACGCCCGTGCCCCGTTCGATAAGGGTCGGCTAGTGGCCCAGAGGCGCGCTCCAAAAGTACCTGCAGGTGATTTGCGGGACCCGGCCCCGTTTGATAGGGTCCAAGGGCTCGATGCCTCCCTCTGATGGGATTCCATTACAGAATCGCTCTTGCTGGTCTCGGAAATGTCCTAGGGTACCTCGGGAGCGTAGCCCGAGCCTCGGCCATGTATCGGACGTACCCAGAGTCATCCCTTGCTCTGCATGCTCTGAGGCGGCTGTCGAACCCTTCAGGGGCCAGCCTACGAACCCCTGATCAGTAGTGGGCGCGGAGCCCGAGTGGCCCGAGGCGGCTGTCGAACCCTTCCGAGGGGCCAGCCTTCGAACCTCTGACCAGTGGTGGGCGCGGAGCCCAAGTGCTCTGAGGCGGCTGTTGAACCCTTCCGAGGGGCCAGCCTTCGAACCTCTGATCAGTAGGAGGGCTCGGGGCCCGCTCCCTTCGCGGAGAAGGATCCCTTTCGGAGTATCCCCTTTCCTGGTCCCTATAGCAAGAGAGAGAAAGAGGAAGAGGAAAATGATACGAAATCGAACGACGTGGCGCACCTTTTTTGACGCGGTCATTATGGCGGATGTGAAGCGTCGCCTGCTTCGCCTGCCAAAGGTGTCGCCTGTCCTGCCGCAGAGTTAACGCGACGGGACGAGTAGTTCGCGGGGCAGCCGTTGTGCGTGCGCGAGCCGTTCGAGGAACGGGTGTTTCGCCTTTGAGTTTTGAATCTCGCGACGGGTTCGGGCGAAGTGTTGAACGGGTCTCGCCTAGGCCTTTATATATTCGGAAGAGGGACCGGTGACGGTTCTTTACTCTGCTGCTTGCCTCCCACTTAGGTTTCCGAACCTGAGGGAATAGCCAGAGAAAGAAAACCGCGCACCTTGTCTGCTCCGTCGCCACCTCTTCTGCTTGGTGATGGCCGACCGGGTAACCGTTGTTTCGCCGTGCGACCCGTGGCCTTTCTCCACCATCACGACGGACGATCTGGAGGCCCTTATTGCCGATGGTTTGCTTCGTCCTCTCTCCGGTGACCCGCAGCCGGAGTGGATGGCCCCTCCGAGCGGAGCCGCCCCGTCCCCGCCGCCGGGGTATGTGCTGAGCTTCGTCTCTTTTCACGAGCGGGGGTTCGGAGTGCCGGCAAGTCGTTTCATGCGGGCGATTCTGCACTTCTACGGGGTGGAGCTGCACAATCTTAGCCCCAGCTCCATCACGCAAGCAGCCATCTTCGCAGCGGTTTGCGAAGGGTTTTTGGAGGTTGCCCCCCATTGGGACCTGTGGACCCATCTCTTCTCTGCGGAGCTTTTTGCCTCGACGACGGGGGAAAGAAGAGTTTGCATGGCAGTGCGGGCCGGTGGCTGCATCCTCCAGTTGAGGCAGGCGCGGGCGCAGCAGTACATCCCTGCCATCCTTGTGTCTTCGAATAAGGGGTGGCAGCGCTGGTGATTTTATCTCTGGAATGACGATGGGAGGCTCCCGTCGTTTTCTCAACAAGTGGTGACCGCCGCCGGCAGTAACTGGCGCTATGGGGCCCCGCGCGAGAAACTGAAGAATCTCCAGCCCCTATTGAAGGCCTTGGAGGAGCTGCGAGAAGGAGGGCTCACCGCCGCGGGGGTGGTTGCCGCCATTCATCGCCGGAGGGTGCTCCCCTTGACGGAGTGGCGGCTGCCGCTTTCGGAGATGACGCTGGGGGTTGACTTGGAGGGTTTGCAGATGTCCTCGGTCCCCCTCCCCGTCGATGACCTCCACAGGCTGGTAGCCGGCACGGTAGGGAGGTTAGACGCCGGCGCCCTCACCCAGCTCTCGATGCGTCCCGATCGCGGGTGTGTGTCCCTGGTGGGTGTCCGCTCCTTCTTCCTTCTTGTGTCAGATTGCCCTTGGTTCTCTTAGCCGAGACTTTTCGTCCGTCTCCAGGAGGTGGGGTTTCACAAGCCTTCCCTGCCACCGGTCCCGGAGGACGCGGTGGACCGAGCCACGCGGAGGGTCGCCGCAGAGAAGAAGAAGGAGAAGAAGGACGCGAAGAAGGCTCGGGCCCGCGAGCGGATGCGGGCTCGGGATGCCTTGGAGAGGCTTCGTCGTCGGCACGAGGGGAACGGGCTCCCGAGGGAGCCGTCGCCGGAGACGCCTGACGATGATGACGACGACGACGATGACGATGATGAAGACGATGACATGGCTGCCCGCCTTGGCCTCAGCCCGGATCTAAGGCTGGGCCAGGGGTCGTCGAGCCAGCCCCCGAGCGGGCTGGCACCGTCAGTATCTGGGGCCGGGACGTCGGGGTCCTGGTCCTAAGAACGGGGGCAGGCCGATGGGGTACTTGACCCCTTGGCCGAGGTAGTTGAGGTGACCCCGGGGAGTTAGGCCGACCCGCCTGTTCCCCAAGAGTCGTTGCCCGTGCCGACTGCACAGGAGGCTGATCCTCGGGTCGTTGTGGCTGCGCCTGGGCAGTCCGTCCCTCTGGTGCCTCGGGCGCCCGAGGCAAGGATGGTGCCGAAGCCGGCAGCAGGGCTAACCTCGGTGGTACCCGAGGGGACCGAGGCTCGAGGGACCTCCCCGTAGGCACGATTGGTCGTGGCCCGGAGTGGGTAAGCATCTGAGGATACCTTTGTCCCGGCTCCTTCGTGTGTCCTGATCCTGCTCTTTCCTTTCTTCCTAGCAAATGGAGGCACGGTTCGACCGGTCTGGCTCCTCGAAAGGACCTTAAGACGGCGCCAGCTTTTGCGGCCGGTGTCGCACCGGGCCTCGGCGGCCGGCTGGCCTCTACACAAGGTGCCCTCGAGCAGGGGGCTCAGGCGGCACAAGTTGCCGTGGGGCGAGCTCCCGAGGCTGATCCCTCCGTTGAGGCGGCCGTCGTGCCGAGGGAGACTGGTGGCGCGACTACGATCTCGAGCCCACCAGACGTGTTGCCGGTGTTGGCACCGGCTTCTGCCGAGGCTGTTGCCGTTCTGGCCGTGGAGCCACCCATCGCCGCCGACGCTGAGACGGCCGAGGCGCCGTTACTCGATGCCTCGGAGGAGGGAGGAGCAGAACCGCGACCCGTCCTGGGGAGCGGCAACCTCGTCCTCGCGCGGCGCAGTCTCGACGGGCGGCGTCAGTCGCTCCGGTTCTGGACCCATGGTGCTTCGAATCCCCTCTTCGTTCTTGACGATGAGCGAGAGGAGCAGTCTTGGGACGGGCTTCGTGAATGTGCTGAGGTGACGGTGGGGTCGCTTCGGTCGACCTTGGAGGTCCTTTGCAGGGACGTTCCCAAGATCCTCCAGGTAATGATTTCAGGCATACCTTTCACGTGATCAAGGCATTCTTTGTGACGCCCCGCTTCCTTTCCTCAGGATCTGACGGATCTGAGCGCCGCCAAGTCGTCGTTTATCCGCCGCGAGGCCGATGTCTGGGGTTCGCTGCGGTTCCTGAGGACCACGTTTGCCGAGGCTACCGAGCGCCTCTCCCAACGGAGCGCCGAGGTGGCGGACCTTCGGTTGCTCTGTGTTGATCTGGGGGCAGAGGCAGCGGCGGCACGCGCAGAGGCGCAGCGGCGACAGTTGGAGCTTGGCCAGGTCATCGGCGAGCGGGACCAGTCTCGGGGCCGGGCCACCGAGGCTGAAAGCCGGCTGAGGCCCTTGGAGACCAGCTAGCCGAGGCGTCTGCTCGGGCCAGAGCCCTTGTGGCGGACCTAGCCGCGCCCGTCGGGTCTGCTCAGTCCGCCCAAGCCGCAGCCTCGGAGCAGTGTGCCCGAGCTAAAGGTATGTCTTGGCTGTTTTATGATTTTGATTCAGCTTCATTCTTCAACTCGTGTTTGAAGACTTCTGCTTTGGCTGTTTGCAGAGCTCGAGTCTGCCCTCGACGAGTCCACCAAGGCACTTGCCCAGGCGGCTGAGCAGAAGGAGGCCGACCGCGTGGCCATGTCCGAGGCTATCTCGGCCTTCTGCCAGATCTTCGGTCTTGACGACGTCCCCTCGGGAAGCTCCCCCCAGAGTCGCCTGCAGGCCTTGGGTGACCACGCGCGCGACAGACTCCGCGAGGCGCTACATCACGGCGTTAGGCGGGCCTTCGCCGTGCTCGCTTCCCACTATGATGTGGATCTGGAGCGGGTCAGCGAGGGGTATTGCCTTCCCGACGAAGATGAAGCTGCCCTGGCCGAAGTCCAGAGGCTTGACGCGGCCGCCGCGGGCCCAAGCGCGGTGCTGGCGACCACCTTCGAAGCAGAGATCCATCCGCTCGCGCCGTCATCCGAGGCCGGGGCGGATCTCACCGAGGGTGGAAACGAAGCCGAGGGCGCGGCTCCTTCTCCGGGCGACGCCTGATTCTGCCGGAGCAGTTTATTTTGAATGCGTATGTGTCTTTTGCGGTCACCGGGGCCCGAACACTTTGTCGTCGTGATATAAAGCTGTGTCTCTTTTCCTCCTGTTTTGCGTATCCGGACTCGTTCGTCAGTAGCAGGATTGCTTACCCAAGTAAGAGTTATTTTTCGCGGTAGGTGACGAGTGAGGTATCCGTATCCCAGAGGCGTAGGAGTCCCTCGGCTCGGTCGTCCTTGCTGAAAGTATCTAGGCCCCTGGTTGGTTTTAGTGATTAATGACAACGTAATATTATATGTGACTAACGTGTGTTTTGCAGAGACAAATGGTAAGTTAGGTCGCATGACAGGTAAAAGCACTACAATGAGAAAGCAATCCCGGAGATAAGAACTCGAAGCGACGGCTAAAACGACGGAACAAAAGGTGAAGGTCTACAGAGTCCGAGTGTCAAGAAGATGTGGACACTCGCGATTTAGTTAGGTCTTTTATTCTCTTTTAGCCGTACTATAAAGAGGGGTTGTCGATGAGTAGTTTGACCAAGAGAGTTCTAGTGTAGTGTTGGTGCACAATCACACTCATATACAGTGCTAGGTGTCACTCTAGAACTCACACACAAGTTAGAGCGAAAACCGATTTGAAAAACAGCTGAAAAACAAGAGGTAGGGTTTCTGGCTTTGGGGCACCGGACTGTCCGGTGTGCACCGGACTGTCCGGTGTGCACCGGACTGTCCGGTGCACCCTCTGCCAGGTGGGGCCAGGCTGGTCCTCAGCAGAGCTTTCCCAGTCGCAGAAACCCGAGAGCGCAGCCTTCGGAGATGAATTTTAGTGGCACACCGGACACCGCACCGGACTGTCCGGTGTGCACCGGACAGTGAACTGTTCACTGTCCGGTGCACCATGAGTCCAACGGCTCCGTGTCAGAACTAGCCGTTGGAAGTGACCGTTGGCGCACCGGTGGCGCACCGTTGGCGCACCGGACTGTCCGGTGCGCCATCGCGCAGCAAGTTTCCTGTAACGGCTAGTTGGTGGGTGAGGGCTATTTATACCCCTTCCACCCACCATATTCAATGTCTTGCACTCCACATTTATTCCAGCACCTTGGTAGAGTATTGCAAGCACCAAAAGCCTTGTGAGGAGATTAGTGAATCATAATCCACGCTTGTTCCTCATTAGCGCTAGTGAGAGCCACCTAGAGCACACACCACTTGCATTAGGCTTCTCTTGGTCAAGCGAAAGTCTATGGCTTGTTACTCTTGGTGATCGGCATCACCTAGACGGCTTGGTGGCGTTGGGAGCTCGGTGATCACCGTGAAGATCTTGTTGGTGACCCGACTCAAGTTTGTAAGCGGTCTCGAGGGATCCACCGCGCCGGAGTGGCAAAGGATCATCTCGTAGTGAGCACTTGGTTCTTGCGAGGACCAAGGGGGAGCGATACCCTTGCGCGGGTGCTCCAACGAGGACTAGTGGAGAGTGCCGACTCTTCGATACCTCGGGAAAAATTGGAGGAGTCTTCTAAACTTTGCTTTACATTCCGCACTTAATTCAAGCTCTTTACTTGGTGTATTTGTTTAAGCATTGTTTTAGCCTTGTTACATTTCTAGTATTATTTTCTTAGTGCTAGTTGTTGGGGTGAAGTTGGGCTCTTGTTTAGCTATTGCTTAGGTTTTAATTAGTGTTGATTTTTAGAAAAGCCCAATTCACCCCCCCTCTTGGGCATCGTGATCCTTTCAATTGGTATCAGAGCCTTGTTGCTCATAGATTAGCTTAACCGCTAGAGTTACGATGTCCGGTGGGGATGGACCTCCTCCCGTTTTTGATGGTGACGATTTTCCTTATTGGAAAATTCGTATGGAAGCATACTTAGAGGCTATAGACATTGGTGTCTATAAAGCCGCCACACAAGGGTTTCCCCAACCTAGAGATCCCACAAATCTTGTGGGTGATGAGTTCAATTATGAGAAATGGAATGCGAAGGCCAAAAACACCCTTTTTAGAGGCCTTTGCAAAGATGTGTTCAATAGAGTTCGGAATCATAAAAATGCTCATGATTTGTGGATGGACATTTGTGCTCTACACGAAGGAACTAGAAGTGAACGTGAGGAAAGATATCACATAGCTATGCGAAAGTTAAATTCTTTTGAAATGCTTACTAATGAAAATGCAAACGCTATGTACTCACGACTTAATATTCTTGTAGAGGAAGTCAATGGATTGGGGCTTACTCAAATCTCACAACCGGATGTTGTGAGGAAGATTCTCAGTGTCCTCCCAATAGACAAATATGGACACATTGTTACTGTGCTACATCAAATGGATCTTTCAGTTACCACACCTACACAAATTTTGGGAAAGATCAATGCCCATGAGATGTAAATGCACATCAACAAAGAAGAATCATCTTCCAAAAGAAAGGATTTGGCTCTCAAAGCAAATCATGAAAGAAAGGGAAAAGCGAAAATGCAAGTTGAGGAAGAATCCTCAAGTGATGATGACCTTGATGCAAACATTGCCTTGATGGTAAGGAAGACCACCAAGATGTTGAAGAAGCTAAATAGAGAAGGCATCAAATTTGATTCAAGAAAGAAGTTCTTTTCCAACAAAAGAAAGCCCATTTCTGAGATGGACTGCTACAACTGTGGTGAGCTTGGTCATCTTGCTCATCAATGCAACAAGCCCAAGAAGAACAAATTCAAGGGCAAGAAGGAAGATGACAGCGATGATGAAAAGAAGGAAAAGAAATTCTTCAAGAGGAAGGATGGGAAGCAAAAGAGGTTCCACAAGAAGAAGAATGGAAAGGCCTATATTGTTGGCGACTGGCTCACCGACGTCGAATCATCAAGTGGTTCTTCTTCAAGTGAAGAAGAGGATGATGAAAAAGTTGCGGCCATCGCCGGGGACTTCTCTTCACCACCACCATCGCCATCATCCACTCCTCACCTGTGCCTTATGGCTAGGGGTGAACGAAAGGTACAAAATGATATTAATATTGATGATGCTAGTGATAGTGATAGTGATGAAGAATTTGCTTCACCTTCATATGATGAGTTAGCTGACTTACTTAAAGAATATACTCAAATCATTAGAAAGTCAAAAGCTAAATGTGATAGGTTGAAAAATGAAAATGAATCTTTAAATGCCAAGTATGACATAGTTATAAAGGCTAGTGATGAAATAAAAGAAGAAAATAAAACTATGTCATCAACTGTAAATGAGCTCACAAACTCCCTTAAAGATGCTAAGGAGAAATATGACAAATTAAATGAAGCTAATAGGGAGTTGCAAAATAGACTAGTTAAGATCAAGGAGGACTATACTCAAATTAAATTTGATCATGACAATCTTCTTGTTGAAAATGAACTTTTATCTTGCAAAACACATGAGGCTTTTAACCCTGTTATTAAGCTTGATGTAGCAACCTCATGTGATGATTTGATTCAAGAAGAGCAAACTAGTCTACATGCTGAATTGACTGAAAGAGTTGAAGTCCTGACTTTAGACAACCAAAAATTGAAGAATTATTTGACTGATGCAACTACTAGAGGAAAAGTTGCTATTGAGAACAATGATTTCAACAATGAGTTGGCAGTGGATAATCAAAGGCTTAAGAATGAGGTCAAGAAACTAAAAAGTGAAAATGAACATCTTGCAACAAGTGTGCAAAAGTTCAACAAGGGTCAATACCTCCAAAATGAGCTGCTTATGAACACTGTTATGAAAAATAACAAGAGTGGTATTGGATACAATGCCTTTGTGCAAAAGAAAGCTATCACTCAATACAAGCCAATGCAGACTCACAAGCCTATCAAATGCTTTGAGTGTGGAAATGAAGGTCATTTTGCCCACAACTGCAAAGCTAAACCACCAACTCCCTTGCCTAAGCACTCGAGACCATTTGCTTTCAATGCTCACTATGTTCTAAGAAAGGTTGCAAATGGAAAGATTAAGGTTACATTCCTAGGTCCACCAAATAAGAGTAGACCTAGACAAATCTGGGTGGCAAAGTCCTTAATTGAGAGAGTCACTGGTCCTATGCAATATAGGGCTCTCAAAACTCAAGCTTGAATTGTCTGTGAATGTAGGTGAACTACAAGACAGGTGGGAGCCATTGGGTTATTGACAGTGGATGCACACAACATATGACAGGCAACCCACGGATGTTCACCTCATTAGATGAGAATGTTGATGGTCAAGATAAAATCACATTTGGAGACAACTCAAAAGGAAAAGTACAAGGACTTGGCAAGGTGGCAATCTCAAATGACTTATCAATATCAAATGTTCTCTTAGTTGCACCTTTGAGCTTCAATTTATTATCAGTGGGACAACTCTGTGATCTTGGACTTCAATGCTTATTCACTCCATCAGAGGTTATTGTAACAAAAATGGATGATGAAACAATGGTATTCAAGGGATTTAGGTACAACAACCTCTACTTAGTGGATTTCACTTCAGAAGATGCAGACTTAAGAACTTGCCTCTTCACCAAAGCTTCTCTTGGATGGCTTTGGCATAGGAGGCTTGCACATGTTGGAATGAGAACACTCAAGAAGGTATTAAAGAAAGATATGGTTAGAGGATTAAAGGATGTGGTGTTTGAAAAAGACAAGCCATGCAGTGCATGTCAAGCTGGAAAGCAAGTTGCTAATACACATCCTACTAAAGCTTTCATGTCAACATCAAGGCCACTGGAACTACTTCATATGGATTTATTTGGACCTACAAATTATGTCAGTGCCGGTGGCAACCTCTACTGTTTAGTGATTGTTGATGATTTCTCAAGATACACTTGGGTGTTCTTTCTCCATGACAAATCTGAAGTTGCATCTATATTCAAGAAGTTTGCCAAGAAAGCTCAAAATGAATTTGATTGCAAGATTAAGAAGATTAGAAGTGACAATGGCAAAGAATTTGACAACACAAACATTCATGAGTACTGTGATGAAATTGGGATCAAGCATGAAGTATCTGCCACATATACACCTCAACAAAATGGAGTTGTTGAAAGGAAAAATAGGACCTTGATCACTCTTGCAAGAACAATGATTGATGAGTATAACACACCGGAGAGGTTTTGGGCCGAAGCTGTCAACACTGCTTGCTATGCATCAAACAGGCTATTTCCTCACCGGCTACTTGCGAAGACTCCTTATGAACTGCTAAATGGGAAAAAGCCAGACGTCTCTTTCTTCCGGGTGTTTGGGTGCAAATGCTACATCTACAAAAAACGCCATCATTTAGGGAAGTTTCAAAGACGTTGTGATATTGGTTTTCTTTTGGGTTATTCATTAAAGTCCAAAGCATATCGAGTATTCAACCATGCCACTGGCGTGGTAGAAGAAACATATGATGTGGAATTTGATGAGACTAATGGCTCCCAAGGAGCACTTGAAAATCTTGATGATGTAGGTGATGAGCCACTTAGGGAAGCAATGAAGAACATGCCTATTGGAGCTATCAAACCAAAAGAAGATGAAGAAGAGGTGCAAATCATTGACAGGCCTTCTTCATCAAATGTACCACAAGATGATGAAAAAGATGAGAGGCATGCAAATGAAGATACATTTGTCTCTCATGAACAAGCAAGGGTACAAGACGAAGATGTTGATGCTCCAGGATCTTCTTCCCAAGTGGTTAACAGGAGAAACTCATCACTACTTCAAGCTCATCCTCAAAACCAAATCATTGGGAGTCCTTCACAAGGGGTTATTACTCGATCACATAGACATGCTAATTTTATTGAACATCACTCTTTTGTTTCTTGTGTTGAGCCTACTTGTATAGATGAGGCGCTACAGGATCCGGACTGGGTGAATGCCATGCATGAAGAACTTAACAACTTCACCCGTAACGAAGTTTGGAC
The DNA here is from genome assembly GCF_902167145.1 of Zea mays. Lineage (NCBI taxonomy): Eukaryota > Viridiplantae > Streptophyta > Magnoliopsida > Poales > Poaceae > Zea > Zea mays. Next base: position 52,451,953 of record NC_050101.1, read on the forward strand.
CCTGGAGAAGCCCCCACAAGATGCAAGAATCATTGGAACAAAGTGGGTGTTCAGAAACAAACAAGATGATCAAGGTGTGATTGTAAGAAACAAGGCAAGACTTGTCGCAAAGGGATTCTCTCAAGTTGAAGGCTTAGATTTTGGAGAGACCTTTGCACCGGTTGCTCGACTGGAAGCCATCCGTATCCTACTTGCATATGCATCATGCTATGATATAAAACTTTATCAAATGGATGTAAAAAGTGCATTTTTAAATGGCTTCATAAATGAACTTGTATATGTTGAGCAACCGCCTGGATTTGAAGACCCTAGATATCCTAACCATGCTTACAGGTTGTCCAAGGCGCTATATGGGCTAAAGCAAGCTCCAAGGGCTTGGTATGAGCGTCTTCGCGACTTCCTCATCGAAAAGGGCTTCAAAATCGGGACCGTCGACACAACTCTCTTCACAAAGAAACATAACGGTGATATTTTCATTTGTCAAGTATATGTTGATGATATAATCTTTGGCTCGACAAATGACTGTCATTGCAAGGAATTTGGTGAGTTGATGTCGAAGGAGTTCGAGATGTCAATGATTGGTGAGCTAACATACTTCCTCGGCTTTCAAGTCAAGCAAATGAAAGATGGCAACTTTCTCTCACAAGAGAAGTATACCAAAGACTTGTTGAAAAGGTTCAACATGGAGAAGTGCAAACCAATCAAGACCCCCATGCCTACAAATGGACATCTCGACTTAGATGAGGGAGGTAACCCGGTTAATCAAACTCTCTACCGTTCTATGATTGGTAGCTTATTATACCTTACCGCATCTAGGCCCAATATTATGTTTAGTGTCTGCATGTGTGCTAGATTTCAATCTAATCCTAAGAAAGCTCATCTTCGCGCTGTTAAGAGAATTCTTAGGTATCTCAAGGACACCACAAGCGTTGGTCTGTGGTATCCCAAAGGAGCTACTTTTGATTTAATTGGCTATTCCGATTCGGATTATGCCGGTTGCAAGATTGATAGGAAAAGTACTTCTGGGGGATGCCATCTGCTTGGTAGATCACTAGTTTCATGGACATCCAAAAAGCAAAATAGTGTTGCCTTGTCAACTGCCGAAGCGGAATACATTGCCGCAGGTGCTTGTTGCACACAGATTTTATATATGAAACAAACTCTTCTAGACTATGGCGTAGTTCTAGAAAAAGTACCTTTGTTGTGTGATAATGAGAGTGCTGTTAAAATTGCTAATAATCCTGTTCAACACTCTCGCACCAAGCACATTGATATCCGTCATCACTTCCTTAGAGATCATGTTGCTAAAGGAGATATTGTTTTAGAAGGAGTGAGGTCGGAGGATCAATTAGCGGATATTTTCACTAAGCCACTTGATAAGACCCGCTTTTGCATGTTGAGGAATGAACTAAATATCCTTGATCTCAGAAATTTTATGTGAAATGACAAATGGTGTTGTCAAGCTTGCATTGCATATTTAAATTCCTTGTATTGCATCTAGGGCTTGTCTAACCTAGTTGAGATAACCGCTAATAAAGCGAGTGAAAAAGCTTAACTCGGGTCAAACTTGACAAGTCTTAGTTTTTAAGCTTTTAGCACTGAAATTCTTACTTTTTCATGCAATTATTGGTTCTTGAAATATGCATGAGGTACTGCACTTAGGGGGAGTATTCAAAACTCAAATCACTCTTGAAAACCCCTAGTGCAAGCACAAATGCAAATTTCACCATTTGCCTATTTTCTCTAAAAATTATCTAGCCTATGGCAAAATATTTTGAAAAGTATATGAGGGTGCCAATACCTGTCCCATCAAGTGTTCTTTTGTGTGATTATAAGTTGGGATTTGGTTTGGTTAGGAGTTAGATAGAAAAATTCAAAATTTTCTAAACTCCCCTCTGTCTGGGCTCACCGGACAGTCCGGTGTGCACCGGACACTGCACTGTGCAATGTCCGGTGCACCGGCAGCCGCGCGCGACATTCCTCTTTTCCTGTGCGCTGTCCGGTGGTTCACCGGACAGCTACTGTACGCTGTCCGGTGTGCACCGGACAGCCACTGTAGACTGTCCGGTGTGCCCATCTCGCGTTTTTAAAAATCGGCCTCCAGCCCGTGCCAGGCCAGAGGCCTCATCCTTTCCCTGGCCGCGCTCTGTCTCCGCTGTCTCTGGCGACTTCCCAGCGCCCGCCGTCGATCTCTTCTCTCCGGCGGCCTCCATCTCCGGCGACCTGCGCACCCCTTCTGCTCCCCCTCCGTAAGCAGCCCTCTGTCCTCCCTCTCTCTCTCTCTTTTCTCTGTCAGTTAGGTAGTGAACTCCACCCTCTTGCAAATCCTTCCAATCTCTGTGAAATCCGATGAATTCCTTTGTGAAATGTGTTCCCCTATGTGCCTTAAGCATCCTTGCAGGTTCCTAGCTCCTTCGGGAGGGCATTCCCACCTCAAATGGCCATTTCCCTAAAACCCTAGATCCCCGCACACCACGTGCTCGGTGAAATGCCCAAACCAGCCAAACTTGCTCCAATTGAACCCAAATTTTTCAGGCACCTTCACCACACTTCCAGTAACCTACTTGCCAAATTTCACGCCAATCCGAGATCCCAGGCTTAAATTTCATCAAAATTCCCGTTTTGCGCGATCGTTTCCGAGCCGAGTGTCCAAAACCCTATTTCTTCGCCTAAATTCAAACCAAGCACACACTTCACTCATATTGACCTATATAAATCCATTCGTGAAGTATCGGCTCAATCCCATATCGTTTCGTGCCTCAATTTGAATTCCAATCATCCTATGTCTCTATTTGTCTGTCAAACGTCGTTTTCACGGCTTTTGACTTATCGATCGCCCCGTCTCGTGCCATATCTCTTTGTGTATGTATTTATTCACATTTCATATGCTTATGACTATGTGACTAATACGTGCTCACCTCTTCTGTCATTTCAGTGACCGTGTGTGATCGTGTGCCGTCTCCCGTCCTGCCTGGATCGTCACCTCTCGTGTGAGCCTTCCAGGTAGACATCTCACTCTTTGCTAAATCTATCGGTCACGTTTGCTCTGTGCTTAGTGTCTCTATCTCATTTGCAGACCTTAGTTCAGGATGCCGCGCACGAAGAATGCGTCGGCGTCAGGGGGTGGCGATGACGAGGACCCTCGTCGCCCCTTCAGGCAGGTGAAGGGGAAGACTGTCTTTTTGGAGCAGCAGGAAGGACGCAAGAAGCGGCGTTCGGACAGAGAGGCTCGTGCAGCAGCAGCAGCTGCAGCAGCCGCTGCACAGGCAGCACTTGGAGATCAGCCGGATGTTCCATCAGACCAGATTGCTTTCCGTGCTCGTCGTCTCGCCTCCCGGTCTCGCTCCTCCACTCACACCTCCGCTTCCACTCCGCCACCCACTCTGCCTGCTCCAGTAACTCCTATTGCTCCATCCACCTCCACTGCCATACCCACTACCAGCACTACGCCAGCTTCCACTGCTACCCCTGCACCCGCTCCCGCTTCTGCTCCACCTGTCCCTCCACCTCGCTTCCGGGAGCGTGATGAGACTGAGGTTCGTCCTCTGGCTTCGGATCCTCGTCTGTTTGATCTTCAGCGTGCTACTGCAGCCCGGGTACGTCGGTTCAGGTACGTACCCGTGGAGTCTTGGCTGCCAGCTCAGAGAGACCCAGCAGCAGGAGTTCTTTTCAGCACACGGATTCAGGAGTCATTCTTCAGGGCTCAGATGTCTGCTCAGATTGCGCTGCGAGTGCACCGCCTATTGGATCTTCCTGCTTTCTTGCTAGCAGCCGGTGCTGAGTCTGAGGTACATCTCACCTATTTGCCAGGCTTTCTGTCCTTTTTGACTATCAGCGGCAGATATGTTGAGGAGTGGGTCCGCGTCTTCTATGCCTCTATTTGGATTGACCCGGATCATCAGTGGATGAGGTTTCGCTTTGCGCGCGAGGATGTCACGATCACTGCTAGTCAGATCCGACAGCTTTTTGGATTCCCTGATTCGTCGACTCGCCTTCACAGTCTCTGCTACGGCACTTCAGATCCTCCACGTCGCCCTCACGGCGGTGTGGCTCCAGGGACAGCTCACGTCGCGGCTCTGTTCCGCCCGCCTTTCACAGATGGGTCGCGACGTTCTCCAGCAGACTTCACTACTGCAGCGAAGTACTTATATGAGCTCGTCAGACGGACACTCCTGCCTAGGATGGGATACAGGGAGGCTACCACTCATATTCAGCTTTGGCTCCTTGGTGCCCTGGTATCCCACTCTGAGTTTGATGTTGTGGACTTTCTGATCTGTGAGATTGAGGACACTGTTCTGGATGGGATTCGTGCTCGACGGCAGCTACCTTATGCTCACTACTTATGCCACATCTTTGCGCAGCTGATCCAGCCACCTCGTTTTCAGAGCACCCTTGAGGCCTCACGCCTTGTATTTGGATCTTACCGTCCTGCTCCTGAGATTCCAGTGCCAGCTTATGCTCCTGTGTTTGACACTCAGGCCGAGGATGCTGCACTTCGACAGTTTGACACCCAGGGTGCAGCAGCTGATGATGATGATGATGATGATTTTGGGATTCCTCCTCCGCCTCCGCCTCCTATGCCTCCACGCTCCCATGATCATGAGGCTGGGAGCTCTAGTGCTGCCCCTGCTGCTCCTCAGGCTATGGACCCTGCTCTTGCTTCGATTCTCCAGACTCTCACTCAGCAGCAGGCTCACCTGGCAGCCGAGCAGGCCCGTTTATCAGATAGGATGCTCTCCATGTTTCAGAACATGCAGGACAGGCAGGATGCTCTTCAGCAGCAGCTTATTCAGGATAGGGCAGAGAATAGGGCATTCATGGCCCTCATGCTTCAGCATTCTGGTATCTCAGCACCTCCAGTTCAGTCTGCTCCGCCCTCTTCGCTTCACGCTCCAGTGGTGCCTTCGATCTTGTCTGCACCCCCTGCTGTTACCTCTCCGCTCCGGCCGGTCACCTTGGCGTTCACTTCTCCAGTTCTCAGCTCTGTCTGCCCGCAGCCGCCAGTGCCACCAGCATCTGCTGTTACCACTACCGCTGTGGCAGTATCTGTGACTGCTTCTGCTCCGGTAGCTCCTGCAGCGCTGCCTGCGTCCGAGTCAGTACCAGCTCCAGCTTCTACCGCAGATCCTGGATCCGAGACTGACTCTGACCCTCCGTCGGCGTTTGCTCTGCTACCTCGACCTCGACCGGATGCACCCCCGCCGCCTCCTCCTGCTTCAGATGTTTAGGTTCAGGTCCCTTTTGGTGTTTGACGCCAAAGGGGGAGAGATATGAGTTGTGAGAGCTAGGGGGAGTTAGAGAGTTAGTAGAGAGTCAGTGTCCTTTTGATGTAATATTTGTGCCTGCTACTCTCTGTTCTAGCTTGATGTTTTTTTTGGCTCACAAACTCGTCATATACTCTCGTTGCTTATGATTGACTGTGTGTATTACGTTTACACCTTATATCATATCACCAGTCTTCTAGTTCTTGTTTCATTAATTTACTTTCTCTTTTATATGAACAAGAATCTTATGATGTGTATGCGCTCACTCTTATTATTATGGTACACATTCTTTCTGTCAAAGATTACTAAGTATAACTAACCATTCTCTCTATTGACAGAATCTTCAAAACAAACTACTCTCACAAAACTTGTAGGGTTGTCATCAATCACCAAAAAGGGGGAGATTGAAAGTATCTAGGCCCCTGGTTGGTTTTAGTGATTAATGACAACGTAATATTATATGTGACTAACGTGTGTTTTGCAGAGACAAATGGTAAGTTAGGTCGCATGACAGGTAAAAGCACTACAATGAGAAAGCAATCCCGGAGATAAGAACTCGAAGCGACGGCTAAAACGACGGAACAAAAGGTGAAGGTCTACGGAGTCCGAGTGTCAAGAAGATGTGGACACTCGCGATTTAGTTAGGTCTTTTATTCTCTTTTAGCCGTACTATAAAGAGGGGTTGTCGATGAGTAGTTTGACCAAGAGAGTTCTAGTGTAGTGTTGGTGCACAATCACACTCATATACAGTGCTAGGTGTCACTCTAGAACTCACACACAAGTTAGAGCGAAAACCGATTTGAAAAACAGCTGAAAAACAAGAGGTAGGGTTTCTGGCTTTGGGGCACCGGACTGTCCGGTGTGCACCGGACTCTCCGGTGCACCCTCTGCCAGGTGGGGCCAGGCTGGTCCTCAGCAGAGCTTTCCCAGTCGCAGAAACCCGAGAGCGCAGCCTTCGGAGATGAATTTTAGTGGCACACCGGACACCGCACCGGACTGTCCGGTGTGCACCGGACAGTGAACTGTTCACTGTCCGGTGCACCATGAGTCCTACGGCTCCGTGTCAGAACTAGCCGTTGGAAGTGACCGTTGGCGCACCGGTGGCGCACCGTTGGCGCACCCGTGGCGCACCGGACTGTCCGGTGCGCCATCGCGCAGCAAGTTTCCTGTAACGGCTAGTTGGTGGGTGAGGGCTATTTATACCCCTTCCACCCACCATATTCAATGTCTTGCACTCCACATTTATTCCAGCACCTTGGTAGAGTATTGCAAGCACCAAAAGCCTTGTGAGGAGATTAGTGAATCATAATCCACGCTTGTTCCTCATTAGCGCTAGTGAGAGCCACCTAGAGCACACACCACTTGCATTAGGCTTCTCTTGGTCAAGCGAAAGTCTATGGCTTGTTACTCTTGGTGATCGGCATCACCTAGACGGCTTGGTGGCGTTGGGAGCTCGGTGATCACCGTGAAGATCTTGTTGGTGACCCGACTCAAGTTTGTAAGCGGTCTCGAGGGATCCACCGCGCCGGAGTGGCAAAGGATCATCTCGTAGTGAGCACTTGGTTCTTGCGAGGACCAAGGGGGAGCGATACCCTTGCGCGGGTGCTCCAACGAGGACTAGTGGAGAGTGCCGACTCTTCGATACCTCAGGAAAAATTGGAGGAGTCTTCTAAACTTTGCTTTACATTCCGCACTTAATTCAAGCTCTTTACTTGGTGTATTTGTTTAAGCATTGTTTTAGCCTTGTTACATTTCTAGTATTATTTTCTTAGTGCTAGTTGTTGGGGTGAAGTTGGGCTCTTGTTTAGCTATTGCTTAGGTTTTAATTAGTGTTGATTTTTAGAAAAGCCCAATTCACCCCCCCTCTTGGGCATCGTGATCCTTTCACTTGCCACTTACATGCACTCTTATTCGTTTCTCGGGGTCCTGTTACTAATATAGCCGGGAGACACGAAAGTCGTTTTGGTGGAAGACTTCTTTCGAGGAAAATTTTGACGCAGAGGGGGTGCCCCCTTCTAGCCCCCGAGGGAGGGTCGGGCTTGGCCGAGGCAAGGCTGACCCTTTCTTGATGGTTAGACTTTGTTGGCGTATGTAGACGAGGTATATGAATAGAAGCGACATAGCTGTCGGATGTTCCAAGCGTTGTTGTAGACCTCGCCTTGACTATTGGCCAGCTTGTATGTTCCAGGCTTCAAAATCTTGGCGATGATGAATGGCCCTTCCCAGGGGGGCGTGAGCTTGTGGCGCCCTCGGGCGTCTTGTCATAGCCGAAGCACCAAGTCGCCCACCTGAAGGTCTCGGGACCGAACCCCTCGGGCGTGGTAGCGTCGCAGGGACTGCTGATACCACGCCGAGTGTAGTAAGGCCATGTCCCGAGCCTCTTCCAGCTGGTCCAGTGAGTCTTCGCGGTTGGTCCGGTTGCTTCGGTCGTCGTACGCCCTCGTCCTCGGGGATCCGTATTCCAAGTCCGTGGGCAAGACAGCTTCGGCCCCATAGACTAGAAAAAACGGCGTGAAGCCCGTGGCTCGGCTTAGCGTCGTTCTCAGACTCCAGACCACCGAGGGGAGTTCCTTCATCCATCGCCTGCCGAATTTGTTGAGGTCGTTGTACATCCGTGGCTTGAGTCCTTGCAGAATCATGCCGTTGGCATGCTCTACTTGCCCATTCATCATGGGGTGAGCTACGGCGGCCCAGTCCACCTGGATGTGGTGATCCTCGCAGAAGTCCAGGAACTTTCTGCCGGTGAACTGGGTGCCGTTATCGGTGATGATGGAGTTCGGGACCCCAAAGCGATGGATGATGGTGGTGAAGAACGCCACCGCCTGTTCGGACTTGATGCTGTTTAGGGGTCGGACCTCGATCCACTTGGAGAATTTGTTGATAGCGACCAGCAGGTGCGTGTAGCCCCCGGGTGCCTTCTATAAGGGACCGACGAGGTCCAAACCCCACACAGCAAATGACCAGGTGATGGGTATCGTTTGCAGAGCCTGAGCGGCCAAGTGGGTCTGCTTTGCGTGGAATTGACACCCTTGGCAGGTGCGTACAATCCTAGTGGCGTCGGCCACCGCGGTTGGCCAGTAGAAACCCTGTCGGAAGGCGTTTCCAACAAGGGCTCGTGGCGCTGCGTGATGACCGCAAGCCCCCGAGTGTATTTCTTGTAATAACTCCTGACCTTCGTTGATGGATATGCATCGCTGGAGGATGCCTGAGGGGCTGCGGTGGTAGAGCTCCTTTCCGTCACCCAGCAAGACGAACGACTTGGCGCGCCGCGCCAGTCGCCGAGCTTCAGCTCTGTCGAGGGGTAGCTCTCCTCGGTGGAGATATTGCAGGTACGGGGTCTGCCAGTTTCGATTAGGCGGGACCCCATTCCGCTCTTCCTCGACGCGTAGTGCCTCGCCCTCGGGGGCCGAGGGCGCCTCGGGCAGGGCCGAGACCTTCTCGGGCTCGGGCGTGTCGTCGGTCTTGACTGAGGGTTGATGTAGGTCTCGGGAGAAGACGTACGGAGGGACCGTTGTCCGCCCCGAGGCAATCTTAGCCAGCTCGTCCGCAGTCTCGTTGTATCGTCGGGCGATGTGGTTGAGTTCGAGCCCGAAGAACTTGTCCTCCAGGCGCCAAACCTCATCGCAGTAGGCTTCCATCTTCGGGTCGCGTCAATGGGAGTTCGAGGCGTCGGACCCCTAGCTCGATGGCGATGCGCAACCCGTTAACCAGAGCCTCATACTCGGCCACATTGTTGGACGTCGGGAAATGAAGGCGCAGTACGTAGCGGAGGTGCTTCCCGAGGGGCGAGATGAAGAGCAGGCCCGCACCCGCTCCTGTTTTCATCAACGACCCGTCGAAAAATATGGTCCAGAGTTCCGGTTGGATCGGGGTTGCTGGAAGCTAGGTGTCGACCCATTCAGCCACAAAGTCCGCCAAGACTTGGGACTTGATGGCCTTCCGAGGGGCGAACGAGATTGTTTCGCCCATGATCTCCACCGCCCACTTTGCAATCCTACCCGAGGCCTCTCGGCACTGGATGATCTCTCCTAGGGGGAAGGATGACACCACAGTCACCGGATGAGACTCGAAGTAGTGTCGCAACTTTCGCCGCGTCAGAATTACCGCGTATAGTAGCTTCTGGATTTGCGGGTAGCGGATTTTGGTCTCGGACAGTACTTCACTGAAGAAGTAGATCGGCCTCTGGACGGGCAATGCGTGCCCCTCTTCTCGTCTCTCGACCACGATCGCGGCGCTGACCACCTGAGTGGTAGCGGCGACGTAGACCAAGAGGGCTTCTCTGGCAGCGGGGGGCACCAAGATGGGCGCGCTTGTGAGGAGCGCCTTCAGGTTCCCGAGGGCTTCCTCGGCCTCGGGGGTCCAAGTGAAGCGCTCGGTCTTCCTTAAGAGGCGGTACAGAGGTAGGCCTCTTTCGGCGAGGCACGAGATGAAACGGCTCAGAGCCGCAAGGCATCCCATGACCCTATGTACTCCTTTTAAGTCCTTGATGGGGCCCATGTTGGTGATGGCCGTGATTTTCTCCGGGTTGGCCTCGATGCCCCGCTCGGAGACGATGAACCCCAGGAGCATGCCTCGGGGGACTCCGAAGACACACTTCTCGGGATTGAGTTTTACGCCTTTTGCCTTGAGACACTGGAATGTCGTTTCAAGGTCGGAGAGGAGGTCGGAGGCTTTCCTCGACTTGACTACGATGTCATTGACGTAAGCCTCGACCGTTCAACCAATGTGCTCTCCGAACACGTGGTTCATGCACCTTTGGTATGTCGCACCCGCATTCCTCAAACCGAATGGCATAGTAACGTATCAGTACATGCCAAAGGGTGTGATGAAAGAAGTCGCGAGCTGGTCGGACTCTTTCATCCTGATTTGGTGATACCCTGAGTAGGCATCGAGGAAAGACAGGGTTTCGCACCCAGCAGTGGAATCCACGATTTGATCGATGCGAGGCAGAGGGTAGGGAGCTTTCGGACATGCTTTGTTTAAACCAGTGTAGTCTACACACATCCGCCATTTCCCTCCTTTCTTTCTCACAAGCATAGGGTTGGCAAGCCATTCGGGATGGAATACCTCTTTGATGAACCCTGCATCCATAAGCTTATGGATCTCCTCGCCTATGGCTCTGCGCTTTTCTTCGTCAAATTGGCGCAGAGGTTGCTTCACGGGTCGGGCTCCAACTCGGATGTCCAGCGAGTGCTCGGCGACATCCCTCGGTATGCCAGGCATGTCCGAGGGACTCCACGCAAAAACTTCGGCGTTCGCGCGGAGAAAGTTGACGAGCACTGCTTCCTATTTGGGGTCGAGCTCGGAGTCGATCCGGATCTGCTTGGAGGTGTCGTTGCTGGGGTCGAGAGGGACAGACTTAACCGTCTCAGCTGGCTCGAAGTTGCTGGCGTGGCGCTTCGCATCTGGCGCCTCCTTGGAGAGGCTCTCCAGGTCGGCGATGAGGGCCTCGGCGTACTCCACGCACTCCATGTTGCATTCGTACACGTGTCGGTACGTGGAGCCGACGGTAATGACCCCGTTGGGGCCCGGCATCTTGAGCTTGAGGTAGGTGTAGTTTGGGATGGCCATGAACTTAGCGTAGCATGGTCTCCCCAGCACTGTGTGGTAGGTTCCTCGGAACCCGACCACCTCGAACGTGAGGGTTTCCTTTCGGAAGTTGGAGGGAGTCCCGAAGCAGACGGGCAGATCGAGTTGCCCGAGGGGTTGGACGCGTTTCCCGGGGATGATCCCGTGAAAGGGCGCCGCGCCGGCCCGGATCGAGGACAGATCGATCTACAGGAGCCCGAGGGTCTCGGCGTAGATGATGTTGAGGCTGCTGCCTCCGTCCATGAGGACCTTGGTAAGCCTGATGTTGCCGATGACGGGGTCGACAACGAGCGGGTACTTTCCTGGGCTCGGCACGTGGTTGGGGTGGTCGCCCTGGTCGAAGGTGATGGGCTTGTCGGACCAGTCTAGGTAGACTGGCGCCGCCACCTTTACCGAGCAGACCTCCCGACGCTCTTGCTTGCGGTGCCGAGCCGAGGCGTTCGCCACATGCCCACCGTAGATCATGAAGTAGTTGTGGACCTCGGGGAACTCCTCTGCCTTTTGATCCTCCTTCTTGTCGTTGTTGTGGGCACTTCCACCTTCCGCCGGTGGCCCGGCCTTGTGGAAGTAGCGCCGAAGCATGACGCATTCCTCAAGGGTGTGCTTGACGGGACCCTGATGATAGGGGCACGACTCCTTGAGCATCTTGTCGAACAGGTTGGCGCCTCTGGGAGGCTTCTGAGGGTTCCTGTGCTCGGCGGCGACGACAAGGTCCGCGTTGGCGGCGTCGCGTTTCGCTTGCGACTTCTTCTTGCCCTTCTTCCTCGCGCCGCGCTGAGCGGACGCCTCAGGGACGTCTTCTGGCTGGCGCCCCTGAGGCTGCTTGTCCTTCCGGAAGATGGCCTCGACCACCTCCTGACCAGAGGCAAACTTAGTGGCGATGTCCATCAGCTTGCTCGCCCTGGTGTGGGTCTTGCGACCTAGCTTGCTCACCAGGTCGCGACAAGTGGTGTCGGCGAGGAACGCGCCGATGACATCCGAGTCGGTGATGTTGGGCAGCTCGGTGCGCTGCTTCGAAAATCGCCGGATGTAGTCCCGGAGGGATTCTCCCAGCTGCTGGCGGCAGCTTCGGAGATCCCAGGAGTTCCCAGGGTGCACGTATGTGCCCTGGAAGTTGCCGGCGAAAGCTTTGACCAGGTCGTCCCAGTTGGAGATCTGCGCAGGAGGCAGATGCTCTAGCCAGGCTTAGGCGGCGTCGGAGAGGAACAGGGGAAGGTTGCAGATGATGAGGTTGTCATCGTCCGTCCCACCCAGCTGGCAGGCCAGCCGATAGTCTGCGAGCCACAGTTCCGGATTTGACTCCCCCGAGTACTTGGTGATGGTAGTCGGGGTTCGGAACCGGGTCGGGAACGGCGCCCGTCGTATGGCTCGGCTGAAAGCTTGCAGACCGGGTGGTTCGGGCGAGGGGCTCCGATCCACCCCGCTATCGTAGCGTCCCCCACGCCTGGGGTGGTAGCCTCGGCGCACCTTCTCGTCGAGGTGGGCTCATCGGTCGCGGTGGTGGTGCTCGTTGTCGAGGCGACCCGGGGCCGCAGGTGCCGTGTTCCACGTGCGCGTGATGTGGACTGAGGCTTCCCGCGTGAATCGGGAAGTCGCGGCGCGATGCTCCGGGGGGTACCCCTGCCTTCGGGAGGCAGAGCTCTCGGCCCGTCGGACCGCGACATCTTCCAGGAGATTCTTGAGCTCTCCCTGGATACGCCGCCCCTCGGTGGTGGATGGTTCCGGCATTGCTCGGAGTAGTATCGCTGCTGCAGCCAGGTTCTGGCCGACCCCACTGGAAGCCGGGGGCAGCCTTGCCCTGGCATCGTCGGTGATGCGGTGCTGGATGTCCTGGGCCAGATGACGCGCTTCTCCGGCCGGTGCTCGGCCTGCCCATTCCTGCCTGATATTTTGCGGAAGCCGCACAAGTTGTCCTGCTTCCTCGTCGAGCCTGGCCTGTACCTCGCGGATTTGCTCGAGATGTGCGTCCTGACCCCCCGCAGGGACTGGGACCACAGCTAGCTCCCGAAGGATGTCAACACGAGGCGTAGGCCTAGGGGGATCACCGTCCTCCGGCATACCAAGATGGTTGCCTTCGTCGAGACCCCCTAGATCGACGTGGAAGCATTCGCGACTTGGGCCACAGTCCTCGTCGCCGAGGTTGTGGCAGCTATCGGAGCAATCGGAGAGGTAGTAGTCACATGCGGTCATGAAGTCCTGCATGGCACTAGGGTTATCGAGCCCAGAGAAATCCTAACCAGAGTCGGGCTCGTCATCTTCCTCGGAACCCAGGGGCCCGTAGGTCGAGACGGCCGTCAGTTGGTCCCAGGTTGACCGCATATGATACCCCAGAGGGTTTGAATATGCCTTTATGAAAGCGTCCACCGAAGCGGGGTTGCTTGGTGGGTCGCAGCTGAATCTAAAAGGCATGGGATGGGAAACGGACGGTACCTCTTGATCGACGGGTGGTGACGAAGTCGCGTCAGGGATGGACTGCACCGTTGTCTCAGGTACGAGGCTAACGCCCAGCAAGTCCTTCGCGAGCGTGCTGGCGTCGTCCGCTTGCTTGGGGTTGGCGTGTTGCGGGGAAACGACGCTCGTCTTCGTCTCAGACACGAGGTCAACGCCCGACGTATCCCCCATTGGGGCGCCGGCGTCGTTGACTCGCTCGACAGCCGACAAGGTGCCGCCTCCTGCTTGGCCATGCCTGCCCCGTCTCCTCCTCCGTCGGCGGGGAAGGTGGCGGGACAGACCCGGATGTTGCTCTTTCGCCACATGGGGAAGACGTCGTCGATTCCGCCGCCGGCGGGCGAGCTGACGGCCGCCATTGTCTTTGTCGCACGGTGGAGGAAGGAGTATCATGTCGTAGCTGCCGTCGAGGGACATGAACTCAAGACTCCCGAAACAGAGCATCGTCTCGGGTTGAAGAGGTTGCTGGAGACTACCCATCTGGAGCTTAACGGGAAGCTGTTCGTCAACACGCAGTAGGCCCCTACCTAGCACGCCAACCATCGACGTTTCGACCCCGGGGGGTCCTTGGACCGACGAGTAAATTGTCGTTGCGTGTCCCAGCCCAGATGGGTCAGCGCGAGACGGAACACAAAGGGGGGAAAACAGCAAAGGGGAACCCGCGGCCTTCATGTTGTCCTCTGCCCAGGGCGGATGCACTTGCAGTAGGGGGTTACAAGCGTTCGCGTGGGAGAGAGAGAGAGAGAGAGAGAGCGAGAGCCTTGTGCGTCGGTCCGTTCTCCCACGCGACCAACCTTCTCATACGAGAGCCCTAGACCTTCCTTTTATAGGCGTAAGGAGAGGGCCCATGTGTATAATGGGGGGTGTAGCAATGTGCTAACGTTCTAGCAAAGGGGAGCCAGAGCCCTATGTACGTGCCGTCGTGGCTGTCGGAGAGGTTTTGGCGCCCTGTTCATGTGATGTCGTGGCCAACGGAGGAGCGCTTGAGCCCCGTGGAAGTACAGCTGTCGGGGCTGTCAGATCCTTGCTGACGTCTCCTTGCTTCCGTAAGGGGCTGAGAGCTGCCGTCGTCATGGGGCACGAGGGGTGCCATCATTACTTGTTTACCGGGGCGAGCCGGATGGGACGCCGGTCTTGTTCCCCGTAGCTTGGGCTAGCTAGGGGTAGGGTAATGATGCCCCTTGTGACGTGGTCGGTCCGAGCCCGAGGTCGGGCGAGGCGGAGGCTCCTCCGAGGTCGAGGCTGAGTCCGGGCCTGGGGGTCGGGCGAGGCGGAGACTGTCGTCCGGGGTCGAGGTTGAGTCCGAGACCGGGGGTCGGGCGAGGCAGAGATCGTCGTCCGAGGTCGAGGTTGAGTCCGAGCCCTGGGGTCGGGCGAGGCGGAGACCGCCTTCCGGAGTCGAGGTTGAGTCCGAGCCCTGGGGTCGGGCGAGGCGGAGACCGCCTTCCAGAGTCGAGGCCGAGTCCGAGCTCAGGGGTCGGGCGAGAAGGAGTCCGTCTGCCGAGGTCGAGGTTGAGTCTGAGCCCTGGGTCGGGCGAGGCGGAGACCGCCTTCCGGAGTCGAGGTTGAGTTCGAGCCCTGGGGTCGGGCGAGGCGGAGTCCGTCTTCCGAGGTCGAGGTGGAGTCCGAGCCTTGGGGTCGGGCGAGGCGGAGCTTCCTATGGCGCCTGAGGCCGGTCTTGGTGGCTGTCAGCCTCACCCTGACGGGTGGCACAGCAGTCGGAGCAGCGCAGGCGGCGCTGTTTTCCCGTCAGGTCGGTCAGTGGAGCGGTGAAGTGACTGCGGTCACTTCGGCCCTGTCGACTGAGGAGCGCGCGTCAGGATAAGGTGTCAGTCGATCCTTGCATTAAATGCTCCTACGATACGGTCGGTTGGCGTGGCGATCTGGCCAAGGTTGCTTCTCCGCGAAGCCTGGGCCTCGGGCGAGCCGAAGGTGCATCCGTTGCTTGAGGGGACCCTCGGGCAAGATGTGAATCCTCCTGGGTCGGCTGCCTTTGCCCGAGACTGGGCTTGGACAAGGCGAGATCGTGTCCCTTGAGTGGACGGAGCTTTGACCTGAATCGCGCCCATCAGGCCTTTGCAGCTTTGTGCTGATGGGGGTTACCAGCTGAGATTAGGAGTCTTGGGGGTACCCCTAATTATGGTCCCCGACACTATTGTAAAAACATTTCTAGAATATTAATGTAACATTTACTGAACTATGTTTGTAATATTTGGTACTTATAGATTTGAATGTAATATATGAATTGCTTGTAATTCAGTTCTTTGCGATGCATGAAACTTTATGTACATACCGTTTTTGAGCCTTCGGCGAAAAAACACCTTCCCTTCTTTTCATGCTTCGTAAAGAAGAGTTTTTATGCCTCGTAGGAATCATCCACATTTTATAAAATCATCAATACTTCGTAAACAATAGATTCCTCTTTCCACATTAGAACTGATGAAGCTGTAATTCTCAGCTTACTTTGTGCCTTGGCATCCTTCCATTTTTTGTAAAGCATTCTCCGAAGATCGGCCTCGTTTCCAATTGATGTCATTGATGTGATATGATGTATGATGTGATGCTATGTGATATGATGCGATGATATGATGCAAAGAATGATGCTAATGCCGAAGACACATACCCACGCTGAAACACAATATCTGTGTTCCCTTAGGAACCATCAAAAATCTCTTTGCCGTTTATTTTTCGGCTTCACCGCTTATTTTTCGGTGTAAGTTCTACATCCCCTTAGGAACGTCTTTTGAACTTCTTCGCCTTCTATTTCAGCGGTATTCGCGTTGACTTTTCGCGCTTCGCCTTATATTTCGATGGTATTTGGCTCTACATTCCATTTGGAACGACTTTTGAGCAGAAAACTTACACTACGCTCCCTTGAGGATGACTTTTTGTAGCTTCGGCAAACTTACGCTGTGCTCCTTAGGAACGACTTTTGTAGCTTCGGTAAAACTTGCAATGCGATTTTTAGCTCTGCATTCCCTTAGGAACGACTTTTGAGCTTCGGCAGTTTTTGAGCTTTGTGAGTTTGTGGGAAAGATATATTTCACTATGACAAGAACGAAGCTATTACAAGAAATTAAAAGTGACAAGAAGACTAGATTTACATTGATTATTCCTTAAAAAGAAAATGACAATGCATGTAAAAATGCTTTAGAGGTAGGATATCTCTCAATAGATGTGTTTTGATTCTGGCACAATACTATTGATTGTTGAGCTTCAGATTCCTCCCTGAGATCTCGCTGCTGATAAGTCGGATGGCTCCCTTTTGGCTGCTGACCTCGTGAATAGGCAGGTTGTAGTGGCGGCGGAGGTGGAAGTTGTGGCCAAGAAGCTTATGGCTGACTAGCCGAAGCAACAGAAGCTGCAGGATGATTACCCACATATTCTGGTATGTAAGGTGAGTGACACGAAGCAGTGTGCCGGACCTGCTTCGGTTGACTTTGCCGGGCTTCGGCTTCTGCGATTTCCTTCTGCTTTTGGATAGTGATTTGGCACATTCTTGTAGTATGGCCATTGTCTTCACCACAAAATAGACAATAAATCTTCCTGGGTTGGTCCCCATATCTTCCTTTGAAGCCCCTGGCACCTCTGCCTCTTGGAGCTGGTGGCCAAAAGGAGCTTTGTTGCTGCCCCGAAGATTGTGAAGAATACTGTGGCCTCTATAGCTGACTTCCTCTATCATCATTCTGAGTGGAATTATGAATTGACCTGACATGCCTCGGGTGGATTCTTCCTCCGAAGCCCCTGGTCATCTCAGAGAACCTGTAAGCTTCCTCCCTTCTTTGGCGGAAGTCATTGTCAGCCCTGATGTACTCATCTATCTTTTGAAGCAGCTTCTCCAGAGTCTGTGGAGGCTTCCTGGCGAAATACTGGGCAGTAGGTCCTAGATGAAGCCCCTTGATCATGGCCTTAATGGCAATTTCATTGGGTACTGTAGGCGCATGTGCTCTGAGACGCAAGAACCTTCGGACGTACGCCTGAAGATACTCCTCATGGTCTTGCGTGCATTGAAACAGGGCCTGAGATGTGACCGGCTTCGTCTGAAAGCCTTGAAAGCTTGTTAGTAGCATATCCTTGAGCTTCTGCCATGAAGTAATAATCCCTGGCCGAAGAGAAGAATACCATGTTTGGGCCACATTCCGAACTGCCATGACGAAAGATTTGGCCATGACAGCTGCATTGCCTCCATATGAAGATATGGTTGCTTCATAACTCATCAAAAACTGCTTCGGATCCGAATGCCCATCATACATAGGGAGCTGAGGTGGCTTGTATGATGGAGGCCATGGGATAGCCTGCAGTTCTGCTGTCAAGGGAGAAGCATCATCAAAGGTAAAGGTATCAAGATTAAAATCATCATACCATCCATCCTCGTTGAATAAGCCCTCTTGGTGAAGCTCCCTATGCTGGGGCCTTCGTTCTTGTTCGTCTTGAGTAAGATGGCGTACTTCTTCAGTAGCTTCATCGATCTGCCTTTGAAGATCAGCTAGTCAGGCCATCTTCTCCTTCTTCCGTTGTACCTGCTGATGGATTATCTCCATGTTTTTGATCTCCTGGTCCAACTCCTCCTCTTGGAGTGTTGGACTGGTGGCCTTTCTTTTCTGGCTTTGGGCCTCTCGAAGAGAGAGGGTCTCCTGATTTGGGTCCAGTGGCTGAAGTGCGGCAGCCCCTGGCGCTGAAGCTTTCTTCGGTGGCATGACGAAGGTCGGTGCTTGCCGAAGGTGGTCGAAAATGGGTTCACCGGAGGTGGGCGCCAATGTTGGGGACTCATTCTCAAATGCTATAAATTGAGAACAAGGCAACACAGAAACAGGTTATTTGTTAATGCCCTTCGTCCTTCGGAACATTATTTCCCTAAGGATATAATGATCTTCAGACGAAGGTCTTGAAGGACATACCTTCGTCATCTCAACATATATATAAACATATCAAGGGCGGATGAGGCATGTAAAACATAAGGGATAATGTGAACAAACATATAACATCATCATACACATTTCTTATTATATATAATCATAAATGAATAATGACAATATTGAATTACATTTGTACCTTCGGCTTGACAGAAAATGAAAGTACAAGCGTGACGCAAAAATGAGTACAAGCCAGCGTGAACAGTACGGGGGTACTGTTCATCTATTTATAGGCACGGGACACAGCCCGTGTAAAATTACATCCATGCCCTTCACATTTGCTAATGACTTTAAGGTAGTCCACCAAGGTCTAAATAGCCTTTTCCCTTTTAAGTCAGTTCCCTTTTTTGCCGTTATGCTGAAGCTCCCTTGCGCGTAGCTTCGGCGCAGCGTCAACCTTCGTATTGTTCGTGCTTTTCACACTGCGTGGTTCTGATCCGAGTCTGAAAGCACCTGTTCATACATTACACTCGGGAAACATTGTTAAATCATGTTTTTCAGGACCTTCGGAAGACGAAGGCCCTCAACACGGCCCTAAGGTGAACTTCCTTAGGATCGGCTTGGAATCTTGCACACATGCATACGTAAAGCATAATATCTGGTCGGGATGCACATAAATAGAGTAGAGATCTAGAGTAGAGATCCTATCATCGATCAGTATACCTTTTGATCTACGAATTTACCTCCCGTGTCGAGGTCGAGATGCCCATTGGTTCCCATGGGTGTCTTGATGGGCTTGACATCCTTCATTCCAAACTTGGTGAGAATGTCTTGAATGTACTTCGTTTGGCTAATGAAGGTGCCCTCTTGGAGTTGGTTGACTTGAAATCCTAAGAAATACTTCAACTCCCCCATCATAGACATCTCGAATTTTTGAACCATGATCCTACTAAACTCTTCACAAGTAGATTTGTTAGTAGACCCAAATATGATATCATCAACATAAATTTGGCATACAAACAAATCATTTGCAATAGTTTTGGTAAAGAGAGTAGGATCGGCTTTTCGACTTTGAAGCCATTAGCGATAAGAAAATCTCTTAGGCATTCATACCATGCTCTTGGGGCTTGGTTGAGCCCAGAAAGCGCCTTAGAGAGTTTATAGACAAGGTTAGGGTACTCACTATCTTCAAAGTCGGGAGGTTGCTCAACATAGACCTCCTCCTTGATTGGTCCATTGAGGAAGGCACTTTTCACGTTCATTTGATAGAGCTTGAAGCCATGGTAAGTAGCATAGGCAAGTAATATACGAATTGACTCAAGCGTAGCTATGGGTGCATAGGTTTCACCGAAATCCAAACCTTCGACTTGTGAATATCCCTTGGCCACAAGTCGGGCTTTGTTCCTTGTCACCACACCATGCTCATCTTGCTTGTTGCGGAAGACCCACTTGGTTCCTACAACATTTTGATTAGGATGTGGAACAAGATGCCATACCTCATTCCTCGCGAAGTTGTTGAGCTCCTCTTGCATTGCCAACACCCAATCCGAATCCCTTAATGCGTCTTCCACCCTGTATGGCTCAATAGAAGACACAAAGGAGTAATGTTCACAAAAATGAGCGACACGAGATCGAGTGGTTACCCCCTTATGAATATCGCCGAGGATGGAGTTCATGGGGTGATCTCGTTGAATCGCTTGGTGGACTCTTGGGTGAGGCGGTCTTGAATCCTCATCATCTTCCTTATCTTGATCATTGGCATCTCCCCCTTGATCATTGTCCTCCTCTTGAGGTGGCTCTTCTTGATCTTCATTTTCATCATCTTGAGCTTGATCCTCATCTTGAGTTGGTGGAGATTCTTGCATGGAGGAAGATGGTTGATCTTGTGCTTGTGGAGGCTCTTCGGATTCCTTAGGACACACATCCCCAATGGACATGTTCCTTAGCGCGACGCACAGAGCCTCTTCATCATCTAGCTCATCAAGATCAACTTGCTCTACTTGAGAGCCTTTAGTCTCATCAAACACAATGTCACAAGAAACTTCAACTAGTCCAGTGGACTTGTTAAAGACTCTATATGCCCTTGTGTTTGAATCATATCCTAGTAAAAAGCCTTCTACAGCCTTAGGAGCAAATTTAGATTTTCTACCTCTTTTAACAAGAATAAAACATTTGCTACCAAAGACTCTAAAATATGAAACATTGGGATTTTTTACTGGTGAGGAGTTTATACGATGTCTTCTTGAGGATTCGGTGAAGGTAGAGACGGTTGATGGCGTAGCAAGCGGTGTTGACTGCTTCCGCCCAAAACCGGTCCGAAGTCTTGTACTCATCAAGCATGGTCCTCACCATGTCAAGTAGAGTTCTATTCTTCCTCTCCACTACACCATTTTGTTGTGGTGTGTAGGGAGAAGAGAACTCATGCTTGATGCCCTCATCCTCAAGGAAGCCTTCTATTTGTGAGTTCTTAAACTCCGTCCCATTGTCGCTTCTATTCTTTTTGATCCTCAAGCCGAACTCATTTTGAGCCCGTCTCAAAAATCCCTTTAAGGTCTCTTGGGTTTGAGATTTATCCTGCAAAAAGAACATCCAAGTGAAGCGAGAATAATCATCCACAATAACTAGACAGTACTTACTCCCGTCGATGCTTATGTAAGCTATCGGGTCGAATATGTCCATGTGGAGTAGCTCAAGCGGCCTGTCACTCGTCATGATGTTCTTGTGTGGATGATGAACACCAACTTGCTTCCCTGCTTGACATGCGCTACAAACCCTGTCTTTCTCAAAATGAACATTTGTTAGTCCCAAAATGTGTTCTCCCTTTAGAAGCTTGTTAAGATTCTTCATCCCAACGTGGGCTAGTCGGTGATGCCAGAGCCAACCCATGTTAGTCTTAGCAATTAAGCAAGTGTTGAGTTCAGCTCTATTAAAATCAACTAAGTATAGCTGACCCTCTAACACTCCCTTAAATGCTACTGAATCATCACTTCTTCTAAAGACAGTAACACCTATATCCGTAAAAAGACAATTGTAGCCCATTTTGCATAATTGAGAAACTGAAAGCAAGTTGTAATCTAAAGAATCTACAAGAAAAACATTGTAAATAGAATGGTCAGGAGATATGGCAATTTTACCAAGTCTTTTGACCAAACCTTGATTTCCATCCCCGAATGTGATAGCTCTTTGGGGATCATGGTTTTTCTCATAGGAAGAGAACATCCTTTTCTCCCCAGTCATGTGGTTTGTGCACCTGCTATCAGTTATCCAACTTGAGCCCCCGAATGCATAAACCTACAAAACAAATTTAGGCCTTGTTCTTAGGTACCCAAACGGTCTTGGGTCCTTTCACATTAGAAACAAGCACCTTAGGTACCCAAACACAAGTCTTTGATCCCTTGTGTTTAGCCCCAACATATTTGGCAACTACTTTGCCTGATTTGTTAGTGAGCACATAAGAAGCATCAAAAGTCTTAAATGAAATATTAGGTTCATTTGATGCTATAGGAGATTTCTTTTTAGGTAATTTAACATGAGTTGATTGCCTAGAGCTAGATGCCTCACTCTTATACATAAAAGCATGATGAGATCCAGAGTGAGACTTCCTAGAGTGAATTCTCCTAATTATGTGCTCGGGATAACCGACAGTATATAAAATGTAACCCTCGTTATCCTGAGCCATGGGAGCCTTGCCCTTAACAAAGTTAGACAATCTTTTAGGGGCATTAAGCTTGACATTGTCTCCCTTTTGGAAGCCAATGCCATCCTTAATGCCAGGGCGTCTCCCACTATAGAGCATACTTCTAGCAAATTTAAGTTTTTCATTTTCTAAGTCATGCTCATTGATTTTAGCACTAAGTTGAGCTATGTGATCATTTTGTTGTTTAATTAAAGCTAGGTGATCATGAATAGCATCAACATTAATGTCTCTACATCTAGTACAAATAGTAACATCAACGGTACATGTAGAGGGTTTGCAAACATTTAATTCATCAATCTTAGCATGTAACTTGACATTTTAATTTCTAAGATTGGAAACAATATCATTGCAAACATTTAAATTCTTAGCCTTAGCAATTAATTTATCATTCTCAGTTTTAAGGCTAGAAATTGATTCATTTAATTTGTCAATCGTAGCAAGTAAACTAGCATTATCTTTTTTAAGATTGGCAAAAGAATCATCACAAACATTTAACTTTTCAACCTTAGCAATCAATTTAGCATTCTCAAATCTAAGGTTGGAAATAGTGTCATGGCAAGTGCTTAGCTCACTAGTTAATTTTTCACATTTTTCTACTTCGTGAGCATAAGCATTTTTAACCTTAACATGCTTTTTGTTTTCTTTAATAAGGAAGTCCTCTTGGCTATCCAAGAGTTCATCCTTCTCATGAATAGCACCTATCAACTCATTTAATTTTTCCTTTTGTTGCATGCTTAGGTTGACAAAAAGGGCAAGTAAATTATCCTCATCATCACTAGAGTTCTTCTCATCACTAGATGTTGCATATTTAGTGGAGGCTCTATATTTTACCTTCTTTTTGCCATCCTTTGCCATGAGGCACTTGTGGCCGACGTTGGGGAAGAGGAGACCCTTGTTGATGGCGATGTTGGCGGCGTCCTCGTCCTCGTCGGAGTCGGTGGAGCTCTCGTCGGAGTCCCACTCCCGACAAACATGGGCATCGCCGCCCTTCTTCTTGTAATACTTCTTCTTCTCCTTCCTTCTTCCCTTCTTGTCGTCGCTCCTGTCACTGTCACTAGAAATAGGACATTTTGCTATGAAGTGACCGGGCTTACCACACTTGTAGCAAACCTTCTTGGAACAGGGCTTGTAGTCTCTCGCCTTCCTTTGCTTAAGGATTTGGCGAAAGCTTTTGATGATTAAAGCCATCTCCTCATTGTCGAGCTTGGAGGCGTCGATGGGGAGCCTACTTGACGTAGACTCTTCTTTCTTCTCCTTCGTTGCTTTGAAGGCAACGGGTTGCACCTTGGGTGTGGAGGTGGCGCCTCGCTCGATGATTTGTTTGGAGCCTTTGATCATTAATTCAAAGCTCACAAACTTTCCTATCACTTCCCCGGGAGACATTAGTTTATATCTAGGATCACCACGAATTAATTGAACTTGAGTAGGGTTAAGAAAAATGAGTG
Source organism: Zea mays (assembly GCF_902167145.1). Classification (NCBI taxonomy): domain Eukaryota; kingdom Viridiplantae; phylum Streptophyta; class Magnoliopsida; order Poales; family Poaceae; genus Zea; species Zea mays. The sequence continues at coordinate 52,475,249 of NC_050101.1, forward strand.
ATCTAAGAATAACCTTGATCATTTCATGGTCATCCCATTTTGTGCTCCCGAGGTTGCGCACTTGGTTCACCAAGGTCTTGAGCCGGTTGTACATGGCTTGTGGCTCCTCTCCTTGGTTGAGCATAAACCGATCGATCTCCCCCTCGATCGTTTTCATCTTGGTGATCTTGGTCACCTCGTCTCCTTCGTGCGCGGTCTTTAGTATGTCCCAAATCTCTTTTGCACTTTTCAACCCTTGCACCTTATTATACTCCTCTCGACTTAGAGAGGTGAGGAGTATAGTAGTTGCTTGGGAATTAAAGTGTTGGATTTGGGCGACTTCATCCACATCATAGTCTTCATCCCCCACGGATGGTACCTGTGCTCCAAATTCAACAATATCCCATATGCTTGTGTGGAGTGAGGTTAGGTGATATTTCATCATTTCACTCCACCTAGAATAATCTTCACCATTAAAAGTCGGTGGTTTGCCTAATGGAACGGAAAGTAATGGAGTATGTTTGGAAATGCGAGGATAGCGTAAGGGGATCTTACTAAACTTCTTGCGCTCATGGCGCTTAGAAGTGACGGATGGCGTGTTAGAGCCGGAGGTGGAAGGCGACGAAGAATCGGTCTCGTAGTAGACCACTTTCTTCATTTTCTTCTTCTTGTCGCCACTCCGGTGCGACTTGATGCAAGGAGGTGATTCCTCCCTCTTGTTGCCGGACTCTCCCGATGGAGCTTTCCCGTGGCTTGTGGTGGGCTTCTCGCCGGTCACCATCTCCTTCTTGGCGTGTGCTCCCATCATCACTTCGAGCGGTTAGGCTCTAATGAAGTACCGGGCTTTGATACCAATTGAAAGTCGCCTAGAGGGGGGTGAATAAGCAAATCTGAAATTTATAAACTTTAAGCCGGGGTTAGCGTTAGAAATATAATTGAGTCCAAAAGAGAGGGCAAAAACAAATCACAAGCAAATAAGGCGGATGACACGGTGATTTGTTTTACCGAGGTTCGGTTCTTGCAAACCTACTCCCCGTTGAGGTGGTCACAAAGACCGGGTCTCTTTCAACCCTTTCCCTCTCTCAAACAGTCACTTAGACCGAGTGAGCTTCCTTCCTTGATTTCCCGAGTCACTTAGACCCCGTAAGGACCACCACACAATTGGTGTCTCTTGCTTTGCTTACAAGGCTTTGAGAGTAAGAATGAGAGAAAGAAGAAAGCCAACCAAGCAACAAGAACAACAAAAGAACACAAATCGATCTTCTCATAAGTCCTAAAAACTAGAGTTGAATTGTGGACTTTGATTCGATCGGTGGCTTTGATTTGTGTCTTGGAGTGTTGTGTATTGCTCTTGTATTGAATGAGGAGTAGTGATTGCTTGGGTGCCTTGAAGAGTGGTGGTTGGGGGGTATTTATAGCCCCAACCACCAAAATGGCCGTTGGGGAACTCTGCTGTCGACGGGCGCACCGGACAGTCCAGTGCGCCACCGGACACTGTCCGGTGCGCCAGACACGTTACCCAACCGTTAGGGTTCGATCGTGGGAGCTTCTGACATGTGGGCCACCGGACAGTCCGGTGGTGCACCGGATAGGTCCTATTCACTGTCCGGTGTGCCATCTGGCGCCTGCTCTGACTCTGCGCGCGCAGTCAGCACTGTTCACTGTTCACTTTTACAGTCGACCGTTGGCGCTGATAGACGTTGCTCCGCTGGCACACCGGACAGTTCGGTGCTACACCGGATAGTCGGCTAATTATAGCGGAGGGCGATTCCAGAAACCCGAAGGTGGCAAGTTCGGAGCGATTCTCCCTGGTGCACCGGACACTGTCCGGTGGCACACCGGACACTCGCACCTACGGTAGAGATCGGAGGTATTTGGCCCCCAAAAGGGATTGGGGTTTTAGATCCTTGGGAAATCCCTCTTCTTAATACCCCTATTCTCCCTTCATCCGGAGCTGCCGTAACTTGGGCTCATCATGCTATACTCGCGGGGAAGGAAAAACGAGCAGTTTACGCTTTAGTAGCAACCGTTTTACTGGCTCTAGTATCCACTGGCTTTCAAGGAATGGAATATTACCAAGCACCCTCCACTATTTCGGATAGTATTTATGGTTCTACCTTTTTCTTAGCAACTGGCTTTCATGGTTTTCATGAACTTACCCAGACCAGAAAACACATTCCTTAGAACCATAGGTCTATTCAACGAACTAGTCCGGAGCCGGGCATAGTAAAATACTTATTACTAGCCTCCTCTGGGCCTCGCTTACACCCTATCCGCATAAACCCACGGAACCTTTTTCATGTGTGCCTAACCAACTGGTTCACGTTTTCAAGTAGTATTTCTCGGTTATGAATCACGAGTCTCAACTCGGAGTTGCTCTTTCTTTTACCCGGATATTGCAATGGACGAAGTAGACAGTCAGGTATTTGGATGCTACCGTTCGAGATTGTGAAGTCGTCTGGTCCACTTAGCTTCTGCACGATCTAGAGTTTCCAATACTACTTACTTTTACTTTTACTTTACTAGAAACGAGAGAGCAATACGAACGAAGACCAATCCATAGGCCCTACTGCGCATTCTCCTAGCTAGAAAACTGTTCTATCGAGACTGCCCACCTCATATTTGCGAGCGAGGGATGAAGCAGTAGTACGGACTAGAGGCGACCGTTACAGCCACCTTCACTGCAACTTCTAATCAATATAGATCGTAATGAAAAGCAAGGGTATGTGTTTGATTCGCCCCATGGTGGCAGCTTTCCATGAATTGACGTAGAAGCAACCATCCGAGTACGGGAAACCCTGAGTTGGTGCGCCAGATCAGGGCAGCCTTCGGTTGTCTTTTGCTCTTTTTATTTGAACCTTTTCTTAGACTTTTTCTTGGTTTGTGTTGAACCTTTGGCACCTGTAGAACTCATAATCTAGAGCAAACTAGTTAGTCCAATTATTTGTGTTGGGCAATTCAACCACCAAAATCATTTAGGAAAAGGTGTGAGCCTATTTCCCTTTCAAATATGTATTGAAAATACTTTTAAAATTCTAATTATGATAAAATATTTAAGAGTTAACACGCTTTAGAAGAGATCAGAAGATACTCTAGGAACATATTTTTAGAGTGCACCAAACATGACATTGCTTGAATACAATGCACAGTTTTTGAGTCAGACACAGTGGAGTTCGTCGTGCATCGGACATGTCTACTCGAGCACCAGATGATCCATCGTATATGGCACTCAAAGAGCACGTCAAATTCGCACTCTATAGTACACCGGGTGTGTCCATTGTAGCACCCGACATAGCACTTAGAGTATGTAAATTACATATTTACACTCATCGGACATCGTACACAAGCTAGTTTGTAGCCATTAGGGATGCATGTAGATACTAGCGACACATTAAACATATTTGGTGTCCCTGAATTCTGTGCCTCAAGAGGCAACAATTAGGTTCTTTTGTGGGGTTATAAATAGACCACTCGGCCTTGGTTGACATCTCTTGGTGAGAAAATTGGATTTTTGTTGCTCTAAATAATGTGTTTCATACTTTTGCCATTCATAACATTGACTTCTGCTTTTCCTTCACATGATTTTAATGTTATTTTAGACTTTTTTTTACCTTTGTGCGTACATATACATACAAAATATAGAAGCACATAGAAGGGAAAAATGTCCAATATTCCATTGAAACCAAGCGTGACATATTTTGAGTCTTATTTTTGTGAAATCAATGTTACGAATGAAAAAGTGTGAAGAACATTGTTTAGAGTTCAAAAAATCCAATTTTCTCTCTCTTGGCTCCATACATTTGTGAATGTTGAGAACTACGTTACCATGGATCGCTAGATCCGCTCCCTTCCCTCCTTTCAGTAGATTAGGCGCGGAGAAGCTGTAGATCCTGTTTCCCTTTCCCAAAAGCACGACAGAGTAAACACAAAGGAATCACGATATAGGGTTGGGCCTATGGCCTCTTTCTATTCCCTATATTATGAGGGGGTACAGGTTCCTTTATATAGAGACACGAGACCACTCAGGGGCAAAGTCGGTATTTGCCCACATAACCCTAACTAGGGTTACTAAGCACTCCCCCTTGGGTGAATACCATGACCAACACATGCCTTGTTAAAACTCCCAAAACCCCAGTGGGAAAATATGGATAAAGAGTACATGGTGACGCAGATTGCATTTGCACTTTGTTGCCTTGTTAAAAACCTTATGTGAGAAATTTCAGAAAAACTCACCAAGGGAAAAAGAGTACAACAACTATCATCAGGACAAATTTTGATCTTCTGGATCTGTATTCAATCTTCTACAAGGGCTAAATTTAGAAACGTGGTCCCCTTTAGAAACGTGGTCCCCTAATCCTTGCAAAATTGTATCAATATGGCAAAATATTTGCTTCTAGAAGTATATGCACATAGAGATTTATCAAACAGATTGCATATCCTTGCAAGGATTATTTCAGGAACTTCACCTCAACTCACTTCTAGGATACACGAGGTAAGTGCACATATCAACATAAAAAAGCCACTTCGACTGGTGGTGTTCGATCGACTAGATCTTCATATTTGATAGAAACTTTCATAAAGGTTCACATATTTATCAAACTGATGCCTTCGGGGCATACAATATGACATTCGGTGTCTCACAATTGTGATCAAGATTTAGCATCCGCCCCCTGATGATGACATCCGTCAAAGTCATTATCCCTCATAACTTAAACATATTCTTCAAGATATATGTCTCATTGTTCATCTAAAATATTGAGCATGGATGGGGCTAGGAAGCTACACCTTTCATTCTATCAGACACCACAATATATACATAGTTGTGCAAAGCAAATAACTTGTCCTTCCACAGGACTTAGGGGATACAATAGTTGTGATAGTACATATTCTAGATATAACTCATCGCTCCAGGCGTTCATTCATTACAACTTATATGATGGTGTAACATAAGTCCATCAAAGATCGTAATCCATCAAGGATTCTTCATCAATCAGATCATCGTTATAGTCTGTTATTCTGGTACAATGGGGATATTTTGCCAGTAACACCTAAACCTTATAGGTTTCTACCATCAGAGCTTTAGAGGATATCATAATTCCACATCTAGTGGAAAATACCATGAGTAAAACTCGTGGAATGCACATGTGCTTATTCGGTGAACTTCAAGTCCTTTGGTACCTCATATTATTCCTTTTCGGGTCTATATTGGTATTTATCCCTTTATATGGGTTATTAAACTGTCACACCTGGTTTTGGAAGGTAAACCAAATGCGAACCATGTACGTGCCAGGATCAGAGCTCACATACACAACGATTACATAAATGACTCATCATAGCAGAATGCTTCGAATAACAATAAAGAGTAAGTAATAATATTACAGACTAGAGCCATTTATATAATATAAATCAAAGTGCACATAATAGAAATGTAGCCAACGTAAATAAACCTGCCATAGGCAGCTGACTGGGGGAGGTCGCTAGCCTAATCCTCGAACTCGTTGAAGTCCTAGGACTCCTGGAGATCCGCCTCGACGCCTTCTTCTTGTTCTTCTTTACCTGAGCATAGGTTGCACCAAAGGCAACCTGGTGTTTTGTGAAAGCAAGTGTTGGGGGTCTTCTTCTCCGCCGAAGGTCCTCAAGACGAAGATACTATCTACAGGCGACAGGAGCGAATGTCGAAGCTACAATTAATATGCGTGGGAAAGCCGAAGGTGAACATCCTAGGCTTAAGGAGATGGCGAAGGTCAGACATAATGCTAAGTCCAAGAGGAAAATACTAGTTAATCCCTGATGTTTTGTATTATGATTATAAGTATATGCTGATGTCATAAATGTATTTTTACTCGGGATGTGTCCTGTGCCTATAAATAGGTGAACAGTACCCTCGTACTGTTCACGCTGGATTGTAATTTATCTCGCGTCAACACCTTCAAACAAATCGAAGGTATCAATGTAATATAAATCATGTTAATGTTTAAATGAAACAAATATATGAATGAATAACATACATTGTGTCCATAAACTCTTATTTTCATGAAAGATGAAGGCGTGTCCTTCACGACCTTCGTCCAAAGATTGTTATATCCGAAAGGAGATAATGCTTCAAAGGACGAAGGTCCTTAATGCTTAACTATTGTGTTGCCTTATTCTTGATTCACAACATTTGAGAATGAGTGACCAACAGCAAGGGTGAGTACACATGAACGTACTCAACAAATGTTCCGTTTGGCTGACGTAGACTAGCTTTATGTGGGCTTATGATCAAAGTAGTTGCTTTTAGATCGTCAGGTATTTATTATTAGTAGAAGCCAAGGTTTAGCAATAACCAACCCATGGATCATTTCCTCATCAAGGAACATCATTATCATCATCGTAGCCAAAACCATTGTATCTCAGATCATCAGCATCTCTTATCAAAGGAGCTCCCAAGGCCGCTCATAACCGTGAGCACGACTGATATATCAGTTTCATAACACTCTGCAGAGGTTGCACACTTTACCCACGAGTCGTGATCCCTTTCCAGCATGGGTTTGCAAGACCCGATCTTCACTACTGAGGTGACACTACAGGAAACGCCTAAATTTTCCTGGGCCAAAAACCCACGAAAATAAGCCTAAACCGACGAATACACTACATAGCCTTTACAAAGATTCCCCTGGTGTGTAGTCGCTTGTTAGGTTTCTCAAGTCGTACAAACACAGTACTCCTCCCTAAGGTGAGTGAGTAACAAAACCAAATCGAATGAACCTCGACACCCACCCTTAGCAGAGCAAGCAATATACCCCAACCCCCATTGATGGTACAATGGCGAAGAAAACTACACCTCCAATTTCCTCCAATTAATCAGCTAAGGGCATCCCATTCCACCCTCATGGTTGTACTATTTTTCCCGGGTGGTCATCCAACAAATAGGTCCTTACAGAGGGGTACTCGAGAAACAGCTCGAGCCCCCTTTAATGTCACAAATTGTCACACCCGATTTTAAGGAACAAAGCCAGGTGCATCTCATACATGCGCCAAAGGAGACAACATATATAATAACAGAGTGTATAGAGATAAATGTCACAATATAGTCAGAGTACTTTATTACATAGCGGAAGTCTTACAAAATAAGAGATAAATATCGCAGGATCTAAAATCTATCCTTGGCGCCAGAAAGCCAACTGGGAGACGCCACATAGATCGAATCGAACTCCTCGCAGTATGGCTCCACTTGAACCACCCGTTCTTCTCCTGTGGGGGGGGGGGTGTGAGACAGCAAGAGTGAGCTCACATACGTTCATAGCTCAACAAGTCGTGGGGAATAATGTGCATGAACTCACCAAAGGTGGGGAGTTCATGTGAAGTGTAAGGCTGATCAACAAAGTAAGGGCTGAAGCTGAGCATTGCTTTTATAAGTTGGTCAAAATTTTATTAGCAATTACTAAGTGTAAGTAAATATCAAACCTTAATAATAATAAAGAAAAGTAATAGTAAAATAATCCCAAATGCGATGCAAATGTCCAATTAAATTTAAGTTCCATAAATTAATCATGTGAGGGTCCGAGCTGCTCATGACCGTGAGCACGGCTAGTATACCAGTTTTACACTCTGTAGAGGTTGCGCATCTTTACCCATAAGTCATGTTACCCATATGCCAAGAGATGGCCAATCCCATACACCTCTACCGAGGAGGCGAGGCAGGGCAACACTACGAGGCCTTTACAAAGTTCCACTAGCTTCAGAAATCCCGCTACAGTTTATAGGAAGCTCCAGTGCAGGAATCCCTCGCCTGACCACCATCGCAGCAAAATCAACCCAAGGACCTCCCTACACTGACCACTCCCCTACTGCCCTTGCCCCTTTCGGGTAAGGAAGACATCCACTAGCTTTCCTAGTTAATCAGCCAAGGGTGTCCCATTAAACCCTTGTGGTAGCACTGTTTTCCCGGGTGGTCGCTCCATGTTCCCATTAACATAATGATCTTAACATGAACAGTAATAATAAAAGATAATAAAAATATAATCATAAATAGTGTATCTTCATACCCAAAACCACAATAAGCAATAGCAAGTACTACCCAAAAATATTAAGTGGCGACATGGTATAAAGATAGCCAAAACTCGGGTAACCTTTTGGAGCCCATCAAAATTAACCTATGCAGATCATTATAATTAATAAGAACATGGCTGGGAAAAGTAAGTGATCAAGGGCACAACTTGCCTTCAATGAGCTCCTGCTCAGCTACTTCTACTTGCTGAACCTCAGGATCCACAGTAGCTTGCTCATCTACTCGCATCAACACAATACATACATAATATAGCAAGAATTAACATTGCACCAAACATGTGAATAAAATACACAATAAAAATCTATACATTAAAATAAGAACCTAGGAACAAGAATCGTTAATTTTGGATTTATAGATTTTAAGATATGAATTTCCAAAGATTTTATGTGCTTGAAATGGGATTAAATGAGAAATTAATTTTCTTACTGTTTTCATGACAAAACAGAGAAACTAAACGATAGAGAATATTATTACAAAAATTTAGAAACTGGAATGGATCAATTTGGAGTTCATAAGCATTTTCTATGAATTATACAAATTCTGGCATTTATTTAATACTATAAATCCATTTCTAAATTCATTTCTCTGGTTTTATTTGTTCTCTGGACTAGGCGACAAAATTTGGGAACTGCAGGGGTCTCGGTGTAAATGTTCTTAAGACTCAGGGCACAGTGGCCAATGGACTGCAGGTTATTTACGAAAAAGTATAGGGGCTCTTTACAAAAATTGCCACGGCGAAGGGGTACGCGCGTCCTTAGCTGTTAGATTAGAAATCTATGGCCCCGATCAGATTCAGAGCGTGATGGTCGGCGATCAGTGCGGACCACCGATGACGCAATGGATGGCTCTGATTTAAAAAGACTAGATCTATCCACGACCGTTGGATCTAGATCAACGGTGCTGGCTAATCCACCCAATCGGTACCCCTTTGATCTAATCACAACCGTCGCGCTATGGATCAACGGTCACAACCCCTCCCTGGTCTATCCCGCGCTCAAAACAGAGGTCAACGCCGGCGGTGCACAGCCAAGGAAGGCGGCGCTACTGTTGAACCCCGCCAGAGCTGACCGGAATCGCGATTCCCACCCCCATTCTCTAATTGGACTCATGCTACATCTCTATTAGGCACTGGCGAGACTGGGGAAGGCGCTCTTACCGACAATGGTCGAGGTGGAGGGTCGGTTCGCGGTGCCCGATGACTCCGCGATGACGGAGCACGTGGATGGGGGGAATTCCCCGGTCTTCCGCTCCCTGGCGAGGCACGAACGGCTTTCCCGCGCTCCGGTACTCCTGGTTGGCGGCGAGACGGCACGAGCCAGTGGCGCGGTGGGGAGTTTGCCGAGGCGAGTCACCGCGGCAATGGCGTACAGCGGCGGCACACTCTTTCACCTCTCGGTTTAGCGGTAGAACTAGGGCGTACAGGGCTCGGGACGGCGCGACAGGCTCCAGGCATTAAATAGGGTGTGGATGGTGGCCGAGGTGGGGGTTGGCGCACGAGGATTCCGTGGTGGATCACGACATCTGTTGCGCGTAGTCCGCGATAGTCACAGGAGGATGAAGACGAGTTCGCAACGGTCTTTACCCGATGACCAGTGGGCCCCACACGGCAGCCACAGAGCTAGCGCGCAGTAGAGAGGGCGCTGGCGTGTGGGTCCCGGCCGGTAGGGGCAGCGCACGCAGGGATTCCCCAGTTGGGCCGCACGGGAGGGGGAAATGTAACACGGGCCAGATTGAGGTATGGCGGCCCATGTAGCCTTTCTTTCTTTTTTTATCTTTTATCTTATTTTCTCTATTTCTAATTTCAAATTGGAATTCGAATTTTTAATCCAGATTTGTGTCAAACTTATTCTCAAATCATATTGTGGAATTAAAAATACCAATTTTAGGATTATAATTATATTATTTATATTTTTATACTATTTCTCTTTTCCTTATTTTCAAACCCTAATTTCCTTTTAGGGTTTAATCCAACCATTAGAATTATTAACTCATTGCTATTATCCCTATTACTTTTATTTAATGCACAGACATATAAAACTCCATCAAGATACATTTTCTTTTATTTTAGTGTCATTTGTTTTAATTAATCACTCTTAATTTTATGTATGCTCTTTTTATGATGCAAATAAGGCGCATAAAATAAGGAACTCACTCTATTATTCTTTGTATACAATTTTGAGTATTACAAATCCTACCCCCCTTAAAAATAATCTCGTCCTCGAGATTTAGGACGATCTAGAGAAAAGGTAAGGAAAATCTATACGAAGCTCTTCTTCTCTTTCCCAAGTAGCTTCATCTTCACCGTGGTGGCTCCATTGCACTTTGCACATCTTTATAACCTTATTCCTCGTGACACGAGTCAGTGTATCAAGAATCTTGATAACATATTCTGCATAAGTCAGATCATCTTGAACACTAAGATCCTCCATTGGTAACTGATCTTCAGGTACCCTGAGACATTTCTTCAGTTGTGACACGTGGAATACATTATGCACATCAGATAGATTATCAGGTAGCTCGAGTTGATAGGCCATCTCTCCAACCTGCCTAAAAACTCATAATGGTCCAATATAGCGAGGGGACAATCTGCCCTTAACTTTAAAGTTCCTCATTCCACGAAGTGGTGACACCTTAAGGTACACATGATCACCTTCCTCAAACTCCAGTGGTCTTCTATTATCAGCGTAGCTCCTTTGCCTGGTCTGAGCTACCCTCAAATTCTCCCGAATTATGCGGACTTGTTCTTCTGCCTCTTGAATAAGTTCAGGTCCAAAGATCTGTCTTCCTCTAGTCTGATCCAATGTAGAGGAATCCTGCATTTCCCGCCATATAGAGTCTCGAACAGTGACATCTTCAGAGTGGCCTGGTAACTATTATTATATGAGAACTCAGCATAAGGTAGACTTTTGTCCCAACTACTACCATGCTGAAGGGCATAAGCGCTCAACATGTCCTCCAATACTTGATTAGTCCTTTCAGTCTGTCCATCAGTCTGAGGGTGATAAGCCGTACTAAAATTCAACTTCTTCCAATACCGAGAGGTAAACTGCGATCCTCGATCAGACACGATCTTCTTTGGCACACCATGCAGACAGACAATCCGTGCCATGTACAACTCTACCAACTTGGCTCCTGAATACGTGGTCTTCATTGGAATAAAGTGGGCTACTTTAGTTAGCCTATCCAAAATCACCCAAATAGAATCATACCCAGCAGATGTGCGGGGCACTCTAGTAATGAAGTCCATATCAATCTCTTCTCACTTCCACTCGGGTATCTTTAGTGGATGCAGTAGTCCAGCTGGCCTCTGGTGTTCAGCCTTAACTCTTTGACACACATCGCACATAGCCACATGTGCAACCACATCTCTCTTCAATCCATACCACCAGCATTTTTGCTTCAAATCCTGATACATCTTAGTGCTCCCAGGGTGAATAGAATAAACTGAGTCATGTGCCTCCTTCAATATGGTTTCCCGAAGATTATCGATATCAGGAACACAAATTCGATTCTTGAACCATACCGTGCCTTGCTCATCCTCCGTGAAATCTAGGCCTCTACCCTCTGTTATCAGATCCTTGATCTCCTGGATTTTGGCATCACCAATCTGACCTCTTCGAATTTCTTGCTCCAAGGTAGGTTCCAATTCAATGGTAACTCCCTCCGTATGTGTAACAATCCCCAGGTTGAGCCTCTCAAAATCGTTTGCTAATTCATCGGGTAGCTTGACAACAAAAGCGGAGTGAACATGCTCCTTCCGACTCAAGGCATCTGCAACCAAATTTGCCTTGCCTGGGTGGTAGTGAATCTCCAAATCATAATCCTTAATAAGCTCCAACCAACGGCGTTGCCGAAGGTTGAGATCCTTCTGAGTGAATATGTACTTCAAACTCTTATGATCCATGTATACTTGGCACTTAGTTCCCATAATGTAATGTCTCCAAATCTTAAGTGCATGCACAACGGTTGCCAGTTCCAAGTCATGAGTGGGGTAGTTCAATTCATGTTTCCACAACTGACGAGACGCATAGGCGATCACATGTCCTTCTTGCATGAGCACACATCCCAAGCCTTGGCCACATGCATCACAATAAATGTCAAATCCTTTCTGTAGATCTGGCATAACCAACACTGGGGTGACATCAATCTCAACTTCAGTTGGTTAAAACTATCTTGGTACCTCTCGTCCCACTTAAACTCTCTTCCCTTCTCTAGAAGTGAGGTCATAGGCTTAGCAATCTTAGAAAATCCTTCAATAAATCTCCGATAATATCTTGCAAGTCCCAAGAAACTTCGAATCTCCGTAACTGTAGTGGGTATGCTCCACACCACTATTTTCTTGACTTTAGCAGGATCCACTGATATTCCTTCATTAGAAATAATATGTCCAAGGAATGGCACCTCACCAATCCAAAACTCGCATTTGCTATACTTGGCGTAGAGTTGATTATCCCTTAGCTTTTGTAGCACCAATCTGAGGAGTTCCTCATGATCACTTTCTCTCTTAGAATATATAAGAATATCGTCGATGAACACCACGACGAATCTGTCCAAATACTCCATGAACACCTTATTCATCAAATTCATAAAATAAGCTGGTGCATTAGTTAATCCAGACGACATAACAGTGAACTCATATAATCCATATCGGATTGAGAAAGTTGTCTTGGGAATATTCGATGGCCTAATCTTCATTTGGTGATAACCCGATCGGAGATCAATCTTCGAGAATACCCTTGCACCTCTCACCTGATCAAATAAATCTTTAATGCGAGGTAATGGATACTTGTTCTTCACAGTGACATTGTTAAGGAACCTATAATCCACGCACATCCCTTGCGATCCATCTTTCTTCTTTACAAACAAAACCGGTGCTCTCCAAGGTGAAGACTCGGACGAATGTACCCAGCCTCTTGCAACTCCGTTAAGTGCTTGTTGAGTTCTTTTAACTCTTCTACAGACATCCTATATGTCCATTTAGTAATAGGAGCAGTTCCAGGTAAGAGATCTATGACAAACTCAACTTACGTATCCGGTGGCATCCCTGGTAACTCCTCTGGAAAGACATCCGGAAAATCTCTAACCACATGGATGTTGTCACCAACAAACTTCCCGTTTACTAAGGATGCCGCTAGTCTGGTGGTGGTAGTTACTGCAACTTCAACTTCAAATCTTTGTCCTTTGGAACTGGTGAGTTCTACGGTTCCCTTAGCACAGTGTATAAACCACATTTGCCTTTCTTAACCATGACATACCAAGGATCACGTCTATAGTGCTCTCTTCTAACACTATAGGGGTAGCCCATCTGGGTTAGAAACATATGGTAAGAAAGAAGGATTGTAGACAAGGCAGTAATTACGAAGCATGTTACTTTGGGGGATTTATTAGCTAAGTGTGTCACATACTAAAGTTAATTCATTATCTTATGGTGGTACATGCTAAGATGCCCGTCTATACTATTTCAATCAATCAAAGAAGCAAATCAGACATTGATCATCAGAACAATCAACCAACATTTTTTTAAATATAGAAAATAGTTATAATTTTGTCTTAGGCCTCCTATCTCTTAAAAAGGTCATAAATGTAGGATTTCAAAGTGTGTAATCCACTTGTCTCCAAGTAAAGAAGATAAGAGTAATCAGAGTAGAACAGTAGAAGGTGAGACAGGATCAAGATAAGTGTAGAGAGAATCAGAGTAAGGTAAGTATAAAATGAATTAGAGTAAGATAAGTAGGTAAGGGTTTTGTCCATTTCTATCTAGGTTTCGTCCTACAGTCAACATTTGCTCTGATACCACTTCTGTCACACCCGGTTTTAAGGAACAAAGCCGGGTGCATCTCATACATGCGCCAAAGGAGACAACATATATAATAACAGAGTGTATATAGATAAATGTCACAATATAGTCAGAGTACTTTATTACATAGCGGAAGTCTTACAAAATAAGAGATAAATATCGCAGGATCTAAAACTTATCCTTGGCGCCAGAAAGCCAACTGGGAGACACCACCTAGATCGAATCGAACTCCTCGCTGTATGGCTCCACTTGAACCACCTGTTCTTCTCCTGTGGGGGGTGTGAGACAGCAAGAGTGAGCTCACATACGTTAATAGCTCAACAAGTCATGGGGAATAATGTGCATGAACTCACCAAAGGTGGGGAGTTCATGTGAAGTGTAAGGCTGATCAACAAAGTAAGGGCTGAAGCTGAGCATTGCTTTTATAAGTTGGTCAAAATTTTATTAGCAATTACTAAGTGTAAGTAAATACCAAACCTTAATAATAATAAAGAAAAGTAATAGTAAAATAATCCCAAATGTGATGCAAATGTCCAATTAAATTTAAGTTCCATAAATTAATCATGTGAGGGTCCGAGCTGCTCATGACCGTGAGCACGGCTAGTATACCAGTTTTACACTCTGCAGAGGTTGCACATCTTTACCCACAAGTCATGTTACCCATCTGCCAAGAGATGGCCAATCCCATACACCTCTACCGAGGAGGCGAGGCAGGGCAACACTACGAGGCCTTTACAAAGTTCAACTAGCTTCAGAAATTCCGCTACAGTTTATATGAAGCTCCAGTGCAAGAATCCCTCGCCTGACCGCCATCACAGCAAAATTAACCCAAGGACCTCCCTACACTGACCACTCCCCTACTGCCCTTGCCCCTTTCGGGTAAGGAAGACATCCACTAGCTTTCCTAGTTAATCAGCCAAGGGCGTCCCATTAAACCCTTGTGGTAGCACTGTTTTCCCGGGTGGTCGCTCCATGTTCCCATTAACATAATGATCTTAACATGAACAGTAATAATAAAATATAATAAAAATATAATCATGAATAGTGTATCTTCATACCCAAAACCACAATAAGCAATAGCAAGTACTACCAAAAATATTCAGTGGCGATAAGGTATAAAGATAGCCAAAACTGGGGTAACCTATTTGTCGGCGTTTCGAACCCGGGGGTCCCTGGACCGACGAGTAAATTTGTCGCTGCGTGCCCCTGCCCAGATGGGTTGGCGCGAGATGGAACACAAGGGGAAAACGCGGCTCGTATTATCTCGCACCAAGGGTGTGCTCGTAGTAGGGGTTACAAGCATTCGTGAGAGAGAGAGAGAGAGTTAGCCTGTTCATTAGCTCATTCCCCCGCGCGACCCCTTCGCATGAAGGCCCTGGACCTCTCTTTTATAGATGCAAGGAGAGGGTCCAGGTGTACAATGGGGGGTGTAGCTATGCGCTAACGTGTCTGGCAGAGAGGTGCCTGAGCCCTGTGTACATGCCAACGTGGCTGTCGGAGAGACGCTTGAGCCCTGTGTACGCGATAACGTGGCCATCGGAGAAGTGCTTGAGCCCTGTAGAAGCACAGCTGTCGATGTCGCTGGGATCCTGCTGACGTCTCCTTGCTTCCGTAGGGGGCTGAGAACCACCATCGTCATGGACCCACGCGAGGAGCCATCATTACTTGTTACCGGGGCGAGCCAGATGGGACGTCTGTCTTGTTCCCTCGTAGCCTGAGCTAGCTAGGGGTAGGGTAATGATGTATCCCCCATGGCGCGGTCGATCCGAGCCCAAGGTCGGGTGAGGCGGAGACTTCTCCTGAGGCCGAGGTCGGGGTCGGGCGAGGACGTGATTCCTTCCGAGGCCGAGGTTGAGGCCAAGCCCTAGGGTTGGGCAAGGCAGAGACCTCCTTCCGAGGCCGAGGTTGAGGCCGAGCCCTGGGGTCGGGCGAGGCGGAGACCTCCTTCCGAGGCCGAGGCCTAAGGTCAGGCGAGGCGGAGCTTCCTGTTGCGCCCGAGGCTGAACTTGGCTGTTGTCAGCCTCACCCTGGTGGGTGCACAGCAGTCGGAGCGGGGCGAGCGGCTCTGTTTTCCTGTCAGGTCGGTCAGTGAAAGGGCAAAGTGACTGCGGTCACTTTGACCCTGCCAACTGAGGCACGCGTGTCAGGATAAGGTGTTAGGCGATCTTCGCATTGAATGCGCCTGCAATACGGTCGGTTGGTAAGGCGATTTGACCAAGGTTGCTTCTCAACGAAGCCTACCCGAGCTGGGCCTCAGGCGAGCCGAGGGTGCGCCCACTGCTTGAGGAGGCCCTCGGGCGAGGCATGAATTCATCCGGGACTACTATTCCCACCCGAGGCTGGGGTCGGGCAAGGCGAGATTGCGTCCCTTGGTAGACGAGGCCTTGACCTGAACCGCGCCCATCAGTCTTTGCGGTTCGTGCTGATGGTGGTTACCAGCCGTGTTTAGGAGTGTTGGGGGTACCCCTAATTACGGTACCCGATAGTAGCCCCCGAGCCTCGAAGGGAGTGTTGGTACTCGCTTGGAGGCTTTGCCGCATTTCTCGGTGAGGGGACCGACCTTTCTTGGTTGTACTTTGTTCTGGTGGGTGCGCGCGAGCGCACCCGCCAGGTGTAGCCCCCGAGGCCTCGGAGGAGTGGTTTGACTCCTCTGAGGTCTTAATGCTTTTCGCTATGCCTCGGCCGGCCTTGTCGTTCCCTCATGCGGCCTGATTGTAGCCCGGGTGCATGGTCAGATTCCGAATTTTTAGGCTGGTTTGTTGACGCTGTCAACGGTTTGGCCATAGCCGGGTTGCGAGAGCAACCCCCGAGCCTCTACACGGAGAGAGGGGACGATCAAGGACTGTCTTGACTTTTATCATACGCCCCTTCGTCGCCTTTCCGCAAAGAGGAAGGGGGGAAAGCGCCATGTTGCCCTCGGAGGGCGCCTAACAAGGTGTCTCCGGTGAGTTGCTAACGGGTGATCCGAGTGGACGCCCATGCCCCGTTTGATAAGGGTCAACTAGTGGCCCAGAGGCACGCTCCAAAAGTACCTGCAGGTGATTTGCCGGATCCGAACCCGTTCGATAGGGTTCGAGGGCTCGATGCCTCCCTCTGGTGGGATTCCATTACAAAATCGCTCCTGCTGGTCTCAGAAATGTCCTAGGGTACCTCGGGAGCGTAGCCCGAGCCTCGGCCATGTAACGGACGTACCCAGAGTCATCCCTCACTCTGCGTGTTCTGGGGCGGCTGTCGAACCCTTCCGAGGGCCCAGCCTTCGAACCCCTGATCAGTAGTGGGTGCGGAGCCCGGGCGCTCTGGGGCGACTGTCGAACCCTTCCGAGGGGCCAGCCTTCGAACCCCTGATCAGTAATGGGCTTGGAGCCCAAGTGCTCCGGGGCGGCTGTCGAACCCTTCCAAGGGGCCAGCCTTCGAACCCCTGATCAGTAGGAGGGCTCGGGGCCCGCTTCCTTCGCTGCGAAGGATCCCTTTCGAGATATCCCCTTTCCCGGTCCCTGTAGCAAGAGAGAGAAAGGGGAAGAGGAAAAGGATATGAATTTAAATGGTGTGGCGCACCTTTTTTGACGCGGTCATCATGGCGGAGGTGAAACGACGCCCGCTTCGCCTGCAAAAGGTGTCGCTTGCCCTGCCGAGGAGTTAATGAGACAGGATGGGCGATTCGCGGGGCGGCCGAGTGCGCGATTCGTTCGAGGAACGGAACACGGGCGCATCGTCTTCATGCCGTGGGAAAAGGCTCTCCTGCCGCTTCAGGAGGGGACGCGAGCCTGCAGGCGATTCGACCGCTGCTTCTGCTCGTTTGCTGGCACAATTACTGCCGGTCCACTTTTGGCCGTGTCGACCATCGCGCCTCCTCCTGCGGCTGACTGACCCATGATCGTTGCACCCAATTAGCACTGTTGGGTCATGCGTAGGGCTGCCTCGAGTCGCGGTACTGGTTCCGCAGTCGAGAAGACGCGGCATTGGTGTAAGTAGCGGTGCGGTTTCTTGCACGTAGTAACCGGCGTGTCGATTACATGACGTGTGGGCCTAGGCCTCCATGCCGGATGCGACGAAGCCAAAGGTGTGCGCCACCATGGTGCGGCTGCACGCCACCTGCATGGCGGTCCACCCTTTTGACCGTTGGCTTCGGCGAGGATGGAGGAGTGCTTATAACCGCGGGGCGGTTACATGCTCCGCGTGCGGCGGTTTGGCTTCTTTCGTTCCGGGTCAGCTTGCATGACGTGTGGGACCCAGCCCCCGAGTCGTAGGGGGAGGACCCTGGAGCACGTCGGTGAAGACTTTGCCCGTGACGCTTGAGGATGCGAGTGGGGAGAGCCGCCTTTGAAAAGGGATCGATCCCCCGAGCAGTAGCCATGCCTTCGCACTCCCCTCATGCATCGCGCCCTTCCACCTTCCGAGCCCCTGGATGGGGAGCACCTGCGTTGCCTTCGTCTTGCTGCTGTTGGAGGAGCGCGACCTCGTGGGGGTTGGCGCCCTTCAGCCACCGCTCGGCTTCAAGGATTTTCATCATGCAGCCCGGCTGTAGTCCCTCACCAATGGTCATCCAGGATGATGACCGCCAGCTTGGTGGTGGGGAGAAGCAAGCCGGGCTGCGACCTCTGCCCCACCCTCAGCTTCAAGGATCTTCATCATCTGGGCTGGGAAGGAGGGCGGGGCGACTTGGGGCCTACGTCCGCGTGGGCCAGCGACCCGCTTCTTCCTCCAGCATTCGGGGGAGGAAGACATCCTCCAGCTCTATGGAGGAGGCATCCTCCAGCCATGCGAGGGAAGGCGAACTGCCGCTGCCGGGCCAGGGTGCAACTGTCCGTCCTCCACCCGGGCGACGGTCGTGCCGTGCGCAGGTGGCTGCTGTCACCGGCCTCGTGGAGGGGGCGAACTTCGACAACGCGGGCCCGGCCGGCCGTGAGCGTCGTCAGCTGCAGCGTGCCTGGCATGCTGGCTCAGCTGGCTCTGACGCCACCTCCGATGCTGGCTCCTGCCGCTTGGTCCGGGCGTGGCTGTCCGTCCACCGCACGGGCAACTGTCGCGCCGCGCGTAGGTCGGGCATGTCTGTGGCCCTTCCCGCATCGCCGACTACACCGGGGGATCGTCCAAGACGTCGTACGCCGCTAGGGCGGCGTTCGTGTTCTTGGATTGTCTTGTCCTCACTCTGGCATGACGCCTCCGCGCGGAGGTCGGTGCCGGCCCGTCTAGGAGGACTTGAGTGGGGATCTGCCGGTGCAGGCTGAGGCGGCCGCCATTCGTCGGCGTGGCGCTGGCGCGCAGGTGGCCGCTATCGTCGGTGCTGAGGAGGTGGTAGCCAGAGGAGGTTTCTCCGCCGACGAGACCATCGGCGCCACCTGTGGTCGGACCTTCGGCTCTTTGGCTTTGATGGCTTGTCCTCGCCCCTCGTGTGGGGACATGGGCGAGGGCCTTTCCACAGCAGCGTTTGCCCTGACGTCATCTCTGCTGCTGTTTAGCCGCCCAAAGAGGAGGTCGTTGTCGCTGCTGGTGCAGTGGTCGCTGGCGAGCCACCTGGAGTTTGTTGTCCCGCAGGCCCTCTAGTGTGGAGGTTGTTCATACCCGCGGGAGTGGAACCGGAGTCCCGCTTGTAATGGTACCTTGAGTATGGGTGTTTGTTCATTGTGGTTGTCGAGGCCTGAACATCTGGGTATTTGAGTGTAATGCCGTGTTTCTTCCTCATTTCGAGTACTAGGACTCGCCTATCGGCTAGCTGAACCACTTAACCGAGCGTGAGCTACCTTGTGCGGAAGGTGACGAGTGAGTAATCCGTATCCCGGAGGTGTAGGAGTCCCTCGGCTCGATCGGCCTTGCTGCCCAAGGCCTCTCTTGCTCAGTTCTAGAACCTTTGGCCGCTCTGCGATGAGCTGAAGCCGGAGGTAGCGATGTCAGCGTGGATAGAGGCGGAGTCGGCTCGGAAAGAGGCTTCGTCGGCCCAGAAGCAGGTGGCTTCCCAGGCCGAGGAGGTACAGCAGTGGTGGCTGGAGCTTGGCCAGGTCGTCCGCGAGCGGGACCAACCCCGAAGTCACGCTGCCGAGGCCGTGAGCCGGGCTGAGGTCCTCGGGGGACAGCTGGCTGAGGCTACGGAGCAGCCAACCGAGGTGTCTGCTCGGGCCGGGGCCCTGGCGGACACCCAGGCTGTGAGGGCCCAGGCGCGGTGCTGGCGTCCTCCTTCGAGGTGGAGATCCTTCCGCCCGTGTCGCCGTCCGAGGCTGAGCCAGGTTCCGCCGAGGGTGCTGCTGCTCCCCCTGCCGATGTCTGAACCTGCAGGAACAGTTTGTCTGTAGTATGCGTATGTTTTTTGCGGCCACCGAGGCCTAAACACTTTTATCGTTGTGTTATAAAGCTGTGTTTCCTTTCCTCTCGTTTCGAGTATCAGGACTTGTTCGTCGGTAGCAGAATCGCTTATCCGAGCGAGAGTTACTTTTTGCGGAAGGTGATGAGTGAGGTATCCGTATCCCGGAGGTGTAGGAGTCCCTCGGCTCGGTCGACCTTGCCGCTTACATGCACTCTTACCCGTTTGCAGGATTCTGTTATCAATATAGTCGAGAAGGCACGAAAGTCGTTTTGGTAGAAAATCTTTCTTGGAGGAAAATTTTGACGCAGAGGGGGTTCCCCCCTTCTAGCCCCCGAGGGAGGGTCGGGCTTTGCCGAGGCAAGGTTGATCCTTCCTTGACGGTTAGACTTTATTTATGTAAAGAGAACGAGATATATGAACGACTTGAAACATTTCAAGGGTAGAAGCGACGTAGCTGTTGGATGTTCCAAGCGTTGCTGTAGACCTCGCCTTGATCGTTGGCCAGCTTGTATGTCCCAGGCTTCAAAATCTTGGCGATGATGTACGACCCTTCCTAGGGAGGAGTAAGCTTGTGGCGTCCTCGGGCGTCCTGCCGCAGCTGAAGTACCAAGTCTCCCACCTGGAAGCCTCGGGGCCGAACCCCTCGGGCGTGGTAGCGTCGCAGAGACTGCTGATACCGCGCCGAGTATAGTAAGGCCACGTCCCGAGCTTCTTTGAGCTGGTCCAGTGAGTCTTCTCGGCTGGCCAGGTTGCTTCGGTCGTCGTACGCCTTTGTCCTCGGGGAACCGTATTCTAAGTCTGTGGGTAAGATAGCCTCAGCCCCATAGACTAGAAAGAACAGAGTGAAACCCGTGGCTCGGCTCGGCGTCGTCCTTAGACTCTAGACCACCGAGGGTAGCTCTTTCATTCACCGCTTGCCAAACTTGTTGAGGTCGTTGTAGATGCTCGGTTTTAGTCCCTGCAAAATCATACCATTGGCACGCTCCACCTGCCCATTCGTCATGGGATGGGCTACGGCGGCCCAGTCCACACGGATGTGGTGGTCCTCGCAGAAGTCCAGGAACTTCTTCCCAGTGACTGTGTGCCATCATCGGTGATGATGGAGTTTAGGACCCCAAAGCGATGGATGATGTTTGTGAAGAATGCCACCGACCTGCTCGGACCTGATGCTGGTTAGGGGTCGGACCTCGATCCACTTAGAGAATTTGTCGATGGCGACCAGCAGGTGCGAGAAGCCCCCGGGTGCCTTCTGCAAGGGACCAACGAGGTCCAGACCCCACACGGCAAACGGCCAGGTGATGGGTATTGTCTGTAGGGCCTGAGCAGGCAGGTGCGTCTGTCTTGCGTAGAATTGACACCCTGGGCAGGAGCGTACAATCCTAGTGGCGTCGGCCACCGCGGTCGGCCAGTAGAAACCCTGTCGGAAGGCGTTCCCCACGAGGGCTTGAGGTGCTGCATGGTGACCGCAAGCCCCCGAGTGTATTTCTTGCAATAGCTCCCGTCCTTCGGCGACGGATATGCATCGTTGGAGAATGCCTGAGGGGTTGCGGTGGTAGAGCTCCTTTTCATCACCCAATAAGACGAACGACTTGGTGCGCCGCGCTAATCGCCGAGCTTCAGCCTTGTCGAGGGGTAGCTCTCCTCGGAGGAGATATTCCAGGTACGGGGCCTGCCAGTTCGGGTTAGGCGTGACCCCATTCCGCTCTCCCTTGACGCACAAGGCCTCACCCTCGGCGGCCGAGGATACCTCGGGCTGGGCCGAGGCCTCCTCGGGCTCGGGCGTGTCGTCGATGTTGACAGAGGGTTGATGTATGTCTCGGGAAAAGACGTCTGGGGGAACCGTTGTCCGCCCCGAGGCTATTTTAGCCTGCTCATCTGCAGTCTCGTTGTATCGTCGAGCGATATGGTTGAGCTCCAGCCCGTAGAACTTGTCTTCCAGGCGCCGAACTTCGTCGCAGTAGGCCTCCATCTTCCGGTCGCGGCAGTGGGAGTTCTTCATGACTTGGTCAATGACAAGCTGCAAGTCACCACGAGCGTCGAGGCACCGAACCCCTAGCTCGACGACGATGCACATCCCGTTAACCAAAGCCTCATACTCGGCCACGTTGTTGGACGCCGAAAAATGGAGGCGCAGCACGTAGCGAAGATGCTTCCCGAGGGGTGAAACGAAGAGCAGGTCAGCGCCTGCTCCGGTTTTCATGAGCGACCCATCGAAGTACATGGTCCAAAGTTCGGGCTGGATCGGAGATGTCGGCAATTGGGTGTCGACCCATTCCGCCAGGAAATCCGCCAAGACTTGGGATTTTATGGCCTTCCGAGGGACGAATGAGAGTGTTTCGCCCATGAGCTCCACTGTCCACTTTGCTATCCTACCCGAGGCCTCTCGGCACTGGATGATCTCCCCCAGGGGGAAGCATGACACCACAGTCATCGGATGAGACTCGAAGTAGTGTCGCAACTTTCACCGCGTCAAAATTACCGCGTACAGTAGCTTCTGAATTTGCGGGTAGCGGATCTTGGTCTCGGATAGCACTTCGCTGATGAAGTAGACCGGCCTCTGGATGAGCAGTGCATGCCCTTCTTCTCGTCTCTCGACTACGATCGCGGTGCTGACCACCTGATTGGTTGCGGCTACGTAGATCAAGAGGGCTTCTCCCGCAGCGGGGGGCACCAAGATGGGCGCGTTGGTAAGGAGTGCCTTAAGGTTTCCGAGGGCTTCTTCGGCCTCGGGGGCCCAAGTGAAGCGCTCGGCCTTCCTTAAGAGGCGGTACAAGGGCAGCCCTCTCTTGCCCAGGTGCGAGATGAAGCGGCTCAGAGCCGCAAGGCATCCCATGACCCTCTGTACTCCTTTCAAATCTTTTGATCGGTCCCATGTTGGCAATGGCCGCGATCTTCTCCGGGTTGGCCTCGATGCCCCGCTCGGAGACGATGAACCCCAGGAGCATGCCTCGGTGGACTCCGAAGACACACTTCTCGGGATTGAGTTTCACGCCTTTCGCTCTCAGAGAGGAGGTCGGAGGCTTTCCTTGTGTTGACAACGATGTCATCAACGTAAGCCTCGACCGTTCGGCCGATGTGCTCTCCGAACACGTGGTTCATGCACCTTTGGTATGTCGCACCTGCATTCCTCAAGCCAAATGGCATAGTAATATAACGTGCCAAAAGGTGTGATGAAAGAAGTCGCGAACTGGTCGGACTCTTTCATCTTGATTTGGTGGTAACCTGAATAGGCGTCGATGAATGACAGGGTTTCGCACCCAGCAGTGGAGTCCACAATTTGATCGATGCGAGGCAGAGGGTAGGGAACCTTCGAACATGCTTTGTTCAACCCGGTGTAGTCGACGCACATCCTCCATTTCCCACCTTTCTTTTTCACAAGCACAGGGTTAGCTAACCATTCAGGATGGAATACCTCTTTGATGAACCCTGCAGCCATCAGCTTGTGGACCTCCTCGCCTATGGCTCTGCATTTTTCTTCGTCGAAATGGTGCAGGTGCTGCTACACGGGTCGGGCTCCAGCTCGGATATCTAGTGAGTGCTCAGCGACATCCCTCGGTATGCCGGGCATGTCCGAGGGACTCCACGCAGAATATTCGGCATTTGCGCGGAGAAAGTCAACGAGCACTGCTTCCTATTTGAGGTCGAGCTCGGAGCCGATCCGGACTTGCTTGCTGGCGTCGTTGCTAGGGTCGAGGGCAATGGTCTTAACCACCTCAGCTGGTTCGAAGTTGCTAGCTTGGCGCTTCGCATCAGGCACCTCCTTGGAGAGGCACTCTAGGTCGGCGATGAGGGCCTCAGACTCGGCGAGGGCCTCAGCGTACTCCACGCACTCCACGTCGCATTCGTACGCTTGGCGGTACGTGGATCCGACGGTGATGACCCTGTTGGGGCCTGGCATCTTGAGCTTGAGGTACGTGTAGTTGGGGACGACCATGAACTTGGTGTAGCACGGTCTCCCCGGCACCGCGTGGTAGGTTCCTCGGAACCCGACCACCTCGAACGTGAGGGTTTCCTTTCGGAAGTTGGAGGGAGTTTCGAAGCAAACGGGCAAATCGAGTTGTCCAAGGGGCAGGACACGCTTTCTGGGGATGATCCCGTGAAAGGGCGCCGCACCGGCCCGGATCGTGGATAGATCGATCTCCAAGAGCCCGAGGGTCTCGACGTAGATGATGTTGAGGCTGCTGCCTCCGTCTATGAGGACCTTGGTGAGCCTGGCGTTGCCGATGACGGGGTCGACAACGAGCGGGTACCTTCCTGGGCTCGGCACGCAGTCGGGGTGGTCGCCTTGGTCGAAGGTGATGGGCTTATCGGACTAGTCTAGGTAGACTGGCGCCGCCACCTTCACCGAGCAGACCTCCAGGCGCTGCTGCTTGCGGTGCTGAGCCGAGGCGTTCGCCACTTGCCCACCGTAGATCATGAAGCAGTCGTGGACCTCGGGGAACTCCTCTGCCTTGTCGCCCTCCTTCTTGTTGTTGTCTTGGCCCTTGCCATCTCCCGCCGGGGACCCGATTTTATGGAAGTAGCGCCGAAGCATGACACATTCCTCAAGGGTGTGCTTGATGGGACCCTGGTGATAGGGGCATGACTCCTTGAGCATCTTGTCAAACAGGTTGGCCCCTCCGGGAGGCTTTCGAGGGTTCCTGTGCTCGGCTGCAGCGAAAAGATCTGGGTCGGCGGCGTCGCGCTTTGCTTGCGACTTCTTCTTGGCCTTCTTCTTCATGCCACGCTGGGCGGACGCCTCGGGGACGTCTTCCTGCTGGTGTCCCTGAGGCTGCTTGTCCTTCCGGAAGATGGCTTCGACCGCCTCCTGACCAGAGGCGAACTTGGTGGCGATGTCCATCAATTCGCTTGCCTTGGTGGGAGTCTTGCGGCCCAGTTTGCTCACGAGGTCGCGGCAAGTGGTGCGGCGAGGAACGCCCCGATGACATCCGAGTCGGT
Source organism: Zea mays (assembly GCF_902167145.1). Classification (NCBI taxonomy): domain Eukaryota; kingdom Viridiplantae; phylum Streptophyta; class Magnoliopsida; order Poales; family Poaceae; genus Zea; species Zea mays. The sequence continues at coordinate 52,500,311 of NC_050101.1, forward strand.
GATGTTGGGCAGCTCGGTGCGCTGCTTCGAAAACCACTAGATGTATTCTCGAAGGGATTCCCCTGGCTGCTGGCGGCAGCTTCAGAGATCCCAGGAGTTCCCAGGGCGCACGTACCTGCCCTGGAAGTTTCTAGCGAAGGCCTTGACCAGGTCATCCCAGTTGGAGATCTACGCAGGAGGCAGATGCTCCAGCCAGGCCCGGGCGGCGTCGGAAAGGAATAGGGGGAGGTTGCAGATGATGAGGTTGTCGTCGTCCGTTCCTCCCAGCTGGCAGGCCAGCCGGTAGTCCGCAAGCCACAACTCCGGCCTCGTCTCCCCAAGTACTTGGTGATGGTAGTCGGGGCCCGGAACCGGGTCGGGAACGGCGCCCGTCGTATGGCCCAGCTGAAGGCTCGCGGACCTGGTGGTTTGGGCAAGGGGCTCCGATCCTCCTCACTGTCGTAGCGTCCCCCACGCCTGGGGTGGTAGCGTCGGCGCACCTTCTCGTCGAGGCAGGCTCGACGGTCACGGCGGTGGTGCTCGTTGCTGAGGCGATCCGGGGCTGCAGGCGTCGCGTCCCACGTGCGCCCGGTGTGGACTGAAGCCTCCCGCATGAGTCGGGAAGTCGTTGTGCGATGCTCCAGGCGGCACCCTTGCCTTCGGGAGGCAGAGCTTTCGGCCCATCGGACCGCAGCATCCTCCAGGAGATTCTTGAGTTCTCCCAGGATACGCCGCCTCTCGGTGGTGGATGGCTCCGGCATTGCTCGGAGTAGTATTGCCGCTGCAGCCAGATTCTGGCCGACCCCGCTGGAGGCCGGGGGTAGCCTTGCCCTGGCATCGTCAACGATACGGCGCTGGGCATCCCGGGCCCGATGACGCGCTTCTCGGATGAGTGCTCGGCCTGCCCACTCCTGCTCGATGTTTTGCCGGAGCTGCACAGGTTGCCCTGCTTCCTCGTCGAGCTTGTCCTGCATCTCACGAATTTGCTCGAGCTGTGTGTCCTGACCCCCCGTAGGGACTGGGACCACAACTAGCTCTCGCGGGATGTCAACGCGAGAAGCAGGCCCAGGGGGATCGTCATCCTCCGGCATACCGAGGTGGTTGCCTTCGTCGTGACCCCCTAGATCGACGTGGAAACATTCGCGACTTGGGCCACAACCTTCGTCGTCAAGGTTGTGGCCATCATCAGAGCAACCGGAGAGGCAGTAGTCACATGCGTTCATGAAGTCTCGGATGGTACTGGGATCACGGAGCCCAGAGAAATCCCAACCAGAGTCGGGAGCGTCCTCTTCCTCGGAACCCGGGGGCCCGTAGGTTGAGACGGCCGTCAGTCGGTCCCAACATGACCACATATGGTACCCCGGAAGGTTAGGATATGCCTTTACGAAAGAGCTCACCGAAGCGGGGTCGCTTGGTGGATCGAAGCGGAATCTAAAAGGCACAGGGTGGAAAACGGACGGTACCTCTTGATCGATGTTCGGTGGTGAAGTCGCGTCGGGGGCGAATTGCACCGTCATCTCAGGTACGAAGCTAACGCCCAGCAAGTCCTTCGTGAGAGTGCTGACGTCATCAGTCCGCTTGGGGTTGGCATGTCGTGGGGAAACGACATCCGTCATTGTCTCAGGTGCGAGGACAACGCCCGACATGTCCCCCGCTGGGGTGCCGGCGTCGTCGACTCGCTCCGGACCAACAGCCGACGAGGTGCTGCCTCCTGCCTGGCCACGGTTGCCCCGTCTCCTCCTCCTGTGGCGGGGTGGGTGGTGGGACAAACCCGGATGCTGCTCTTCCGCCACGAGGGGAAGACGTCGTCGAGTTCGCCGCCGCCGGGCGAGCTGACGACCGTTGTTGTTGTTGTCGCGCTGCTGGGGGAGGAGTACCATGTCGTAGCTGCCGTCGAGGGACATGAACTCGAGACTCCTGAAGCGGAGCACTGTCCCGGGCTGAAGAGGTTGCTGAAGACTACCCATCTAAAACTCAATGGGAAGGTGTTCGTTAACACGCAGCAGGCCCCTACCTGGCGCGCCAACTGTCGGCGTTTCGGACCCGGGGGGGTCCCTAGATCGATGAGTAAATTTGTTGCTGCGTGCCCCTGCCCAGATGGGTTGGCGCGAGATGGAACACAAGGGGAAAACGCGGCTCGTATTATCTCGCACCAGGGGTGTGCTCGTAGTAGGGGTTACAAGCGTTCGCGAGAGAGAGAGAGAGAGAGTGATCCTGTTCGTTAGCTCGTTCCCCCGCGTGACCCCTTCGCATGAAGGCCCTGGGCCTCCCTTTTATAGATGCAAGGAGAGGGTCCAGGTGTACAATGGGGGGGTATAGCTATGCGCTAACGTGTCTGGCAGAGAGGTGCCTGAGCCCTGTGTACATGCCAATGTGGCTGTCGGAGAGATGCTTGAGCCCTGTGTACGCGATAACGTGGCCGTCGGTGAAGTGCCTGAGCCCTGTAGAAGCACAACTGTCGATGCCGCTGGGATCCTGCTGACATCTTCTTGCTTCCGTAGGGGGCTGAGAACCACCATCGTCATGGACCCACACGGGGAGCCATCATTACTTGTTACCGGGGCGAGCCAGATGGGACGTCGGTCTTGTTCCCTCGTAGCCTGAGCTAGCTAGGGGTAGTGTAATGATGTATCCCCCATGGCGTGGTCAGTCCGAGCCCAAGGTCGGGCGAGGCGGAGACTTCTCCTGAGGCCGAGGTCGGGGTCGGGCGAGGACGCGATTCCTCCCGAGGCCGAGGTTGAGGCTGAGCCCTAGGGTCAGGCGAGGCGGAGACCTCCTTCCGAGGCCGAGGTTGAGGCCGAGCCCTGGGGTCGGGTGAGGCAGAGACCTCATTCCGAGGCCGAGGCCTAAGGTCGAGCGAGGCGGAGCTTCCTGTTGCGCCCGAGGCTGAACTTGGCTGTTGTCAGCCTCACCCTGGTGGGTGGCACAACAGTCGGAGCGAGGCGAGCGGCGCTGTTTTCCTGTCAGGTCGGTCAGTGAAAGGGCGAAGTGACTGCGGTCACTTCGACCCTGCCGACTGAGGCACGCGTGTCAGGATAAGGTGTCAGGCGATCTTCGCATTGAATGCGCCTGCGATACGGTTGGTTGGTAAGACGATTTGGCCAAGGTTGCTTCTCGACGAAGCCTGCCCGAGCTGGGCCTCCGGCGCCCACTGCCTGAGGAGGCCCTCGAGCGAGGCGTGAATTCGTCCGGGACTACTATTCCCGCCAGAGGCTGGGGTCGGGCGAGGCGAGATTGCGTCCCTTGGTAGACGAGGCCTTGACCTGAACCGCGCCCATCAGTCTTTGCGGTTTGTGCTGATGGTGGTTACCATCCGTGTTTAGGAGTGTTGGGGGTACCCCTAATTACGGTACCCGACACTATTGGAACCCATCAAAATTAACCTATGCAGATCATTATAATTAATAAGAACATGGCTGGGAAAAAGTAAGTGATCAAGGGCACAACTTGCCTTCGATGAGCTCCTGCTCAGCTACTTCTACTTGTTGAACCTCAGGATCCATAGTAGCTTGCTCATCTACTCGCATCAACACAATACATACATAGTATAGCAAAAATTAACATTGCACCAAACATGTGAATAAAATACACAATAAAAATCTATACATTAAAATAATAACCTAGGAACAAGAATCGTTAATTTTGGAGTTATAGATTTTAAGATATGAATTTCCAAAGATTTTATGTGCTTGAAATGGGATTAAATGAGAAATTAATTTTTTTTACTGTTTTCATGACAAAACAGAGACACTAAACGATAGAGAATATTATTACAAAAATTTAGAAATTGAAATGGATCAATTTGGAGTTCATAAGCATTTTCTATGAATTATACAAATTCTGGCATTTATTTAATACTATAAATCCATTTCTAAATTCATTTCTCTGGTTTTATTTGTTCTCTGGACTAGGCGACAAAATCTGAGAACTGCAGGGGTCTCGGTGTAAAAGTTCTTAAGACTCAGGGCACAGTGGCCAATGGACTGCGGGTTATTTACGGAAAAAGTATAGGGGCTCTTTACAAAAATTGCCACGGCGAAGGGGTACGCGCATCCTTAGCTGTTAGATTAGAAATCTACGGCCCCGATCAGATTCAGAGCGTGATGGTCGGCGATCAGTGCAGACCACCGATGACGCAATGGACGGCTCTGATTTAAAAATACTAGATCTATCCACGACCATTGGATCTAGATCAACGACACTGTCTAATCCACCCAATCGGTACCCCTTTGATCTAATCACAACCGTCGCGCTATGGATCAACGGTCACAACCCCTCCCTGGTCTGTCCCGTGCTCAAAACAGAGGTCGACGCCTGCGGTGCACAGCCAAGGACGGCGGCACGACTGTTGAACCCCGCCGGAGCTGACCTATATCGCGATTCCCGCCCCCATTCTCTAATTGGACTCGTGCTACATCTCTATTAGGCACTTGCGAGACTGGGGAAGGCGCTCTTACCGGCAATGGTCGAGGCGGAGGGTCCGTTCGCGGTGCTCGATGACTCCGCGATGACGGAGCACATGGATGGGGGGATTCGCCGGTCTTCCGCTCCCGGCGAGGCACGAACGGCTTTCCCGCGCTACGGTACTCCTGGTTGGCGGCGAGATGGTACGAGCCAGTGGCGCAGTGGGGAGTTTGCCGAGGCGAGTCGCCGCGGCAATGGCGTACAGCGGCGACGCACTCTTTCACCTCTCGGTTTAGCGGTAGAACTAGGGCGTACAGGGCTCGGGACGGCGCGACAGGCTCCAGGCATTAAATAGGGCGTGGATGGTGGCCGAGGTGGGGGTTGGCGCACGAGGATTCTGCGGTGGATCACGGCATCTGTTGCGCGCAGTCCGCGATAGTCACGGGAGGATGAAGACGAGTTCGCAGCGGTCTTTACCCATGACCAGTGGGCCCCACGCGGCAGCCACAGAGCTAGCGCGCAGTAGAGAGGGCGCTGGCGTGTGGGTCCCGGCCGGCAGGGGCAGCGCATGCAGGGATTCCCCAGTTGGGCCGCGCGGGAGGGGGAAATGTAACACGGGGCAGATTGAGGTATGGCGGCCCATGTAGCCTTTTTTTTATCTTTTATCTTATTTTCTCTATTTCTAATTTCAAATTGGAATTCGAATTTTTAATCCAGATTTGTGTCAAACTTATTCTCAAATCATATTGTGGAATTAAAAATACCAATTTTAGGATTATAATTATATTATTTATATTTTTATACTATTTCTCTTTTCCTTATTTTCAAACCCTAATTTCCTTTTAGGGTTTAATCCAACCATTAGAATTATTAACTCATTGCTATTATCCCTATTACTTTTATTTAATGCACAGACATATAAAACTCCATCAAGATGCATTTTCTTTTATTTTAGTGTCATTTGTTTTAATTAATCACTCTTAATTTTATGTATGCTCTTTTTATGATGCAAGTAAGGCGCATAAAATAAGGAACTCACTCTATTATTCATTGTATACAATTTTGAGTATTACACAAATCCATCAACATATCAAGAATAAGGTCATCGTATCATAATTGTATCTCATCATGTTCATTGATTACAGCAGAGCACTAGCATAAAGCTAACTATAATAACCCAAAATGTAATCAAGGGCAAGGTAAATAGAAAGCTAGTCAAACCTTAGGTTTTAATTATATAATGCGGGGAAATGAATTATCATGTGAATAGGACATAAGTAGGTTAGAGGACACCTGCCTTCACCAAATAGATGCTCAGTGTCTTCAACCTTGCAGAACTCGAGGAGCTTGATCACTTGGTTGTCAAAGCTTGACCGTCGATTTCTTAAAGCTTAGTAACAGATCGCAATCTATTCGCAACGTGAAGCGAAAACAAACAGGCACAAGCCAACAAATATACATATGCATAAGAAAATTACACCATACAAACAAAAACATTGTAAAAACAAGCAATATAAAATAGAGAGCACTTCTACGGTTACGCGAGGATAAGAAACGCGACAGTCGGAGCTACGATTGAGAAGTTATTGTGTTTACGCTAAACAAGTGTTAATTATAACATTCGTTTCGACATTATCAAATATAAATTATAACTACTATTTAATTTCGATTAATTCACTACACTAACAACTGTTAGTTAAATAAGTAACTTAATAAACATGAGAGATTCTAAGCGAGGCGAATTAACGACGCACGACAAGCGCGGCATGCGAAAACAATGTGCGAACGATGCACAATCACACGCGACTTAGCGTGCGGACGATATGCGGCGATGCGCATGATCCGCACGAGTGACATGCGCAGACAACGTGTGATGACATGCGCAAAACAGCACGCGGGACAGCAAGCGAACGACGCGCGAACCAACCCGCGGAAAGTCGCCTAGAGGGGGTGAATAGGCGAAACCTATAAATTAGAAACCTTGAACACGAACTTCACCCGGGGTTAGGATTAGAAACAAATAATAATGAATACGGAGTGTGGAAGAGAGTTCTTCTTGCTCTGAGTTGCTCAATCATTGCGGATAACTTTTGGAGCTAACTCAAAGGATTGTGAGCCAGAGAACTTATAGAGAGAGGGGAGAGGGAGAATCAAAATGCAAGTTAATGATCAACACAAATGAACACAACGATTTGTTTCCTGAGGTTCGGTTCCAATGAACCTACTCCCCGTTGAGGAGGCCACGAAGGCTGGGTCTTTTTCAACCCTTTCCCTCTCTCAATCGATCACCTAGACCAATTGAGTGCTTCTTCTTAATCTCAAGGATCATAAAGACCCCACAATGATCACCACACACTTAGGTATCTCTTGCTAGATTTACAAGTCACTTAGAGAGTTTAGAAGGAGATGAAGAAAGCACAATTAAAAGCCAAGCAACAAGAGCAACAAATGAAACACGAATCACAATCTCTCAAGTCACTAATCACTTGTCTTAATTGTGGCACTAGATAAGATTGGAAGCTTTGAATGTGTCTTGGAATGAATTCCTTGCTCTTGTATTGAATGTGAATGTGTTGAATGCTTGGGTGTGCTGAATGGAGGTGGTTGGGGTGTATTTATAGCCCCCACAACAATTATAGTCGTTGAACAGAAAGCAACAGTTTCTGTCAACGGGCGCACCGGACAGTCCGGTGCACAATGGACATCACATTGTTCATTGTTTGGTGCCTGCCACGTCAGCCGACCGTTGGGGTCTATAGCAGTTGACCGTTAGATCTGTCAGCCCTTGTGTCACACTGGACAGTCTGATGGCATACCGGACAGTCCGGTGCGACCTAGCCATCGCTGATCGTTTCTGACTTATGACGTTTCTGATCTGGTGGCAGTCGACCGTTGGCGAAGCCGACCATTGGTCGTGGGCTCACCAGAAAGTGCGGTGCACACTGGACAGTCCGATGAATTTTAGCCATGGAGTGTTGAGTTTTTCTCGAGAGCGGCCTGTTCGTCGGGCGCGCCAGCCTGGGCATCATACACTGTCCGGTGCACTCCGGACAGTCCGATGCACCTCAGGCTGGTGCAAGTCTGACTCGCTCCGTATTTATAGACACGACGCAAAGGTCCATTTTCCTTAGAGATGTATATGAACTTTTTGCACCTGAGAAAAGATCAACTAGGAAAACTAGTTAGTCCATAAAGTTTTGTGATGGTCGTCAAACACCAAAATCGATTATAGGAGATGGTTGAGGCCATTTCCCTTTCAATCTCCCTCTTTTTGGTGAGTGATGCCAACACAAACCAAAGCAAATACAAAGTATAGAAATGTAGCTAGTTTGCATTTTGGCAGATGTACATAAGTTACTTTGAAATGAAGGCAATTCTAAGTATATATGATATAGTTAACATTTTGGAGCACATTTGCACCACTTAGCTTGTTTTTGCAAATCTTTTGGAAAAGTCTTTTCAAATTCTTTTGCAATTAGCCAATGGTATAAGAATTTGATTTCTAAAGACATTTTCAAGTTTTGATAAATTCTCCCCATTTCTCAAATGCTTTTCCTTTGGCTAAATAAAAGCTCTCCCTGAAAAAGTTCTCCCCTTAGCTGTCGAGAGGGGTTTTTGCAAATGCGGTTTTTTAAAAGTTTTCAGAAAACAGGGTGGTGGTGCGGTCCTTTTGCTTTGGCCTATTAATTTCTCTCCCTTTGGCATTAAGCGCAAAAAATAGAGAAATCGAGAGGTCTTTACCAAGAAAGATATGAAAGTAAGTACATGAGTAGGGCAAAGGATACTGACGAATATGGGGTGGAAGCCTTGCCTTTGCCTACAATTCTATTTCCCTTTCAATTCAAGACGAAGTATAGAAATACTCTTGGAAGTGCATAAGTCTTAGCTTTGGCACAAGAAGAATAAGAAATATGCATTTGTACCAAAAGAAAGAGACATGTCATGATCAAAGGTATAAAATGAGCAATATCTGCAAGATTTCAATCAAAGTTTCGAGAATCTAAGACATTTAGTTCATTCCTAAGCTTGCTAAAAGTCTTTTCATCTAGTGGCTTGGTGAAGATATCGGCTAACTGGTTGTGGGTGATAACATAAGCAATTTTGATATCTCCCCTTTGTTGGTGATCTCTTAGAAAGTGATACCAAATGTCTATGTGCTTTGTGTGGATGTGTTCAATAGGATTATCCGCCATGCGGATTGCACTCTCATTATCACATAGGAGAGAGACTTTGCTCAACTTGTAGCCATAGTCCATAAGGGTTTGCCTCATCCAGAGTAACTGTGCACAGCTATGTCCTACAGCAATATACTCGGCTTTGGCGGTGGATAGAGCTACTAAATTTTGTTTCTTGATGCCCAAGACATCACGGATCTCCCCAGAAACTGACAAGTCCCTTATGTACTCTTTCTATCAATCTTACATCCGGCATAATCAGCATCATAATACCTGATTATATCAAAGGTAGATCCCTTGGGGAACCATAGCCCAAACTTAGGAGTGTAAACTAAATATCTCATGATTCTTTTCATGACCCTTAGGTGGATTTCCTTAGGGTTGGCCTAGAACTTTGTACACATGCATATTGAAAGCATAATATCCGATCGTGAAGCACATAAATAGAGTGGAGATCCTATCATTGACCGGTATACCTTTTGATCTACAGACTTACCTCCTGTGTTGAGGTCGAGATGCCCATTTGTTCCCATGGGAGTCTTGATGGGTTTGGCATTCTTCATTCCAAACTTCTTGAGAATATATTGAATGTACTTTGTTTGGCAAATGAAGGTGCCCTCTTAGACTTGCTTGATTTGGAATCCAAGGAAATACGTCAACTCCGCCATCATGGACATCTCAAATTTCTGTATCATAATTCTACTAAACTCTTCACAAGATGACTTTTAGTAGACCCAAAGATAATATCATCAACATAAATTTGGCATATAAACAAGTCTTTGTCAATTGTTTTAGTGAAGAGAGTAGGGTCAGCTTTTTCGATTTTAAAACCATTAGTGATAAGAAAGTCTCTTAGGCATTCATACCATGCTCTTGGGGCTTGTTTGAGCCCATAAAGCGCCTTTGAGAGCTTATAAACATATGAAGGATACTCACTATCTTCAAAGCCAGGAGGTTGCTCAACATACACCTCTTCCTTGATAGGGCCATTAAGGAAATCACTTTTCACATCCATTTGATATAACTTAAAGCCATGGTAAGTAGCATAGTCAAGTAATATTCGAATTGATTCAAGCCTAGCTATGGGTACATAGGTTTCATCAAAATCCAAACCTTCGACTTGTGAATACCCTTTTGCAACAAGTCGGGCTTTGTTCCTAGTCACTACACCATGCTCATCTTGTTTGTTGCGTAATACCCACTTGGTACCTACAATATTTTGGTTAGGACGTGGAACTAAATGCCATACCTCATTCCTCGTGAAGTTGTTGAGCTCCTCTTGCATTGCCACCACCCAGTCTGGATCTCTAAGTGCATCCTCTATCCTGTATGGCTCAATAGAAGACACAAAAGAGAATTGTTCACAAAAATGAGCAACTCATGATCGAGTGGTTACCCCCTTTTGAATGTCACCAAATATGGAATTGACGGGGTGATCTCGTTGAATTGCTTGGTGGACTCTTAGCTACGGTAGTCTTTGATCTTGAATCTCTTGTTCATCTTCCTTTTCTTGATCAACTTCATCTCCCCCTTGATCGATGCCTTCTACTTGAGGTGGCTCATTGTCTTGATCTTGATCCTCTTCTTCTTGAGCCAATTCCTCATCTTGAGTTGGTGGAGATGCTTGTATGGAAGATGATGGTTGATCTTGTGCTTGTGAAGGCTCTTCGGGTTCTTGTGGACACACATCTCCATTGGACATGTTCCTTAGCGTGATGCACAGAGCCTTTTCATCATCTAACTCATCAAGATCAACTTTCTCTACTTGAGAGCCATTAGTCTCATCAAACACAATGTCATCAGAAACTTCAACTAATCTAGTGGACTTATTGAAGACTCTATATGCCCTTGTGTTTGAGTCATAACCAAGTAAAAAGCCTTCTACTACTTTAGGAGAAAATTTTGAATTTGTACCTCTTTTAACAAGACTAAAGCATTTGCTCCCAAAAACTATAAAATAATAAACATTGGGCTTTTTACCGATGAGGAGTTCATATGATGTTTTCTTGAGGTTTCAGTGAAGGTAGAGTCAGTTGATGGAGTAGCAAACGGTGTTAATCGCTTTCGCCCAAAACCGATCCGATGTCTTGTATTCATCAAGCATGGTCCTAGCCATATCCAAAAGAGTTCTATTCTTTCTCTCCACGACAACATTTTGTTGAGGTGGGTAGGGAGAAGATAACTCATGCTTGATGCCCTCCTCCTCAAGAAATCCTTCTATTTGAGAGTTCTTGAACTCCGTTCCATTGTCGCTCCTAATCTTCTTGATTCTCAATCCGATCTCATTTTGAGCCCGTCTCAAGAATTTCTTTAAGGTCTCTTGGGTTTGTGATTTTTCCTACAAACAGAACACCCAAGTGAAGTGAGAATAGTCATCCACAATTACAATACTCCCGCTGATGCTTATGTAAGCAATCGGGCCGAATATATCCATGTGGAGTAGTTCAAGCGGCCTCTCTGTCGTCATGATATTCTTGTGTGGATGATGAACTCCAACCTGCTTCCCTGCTTGACATGCACTATAAATCATGTCTTTCTCAAAATGAACATTGGTTAGTCCTAAAATGTGTTCCCCCTTTAGAAGCTTGTGAAGATTCTTCATCCCAACATGAGCAAGTCGATTTAGCTCCGGTGAGGTGGTCGACGACGTCGGGGAGGTCATGGCGGTCACGACAGTGTGCGGGTCGGCGTCGAAGGTGGTCGGAGTTGGTCGGACCTCGTGTGTAGGCGGGGGAGCTCGTCGGCGGCGAGTGTTCCGGCCTAACCACAGTGGTATAGTTTGATCCAGTGAGTTGGGGAGCTCCACGGAAAGTCAGGGAGGTCATAGGTGCAAGGAATTTGCGAATGGCTCACTTGGTAGCCCGGTCCACGCGCGGTGGTGGGCGGCCGAAGTCCGGCGACGTCGTGCTCGCTGTTCCGACGGGGCAGGGCCTCAGCTCAAGCTTGGAAAAGCTTCACGGCCTCTCGGGGAAGCTGTCCAAGGGCTCGGGCAAGGTTGGGGGTCTACGGAAAAGGCTGGGCATGGCGGCCGTGCTCGGGCAGTGGTGGCGGGCGGTGGCGCTTGCTTTTCATGGTGAACTCCGGTGACCACTGGCTCGGGTGGGAGTTAGGGTGCGTGAGGGAAGATGGCAAAGGCCTTGTGGGCACTTATAGGCGGGGGCAAGGCGCAGGCGCGTGGGGCGGGTCGACCGCGCGCGAGGGCACGCGCTGCCGCGACCAGTCCGAGTTCCGCCGGCCTGGCAAGGCACCGAGCACGTGGCGCTTTGCTCCTGCCCGTGTTTAAGCATTTGTTTGGTCACCTTAACGAGCAAATCTCGACAAAATCCTTTGTAATGTCTCTTCTCTGAACCATATCCTATCTTTTCTCTGCTGGCCCCGAGTGAAGATTGCCTTGGGAATATGGAGAAAATGAGTGGTCAAGTCTGGTCTGTCTCCTAGCCGAAACCCAAGGCCAAAACCAATCCAAATCATGTCAAACGATTTTGGTTTGGTTTCAAACTTCACCAGGGCGTGCCTAGGATATTTTGGGGCCATTTTGCTATTTGGACCATATGGTTTTGAGTTTTGGAACAAGGTGAACGTGGTTGCTCTTTGTGAGAAGGTTGGATTTCTGAAATCAGAAATCCTGATTTTTTTGGAAGTCTCCACTTAAGTGGCTGTTTTGAGAATTTTGCAAAACCCTCTTGATTAAACTTCCTTACTATATTTTGTAGCTTATTTAGTGTACTACAACTTTGTCAATTGGTCCAATTTTTTTATGTTTTTCATAGCCTTTTCACTAAATTTCTTGGTGGTACTTAAAATGGCTCAAATAGGTTAGTTTTAGAGTTTGAGAATTTTGCTCACATTGGGGTGCATGATGTGGTTAGGGTATGATTCTTGGGATGAAAAGACTTGATTTAGTTTCTAGCTCTTCAAGTGTGGTGTCTTTTACTCAATTTAAATCACATGTGATAAAGGTCACAATGTGGTTATTGAGGGAGAACCCTGAGTAACACCTGGGGTGTTACAGTTTCCATGTCTTAATTTTAGGGTTTGTATCTAGGTTAGGGTAAGACTATGGAAACCCTATTAAAAATAAAATAAAGATGAAAGCCCTAGTGAATATTCAAGTGCTTAACTTTGTAGACCTAATCCCATTTAATGGATGATCCCATCCCTGGAATAAGTTTTTTAAGTAAGTAATTTACTAAGATGGTCCTAGTTAGAGAACAATATACCACTTGGCATAGTGATCTACCCCAAACCTATAATCCACATGTGTGTCTTTAGCTTTCTATTGAACCTGTGTTTGCTCTGTTGCATATGTTCGGTGTACTGTTCTTTTTGTCATTCCCTAAGTGTGTTGAATGAATGATTGCTTTGCATAGACAACGAGCAGTCCGTGGTTCATGAGTGTGTTGAAGGAGATTTCCCTGAGCAGCAACCTGGTTAAGGCAAGTGACCTCTGACCCATTATGTCATACTTACTTTATAATTCATTGTCCCACATACTATGATCAACCTAAGGATTGACTAGTGTTCTTTTTTTTCTGTCCTTGGTTATCCTTTGGGAATTAGTTACTATGATTGGTATTATGCTACTGCTTTACTTTAATCAATGAACATGATGAGAATATTTATGATACGATGATGTTATTCTCGATATGATGATGAGCTTGTATCACTTTAGGTGTCTCGAGCTGTTTCCCGAGTACCTCTCCGTAAGGACCTGTTCGTTGGATGACCACTGGGGAAAATAGTACAACCATGAGGATGGTATGGGACACTCTTAGCTGATTAATTAGAGGAATTCGAGGTGTAGTCGTCTTCATCGTCGTGCCGTCAATGGGGTCTAGGCACATTACTTGCTCTGCCGAGGCTGGGTGTCGAGGTTCTTTCGTGTTGCTTTTGTTAGTCGCCCTTCTTGTGGGGAGAGGTACTTTGTTTATCAAACTGGAGAAACCTAATGGATGGCTATGACCTCTGGGGAATCTTTGTAAAGGCTATGTAGTGAATCTCTGGCCATTCACCTCGGTAGTGAAGATGGGGTCTTGCAAACCTAGGCTGCGAAGGGATCATGACTCATGGGTAAAGTGTGCAACCTCTACAGAGGGTTAGAAACTGGTATATCAGTCGTGCTCACGGTTATGAGCAGCCCTGGGAGCTCCTTTGATTACAGTAACTCTGGATACCTTTATGATAATGCTTAATGATGATGATTAAATATATGGTAATTGGTATTTCCTCTTGGAGGGAGTACTATATGAGTTAATAACTTGGGATTATTGCTAAAACTTGGCTCTCTACTAGTAGTAAATACCTGACCAACTAAAAGCAACTACTTTAAGCTTAACCCCACATACAACTAGTCCACATTAGCCAAATGGGACATCTACTGAGTACGTTGATGTGTACTCACCATTGCTTTAAAACACCAAACACTAAGTTGTCCCCATTGCAACCAGTGCTCAGGAGAAGATGAAGGCAACATGGAGGACTTTCAGGAGTTTTAGGACTTCGACGAGTTCTAGAATAGATTAGTGGCAAACCCCCAGTCAGCTGCCTATGAAGGCCTTATCGTATTGCGTTTCGTTTAGCACTTTGATGATGGTTTAATTTAATGACTTTCTGATGTTTCGAACATCGTAATGTAATAAAGTACTTAATTTCACTATTATTTTGAGTAATGCGTGATGTTGTTCAATTATGTAATCGTTGTGTATGTGAATTTCTGATCCTGGCACATACATGGTTCGCATTTGGTTTACCTTCTAAAACCGGGTGTAACATAAGTGGTATCAGAGCCTTGCTGACTGTAGACCGCTAACCTAGACTAGAATGGTCGCTCTAAGGACTATAGACCCTCATTCTCACCTTGACACTTGGTGTTATTTCAAAAGCTAGTCATCTCGACCAATTCTATGTTATACTACTACATATATACTCAACTTGCACAAAAAATTCTTATTCTGCTTATGGTTTACCTGCTGGTCATATAGTTCTGTTCTTACTCTTATGCTTATGACATCTTTTGTAGATGGCTCGTCTTAGGTGCACCGCATGTAAGTCGGTGATCCCTTTCCTACCCTCTCACCGCACGGAGCGTCCACTTTGCCGCACGGTGTCTGGACAGTTGAGTCACCTAGAGAGACTGCACCACCGCATGCGCGAGGAGCAGGAACGCCGATGTCAGGAGAGGGAGCAACAGGACTCTTCCCCCTCGCCTCAGCAGGAGGTGGAGTCTAGGAGGCATCCCTTCTCTGTGCCCTAGCTAGAGGTGCCCCCTGCACCACCACAGGGCACCCCAGCTGCTGGAGGAGACCCTAATGGAGACGACGATGGTGGCAGTTCGAGCCAAAGCATGCAGCCTTCGGAGGAGCAGGAGCTAGAGGGATGGGTTGCCAGACCCATCACTTGTGATGCCGCTCGCGGTTGTCATTTACACGATACTCTCGACACCTTGTTGTGTCGAGCCTTCGACTGACATACTTGGTCGATTGAGTACTGCTGTAGTCTACCAGCACAGTCGCAGGTTATACCCGGACCAATGGGAGGCTACCTGCCTGGTGTGTCGTCCGGATGATGATCTCAGGGGTGCAGAGGCCTACTCAGAGCATTATTTTATCACTGAGCGGGATACTGCCGAGGCAGCCATGTAGGATGCAGCATGGTGTGCACTTTCATAGTACTATTCATTGTTTAGTGGGGTGGCTAACGGTCTCGACCTAAAGTACTACACCATTCGACCGTCAGTACCGGGAGTGTGATTGTCTCACCCGTTGGTGAAGCCAATCCTAGGTTGAGCAGCATGACCAATCTGGTCGCCGTGCTCAACACCGAGCTAGACCACGCCCTTGACGAGTTGGGCAAGGCCCGTGCGGAGATCGTGGAACTGCATGTTGACTGCGTGGAGCACCACCATCAAGAGGATGGTTCCCCCGCCCCTGTTGGGACTCGACACCCTTACCGCTTGCCGCCCCGTGTCATCATGCTTATGGCACCCCTGACTGCAGGACCAAGATAGACTTGGAGCCCTAGATCGCTAGTGTCGGAGTTTGTAATAAATGTTTAAGCCCTAGATCGCTAGTGTCGGAGTTTGTAATAAATGTTTAAGTCGGGTATCTTAGTCTTAGTGAGTCATAGTTAGTCAGGGTAGTTTGCTTATCATGTGTTTCTATGTTTCTCATGGTGAACTTATGATGGATTTGGATCTTTGTAATGATTGTCATCAAAATGTGGGTGTCCCTTGCAATTTGGTGCACTTATTAATGTTAATAAAATTAGTCATTTAGTTGGGCAACCTTTTACTTCCACTTTCCCCTTTATCTGAGAAGTTGTGTTTGGTTGTGTTGAGATTCAGTGAAGATGCTCGTTTGCTCAGTGTTATGAAGACCTCTATGTATCCTTTCTTATGCTGAAAGACTGCAAGATCAATTCTGATGTGTGAATACCTTCCATAGATGTATGACAACCGGCGCCAAGGCGGGAGGCGTACCCAGCAAGAGCAACAAGCCCCACAGGATGAGGCACCACAGTCACTGCCTCCACCACCACCCCCAATGTCAGTGGAGCAGATGTTCTTTATGCAGACCCAAGCAGTGCAAGGAATCGGGCAGACCTTGGCAGCCATGCAGCAAGCACAACAGCAACCTCAACCTCAGCCACAAGTGCAGATGCCACAGATGCCGAGAGACAAGCGTGCAGAGTTTATGAGACCCATGGACACCGAAGACTGGCTGCGCACAGTGGAGCGAGAGCTGCACACCGCTCAATGCAAAAGACAAACAGAAGGTTCTGTATGGTCCCCGTATGCTAAGGGGAGCAACTCAGTCCTGGTGGGAGTCCTACCTCGCCACCCATGCCGACCCTGAAGCTATCACTTTGGAGGAGTTTAGAGACTGAAAGTCGCCTAGTGGGGGGTGAATAGGCATAATCTGAAATTTACAACTTTAAACACACACTACAAGCCGGGGTTAGCATTAGAACTAAAATCAAGTCCGAGAGAGAGGGGAAAACAAATCAAATGGATATCAAGCGAATGAACACGGTGATTTGTTTTACTAAGGTTCGGTTCCAAAGAACCTAATCCCCGTTGAGGAGGTCACAAAGACTGGGTCTATTTCAACCCTTTCCCTCTCTCAAACGATCACTTAGACCGAGTGAGCCTTTCCCTTAATCAATCGGGTCACTTAGACCCCGCAAGGACCACCACACTCTTAGGTGTCTCTTGCTTTGATTACAAGTCACTTGAGAACAAGAATGAGAAAGAAGAAAGGCAATCCAAGAGGCAAGAGCTCAAATGAACACAAAATCACTCTCTCACAAGTCACTAAGTATTTGAGGTGAATTTGGGACTTGGAGAGGCTTTGATCTTTTGAATTGTGTCTAGGAGTGAATGCTAGAGCTCTTGTATTAAATGTGATGTTCAGAAATCTTGGATGCTTGGAGTTGTGGTGGTTGGGGGGTATTTATAGCCCTCAACCACCAAAGTAGCCGTTGGGGAGGCTGCTGGCAATGGGCGCACCAGACAGTCCGGTGCGCCGCCACGTCACCCAACCGTTAGGGTTCGGAGCGAAGTCGACCATTGGAGCTTTGTCTCCATGTGGTACCGGACAGTCTGGTGCTACACCGGACAGTCCGGTGCCCTCTGACTTCATGGCTCTGACTTCTGTCGCTGTACTGTTCACTTCGTCAGTACTTTTGCAGTCGACCGTTGCGCGCAGATATTAGTCGCCCCCTGGCTCACCAGACAGTCTGGTGGCACACCGGACAGTCTGGTGAATTATAGCGGAGCGCGCATGCAAAAACCCGAGAGTGGTTGCTTAGAGCCTGTATGGTCCTAGGGCACTGAACAGTCCGGTGCGCCAGACCACAACACACTTGGTTTCTTTTGCACCTTTGAATTGGATCCCTGACTTGAATATTTATTGGTTTGTGTTGAACCTTTATGCACCTGTAATACATGAATACTTGGCAAACTAGTTAGTCCATGTGTTTGTGTTGGTCATTCAACCACCAAAATTAATTATGGGAAGAGGTTAACCCTATTTCCCTTTCAATCTCCCCCGTTTTGGTGATTGATGCCAACACAAACCAAATCAAATATATAAAGTGCAGAAATGAACTAGTTTGCATATGGTAAGTGCATGGGTTACTTGGAATTAAACCAATATATAATCTTACTAGATATGAATGGATTGCTTTTCTTTTCTTTAACATTTTGGACCACATTTGCACCACTTGTTTTGTTTTTGCAAATCTTTTTTTTGAAAATCTTTTCAAAGTCTTTTGCAAGTAGTCAAAGGTATATAAATATGATTGCAAGAAGCATTTTCAAGATTTGAAATTTCTCTCCCTGTTCCAAATGCTTTTCCTTTGATTAAATAAAACTCCCCCTGAATGAAATTCTCCTCTTAGTTTCAAGAGGGTTTAAAATAGATACCAAATTAAAGATGAACTTCTAAAGATACCAATTGAAGGGGTTTTCATCATAGATACCAATGTGAAAAATACCAATTTAAATCTTTATACCAATTGAAATTTTGCTTTCTCAAGACAAGTGAAGTATGGATACCAATTGAGAAATTGCCAAATATCAATTAAAGCTTTATTTTGGAAATTTTGAAATCATGGTGGTGCGGTCCTTTTGCTTTGGGCTTTAATATTTTCTCCCCCTTTGGCATTAATCGCCAAAAACGGAGACATTGAGAGCCCTCTGAATTCTTTCTCCCCATTGGTACAAGTAAATAAGAGTGAAGGATTATACCAATTGAGAGTGGAGGAACAACGACAAAGGGTAGATGATACTGTCAGAGTGGTGGAGTGGAAGCCTTGTTCTTTGTCGAGGACTCCATTTCCCTTTCAATCTACGACTTAGTATAGAAATACACTTGTAAGCACATTAGTCGTAGTCTTGGCACAAGATGAATAAGAAATATGTGTATGTACCAAATGAAAGAGATATGATCAAAGGTATATGAAAAAGTTATGTGTGCAATGTTTCATTCAAAATTCCAAGAATCAAGTATATTTAGCTCATTCCTAAGTTTGCTAAAGGTTTTCTCATCTAATGGCTTGGTAAAGATATCAGCTAATTGATTCTTGGTGTTTACATAAGCTATTTCGATATCCCGCCATTGTTGGTGATCCCTCAAAAAAGTGATACCGAATGTCTATGTGCTTAGTGCGGTTGTGTTCAACGGGATTATCCGCCATGCGGATTGCACTCTCATTATCACATAGGAGAGGGACTTTGCTCAATTTGTAGCCATAGTCCCTAAGGGTTTGCCTCATCCAAAGTAATTGCGCACAACAATGACCAGCAGCAATGTACTCGGCTTCGGTGGTGGAAAGAGCTACTGGGTTTTGTTTCTTTGAAGCCCATGACACCAGGGATCTCCCTGGAAACTGACAAGTCCCTGATGTGCTCTTCCTATCAATTTTACACCCTGTCTAATCGACATCTGAATATCCTATTAAATCGAAGGTGGATCCCTTGGGGTACCAAAGCCCAAACTTAGGAGTGTAAACTAAATACCTCATGATTCTCTTCACGGCCCTAAGGTGAACTTCCTTAGGATCGGCTTGGAACCTTGCACACATGCATACAGAAAGCATAATATCCGGTCGAGATGCACATAAGTAGAGTAAAGATCCTATCATCGACCGGTATACCTTTTGATCTACAGATTTACCTCCCGTGTCGAGGTCGAGATGCCCATTGGTTCCCATGGGTGTCTTGATGGGTTTGCCATACTTCATCCCAAACTTCTTAAGTATGTCTTGAATATACTTTGTTTGGCTGATGAAGGTGCCATCTTGGAGTTGCTTGATTTGAAATCCAAGGAAATACATCAACTCCCCCATCATTGACATCTCGAATTTCTCTATCATGATCCTACTAAACTCTTCACAAGTTGATTTGTTAGTAGACCCAAATATAATATCATCAACATAAATTTGGCATACGAACAAATCTTTTGCAATAGTTTTTGTAAAGAGGGTAGGATCGGCTTTACCGACTTTGAAGCCATTAGTAATAAGAAAATCTCGCAGGCATTCATACCATGCTCTTGGGGCTTGCTTGAGCCCATAAAACGCCTTTGAGAGTTTATACACATGGTTAGGGTACTCACTATCTTCAAAGCTGGTAGGTTGCTCAACATAGACCTCTTCCTTGATTGGTCCATTGAGGAAGGCACTTTTCATGTCCATTTGGTAAAGCTTAAAGCCATGGTAAGTAGCATAGGCAAGTAATATACAAATTGACTCAAGCCTAGCTACGGGTGCCGGTGCATAAGTTTCATCAAAGTCCAAACCTTCGACTTGTGAATAACCTTTGGCCACAAGTCGGTCTTTGTTCCTTGTCACCACACCATGCTCATCTTGCTTGTTGCGGAATACCCACTTGGTACCTACAACATTTTGATTAGGACGTGGAACTAAATGTCATACCTCATTCCTTGTGAAGTTGTTGAGCTCCTCTTGCATTGCCAGCACCCAATCCGGATCTCTTAGTGCATCCTCTACCATGTATGGCTCAATAGAGAAAACAAAAGAGTAATGCTCACAGAAATGTGCAACTCGAGATCTAGTGGTTACCCCCTTATGAATGTCACCAAGGATGGAATTGACGGGGTGATCTCTTTGAATTGCTTGGTGGACTCTTGGGTGTGGCGGTCTTTGACCCTGTATTTCTTGATCATCTTCCTTGTCTTCATTATCTTCATCTTCCCCTTGATCATTGTCCTCCTCTTGAGGTGGCTCATTCTCTTGATCTTCATCTTTGTCTTCTTGAGTCTGATCCTCATCTTGAGTGGGTGGAGATACTTGCATGGAAGATGATGGTTGATCTTGTGCTTGTGGAGGCTCTTCGGATTCCTTAGGACACACATCCCCAATGCACATGTTCCTTAGCGCTACACATGGAGCCTCTCCATCATCTAGCTCATCAAGATCAACTTGCTCCACTTGGGAGTCGTTAGTCTCATCAAACACAATGTCACAAGAAACCTCAACTAATTCAGTGGATTTGTTGAAGACTCTATATGCCCTTGTGTTTGAGTCATATCCTAGTAAAAAGCCTTCTAAAGCCTTAGGAGCAAATTTAAATTTTCTACCTCTTTTAATAAGAATAAAACATTTGCTTCCAAAGACTCTAAAATATGAAACATTGGGCTTTTTACTAGTGAGGAGTTCATATGATGTCTTTTTGAGAATTCAGTGAAGGTAGAGCCGGTTGATAGAGTAGCAAGCAATGTTGATTGCTTCCGCCCAAAACTGATCCGGTGTCTTGTACTCATCAAGCATGGTTCTTGCCATATCCAGTAGAGTTCGATTCTTCCTCTACACTACACCATTTTGTTGAGGTGTGTAGTGAGAAGAGAACTCATGCTTGACGCCCTCTTCCTCAAGAAAGCCTTCAATTTGTGAATTCTTGAACTCCGTCCCATTGTCGCTTCTTATCTTTTTGATCCTTGATCCGAACTCGTTTTGAGCCCATCTTAAGAATCCTTTTAAGGTCTCTTGGGTTTGAGATTTTTCCTACAAAAAGAATACCCAAGTGAAGCGAGAATAATCATCCATAATAACAAGACAGTACTTACTCCCGCCGATGCTTATGTAAGCTATCGGGCCGAATAAATCCATGTGGAGTAGCTCGAGCGACCTGTCAGTGGTCATGATGTTCTTGTGTGGATGGTGGGCACCAACCTGCTTTCCTGCTTGACATGCACTACAAACCCTGTCTTTCTTAAAATGAACATTAGTTAGTCCTAAAATGTGCTCTCCCTATAGAAGTTTGTGAAGATTCTTCATCCCAACATGGGCTAGTCGGCGATGCCAGAGCCAACCCATATTAGTCTTAGCAATTAAGCAGGTGTCTAGTTCAGCTTGATTAAAATCAACTAAGTATAGCTGACCCTCTAGCACTCCCTTAAAAGCTATTGAATCATCACTTCTTCGAAAGACAGTAACACCTATATCAGTGAAAAGACAGTTGTAGCCCATTTTACATAATTGAGAAATAGAAAGCATATTGTAATCTAAAGAATCTACAAGAAAAACGTTGGAAATAGAATGGTCAGGTGATACAACAATTTTACCAAGTCCTTTGACCAAACCTTGATTTTCATCCCCGAATGTGATAGCTCGTTGGGGATCTTCGTTTTTCTCATAGGAGGAGAACATTCTCTTCTCCCCTATCATGTGTTTGTGCACCCGCTATCGATTATCCAACTTGAACCATCGGATGCATAAACCTAAAAAACAATTTTAGGCCTTGTTCTTAGGTACCCAAACAGTCTTGGGTCCTTTGACGTTAGAAACAAGCACCTTGGGTACCCAAACACAAATTTTGGAGCTCTTGTATTTGCCCCCAACATATTTGGCAACTACTTTGTCTGATCTGTTAGTTAAAACATAAGATGCATCAAAAGTCTTAAATGAAATGTTATGCTCATTTGATGCAGCAGGAGCTTTCTTTTTAGGCAATTTAACATGAGTTGATTGCCTAGAGCTAGAAGCCTCATTCTTATACATAAATGCATGATGAGAAACAGTGTGAGGTTTTCCAGCATGAATTCTCCTAATCTTATGTTCGGGATAGTTTGCAGGATATAAAATGTAACCCTCACTATCCTAAAACATGGGAGCTTTGCCCTTAACAAAGTTGGACAATCTCTTGGGGGCATTAAGCTTGACATTGCTCTCCTGTTGGAAACCAATGACATCCTTAATGCTAGGGCGTCTCCCATTATAGAGCATGCTTCTAGCAAATTTAAACTTTTCATTTTCAAGTTCATGCTCATTAATTTTTGCAGTTAATTTAGCTATGTGATCATTTTGTTGTTTAATCATAGCAATGTGATCATCAATAGCTTCTACATTAATATCTCTACATCTAGTGCAAATAGAAACATGATCAACGGTGGATGTAGAGGGTTCAAACACTTAATTCCTCTATCTTAGCACTTAATCTAGCATTCTCATCTCTAAGACAGGAAATAGAATCATTGCAAACATTCAATTCTTTAATCTTAGAAACTAAACTAGCATTTTCATTTCTAAGACTAGAAATTGAATCATGACAAATGCTAAGCTCCTTGGTTAAGTTTTCACATTTTTCTACTTCCTGAGCATAAGCATTTTTCAATTTAACATGTTTTTTGTTTTCTTTAATAAGGAAGTCCTCTTGGCTATCCAAGAGTTCATCCTTCTCATGAATAACTTCTATCAATTCATTTAATTTTTCCTTTTGTTCCATGATGAGGTTGGCAAAAAGAATAAGTAAATCATCTTCATTTTCACTAGAGCTACCCTCATCACTAGATGTTGTATATTTGGGGGTGGCTCTAGAGTGTACCTTCTTTTTCTTGTCGTCTTTAGCCATGAAACATTTGTGGCCGACGTTGGGGAAGAGGAGGCCTTTGTTGACGGCGATGTTGGCGGCGTCCTTGTTGGAGGAGGAGTTGGTGGAGCTCTCGTCGGAGTCCCATTCCCGACACACGTGGGCATCACCGCCCTTATTCTTGTAGTACCTCTTCTTTTCCTTCTTCTTCCCCTTCTTGTCGTCGTCCCTGTCACTTTCACTTGACATTGGACATTTAGCAATGAAATGACCGGGCTTACCACATTTGTAGCACACCCTTTTGGAGCGGGGTTTGTAGTCTTTCCCCCTCCTTTGCTTGAGGATTTGGCAGAAGCTCTTGATGATGAGCGTCATGTAACACCTCAGGTGTTACCATGGCTAGAGCACACCTTGGTACTAAGGAATGTGATCACATGTGGTAAAAACTTAAGGAGAACATAAGAACCTTGGAGACCATGTGTTAACCAAGATTGCTAATGACCTAAGAAGTATTACTCAAACCTTTGTGCACTTACTACCTTGGGCAAGAGGAGGGAAAACCCTAGACCTCTCTTGAAACCTATCTTCCAAAACCATGGTTAAGAGGGGGAGAGAATAAGCAATTGTGCAAACCATGAGTAATCTTTAACCAAACTCTGAGTAACCTTATAACCAGCAATTGTGGGAAGGATATATTGCAAAAAGACCCCTGGAGAAACCCCAAATCCATTCCCTAAGTAGAGAGAGAGCTAGAGCTCTCTAATTCTCTCTAAGTTAAAAACTACACCTACACTAAAGATCAACTGTGTTCACCTTGAAGATGGCACCAAAACCACCTATGTTCTATACCAAAAATGTGGCATACCACCTAGGGCACCCACTGGAAAAAGCTGAGCCCGAGATCTTGACGTTTGACATGCCTTGGCATGGTTTTTGTCGCAAGGTGGGCAGAGTGAGATACCTGATTTGGCGACCGAAGATCTCCCTACCTAGGCCATATCTGCCATGGCAACTCACGGATGAGAGACAGTCCTAGGTGCCAGGAAAAGACTCGCGCCGGATTTTTGCCAAGATTCGCACGTTTGCAACTTGGGTGAGCTGTGGAACACGGGCAGAAGAAAAGCTCCACGTGTTCGACGCGCTCTGTGTGCGCCAGAGCACGCCCGCACGCGCCCCGCGTCGCGCCAACGGCCAGCCGATGCCATGGCCCGCGCCCGCGCCTATAAAGCCCACTCAGGCATCGACCACACTTCTCCGCGCACGCTCAAACCTCACCGGAGCTCAACTCACCGGCATTTGCCCGTGCACGGCGTGTCGGCGGCCACCCGGGCCCCTGCCGCTGTAGACCGGCCAGCCCAGCCTTTCCCAACCCCATCCGACCCCCGGAGACGACTGAGCACACCTCAGTGAAGCTCCCCGAGCGAGGAATCGAAGCCTGCTTCGCCGGAGAGGCCAGTCCACGGTCGCCGGAGTTCACAACCCCGCCGAAGAGCGTGGACCGGGTAATCCACTAAACCATTTTCCGATTCCTTGTGCACACGGTCACTACGTCACCCCGTGAAGCTCACCATGCCCTTGGATTGAACCAGATCGCCGTGATTTGGCCGGCACACCCGCCGCCGATGAGGACACCCGCCTGCGCACGTGGACCGAGCGATTCCGGCCATCCCCGCCGTCAAGTCGTACATCGCTGTGACCGCCAGAGCCTCCCCGAGCCAACCCCGCCCCTCGCTGGACCTATCTCACCGCCGGTAAGCCGCGCCACCCTTTTCTTTCTTGCGAATACTGTTTAAACCTAGGGAAGGACCGCAGGGGAGAAGGAAAGAAGTCTGGGGGTTTTGTGAAATGTCAGAGACTCAAATGAATAGTAGCGTGGGGGTATAACTGAGAGAGTTAGTTTGGAAATACCCCAGGGTCCTCGGTGTAAACTGCTTTTCCAGGAAACCTTTATTAATCTGATTTTAAATTTGAACAGAAACTTTAATAATTCATAACTTCTGTTTAGTTCATCCAAATTTGGTCAAACAAATTTTGTCACTCTAAAAAATGTAAACTACTTAGGAAAAATATAAAACCCCTATGTACTACAGAAAACTTTAGGGTTCTGATTTAATTATTGTTTGACCAAAAGCTAAATAATAGGGATAAAAATAGTTGCACTATTTGACTAGGGTTAGGAAAAATTGGAGAAGTTTATATCCACCTACTGACCTGTTTAAAAATGCTAAACTTCTCTGTCCAACCCATTAAGCTAGTTTTTGCCATTTAAGTTACAAAATGCTTAAGGTTAGGAAAAATATAAAAGGTGATTTAAATAATGAACCAGAGGGCACCCCTATTTTTGTTAGAGTACTTATTCAATGTAGTTTATTAGAAAAATCTATTATACCCTTGTTTAGTATGAAATAAGTAGGATCCCTTTTATTTTAAGAAAACAAGGAAAACTTAGAAAAACCCTACAAAAATAACCCCAAGGTGAAAACACCCCAACCCTTGGGATAATTATTGTTTTGTTATTAAAAGCTTAGGAAAAATACGAAATCTGCTGTTTGACATTTTTCAAATAACCATGTAGTAGAAAGTGCCTTTTTGGCATTTAACTTTAGAAAATCACAACTAAATGACCATCCCTTAACTTTCTGTGATTTTTTGCACAGAAATCTATTATTACTGTTAAATGCCAACAAAAATAACCCTTAGGGCAGAACCCAACCATAATTGAGAGATGTAGTGCAAAGTGGCCGATTTTACACAACTTTTGTCATTTTTGTCTAAAGCATAGCCTTTTATTTTAAACCTCAAATTCCTAGAACAGGCTATAATGACCAATGGCAACCCACTGTAATTTTTATAGAATTTTTGGAAAATATTAAACCACTGTCGTAGATCAAACCTACACTAGAAACCATAAGTAGAGAATAAAGAAAAGGTAAAAATGAATAATAGGAAATTAGTGTCATCCTAAAACCCTTATTAACTTGTCCACTGAAATATATATAGGCAACACAAATTCCCTATACCTATCCCTAGCAAAACCTAAACCTAGAAGTGATAAGCATAAACCATTAAAAGCCACGTATGACCCAGAAACCCTAAATTGCTCATTAACTTAGTTTTTCTTCTCTTAGCGTAATGTTATTAAATCCTGCATAATCATAACATACATGCTCATTGCATTTGATAGACTGTAACCTTGCTGACGGAGAGTACGTCCTCGTGCCGGAGCAAGGAGCTGCTCAGGAGGTAGCCCCGGATCCAGCACCCGAGTCTGCACCAGAGGATCTGCCTGCCACAGCCTTGGAAGGCAAGCCCCGGTTTTATGCATAACCGTTTATATATGCTATTTTACTACACTTATTGTTTGTAGGCTTGTACTGTGCACTTAAGTGTAGGAGTTGACTGAAACCCTGGTTGCATGATCTCAGGAATCCTTTTGAGATGGATACTAGTATGCTAGGTCGAGTAGTTGCTTTATTTAACTAGGATCTCGGTAGAAGACGAGTGATTTTTCTAGCACTCGCGCGAGATCAGGAATTGGTTGTACCCACTTTCATACTATCATGATACTAGTCTGTGGACAACAATCCATGGGGATTGGTTGTCTACGAGATGGGAAAATGGAATAAGGATTAACGTGCGGATACATGTGTCAAGCGTTTGAACGTACTAAACACATACCGAGAAATATGGTAAATCGGTAAGCCTAGTACCTGAGTGAACCTGCCCGCAGACTTTACCCCTCACGCGACCTGAGACGTGGTCTCCCATTCCGGTTATGGTGGGTACAAGTGCGGTCACTGCACGACGGCAGTCGGGGTCAGTGAGGCATTGTACGCCAAGGCGGTGAGCCCTGATCTGTTGCCAGGGAATCGATGGGGACGGTTGATGTGTGTGGGGACGGAGTGCCTCATCACGTCGTGTGTTTAGGTTTACCTTGCAAGGATAAAAACTCGATTCGAATCGTCTGCTTCTCGCAGCTAATGAGACTGCTTGATCCATTGTACTGCATTGAGTAACAAGTGGAAATATGATGAGTTGATATAAGATGTTGATTGCTAATAATGTTTGCTACTATGTATGAGTAGATCGTACACATTTAGCCTTAAGAGAGTCACACTTAATTTGACAAAGTTAAAAACTTGATTTAGAAACTCAGCTAGTGCTTTTGGCAACCAAACCCCACAGCCAAACAGCTGCATGTCTAGAGGTAGAGGAGTAGACTCCTCACACCGGGTAAGTCTAGCTGAGTATTAGTATACTCAGCCTTGCTTGTGGCATAATTTTACAGGTTCTCTGGAGGACATGGTTGCTGGAGTGACTTGGCCGTCCATCTTGCCACCGGGTTGGACTGTCGAGTGGGACCCCACCTCGGCTGAGGAGGAGCATGAGGAGTGATGGGACAGGCTTCCCCATCTCTCTGTTTATTTACTGTTAGTTTATTTCCGCTGCACTTCGAACAATGATGACTACTTTTGCAAAACTCCGATGGTAATGTAATAATTTTAATACTCTTACATGCATGGTTTTATGCTTTATTGTATTTGCTCTGTGACTCACCATCGAGTGAGATTGTGGTACTTGATCCTGTCAGTGGCCGTGTCGGACTAGATCCGAGGGATTGACGGGTTATTCCCATTTAAGTGAGGTCTAGCCTCTAAGGCAGGGCTTAGGCACTTAAGTTGGAATAATTCGAGCAGTTCCGCCACAGCTGGTATCGGAGCTTGTACCACCACAGAGGAATCAATAAAATATAAATACCATCTTTTTCCAAAGTAAAACTTGATAGAAACAATGTTGGATAGATAGTAGGACAAGCAGGATAGACCTAGGACGTGAAGCCTTAGGATGATAGAAGGGTAGCTAGGTGGCTAAGTGATTAGGCCCTACAGGCCACCTTAAAGGATGGGAGTTCATCCCTATCCCCTTTACATTGGTGAGGTCATTCAGGACGAGCATGCATGCATTCTTAAATTAAACAAATGGATATTTGAGTAAAGACTTAAAAACAAGATGATAACCAACCAAGTTTCCCAGTACCATTTTATTTAACTAGAGAAAGGCTGAGTCTTATTTTTCTTGTTCTTTTTATAATTCTTTTCTTTTACTTATGCTTAACCGTACACAGATGGCTTCCCATGGATCCTCAGACGACGGAAATGCACTATCCCACACTGACGGGCTTGCACGAGAGGGCTCCTCGCATTTTGTGGGAGGTACTTCAGGGGGCCGGATACATGACGCCTCCTCAGTACGCGGTACAACAGTTCGAAAAGCACCGAGTGCCCCGTTGTAGGGTGAGGATGACCTTGGAGCCTCATCCCCTACAGCCAGGCTGGCATTCACTGGACTCTGAGTCCTTTGGATACCGGGCTGAGGACACGATCGAGGCGATCGCTCTGCACGGGTTGACCACTTTCTGCGGATTCCATCCTTTGGAGCTGTCTACCCACCCCATTGGCTTGTTCCCCGCCGAAAGGGAGGACGACCCAATGTGGAAGGATCGGGTGGAGCATGCCAAGGATATCTGGGCCATCTACCCAGGACAGACTGTGCACTTGACCGTACGGTGCATGAATGCTCTGTACCGTCTGCAAGTGATGCACGGTGAGGCGATGTCCCATCTAATGGCACTATTAGAGGCGACCAAGATCACTTTGGACAACAGAGAGGAGCTCGTGGTCGATTTGTCCACTGAGATGGTGGAAAAGGACTTGCAGGTGGAGCAGCTATCCAATGATATCCAAGAGTTGGAGGAATTAGTGGGCACCAGGGAGAACACCATCGAGGTTCTCGAGGATCAGCTCATTAACACTCAGCAGCAGCTTGCTGAGGCTAATGAGCACTTGGATATGCATCACCAGGAGATCTAGGATATGGAGGCCAACGAGGACGTCGACATCGAGGGAGGAGAGGAGCCTGCCTCTAGTGTGGACACTGCTGGCTCAGGGAGACCACCTTCCCCCGAGTCGAGTGTTGCCTCGTTCACTCACTAGGTGTCAGGGGTAGAGTCAGAAGTCGGTGATGGTAGGACTCCTCGCAGCTAGCTTAGCTTTTGCACCCTTGGGGTACTAGGCTAGATAGAGTTGAGTCTTTTTGGGGACCATTGATGTAACCGTGATAAACTCTTTTGGAAGCATGGTTGATGGATGATGTCAGTTTTAAATTTGGAAGGAAAGTTTATGCCTTTTGAAATCCTTTTGTTTATGTCGGAATCTATCAATTTGCTTTTGACTCTTTCGTCGCGATTAAACCTTGAACTTGGAAATATGGTGTTAAGTATATATGTGGTTTTTTAGATGGCCGGGAGGCAGCGTCGTGGCCAGAATGAGCGCGTTCCTCCACCGCCGCCACTGCCTCCCACTCTGCAGGAGCTGATGGCTCAGCAGAATGAGATCTTGAGGCAGCTAGCTCAGCGTCAGCCGCCACCTCAGCATTATGGTGGTGGGGACCATCAGCGTCACCCCGCGGCAGCTACCTACCAGGAGTTCCTCAGTACCCAGCCTCCGCTGTTCACAAGGGCAGAGGACCCACTTGATGCAGATGTATGGTTGAGAGTAGTGGAATCCAAATTCCCGCTACTCCATGGAGCTTGTTCAGAGGTCACTAAAGTCAGGTTCGCCACCCAGCAACTTCGCGGACCCGCAAGGACTTGGTGGGACCATTTCCTTGCCATGCAGCCAGAGGATCGAGAGGTGGAATGGAGAGAGTTCAAGGCAACTTTCCGGGGACACCACATACCAGCCGGGATTATGGACCGAAAGCTCAACGAGTTTCTGGCACTCACTCAGGGCAACAGGACCGTGTTGCAGTATGCTCAGGCTTTTAATGACTTGTGCCAGTATGCTAGATATCATGCAGATACAGATGAGAAGAAGAGAGACAGGTTCAGGAGGGGGCTCAGCACTAAGCTCCGTGACCGTCTCAACACCGTCAGGGCCAACAACTACAATGAGTTGGTCAACATGGCTATCTCCCAGGAGGACTGCATTACAGCTCGACAAGCAGAAAAGAAGAGGAAGACCCCTGTGGCAGGACCCTCAGCTCAGCCACAGCGCTTCAGGATTGTGTCCGACACTCAGAACAGGGGACCCCAGCAGTAGCAAGGGAGATGGGTGATCCGACCACAGCAGCAGCAGCAGGCACCCAACCGCACCCAGTTTCCAGCTCAGAGGAACAATCAGCAGCAGCAGCAGTATCGCCAGGCAAATGACAACAGGTGTTTCACATGCGGCAACACCAGACATTATGCTAAGAATTGCCCCAGGAACCAGCTGAGGCAAGGGCAGAATGTTAATCAGAATCAAGGCAAGAGACAGAAGGTGCAAGTGAGGCAGGGCAGGCTGAACTTCACCACCATGACTGATATTCCAGAGGGAGCACCCGTCATGACTGGTATCTTTACAGTTTTGAATTATCCTGCTATTATTCTTTTTGATTCTGGTGCTTCGCATAGTTTTATCAGTGCCAAATTTAGTGCCAAGTGCCAATTGCCTTTTCACCACACCAATGGGAGCATTACCATTTCAACACCAGGGGGCAGGGTTGCCACCTATCAAGTCAATAGGCATGTGCCCATAAAGTTTGGTAGTCTAATAATTAAAACCACCCTCCTCATTTTGGGTTTGGATAGCGTGGATATTATATTGGGAACTGACTGGTTAACTAGGCACCAAGCAGTTATTGATATTGCAGCTAGGGCCATTGAGGTGCACTCACCAACTTGTGGTGAAACTACACTATATTTGCCCAACCAGGGATGTACCCGTTCTTGTGCCTTCGTTATGATAAAATCCCCAGTGGAAAAGATCCCAGTGGTCTGTGACTACCCAGATGTTTTCTCCGATGAATTGCCAGGGATGCCACCTGACCGAGACATTGAGTTCGCCATTGAATTGCAACCCGGGACTGCTCCTATCTCTAAGAGACCCTATAGGATGCCTCCCGCGGAATTGGTAGAACTGAAAAAGCAATTGCAAGAGTTGTTGGACAAGGGGTTCATTCGCCCAAGTACTTCACCATGGGGATGCCCAGCCTTATTTGTGAAGAAAAAGGATGAGAGTTTGAGAATGTGTGTTTACTACCGCCCTCTCAATGCGGTGACTATCAAGAACAAATACCCACTGCCCCGCATTGATGTTATGTTCGATCAGTTGGTAGGAGCCAAGGTATTCTCCAAGATCGATCTTCGCTCAGGCTACCATCAGATCAAGATCCGTGCCAGTGATATTCCCAAGACGGCCTTCTCCACCAGATATGGGCTTTATGAGTTTTTGGTGATGTCTTTTGGGCTGACCAATGCCCCGGCTTATTTTATGTACTTGATGAACTCAGTGTTCATGCCAGAGTTAGACAAATTTGTGGTCGTTTTCATTGATGATATTCTGGTTTATTCCAAGAATGAGGCCGAGCACACCAAGCATTTGCATACTGTACTTCAAAGACTGCGTGACCATCGGTTGTATGCCAAGTTGTCTAAATGTGAATTCTGGCTAAAGGAGATTAAATTATTGGGTCACACAATTTCTCAGGATGGGATATCAGTTGATCCTGAGAAGGTACAAGAGGTGATGGATTGGAAACCCTCGACTACAGTGAGGCAAATTCGGAGTTTTCTAGGATTGGCAGGGTACTATCGACGATTCATTCCGAATTTCTCCAGGATAGCCAGACCAATGACTGAACTATAAAAGAAGGGAGTCAAGTATGATTGGAGCCAAAAGTGCAAAGATGCCTTTCATACTTTGAGGCAGCATTTGACAACAGCCCCAGTGCTGGCTCAACCTGACAACACCAAGCCATTTGAAGTTTATTGTGATGCTTCTGGTACGGGATTGGGTTGTGTCTTGATGCAAGATAACAGAGTCATTGCTTATGCTTCCCGAGCACTCAGACCCCATGAGCAGAACTACCCTACACATGATCTGGAATTAGCAGCTGTGGTTCATGCTCTCAAGATATGGAGACACTACCTGATGGGAGCTCACTGTAACGTTTACACGGATCACAAGAGCCTCAAATACATCTTCACCCAGGCAGATCTGAACATGAGGCAGAGGAGATGGTTAGAATTAATCAAGGATTATGATTTGGAGGTGCATTACCATCCTGGCAAAGCCAATGTCGTGGTAGATGCCTTGAGCAGAAAGGCTCAGTGCAATTGTATGAGCATGGATGCAAGAGTTACCACCCTGTGCGATGAATTGTGCAAGCTGAACCTGGAAGTTGTTGCATCAGGTGACTTAAGTTATATCTCGATAGAGCCCACATTGCAAGAGCAAATAGTCAGGGCACAGATTGAGGATAAGGATTTTCAGGTTATCAAGGAAATGATCAAGCAGAAGGCAGAGAAATACAAGTGCTTCCGTCAGGACAGCAAGGGAATTTTATGGTTTGGAGATCGATTGGTTGTTCCCAAGGACCCTGAGCTCAGAAAGAAGATACTGGATGAAGCTCATCTTTCAAAGTTCTCCATGCACCCCGTTAGCAACAAGATGTACCATGATCTCAGATCTTTATATTGGTGGACCCGAATGAAGAGGGAAATTGCCCAGTATATATCCGAGTGTGACACCTGCCAGAGAATCAAAGCCAGTCATTTGAAGGCAGCAGGCCCCTTGCAACCCCTTCCCATACCATCTTGGAAATGGGAGGACATTTGCATGGACTTTATCGTGGGATTGCCCAATACCTCCAGACACCATGATTCTATTTGGGTTATTGTGGACAGGCTGACCAAGACTGCTCATTTCTTGCCAGTGCATACCACCCACAAGACAGAGAAGTATGCAGAAATTTATGTTGATCAAATAGTACGATTGCATGGTATTCCAAAGACCATTGTATCTGACAGAGGAGCACTGTTTGTGGCACGCTTTTGGGAGCAGCTCCAAGAATCACTTGGGACCCATGTCATACGAAGCTCAGCATACCATCCCCAAATAGATGGCCAGACAGAAAGGGTAAACCAGATTTTGGAAGATATGTTAAGGGCATGTGCACTACACTACGGAAAGGATTGGGACAAGTGTCTTTCTTTGGCAGAGTTTTCTTACAATAACAGCTATCAGTCCAGTCTAAAGATGGCACCTTTTGAAGCTTTGTATGGGAGAAGATGCAGAACCCCGCTGAATTGGTCTCAAGCAGGAGAAAGGGAAATATTTGGGCCAGATTTGGTGCTTGAGGCAGAGGAAAAGGTCAGGGTTATTACAAAGAACTTAGAAGCTGCTCAGGCCAAGCAAAAGAGCTATCATGACAAGAGGCGGAAGCCTCTACAGTTTGAAGTGGGAGATCATGTTTATCTTAAGGTATCACCCACCAAGGGTGTCCAGCGATTCGGAATTAAGGGCAAGTTAGCTCCTCGCTACATTGGACCCTACGAGAAAAAAGCAAGTTGTGGACCCGTAGCCTATCAATTGGAATTGCCACCTCACATGTCAGCAGTTCACAATGTGTTCCATGTATCTCAGCTGCGGAAATGTGTTCGCCTACCCACTGAAGTGCTATCGGAACCGAATATTGAGATAGAACCAGACTTGTCCTATCAAGAGTACCCCGTCAAAGTATTAGATCAGAAGGAGAGATCAACACGGGCAAGGTCAATCAGAATGTATAAAGTTCAGTGGAGTCACCATTCAGCAGAAGAAGCTACATTGGAGACGGAGGATTTTCTACGCTCCCGCTTCCCCGACTTTCTGCCCAAAGGAGTCGGTACGTAACCCCGAAACCCCACCCCCACCTGCCCTTTGAATACAATTATAAGAAAAACTTAGATAACAAGGATAGTCTAAGTTGTGAAGTTAACTTAAAAAGGGCTTCCTTCTGAAGTTGCAAAGAGAATGACATTCGAAGAGCAGTTAACTAGAGAAACTTGAACAAAAGAAGGAACATCACACCATCGTGCCCTCATAGCACCCTCTAGAGGACTCTGCCTAAAATCTCGGGACGAGATTCCTTTAAGGGGGGAGGGTTGTAACACCTCAGGTGTTACCATGGCTAGAGCACACCTTGGTACTAAGGAATGTGATCACATGTGGTAAAAACTTAAGGAGAACATAAGAACCTTGGAGACCATGTGTTAACCAAGATTGCTAATGACCTAAGAAGTATTACTCAAACCTTTGTGCACTTACTACCTTGGGCAAGAGGAGGGAAAACCCTAGACCTCTCTTGAACCCTATCTTCCAAAACCATGGTTAAGAGGGGGAGAGAATAAGCAATTGTGCAAACCATGAGTAATCTTTAACCAAACTCTAAGTAACCTTATAACCAGCAATTGTGGGAAGGATATATTGCAAAAAGACCCCTGGAGAAACCCCAAATCCATTCCCTAAGTAGAGAGAGAGCTAGAGCTCTCTAATTCTCTCTAAGTTAAAAACTACACCTACACTAAAGATCAACCGTGTTCACCTTGAAGATGGCACCAAAACCACCTATGTTCTATACCAAAAATGTGGCATACCACCTAGGGCACCCACTGGAAAAAGCTGAGCCCGAGATCTTGACGTTTGACATGCCTTGGCATGGTTTTTGTCGCGAGGTGGGCAGAGTGACATACCTGATTTGGCGACCGAAGATCTCCCTACCTAGGCCATATCTGCCATGGCAACTCATGGATGAGAGACAGCCCTAGGTTCCAGGAAAAGACTCGCGCCGGATTTTTGCCAAGATTCGCACGTTTGCGACTTGGGTGAGCTGTGGAACACGGGCAGAAGAAAAGCTCCACGTGTTCGACGCGCTCTGTGTGCGCCAGAGCACGCCCGCGCGCGCCCCGCGTCGCGCCAACGGCCAGCCGATGCCATGGCCCGCGCCCACGCCTATAAAGCCCACTCAGGCGTCGACCACACTTCTCTGCGCACGCTCAAACCTCACCGGAGCTCAGCTCACCGTCGTTTGCCCGTGCACGGCGTGTCCGCGGTCACCCGGGCCCCTGCCGCCGTAGACCGGCCAGCCCAGCCGTTCCCAACCCCATCCGACCCCCGGAGACGACTGAGCACACCTCAGTGAAGCTCCCCGAGCGAGGAATCGAAGCCTGCTTCGCCGGAGAGGCCAGTCCACGGTCACCGGAGTTCACAACCCCGCCGGAGTGCGTGGACCGGGTAATCCACTGAACCATTTTCCGATTCCTTGTGCACAAGGTCTCTACGTCACCCCGTGAAGCTCACCGTGCCCTTGGATTGAACCAGATCGCCGTGATTTGGCCGGCACACCCGCCGCCGACGAGGACACCCGCCTGCGCACGTGGACCGAGCGATTCCGGCCATCCCCGCCGTCAAGTCGTACATCGCTGTGACCGCCAGAGCCTCCCCGAGCCAACCCCGCCCCTCGCCGGACCTATCTCACCGCCGGTAAGCCGCACCACCCTTTTCTTTCTTGCAGGTACTGTTTAAACCCAGGGAAGGACCGCGAGGGAGAAGGAAAGAAGTCTGGGGGGTTTTGTGAAATGTCAGAGACTCAAATGAATAGTAGCGCGGGGGTATAACTGAGAGAGTTAGTTTGGAAATACCCCAGGGTCCTCGGTGTAAACTGCTTTTCCAGGAAACCTTTATTAATCTGATTTTAAATTTGAACAGAAACTTTAATAATTCATAACTTCTGTTTAGTTCATCCAAATTTGGTCAAACCAATTTTGTCAGGCTCTAAATAATGTAAACTACTTAGGAAAAATATAAAACCCCTATGTACTACAGAAAACTTTAGGGTTCTGATTTAATTATTGTTTGACCAAAAGCTAAATAATAGGGATAAAAATAGTTGCACTATTTGACTAGGGTTAGGAAACATTGGAGAAGTTTATATCCACCTACTGGCCTGTTTAAAAATGCTAAACTTCTTTGTCCAACCCATTAAGCTAGTTTTTGCCATTTAAGTTACAAAATGCTTAAGGTTAGGAAAAATAGAAAAGGTGATTTAAATAATGAACCAGAGGGCACCCCTATTTTGGTTAGAGTACTTACTCAATGTAGTTTACTAGAAAAATCTATTATACCCTGGTTTATTATGACATAAGTAGGATCCCTTTTATTTTAAGAAAACAAGGAAAATTTAGAAAAACCCTACAAAAATAACCCCAAGGTGAAAACACCCCAACCTTTGGGATAATTAATGTTTTGTTATTAAAAGCTTAGGAAAAATATGAAATCTGTTGTTTGACATTTTTCAAATAACTATGTAGTAGAAAGTGCCTTTTTGGCATTTAACTTTAGAAAATCACAACTAAATGACCATCCCTTAACTTTCTGTGATTTTTTGCACAGAAGCCTATTATTACTGTTAAATGCCAACAAAAATAACCCTTAGGGCAGAACCCAATCCTAATTGAGAGATGTAGTGCAAAGTGGCCCATTTTACACAACTTTTGTCATTTTTGTCTAAAGCATAGCCTTTTATTTTAAACCTCAAATTCGTAGAACAGGCTATAATGACCAATGGCAACCCACTGTAATTTTTATAGAATTTTTGGTAAATATTAAACTACTGTCGTAGATCAAACCTACACTAGAAACCATAAGTAGAAAATAAAGAAAAGGGAAAAATGAATAATAGGAAATTAGTGTCATCCTAAAACCCTTATTAACTTGTCCACTGAAATATATAGAGGCAACACAAATTCCCTATACCTATCCCTAGCAAAACTTAAACCTAGAAGTGATAAGCATAAACCATTAAAAGCCACGTATGACCCAGAAACCCTAAATTGCTCATTAACTTAGTTTTTCTTCTCTTAGCGTAATGTTATTAAATCCTGCATAATCATAACATACATGCTCATTGCATTTCGATAGACTGAAACCTTGCTGACGGAGAGTATGTCCTCGTGCCGGAGCAAGGAGCTGCTCAGGAGGTAGCCCCGGATCCAGCACCCGAGTATGCACTAGAGGATCTTCCTGCCACAGCCTTGGAAGGCAAGCCCCGGTTTTATGCATAACCGTTTATATATGCTATTTTACTACACTTATTGTTTGTAGGCTTGTACTGTGCACTTAAGTGTAGGAGTTGACTGAAACCCTAGTTGCATGATCTCAGGAATCCTTTTGAGATGGATACTAGTATGCTAGGTCGAGTAGTTGCTTTATTTAACTAGGATCTCGGTAGAAGACGAGTGATTTTTCTAGCACTCGCGCGAGATCAGGAATTGGTTGTACCCACTTTCATACTATCATGATACTAGTCTGTGGACAACAATCCATGGGGATTGGTTGTCTACGAGATGGGAAAATGGAATAAGGATTAAGGTGCGGATACCTGTGTCAAGCGTTTGAACGTACTAAACACATACCGAGAAATATGGTAAATCGGTAAGCCTAGTACCTGAGTGAACCTGCCCGCAGACTTTACCCCTCACGCGACCTGAGACGTGGTCTCCCATTCCGGTTATGGTGGGTACAAGTGCGGTCACTGCACGACGGCAGTCGGGGTCAGTGAGGCATTGTACGCCAAGGCGGTGAGCCCTGATCTATTGCCAGGGAATCGATGGGGACGGTTGATATGTGTGGGGACGGAGTGCCTCATCACGTCGTGTGTTTAGGTTTACCTTGCAAGGATAAAAACTCGATTCGAATCGTCTGCTTCTCGTAGCTAATGAAACTGCTTGATCCATTGTACTGCATTGAGTAACAAGTGGAAATATGATGAGTTGATATAAGATGTTGATTGCTAATAATGTTTGCTACTATGTATGAGTAGATCGTACACATTTAGCCTTAAGAGAGTCACACTTAATTTGACAAAGTTAAAAACTTGATTTAGAAACTCAGCTAGTGCTTTTGGCAACCAAACCCCACAGCCAAACAGCTGCATGTCTAGAGGTAGAGGAGTAGACTCCTCACACCGGGTAAGTCTAGCTGAGTATTAGTATACTCAGCCTTGCTTGTGGCATAATTTTACAGGTTCTCTAGAGGACATGGTTGCTGGAGTGACTTGGCCGTCCATCTTGCCACCGGGTTGGACTGTCGAGTGGGACCCCACCTCGGCTGAGGAGGAGCATGAGGAGTGATGGGACAGGCTTCCCCATCTCTCTGTTTATTTACCGTTAGTTTATTTCTGCTGCACTTCGAACAATGATGACTACTTTTGCAAAACTCCGATGGTAATGTAATAATTTTAATACTCTTACATGCATGGTTTTATGCTTTATTGTATTTGCTCTGTGACTCACCATCGAGTGAGATTGTGGTACTTGATCCTGTCAGTGGCCGTGTCGGACTAGATCCGAGGGATTGACGGGTTATTCCCATTTAAGTGAGGTCTAGCCTCTAAGGCAGGGCTTAGGCACTTAAGTTGGAATAATTCGGGCAGTTCCGCCACACGTCATCTCCTCGTTGTCGAGCTTGGAGGCGTCAATTGGAAGCCTACTTGGTGTAGACTCCCTCTCTTCTTCTTTCGTCGCTTTGAATGCGACGGGTTGCACCTCGGGTTTGGAGGTGGCGCCTTGCTCCAAGTTGACAATATGTTTGGAGTTTTTGATAAGGACGAACCGACCAAGCTCCCCCTCGATCGTCTCCCATTTGGTGATCTTGGTCACCTCGTCCCCTTCGTGCGCGGTTTTGAGGACGTCCCAAATTTCTTTGGCGCTCTTTAACCCTTGCACCTTATTATACTCCTCTCGACACAAGGAGGCGAGGAGTATAGACGTGGCTTGGGAGTTAAAGTGCCTAATTTGGGTGACTTCGTCCGAATCATAGACTTCGTCCCCACCTGTGGTACTTGCGCTCCAAATTCAACTATATCTCATATGCTTTCGTGGAGTGAGGTTAGATGATGCCTCATTTTATCACTCCACATACAATAATCTTCACCATCAAAATATGGTGGTTTGCCTAAGGGAACGGAAAGTAATGGAGCGCGCTTTGAAATGCGAGGATAGCGTAGGGGCATCTTACTATACTTCTTGCGCTCATGGCGCTTAGAAGCGACGGACGAGTCGGAGCTTGAAGATGTGGAGGGTGGCGAAGAGTCGGTCTCATAGTAGACCACTTTCTTCATATTCTTCTTCTTGTCACCTCTCCGAAGCGACTTGGTGGAGGAAGAGGATTCCTCCTTGTTCTTGTGGCCGGACTCCCTTGAAAGGGTTCTCCCCGAGCTTGCGGGCTTATCGCCGGTCACGATCTCCCTCTTGGTGTGATCTCACGACATCACTTCGAGTTGTTAGACTCTTAATGAAGCATCGAGCTCTAATACCAATTGAAAGTCACCTAGAGGGGAGGTGAATAGGCGTAATCTAAAATTTACAACTTTAAACACACACTACAAGCCGAGGTTAGCGTTAGAACTAAAATCAAGTTCGGGAGAGAGGGGGAAAACAAATCAAATGGAAATCAAGCGAATGAACACAGTGATTTGTTTTACCGAGGTTCGGTTCCAAAGAACCTAGTCCCTGTTGAGGAGGTCACAAAGACCGGGTCTATTTCAACCCTTTCCCTCTCTCAAACGGTCACTTAGACCGACTGAGCCTTTCACTTAATCAATCGGGTCACTTAGACCCCGCAAGGACCACCACACTCTTAGGCCTTGTTCGTTTGTGCCGGATTGGTGGGTCAGAACGATTCCTAACCGAATTGCTTCCCTAATTTATATAAACTTTGATTAGCTGGAACGATTCTGGGTGCAATCTGACACAAATGAACAAGGCCTTAGGTGTCTCTTGCTTTGATTACAAGTCACTTGAGAACAAGAATGAGAAAGAAGAAAGGCAATCCAAGTGGCAAGAGCTCAAAAGAACACAAAATCACTCTCTCACAAGTCACTAAGTATTTGAGGTGAATTTGGGACTTGGAGAGGCTTTGATCTTTTGAATTGTGTCTAGGAGTGAATGCTAGAGCTCTTGTATTGAATGTGATGTTCAGAAATCTTGGATGCTTGGAGTTGTGGTGGTTGGGGGGTATTTATAGCCCTCAACCACCAAAGTAGCCGTTGGGGAGGCCGCTGGCGATGGGCGCACCGGACAGTCCGGTGCGCTACCACGTCACCCAACTGTTAGGGTTCGGAGCGAAGTCGACCGTTGGAGCTTTGTCTCCTTGCGGCACCGGACAGTCCGGTGCCCTCTGACTTCGCGGCTCTGACTTCTATCGCTGCACTGTTCACTTCGCCAGTACTTTTGCAGTCGACCGTTGCACGCAGATAGTCGTTGCCCGCTAGCTCACCGGACAGTCTGGTGGCACACCAGACAGTCCGGTGAATTATAGCGGAGCGCGCCTGCGAAAACCTGAGAGTGGCTGCTTAGACCCTGTACGGTCTTGGTGAACCGAACACTGTCTGGTGGCACACCGGACAGTCCGGTGCGCCAGACCACAACACACTTGGTTCCTTTTGCTCCTTTGAATTGGATCCCTAACTGGAATGTTTATTGGTTTGTGTTGAACCTTTATGCACCTGTAATACATGAATACTTGGCAAACTAGTTAGTCCATGTGTTTGCGTTGGTCATTCAACCACCAAAATTAATTGTGGGAAGAGGTTAACCCTATTTCCCTTTCAGAGACAACTTCCACCGGTATCATGTTCTAGAAGGCCTGATGATAGTGAGGAAGGAGGAATTTCTAGGACTGAAGCAAGGACCCATGTCTGTTAGTGAGTATAGGGACAAATTTCTGCAACTATCTCGCCATGCACCCGAGGATGTCAACACTGATGCAAAAGAGGCAGTACAAATTCTTGAGAGGTTTGGTTGACCCCCTGCACTACCAGTTGATGAACCATACCTTCTCTACCTTTCAACATCTGATCGATAGGGCAATAATGATTGAAAGGAAGCACTGGGAGATGGAAGATCGGAAGCGCAAGATTGGTGGACTACAGCCTAGGAGCAGCTGTTGTCCCCGTTTCTCAGGCAATACACCCCATCAGTTCAAGCAGAGTCACCCTGAGGGACATCAGCACCAGAACCAGCGTCCGCATCAGCAGCAATTCCAGAGGCAGTTCCCTCAGCGGCAGTAGTACCACCAGCACAACCAACTAGGAGGAAATCAGTATCAGAGGAAGAATAGTCAGGCACCTTGCCTTCCTTTCCCACCAATCAATCAGAACAGCCAGACAACCATAGTACAAGGAGGAGGACGAGGATGCTTCCATTGTGGAGAGCAAGGCCACTGGCGATGCATTGCCCGATGAAAGTAGGTCAGCAGCAGTCAGTTTCCAACACCCCAGCAAGACAAGGAGCACCACAACAGGCATTAGGAGGCTGTGACCAGGCCTACAACCGTGGACACTTGGAGGCCGAAGCAATCCATGATGCACCAGATGTGGTAGTAGGTATGTTTTTAGTCAAATCCCATCTAGCAAAAGTACCTATTTGATACTGGTGCCACGCAGTCTTTTGTTACTAC
This sequence comes from Zea mays, assembly GCF_902167145.1. Lineage (NCBI taxonomy): Eukaryota > Viridiplantae > Streptophyta > Magnoliopsida > Poales > Poaceae > Zea > Zea mays. Next base: position 52,541,518 of record NC_050101.1, read on the forward strand.
ATCTTGGGTAGAAGCACATAACATCCCCGTAGAACCAATGATTCCACCTCTAAGGGTTAATTCAGTTGGGGGAAAGGTTTAGTCAGATAAGATATGCTCAAATCTAAGGATTGAAATAAGGGGGATAGATTTCGCCGCTAACCTAGTAGTAATGGGTACTCAAGGGATAGATGTCATCCAAGGGATGAATTGGCTGCACAAGAACCAAGCAACTATCAGCCAGCTGTGACAAGAGGACAATAAGGTTAGTGTCCCCATCTGAGGAAGAGATAGTAATTGAACTCATCATGCCTGATCTAGAAGGAGCCTGTCACCATATGTCTGTAGATGGTAAAGAGGCCAACCCGCTTGAGGCCATCAGTGTTGTGTCAGAGTTCCCCGGCGTGTTTCTTGAGGAGTTACTAGGCATAGCACCCGAGAGTAAAATTGAGTTTGCCATAGAGCTTGAACCCGACACCACCCCTATTTCTAAGAGAGCCTATAGAGTGTCCGGGCAGAATTGCTGGAACCCAAGAAGCACATCGACGAACTGTTAGAGAAAGGCTACATCAGACCAAGTACTTCGCCTTGGGCCGCTCGAGTTCTGTTTGTGGAGAAGAAAGATGGGACCAAGAGAATGTGCATAGACTACAAAGGTCCAAATGAAGTCACCATCAAGAACAAGTATCCTCTGCTAAGAATAGAAGACCTGTTTGATCAGTTGAGAGAAGCCGGAGTGTTCATAAAGATATATCTAAGGTCAGGTTACCATTAGCTCAGGATCTGGTCTTCAGACATACCAAAGACGACATTTATCACCAAGTATGGGCTATATGAGTATACAGTCATGTCCTTCGGATTGATGAATGCGCCAGTTTTCTTCATGTACTTGATGAACAGTGTGTTCATGAAATATCTTGACAAATTCGTAGTGGTATTCATCGATGATATTCTCATATACTCTTAGAATGAGGAAGAGCATGAGGAGCATTTGAAGATGGTATTGCAACGGTTATGAGAGCATCAGTTGTATGCCAAGCCAAGCAAATGTGAGTTCTGGATCAGCGAAGTCTTGTTCTAGGGTCATATCATAAACCAAGATGGGTTAGTTGTCGATCCAAAGGTGGTAGATATTCTAGACTGGAAAGCACTGAGAGATGTCCGTGGGATCAAGAGTTTCATTGGAATGGCTGGATACTATCGGCGCTTCATTGAAGGTTTCTCCAAGATTGCTAGACCAATAACAGCCTTGCTAACAAAGAAAGTTGAGTTCAAGTGGATCCCGGCGTGCCAAGAGTCATTCGAAGCATTGAAAAAGGAGTTGGCTTCAGCATCTGTGTTAATCCTGCCTGATGTTCATAAGCCATTCTCAGTGTACTGAGATCCATCATACATCGGGTTGGGATGTGTGCTAATGCAAAAAGGGAGAGTGGTGGCATACTCGTCCCGACAGCTAAAGATACATGAGAGGAATTATCCCACACACGACCTAGAATTGGTAGCAGTGGTTTATGCATTGAAGACATGGAGGCACTATTTATATGGGCAGAAGTGTGATGTTTACATGGACCACAAGAGTCTTAAATATATATTCACCCAGCCAGAGCTAAACATGAGGCACCGAAGATGGCTGGAGTTGATCAAAGACTATGAGATGGAGATACATTATCACCTAGGCAAAGCTAATGTAGTTGCATATGCTTTGAGCAGAAAGAGCCAAGTCAACATGATGGTCGCTCGCCCGATGCCATATGAACTAGCAAAGGAATTCGACAGGCTAAGTCTCGGATTTCTAAACAGCACGCAGGGAGTGACAGTTGACCTAGAACCCACTCTAGAACGAGATATCAAAGATGGGCAGAAAAATGATGAGAAGATCAATGAGATTGGACAACTGATCCTGGATGGAATAGGCAAAGACTTTCAAGAAGACACAGAAGACGCAGTATGGTTCAAGGATAGGTTATGTGTTCCTGACATTAAGTCGATTCGAGAGCTGATCCTCAAGGAAGCCCATGAAACTGCATATTCCATACAACCTGGAAGCGAGAAAATGTACCAAGACCTGAAGAAAAGGTTCTGGTGGTAAGATATGAAAAGGGAGATCACGAAATATGTTGCCATATGCGACAGTTTTCAGAGAATTAAGGTGGAACATCAAAGGCCCGCAGGTTTGTTGTAGCAGTTGCAGATTCCTAAATGGAAGTGGGATGAGATCGGGATGGACTTCATAGTCGGCTTGCCTCACACTTGAGTCGGTTAAGACTCCATCTGTGTAGTAGTGGACCGCTTAACAAAGGCGGCTCATTTCATACCAGTCAAGACCAGCTACAGTAGTGCCGTAATGGTAGAATTATGCATGTCCTGAATTGTATGCTTGCATGGAGGACCAAAGAAGATAGTATCAGACCGGGGAACACAGTTCACCTCTCACTTTTGGTAGCGGCTACATGAAGCCTTGGGCACACATCTGAATTTCAGTTTAGCTTATCACCCGTAGATAGATGGTCAGACTGAAAGAACCAACCAAATCTTTGAAGACATGTTGGGGGCCTGTGCTTTGTAGGACAAGTCAGGTTGGGATAAGAGGCTACCTTATGCAGAATTCTCCTATTACAATAGTCATTAGGCCAGTTTGAAGATTGAGATCACCTAGAGGGGGGTGAATAGGTGATCCTGCGAAATTCAACACTAAATAGCCAACACTTGGTTATGAAATGTTAGTGCAATTAAAACCAAGTTGCTAAGGTGTGAACTTTTGAAGAAAACCAATCACAGAGAAGATGGACACAAGACAGAGTGATTTATCCCGCGGTTCGGCCAATGCCTACTTCCACGTTGTGGTGACCTCCTTCGGTCAAGGATTGCACTCAATCCCTCTCAAGTGATCCAATGATCAACTTTGAGTACCACTGTTATCTTCTTCAGTAGTCTTTTCCCGTTTGTGAGGAATCTCCACAAGTTGGAGCCTCTCGCCCTTACAATAATGATCACACAAGAAGCACTGAAGTAAGGGAGGGAAGCAACACACGCAAGACTCAATCCGCAGCACACACACGCACACAAGCCAAGACTTGAGCTCAAAACATGGCGTAGGGAGTTCACAGCTCAAATGGAGCTCAAATCACTAACGCAACAATCCAAATGCGTGGAGGCGGAGTCTAGGAGTCTTATGATGCTTAGAGAATGCTTGATGTATTGCTCCATGCGCCTAGGGGTCCCTTTTATAGCCCCAAGGCAGCTAGGAGCCATTGGAGATCAACTTGGAAGTCAAATCTTGCCTTGTGTTGAGTGGTGCACCGGACAGTCCGGTGCACCACCGACAGCTACAGTATCTGTCCGGCGCTGATTTCCTTCCTAATCGGGCGCAGTCGACCGTTGGGCCTCGAGTCCAGCTGGCGCACTGAAAACTGTGTGGTGCCCACCGGACAGTCCGGTGTGCCCAACCGACCGTTGGCGCGGGCCACGTGTCGCCTGCTGATTGCGCAGTTGACAGTTGGCCGCGAGCGATGTTGGCTCATCAGACAGTCCGGTGCACCACCGGACAGTCCAGTGATTTTTAGCCGCAGCACCTTTTTCTTTTCCCGATAGCGGCCAGTTTGCCGCTGGGCCGGCCTGGGCACCAGACACTGTCTAGTGCACCACCGGACAGTCCGGTGCGCCACAGGCTGGTGCTGATTTGGCTGAATCGAGCCATTCTTTCTCCATCTCTTTTCCTCTTTCCTTGGCTATGTCTCTAGCACTTAGATGAACATGTTAGCACCTTAAAACAATTTACTAAGTCTAGAAACATACCTTGTTCCATGATTTGCATCTTGGCACTTATAAACTTAAAACAATGTGTTGGGCATCTAATCACCAAAAGAATTATAGAAATGGCCCAAGGGCACATTTCCCTTTCAATCTCCCCCTTTTTGGTGATTTATGCCAACATTACAAAGCAACTAAAAATTGCAAATTGAAGTCCAAATTCTCTTTACTTAGGATTTTGCATATTTGGATCACTTTTGCCACCACTTGGTTTGTTTTTGCAAATCAAATTCTTTTTCCTATATTTAAGTCCGCTCAGGCGTCTTGTACTCTCCAAGAATCGTTCTCGCCATGTCGATTAGTGTCCTGTTCTTTCTCTCTACCATACCATTTTGCTGTGGTGTGTAGGGAGCGGAGAACTCGTGCTTGATGCCTTCCTCCTCAAGATACTCTTCAACTTGAAGGTTCTTGAACTCGGATCCATTGTCGCTTCTTATCTTCTTCACCTTTAGCTCGAACTCATTTTGAGCTCTCCTTAAGAAGCGCTTTAGGGCTCCTTGGGTTTCGGATTTGTCCTGTAGAAACAATACCCAAGTGAAGCGGGGAAAATCATCAACTATTACAAGACCATACTTACTTTCCCTGATGTTGAGGTAGGCAACGGGTCCAAAGAGATCCATGTGAAGAAGTTCCAGTGGCCTTGATGTCATCATCACATTTTTGCTATGATGAGTGCTTCCCACCTGTTTCCCTGCTTGGCATGCTGCACAAGGTCTGTCTTCCTCAAAACAGACATCGGTTAGTCCTAACACATGATCTCCCTTTAGAAGTTTATGAAGGTTCTTCATCCCAACATGTGCTAGACAGTGATGCCAAAGCCAGCTCATACTAGTCTTAGCAATTAAGCATGCATCTAGATCGGCATTCTCTTTCGAAAAATCAACTAAATAGAGCTTGTCGTCTAATACACCCTTAAAAGCTAATGAACCATCACTCCTTCTAAAGACAGATACATCAACATTTGTAAACAAACAATTGTAGCCCATGTGACACAATTGACTTACAGACAGTAGATTGTACCCGAGCGACTCTACTAAAAATACATTTGATATTGAGTGCTCGTTTGTGATAGATATCTTTCCCAATCCTTTAACCTTGCCTTGGTTCCCATCTCCAAAGATAATAGTATCCTAGGAATCCCGGTTCTTGACGTAGGAGGTGAACATCTTCTCCCCCGTCATGTGGTTTGTGCATCCGCTGTCGATAATCCAGCTTGAGCCTCCGGATGCATAAACCTGCAAGGAATTTAAGCTTGGGTTTTAGGTACCCAACTCTTGTTGGGTCCTACAAGGTTAGTCACAACACTTTTTGGAACTCAAATGCAGGTCTTGTCTCCCTTGCATTTAGATCCCAATTTTCTAGCTACCACTTTTGCATTTTTACATGAAAGCACAAACGAAGCATTGCAGGCATGATAAACAGTAGTAGTTCCATTGCAAACTTTCCTAGGTGCATGAGAGGGAGCATAGTTTCTCCTAGGCCTACTTCTACCATGAACAAAAGTGGAACTTGATGCGAACATAGCATGAGAATTAAATGTAGAATCATGAGAAACAATACGATCATAACATCTATTATTATAAGCATGACTAGTGAATTTCCTATCATAAATATAGGCATGGTTCTTTTGAGAACTACTAGCCATAGGGACCCTCCCTTTCTCCTTATTGAGACCGGAAGTCCTTTGGCTTGTTAAGTTCTTGGTTTCCTTTCGAAAACCAAGTCCATCCTTAATTGAGGAGTGTCTACTAACAGTGTAGGCATCCCTAGCAAATTTTAGTTTGTCATAATCATTTTTGGAAGTCTTAAGTTGAGCATTAAGACTTGCGACCTCATTGTTTAATTTAGCAATAGTATTAGCATGTTCATCAAAATTGATGAGGACATCACTATGAGTACGACTACACCAGCAGCACCTCCACATCAAGCGTCACTTCCTTCATTAGCTGGGCCAATCACTCGGGCCCGTGCCAGAGATCTTAACTTCGTCATGCTACTGAAGAATGAGGGCCCAGAAGAATAGACGACCAGCCCAATTGTGGCCCATAGTGGACGACCTAGGGTTGGCCGCCCCTAGGGGCTGCGCCCCCTCTCTCTATTTATATAGGAGCTGCGCCTCCTTTGTTCTTGGAGTTTTGTTTTACATCTAGCTTTAGCTACCCCAGAACACGCACAAATACGTGTTGTCCTCTGTGATTCAGAACTCCACCTCGAGTGATATTAAGATTGCTCGCATCTTTTTCTTGTTCGTTCTTCGATTGCGCACAGGAAACGACCTTCGTGATCAGGCCGATCTCGCATCAACAAGGTCGGTAACCATTGGAAGTTGGTTCAGCGATTGCATTGGCGCTTCAGGTTCGCTCGTCGTAGTCGGATCGTGAGGGTCTACTTCCACCAAATCGGAATTATCTCCACTCACTGAAAGATCAGGTACTCCAGCTCTATCAAGTGGTATCAGATTTCCAGGTTGATCGGTGAGTTTATCGAGTGTTGTTTTCTCCTACAGTCCACAAAACCACATAAAAATTCAGGTTAGACCTTATACCAGCACCCTTTTGAGCCTCGCACCTTCTTTCAATAATCTGCATTGTTGAATTTGTGTGCTTTCGCGTCATTTGTAGCTGGTCGCATTGTGTTTTTTCTCACCATCCTTCTTTCTTCCTTGTTTTTCTCCTTTGGTTACATCAAACCCTAGCGTGCCGCAACCATCTTCCTTGTTTTTCTCCTTCGGTTACATCAAACCCTAGCGCGTCGCAACCATCTTCCTTGTTTCTCTCCTTCGGTTACATCAAACCAAGTCAACGCCACAAACCGAGTCAACGCCGCTTCCTTATTTTTCTCCTTCGGTTACGTCAAAAAACATAGAAAAAACAAACCGAGTCAACGCCGCTTCCTTGTTTTTCTCCTTCGGTTACGTAAAAAAACAGAAACAAAAAAAAGAAAACGAAGGAGAAAGGATACAAAGCGGTTGTCTCATCTCGGTCGTTTTAAACATACCTTCCTTAAACCGGGCATAACTTTTCGCTCGGTTGTTCAAAAAATCTGAAATTTTTACAGGAGCTTGTTGACACCATTCTGAGGCCGGCCAAACTCACCTTCGGTCTGTTTGGTTTCGACAAAATTGTCAAAAAAATTCAGGAAAATAAAGAAAAAATTTGTCAAAGTTCTCGCACGCTTTTTAGAGAACTTCCTAATTTTCTGTAGACCACATCTGAACTCTGTTTTAGGTAAAATTTCGTGTAGCTCCTATTTTGTTGCTCCTTGTGCTGAGAAAAATATCAAAAAATCATACAAAAAAGAAAAACAAAATCACCTGTGATTCCTACTAGTGCCTTTTTGGCCTCGCTAGTACAATATTTACTGTACTGTCATTCTGCTAGTTCCATCCGTCCTTTGCACTTGTAGCCAGCAATATAGTTTCATGTTTTGCACTATAATTCAACTTTGCATTATTGTTTGATCATTCTAATCCTTGACTTGAGTGCAGCCTACCCAAAACTCCACATATTTCTACGATGAGAAGGTTTCTGTTTCTCCAGGCAATCGCTCATCCAATCTTTCACCGGTTCCACCTGTTGGTTGCAGTTCACCACTATGGCTTGGTAAGAACGGATAAGAACTTGATAACAGCATTCCATTGAGCAAGTTGTCACCACCATTTCCCTGTTGTTGTCGGTTTTTCTCCTTTTGGTGTTTTGGTGTTTGCGCTAACTATGGCAGTAGCACACGACACAGTGGATGCCAAGTTGCTGGAAGTAAGGGGACAAGTTGATGGACTTGCTACTGACATTAGGACGATGCATGAACGACTTGATTCAACGGTCGCTTCGACGACCGAGCGTTTCAACCAGCTTGACCTTGCTCAAACGGTGACTCGCACCACACTCGACACCATCCTGGCACGCCTTGATGCGTTGACCACAAAGATGGAGCGGGACTACGGCGGTGACACTGAGCAGGACGATGGAGATCGCCGTGGTCGTGCACGCCGTGTGGTTCGTCATCCCCCTAATGACTTATTTTCTAAGATTAAATTTAAAATTCCACCTTTTAATGGCAAATATGATCCTGCTGCATATCTTGATTGGGAGTTAGAGGTTGAACAAAAATTTTCATGCCATGATATTGCTGCACATTCTCAGGTTAAAGCTGTTATTAGTGAATTTGCTGATTTTGCTTTAATTTGGTGGCGTGAGTATAAAATGAAACATCCCACTACCATTCCAACCACTTGGGATCAGTTGAAAGCTGCGATGCGACATCGATTTGTGCCTTCGTATTATGCTCATGATTTGCTTAATAAAATGCAGTGTTTTCAGCAAGGTTCTCAATCTGTTGAGGACTATTTCCAGGAGTTACAAAAAGGTATGATTCGTTGTGGGATATTGGAGGACAACGACGCTGCTATGGCACGTTTTCGTGGTGGTTTAAACCGCGAAATCCAGGATATACTTGATTATAAGGAATATTATGATATGACTACTTTATTTGAATATGCTTGCAAAGCTGAACGTGAAGTGCAGGGACGCCGCTCGAAGACATATTCTAACCCTTTTGCAGGACGAAGCTCGACATCCACCTCAGCACCAGTTCCCCCTGCGCCATCCACGTCCACCACTACTCCACGCGAGAAGACGACCAAACCAGCCAGCACTGCCCCACCCACAGGTCGTACACGGGATATTCAGTGTCATCGCTGTAGAGGATTTGGCCATGTGATTCGAGACTGCCCAAACAAGCGCACTTTGCTCATTCGTGATGATGGTGAGTACTCTTCCGCTAGTGATTCTGAAGAAATTGAACATGCACTACTTGCCACTAACCATGCAGCTCAGGCGAAGGTACATGTCAACCCGGGTGACGCTGATAGGTATGAAAGTCTTGTTGTGCAGCGTGTTCTTAGTACACAGGTCGTTTTGCCCGAGAAGAATCAGCGACACACTCTGTTCCATACAAAGGGTGTTGTGCAGGAGCGGTCAATTCGCATCATTATCGACAACGGCAGTTGCAACAATTTGGTGAGTACCATGTTGGTCGAAAAGTTGTCGTTACCCACTCGTAAGCATCCAAACCCATATCACATTCAATGGCTTAATGATGGTGGTAAAATAAAAATCACGCGTTCCGTGCGTGTTCCTTTCTCCATGGGTGCTTATTCTGATTTTGTTGATTGTGATGTTATTTCCATGGAAGCATGCTATTTGTTACTTGGTCGACCTTGGCAATATGATACTGATAGCTTGCATCATGGTCGTTCGAATCATTATTCTTTCATTTTTAAGGGTCAGAAAATAATTATACATCCAATGACACCTGAACAAATTGTTAAAGATGATCTTGCCCGAGCTGCTATAACTGCTAAACAACTTGATCCATCACCCTCTGTTCCTTCTGAAATCAAGTTGAAGGCTCCTGTTTTACTTGCTACACGTGCTGATTTTGATGATCTACACGGTGCTCATTTGCCATGCTATGCACTTGTATGCCCTAGTGTCCTCATTTCACTTGATGATGCACCATCTTTGGCTATTCCCCCTATGGTTGCTAACTTTTGCAGGAGTACGCTGACGTCTTTCCCAAAGACTTACCATCGGGTCTCCCACCGCTTCGTGGCATTGAGCACCAGATTGACCTTATCCCCGGCGCACAGCTTCCGAACCGCGCACCGTACCGTACAAATCCGGATGAGACGAAGGAGATTCAGCGCCAGGTACAAGTGTTGCTTGACAAGGGATACATTCGTGAGTCTCTTAGCCCTTGCTCTGTTCCTGTGTTACTTGTTCCCAAGAAAGATGGGTCATGGCGTATGTGTGTAGACTGTCATGCTATTAATAACATCACTATTCGTTATCGATATCCTATACCATGCCTTGATGATATGCTAGATGAGCTTAGTGGTGCCATTATTTTCACTAAGATTGATTTGCGTAGTGGTTACCACCAGATTAGAATGAAACTGGGTGATGAATGGAAAACGGCTTTTAAAACGAAATTTGGTTTATATGAATGGTTGGTTATGCCGTTTGGATTGACTAATGCTCCCAGCACTTTTATGCGAGTGATGAATGAAGTTCTGAGGCCCTTCATAGGATTGTTTGTGGTTGTTTATTTTGATGATATCCTTATTTACAGCAAATCTAAGAAAGAGCATTTGGAACATTTAAGTGATGTTTTTGATGCATTGTGTGCTGCCTAGTTATTTGCTAACATGGAAAAATGCATCTTTTGCACACGACGTGTCTCGTTTCTTGGTTATGTTGTTACTCCACAGGGCATTGAGGTGGATAGCAGCAAGATTGCTGCCATTCGGGAGTGGCCACACCGACGACGGTCACACAAATTCGAAGCTTTCTTGGACTTGCCGGTTTCTACCGCAGATTTGTTCGTGATTTTAGCTCCATTGCAGCGCACATGAGCTTACAAAGAAAGATGTGTCGTTTGCTTGGCGTGATTCGCAGGAGGTAGTGTTCAGCACTTTGAAAGATAAGTTAACCCAAGCTCCCTTATTGCAATTGCCTGATTTTAATAAAGTGTTTGAGCTTGAATGCGATGCTAGCGGTATTGGGCTAGGTGCTGTTTTGTTACAAGAAGGAAAACCAGTTGCTTATTTTAGTGAAAAATTAAGCGGTGCTAGTCTGAAATATTCTACTTATGATAAGGAGCTTTACGCTTTAGTGCGCACTTTGCATACATGGCAGCACTATCTTTGGCATCGTGAGTTCATAATTCATTCTGATCATGAGGCTTTAAAACATATTCGTACCCAAACAAATCAGAACCGTCGTCATGCTAAATGGGTAGAATTCATTGAGTCTTTTCCTTACATTATTAAACACAAGAACGGGAAGGACAATGTTATTGTTGATGCTTTGTCTCGTCGCTATACCATGAGGTCACAGTTAGATTTTAAAATCTTTGGTTTGCACATTGTGAAAGATCAATATGTTGACGATGCTGATTTTAAAGATGCTTTCGGCCATTGTATTAATGGGAAACCATGGGGCAAATTTCACATACAGGATGAGTTCCTGTTTTGCGCTAACAAGTTGTGTGTTCCAACTAGCTCGGTTCGTCTTTTGTTGTTACAGGAAGCACATGGAGGCGGTCTCATGGGGCACTTTGGCGTCTACAAGACACATGAGGTGTTGGTTGCCCACTTCTTTTGGCCTCGGATGCGCGCTGATGTTGAGCGCCTTGTTGCACGCTGCACTACTTGTCAGAAAGCTAAGTCACGGTTGAACAACCATGGTTTGTATATGTCTTTGCCTGTTCCTACTTCCCCTTGGATTGATATTTCGATGGATTTTGTTTTGGGATTGCCTAAAACTAAGAAGGGGAGGGATAGCATTTTTGTGGTTGTTGATCGATTCTCCAAAATGGCTCATTTCATACCTTGTCATAAGACTGATGATGCTAGCAATGTTGCTGAATTGTTTTTAGAGAGATTATTCGTTTGCACGGTATTCCCAATACAATAGTCTCGGATCGTGATGCTAAGTTTCTCAGTCATTTTTGGAGATCTTTGTGGAATAAATTGGGAACTAAATTGCTGTTTAGCACCACTTGTCACCCTCAGACTGATGGTCAAACTGAGGTAGTTAATCGAACTTTGTCTACCATGCTTAGGGCTATTTTAGACAAAAATTTGAAACGTTGGGAGGATTGCTTGCCTCATGTTGAGTTTGCTTATAATCATGCAACACATTCTTCTACAAAGATGTGCCCTTTTCAAATTGTTTATGATTACATTCCTAGGGCGCCTATTGCTTTGTTTTCGCTTGATGCTGCAGACGCCCCACACATAGATGTTGTTGCACATGTTGAACAAATGATTAAGCTCCATGAACAAACTCAACAAAACATTGCTGCTACTAATGCAAAAAATCAGGTTGCTGGTAGTAAAGGAAGAAAACTTGTTACTTTTGAGCCAGGTGATATGGTTTGGTTGCACTTGAGAAAGGATCGGTTTCCTACTTTGCGCCGTTCTAAATTAATGCCTCGTGCTGCTGGTCCTTTTAAGGTGCTAACAAAGATTAATGATAATGCTTATATCCTTGACCTGCCTGTGGAATTTGGTGTTTCCACTAGTTTTAATGTTGCAGATTTGAAACCATATATGGCCGAGGATGAGGAGTTGTCGTCGAGGACGACTTCACTTCAAGAAGGGGAGGATGATGAGGACATCACTATGAGTACGACTACACCAGCAGCACCTCCACATCAAGCGCCACTTCCTTCATTAGCTGGGCCAATCACTCGGGCACGTGCCAGAGATCTTAACTTCGTCATGCTACTAAAGAATGAGGGCCCAAAAGAATAGACGACCAGCCCAACTGCGGCCCATAGTGGACGACCTAGGGTTGGCCGCCCCTAGGGGCTGCGCCCCCTCTCTCTATTTATATAGGAGCTGCGCCTCCTTTGTTCTTGGAGTTTTGTTTTACATCTAGCTTTAGCTACCCCAGAACACGCACAAATACGTGATGTCCTCTGTGATTCAGAACTCCACCTCGAGTGATATTAAGATTGCTCGCATCTTTTTCTTGTTCGTTCTTCGATTGTGCACAGGAAACGATCTTCGTGATCAGGCTGATCTCGCATCAGCAAGGTCGGTAACCATTGGAAGTTGGTTCAGCGATTGCATTGGCGCTTCGGGTTTCGCTCGTCGTAGTCGGATCATGAGGGTCTACTTCCACCAAATCAAAATTATCTCCACTCACCGAAAGATCGGGCACTCCAGCTCTATCAAAAATCAACATCTTTACACCTATTGCAAATAACAACATGATCTACACATGAACTAGTTGTACTTACTTTCTCTAACTTAGAATTTAATTCATCATTTAAATTCTTTAAACTAGAGATAGATTCATGACAAGTAGACAACTCAGAGGATAGCATTTCATTTCTCTTAATTTCTAGAGCAAGAGATTTTTGAACACTAATAAATTTATCATGTTCCTCTTACAAAATATCTTCTTGCTTTTCTAGCAATCTATTCTTTTCATTAAGGGCATCAATTAATTCATTTATTTTGTCTACTTTAGTTCTATCTAATCCCTTAAACAAATCAATGTAGTCTACATCATCATCAGATGACTCTTCATCACTAGAAGAAGTATACTTGGGAGTGTCCCGAATACATACCTTCTTCTCCTTAGCCATAAGGCACGTATGGCGTTCATTGGAGAAGAGCGAAGAATTGTCGAAGGCCGAGGTAGCCAGTCCTTCATTGTCGGAGTCGGATGAAGAACAGTCAGAGTCCCATTCCTTTCCAAGGTGCGCCTCGCCCTTTGCCTTCCTGTAGTTCTTCTTTTTCTCCTTCTTCCCATGCTTTTCTTGTACCTAGTCATTCTCATTATCGGGACATTGAGCTATAAAATGACCAGTCTTACCGCATTTAAAGCAGGAGCGCTTTCCCCTTGACTTGTTCTTGTTGGGGTAATCCTTGCGTCCTTTTAGTGCACTCTTGAAACGCTTTATTATGAGTGCCATCTCATCCTCATTGAGCCCGGCAACCTCCACTTGTGCTACCTTGCTCGGTAGCGCCTCCCCACTGCTTGTTGCTTTGAGAGCAATAGGCTACGGCTCATAGAAGGGGAGTGGACCATTCAAGGCATCATCCACATATCGTGCCTCCTTCATCATCATGCGCCCGCTCACGAATTTTCCGAGGATTTCCTTGGGCGTCATCTTGGTGTACCTGGGGTTCTCACGAATAAGATTCACAAGATGGGGGTCGATAACTGTAAATGACCTGAGCATGAGTCGGACGACGTCATGATCTGTCCATCTTGTACTCCCGTTGCTTCAGATTTTGTTGACCAGGGTCTTGAGCCTATTGTATGTCTGTGTTGGCTCCTCTCCCCTGATCATCGCGAACCTCCCCAGCTCGCCTTCTACTAGTTCCATCTTGGTGATCATCGTGGCTTCATTACCCTCATGTGATATCTTGAGAGTATCCCAGATTTGCTTAGCTGTCCAAGCCACTCACTTTATTGTACTCATCCCTGCAGAGAGATGCTAGCAAAACAGTAGTGGCTTGGGCATTTTTATGAATTTGTTCATTTATAAGCACAGGATTATCAGTACTATCAAAATGCATTCCATTCTCTACAATTTCCCAAATATTAGGATGGAGAGAAAATAGATGACTACACATTTTATGGCTCTAAAATGAGTAATCCTCTCTGTCGGGGAGGAAATCTCCCCGGTCGGGTGGCGGATTGCACCCGCCCTAAATCCTAAAGAGAGGAGGGGCCTAAGCGTTTTGCTTGCTGCGAGACTGGTGGATCAACACACGAGAGCACGCGAGGGTTTTAGAGTGGTTCGGGTCGCCGGAGCGTAATACCCTACTCCACTGTGTGATGTATTGCTTGGGAGCTTGTATGGACTTGAGAGTGTCTGCCTAGAGTTGGGTCTGAGTCTTGTAACGTCGCATGCCTCCCCTTTTCTAGCTGAAGGGGGGCATGCACAAAGGCACTGAGCCCCGACATGTGGGCCCAGGGACATAGAGAATATAACACTTAGAACTATAAATATTTGCTGCCGAGGCAATCCTCCTTGAGTCCTGTCGTTCGAGATCTGTGTATCTTCGGCGTGCAGGGCAAGCTTCTTGTAGAAGGGTTAACACAGTGCGCTGCTTGGCACGAGCGTACTGTTCGCCAGCAGACCCAGCAGGCGCGCCGCCTGCTGGATGACCTTGACGCCGCCTGCCAGCGGATGGGACGGGACACATTAAATGCTGAGAGGGCACGTCGCCCGTAAGCGTAGTGGCAGGCGGTGCGTCCTCTCCTCAATAAATGCAGGGGCTACACGGCTTTACGTCAGGCTCGGCCCGATGGCTTATGTCATGGGCCACAAGCAGCGGGCCTTCGCCCGTGCAGGGAGCAGAGATCAAGGTCTGCACACGTGTCAGCACCGGACCCCTGCATACCCCAAGGTCCTTCTTGTTCCGGAACCCCACCGGGGTTCGGACCTACCCCGGGGCTCTGGACCTATACGTATACAGGGGCCCGGTGACCTTCTGTGGAGGTCCGGTCTTACTGAGGCATGACGCCTTTCCTCGCCACGTGGCGCCCTTTGGCCCGCCCATCCGGTGGAGTTAGGCGCGGGCCTCTGCGCGGCCAGGAGATGTCGCATGGGTGCGATGCCTTTATGCTGTAGGAGAGGGTACCCCTGATTTAGGGTACCGATAGTGGCCCCCAGTCCCGCCTCAGGGGAGGATGCGAGCTTGCAGGTGGGACCAGAGTCTGTTTGGTGGTTGGACCACTGCTTCCACGCGCCTGTTGCTGTAATTACTGCCGGCCTGCTTATGACCACGCCACTTGTCGTGCTTATCCTTACGGCTGGCTGACCCGTGACCGTCGCACTTAACGACATTGCTTGGCCATGCGTGGGGCTGCCTTGAGTCGCTGCATTGGTTCTGAAAAATTTACTTTTTCAGAATCCGTGAGAGTCCCGAGAAGACAAGGCATTAGCGCGGGCGGCGGTGCAGATTCTTTGCACACGGTAACCGGAGCACCGGTTACATGACGTGTGGGCCTGGGCCCCTGAGTTGGACCGCCAGTTGTGGCGGAACTGAGGGGCCGCTCAGTCGTGGGGCGTTTGCACGCTGCTCGCGCGACGGTTCGCCTCTTTGACCGCTGGTTACTGCGAAGGTGAAGGGGCGCTTGATCGTGGGGTGGTTGCATGCCCCTTGCGTGGCGGTTCGCCTTCCTGACCACTGGTTGCCCCGGAAATGGAGGGGCGCGTAACCGCGGGGCAGTCGCACGCTCCTCCATTGGGTTGATCTTTATGGCATGCGGGACCTGGCCCCCGTGTCATAAGGTGAGATCCCTGGTGCATGCCGGGGGAGACTTCACTCGTGACGCTTCAGGAGAGCGAATGGGGGATCTGCCTTTAAAAAGGGGTCGATCCCCCGGGCAGTAGGCATGCCTCGCTCCTCTTGCGACCACCGTGCCCTTCTGCCTTCCGGGCCTCTAGATGGGGTGCGTCAGTGGTGGTGTCACCGATCTTGTCTTCTTCCTGCCGCCATTGGAGGAGTGCAACCCCATGGGGGTTGGCATCCTTTCGCCACTATTCAGCTTCAAGGATTTTTATCATGCAGCTCGGCTGCAGTCCCCCGCAGGCGGCCACCCAGGAGGATGACCACCAACCTTGTGGTGGAGAGAAGCAAGCCGGGCTGCGGCTTCCCTCCTGCCCTCAGCTTCAAGGATGTTCATCATCTTCGCTGGGGCGGGAGGCGCGTCGAGCCAGGGTTATGCCTCCCGCGTGGGCCAGCGGCCCGCTTCTTCCTCCAGCATTCGGGGGAGGAGAGGGGTTCACCAGCCATGTGAAGGAGGCGAACTTTGGCTATGCGGGGCCGGCCAGGTGCAGGCGCTGACAGCTGCCGCGTGTCTGGCTCTTGGCCTGGGTGGCCCTGCCGCCGCCTCCGACGCTGCCTCCTGCCGTTTGGTCGGGGCATGGCTGTCCGTCCACCATAAGGGCGGCGGTCGCGCCATGCGCGGGTCCGCCACATCCACGGCTTCTCCCGCGCCACCGGCCGTACAGGGGGACCGTCCAAGACGTCGTACGCTGCGGGAGTGGTAGCGGCGTTCTTGGATGGTCTTGTCCTCACTCCGTGGGAGGACGAGAGCGAGGACCTCTTGTGCGGAGGTGGCCGCGGTCGTCGGTGTTGAGGTGGTGGCTGCC
This sequence comes from Zea mays, assembly GCF_902167145.1. Taxonomy (NCBI): domain Eukaryota; kingdom Viridiplantae; phylum Streptophyta; class Magnoliopsida; order Poales; family Poaceae; genus Zea; species Zea mays. The sequence continues at coordinate 52,557,997 of NC_050101.1, forward strand.
GCTAGTGAGGCTGCCCCTTGCAGAGGTGGTTGCCTCCGCTGTCGGGACCATCAGGGCCACCTGCCGCTGAGTCCCTCGGCTCTTTGGCTTTAATGGCCTCGCTGCTCCCCCTCCGTAGGAAGACGGGGGTGAGGCCCTATTCGTAGCAGCGCTTGCCCTGAGGCGATCGCTGCTGCTGTCTAGTCGCCCGAGGCGGAGGTCGTTGTCGATGCTGGTGCAGAGGTGGTTGCTGTCGCCGGCGATCCGTTGATGCAGAGGTGGTCGCCGCCGCTGGTGAGGCAGCCCGGAGCCAGCTTCCAGCGCGACTCTTGTTGGTGCAGCGTAGTCCATTCCTGCAGAGATGGAGCTGGGTCCCGTTTGTAAGGGAGTGTAATAACACTTGCTTGAGAGCAAAATATAATAACATATGTATGCAGGATTTTAGCCTGGCAAACCAAGTTGTCTGTCCGAACCCCCTAGACGGTGGCTTCAAGTACTAAGACACCTGCAGCAGGCCGGTGGAGTATGCAGGCTCACGGCACGGGACCAGGCTGAGCGGCTACATGGCTTCCGGACCCCCCCAGGAGACAAGTGCCTGTTCTTCAAAATCGGATCTCCAGTTCGTTGGACGCACAGGACTATAGTTTTAAATACTAGGACACCCGTCATGGAGTGGTGGAGTGTGCAGGGTTTTGGGTACGGAACCAAACTAATCGGCCACACAGGCTCCGGACCACCCTATGGAATGGGTATCCGTTCCTTAGAACCGGCCCCCAGGCCTTCCCCTATTTTTGTAAAGTAATAGATATTATCTATTAAGCAGTATTTAACACTTATCTGTGTGTTGCCCGATCCTATTGTTAACTTCCCTTGGTACCTGGCCCCCCGCCTGGGGTGCAGGCTCGATGTGTCGAGGCTGGACACTAGCGTGTATAAAAGAGTTGTCAACGGCCTTCGGGAGGCAGCCTCTCCGAGACCTAGATTTGTACATAGCTTTAGCTAAAGAACGTTAATGATACACCCGTAGACCCCGTCATCTGGCATTTTTCATCCTTTGATACATGCTCGGGATTTGCAGTGTTCTGGCTAGGGGAAGCAAGTTGTGTGTCCGGACCCCCTGGATGGTGGTTCTAGATACTAGGACACCTGTCACAGAGTGGTGGAACATGCAGGCCCACGGTACGGGACCAGGCTGAGCGACTACATGGTTCCGGACCACCCCAGGAGACAAGCGTCTCTTCTCTAATTCCGGACCCCAAGTTGTCAGACCCACAAGACTTATAGCTCTAAGTACTAGGGTGCTCGTCATGGAGTGGTGGAGTGTGCAGGGTTTTGGGTACGGAACCAGGCTAACCGGCCGCACAGGCTCCGGATCGCCCCATGAAATGAGCACTCGTTCCTTAGAGCCGGCCCCCAGGCTGTCGGGTCCTCCTGCTTTCGCATAGAGGTCCTAAACTGCAACCTTGGCTGTTCAATCTAGATGCCATTATGTCTGATGGGATGGGAGCTGGGCAGGTGGGTTAGATAAAACACGATCAGAACTGGAGGGTGAGACCGTGGAACAGTAGGAAATTGCTATCATAGAGGCATATCTTGAGGGGTAGTTATCCTTTATAGCTAATCATGCATGGGTGTGGGCCAACAGGTCGGGTTTATGGGGGCAGACCCTACCGGGTTGGCATACCCGTGTGCACTACCTAGTTACAAAAAGGGAAAAACTTCGACCCCTCAGACTTGCTCTATAGATAAAACTTACAGAGATATTTCGACACTGGGGGAGGCATTCCTTCAGTCGTAGCTAGACAGTTGCCCTTGGGTCGGGGTACTCCCATTACCATGAAGGGTCCTTCCCAGCTGGGGGAGTGTTACGGAGCCCTAATTTGGTCTGGTATTTTTGTAGGATTAGGTCCCGACCCTGGGTTCCTGATAGTCGCCTAGAGGGGGGGTGAATAGGGCGAAACTGAAATTTACAAATATAGACACAACTACAAGCCGGGTTAGCGTTAGAAATATAAACGAGTCCGCGAGAGAGGGCGTAAAACAAATCTCAAGCAAATAAAGAGTGTGACACACGGATTTGTTTTACCGAGGTTCGGTTCTCGCAAACCTACTCCCCGTTGAGGAGGCCACAAAGGCCGGGTCTCTTTCAACCCTTCCCTCTCTCAAACGGTCCCTCGGACCGAGTGAGCTTCTCTTCTCAAATCAAAGCCGGGAACAAAACTTCCCCGCAAGGGCCACCACACAATTGGTGCCTCTTGCCTTGATTACAATGGAGTTTTGATCACAAGAACAAGTGAGAAAGAAAAGAAGCAATCCAAGCGCAAGAGCTCAAATGAACACGGCAAATCACTCTCACTAGTCGCTAGGGCTTTGTGTGGAATTGGAGAGGATTTGATCTCTTTGGTGTGTCTAGAATTGAATGCTAGAGCTCTTGTAGTAGTTGGGAAGTGGAAAAACTTAGTTGCAATGAATGGTGGGGTGGTTGGGGTATTTATAGCCCCAACCACCAAAAGTGGTCGTTGGGAGGCTGTATGCTCGATGGCGCACCGGACAGTCCGGTGCACACCGGACAGTCCGGTGCCCCCTGCCACGTCATCACTGCCGTTGGATTCTGACCGTTGGAGCTTCTGACTTGTGGGCCCGCCTGGGTGTCCGGTGCACACCGGACAGGTACTGTTTGCTGTCCGGTGTGCCAGCATGGGCACGCCTGCCATCTGCGCGCGCAGAGTGCGCATTAAATGCGCGGCAGAGAGCCGTTGGCGCGGAGATAGCCGTTGCACCGGAGTCGCACCGGACAGTCCGGTGCACACCGGACAGTCCGGTGAATTATAGTGGACTAGCCGTTGAAGTTTCCCGAAGCTGGCGAGTTCCTGAGGCCGACCTCCCTTGGCGCACCGGACACTGTCCGGTGTACACCGGACAGTCCGGTGAATTATAGCCGAGTCGCCTCTGGGAATTCCCGAAGGTGGGGAGTTTGAGTCTGAGTCCCCCTGGTGCACCGGACATGTCCGGTGGCGCACCGGACAGTCCGGTGCGCCAGATCAGGGGTGCCTTCGGTTGCCCCTTTGCTCCTTTGTTGTATCCAAAACTTGGTCTTTTTATTGGCTGAGTGTGAACCTTTTACACCTGTATACTCTATACACTTGGGCAAACTAGTTAGTCCAAAGATTTGTGTTGGGCAATTCAACCACCAAAATTATATAGGAACTAGGTGTAAGCCTAATTCTCTTTCAATCTCCCCCTTTTTGGTGATTGATGCCAACACAAACCAAAGCAAATATAGAAGTGCATAATTGAACTAGTTTGCATAATATGAGTGTAAAGGTTGCTTGGAATTGAGCCAATATAACTACTTACAAGATATGTATGAATTGTTTCTTTTACTTTTAACATTTTGGACCACTTTTGCACCACATGTTTTGTTTTTGCAAATTCTTTTGTAAATCCATTTCAAAGATCTTTTGCAAATAGTCAAAGGTAAATGAATAAGAGTTTGCAAAGCATTTTCAAGATTTGAAATTTTCTCCCCCTGTTTCAAATGCTTTTCCTTTGCTTAAACAAAATTCCCCCTAAAGAAGATCCACCTCTTAGTGTTCAAGAGGGTTTTGACATATCATTTTGAAATACTACTTTCTCCCCCTTCTTGAACATAATAGGATATCATTTGATAAATACTCTTGGAAAGCACTAGGTAGGTTTTTTCGAAATTGGTGGTGGTGCGGTCCTTTTGCTTTGGGCTCATACTTTCTCCCCCTTTGGCATTAATCGCCAAAAACGGAATCATTAGAGCCCTTGAAGTACTATCTTCCCCTTTGGTCATAAGTAAATGAGTTAAGATTATACCAAAGACGAAGTCTGGTCCTTTTGCTTTGGGCTCTTACTCTTTCCCCCAAAGACAAGGTCCTTTTCTTGGAGCGATGGCGAAGGATGAGTTACGGAGTGGAAGCCTTTGTCTTCGCCGAAGACTCCAATTCCCTTTCAATATACCTATGACTTGGTTTGAAATACTCTTGAAACACGTTAGTCATAGTATATACAAAAGAGACATGAGCAAAGGTACATTTATGAGCTATGTGTGCAATCTAACAAAAGAAGTTGCGGGAATCAAGAATATTGAGCTCATGCCTAAGTTTGGTAAAAGTTTGTTCATCAAGTGGCTTGGTAAAGATATCGGCTAATTGATCTTTAGTATTAATGTAAGCAATCTCGATATCGCCCTTTTGTTGGTGATCCCTAAGAAAATGATACCGAATGGCTATGTGCTTAGTGCGGCTGTGCTCGACGGGATTGTCGGCCATTTTGATTGCACTCTCATTATCACATAGCAGAGGGACTTTGGTTAATTTGTAACCATAGTCCCGCAGGGTTTGCCTCATCCAAAGCAATTGCGCGCAACAATGGCCTGCGGCAATGTACTCGGCTTCGGCGGTAGAAAGAGCGACCGAATTTTGCTTCTTTGAAGCCCATGACACCAAGGATCTTCCCAAGAACTGGCAAGTCCCCGATGTGCTCTTCCTATTAATCTTACACCCTGCCCAATCGGCATCCGAATAACCAATTAACTCAAATGTGGATCCCCGAGGGTACCAAAGCCCAAACTTAGGTGTATAAGCCAAATATCTCAAGATTCGTTTTACGGCCGTAAGATGGGATTCCTTAGGGTCGGATTGGAATCTTGCACACATGCAAACGGAAAGCATAATGTCCGGTCGAGATGCACATAAGTAAAGCAATGAACCAATCATCGACCGGTATACCTTTTGATCCACGGACTTACCTCCCGTGTCAAGGTCGAGATGCCCATTGGTTCCCATGGGTGTCTTGATGGGCTTGGCATCCTTCATCCCAAACTTGTTTAGAATGTCTTGAGTGTACTTCGTTTGGCTGATGAAGGTGCCCTCTTGGAGTTGCTTTACTTGGAATCCTAAGAAATACTTCAACTCCCCCATCATAGACATCTCGAATTTCTGTGTCATAATCCTACTAAACTCTTCACATGTAGACTCGTTAGTAGACCCAAATATAATATCATCAACATAAATTTGGCATACAAACAAGTCATTTTCAAGAGTTTTAGTAAAGAGTGTAGGATCGGCTTTTCCGACCTTGAAGCCATTAGCAATAAGGAAATCTCTAAGGCATTCATACCATGCTCTTGGGGCTTGCTTGAGCCCATAAAGCGCCTTAGAGAGCCTATAGACATGGTTAGGGTACTCACTATCTTCAAAGCCGGGAGGTTGCTCAACATAGACCTCTTCCTTGATTGGTCCATTGAGGAAGGCACTTTTCACGTCCATTTGATAAAGCTTAAAGCCATGGTAAGTAGCATAGGCTAATAATATGCGAATTGACTCAAGCCTAGCTACGGGTGCATAGGTTTCACCGAAATCCAAACCTTCGACTTGGGAGTATCCCTTGGCCACAAGTCGTGCTTTGTTCCTTGTCACCACACCATGCTCATCTTGCTTGTTGCGGAAGACCCATTTGGTTCCTACAACATTTTGGTTAGGACGTGGAACCAAATGCCATACCTCATTTCTAGTGAAGTTGTTGAGCTCCTCTTGCATCGCCACCACCCAATCCGAATCTTGGAGAGCTTCCTCTACCCTGTGTGGCTCAATAGAGGAAACAAAGGAGTAATGTTCACAAAAATGAGCAACCCGAGATCTAGTAGTTACCCCCTTATGAATGTCGCCGAGGATGGTGTCGACGGGGTGATCTCGTTGGATTGCTTGGTGGACTCTTGGGTGTGGCGATCTTTGCTCTTCATCCTCCTTGTCTTGATCATTTGCATCTCCCCCTTGATCATTGCCGTCATCTTGAGGTGGCTCATTTGCTTGATCTTGTACTTCATCAACTTGAGCTTCATTCTCATTTTGAGTTGGTGGAGATGCTAGCGTGGAGGAGGATGGTTGATCTTGTGCATGTGGAGGCTCTTCGGATTCCTTAGGACACACATCCCCAATGGACATGTTCCTTAGCGCTATGCATGGAGCCTGTTCTTCACCTATCTCATCAAGATCAACTTGCTCTACTTGAGAGCCGTTAGTTTCGTCAAACACAACGTCACAAGAAACTTCAACAAGTCCTGAGGACTTGTTAAAGACTCTATATGCCCTTGTGTTTGAGTCATATCCTAGTAAAAAGCCTTCTACAGTTTTAGGAGCAAATTTAGATTTTCTACCTCTCTTAACAAGAATAAAGCATTTGCTACCAAAAACTCTAAAATATGAAATGTTGGGCTTTTTACCGGTTAGGAGTTCATAGGATGTCTTCCTGAGGATTCGGTGAAGATATAACCGGTTGATGGCATAGCAAGCGGTGTTGACCGCCTCGGTCCAAAACCGATCCGAAGTTTTGTACTCATCAAGCATGGTTCTTGCCATGTCCAATAGAGTTCGATTCTTCCTCTCCACTACTCCATTTTGTTGTGGAGTGTAGGGAGAAGAGAACTCATGCTTGATGCCCTCCTCCTCAAGGAAGCCTTCAATATGAGAGTTCTTGAACTCCGTCCCGTTGTCGCTTCTTATTTTCTTGATCCTTAAGCCAAACTCATTTTGAGCTCGTCTCAAGAATCCCTTTAAGGTCTCTTGGGTTTGAGATTTTTCCTGTAAAAAGAATACCCAAGTGAAGCGAGAATAATCATCCACTATTACAAGACAATACTTACTCCCGCCGATGCTTATGTAAGCAATCGGGCCGAATAGATCCATGTGGAGTAGCTCAAGTGGCCTGTCGGTCGTCATGATGTTCTTGTGTGGATGTTGGGTTCCAACTTGCTTCCCGGCTTGACATGCGCTACAAATCCTGTCTTTCTCAAAATGAACATTTGTTAATCCTAAAATGTGTTCTCCCTTTAGAAGCTTATGAAGATTCTTCATCCCAACATGGGCTAGTCGGCGGTGCCAGAGCCAACCCATGTTAGTCTTAGCAATTAAGCAAGTGTCGAGTTCAGCTCTATCAAAATCTACCAAGTATAGCTGACCCTCTAACACTCCCTTAAATGCTATTGAATCATCACTTCTTCTAAAGACAGTGACACCTACATCAGTGAATAGACAGTTGTAGCCCATTTGACATAATTGAGAAACGGAAAGCAAATTGTAATCTAAAGAATCTACAAGAAAAACATTGGAAATGGTATGGTCAGGTGATATAGCAATTTTACCCAATCCTTTGACCAAACCTTGATTTCCATCCCCGAATGTGATAGCTCGTTGGGGATCTTGGTTTTTCTCATATGAGGAGAACATCCTTTTCTCCCCTGTCATGTGGTTTGTGCACCCGCTGTCGAGTATCCAACTTGAGCCCCCGGATGCATAAACCTACAAAACAAATTTAGTTCTTGACTTTAGGTACCCAAACTGTTTTGGGTCCTTTGGCATTAGAAACAAGAACTTTGGGTACCCAAACACAAGTCTTTGACCCCTTGTGTTTGCCCCCAACAAACTTGGCAACGACCTTGCCGGATTTGTTAGTCAAAACATATGATGCATCAAAAGTCTTAAATGAGATGCTATGTTCATTTGATGCATTAGGAATCTTCTTCTTAGGCAACTTGGCATGGGTTGGTTGCCTAGAACTAGATGTCTCACCCTTATACATAAAAGCATGATTAGGGCCAGAGTGAGACTTCCTAGAATGAATTTTCCTAATTTTGTCCTCGGGATAACTGGCAGGGTACAAAATGTAACCCTCGTTATCCTGAGGCATGGGAGCCTTGCCCTTAACAAAATTTGACAATCTTTTAGGAGGGGCACTAAGTTTGACATTGTCTCCCCTTTGGTAGCCAATGCCATCCTTAATGCCAGGGCGTCTCCCATTATAAAGCATGCTACGAGCAAATTTAAATTTCTCATTTTCTAAGTTGTGCTCGGCAATTTTAGCATCTAGTTTTGCTATATGATCATTAATAGCATCAATATCAACATTTCTACATCTAGTACAAATAGTGACATGCTCAATGGTAGATGTAGATGATTTGCAAGAATTAAGTTCTACAATCTTAGCATGAAGTATATCATTCTTATCTCTAAGATCGGCAATTGTAACTTGGCAAACATCAAAATTTTTAGCCTTAGCAATCAAATTTTCATTCTCTAATCTAAGGCTAGCAAGAGAAATGTTTAATTCTTCAATCCTAGCAAGCAAATCATCATTATTATCTCTAGGATTGGGAATTGAAACATTACAAACATGAGAATCAACCTTAGCATTTAAACTAGCATTTTCATTTCTAAGGTTGTCAATCATCTCACGGCAAGTGCTTATCTCACTAGACAATTTTTCACATTTTTCAACTTGTAGAGCGTAAGCATTTTTAACCTTAACATGTTTTTTATTCTCCTTGATTAGGAAGTCCTCTTGGGAGTCCAAGAGATCATCCTTCTCATGGATGGCACTAATTAGTTCATTTAATTTCTCTTTTTGTTCCATGTTAAGGTTGGCAAAAAGAGTACGCAAATTATCTTCCTCACCACTAGCATTATCATCACTAGAAGACTCATATTTAGTGGAGGAGTTGGATTTAACCTTCTTCTTTTTGCCGTCCTTTGCCATGAGGCATTTGTGGCCGACGTTGGGGAAGAGGAGTCCCTTGGTGACGGCGATGTTAGCGGCGTCCTCGTCATCGGAGGAGTCGCTTGAGCTTTCGTCGGAGTCCCACTCCCGACAAACATGGGCATCACCGCCCTTCTTCTTGTAGTACCTCTTCTTCTCCTTTCGCCTCCCCTTCTTGTCGTCACCTCGGTCACTATCACTAGATATAGGACATTTAGCAATAAAATGACCGGGCTTACCACACTTGTAGCAAACCTTCTTGGAGCGGGATTTGTAATCCTTCCCCCTCCTTTGCTTGAGGATTTGGCGGAAGCTCTTGATGACAAGCGCCATTTCCTCATTGTCGAGCTTGGAGGCGTCTATTGGTTGTCGATTTGGTGTAGACTCCTCCTTCTTCTCCTCCGTTGCCTTGAATGCAACGGGTTGAGCTTCGGATGTGGTGGCATCATCAAGCTCGTTGATCTTCCTCGAGCCTTCGATCATGCACTCAAAACTCACAAAATTCCCGATAACTTCCTCGGGGGTCATTTTAGTATATCTAGGATTACCACGGATTAATTGAACTTGAGTAGGGTTAAGGAAAATAAGAGATCTTAGAATAACCTTAACCATCTCGTGGTCATCCCACTTTACGCTCCCGAGGTTGCGCACTTGATTCACCAAGGTCTTGAGCCGGTTGTACATGTGTTATGGCTCCTCCCCTTTGCGAAGCCGGAACCGACCGAGCTCCCCCTCGATCGTTTCCCTCTTGGTGATCTTGGTGAGCTCGTCTCCCTCGTGCGCGGTTTTGAGCACATCCCAAATCTCCTTGGCGCTCTTCAACCCTTGAACTTTGTTATACTCCTCTCTACTTAGAGAGGCGAGGAGTATTGTTGTTGCTTGAGAGTTGAAGTGCTCGATTTGGGCCACCTCATCCTCATCATAGTCCTCATCCCCTACTGATGGTACCTGTGCACCAAACTCAACAACATCCCATATACTTTTGTGGAGCGAGGTTAGATGAAATCGCATTAAATCGCTCCACCTAGCGTAATCTTCACCATCAAAAGTTGGTGGTTTGCCTAATGGGATGGAAAGTAAAGGTGTATGTTTGGAAATGCGAGCGTAGTGTAGGGGGATCTTACTATACTTCTTGCGCTCTTGGCGCTTAGAAGTGACGGAGGGCGCATCGGAGTCGGAGGTCGATGTTGATGAAGTGTCGGTCTCGTAGTAGACCACTTTCCTCATCCTCTTGTGCTTGTCGCCTTTCCGATGCGGCTTGTGGGAAGAAGATTTTTCCTTCTTCTCTTTGTGGTGAGAAGAGGAAGACTTTTTCTCCTTCCGTTTGGAGGAGTCCTTCTTCTTCTCCTTCCTCTTGGTGCGGGACTCTTCCGATGAAGTGCTCCCGTGGCTTGTAGTGGGCTTTTCGCCGGTCTCCATCTCCTTCTTGGCGTGATCTCCCGACATCACTTCGAGCGGTTAGGCTCTAATGAAGCACCGGGCTTTGATACCAATTGATAGTCGCCTAGAGGGGGGGTGAATAGGGCGAAACTGAAATTTACAAATATAGACACAACTACAAGCCGGGTTAGCGTTAGAAATATAAACGAGTCCGCGAGAGAGGGTGTAAAACAAATCTCAAGCAAATAAAGAGTGTGACACACGGATTTGTTTTACCGAGGTTCGGTTCTCGCAAACCTACTCCCCGTTGAGGAGGCCACAAAGGCCGAGTCTCTTTCAACCCTTCCCTCTCTCAAACGGTCCCTCGGACCGAGTGAGCTTCTCTTCTCAAATCAAAGCCGGGAACAAAACTTCCCCGCAAGGGCCACCACACAATTGGTGCCTCTTGCCTTGATTACAATGGAGTTTTGATCACAAGAACAAGTGAGAAAGAAAAGAAGCAATCCAAGCGCAAGAGCTCAAATGAACACGGCAAATCACTCTCACTAGTCGCTAGGGCTTTGTGTGGAATTGGAGAGGATTTGATCTCTTTGGTGTGTCTAGAATTGAATGCTAGAGCTCTTGTAGTAGTTGGGAAGTGGAAAAACTTAGTTGCAATGAATGGTGGGGTGGTTGGGGTATTTATAGCCCCAACCACCAAAAGTGGCCGTTGGGAGGCTGTCTGCTCGATGGCGCACCGGACAGTCCGGTGCACACCGGACAGTCCGGTGCCCCCTGCCACGTCATCACTGCCGTTGGATTCTGACCGTTGGAGCTTCTGACTTGTGGGCCCGCCTGGGTGTCCGGTGCACACCGGACAGGTACTGTTTGCTGTCCGGTGTGCCAGCATGGGCACGCCTGCCATCTGCGCGCGCAGAGTGCGCATTAAATGCGCGGCAGAGAGCCGTTGGCGCGGAGATAGCCGTTGCACCGGAGTCGCACCGGACAGTCCGGTGCACACCGGACAGTCCGGTGAATTATAGTGGACTAGCCGTTGAAGTTTCCCGAAGCTGGCGAGTTCCTGAGGCCGACCTCCCTTGGCGCACCGGACACTGTCCGGTGTACACCGGACAGTCCGGTGAATTATAGCCGAGTCGCCTCTGGGAATTCCCGAAGGTGGGGAGTTTGAGTCTGAGTCCCCCTGGTGCACCGGACATGTCCGGTGGCGCACCGGACAGTCCGGTGCGCCAGATCAGGGGTGCCTTCGGTTGCCCCTTTGCTCCTTTGTTGTATCCAAAACTTGGTCTTTTTATTGGCTGAGTGTGAACCTTTTACACCTGTATACTCTATACACTTGGGCAAACTAGTTAGTCCAAAGATTTGTGTTGGGCAATTCAACCACCAAAATTATATAGGAACTAGGTGTAAGCCTAATTCTCTTTCAGTTCCCATCTGCATTTGACGAAGGAGGCCCCGCCCTTGGCTGTGGTCATTCCTAGATGAACCTGTCAAAAAGTTGGACCCGTGGGGAATCCAGAATGGTTTCCGAAGGAAGGCAGGCTTCAGCTCCTTAGGCCGGGGGACATGGGGTCCCGCTAGTGGTCCGCCTAGTCGTCGCTGTCGGAGTGGGAGTCTTTTGCGAAGATGTCCTTCAGGTCTCCTTTGGGTGACTGATACCCGAGGTCCTGTTCAGCCGCAGCCACCTCACCGTCGTCGACCTTTTCTTTGCCAGGACGGCGGCGAGGTGGGGAGCCGTCTCTGGAAGACTGCTCACATCGCTCGCTGGCGCGTTCGCTAACACATTTTGCGAGATCAATGATCTCGCGACACTCCACGACGTTGTGGCGACCGTTCGGATGTACAGGGCACGAGCCACTGTTACTCCTTTGTGGCCTTGGGCGTTTGTTGCGGTCGCCCCGGCCTCCAGTCGCGGCTGCGACGACCAGCGCGGTAGATTGTGGCTTCTCGTAGCCACGACCCTTCTTTTTCTTTCTGCCGTCCTGGGGGATGGCACCCAAACCACCCGTCTGAGTGCTCCCGGTTTGTGGGGCCGAGTGCCATGCCCGGCCTTCAGCAGCTCTGGCGCACTTGTCCGCCAGGGCGAAGAGCGTGGCGACAGTCTCCACATCATGTGTGGCCAGTTTCTCCAACATTTTCTTATCACATACCCCCTGTCGGAAGGCCGTGATGATGGAGTCATCGGAAATACGAGGTATCATACCTCGTACTTTGGTGAAGCGGGAGATGAACTTCCGGAGGGTCTCCCCTGGCTCCTGCCTCACAGCATGGAGGTGGGCCTCCACACCGTGCTGTTGATAAGCACTGGCGAAGTTCGCCACAAACCGCACAGAGCTCTTCCTAGGAGTAGATTGATCTTGGGGCAAGGTTCATGAGCCAAGTCCGAGCAGGTCCAGACAGGGCGACATGAAAATATGTCGCCATTACGGCGGTGTTTCCACCTGTTGCCGTGATGGCGGTGACATATACTTCCAGGAACTCCGATGGGTTCGTTGTCCCATCGTATTTTTCCGGCAGGTGTGGCTGGAACTTGGGCGGCCATGACGCCGTGCGAAGATGGTCAGCGAGGGCGGCGCAGCCCACGCCGGTCAAGGGGACACCCATTTGGGACCGGGCGCCCACTGGTGTCTGCGGTGCCTCCGCAGCAAAATCTTGGTCGAGGTTGCGACCCTCGACGTTCTGTTGACACTCACACGCCCTTTCCAAAGAGACCGGGTGTCTTCTCCTGTACGCTTACGGTTGAGCTCCGCCCGGAGGTCGTCGGTCTGTGCACCCCTTACGGAGGGCAAGCGCACAGACGTCGTCGCCTCACATTGGCACCAGGATGACCGAGGCCTCGACCTGGTCGAAGTAGAATGTGCCATGCCGAGCAGACGATCAACGTCGTCGCGCCACTGCTTCATTGCCCCCGGTGATGCCGTAGAGCTAGGAGGGTGGCGTAGCAACTCTCTGGCCATAGACAGCGTCGTAGGCGCTGCCCTCGACGGAGTCCGGGACGCCTGCGCTGGCGTGTGCTGCTGCACGGCGTGCACGGCAGCAGTCCCAGAGTTGGGGCGGTTGGGCACTCGTGGCGTGGAGGATGCCACCTCTTGCTCCATCACAAAATCCTCCGAAGTTTCAGCGCGGTGCTCGATGATCCGCACCATCATGCCGAGCGAGGAAACAAGCAAAAACTTGAAGCCTGGCCCCTACCTGGCGCGCCAAATGTCGGGGAGGAAATCTCCCCGGCCGGGTGGCGGATTGCACCCGCCCTAAATCCTAAAGAGAGGAGGGGCCTAAGCGTTTTGCTTGCTGCGAGACTGGTGGATCAACACACGAGAGCACGCGAGGGTTTAGAGTGGTTCGGGCCGCCGGAGCGTAATACCCTACTCCACTGTGTGATGTATTGCTTGGGAGCTTGTATGGACTTGAGAGTGTCTGCCTAGAGTTGGGTCTAAGTCTTGTAACGTCGCATGCCTCCCCTTTTATAGCTGAAGGGGGGCATGCACAAAGGCACTGAGCCCCGACATGTGGGCCCAAGGACATAGAGAATATAACACTTGGAACTATAAATATTTGCTACCAGGGCAATCCTCCTTGAGTCCTATCGTCCGAGATCTGTGTATCTTCGGCGTGCAGGGCAAGCTTCTTGTAGAAGGGTTAACACAGTGCGCTGCTTGGCACGGGCGTACTGTTTGCCAGCAGACCCAGCAGGCGCGCTGCCTGCTGGATGACCTTGATGCCGCCTACCAGCGGATGGGACGGGACACATTAAATGCTGAGAGGGCACGTCGCCCGTCAGCGCAGTGGCAGGCGGCGCGTCCTCTCCTCAATAAATGCAGGGGCTACATGACTTTACGTCAGGCTCGGACCGATGGCTTATGTCATGGGCCACAAGCAGCAGGCCTTCGCCCGTGCAGGGAGCGGAGATCAAGGTCTGCACACGTGTCAGCACCGGACCCCTGCATAACCCAAGGTCCTTCTTGTTCCGGAACCCCGCCGAGGTTCGGACCTCCCCCGGGGCTCCGGACCTGTACGTATACAGGGGCTCGGTGACCTTCTGTGGAGGTCCGGTCTTACTTAGGCATGGCGCCTTTCCTCGCCACGTGGCGCCCTTTGGCCCGCCCATTAGGTGGAGTTAGGCACGGGCCTCCGAGCGGCCAGGAGACGTCACATGGGTGCGATGCCTTTATGCTGTAGGAGAGGGTACCCCTGATTTAGGGTACCGACACTCTCCATCGAAGTGTGGAGGTTTTCCAAGAGGAATAGAAAGTAGATGTGCATTTGAATTGTACATGATGCGAGAATAATCAAACGAGTAATTTTGGTTAATCGTTTTCCGTTTGGATGAGGAGTCTTCGTTGTCGTCATCCCTTGGTGAAGAGGAGGAGGCATCACTGTCATAGTAGATGATCTTCTTGATGCACCTCTTCTTCTTCCCGTCCCTCTTCTTGTGACTTGAGCCTGAGTCTGTGGGCTTGTCGTCTCTTGGCATGTTGAAGAGAGACTCCTTTTCCTTGTCATTTACCACCATCCCCTTACCCTTAGGATCCATCTCTTCGGGCGGTTAGTCCCTTAGATGAAGAGTACGACTCTGATACCAATTGAGAGCACCTAGAGGGGGTGAATAGGTGATCCTGCGAAATTCAACACTAAATAGCCAACACTTGGTTATGAAATGTTAGTGCAATTAAAACCAAGTTGCTAAGGTGTGAACTTTTGAAGAAAACCAATCACAGAGAATATGGACACAAGACAGTGATTTATCCCGTGGTTCGGCCAATGCCTACTTTCACGTTGTGGTGACCTCTTTCGGTTAAGGATTGCACTCAATCCCTCTCAAGTGATCCAATGATCAACTTTGAGTACCACAGTTATCTTCTTCAGTAGTCTTTTCCCGTTTGCGAGGAATCTCCACAAGTTGGAGCCTCTCACCCTTACAATGATGATCACACAAGAAGCACAGAAGTAAGGGAGGGAAAGCAACACATGCAAGACTCAATCTGCAGCACACACACACGCACACAAGCCAAGACTTGAGCTCAAAACACGGCACAGGGAGTTCACAACTCAAACAGAGCTCAAATCACTAACACAACAATCCAAATGCGTGGAGGCAGAGTCTAGGAGTCTTAGGATGCTTAAAGAATGCTTGGTGTATTGCTCCATGCGCCTAGGGGTCCCTTTTATAGCCCGAAGGCAGCTAGGAGCCGTTGGAGATCAACTTGGAAGGCAAATCTTGCCTTTTATCGAGTGGTGCACCGGTCAGTCCGGTGCACCACCGGACAGCTACAGTACCTGTCTGGTGCTCGATTTCCTTCCTAATCGGGCACAGTCGATCGTTCGGCCTCGGGTCCGGTTGGCACACCGGACACTGTCCGGTGCACACCGGACAGTCCAATGTGCCCAACCAACCGTTGGCGCGGGCCACGCGTCGCCCGCTGATTGCGCAACCGATCGTTGGCCGCGAGCGTTGTTGGCTCACCGGACAGTTCGGTGCATCACCGGACAGTTCGGTGCATCACCGGACAGTCCGGTGATTTTTAGCTGCAACATCTTTTTCTTTTCCCGAGAGTGGTCAGTTCGCCGTTGGGCCAGCCTGGGCACCGGACACTGTCCGATGCACCACCGGACAGTCCGGTGCGCCACAGGCTGGTGCAGGTTTGGCTGAACCGAGCCATTCTTTCTCCATCTCTTTTACTCTTTCCTTGGCTATGTCTCTAGCACTTAGATGAACATGTTAACACCTTAAAACACTTTACTAAATCTAGAAACATACCTTGTTCCATGATTTGCATCTTGGCACTTATAAACTTAAAACAATGTGTTGGGCATCTAATCACCAAAACAATTATAAAAATAGCCCAAGGGCACATTTCCCTTTCAAAGATGTCACCGTTCTAAGCACTTTATGGGAGGAATTGTTGAACTCCGTTGCACTGGGACTAGCCCAGCGAAAGGCAGGTGTTCGGTCCAGATATTTTGCTTGAAGTCGAGGAGAATATCATAATGGTTCGAGAGAATCTGAAGACAGCATAGTCTAGGCAGCAAAGTTATGCCGACAATATAAGAAGAGAGCTAAGTTTCGAAGTGGGAGATTATGTTTACCTGAAGGTGTCACCGATCAGAGGAGTTAGAAGGTTCGAAGTCAAGGGCATGTAAGCACGCCGATACATCGTACCATACCAGATTCAGGCAAGACGTGGAGAAGTGGCCTATCAGCTCAGCCTACTAGAAAGTTTATCTGCAGTGCATGATGTTTTTTACGTATCTCAGCTAAAGAAATGTTTGCGAGTGCCAGAAGAGCAATTGCCAACCGAAGATCTCGAAGTCCAAGAAGACCTGGCATATATCAAGAAGCCAACTCAGATTCTAGAGACAGCAGACAAAGTCACTCGAAGGAGCACCATCAGAATGTGCAAAGTCAAGTGGAGTCACCATTCAGAGGAGGAAGCAACCTAGGAAATAGAGGATGATCTGAAAGCCAAGTATCCCGAGCTCTTTGCTAGCCAACCGTGAATCTCGAGGGCAAGATTCTTTTAAAAGGGGAATAGGTTTGTAACACCCTGAATTTGGGGGTATAAAATTTCTCTTTAATATCTACCAAATTCAGGTGTTACCTCTTTTCTCATCTCTATATTTTTTCTCTTCCTTTTAGTAGAGGTTTGATTATTTGTATGGAAATTTATTATTACTTTAGTAAATTAAACCCTAGGCGAGACATGAAATGTTGCATCATGCTGAGTTTAAACTTTATTTTTTTGGTTGATGCACATGTTTGAAATATCCAAAATTGAATTTGTGGTTTGGTTAGATTTGAATTCAAAGGAGAAAATAAAAAGAAAAGGGATTAGAAATTCAGAATAAAAAGGAAAAACCAAAGCAGCCAGCAGACCCCCTCCCCTCAGCCTTTCGGCCCAGCTCGCCCGCGTGCCAGCTCTCGCTCTCTCTGCCCGGTGGGGCCTACCTGTCGGCGCCGATTTCCTCACCCGCACGCGCCCCTTGCTCCATCTCTCTCTGCTAGCCCGGCCCCGCTTGTCGACGCCGCCCCGCTCGCTCGCGCGACCGCTCTCACTGACCCGTGGACCCCGCCTGTTAGCCAGTCCTCCCCAACTGTCAGCGCGCACGACCCGCGCGCACGACCCGCGCCCACGTCGCATGTCGAGGCCGTGACTGCCCCACCTCGGCCATGTCTAGCTCCCCGCACCCCCACTCACTTCCCCCTCCCTCATTCGCGCACCCGCAGAGCTCCCACCCTCGTCTCGCACCGTGCGCACGCCAGAGAAGCGTCGCCGCCGTCCGCCGTGGTCATGCGCCCGTTCCGTCGTCGCCGTTGAGCCCTCACCATGTTTGTTGCCCGGTAAGTTTTGCCTCGACGTCTGTGACTCACGACACACTTCAATTCGCCCCTCCCCCTATGTTTCTCTCTACCCTCGCTCACTGTCCCTCCTCGCAGCCTCAACGCCACCACCGTCAACCGGAGCCCTCGCCATGCCTCTGCCGCCGTTCAAGGGTCCCGGAGCCTCCCTTCTAGGTAACCAACCTCCCCTACCCTCTATTTTTCTTATCCACGCTCTCGGTTGCGCGCGATTGCTCACCGGAATGAGGTCGCGCCGTCACCGAGCCACCCCGTCATGGACTGCTACCCTCCAGTGCATCTGCGCCAGTGTCGTGCCCACGCTCGTGCTCGCCACACTCCCCCTGACCTCCCTGAGCCCTTCCCGTCGTCTTAGAACCCCCAGCGTGCCCGCGCCCTTGTTCCGACGAAGCCCCGCCACCGAAACGGGCGATGCCGCCGCTGGCAGCCAGGGAGAGCCAACCAGGGCTGGTTGTCTGATCTCAGATGCCCATCATATATCAGACGACTCTGTTTCAAATAAACCAGATCTAATCCCGATCGCCCGCTTAAGATCTGACCTCCCAGATTTCCCCTACCCCGCGCCTTTGCCGCTGAGCCCAGGCAGTCAGTCCTGCCCACTGGCTCTAGAACGCTGACTGCCCTAGCCCGCCTGTCAGTGCCCGCACGCGCCTGCGCCTGTGCGCCTGCCCATGGATCTGGTCTCAGCCGTCGATCTGAGACCGGATGGCCCAGAACACCCGATACCCCTTCGTCTTGTCATTTTCTTAAACAGGCCCCCGGTTTCTTAGAAATAAATCCATCGTCCTGTCTTCTTACACCTGAGCCCCTAGTTTCTTGCAGAGAGGCCCCTTGACTTTTTTTAATCACAGAAATGGGTATAAATTAGGATTTTTGAATTCTAAAGCTTCCAAAATTCTTAACGTTTGCATATGAACTCCAAATTGGATGGTTCAAATTGCAAAATGTTCATTATGATATTCTCTATCTATTTAAATTATGTTCATCCACTTTTTCCATGTCTCAATTTTAGGGTTGGTCTCTAGGTTAGGGTAAGACTATGGAAACCCTATTAGAAATAAAATAAAGATGAAAGCTCTAATGAATATTCAAGTGCTTAACTTTGTAGACCTAATCCCATTTAATGTATGATCCCATCCTTGGAATAAGTTATTTAAGTTAGTAATTCACTAAGATGGACCCATTTAGAGAACAATAGACCAATTGGCATAGTGATCTACCCCAAACCTATAATGCACATGTGTGTCTTTACCTTTCTATTGAACCTGTGTTTGTTTTGTTGCATATGTTTGGTGTACTATTCTTTTGTCATTCCCCAAGTGTGTTGAATGAATGATTGCTTTTCATAGACAACGAGCAGTCCGTGGTTCCCGAGTGTGTTGCAGGAGATTTCCCTGAGCAGCAACCTGGTGAAGGCAAGTGTCCTCTAACCCATTATGTCCTACTTACTTTATAATTCATTGTCCTGCATACTATGATCAACCTAAGGATTGACTAGTGTTCTATTTTCCTGCCCTTGGTTATCCTTTGGGAATTAGTTACTATGATTGGTATTATGCTACTACTTTAATCAATGAACTTATTTCCGCTATTATTTTGAGCAATGTGTGATGATGTCTAATTATGTAATCATTGTGTACGTGGATTTCTGATCCTAACACGTACAAGGTCCGCATTCGGTTTACCTTCTAAACCAGGTGTGACAAAGTCCCTTACAAGGATATGGACCCAATACTGTATGGAGTAACATGCTTCCAGTCTTGGTCTGTTAGACAAATCGATGAAGCATTCAGTGGTGAACAGTGGACTGAAGAAGATCCCAGGTTCAGAGAACCTTGCCGCCGGTGATCTCCACGCCGCGATTCGGGCTTGCCTGGGAGATTCGCGCTGCGATAGCTCGGACAACGCAAGGGGGTAAAAGATCTCAGTGTAGAGGGGAGCTCGAGACCACGCCACTTGCAACACGATCGGTCGAGATGCCATCACCGGAGTTCGTCATTCCTCGCAGCCGTGCCACGTACTAGGGTGCGCTACCACGTCGATGTAAGTCGTGGCAGGTAGCCAGTAACTACCTTGGGCCATTGTTCCACCGCGCACCATGGCAAATGCGTCTCTATGGAAATATCGTGTCATCGCCGTGGACGATCTCATCTCAAATTCGCGAAACAAGCAATCGATTTCTTTAAATTGAGCACTCCCCCCGCTCCGCCTCTCTGTTACGCACCCAACCCACCCTCAGCTAACCCTTCTCATCCACCGTAGCTCGAGTTCTTCGGAATCCCCCCAAAGTCGGTCACTATCGCCGCCGTAAGGTGCTCCACCGTGGCCAGTAGGCTCGTGTTTTAGTATCCCAATGATCTCTTTTTTGCTCGTGAACTTGCCGATTGAACTGTACCATGGTGAGTTGACGAGAACACTGTCTCACCGTCTATGAGTGCGTCCGTAGCCCTCCTCGGTGTGGCCGGTTAATTCTGTCCTATTTCAGGTCCCTTCGGTCGTTCTTACAGTAATCTTATAAGCTACTGAAGCTCGCCTTGCCTCGTGATTGAACGCTACCACGCTGTGTCAACGGGAACAGTCTCGTTGGACCTTGGGGTCCGCTATGATTGTGAGTAGAGGGTATCCTGAGGCGGTTTAACCTGATTGGTGCACGGATTAGAGTCGCCTTGGCTCGAGGATGGTGGGTAGGTGCTCGATTTTGTCGGTCATCGTCGTTCGTAGAGAGTCCTAGCGAGGGGTGGTCGGGGGCGAGTGTGCCGTCGTCGGGGACTCGGAGTTGTAAAGAAGAGAAAAGGAGAGGGGCTTAAGTGAAGTTTCGAGTGACTTTGTAGAATAGTGCCACAGGCCTTTGTGCAAAGTCGCCAACGCGGGCGTGGATAGTTTCCTCGGTTCATGGTGAGAGCACCTAGAGGGGGGTGAATAGGTGATCCTGTAAAAACTTAACTTATAGCCACAAAAACTTGTTAGGGGTTAGCACAATAATTGCCAAGTGGCTAAAGAGAAGATCTTGCACAATACGACAATCACAGAGAATTCAACACAGAGGAGACACGGTGATTTATCCCGTGGTTCGGCCAAGTACAAAACTTGCCTACTCCAC